>NC_059338.1:94182683-95501683 GCF_018350155.1 Leopardus geoffroyi | reverse complement strand
TATTTAACATAGTACTAGAGGTCCTGGCCTCAGCAATCAGACAACAAAAAGAAACAAAAGGCATCCAAATTGGCAAGGAAGAAGTCAAACTTTTACTATTTGCAAATGACATGATACTCTATATAGAACACCCAAAAGACCCCACCAAGAAACTGCTAGAACTGATACAGACATTCAGAAAGTTGCAGGATACAAAATCAATGCAGAGAAATCTGTTGCATTTCCATACACCAGTAATGAAGCATCAGAAAGAGAAATCAAGGAATCAGTCCTATTTACAATTGCACCAAAATCCATAAAATACCTAGGAATAAACCTAACCAAAGAGGTAAAAGATCTCCATTCTGGAAACTATAAACACTGATGAAAGGAACTGAAGATGACACAAAGAAATGGAAAAACATTCCATGTTCATGGATTAGAAGAGCATAAAGCTTACTTTCCTTTTATTTGGATAAATTATAACTCATAACAATATTTTTTGAGAGTTTAGTTTTCTATTTAATAAGTTTATATCGCTTCATCCATTTCTCTGACCCCCCATTCCCCCACCCTTGCCAATCATTAATCTTTTCTCTGTATCTGTGAACTTGAATTTTGTTTGTTTTTTTGGTTTGGGGCTTTATTTTTATTTTTTTAAATAAGAAGCAACCATTTTTTGGATAAATTTTTATCTGTTTTATAAAAATAAATGTCTGAGTTTTTAAAATTAAAAAACAGATTTACTTTGCTTTTATTTTAATCAGCACAAGTGCACTCCTTAATCCCCCTTACCTATTTTTACCCATTCCCCCACCCACCTTTCTTCTGGTAACCATCAGTTACCAGTAAGTGATGGTGTAAAAGTAAGTAAGTAAGTGTGTTAAAGTACCCCACTATTATTGTGTTACTCTTGATTATTTCCTTTATGTTTGTTATTAACTGTTTTATATATTTGGGTGCTTTCGTGTTGGGTATATAAATACTGTATTTACAATTGTTATATCCTCATGTTGGATTTTGCCTTTTATTAGTATATACTGTCTTTCTTTGCTTCTTGTTACAGTCTTTGTTTTAAAGTCCATTTTGTCCAATATTAGTATTGCTACCCCAGCTTTCTTTTGACATACATTTTCATGATAGAAATTTCCCCATCACCTCACTTTCAATCTGAAGGTATCTTTGGTCTGAAATGAGTCTCTTGTTGGCAGCATATAGATGGGTCTTGTATTTTTTATCCACTCCATCACGCTATATCTTTTGATCGGAACATTTAGTCAATTTATATTCATTGATAGATATGCAGTTATTGCCATTTTGTTATTTGTTTTGTGGTTGTTTCTATAGATTTTATCTGATCCTTTCTTGCTCTCTTTCATGGTTTGTTGGCTTTCTTTAGTGATATACTTGGATTCCTTTCTCTATATTCTTTGCATATCTGTTACTGGTTTTTGATTTTTAGTTACCACCAAGTTTGTATATAACATCTTCTGCATATAGTAGTGTATATTAGGTTGATGGTTGCTTAAGTTTTTTTTTTTAATTTTTAAATGTTTATTTATTATTGAGAGACAGAGAGACACAGAGCATGAGCAGGGGAGGGGCCAAGAGATGGAGAGACACCGAATCTCCAGGCTCTGAGCTGTCAGCACAGAGCCGGACATAGGGTTCGAACTCACAAACCACGAGATCGTGACCTGAGCTGAAGTTGGACGCTTAACCGCCTGAGCCACCCAGGCACCCCAGATGGTCGCTTAAATTTAAACACATTATTTACTCCTCTCCCCTCATATTTTTGGTATATGATGTCATATTTTGCATCATTTTATTTTATGATTCCCTTAACTGACTTTTACAGTTTTAAAAAATACTTATTTTTACTGCTCATGTGTTTTTTTTTTTTCTTTTTACTTTTCATGCTCTCACTTATGGTCTTTCCTGTCCACCCATATAGTCCCTCTAATATTTCTTGTAGGGCTGGTTTAGTGGTTATGAACTCCTTCCATTTTTGTTGGTTTGAGAGATTATTTCTCCTTACATTCTGAAAGATAGCTTTGCTGGATATTCTAGGCAGCAGATTTTCCCTTTCAGCACTTTGAATACATCATGCCATTCCTTCTGGTCCACAAAGTTCCTGCTAAAAAATCGGCTGATAGACTTAGGGAGTTTCCTTTGTATGTAACTGTCTTTTCTCCTCTTGCTGCTTTATTTATTTATTTTTTTGCCACTTTTGTCATTTTAATTACTGTTTGTCTTGCTGTAGATTTCCTGGGCTGAATTTGATGGGAGGAATCTTTGTGCCTCCTGGATCTGGATGTCTGTTTCCTTACCCAGAATTCCCTTAAGGCTGTTCTCAATTTGCATAATTTTCTTTCCTCTCTTTTGCCTAGCTTGGTTGCTTTCCATTACTTTGTCTTCCAGGTTGTTATTTTGTTCCTCTGCTTAATCTAGCCTGCTATTTATTCAATCAAGTGTATTTTTAATTTCATTTATTGTGTTCTTCATCACTGAGTGGTTCTTTATCTCTATGTTAATGGTCTTACTCTTGTTCTACACTCTTCTCAAGTCTGGTGAGTATCTTTATGATCATTACTTTAAATTCTTGATCAGACCTATAACGTATCTGTTTTGCTTTGATTTCTTGCTATGGTTTGGTCCTGTGCTTTCATTTGGGAGATAATTCTCTGTCTCCTCATTTTGTCTAACTTTCTGCACCTCTGTCTCTGTGTTAGCTACTTCTCTTGCTATTAACAATAATAGCCTTATGAACAAGAGGTCCTGAAGTGTCCTGCAGTACAGTGTCCCCTGTTCTCCATGGCCTGGTGCTACAGGGAGTGTCTCCTATGTATGTT
Organism: Leopardus geoffroyi; assembly: GCF_018350155.1. Lineage (NCBI taxonomy): Eukaryota > Metazoa > Chordata > Mammalia > Carnivora > Felidae > Leopardus > Leopardus geoffroyi. Next base: position 95,498,852 of record NC_059338.1, on the reverse strand, counting down.
GAATGTGCTCTGCTGTTGAGTCTTGGCCTCTTTTGTTCTTTAGTCCAGTTGTCTGCAGAGGCTCTCTTTACCTGTTGTGGTCAGTGTTGGGTGCCGAGCAGAGTGAGGTGCATTTTAACAAGGCATGCAGTGGTCTGCTTGTGGAATGAGATCTGCCCCCATTGCCACTGGGACTGAGGTCCTGTAAAACACAAAGGTCATGAAATGTGGTGTTGGTAGGTTTGTGCTGGTCTTCTGGGGAAGTGACCCCCACCCCTCCATCGAGTGCTGGGACTAAGTTCGACTGTGACAGGGAAGGGTGCATCTGCTGAAGTGCATGTGGGGGGTGGCGAGGCTTGGTGAAGCGGGTTAGGTAAGGAGTGTCAGCACTGAGCCACTGAGTTTTAAAAACCCAGTCTTTAAGTTCTTTTGGTTGTAAGATCTCACAAAATTTGGCCCCTCTTGCTTTCAAAGGCAAATATTATGGGGATTTGCCCTTCCCATTCGTGGGCCCCAGGTGTGAAAGTCTGTTTTCCACCCTTCTCCACACCACTGGCTCCCTCCCCACTGAAAATGGCCCGTATCCCTTTCACTCTCAGACTACATCTTCACCCTTCCTACGTTCTTCAGTGTGGCTTCTCTACTTTTAGCTGCAGACTCTGTTTTGTCAGGGTTCCAGTTGCTTTCTGTGCTATTTATGCTGATGTAAATGTTACTTAGTTGTATCCATGGGACAAGGCAATCTTAGGGTCCTCCTACTCTGCTGTCTTCCAGTGTATGATCCTTTTAATGTGTTGTTGAATTTGGTTTCTTAATATTTTGTTTAGGGTTTTTGCGTATCTGTGATCATTAGGAATGTTGGTATTACCCGCCTCCCCCCACCCCTTTTAGGATATTTTTGTCTGGTTTTGGTATCAAGATAATGCTGGCCCTGTAAAAGTAGTTTGGAACTGTTCCTTTCTCTTCTGTTTTTTGGAAGAATTTGAGAAAGATTTGTATTTATTTTTTTGTTTAGTGTTTGGTGGAATTCACCAGTGAAGCTGGATGGTCCTGGACTTTTTTTTGTTGGGACTTTTGTTTGTTGGGACTTTGTTTGTTACTGATTCAGTCTCCTTATTAGCAATTGGTCTGTTCGGGTTTTCTGTTGCATCATGTTTCAGTCTTAGAAGTCAGTATGTTTCAAGGAATTTCTCCATTTCTTCTAAGTTGCCCAATTTGTTAATTGTTCATAGTTGAGTTGCTCATAGTAATCTCTAATGATCTTTGTATTTTTGTGGTATCACTTGCAACATCTCCTCTCTCCTTTGTGATTTTATTGATTTGAGTCCTTTTTTCCTTGGTGAGTCTATCTAAAGATTTGTTAACTTTTTTTAATCTTTTCAGAGAAGCAGCTCTTAGTTTCATTGCTCTTATCTATTGTCTTTTAGACTTTATTTCATTTATTTCTGCTTTAATCTTTATTTCCCTTCTAACTTTGGGCTTTATTCTTCTTTTTCTAGTTCCTTGAGATGTACAGTTAGGTTGTTTATTTGAAACTTGTCTTGTTTCTTGAGGTAGACATTTAGACATTTATCACTATGAATTCTGCTACATAAGTATAGGTATTACACCTTTTTTTTTTTTTTGATTTCCATTTGCATGGAATATATTCTTTTCCATCTCTTTCTTTTCAGACTATGTGTTTCTTTACATCTAAGGAGGGTCTTTTAAAGGCAACATGTAGATGGGTCTTATTTTATTTTATTTTTTTATTCATTCAGCTACTCTGTATTGGAGAATTTGGTCCATTTACATTTAAAGTAATTATCTTTTTTAGGCTATTTATTTATTTATTTATTTATTTATTTATTTATTTATTTTGAAAGAGAAAGAAAGCATGTACACATGGGGGAGGGGTAGAGAAACAAGGAGAGAGAGAATCCCAAGCAGGCTCCACACTTTCACTGTGGGCATGAACCCGACATGGGGCTCCATCTCAGAAGCTATGAAATCATGATCTGAACCAAAATCAAAAGTTGTTTGCTTAACCGACTGGGCCCCACAGGCACCCGCATCTAAAGTAATTATTGATATGTATGGACTTATTGGCTGTTTTGCTCAGTTGTTTGTTTCTGGCTATTCTTGCAGTTCCTCTCTGTTCCTTTTGTCTGTTTCTTTGTGGTTTGATACATTTAAAAAAATTTAACATTTATTTATTACTGAGAGACAGAGAGAGACAGAGCATAAGGGAGGGGCAGAGAGAAGAAAAGGAGACACAGAATCTGAAGCAGGATCCAGTCTCTGAGCTGTCAGCACTGAGCCCCTAGCGGGGTTTGAACTCACAAACCTTGACATCATGACCTGAGTCGAAGTGGGACAGTTAACCGACTAAGCCACCCAGCACCTCCATTTAAAGTAATTATTGATGGGGTGCGTGGGTGGCTCAGTCAGTTAAGTGTCAGTTGACTTCGCTGAGGTCGTGATATCAAGGTTCATCAGTTCAAGCCCCCCGTCAGGCTCTGTGCTGACAGCTCAGAGCCTGCAGCCTGTTTCAGATTCTGTCTCTGGCTCTCTGTGCCCATCTCCTGCTTGTGCTCTCTCTCTAAAGTAAATAAACATTAAAATATTTTTTAAAGTAGTTATTAATATGTATGTATATATTGCCATTTTGCTAATTGTTTCTGGCTATTCTTGTAGTTCCTCTCTGTGCCTTTTGTCTCTTTCTTTCTTTGCAGTTTGGTAACATTTTTAGTGGTACACTTACATTCCGTTATCTTTCTTCTGTGTGTTCCCTATACGTTTTTGCTTTATGGTTACCGTGAGGTTATTATATTTATTAATATATATAATATATAATATAAGTTAATATATAATATATGTGTGCTATGTATATTATATATAAATACATATATATGTGTATTATATTTGTGTATACATATGTACACATATATATGGTTATATACATAACATACAAAATGTAATCTATTTTAAGTTGATAGCAAATTTTGATCCCATCAAATCTCAACATTTTAATTTTCCCCTTCATTTTTATGTTGTTAATGTCACATTTTATATCCTTTTATTTCGCTTTTCCATTAAATGATTACTATATTCATGGTTATTTTAGTACTTGTATCTTTTAAATTTTCTTTATTTATAAATGATTCGTCTACTATATTAACTATATAATTACCTTTCTAGTGAGATTTATTCTTTAATATGTATTCTTGTTATCGTTAGCATCCTTTCTTTATGTTTATAACAAACTTTGTTTATATTTTAACAAGCCAGTTAAGAGTAAATGGTTGAAGAGAAAAACAAATTTCCTAAAGACCATATGCTTGGACTACTTTAAATATCTGTACTGAAACTAGTCAAAAAACTGTGATTGTAGGAAATTTCACAATGAAATATGATAAACATATTTCTTGCTATTCAATTGATGGTTTGATTGGATTATGCCATAGGAAATATGAATCTTACACTTGTAAATTATAAAGATATAACTGAAAAGAGACAACAACTGAACCAGATACCTTCCATTAAAGCAAATATTGAAGTAGATTGAACACAACTATTAGTGAACAGAATTTCAAACAAATTAAGATCTGGAAATGTTAAGCAGTATTATTTTTTTTAATTTCAAGTTTGTTATTTCCTTAATCTATAATTCCTTAAAATTTTAGTTACATACCATCAATTAGCCACATAGATCCATAGTTATGTAGCTCAAAGATGCTATTATTCTCTGTTATAATACCTTTTTTATTTCCTTTACATATTTATGTATGTGTTCTAGATCATTTTTTTAAATTGTAACTATACAATTTTTAAGGACAGGGATTATGTTTATCATGTGAATACCTAACATAATGCTTGATATTTTTTAGCTATTCAAATACTATTTGTGTGAATAAATTAAGCTATCTATTATTTATTCTGCATATCACTTGTATATTCTCTATCTTGTTGTGGCAGGGTGCAGGACTTCTATTGTTGCAGGATTTATAGTCAAAATATAAATTTTTACAGCAGTAAGTTTGGTTTTCTTTCTTCACATAAACTAAGAAAGAAATAAACATAATAATAAAACTTCCTTAGCTTTATACCCAGCAGGCATCTGACTAAGGACTTAAAAAACTGTAGATATTGAATATTAATCATATACCATTTAGTATACTATTTCAGTTTTCCACTCTGCCAAGTATTAGTTTAAAGGTGAATTATTGAAACTAAAACCAACTATAATATTGCAGTTATTTTGGTATGTTAAATGCCAAATGCCTATAGGTGACTTCCTTATAAAGGATGGATGTAATTTCACTACAGCATTGGCTAAATGAAATTAATATCCTTCCTACCTTTAATAAGCATAATGTCTACATTTTATTATGCCTTTAATAAGCATAATGCCTATATTTTATTATGCTATATCTAACAACCATTCTTTCTTAAGTGTTTATTCTTATTTTCAGAAAATTAAATGAAGAAGTGACTCAGTATGTAGTATTTAAAATGTGAATGTTATATGGAATTTATCTTTTTCACATAAAAGAGTGCTTTCTAAAACTAAAGATGTTTTCTTAGGAAACTTATTGGGAAAAGCAACAGTTTTTATGGTAAAATTTAGTCAATGTAGGAGTCTCATATCTTTGTATGTGTACATAATTAAAAGTGTGTTTTTTTTTTCCGGTTTAAATAATGTGGTCAGTTTAGAAAATCTGATAATCACTTCCATATTTTTTTGTGTCTTAAACCTTTAACAAATTGATATGCTTCAGTATCTCAACTATAAATTAAGTCTGGTTTTTGGGATTTGGATAATGTGATATACTTTCTGCGTAGTATGATCCTAAATATTAATAAAGAGGAATCAAATTCATTTTCAAGGCCATCATTTGGTAAATACAATAGCTATCAATTAAGTCCTTGTCTGACAACTTTAGAATCAGAGACTGCACAGATAAACCAATCAGAAATGATTTATTTGGCACTAAAAATCTATATAAAATTTTGATTTATGTTGTTTTTAATAATCCTATTTCCTCTAAATTTGCTTTTTAATGCAATGCTTTTTATAGCAGTTTCACTGTTTCACTGATAGGCTAAAAATCAGTGTTTTATTCAAGGGATTTACTTAGATTTTATACAGTGGTTTACTGAAAGACATAAGATTCTTGATTATAACGTATCAACTTACTTCTTATCTTCTAATGTTTTCCTATTAAATACATTTTGAAAGAATTTTAAGAAACCAACTCAACTAGATTTTGATGGTACACACAACTGGTATATGTGATGGCAATATTGTTGTAACACTTAATTTGATTTGGGAGCGCATGTATGAGACAAAGTTAAATAGATCAAATTTGATCTTGTAGCAGAAGAGGAAAGACAAAGAAGTTGAAGTTTTTTAGTGACATTCTTGGAAATACACTCTCTGATCCTGAGAGCATTTTGCCAGACGACTGAACTAAGAATCCAGCATGCTGGTTATTGCCAATACGTTGTACCAAATGAGTATGAAAAGACATTATCAAAATAAATAGAGCGTCTCCAAATTACTTGTCCCAGAAATTATGACGTCAAAGCCACATAGAGAACCTGATGGGTAAAACCCATGTGAACCTTTCCAAAATGACGTGATAGAGGATCCTATAAGTAACTCTAAAGCTTTATTGTCAAGTCCCTCCTTCCTTGCTCCAGACTCCTCCTCATACTCTTGAGCTACCACAATTGGCCTACTCCCTTTTAAGATAAGATTAGACATCACCTTTTTCAGGCAATATTTCCAGACCTACAGAATGTTTGGTTGTAATTTGAGGTACCCTGGCCATCAGTTTCTTCTAGCATGTTTTTTTTGTACATTTATAATTTATTTCCTTGATAGTAGTAGAAAATATAATTCATTGTCTAGGCTATGGTAGGCATTCAATACATGTTCCTTAATACATGCATTCCTTAAAGGAATGAATAACTAAATAAGTGAATTAAAGGAAAAAAATAGTTAAGTGATAATAAGTCATTTTACTGAGTCAATATTTGGGGAATACCTATGTCAACTAGTTCAGAATTAAGATATGATTCAGTGGCTTCAGATTCCAAGTGAGAAAGTAACTCAGAAGCTTCTGGAGACACTTAAAAGTAAAACCTTGATATTATAGTTACAGATGTTTCAAATCAGAAATAAATGGGAGGACTATCTAAAGGAAACCCACATGGCATACAGTGCTTAGGAATTCTTACTTAAAAATAACTTGGATGAATGACTTTTTTAATAGTTATTCCTGAAGAAAAATATCCAGTTTTGAATTCATGTCATCAAATGATCCTGATGTGACCATAAAAGTAGATTAGAGTTTCGCAGCAAAAATCTTTGGAATTCACTTAGGGAATTGATTTGACTACCCTAAAGGAATAAAAAAAAAAAACCCAAAACTGACAAAAGAAAACTGGAAGTTAGGCATAGAGATAAGTAAATCCAGGGAGATTTTTGTAAAGAGAATTGATATATTGCTAACTAAAATTGTTTCCTCAGGATTAAGGTCAATTTCAGACATAATTTTCTCAGAGAAAACTATGTTTCAAACAGCCCAAGTATCTGACAGTGACGTTGATTTCCTGGGAGTAATTACAGTATACCTAACTGTAATATAACTTATTTATTTGTTTCTTTTTAATTTTCATACACATATATATAAATATATACATACACACATACATACATATATACTCATGTATTTTTTTTCTTATGAACTCACAGTACTGGACTTATGTTTACCTTTTTTTTCATTGAATAAAACTTTTAAATTAGTATCAACATAGCATTGTGAAAGGGAAAAGGGAAAGGTTCAAACTGATGATCTTTCTCCTAGAATTAGGCTTAATGTCTAAGGTTTTCTCTAAAGCAAATGAAATCATTGTTTCCATGCTACTTATAACCTGGTATGCCAAAGAAAGCTACCAAGAAACACCACGTTGTCCTAAAATTTTACTGGAAAGCTACTTTAATAAGTACATATATTAAATATGTATTTAGTTCAATCATGGAGGGAGTCTAAGGTTCATATTTATTGTGATGTTTTCTTTAATATAATTAAAATTTATAAACTGTCACTTTTAGTGCATTTTGAATGCAGTGTGCTTTAGCTGTTAGGCCTTTGTTTTCCTCTAAGAACACTAAACATTGAGAAAATGGCTTTGTTCTTAAAAATTATATGCTATTCAGTTATAAAATTTAATTCTTGAATTATATTTTTAGATCTTTTTCTAAATAGAAAAATATGACACCATCTCAATTATCTATGATAAGACATATTCACTAAATGAATGGAAAAACACCCAACTAGGTTAGCTAAAGTTATGTAATAAAAATAAAGCACCAAACAAGAAATATATTAGAAAATAAATATACATTTAGAAAATGGATCTATGATCAAGTGCTAAAAGCAGTCATTTTAATTTTTGCAAAGAAAATAAAACTGAGTTTAGATGGTTCAGACTGTATTTATCCTACAATTTACTTTATGATGTAAAATCATTTGAGGATGATTCATGACAGGATCCATGATTCATAGTAAAATTACAAGTTTGAGATTTGGCTTATCTCTACTTAAACTCTTCCATACCAATAGCTCACATTTATTTAGCACTTATACATTGTCATATGCTATGCTGGGCTTGTTACACACATAATATGTAAGAGGTAGGCATTGTCATCCCAATTTCTTAGGGAAAAAAAAAATGATCAGAGAAATTGGTTACCTTTCCCAATGTAAAATGTTTAACAAATGGCACGTCTGGAATTTAAATGCAGAAATTTTTGGCCTTAAACTTAAGGCCATTTTTTTCTCTACCAAACTGCCTATCTGGATAGTTGGATCATATCTTACTCTTTTCTTTCCCAACTCTTTTTCTACTAAAGCAATATAAAAATATACTACTTTTTTGAAAATCTCATGATTTTCATGCCTTACTCTCTTTATACATTTTTTTCTTTTTTTAGTTTATGTTCCTTCTTAGGAACATCTAAGGAACTTCCTTCCTTAGGTTCTTTCTACTTTTAAATACATGACAAACTTCTATTTTCCTGAAAGAGTATCATCATATCATAGATTCTCAGTAAATCCCTTCTTGACTACCACCAATTTTCTCAAAAGGGACATTTGCTTTCTATTTAACCTCTGGGCTTCTATGTTTTCTGTACCTTTTATGCGTGCAATATACATATATATATATATATATATATATATATATATATATAGTCATCTAATAACATGTTAGCTTCCTCAGAGATTACATGTACTATGCTTGTATTTGGATTCACGGTGCCTAGAACATTGTCTAGTATGTAATAGGTGCTGAACAAGTATTATACTGAAGTAAAGGCCTTCATTTAGGGTTTTGTTTTTATTTATTTATTTGTTCATAATCCTGTTGATAAGGGAAAGAGCCCAAATCTGTGTAAGAGGAGAATATCACTGTTTTTGACTTTAGATGATAGGAATTATAAATTAAAATTTTAAAGTTGGAATACTTCCTAAAAGGATACTAAACTTGAAATCAGATGACCTAAATAATTGGTTTCTCATATATAAGCAATGGGAACTTGGGCACTTTATCTCTCTAAGCTGTAATTATTTAATCTATAAAATATGACTTCTACAACTCCTTTTTAAATCATATGGTTATTTTGGAGAATCAAATGAAAATAGAATAATGGATATGAATATACTTACAGAGTGCAAACCATTATATATGACATTCTTATTATTACTTTAGAGAAAGAAAGTGAGTGACCTAAGAAAGATTAGCAAGGGGCACCTGGGTGGCTCAGTCGGTTAAGCAGCCGACTTCGGCTCAGGTCATGATCTCGCTGTCTGTGAGTTCGAGCCCCGCGTCAGTCTCTGTGCTGACAGCTCAGAGCCTGGAGCCTGTTTCAGATTCTGTGTCTCCCTCTCTCTGACACTCCCCTGTTCATGCTCTGTCTCTCCCTGTCTCAAAAATAAATAAAACGTTTAAAAAAATTATCAAAATTTAGTGGGAATACCACTCAGTAGTTTAGTATAATTAGGTGCCATGGACTATCTTAACTGAATTCTTAGGAAGTCTTCCAAAGATTCAGTGGTGAAAATTGTCAGTTAACTGTATTTAACCTGATATTCAGTTGTTAGTGGAATACCATAGACTGAATTTAGTCCTCATCTGTTTAGGAATCACATCTGAAATTAAAATGAGATGTAAAATCATGAATATTATTTTTCCTTTATTTCCAAAACTGACCACCAAAAGGTAATGAGGTTTTTGAAGAGAGAAAAAAATAAATAAATAAAAAGGAAAGCAAGCAAGCAAGAAAGAAAGAATGAAAGAAAGAAAATGTAGTTAGAATAATTTAGGGTCATCCCATACTATATTCTCCTATGATGATTCAGAATATCCATTTTCAAATTAAATATTAATTCCCTTTCAAAATTTAACAATTTTCAGAAATTGAGTTTCATTTTAAGCAACCCCAACACAAGTTACTATGTTACAAAAAGCAGTTTGGGATAAATCTGTCCTAGAAATTTTTAGCAAATAAATAAGAAGGTAACAGAGGAGAGGCCCACAATTTGAAGATCAGGAGTAACTGAGAATTTATCCCCAGGTAGATTCAAATTAAGAAGGATGAATAGTGAGATCTTAGAATTATCCATTATTCCACTGTGGTTGCTTCAATTTTTAGTAGTAGTAATGAAAGTGGCAAAGTGATCTGTCAATCATGTATATTCAGCAGAGTCATCTCAAGGTCTAGGTAAGCCAATAGCTATACATTTTGTAAATATACTCATCTCTTTATTACTGCTTTACTCGTGGATGAAAACAAACTGTATGCTGGGATATAATGGTAGTTCAAGGGGTAAGAGAGAGCACATTATTGCACAGCTAGTATGTAATGATAGGCACCCTTAGGGAGTAATTGTTACATTTTAATCCAGAAGTAAGCAAAGACTATCTAAATAGCTCTTTAAAAGAAGAATTAATTCATAATTAAAAAATGATGGAGTCCTTAACTGTCATGTATAAGAAAACCCATGAGCAAGCTCTATTCTAAGTAGACTTTTAAAAAAAGAAAAGTAGTTGATATTAAAACAAGACAATTCATTACATTTCACAAGGGAACTTGCAGTATACAGATGTAGGCCAAAACATAAGGGTCTTTAGGTCAAATGTGAAATTATTTTAAATTAATTCTTGGCATTAAACTAAAATGACTTTTGAATAGTAATTATCTTTTACTTTCATTAGCAATGGTTCTTGAACTTTAATTTCTAAAGTGCGATACAGCAAGGTTCTTAGTATGCATTTATAGTAAATGCAGGCTCTCTTCCAGCATTTTAAATCTCTTAACAGGTCTTTCCTTTTCTGGAGAATTTCACTAGATGAATGTTAATATTACTCTTGGTTATGGAAAGGAATATATTAAAATTTCTTTGCCTATTAATGTCTTTTTAAGAGAAGTTTAATATTTAGGTAAAGTATTCAGATTCTATGCCTACACTAACATTAGAAGCTTAAAAAGTTACTAGACAAGGTAACATAACATCGTGTACTTTTGCAAAATACAGTTTGAGGAATAATATACACTTCCATTTTGAGAAGTTCATTATTTATAATCATTTTTGTAAGTAAAAATAGTGAACAATATTTTGATTTAGACCTATATAATTTTCTAAAGGAATTGAAAACTTTTTGAAGGATGAAAGAAAATAGCTGGGAAAAGAGAGGAAAGTAGAGAATAAAAATTATTTTTAAATTATACTCATTTTAATATTTGAGGAGAATTCTATAAGGAATGATTAAAGAAGTGTCATCTTGCAAAGGCTGATGATCAGTAAACATAAATAAGAGTTTATGAAGAACAAGTTATGTTCATATGTAGTAATATGATGCAATGTCATTCTTTAAAATATTGTGACTAATAGTCACACCTGGGTGGCTCAGACAGTTGAATGTCCCAACTCTTGGTTTCAGCTCAGGTCAAGATCTCAGTTTGTGGGTTCGAGCCCCACATTGGGCTCTGAGCAGATGGCACGGAGACTGCTTGGGATTTTCTCTCTCTCCCTCTCTCCCTCTCTCTCCCTCTCTCTGCCCCTCCCATCTCTCTGTTCACTCTCTCTCTCCCTCTCTCAAAATAAATAAATACATTTTTAAAAATTAATAAAATGTTATGACTTATGAAAGTAACATACACATTCACGTGCAAATAGTCATCGGTGTCTGTTATTTCCAAGCCCTTCCTTAGATTCTGTGAACACGTGTTGTAAACAAATAACAATAGCAACAACAACAAACCAGCAAATGAAACCCTTGCTCTCATGGAACTTACATTCTAAGGAGAGGGCTAACTGACAAATAATTAAATATGTAAAATGAGAAAATGAAAAAAGATAAAGAAGGAACCAGGGAGTGCTTGGGGTGAAGGGCGTTACCATTTAGAAAGGGTAACAATGGAGGCCCTAATGGAAAAGAGAACATTTGAGAAAAGAACTGAAAGAAGAGAGAGGGGAATCGGTACATCTATTGAGGAGAAGAGAGCTAGAAAGGATTCACAAAGGGGTACCTGGGTGGCTCAGTGGGTTAAGACCTCAATCTTGATTTCAGCTCAGGTCATAATCTTGCAGTTGGTGAGTTCAAGTCCCAGTTTGGGCTCTCTGCACTGACAGCATGGAGCCTGCTTGGGATTCTCTGTCTCTCCTGCTCTCTTTGCCCCTCCCCTGACTTTCTAAATAAATAAACTTAAAAAATAAAAAAGGGCTCACATATCTTTGCCTTGATTTTAGTGATGCTCATAGTAAGGTCTCATATAAACCTTAGATCTAATGTGATTAAATGGTCATAACTATAAATGAAAATAATACTCTCAAAGGGTTTGTTCATAGACTGATGCCAGCTTATAGTAAAATGCATGTCAAAGTTTCTGACCTTCAACCTGCACTCTATATTAGTTAATAGTTGGCAATCAAGACCTAGAAGGCCTACTTTTCATACTAATAGGCACATCAATAATGCTAAGGTTAGTGTTGCATGGATAAATTATACTTCTTTTCAAAATTGGACTTATAATAACAATAGTAAATTTGGCAAATATGAATATTAGATCTTGTGTTTGAGAAAAATAAACTTTGTAAATGTAAGATTATTGAGACATGGATAAACAAAAACTTTCCTTAAAATATTTGAAAACATTGACCACAGGCTTAACATGCTATTGAGTTTTGTCAGATTAAAAAATAGCTATATTAACTTAGGCCTTACTATATTGAGGAAAATAATTCAGATGTTGTCTTTTACATGTGTTTATTATGTCAGAAAATGTGTTCAGTGTAAAAATAATATTTTAAGGGATCACTAAAATATTGATGTTAATCTAGAAAGGAATAATAACTCTAGAAGAAGATTTAAAGCTTTAAATGTAGTTTCTGAGAAACACTTAATACAGGTAATAGCTGTTATTACAAATTTCATAAAAGTGTAAATTTCCTCCATGGTTGTCTTAGGCTGGTCAAGAAAGGTATTTATGCCATTCACCTCTGGACATTGCTTTTAATCAATGAACTCAGGCATGCTGGACAAGCCAAGTAGCTAAAGGGTTGTAAAAGTTTATTTCTATAAACAAGGCATTGTTTTTGGAAAAAGATGTGAATGTGAGGAAAAAGTAGATTAGCAAGCAAGGATTTGAGGTGATAATTCAAAGAAAATCAATAGGTAAATCTGAGTGAAAAATTATATAAGAACACCTTGGAGACTATATTTAACTTTTAAAGCAAAGATTTAAAAAAAAAATGCATGCATTTATTTGAGAAATTATTATAGACCTTAAGGAATGGTATCTGGTCAAGCAATGAGTAGCAAACTGAAAAAAGAAAAAGAAAAAGAAAATTCCTTGCAGACATTGAAGTTAGTAGTAATGTGTTGAGGGGGCCACATGAAAAGAAACTACAAGCAGTCTATAAGTGTCGAGACTGGTCCCTCACTAATGGCCAGGAAGAAAAGGGAGACCTCTTACAATCACAGGAAATGAGTTGTCTTCTCTGCACTGGGAACAGTGCTCCTGCCACAGCCCCTCATCCCCTGAAAATGTATGCCTGTGCAAAGTTCTCCACCACCTTCTTGGTCAAGAGCACCTCTCAGCTGTTGAGCCAATCACTATCTGCAGTAGTAGTGCTAAAACCACTGGAGACCCTGACAGATGAGAGCCTTAGCAGCTTGGCAGCCATGTGTCCCCTGACCTCACTTACTCCTAGCCACATATTGAGAACCAGTGCCATTTCATGGGGCAGTGACACAGCAGCCAAATTCATTGGGGCTGGGGGAGCCATGGTAGGGGTGGCTGCCTCTGAGGCTGGAATTGGGACTGTGTTTGGGAGCCTCATCATTGGTTAGGCCAGGAGTCCCTTTTTGAAGCAGGAGCTCTTCTCCTAGACTATGCCATTCTAGGCTTTTCTGTCTCAGAGGCGATGGGGTTTTTTTGCCTGATGGTGGCCTTTGTCATCCTCTTCTCCATATGACAGAGCTGTCTTCACCTGCCATGGGTCTTTCTCCCAGGTCTCATATGCTTTGTATGTTACTTTTCCTACACCTCCCTATGCGGAGAAAGTGGTTGGTTCAGAATTTGACACAGAGAAGACAAATACTGTATTAATAAGAAAAAAATTATTATTTGTATTATTTAGTTAATTTAATTAATTAATTAATATTATTTATCTATTTATTTATTTATTTTTATTATGAGGCACCTGGGTGGGTCAGTTGGTTAAAGCGTCCAACTTTGGCTTAGGTCATGATCTCACTATTCGTGAGTTTGAGCCTCCTGTTGGGCTTTGTGCTGACAGCTCAGAACCTGGAGCTACTTCAGATTCTGCATCTCCCTCTGTCTCTGCCCCTCCCCTGCTCTTTCTCTCTCTCTCTCTCTCTCTCTCTCTCTCTCTCTCTCAAAAATAAACATTAAAATAAAAATTTAAGAAAAAAAGAAAAGAAATGAATTTTGCCAACAATCTGAAGGTATTTGAAGTAGATTACTGTCTTGTCTAGTTTCCAGATTATTGACTTTGTTAAATTAGCATCTATTAAGTGGACCCCCAGAGTGTCAGATGGTGAACAGTGATTCAACAGAAGACCACAAGAGAAAGTAAGATAGACACATTTATTATTCATAGGTCCTGGAGGAGACGCAGGTCACACCCCCAAAGGCATGCGGGAAACTCAAGGCAGGTAGAGAGAATACAGTAGGACGTGCGACACATGCCATTATTAGGATCTAAGGGTTGCATGCTTTGGAGTTCCCAGGCTGAGGCTGTATTGGTCTGTTCAAACCAAAGGAAGCAGGATTTTGGTAAGCTTCTATGGGTGGGGTATCTTACCAAGGGGCTCACAAGGGGAAAGGCCAGGGAGGCAGGGGAGAGTGCATATAGCAAGAGATGTTGGAGGAAGTCTTGTGGCTCTAGGGGCTGTTATTGAGGGCACATCCTTGCACTCTTGAGAGGGATTAGTGTCAATTCAAGGCCCGCCATCCACTTGGCCACAAAAATGGATGTCACGGTAGGATAATGTGGACTAGTTTAGCTAAGCTGTCAATAAAGATGGGCATTGAGTCCCTGAAAAAAGGACCCTGCTAAACTGCCTGCACTCCTGACCACGGAAACTATGAGACAATAACTGTGTGTTGTATTATGCTTGTAAGTTTGTAGTAATTTGTTATTCAGCAATGGAAAACAGATATAAGCCATTGGAACAATTTCAATTAGCAGGGTGGTGTGGTGGTGGTTATTTAACCTAAGTCCAACCAAATGGAACTCCATTCCCTCAGCCAGAAAAAAACTGATTTAGAGATGAACATGTGAATCAAGCTGAGTTGATCAAAATTCTTTTTAAGATATTTTCTGCTACAGCAGATAAAACATGTTCTGCTAAAGCTTTTCATGCCAGTCATCATGCTACCTGAAAAGAGAAAAAAAAAACCTAACATTTCCTCCATCTAGCTATATATAAACAGTCTCTAATAAGCTGCACATCTTAGAATTCCATAATTCCATAAGAAATATCACTTGCTAATAATAAGTCATGGCTAATACAAAGACTAATGATTGGATCTATTCCTTCTTAGCATATTCTTCATAACCATTCAATTCTGGCCAAGTTTAACTATATGCCATTTCCCTAACTTATCACCTATACTTGACTTCTGTATCTTTGCTCACAACATTTTTTTCACTGCAATGCATTCCCTTGCATACACTTTCCTTGACTTTTTATATCCAATTCATATCCATTCATCAATGATCTGAGTTGAAGTTGCCTGTCACTAGACTGTCTTTGCTCAAAAATTCAAAATAAATTTCCAGAACAATTTTACCTTGGTCATACAAACTGATTTCCACTTTAGAATTTATTAAAAATGTCTCTGTGGCTTAGCGCATGATCATTCCATAGTAATTCCTCCAATCTTACTTGAAATGAATGTATATTCTGCTTATAGGCTTTCTTTTTGTTTAGATCCTTTACCTAATTAAAGTACTATTTATAGACTTTTCAGTTATGTTGTAAATAAATCTATTCTAAGTTAAAATTTAAATACATTATATCTAATTAATGTTGATATCTTTAAAGGAATTAAACTTGAAATTTGGAGACATACATGATTATAAATATAGTTCTAATCAAGCAAGATGCTACCATCTTGACTTCTGAGAATGAAGAGCCTACCGTAGACTATGCTAGTGGAACGAGACATAAAATACCTCCTGTCACTTTGGCTAGTCATTTTGCTCTGGACACAGGATATTCTACTGAATCATGATCCTGGGTACTAGTATTTAACTCTTAATATCGAATTCTGATGAAAACATTGAGTTGGACAGGTTTTACCTATAGCTAACAAGCTATGCATCTCCTTCCAAACTCTAATAATTTCATATTTGTATAAATTTGTATAAATTTGCTTCATTTTCTAGACCGTAAAGTTTTGTGTGTGACAGGAAAACTATCTACTCTACCTTGATTTTATATGCTCTGAGCCAAGCCCCAGCAATAAACAGTTTTTACTTAGCACATTATTGGTACATAAAATAATGACAAACTAAGGAAGCAGTACTAAGCTCAGAACTGAGTAGTTTAGTGAAAATGCTTCCACTTGGTGAAGCAGCTTATGGGACTTGCCATGAATTTAATAATAACAGTGAACTAATCTACTGAGGAAAAGAGGGCAGACAGATTATGTGCTAACAGATTTGCAATGTATATACTCACTGATATTCTTAAATCAAACTTTAGGACCTTCCTTGATTGACATATTTAACTTCATCACTATGTATGCTGCATAAAAATGGGATCTTTGTAAATAGTATTTCTCCATCTTTTCTCAACATATATTGTGCCTTTGGCAAATATTGATTACATGTCTTAACGAATTAATAATCAGAACAATTATTAGAAATATGAATTAGAAGAAAAGTTGCTTGCCTTGTGGATGCTGCCACCCCACACTATCCATGCCACCCAGCCGTGGTCAGCACCACTGTGTTTTTCGACATCACTATGGACTGTGAGCCCTTCAACTGCACCTCCCGTGAGTTGTTTCCAGACAAAGTTCCAAAGACAGCAGAGAACTGTCATGCTCTGAGCACTGGGGAAAAGGATTTGGTTTTAAAAACTACTGCTTTCATAGAATTATTCCAGGATTAATGTGCCAGGATGGTGGCAGTAAGTCCATCCAGGGGTAGAAATTTGATGATGAGAATTTTATCCTGAAGCATATGTGTCCTGACATCTTGTCCATGGTATATGATGGACACGACACAAATGGTTCCTAGTTTTTCATTTGCACTGCCAAGACTAAGTGGTTGAATGTCAAGGAAGTGGTTATACTTGGCAAAGTATAAGAGGGCATGAACATTGTGGAAGCCATGCAGTGGTCTGGGTCCGGGAATGACAAGACCAGTAAGAAGATCACCATTGCTGATTGTGGACAAATCTAATAAAGTTGACTTGTGTTTTATTTTAACTATGATACCATTCCTTCTGTAGCTCAGGAGAGCACCCCTTCATCCCCATCTGCTGGAAATATCCTATGATCTCTGTGTTCTTCCTGCAGTTCTATGGGTTCCATGTTTTCCTTACTCCCCTCCAAGTCTAGCTGGATTGCAGCATTAAGTTTATTATAATAAAATAAAAACTGAAACAAAAACAACAACAAAAAGAAAATAATTTGCCTAAAATATGTTCCTTATTTGTTACATGAATTTCTGGCTGTCATTTATAGCAAGAAAACCCAGTGAATTTGAAGAGCATCTACTTTTATTTTGTTTGCAAAAACTCTTGGCTTATATTAAGAAAGGTCTGTCCTTACCCTGAGTTCTCGCATTTTATATCTATGTTCCACTTGGTATTCGTACTAACATGTCCAATCCTCTTTGTTATCATCTTTTACTCAAAATGGATTGACTTCTAGTCTTCCTCATTCTATTACAAGCACTACAGTTTTTCTAGCTATCAAATCCTGCAAACTTATGATAATTTTCAAATGTATTCTTGTTCCATCATATCCAATTAATTGTCTTAGACTTTGAAGACATCTGTTAACCACATTTATTTTGATAACGACCCAATTGGACATGGTAGAATTCTGTATACAGATGGGGAGATGATGAGTCACTTTGAAGGTTTAAATAACCATTATTCAGGCCCAGATCCTGTCACAATATCCCCATTAGCTCTTTCTGTAGCATTTACTCTTCTATTTTACTTTTTTCTGACACAATGTGTATAATATCCTATATTTTAATTTTATGAATCTTACAGTTGAACTGTTTCACTTGTGCTTAGCATGTTTCAAGCTATAGCAATGCCTTTGATGGCTCAGAATAAGGCTCTCTGTGTCCACTCCAAAAGGTGGCTGTTTTTGACCACCTCTGAAAGATGAATAGCTATAGCATATTCTATTTACTATATTCCTTCTAGACAGTTACTTTCAGGGCAATTACCATTCTTATTTTGAATCTGCCTTATGATCACAGACAAATCCCTAGCAGGCACGTTCTATTATAAAATTTTTCCAGTGTGGTGGATTTGTACCTCAAGCACACTTATAGCTATCAGACAGACGTATTATCACTAATACCCATAAATCCACAGTCAAGATGAAAAGACATGCAAATAAATAGCAATTTCTCCTGTTAGAGATATGTAACAGGAACCCATGATACCCATAGAGAGTATCAAACCTAATGTGAAGAAGTCTTGAAAGCTTTTTCAGTGGGTGGAGGAACTCATATTTTTATTTAGATACATTCATATGACATAAGATTCTCCACCTTAAACATTTTAAATTATACAATTCAGTGCTATGCAGCATATTCACAATGTTGTGCAACCATCACCACCACCTAATTCCTGAAAGTTTTAATCACCTCAAAAAGAAACTCCATACCCATTTTAAGGAGTCACTCCTTATTTTCCCCTGTCCCTTCCCCTAGAAACCAATAATATATTTTGTCTCAATGGATTTGCCAACTCTGAACATATTCTAGAAATAGAAACATAAAGTAGATTAGTCTTAATCTAACAAGATCAATTTTGGGCTTCCTTAGGGACAGTTTCTGTTTATTGAGTTTCCTCCCCTCCTGTTTATGGGCCATATATGATCATATTAGTTGTATGCATCATATTTTTGTTGAAAACTGAACATTTTTAATATAATAATTTGGCAACTCTGGAAATCAGATTACCCAATGCCCCCAAGGTTTGCTGTTTTTCCTTGTTGCTATTCTTTGTATGGTCACTTTTCAGAGCTAATTTGTAAAGTCCCTATTCTGGGTCATGTGTTGCCACTAATGTTTCTATTAGTTTGGTGGCGAGCTAGAGACTGGACAGAGATTTGCTTAAACACTTGGAAACAATAAACTCCAGTCTTTTCCAGTGGCATGTATGTATGCTGGGCATGTCTTCAACACTCAGCTAAGCAGTCTACAACTCTGCCTTAGCCTTTACTTCCTCCCTGTGTAGATACTGAAGGGCAGTCAGAGTGAGAGCTTAGGGCCTTCTTTATTCTTTATTGAGCATGTGCCCTGCTCTGAAAATTCACATGACTTTCTAGATTCCCAGGACTATGTTGAAGCTTTTAAAAACAGGTGTTTCCCTAAAGCATCTCATTCCCTAGTCTTTTCTCCCAAGCTCTTTCATTATTGAGTGATTTTCTCCAAGTGTTATCCATTGTTTCAGACAGATATACATCTCCCTGTAAATGTTTTTGACAAATGCCCCAGAAAGCTGCCTCAGCACCTGTAGAGTTCCAAGTTAGGCAGGATAAAGGCAAACCCTCTAAGCTGGTCTTTCAGAGAGCCATTAGACAGGTCAAAACAAATAGCCACGATTCTTTGAGAATGAGTTCTTGTCCACCCTCTGGTACTGGTACCTGTATAAGGGTTGTGTATTAACTGGGGAATGTGAAATGAGAACAGGGAAAGTTAAAATACCAAAAATCTCTCTGTTCTTACCAAGATTCAGAATACTTTTCTTACTTAAATCTTGCCTTCGTTGTTGCAAGCTTTTGATCTCTTTCCAGAATTCCGAAAAGGTTGATTCTGACAGTTTTTACAAGATTTTGTTGCCTTTATGGAGGGATGAACTTTTGGATTTCTTTACTCTGCCATTTTCACTGACAACACTAGAAAAAACTTTTCATATGATATTACAATTAAGCTGGGTTTTAAAGATCCAGCAGGAATTGGTCAGGTAGAAAGTTAAGAGAACAAACTAGATAGAGCTTTTTATCCAAAGGACCAGAAGTACAAGGAGGAAATTAACATGTTCTGGGAAATGACCCTAATTCAGCAAGGCTGAATTATAGGATACAATTAAGTAAAAAAGACATGCATTTTGGAGGATATAGGATTAAGACTCAGAACTCCTTATGCCATAACAATATTTGAACTTAATTTGGGCAGTGTGTACTGAATTATTTAAGCAAACTTGTTTAAAAAATGAATCTGATTTACCTATTCATTTTGCAAGCATTATGGAATATGGATAGTTTGAGAATGAATTTAGGCAAGGAATCAAGTAAAGAGACTAATATAAACATCATGAGCATAAGAGATGATGAATCAAACTGAGGATGTGACTGTTGAACAGAAAAGAGTATTTAGTACTTAGAGAGGGAGATACTTAGGAGCTAAAATTGGTACTCTCCAGATGTTTCAATGTGTGGAGAGAGGGAATGCATGGCAATGAGGAGAAAGTGTAAGGAAAAGGTCTAGAATAATGCCGGTATTTTGGCTTCGGAAAAGTGACTGGACATTGATAGCATTCACTGATTAAGAATACTCAACATGAAGTAAATTTGGAAAAGAAAAGAAAAGCTAAATGAATTCAGGTTTGAACATTATGAGATTAAGTTTTTCATGAAACATGCAGAGGAATAGTCAATGGACACTGGGGAGACACAGGTTTGATGCTCAAGAGGGAATGTGGAGCTGCCAATGTAGCCTTTGGATAGCTAAGGTATATATTAGTGATAAAGAAACTGTGGGTATAAATGAAGTCATTAGAAA
Source organism: Leopardus geoffroyi (assembly GCF_018350155.1). Taxonomy (NCBI): domain Eukaryota; kingdom Metazoa; phylum Chordata; class Mammalia; order Carnivora; family Felidae; genus Leopardus; species Leopardus geoffroyi. Next base: position 95,478,306 of record NC_059338.1, on the reverse strand, counting down.
TAAAAAATATAGGGGTGCCTGGGTAGGTCAGTCAGTTTAGTGTCCTACTCTTGGTTTTGGCTCAGGTCATGATCTCTTGGCTTCATGGTTTTGAGCCCCGCATCGGGCTCTGTGCTGGCAGCATGGTCCCTGCTTGGGATTCTCTCTCTCCTTCTCTCTCTGCCCCTTCCCCACTGGTGCTGTCTCTGTCTCTCTCAAAATGAATAAATACACTTTCAAAAAAAAAATATGGTGCTCACTTCTGTAGTGCATATATTAACATTGCAATGATACAGAGAAGATTACCTTGGCCCCTGCACAAGTGCTCCATATTGTGTAATCTATGGACATGGTATTTTGTGAATGGCCTTTTCAATAAAAGAAAACCTTATGGAAAAAGTGAAATAAATATAGTGAAAGAATATGATTAAGGCTATCCTAGAACTCTTTAACAATTGAATAGAAAATTTATTATTAGTATTCCTAGCCAAATTGCATAATACAATAAAAGTCAATGAAAAGGTTTATTCATACTAGTGTATGAAGAGATTATACCATTCTTTATAATTAGATGTGTACCTTAACTTTAGAACTATTGAAGTTTTCATATAGTCAACACAGAAAGTTTTCTGATGGAAGATTAAGCCTGGAGGGAGAGTTTTGTTCCAATAGTGTAGAATCCAGAGTTCTCATTTATATGGTAGAACAGTTTACCTGAGATAACCATTCTTTTGTTTTGTTTTTTTTTAGATATAGGTCCTCAGTATGAATTTAATTTTTAATATTGTGATCTGCAAGGAAATTAAGTTGCTTTAAGAAAATAAGACGAGAGAGTCCTCCAAAATATAATCGGGGGGGAAAACTGCTCTTGAGAAATGTGAGGTATAGTTAAATCCCCCAGGATTAGTTTTATTCCCAACTTTAATCTATCCTAAAGTTAGAATTTCTTTAAATTACATCCAAAGACATAGCTTATGCTTTAACAAATAAATAATACATTATTTATTTCTATTTAAATGTGCTAGTATTTGTGGATAAGAACTGCTTTTAGGTTTTTTTTTCAAACTAACACCATGATTACATAATGTAATATTGCATATATGATACAAAATACTATATATTTGACAACAGAAACACAGTATTTATAAATAAAGATTGTAATAATCGGTCACAACCAGTGTTCAAGATGGACATATCTAATGAAGAAGAGTAAACTGAGTTACTCAGAAAAGATTCACTCCAAAGGAATGGAGATTAGCTCCTTTCACACGGCAAGATAATTCCCCAGCTACCATGTCATATGGGTAATATTTGTGAGGGGCAGCACATCTTTCTATAAAGAAAGCAAATATTTTAGGCTTTGCAATTTATACCATCTTTCATAACATCGGAAATATGTCCATGTATTGCAAAAACAGCCATGGGCAGTACATAAAGGAATGAATGTGCTTAGTGTTTGAAAAAAAACACAAACAAACCTTATATACAGCTGCCAAATTTTGATTTCCTATAACTTTCATGCATCAGGCAATATGATGCTTTTGATTGTTTTCAACACTGAGGGTAAAAAAATACTTTCTTAGTTCAACATGGAAAGCAAACAAAAACAAGCAGAAGGTCACATTAGGCATTTGGACTACAGTTTGCTGACTTCTGATTTAGCACTAAAATCTAGGTGATTATTCTTTCAAACTGAGTATATGCTAGCCTAAGACTGAGTTTTCTGGATTCTGAAAACTCTGAGGTTGGAACAGTGTGGTTTTTTTTCCCCCTCATATCTTACTGTCCCTCTTATTTGACGTTAAATAAATGATTTTGTTTCATAGACTCTTAAACGTAGGTATTTAGAATGACTATACAGTCATTCTGCAGACTACACATGTATGGCTGAATAAAAATATGAATGACACTTCTATTTTGGTAGAGCACTAGACAGAACCCAAAATCAAATGACTCAATTTTCTTTTTTCCCAACATTTTTAATGGGACTATATTATAAGAAGTCCAGTTTCTTCACTGATGTTGACTTAACCCACAATATGTAAGCATAATCAGTTTAAAATTCCGTATCCATTTCAATTACTCACAAAGGAGCATAATAACAGAGTTCATCACTGGTCTAAATAAATATATTATTGGTTCTGTGCCTACAAAGCTTAGGCATTTAAAGACTAGAGATTTGGGGGTGCCTAGGTGGTTCAGTCAGGTGAGCTTCTGACCCTTAGTTTCGGCTTAGGTCATAATCCCAGGATTGTGGGATCCATGCCCAACATGGAGCCTGCTTGAAATTCTCCCTCTCTCTCCCTGGGCCCCTCTCCCCAGCTTCCTCTCTCTCTCTTTCTCTCTCTCTCTCTCTCTCTCTCTCTCTCTAAAGTAAAAGAAATTTAAAGAAGACTGGAGGGTTTTTTTTTTATGGCTATAAAGCACAATTATTTTAAATATGGCATTATTTAACAAATATATGTATATAAAAACCAGATAATCATATTGATTTTCTTTTGGCTACATAATAGTGTACTAAGCATTGGAACATTTGTTTCCCTCAATCATGTGTTTAGTTGTGCTAACTCTCTAGATGTTTAATTCTTCAGGCGATAATAGATTAACAACCTTGATATAATAAAGCATAATGGTTAAGAGCATAAGGTCTGCAATTAAACAAAACTTCATATCTCAGATATTACTTCTGACTACCTATGTGACCTTGGACAATTTACTTGTCTGTGACTTGTTTTCTTCTCCTTTACATGGAGGCAACAATTGCTTAGCTCAGAGGAAGTTAAAATTTAAGAGTTAATATCTACAAATTGTTCACAACAGTTTCTGGTGCATTTTAAGGAGTTAATACATGTGAGACATGCTTATTTTTAGTTATCTATTTCATCCCACCCACCAAGTATAATATAGGAGAAAATAATTAGGAGCCATTAGAGAAGATTTCAGACAAATTGCCTGATACATTAAGAATATTTCACATCAGGGGCGCCTGGGTGGCGCAGTCGGTTGAGCGTCCGACTTCGGCCAGGTCACGATCTCGCGGTCCGTGAGTTCGAGCCCCGCGTCGGGCTCTGGGCTGATGGCTCAGAGCCTGGAGCCTGTTTCCGATTCTGTGTCTCCTTCTCTCTCTGCCCCTCCCCCGTTCATGCTCTGTCTCTCTCTGTCCCAAAAATAAATAAACGTTGAAAAAAAAAAAAAAGAATATTTCACATCATACAAGTAACCTACATTGAAAATGAGAACTGAAAGAATATTCCTACCAGCAGAAAGCAGCTAAAGGCACTGTGGAATTTTACCCCAAATCAACGGAAGAAATGGTTACCTTTTCCTTTTAAAAGGACATACTCATATTCATCCATAAGCATGCTTTTACTTGTATCATGTTTCTTTTACTTTCAAATATTTTAAGTTAGAAGGCACATCTGTCTCCCTTTATGTGAATAAATCCCCTTTGAATGTTGCCTTTTCCTTGGCTGTGGAAGCATATTAATGAGAAGGTTATTTACAAAACTCAGAGTTATCTTGTATCATGATCACTATACTTAGAATAGTCAGCGGATTCAAAAGTGCATAGAAATAGTAAAGTAAGGTATCAAAATTGAATTAAAAAGGGAAAAACACAAAATTTTTATTAGAAATCATTGCCACATATCTTATCTTTAATTTGTTGAATAAATTTATTAATTTATTGATTCATTATAAAGAAGTTTCTAGTTTGGAATCTTCCAGAATAGGCATAAATCAAATAAATAGCTTTTGATAAAAAGCAAATAATCCCCAAATATCTTCAAGTACAGCTGGATGGTTTTTTGTTGTTGTTTGAGAAGTTTTTGCTGTTGTTGTTATTGTTCTTTTTTAAGGAACTATGTTCGCAGTGAATAAGATGCTTGACACTAGTCGGTTTTCAGTGTCTAAGATAAATATGTACCATATCTGAGGTAATTCTCTTTTAACATCCTAAAATTAGGTTCTGTGTATAATTTTGAGAATGTTAATTCATACATTACAACATTAGACATTTTTTCATTTCATAAGGCACAATTTATATCAATCAATTACTATTTAATTTCACAAGAGATAAATTTTGACAAAAGTTTTCAGTGAGTATTAGAATCTCTTAGTTTTCATGCAACTTCAATGCTACACCCTTATCGTTTGCATGCTCCCTCCCATACCCAAATAACCATTTTTATTACATTGCTTCTTCTTGTATTTTCATCAGATTATATTATTTAGTGTTTGTCACTTTGTAACTTGAAAACATTATACTATAATGTACTTTTCAATCTTGCTTATTTTACTCATTATTTCACTAATCATATCCATTTTGTTACATGTATCAAGCATATAGAAAATAGTGTTTGCTTTTTTCCATTTTTGTTTTAAAAAATATTTGCTAATTCTGTTTATTTGATTTGTCATTTTTATTAAGGGAATGTCAAGTATGCTTTAATACAGGGAGAAGTGCAATTTAAAATTGACATCTTGCATTACTTGTTTACCCAGAATTTCTACACAAGAAAGAATTATACAGCTTAGCCTTTTTTAGCTATATGCTGACAGATGCAGCAAGGTAAACTGATTTCTAATCCCTAGTTTTACAGAGATGATATATTTATCACAAATAAATGAAATACACTCCAAGAACAATTTTATAAAGTTTCCCCCAAATCCACATTTCTTCCTTATTGAATTATAGAAATATTCATCGTCATAGGCAACCAAAATTTCTCTTGGTGGTTTTAGTTAATGTTCTCAGTGGGAAGAGAATAATGCAAACCCAAATATAAATATGGCTTGTACTAAATTAAAATGAAGTTTAATATTGTTCACAATACCACATTTAATAAGCATTACCAAAGGTTTAAAAACAATTTATTTGGGGCGCTTGGGTGACTCCGCTGGTTGAGTGTCCAACTCTTGATTTAGGCTCAGGTCATGATCCCAGAGTTGTGGGATCGAGCCCCGTGTCAGGATTCATGCTGAGCCTGAAGCCTACTTGAGATTCTCTCCTCTCTCTCCCTCCACCCCTCTTCCTGGCTCGTGCACACTCCCTCTCTCTAAAATAAAATAAAAAATAATAATGTAACTCTCTTAATTTACATCTGACACCTTAATATAGGATAATAAGGCTTGACTCAGACACATGGTTCATTTAATCAAGTCGGCTTTTGTCAACACAAGTCTACTGACGGATGTTTATAATAATACAGATGTCACAACAATACAGATAAATAACATTTGGGAGATTATTTTTACAAGTGAATATTCTTGGACTTTATTCTCAGAGATTCACTTCAGTAGATCTGGATTAAGGCTGAAGTTTGGACTTTAGATGGTCAATCTAGAAGTTTTTAGTGTGATTTTCCACTCATCTTGCATTGATGGGGCGCCTGGGTGGCGCAGTCGGTTAAGCGTCCGACTTCAGCCAGGTCACGATCTCACGGTCCGGGAGTTCGAGCCCCGCGTCAGGCTCTGGGCTGATGGCTCAGAGCCTGGAGCCTGTTTCCGATTCTGTGTCTCCCTCTCTCTCTGCCCCTCCCCCGTTCATGCTCTGTCTCTCTCTGTCCCAAAAATAAAGAAACGTTGAAAAAAAAAAATTAAAAAAAAAAAAAAAAAAGAAAACCACTGTGGTCCCTTCTCTGAACTTGTACCATAGTTTACATGTATCTTTATGAGGAATACAGCACATAGTTCAGTATTATAAATTTTTTCCTCGTAAGGAAATAATTTCATCAATGGTCAGAAAAAGGTTTATGTTGCTTTTGTTCTTTTTTGATGTTAAATTTCATGTTGTAAGCAAAATATTAAGCACATTAATTTTTAAAGAGTAATTTAAATAACTTCCATATATTTCTTAGGTGTCATATTGTATTAGGAATGCTTCAGTTATAGCTTTTTTCCCTTAAGTTTACTTGTGTTTGTCCATATAGCCACTATTTGTATGTAAATCATTCACATTGATTTTTTTTAAATAAAAAAATACTGAGTACCTACAAATTACCATTTATGGTTCTTGAATTGCTGGGATTCCACACAAAGTCCTCTCCTCTCCCTAAGTAAACTACCCGATTGAGTACTATTTAGTAGGGACAAAAGAAAGGCTCTAGACATAAATTAATACATTTCAGGTACTAATAGGAATTTTAGGGAAAAAATATAGCACAGTTGGTTGGATCACAAGTGGTGTAAAGGCTAGCTATTTTATATAGACTTAATAGGAAAGGCCTCTGTGGAAGTGACACTTCAGCAGATACCTAAAGGAAGTAAGGTCAACCACTATAGACATCCAGGAGAAAATAATTCAGGCCAAGAGGTAGCAACTGATAGTTCTTAAAGCAGAAATTGGCATAACGATAAAGAGAATGAGAGGACACTGTGAAAGCAGCAGATTTAAGGATGAAAAAATGGTAAAAAATGAAGGCAGTGACATAGCTGGTTGTCTTATGGGTCATTTAAAAACTTTAGCTTAGGGGCGCCTGGGTAGCTCGGTTGGTTAAGCGTCATACTTCGGCTCAGGTCATGACCTCACAGTTCGTCGAGGTCCTCATGGGGCTCTGTGCTGACAGCTCAGAGCCTGGAGCCTGCTTCCGTTTCTGTGTCTCCCTCTCTATCTGCCCCTCCCGACTCTCTCTCTCCCCCTCTCTCTCAAAAATAAGTAAACATTAAAAAATTAAAGAAAACTAAAAAATAAAAAATGAAACAAGTAAAATATTTGGCTTAATATGTGTGAGGGGGAAGCTACCTGATTGATGTTAATATAAATGCAATATATCTGGTCTTTTTGGTTACTGGATGGAGACCAGACCATTGAGGGAAGGGTGGAAGCAGGGATACCAGTTTGGAAGCTACTGCAATGCCCTAAATTAGGGCTGCCAGGGCCTATACAGTGGGGTTGTGATGGTGACTATAAGAAATAGCTGGACTCTGGACGTTTTTTCAAGGTGGATTTGATAGGATTTGCTGATGGATATGGATGAGAAATACATGAAAGAGATAAGTGAAAATGGCTGGAAAAATTGGGCCTAGGAAACTGAAAGAATAGATTTCTACTTACTGAGAAATATCAGATTGCATCAGAATCATGTTGAAAGTAGATTTAAAATATATATTTATTTTGTACATATTAAGATACCTATTAGACATTCAAGTGGACATGACTGTGAGGATTTCTTCTGGCTTGCCCGTATTATGTTTATTATTTATCACTGGTGTTTAGTGTCCTCTACAACCTTGAATGTTTAAAAGTACAACAGCTATTAATGGCAATTTATGCAACTATTAAATACGTGGTATTAAGCCTGGATCTGAGAAAATCATCTTTTAAAATTCTATATCCAAATAAATCTGCATTAATGTCTACCTTTAGTTTTGTATCTAAATAATCTTTCTACCAATAGAAGAATGAAATGTCTGCCCCTCATTCTCTCTTTTCCCACCCTAACATGCACACGCCCTAACATACACACCACCTCAAACACACACACTCCAAACACACCCCCCCAACACACACCCACACATGCTCTCACAAGTTTTTTACTCCAATGAAGCTCAATTAACTAGATATATAATGAAATAGGACTTCAAACTATGTTCGTATTTGTATGTATTTATTGTTGAAACAAAAAAGGAAAGCAAGTATTAACCTGGAATTTGAGATTTTTCTCTACAGTATAATATTTATATTTCTCATTCTCATCTTTATAAAAGTGAAACAGAGTTTAGCCTAATGTTCAAAAGACAGATGCAATGACATTTGCTTAAATGAAGAAAAGATAATTCTGTATAAATCAACATAATATGGCTATAGAGATGTTTAACTTGTAAGCAGAGCTTATAATAGTAATGATATGAACATTTGCTGAAATCTACTATGCACTAGGCAATTGCTAAGGGATTTGCATGAACTATTAAATATTCACACAAATATTGTGAGGTTGATTCCATTATCATTCCTTTTCTAGATTATAGGGAAATGGAGGCACTAAGTAGTAAAGAAACTGGAATGTGGTAATACAGCATTATTAGGTATACTTAACATGATCCACTTCTATCTTACTCCATCATCTGTTTTTATAAGCATGAAGCCACACAGGGTTAAGTGAATGAAAAAGATATTTCTGTATGTGCAGTTTTGATATAAGAGATTTATGTGAGAGAATCCACTAGACTAGCCTTGTTTAGATGATTGGTATTTGGATAACAGTGTGGTTGGCATCTCTGGGAGTATTATTTGCAAGGTGAGCCAACAGTTGGCACATGTTCCTTTGCGAGATAATGATTTGAGATTCAACTCAATAATCCAACTCTTCCTTTGCTACTAGGACAAGGAAAGAAAAAATGACTGGTATAGCAGTTTCTGAAAGATGTATCTATAAAATAACACTAATCTTGAAGTAGCCTTCTTTCTTTCTGGTTTTCACTCAGTTGTGCTCCCACCTCAGGTTTTGCACATGTTTTATTTTCCGAAGATGTGCTTCCTTGATTTCTTTCATTTTTTATTGGCCTTGTAAACTCAAATATCATGTCATCGGAGAGAAATTTTTTGACTACGTGATCAAGAGACTTCCCCTTACCTACCATGTGCACAGGCATTATTACTTTTAAAAAATCATAGTCTTGTATTTATTTCCTTCACAGCACAGCTCATACCATTTGTAAATTCATTTCCCTGTGTACTTGTTGATGGCATGCCTCCATTTCTAAAATATAAGCTTACTTCACTTTTCAACGTGTAACATTTGTCTATCATATCTTCCTATACATCACAGATGATCGATAATGACTTCTTACATTAATGAATCGATAGTGCCACCAATCTCTCATCGTCTTTCCACTACATCCAATGAATGAGAATTTGCCTCACTTTGCAGTGCCTGGTGTTAAAGACTATTTACTGTGATTGAAAGATGTAGGTCAGAATGTGAGAAATTAACCAAGCTTTCTATAAATTAGGCTAGCCCAGTAACCATTTGCTGCAAATAGATTTGGAGTTCATATTGAAATTACTCCAAATTTCCAGTTAAGAATTTTTCCTAAAAGCCTATCATCACTTCACACTTCTAATAATTAAGACAAGACCTGCCATCTGGAATCTAGTAGGTTCCTCTACTCCATAAACCTGCTTCTGTCACTCATTTACTAAGCCTAAAATCTCAATACCTAAGCTTTATTTTTCAGTCTTTTTTAGTCCTTTCCTTATAAACCCATGTGGTCATGGAGGTCTTTACCTAGTCATTTATCTGTAAATCTCTGATGGAATGGGAAATGGGTATGATGTCCTAGAATATTTTTAAATCCAGTCCTGTCTCTGGACTTGGACAAGTTTTGACATCTGAGGCTCAGATTTATCATCTATTCGAAGTGAATGATATGATATGGTTCTAATTGGTATTATGCAAATTACACTATGATGCAAATTAGAGCTTTGGGATTTGAAAGATTTTTATTAGAGTCTTGAATCTTCCCCTTAACAACTGTTAGTGTCTGAGGAGTGTTCCAACGCATAAACTTGAAAAAGGACTAGCATCTACTTCATATGCATCTAGAGTGAAAAGTGCACTTCCTTATACAGAATAGAAACTAAATAAATGGTAGCTACTGAAGAGCTTGGTGACTCTAAGGGAAAGTTGGGCATACAAATATGAGTACAGTAGCAAGATTATACGTGGAATAATGATCTCTATAATCAGAGAAGGCAATAACCAATCTTCTGAGGAAGGGATTCTTTACAAGATGAGACAGTTAAACTGAATGATGATCAATAGGTTTTCACCTGATGCTCTCTGCCTTTCCCCTGCTCTCACTCTCTCTCTCTCTCAAAAATAAATAAAAATTTTTAAAAAATTAAAGAAGTGTGGTAGAGAATGAGAAGCAACAAGAAATGGTATGATGATCTGAGGCTGAATTGAACATTGGATGGAAGTGGAGAGCAGGAAAAATGGCAAATACATTGTTATGTCTCATCGTAATTTTGATTTGTATTTCTCTGGAGATGAGTGATACGGAACATCTTTTCATGTACCTGTTAGCCATCTGGATGTCTTCTTTGGAAAAAAAATGTCTATTCCTGTCTTCTGCCCATTTCTTAATTGGATTATTTGTTTTTTGGATGTTAAGTTTGTTAAGTTCTCTATAGATTTTAGATACTAACCCTTTATCAGATATGCCATTTGCAAAAATCTTCTGCCATTCCAAACACTGCCTTTTAGTTTTGTTGATTGTTTCCTTCACTGTGCATAAGCTTTTTCTCTTGATGAAGTCTCAATAGTTTATTTTTAGTTTGTTTCTCTTGCCTCCAGAGATGTGTCTAGTAAGAAGTTGCTATGGCCGTTGTCAAAGAGGTAACCACCTATGTTCTCCTCTAGGATTTTGATTGTGTTCTGTCTCACATTTAGGTCTTCCATCCATTTTAAATTTATTTTTGTGTATGGTGTAAGAAAGTGGTCCAGTTTCATTCTTTTGCATGTCACTATCCAATTTTCCCAACACCATTTGTTGACAGATATCACCTCACACCCATCAGAATGGCTAAAATTAACAACTCAGGAAACAATATGGTGGTGAGGGTGAAGAGAAAGGAGAGCCTCTTACACTCTTTGTATAAATTCAAACTGGTATAGTCACCCTGGAAAACAGTATGGAAGTTTCTCAGAAAAATTAAAAACAGAACTACCCTACTATCCAGCAATTGCACTCCTAGGTATTTACCCAAAGGATACAAAAGTACTGATCTGAAGGGATACATGTACCCTGATGTTTATAGTAGCGTTATCAACAATAGCCAAATTATGGAAAGGGCCCATATGTCCATCCACTGATGAGTGAACAAAGAAATGATAGATAGATAAATAGATGTAGATAGAGATAGAGATAGAGACATATAGAGGTATATAAATATATAATTGAATATTACTCATCCATAAAAAATGAAATATTGCCATTTGCAACAACATAGATGGAGCTAGAAAGTATTATGATAAGCAAAATAAGTCAATCAGAAAATGACAAATACCATATTATTTCACTCATATGTGGAACTTAAGAAGTAAAACAGATGAACATGGGGGGTGGGAAATTGAGGCAAACCTGGAAACAGACTGGTAACTAAGAGAACAAACTGCAGGTTGATAGAGGGGTGGTTGGCAGAGGGATGGGTTAAATTGGTGATGGATTTTAAGGAGGGCACTTGTAATGAACACTGAGTATTATATGTAAGTGATGAACCTCTAAATCCTGTACATGAAACTAATATTACACTATTAGTTAAGTAACTGGAATTTAGACAAAAACTTGGAAGGAAAAAATCAAAGTTAAAACAAAAACAAATACATTGTTAGATGTAGATAAGGACCAATCGTGAAGAAATTTATGTGGCATAAAAAATATCATTTAATTCTTACTGAGATAGAAAAAATTGGAGGATTTGAACCAAGAAATTGTCCAACCTCTGAAAAACTGCTGTGATATTTATAATTTATAATAATAATATATATTTGGTCTTTGTCTCATTCTCTTATACAGTGCTCATAAAGCCATTAGAATTCCCTAACTGATTACAGTTATAAAACTGCCTCTTGTTATTTTATGAGGTAACGTTTAGACCCTATCTAAGGATGGGGGCTGGTTGCCAGGACAACCAACCATGTGATTAAAAGGTTTGAAGTTACTTTCCACACCCAGACTTCTGGAGAGGATGGGGACGCAGGCTCAAGGTTGAATCAATCTCTAATGGTCAATGATTTAATCATGACTTTGTAATAAAACCTCCATAGAAATCCAAAAGTACTGGTTTTGAGAGCTTCCAGATTGGTGGACACATGAAGATGTGAGGAGAGTGGCCCTCCTGGAGAGTGCATGGAAGCTCCTGCCCTTTCCCCATATCTTGCCCTTTGTATCTCTCCCATCTGAATGTTCTTGTTATATCCTTTTATAATAACTCAGTAATCTAGTAAGTGAAATGTCTCTTTAAGTTCTGTGAGATGCTCTAGTAAATTAATTGAACTTTCTGAAGGGGGTCATTGGAAGAGTCAATCTATAGCTGGTAGATCAGAAGTATAGGTGATAACCTGAGCTTTGGTGTCAGAAGTGGGAGAAGAGAGCAACAGTCTTGAAAGCCTGGGGAGGGTGTACTTGGAATCTCCAGTTCTATACCTGGTTGGTGTGGTTCAGAATCCATCCATAAAAATTAAATACTGCCAGAAAACCTAATATTTTTCTTTGATGTTTATGAATATAGTACATATAATAAAGTGAAGAGTTCCTACTATTTTATGTTGATGAGTTTTGAGGGTATGTGTATCTTTCTACCACTATCCAAAATCAATGGAAAGTTCATCATCACCATGGAAAGTTCCCAAATGTTTCCAGTCAATTCCTAGTCCTTCTCTGCACCCCTACCCACTAAGGAAACCACTTTATGATTATATTATCATGAATTATTTTGCTTACTTTGGGTTTAATACAAATAAAGTAACAGAGTCAATATTGTTTGGTTTGATATATTTTGCTCAATCTAATGCTTTTTTGTATATGCTAACAATATAAATTTCTTTCTTTCTTTGGTTTCCTTTAGCAGACTGAGGAAGTATGCTTTTATTCCTAAGGTGCTGAGAGTTTTTATTATAGATGCATGTAGAATATTATCAAACATTATCTCTGCATTTATTGAGATTATCATATATATCTCTTTATGTTGTTAGTGCAGTTAATTAAATAGATTTTCAATGTAAAATCTGTTTTTCATTATTGAGATAACTCTCATTTGATCATGCTTTCTGTATAATAGGATACAATTTGCTAATATTTTGTTAAAGGATTTTGCATGTATGGTGATAAGAAATTATTATCTGATTTTATTTTTACCATATTTTTATCAGATTTTCATGTCAGGTTATATTGACCTCACAGTACAATTTGGGATGTTCCAATCTGCTAGATTTTCTGGAAGAGTTTGTATAAGACATTTATTTGTTTCTTTAAAGCATTAATAAAATTTACCAGTGCTGCCATCTAGGCCTAGAATTCTCTTCATAGTTTTTAAGATTGTTTTCAACCATGTTAATTGATATAGAGCTATTTATTTTTCTTATTTTGTTTTGAGCTTTTTTAGGTAAGTTGGGTTTTGCTTTATTTTTGTTTTTGGAGAAAAATTTTGTGTTTGATATAAGTTTTCAAATATATTGGCATAATGTCCGTGTATGTCCTTAGCATCATTTTAATTACTGGGATGTCTCTACTGGTATCTACTCTTTCATTATTGAAATTGTTAATTAGTGTTTTCTCTCTTCTTGATTAGTCTTGCAAGGGATTTATTAGCTCTATTAATCTTACAAAAAGCAACTACATTTACTTCCTATCCCTGGAGATAATGCAAACCTGCTACAATGTTAGCTCCTGGAATCATAATAAAAGCAGTGATCTATACGGAGGTGGATAGTGTCTGTAATGAGCATGTTAAAGTGAATGCACCATCCATTCTCCAAAACTCACCAGATGGTCATCTTCTATGGGAAGGCTTGGAGGTCATTCCATTTACCAAAGCGAAGAGGGATGCACTGGTTAAGTGTTACAAAGACCAGTATCTTGGCAGTTCATTGGTGGTTTTCCCAAAGGAACTGAAAACAATTACTCCAATAACTGCACTGAAAGGAAAATTGGGGGAATGTATAAATGCTTTCAAGATTGCTGGTCACACACAATGTTCAATTTTACATGGATTTCTGGAGATCTGAAAGTGGCATCATGATGTTGGTAGACAATTCTACATGGTCCTCTCAATTTTTGCATATCTTGAATCAACTTTTGTTCTGTAATAAGTTTCCAAATAATGTTTGTTATAGCAGACAGCCTTAGAAGATAGAGATAGGGTCCCCTTCCAGGACAGAGGTTATATTGTTTGGCTTTGATGATAAAGATAATGTTTCTTCCGGGAAGGTATTTGAGCAAGTTTTCTAATAGCTTCCTCATCACACATTTGGAGTTTGAAAGCTTGAGGTCCCTCAGTTGTGAGGCAAATTCACTCTTTGTGCAACATTCTGTGGGATCACTCCATGTGAACCTTGATGGGACTTAGCAGGGAGAACTAATGCAAACATGAGACTCAAGATTCTTTCTCTGTCAGGACTAATAAAACACTTTGCCATTGTCTTTGACCTGAGTTTCATGTCTTCTGCTAGCATACATGCACTTGTGAAAGGTTGACTTGTTAGCTTGGAAACAGAAAATTTCAGATACTTCATAGGTTTTGATAATTAATCCCTATCCCCTTACAGATTTAGAACATAAAGGAAGCTACTATTAAGCTGAGTTCAGACTAAGTGGACTGGTCAGTCCACAGACCCACTTAGAGGTCATTTCTCTAACCACTAGATATATAATCAAAATCAATGTAGTTGGCATAATGCATTACCACTACATTTGGTCCTTGGCCTGTGTGGTAGGAACTCTTGTAGTTTGGAAGTCTATGTGGTGTCTCTGAATTTGTCCCTTTCCCATAACCAGTATTTTATTTTATTTTATTTTATTTTATTTTATTTTATTTTTAAATCACATGTTTGAGGAAATAGCAAAAATTAACAGCACCTTAAAGAACTAATGAATGCAAGAGTGGTAATCCTACCATATCTCAGCTTAGCTTCCAAGTCCAAATGCTACAAAAATCAGACAGAATATGGAGAATGAAAATTATATACTATTATATCAAGGAAGTGATAGCTTCAATTCAGACACTCTACCAGATGCAGTATCTGCACTAGAGAGAATTAACATGATCTGAGAAACATGGCATGAGACAAAGTATGATTTATAAAATTGATTTATTTATATCTCTCTCTGTTAGGGGAGAGAATCAGAATGAGTTCACATTCACTTAGAAGAAAAAATGGTATATAGTTACAATTTCTCCAGGGCTGTGTTGATTCCCTTGCTCCCTTTTATATCCTCCAAAGAGATCTAGACTCTTGGACATTACATGGAATATCACTGGTACATTGAATTGATGATATCATACAAATAAAAGATTGGATGAACAAGAAGTGGCTAGTGTATTAGAGGCCTGGGTAAGACATGAAGTCCATGGGGTGGAAACTAAAGACTAGAGACCTGCTACTTTGGCAAAATGTCTAAGGGCTAATGCTCTTAGCATTCTGGGAAATCCTCTCCAAAGTAAAACAAATTATTTCATCAGACTCTCCCACCATGAGGACTCTGAGATTTATTTCTCTTATTTTATAGTGATTCTAGATATAAAAAATATCTTACTAGATTTTGTATTCAAATAACATTATGCTATTTCATGAACAATATAAGAAACTTATAATTGTACAATTCCATTTATTCTTCTCTCATACTTTGTCCTCTTGATGTCATATATTTTACTTCTGGATGTACTACAAATCTCACAGAATGTATAAATTTATTTTAAAATAATTTATTAGTTAATATATCCACTGAATGTATAGAAGAATGGTGGCCCCATGGCCTTTGCCTTCTGGTGCTATGCCCAAGAATAAGTTCCATTAAGTAGAAAAAAAAATGATATTGTAGATGTCACTAAGATTATTAATCACTTGATTTTAAAATAAGGTTATACTGGATTATCCAGGTGGGTTCAGTGTAGTCACATGAGCCCATAAAACCAGAGGATGTCTAAAGAAGAGGAAGTTAGGGAGATTAGAAGAACAAGAATTTGACCTTTCATTGTCAGCTTGAAGATGAAGGGGCATTGTGGAAAGCATGAGAAGGAAAAATTTCTGGCATCAATCAGTGCACTTAAAACTGGATCCCAAGCACAGAATATAACTGAAGTCAGGCTGATAACTTTATTTTAGCCAAATGTGACTCTGACCATATTTATATACTACCTACCAAGTTTCTGACCTTCACAACTATGAAGATAATAAATTTATATTGTTTAAAGGGCTGATAATGTGTTATACAATGATAGAAAGCTAATTATATACAACACATACATATATGTGTGTTATAATTATGTATATTACTAATTATGTATATTATAGACATTGCATATAATTAAGCATATATGCATATATATGTAATAGATACATAATAATGAACATATCCTTTTCTGTTACTTTTTACTCCTTTTACTCTTCTATCACCTGGTATTAGGGAGTGAGGCCTTTGGGAGGTGCTTAGGTCATGAGGATGAAGCCCTCATGAATGGGATTAGTGCTTTTATAAAAGAGGCTCCAGAGAGCCCCCTACCCCTCTTCCACCGTGTGAGAACACAGCAAGGCACTAATGGTGAACAAGTAAGGGGGCCTCTACCGGAAGGTGACCATGCTGATACCTTGATTATGAACTTGACAGTCTCCAGAATGTGAGGAATTTCTGTTGTTTATGGGCCATTCAGTCTGGGATTTTGGTACAACTCTTTTTTTTTTTTTTTTATTTAACAATTTTTTTTTAATGTTTTATTTACTTTTGAGAGAGAGAGAGAGGCAGAGTATGAGCGGGGGAGGGGCAGACAAAGAGGGAGACACAGAATCCGAAGCAGGCTCCAGGTTCTGAGCTGTCAGCACAGAGCCCAACACGGGGCTTGAACCCACGAGCTGTGAGATCATGACCTGAGCTGAAGTCAGACACTTAACCGACTGAGCCACCCAGGTGCCCCTTGGTACAGCTCTTCTATAAATAAACTTAAGACATACTCCTTGTGGATGTAGGCTTCTTTTATTACTTTCCATTAGCTTGAAGAATTTAGCATTTATTAAAGGTTGTATCTATTAGAAATGCAATCTGTCAGAGTCTGTCAGAAAATGATTTTATTTACCCTTCTGTATTGAAGAATATTTTCACTGGTTATATAATTCTAGGTTTTCTTTTTTTTTCATTCAGCATTTTAAAGATATCGTTCTACTGCATTGTTAATTTGCCATGAGAAGTCAGCTGTCATTTGTATCCTTTTCCCCTTTGTGTAATATGACATATCCTTGTGTGGCTTTTAAGAACTTTCCCTTAACTGTGACGTTTTTAACGTTAATCTACAATATGCCTAGCTGTACATTTTTTATATTCCTTGGGTTTTCTAGGATCTGTTAATGCCTCACTAGTTTTTTTGGGAAAATTCTCCTACATCTTCAAACATTTCTTCTCATCCATTATTTCTCTTTTTTGGAGACTCAAATAACATTTATATTGAACAATTTGATTTTGTCCCACAGATATCTGACCTTATTTTCCATTTTGTTTTCACATTTTTTTTTCACTTTTAATTTTGTAATGAGGTCAGTGGAAACTATCTTCACCTGTAGCAATCCTTTGTTCTGTTGATTCCATCATGTTGCTAGGTATGTCAAATAATTTTTAATTTTTGATAATTTTTTTAATTTCTAGCATTTATATTTTATTCTATATTTTAATGAATTTCTCTGTATAGGAATTTTCCATTTGTCCATATGTATTCTCAATCTTTTCCACACAATGTGTCATTTAAGACATTTATTATAGTTATTTTAATGTTCTTATGTGATCACTACATTGTTAGGACCATATCTTGGTCTACTTCTGTTGGCCTTAGATCATATTTTTGTTCTTTTTTGTATGTCTCACAGGTTTTCAAAATGTTATTCCTAACTATACTAGAATTAATTTATTAAAATTACCAATAAGGAGTTAATCCATTATAAACTCCAAAAATTTTTTTATTTCCAAAATAGTGTGTAAAAGCTAAGAAGAGACTGAAGTAAATATTTATTCCCAGAGAAGGCAACATCCATTCTTCTGTCAGACTGCTCTAGGGTGACTGCTGTATGGAGTCTGCAGTTCAGCTGGGCCTGGGCTTTATTGCAAATTCGTTTAGAAGCAGTTCAATGCTGGCTTCAAATGTTTTAGTGGCAGGATCTGGGCTTGCTCTTCAGCAGGGTTTGGGATCTAAGCACCAAAAAAGGTTTGGTGATCTTTTTACATCTTTTTTATTATCTGTAATAATAAAAGTGTTCACCTTCTTCAAGCATCTTATGTTTCCTCCTACTTTAGGGTTAGGATACCTACTTCTAGGTGACTTTGGAAATATTCTTTGCTCCTAAATCCCAACTTCCCATCCTAACCTTTTTGCCATCAGGCTCTCTCTCTCCTCCCCTTGTTCAGCATCAAACCTTTAACCTATCATAACTTGAATGATTTTTTCTGAACTCTCCTGTGCAGTATACTTTAATAGGCCACTGCCTTTTACTTGGTATACAGATTTCAAGGTGGTCTCCATGCTCTCCACCTCCTGCTATTCGTGCCTTTCTGTGATTTCCTCTGATTCAGTGTGCACAGGACTGGTAATTTCTTCTAATCAGTGGATGTGGCAAATGTAACATGATATATGTGATTATGTTGTGCACATCATTACATACAAATACAGCACCTATCTCTGGACTCAGTACCTCTGTCTCCCTCTCTGCCATTCCTTCTCTGTTCTATCCACTTACCACCAGCAGGCTTTCAATAAGTCATCTGCTATTAATCCTACAAGGATTATAGGGGAGCGAAAAATGCCAACAACTGGAAGGACCTTGGAAGTGGCTTCTTGGTCAAGCCTCTTGTGAGATCCCAGAACCGGAGTAAGCTTTAACCATAGCCTTGGGTGGATGTCTGTAGGTGGCTGACATAAGCCGTTCCTGGATTCTAGAACTGCAGATACCATGAGATAATAAATATGTGTTGTTTTAAATCCCCATGTTTGAGGTAGTTTGCTATAGACATTCTTAGAAACCCCATCTGCCTCATGGGTGATCTTCTTCAGCTCTTTTGCCCTCTCCTGGGCCTTTTGTGTGTTGTCTCCATGCATTTGATACAGACTTGTAAAAGTTGGGCAGGTGAAGACTTGCTGTGTATACCATCAGCCCTGGTATACAGTAGAATCCCCATGGACTATATACCATGTTATTAAGAACAGACATATTTATACTCGATAAATTTCATTGTTTACCTGAAATTCAAACTTAAGTGTAGCCCTATATTTTTTAGAGGGCAGTCATAAATGGAGAGTCACAACCAAATATTTTTTGATGTCTATGCCACTCTCACCAGTTTATTCCTAACGGTCTTGATAGATGGTATGTTCATTTTGGCCTTCCCAAGGAGCATCATCTTGTGGAGGTCTTATGGCCTCACTGAACATATCCCATCAGCAGGCCCACCTACCTGAGTTTTTTGATAACATCCTTACTATCTGTCAGGGCAGCCTAAACATCTATTTATACTTTGCTTAACTTTGGCCATTACTTTCTTCATGTTTCTGAGATTTTAACCTTAACAGAAAGTTTGCCCCATTCTTTAAGGTCCTTGCCAAATTATCATTTTCATTTTTTTTTTTAGTGTTTATTTATTTTTGAGAGAGAGAGAGAACGCATGAGTAGGGGTGGGGCGGAGAGAGAGGGATACAAAGAATCCGAAGCACACTCCAGCCTCTGAGTTGTCAGCACAGAGCCCAATGAGGGACTGAAAGCCACCAACCTCAAGATCATGACCTGAACTAAACGGCTGCTTAACCAACCCACCCATATGCCCCCAAACTATCATTTTCTATTCCAAAAAAATGCCTGATGCCAGTTAATTCTCATTCAGTTTTATATTCCAGTCTCACTTAATTCTCAAATAGAATCTCAAGGATACCCTCTGTCTTATAATGGGGTATGCTAGCTAAATCTTGCACTTCCTGTGGGGTGTAATTACATTCCATGCTTATCAGGTTTAACATGTTTCCAGCCAGCTTATGATGATATAGCCCTTGTTTTAGGCTTGGTGGTTAGGAAATTAACTCCTGAGAGTCAATTGTTATTTTGTAGACAAAAGGCCTATTTTGTGTCTTCCTGCATGGGGGAGACATTATTATTATAATTGTTATAATAATAATTATTATTATTATATTTGATAATAGTCAATTTGACAATGTGAATGATATCTTATTGCGATTTTGATTTGCATTTCCTTGATGATTAGCCATGTTGATCATCTTTAATGTGCCTGGTGATCATCTGTATGTCTTCTTTGGAAAAATGTCTACTCCAGTCTTCTGCCCATTTTTTAATCAGGTTATTTGATTTTTTGATATTAAGTTGTGTAAATTACATATTTTGGCATAGCCTCTTATTGGTTGTATCATTTGCAGATATCTTCTCCCTTCCCACAGCTTACTTTTCACTTTTGATTTGCTGAGCGAAGCTTTTTAGTTTGATATAATCTCATTTGTTTATTTTATTATTTTTTTTTTAATTTTTTTTTCAACGTTTATTTATTTTTGGGACAGAGAGAGACAGAGCATGAACGGGGGAGGGGCAGAGAAAGAGGGAGACACAGAATCGGAAACAGGCTCCAGGCTCTGAGCCATCAGCCCCGAGCCTGATGCGGGGCTCGAACTCACGGACCGCGAGATCGTGACCTGGCTGAAGTCGGACGCTTAACCGACTGCGCCACCCAGGCGCCCTCATTTGTTTATTTTAGCTTTTGTTGCCCTTGCCTGAGGAGACTGGCTCAAAAAAAAAATTTTTTTTAAAAGAATGTCAAAGGGCTTATTTCTTCTGTTTTATTCCAAGAATTTTAAAATTTAATCCATTTTGAATTGATTTTTGTATATGGTAAAGTAGTGCTCAAGTTTAATTCTTCTGCATGTAGCTCTCCAGTTTTTTCCTACACCATTTATTTGTAGAGACTGTCTTTTCCCCATTTTATAATCTTGCCTCATTTTCCATAGACTAATTCCTATGGCCTAATTTCCATAGACTGTACATTCATGGGTTTATTTTTGGGTTGTCTGTTTCATTTATCTGCATATCCCTTTCATTCCAGTACCATACTGTTTTGATTGCTATAACTTTTTAGTATACTTTGAAACCAAGGAGTATGATACCTCCAGATTTGTTCTTTCTTAAGATTGCTTTGGCTATTCAGGGTCTTCAGTGACTCCATACAAACTTGAGATTCTTTGTTCTAGTTCTTGGAAAAATGCCATTGATAGTTTGACAGGGATGTCATTTATTTTTTTTTATTTTTAAAGTTTATTATTTATTTTTGGGGGGGTGGGTCAGAGAGAGAGGGAGAGAGAGAGAATCTCAAGCAGGCTCTGCATTTTCAGCACAGAGTCTGATGTGGGGCTTGAACTCATGAACTGTGAGATCATGACCTGAACCAAAATCAAGAGTCAGACATTTAACCAACTGAACCACCCAGGTGCCTGGATAGGTATGTCATTTAACCTGTAAATTGCTATGGGTAGTATGGACCATTTTAATACTAATTATTCCAATTCATGTGTATGAAAATATCTTTCCATTCGTTTGTGTCTTCAATTTTTTTTTTTTTTTTTTTTTTTTTTTTTTTTTTTTTTTTTTACCAATGTCTTATAGTTTTCAAAGTTTAGGTCTTTCACCTTCTTGGTTAAGTTTATTCCCAGGTATTTATTCTTTTTCTTGTTTTAAAATTTAAATTATATTAAAATATTTTTTAATGTTTATTACTTTTTTGAGACAGAGAGAGACAGTGCAAGCGGGGGAGGGGCAGAGAGAGAGGGAGTCTGTGAATCTGAAGCATCCTCCAGGCTCTGAGCTGTCAGCACAGAGCCTGATGCAGGGCTCAAACCATGAACCGTGAGATCATGACCTGAGCTGTAGTCGGACACTGAACTGACTGAGCCAAATTTTGTTTTTATGTTTATTTATTTTTAATAGATAGAATGTGAGCGGGAGAGAGAGAGAGTGATAGAGGGCAACACGGCATCCAGGCTCTGAGCTGTCAGCACAGAGTTCTGTGTGATGAAGTGAAGAGCTAAAGTCAGATGCTTAACTGAATGAGACACCCAGGTGCCCTGGTATTTATTCTTTCTGATGCTATTATAAATGGGATTACTTTCTTAATTTGTCTTTTTGATGACTCTTTATTAACATATAGAAGCACAACTGACTTCTGTATGTTAGTTTTTTATTCTTTGACTTTACGGAATTCATTTATTCTGATAGTGTTTTGATGGAGTGTTTAGGGTTTCCTGTATATAGTCTCATGTCATCTGTGAATAGTGACGATTTTACTTTTCCTTTCCAAATTGGATGCCTTTTATTTCTTTTTCCTTTCCTAACTTTGTATAGGACTTGCAATAATATGCTGAATAAAAGTAGTGAGTTGGGCACCCCTATCTTGTTCTTGATATTAGAGAAAAAGTTTTCAGATCTTCACAATGGAGTATGATGTTAGCTGTGATTTTATCATATATGGACTTCATTATGTTGAGGGATATTCCTCTATACCTATTTTGCTAAGAATTTTAATCATGAATGAATGTTGAATCTTGTCAAATGTTCTGAATCTATTGAGATAATCATTATTTTTATCCTTAGTTGGTTTCTTTTCTAATTTTGTGGATCATATATATTGATTGGATCAATCACTGGAATGAATGCCATTTGATCATGATATATGATACTTTTAATGTATTGCTGAATTTGGTTTGCTAGTATTTTGTTGAAACTTTTTGCACGTATGGTCATCAGGGATATTGGCTTGCAATTGTGTGTGTGTGTGTGTGTGTGTGTGTGTGTGTGTGTGTGTAGTAATTTTGGTTTAGTTTTGGTATTAGGGTAATGTTGTCCTCATAAAATGAGTTTTGAAGATTCTTTCCTCATCAATTGTTTTAAAAATAATTTCAGAAAGATAGGTGCTAACTGTTTTTTAAATGTTTGGTAGAATTTATGTGTGAAGCTCTCTGGTCTTAAGCTTTTGTATTCAGAGAGTTTTTAAATTACTGCTTCATACTCATTACTTGTACTTGGTCTATTTAGATCTTCTATTTCCACAAGAGTTTGTTTTTTTTCCCCTTTAAATCCCTGTCTTTCAGTTAGTCTGAGTGACTGTTCCTTCTTTACTTGTTATAGCTTTATCCTTTCACTAGTCTGCCCTTCCTATAGATATAATTTACAATATACATTATACAATATACAATAATATACAATAATAAAATTACTCCTACTTCTTGACAACATCCAATAAAGAGTTAAACGACACATACATCTACCCTGAAATCACCTAAAGAAGCCTAAAACCTATAACAAGTTCTTTCTAATACCCTACAATTGTGACAATCCACAGTTCCTTATGGTATGATTTTTCCCTCACTAAAATGAATAATAACCCACATTTCCAACTACTGGTGTGTTCCTCCTGACTTTTCAATAAAGGACATTTATAAGAAGGATAAAATAGGAGCAGACTGGGAGAGAATTTAGTCCACAATGCCTGTCTGATCCTTATGACAGGAGACAGGGAGAGAAGGAGAACTGGCTAGCAAGAGACTCCGATCCAGAGCACTTCTGAGGAAATGTGATCTGGGCAAGTGGCTTCAGCAGAGATTGCCCATCAGTGGAGTTCCTTAATTTGGCAAGATGTGTCTCAGCCTTTGGTTGGTAACAGTCTGGGGAAAGTACAGCCAGAGGGCGAATGTTGGAGTAAATCTAAATGTAAGGCAGGTCCACTTCTCACAAAAGTTTCTCTTCAAGGGAGATCTGACTGATGCACCTCCATGGATGCTATGGAGAGAAGAGAGATAGCTAATAGTGATCTGAATCACAAGGCCAAAATTTTATCACTGATGTGAAGTAGTACAGTTTGAGAATAGTAATACAAATAGTGGATGGAAAAGGCAATTTTAAAAGCTGTGAAAATAATTTAAAAAATAAAAAGCTATGATTGTTAAAACTTCCCATCTGATTGGATATTGAGGATTAAAAAACAGGAATAATTCATGGAGAACAAGAAGTTTGAATAACTCTGAGAATGGTAAAGTCAACACAATAATATTGGAGTTTCTGGGTGGCTCAGTTGGTTAAGTATGTGACTTTGGTTCAGGTCATGATCTCGCAGTCAGTAGGTTCAAGCCTCGCGTCAAGTTCTGTGCTGACAGCTCAGAGCCTGGAGCACACTTCAGATTCTGTGTCTCCCTCTCTCTCTGCCCCTCCCCTGCTCACACTGTGGTTTTCTCTCTCTCAAAAATAAATAAACATTAAAAAATATTAAAGTTAAGATAAGAACAGTTTGTTGGAGGCTATGATGAGTGGATTTTGAGATGACAGAGGGATTTGTTAGTCAGAATTACAGCAGAAAATTAAAATGAATACTGGAATTCATAAGAGAGGAGGGATAAAGTTTTTGTTTTTGTTTTTGCTTTTTTTAAATTTTTAATGTTTATTTAATTTTGAGAGAGAGTGGGAGACAGAGTGTGAGCAGGGGAGGGGCAGAGAGAGAGAGGGAGACACAGAATCTGAAGCAGGCTCCAGGCTCCAAGCCATCAGCACAGAGCCCAGCGCAGGGCTTGAATCTACGAACGGTAAGATCATGACCTGAGCTGAAGTTGGACACTGCTGACTGAGTCACCCAGGTGCCCAGGGATAAAGTTTTTAAAGAAAAAAAATGAAATAGAAAAGGAAGATTTGGTATGAATTTACTTCTATATTAAGTTGAAACTATGAGAAGTTAAATAAGATAGCCAATATAGGAAGGAAAAAAAATCATGCAGGGATTAGAGTATGGAAAATAACAATAGTAAAGAGGAAGAGCTATTAATGGAAACAAGGAGTTCAAGAAGTCGGGAGAATATGAGCTAATAGAGAATCCTACAACGACAGTGAAAATATATAAATGAGGTAAAGGAAAAAGGTGTCAAGTTCTTCAGAAAATCAAGGACAAGAATTATTAATTTATTGATTAGAGAACCATTGGTATTCATTGAGTAATATCAACATGGTGATCAAGGCAAAGGATGATATGTTCTAGGGATAAAATGTGTTTTCTGAAGTTTGGTTAGAGCCCACTTAGATTAATAATGGAAATTCTTGTCTTCTCCCCAGAGAGGCTAAATCAGAATTAATGTAGAATAAATTGGGTGGGGCAGTGAGTCCTATAAATCAAAGTGTGAGAGCCACTGGAAATATCCATTTTCTAAAGAAGTTTGGTAGTAAATAACAAGCCACAGATAGGCATAGAAACAAATATGTTCAATAATGTTAATGCCACTCCAATGAGAGAAACATGAGGCAGAAAATCCAATAAATAACTAAAAAATTAAGAACTCCAAAATGACAACAGAATAGAGAATTAAGAATATATATTTATAGTTTTTCTTACATAGAGATAAGCCTACTCTTCTTTTGAAGGGCAATTTGGAATGGAACGAATAAAACTTGGTGAGGATATGCTTTTATAAGGCTAAATAGTTGAGATAATGCTTGCTATTTCTTCCCAACCCAAGTATTACTGCCTAAAATGACAGAGCTACTTAATCTTTCTAACTTTTGGTAGTTTTTATTTAGGCTATATGCGTAAGTGTGTTAAGAATTTGGAAATGCTGAAAATTGCCAATGACAAACAGTATTTACATGTGGTCAGTATGGAATAGTATATGAGACTATATGACAGGGACAAATCTATCTGTAGGGAGGTTCATAATTTAAGTATATATTTTACTTTCAAGTTTCTTTATTAGGGGAAAGGGAGAGAGAAAGGAGTTTTGGGAGCCAATCTTTAGCATACGTCACTTTAATATTCATAATATGTCCCTAGTCAGAGTGATGTTTAAATGTTATAGGAGTTAGGGGATCTGGGTGGCTCAGTCAGTTAAGCATCCAACTCTTGATTTATCTCACGGTTCATGAGTTCAAACCCCACATCAGGCTCTGCACTGACAGCACAGAGCCTGCTTAGGATTCTCTCTCCCTCCCCCTCTCTCTCTCTCTCTCTGCTTCTCCCCCACTCTCTTTCTCTTTCTCAAAATAAATAAATTTTAAAAGATTAAATATTAATATGAATCATCAGTTAAGGCTACAATTTACATTTTAAAATAGTTAATAAATATTATTCAATATTATTGTTTATTTTATAGGCTAAAGAGCAATAGTGATTTATGATAGTGTTATATTTTGGATAAATTGTGTGTGTGTGTGTGTGTGTGTGCATACACACGCGCATATTGATGTTATGAATATTGATATATATTTAGCCACATTTTCAAATACTGCATATTTAGCTTTATATTTAGACTGATATTTTGGAGTGCTGGAAACAATTTCATCATGTGGTACTTTTGAAAAATTTTGAAAGAGAAATTGTTATAACTAAAGAAGATATTTTTAATGGCTTTGGTCTATAGAATCTGTGTTGTCTAATAAAGTCACTGTTTACTTAAATAAGCATGATTCTAAAATAAGTGGTGGCAGGAAAGATGACAGTTGAAATAGTTACTTTAGAAATAGTGTATGAAGATGTAGTAACAGATGACAACTTAAAAATAATAATAGAACTGTTCTTGAAGGTGTGTGTGTGTGTATATATATATATATATATATATATATATATATATATATTGTTGTGTATATACACATCTTGAGGGTGTGTGTGTGTGTGTGTATATATATATATATATACACATATTATATAGATATATACATATTATATATATATGTTATATATTTAATTAACCTACCTACACAGCTTTAAAATGAGGAATTAGGGGTGCCTGGGTGGCGCAGTCGGTTAAGCATCCGACTTCAGCCAGGTCACGATCTCGCGGTCCGTGAGTTCGAGCCCCGCGTCAGGCTCTGGGCTGATGGCTCAGAGCCTGGAGCCTGTTTCCGATTCTGTGTCTCCCTCTCTCTCTGCCCCTCCCCCGTTCATGCTCTGTCTCTCTCTGTCCCAAAAATAAATAAACGTTGAAAAAAAAAATTAAAAAAAAATAAATAAAATGAGGAATTAATATTTATTTCATATTGTCTTCTATTCATGTTAAAATCTTTAGGTGATTATTTTATTAGAAAATAAACTTCTAGTAAAAAATTCTTTGCTTGCATTTGAAACATGTTTCAGAGAAGTCTAATCTGAGATAGAAATCTAAAAATATTCTACAAAGATTTTATTCAACTTTTTTAGAAATGAAATGTTCAAGGAAATATTAAAGACTAATTAGATATTACTTGGCTCAAATCTTCCTTCACTCTTTTCTGGTTTATAGCAGCGAAATCATATACACCATTTATCACAATCAGAACCATCAGTCTTGACCTTCCAAAGTGTCATTTTTATTCTAAAAATTCCAAAACAGTAGAAAAATCAGGGCACATTTTCCAGGAAAAAAAAAATCTAATTTATGAACCTTGGACAGGTACTAATCAAAAATAGTTTTTAATAGAATGATATTAACACTAAAAAAAAAAAGAATATGCTTTATTTCTAAAGGAAAATCTCATTTTTATGACAGAAGGAAATGTGAAACTCAGCTTACAAACGTAAAAGTGAACTTTGAAAATAATAAGCGTTCAGTTAAAATTTATTTATTATTTTTTATTTAAATTCTTTTAAATATTTATTTGTTTTTGAGCGAAAGAGACAGAGAGACAAAGTGTAAGCAGGGGAGGGAGAGGGAGCGAAGGAGACACAGAAACAGAAGCAGGCTCCAGGCTCTGAGCTGTCAGCACAGAGCCCGCCACAGGCTTGAACTCACGAACCGTGAGATCATGACCTGATCCTCTCAGATGCTTAACTCACTGAGCCACTCAATTGTCCCTCAGAATTTCTTTATTATTGAAATATTTTTTTCTATTTTATCTTCCATCTGAGGATACATTTAAATATTAATTGCTTAGTGACAAGATATACAAAATATATTGAAAGCTAAAACTTATTGTTCATTGCGATGTGAGAAGTTTCATCTACTAAAATAAGAATTTTCCTCATTGTATATGAAATACTGGCTTTTTAAAAAAATACATTTTCTGTGAATCTCATCCTTTTTGTGATATCCTTTTTTGCAATTTCTAAATAGAGATAACCTTAAATACTGAAGTTATATAGAATCACCCTTCTTAGTTAGAAAATTATGAGTGGAATTACCATTTCTACTTTGTTATACCTATATTTCTCATTTTCTCATATAGAAACAATTTATTTCAGTGTTAATTGGTAAATTACAAATCTGATAGTACTTCCTGGGATTCTATCCCAGTAATTGAATACATATAAATTTAAAAAGTCACATCAAAGAAGTGGAAGTAGAAAAAAATACTTATGATTGTAGAAACATATAAGGTATGAGCACTAAAAGAATTTTCACGGCATATTCTGTTTTAAAATATGTCTGAAATGTAAAATAAAACTTCATAACTCCATAGTTACTTGTCTAGTGAAGATTTTAAAAGAGGCTTTTTATGCCTAAATATTGTCTGAAAACACTTAGTATTTTATAATCTGTGATTATTGAAGTCATTAAAATGGTGTCTTTTTTCCCCAGGGCTGTGAATCTTCCCTTTTCTCTGTGTTAATCCTGAAAGTATTTCTTCTGTTGGTTTGAGTAACTCCTCCCATTTATTTTACACACTTTGGCAACATATCCAGGGATATCTGGGCAGATATTTCAGTTCTATTGTCTGGAAACTTTCCAGGACACAATATTTTTTTCTTTTTAATTTTAATTGAATATCAAAGATGTTTCTGCTTACATATTCATCTAAGAGGTATAACTGTCACATAGCAAGGAATTCAAAATGAAGCTTTTAAAAGTACCAAATATCTGTTTAGTTTCATAACAGATTTAAACACAAAGGTTTATGTGCTAAAAGAAAAACAAAGGGATGAGGATAACCCCTTTATAGATGATTAAAAAACTTTTAATGATAAAAACTCAAACATGGAAGTTAGCTTATATAGAAAAATCATTCCGTAAAGGACATGACTTGCTATTCAGGCTCTAAGACACTTTATGGATGATAACCCATTTAAACATCATAGGTTTGAAGGAAATGAGAAAGATCAATAACTTTAAAGTTTTAGAATACAGGCAATTAAAAGATTATCTAGCAAGATTTTTCTTTTTGTTTCTCTATAGCTTCATGTACATTAAGTACAGTTTTTGTTGAAAATATTGAAGTTTTTTGTGTAAATCAATCATTATATAATAATGGATTATATTATTCTCTCAAAATTATATAAAACTTAATAATAATTTAGCGATTACCATGAAATTTGAATATTAAATACTTGTCATTCATGGATTTCCCATGAAAAATTTTTAGAAAGCTACTTGCTGTAAATGTCGCATAAATGAAAACAATGAACACTTACAAAATAAGCCATATACT
The DNA here is from genome assembly GCF_018350155.1 of Leopardus geoffroyi. Classification (NCBI taxonomy): domain Eukaryota; kingdom Metazoa; phylum Chordata; class Mammalia; order Carnivora; family Felidae; genus Leopardus; species Leopardus geoffroyi. Next base: position 95,449,210 of record NC_059338.1, on the reverse strand, counting down.
ATTTTTAACATGTTTACTAGTTAAAAAAAATGACTCAACATAAAATAAGTACTTTGTCCAGAGCATCAAAAAGAGTCCAGAGTACCTTCTTGACAACATGAAACATACATAGTTACTATTTCTAGCTTTAATAAGTAGCTGACTACATAATGAGATAAAATTCCAGGAGCTATCTCTCCCACTGGTCTGCATAGGGGTTGAAATTGACTTCTTCAGAATACATTTATGAACTCTTAACTACTGTCAGCAAATCTAAGGAAAATGGATTTAAAGATAATCAGAAAAAAAGAGTCTCTGCCCACACTATACTTACAGGCTAACTCCCTAAGGTAGAGACGTCTTTGGCTCTTATAAAGCATACAGTATATTTGTTCAGGGCATATATTTTAACACTGTAGCAGAGAATCATCTCTGTGTTCTTTTGCAAAATATACAGCTGAGTAGAAAATGACAAAAATAATGCTTAATAAATATATACTTATAATTTAAATTATAATTTAAATTTAATGATTATAATTTAAATTATATTTCAAGTATAGATACAGAATATATGAAATAAAAATATTCTACCTATTAAAATTTAAAAATTTGTTCATGATCAAATGCTGCAAGATTGGAATGTTGGAGCAAGTTTCTTAGCCAAATAGTGAACCTAATGAGTAACTTCTAAGTAGGAATCAAACGTTTTAATATGACTCATGAATTTGGCATTTCTTCCCAAGTATTGTAGTGTGTCTAACATCATTTTTTTTTAAATTTTAACTGAGGTAAACCCACGTAACATAAAACTTGCCATCTTGCCAATTTCTAAATGTATAGTTCAGCAGAGTTACATATATTTACAATGTTGCACAATTTCTAAAAATTTTTCATATTGCAAAACTGAAACTCTATCCATTAAACAATGATTTTCTCTTTCTCCCTACCACCAGTCTCTGAAAAGCCTCATTTTACTTTCTGTTGCTATGAACTTGACTACTCCAGATACCTAATATCGTTGGAATCATATAATATTTGTCTTTTTGTGACAGGGTTACTTCACTTAACATAGTATCCTCAAAATTCATCCATGATTTAGTATGTGTCAGAATATTCTTCCCTTTCAAGCTTAAATACTAACCCCTTGTATGCATAACACCTTTTGTTTCTCCATTCATCTGCCAATGGACAGTTGGATTGCTTTTATCTCTTGGCTCTTGTGAATAGTGCCGTTATGAATATGGATATGCAAATATCTCTCCAAGGCCCTACTTTCAATTCTTTAGGATATATAATGAGAACTGAAATTGCTGGATTGTACATAACATCTCATTTTTAAACAAGCACCGTAAGAGCTACATAACAACTTCTTCTCTTGTCACCATCCGCCTGCCTACACTTATCTTGTTTCACTATCTTGTGCATTCCAAGATTTTACCCTTCTCCAAACCATATGGGGAAGTGGTGAAACATTTTCCCCCTTGTTTTTCTTTTTTCTCATATTTGGGTTCTCCATAAAAGCCATCTTTTCAGATTTTCTCCTCCCCTGTTTCAAAGATCTCTCTACCATCTTTCTATCATTATCTCCCATCTCATACTAGTCTTTATTGCCGCTGTTCATTTCTTTGCTTCATTTCTGACTCAAAATTAATACTCAGAGTATTTCCTTTTTTATTTATTTCAGGTACCATGAGGCAAAGAACATATCTCTCATTCACTGCTATGCATTATTTCTGTTCACAACTGTGTACTGTCTACTGACTACCTAATGAATGAATGAATGAATGAATACGACTTACACTAATAATTTTGAATTCCAAGGAGAATGAAGTGGGCAGTTGGCCTATTATATTAAAATAGTCTTTTTTGAACGGATTATTTTTTTTACCATGTTGTTACGATGCTTATTTTGTACTTGCAGACATAAATATAAATAGGTCGTTAAGACTCTTCTTCGCCATTCAAACTGGTTATGATTCTATTATAGGGTAATGTGCACTCAAAGTTATATAATCCTTAACTCTTTGATTCTGTCAAAAATGAGGCAAATTTCTATTAAATAGTGTTTGTTTGGTATAGCATAATGAAAACTTTATGAAATCTTGAGCAATATAGAGCTCAATTTATCAGCCAGTTCAGCCAGTTCTTATCTCCTAGCTATCTGAATCTCAATATCTTCCTATGTAAAAATAAAGCAAAAATATAGTTATCTTCGAAGTTAAGGTCATCATTTGGTAGGATAGCATATGCAAAAGGGCCTAGCACACACACCCATAATTATAACTTTTTCTTCCTCTTCTCTTATTTTATTTTTTATTTTTAAAATATATTTTAAGATTATTTATTTGAGAGACAGAGAAAGAGAGAGAGAGAGCACAAGCAGGAGAGGGGCAGAGAGAAAGGAAGAGAGAATCCCAAGCAGGATGTGCATTGTCACCACAGAGACCCATGCAGGGCTTGAACTCACGAACCATGAGATCATGACCTGAGCCAAAACCAACAGTCAGGCGCTTAACTGACTGAGCCACCTAGGTGACCCTCCTCTTCTCTTATTTTAATCAAACTGTTATGCATTCCTGTTTTTAGATATGTAGAAAAATATTCTAACACATTTACCTATTAGTTTATTTAAAATCTTATTTTTATAACTGAATTTCTTCGCAAAGGGACATAATGTAACTTGCAACAAGAACATTTACCAGCCATTGATGGGAAAAATACAAATGTCTAGATGAAAAAAAATGTATATAATACAGAAACATTTGCATGGTTGATATAGGGGATTAACTCTAAGATTTTTTGTTATTCAAAGTGGAAAATAGAACAAATAAACAAAATGTGGTATATACATACATAGGAACATTGTTCAACCTTACAAAGGAAGGAAATTCTGATGCATGATATTAATGAATGTTGAAGATTTTATATTAAGTGAAATAAGCCAGTCACAAAAGGACAAACACTGTATTAATTCACTTACATATATGAGGTACCTAGAATAGTCAAATTCATTTAGACAGAAGGTAGAATGACATTTGCAAGGGGGTGAGGAGAATGTGAATGCACATGCCATGGAACTATATGCTTAAAAATGGTTAAAATGGTAAATTTTATATTGCATATGTCTTACAATTTTTTAAATTTTATGAAAAGAGATGCAGAAATCTAGTGAACAAAATTATTAAAGATAAAAATCAATAACAAAGCAATAAATAAAATTTTCTTATCTCTAAATACAAAGAGCAACATATGGCATATCATAGGTTGATGTTATGATTCAGGTAATGACTAGGTGAAGAATCTATATTTTTAAGTGTACTACTCTGGTGATTTTGATGAATTAGGACTAATGTGATGATAGAAAATATCCTCAATAACACTTCTATAAATATTAACATTAATTAATATTACAAGAGAGTAGAAATTTACCTGACATGACTACAACTTCAACATCAGGGCATGTTGTAAAAACTGCTCTGAGGGGTGCCTGGGTGGCCCAGTCAGTTAAGCATCTGACTTCAGCTCAGGTCATGATTTCATGGTTTGTGGGTTCGAGCCCCCGCATCGAGCTCTGTGCTGACAGCTCAGAGCCTGGAGCCTGCTTTGGATTCTGTCTCTCTCCTTCTCTCTCCGCCCCTCCCCACTCATGCTCTGTTTCTCTCTGCCTCTCAAAAATAAATAAACATTAAAAAAATCACTCTGAGTTTAGTCTTATGATACTGGTATGATGTACCTTTCAAAACTAGATGTTTCCTGTAGAAAACAAGCATACATAATGCAATTCCAGTTCATTAAAGATTATAAACAAAGGAATTCTCTAGGAAATTGGGTGGTGATGAAGGAATCTTAAGTTTATACCTAAAGTAAATTTAAACACATAATTGTTTTTATATTTCAGTATTTGATGGAAAGAAAAAAAGAGCCCATATACTCCTTATGCCAAGAGAGAATTCCTTGGAGGTTATACATTTTGGGGGTGGCAATCAGAAAAGCACTAGAACCATGCAGACAGCATCTACTAGAAATTCTAGACCATTTGTTCCAAAGCCTGGAAACAATGGTAACTATTAGAACATTTGGTTGAGACTGGAATATTTTACTGCAATATCAGGGATTGAGGATGATTACTAGCAAACGTCTTGGGTGTCCAATAGGAGCTACATGGCCTCCAAACCATCACTGTCTCATCTCGGTGTTGGAAGCAATAGTTTCTGGTTATGCAATACTTTGTTAAACAGGACTGTTAAGTGCATTGAAAAACATTCACATGTTGGGATCTTGCCCCAATCCTCAATGACACATATGTAGTCTACTAGTGTTTTTGAGATTGTAAGTCAGTGATGAATGTTAAATGTTAGTGTAGAACTTGTCTCCCATGAATTCTGTTTTCCTTGCCTGCCCAACTCCCACCAGTTATAAAGTATTCTGTACTCTCCCAATCTTTTATCTCTTCACCTTTAGCCTTAGCTCTTTGGCCTGTGATTCTCCAATCTTTGTCTCTTTATGTTTAGATCTTCATCCTCCTGTCAATCAGTCCTGTTCTATCCTTGTTCTTATCCATGTTCCTATCAATCAATCCTGTTCTTATCCATGCAGGGCTTCAACAAGCATACATGTGAGAAGGGCACACACACATGTACACAGAGTCCTGTGAAAATTGACATACAAAAATAAATTAAAGAAGGAAATCAGACTTCTTTAAAACTGACTGGAGGGGCGCCTGGGTGGCTCAGTCAGTTGAGCGTCCGACTTCGGCTCAGGTCATGATCTCACAGTCCGTGAGTTCAAGCCCTGCATCGGGTTCTGTGCTGATGGCTCGGAGCCCAGAGCCTGTTTTGGATTCTGTGTCTCCCTCTCTCTCTGCCCCTCCCCTGCTCATGCTCTGTCTCTCTCTGTCTCAAAAATAAATAAAACATTAAAAAAAAAATTAAAAAAAAACTGACTGGAAACATGCATGTGAAATAAGGAAACTCAGTTTCTATTTCCAAGTCTTTGTTTCTTGTTTCCTATATAATTTTCTGAACATATCCAAACTACTATAATCTATTTCCTCATGGTAATTACAATATATGATTACCCTGGAATCATACCAGGATTACAAGTCTTAAATGAATATTACTATAAATCCTCCAAAATTATCAAAATTATTAAAATATAAGGATGAATAATGTGTTTATAGCTAAAATTGTTCATATGTTAGCTGCTTATTACAAGTCTTTATGCTTTTGATTTCATATGTCAACACTGCTAAATGATAGATTTCGTGTGTCCATTTCATTGGCCTTGTCAGACCAAACAGAATTTCCATCAAAGAATGATAAAGAAGAAGTGAAGATTATAGTTATTACCTACTACATTTGTTCTTCCAGTTCATTTCACATAGTATTAAAGAAATCAGCAAGCCACTAGGATCTCTTGGCTCTCTTCAGGTTTAATTCCTTTGCTAAAACAAATGCTTTCTCCCATCCTTTGACTTCTTTTCTCTTCTGTGGTAACATTCTCCATTCCATCGGACAGTGATCTGTTGTTTACATGCCAGATTTTTAAGCCATTAATTTATAGCCAGACTCTCTTGATCAGTATAACAGGTATTCATCTTTCAGTTGTATTTTGTCCTCTTGCTTGGTAACAGACTGGATTGAAAAGCAAAAGGACTGGGAAAATAGAAACAATTGCCTGGGGTAGGTTACATAGTACATCAGGATACAAAGACTCCAGCCGTGTGATTTTGAAATTCACAATAATGGACATTTCACTTTGTGAGACTTTGCTATTATCCATAGAATATGGTATTATAGAGAATGCAGGAGGAGAGCTAAAAATAATCCATGGTATTGTGCTGGTATCCATGTGGCATTTCTGCTGTTTAAAACTTCTGCCACTTTGTATGTGCAAACCAGTTAGACATAGGAAGGCTTTTGGGTCGTGTACACAATCTAGCTAGTCCCATTTCTTTTTAAAAGGCATGGGAAGGGAAAAAAAGGGCACGAGAAGAAGAAAGGCATGAAAACCCATTTGGGAATTTTGTGTGTGGGTGAAAGGTAGCCCAGAAGCTAGCAAAAAATATCTGACTTCCAACATTTGTCCTCATTAAAATGTGATACGTGTAATTGTACTGTTAATACATTAATTTTAGTAGTTTTGTTCATAATACCATCTTTTACAAAAATAAACATATGAAATCAATGTATCATATGAAAACAATTGCTGAAGTTCCATACTCCTGAAAAACACCACAAGAATGATTTACGAAGATATATATCTTCTTTATTATTCAGACATCTGATCATTTTTTTTAAATAATTAAACGTTGGCATTTTAAATGCAAGCTCTACTTTCAAAAGGTTTGTGACTTGGCTGCAAAAATCAATACCTAGCTAGAATTTGGCATAGTGAGTATGTAGTGCAATGACATTTCAAATGCGTTTTTCTTAAATATACCATGAACTGTGTTTCAAAGAGATTGGCAAGTTTAATTTCAGAACAATTCATTGCCTCCCAAGATCGCCATCCCAGCTACCTTGCATAAACACACTATCCAGGTAGAGTATTGCGATGCACAGATCTGTGGAACACTGAGAAATCTCAGCAGAGTGCAGAGAACAGAAGAGTAACTTCATTTGAAAAGTTGCTGCTTCATCATCTCAGTCATATCCTTGTATCGAGGAATGTGGGATCTTGGAGAAAAAATTGGAAAATTTCAGCAAGTTCTATTTTATAATGTCAGTAGAGTGCTACAACTCATAATTTTCAAGTGAACTGATGTCAGATACACCAATGTAAAATAAGCAGAGAAAATAGTGATCGATGTATTGTTTAGTGCCCTGTGCTTCAGTTGAACGGCAAATCAAAGGCAGAAAGGGAAAAAGGAATGCCAAAATGGGTGAAAATGTACCACAGCTGTATGATAACAGGGACATTAGAGTGAAAATCAACAGATGTGGATTTGAGAATCTTACTGATTGTGAAAGCAAAACAAATAATTTCCTTTTTTAAGTCGTAGAGGTTTCAACTGTGAAATAAGGAATTCAGTTATTTAATGCTAAGAAATATCTATTTTTCTTTAATTTTTCTTTGTAAATGCTAAATTAAAATCCTTTAGGTTAATGACCAATTAAGAATTTTATATGTATGAAATAAACTCTTAGAAACTAAAAAAAAAATCTGATATTTGTAGATCAATGATCTGATCTTTAATTTTTCTTTTTATCTCTTAATTTTCCTTTAATTTTCTGTTCTCAAGCACGCAATTCATAATAGTATGAATGATAAGAATTCCATAATTCTGGAGGATAGTACAGAACATAAAAGTAAAAAAAATGCTGTTTTAAATAAAAGAAAAAGTGTATAATTAAAATAAAGCTTTTCCTTTGTCCTTCTGAAAGATTTATAAAATATTCAAAAAAACTTATTTTTACATATAATGAATATGCTGTAGTCATGGGGCACTTGAGAATTTTAAATGCAGGAAGCTGGACCATTCATGCCTACAATCATTTTTGACTGTACTTTTTGCCTTAGTCCATAATGTTTTCCAGTTAATAATTATGAATGTTACTGATGTTACTTTTGGGACAATTAAATATGCATATATATATATATATATATTACAATATATATAATATAAAAAATATATAAAATATATATATATAAAATCTTATTTGATTGTTTCAATGTACTCTGTTAAGTATATTGTATTTTTCTAGTAAGAATTCAATATAATTTTTCATATCTGAATACACCATTTGGTCTATTTTTAGAGAAGATCTAGCCTCATGAATCTGCTTTTCTCACCATTGTCTCAAAATTCCCAAATGTCTGCTTCTTACAGATGGAATCACTGCAGAATTGAGAAAGGTGGAGTTTGGCCTTTTGCTAGCTTTGATATGGTTCTTTCTTTTAGGGCAAGCCATTTCCTATAAAAGGACTTTTTTTTATTGCTTTGCTGTTTATTTTGATTGAGTCTCTTTCTCTTTCTGTTTATATTTAAATAAAACTTGATGGGGAAAGAGATCTTTCTAAAGGCCAAAACAAGATCAGTAAACATAACATCACAAGGCATGTTTTTATTTTCCATGGGTACTAACCGGTTACTTAATAGTAAATTTGTCAATCTGCCGTTCCAAGTAGTCTCTACCTTTGCCAAAGTGAACTAAAGTCCTAGATCTAGATCAAAGGTTACACTTTCTTCTTTCTGTGCTGGAAGTGAGCCCAGAGGTCAAAATGTAGTAAAATAAAAATATATACTTCATCATCCAAAACCAGAGAAAGTATTAGATTGTAGATGGCAGAAGATTAAAGATTTATTAAATTGATGTGCTAACTAATTTGAGAAGAAGAAGATGAATAGCTTTGGTGAACATCCCTCTGCCAACTTGGCATTGTCTATCGAATTATATTAATTTTGTGGAAGATCCTGAATATGATAATGAAAGGAAGGTCCAGGTAAGGGAATAGTACATAGGTACTAAGGGCAAGAGAATGTGGCAAATAAGGGATTGTAAATAGATTTAAAAGCCTAGAAAGTATAATAGCTATCACGATTAATAAAAATAAAATAATATAAGCCAATATTTATTGAATACACTTACATGAAATGATACCAATTATGATGCTTCTGAGCTCTCATATCAAATATGTATAATAGGTAGAATTATGTAAGTCAATAATTGTGTACTAATTTTATTCTTTTTTCACAATCTCATTACTTAAAAATACACAGGTAGATTTCAATTCCATGAAATAAAGAGCTTAGAAGTTTTTACACCTGTTCTTATAATAAGAAAAAACTAGACATCCCGGAAATTAGTGACTTTTTGTCAACCCATCAGAAAACTAAGATTTCAGGGCAAACAGCCAACCCAAAATGTCACGAGATGGATCTATCCATAGAATTATATCTGAGATCTGATTACCTAGAGTAATGGGTGTTGGAATCGTGACTAGTGGCACTACTTAAATAGTAATTTTGAAGAACTGCTGATGTAGTAGGAGACTGAGAAATTTCTGAGGCCACAGTCTTTGGGAGATCCCACACTTTTATAGGCTTACCTCCAGGAACACCACCAGATTCTCAGGGTGAATTCTGAGAAAGATGCTGCTTATCACAGCAGCGGGAGGAGGGGAAGATTAATCCTTGAGACATAAACCCAGAACATTCTCCATAATAAAGACCTAACACTCAACAGAAAATGCTTTGTCAAAAGCTTACCTCAGCTAGATGAAAGGAATTTCCTCCAATCTAGCCTTTTCCGGCTTTCCTGTCTAGCCCAATGTTTAGAGAAAGAATGTAGTAAAGAGAGAGAGAGAGAGAGAGAGAGAGAGAGAGAGAGAGAGATTTTAAACACTGTAATTAGGAAAGGGAGTAGGGGACCAGGGTGGTGGGGTGGAATTATACCACTGGAGAAACACTTGTGAGGGCCACATACCAGAGAATCAAAGCCTGAGATTTAAACATTAATTATAGAACACTCTCTTCATCTTGCACTATGCACCATTTACAACAACAAGGCTCTAGTATAAAAACAGTGGATTACAACAAAGAGCTGCAAGAGGCAGACTCCTTTCAGAAGTTAAAGGCAAGCATGGTGACAAAAATAATGACAGTAGAACAGTTTGATCTGATGGCACTTAAAGCTGCAGTGAGCATTAAATATAGTCCAACTCCTACCCAAAGTAACATAAATCCTAACCCCAACACCTACTTACCTTAGTCCCTATGACCTGATACATACCTGGCTTTCAACTAACAGTTATTAATCATGCCAAAAGGTGAGAGAAAACATAGTCTGAAAAGACAAATCAAATGTCAAACTCAGTCTCTGATATTACAGATATTAGAATTATCAGACAGGGAATTAAATATAATTATGCTTATTGATATGTTAAGGCCTCTAATGGAAAACATAACATGCAAGAACACATGTTTAATGTAAGTGGAGAGATAGAAATTCTTAGAATTAAAAGGAAATGCTAAAAAAAGAAACTTCCAGCACAATATTAGGTTTGATGGGCTCATCAGTAAACTGAACATGGCTGAAGAAAGAATCAGTAAGCTTAAGTATAGGTTAACAGAGACTTCCAGAACCAAAAAGCAAAGAAAAAATACGAAAGGTAACATCTAAGAACTCTGGTACAATTTTAAAAATGTTAATTGGAATATCAGAAGGAGAAGAAAGAAAATTTAGCAGAAAAAAATATTTGAAGTAGTAATTCATGCAAATTTCAAAGCTAAAGACAGACAACAAACCACAGATCCAGGAAACTCAGAGAATGCACAACACACACATACTGATGTGTATTATGTTCAAATTACATCAAAACATAATACTGCCTAGTAGAAACTAGGTAAAAAAAATGAATTGGCAATTTTCAAAGAGAAAAACAAAACAAAACTAATAAAGAAGAGGTGAGTGAACAGGGAGCCTGGGTGGCTCAGTCGGATAAGCGCTGTTGTACTTTGGCTCAGGTCATGATCCCATGGTTTCTGAGTTTCAGCCCCACTTCGGGCTCTGTACTGACAGCTCAGAGCCTACAGCCTGCTTGGATTCTGTGTCTCCCTCTCTCTCTGCCCCTCCCCTGCTCACCCTCTCTCTCTCTCTCAAAAATAAATAGTAAAAAAATGATAAAAATAAGTATTGAAAATTTTTTAAAAATGAAGGAGAAATAAATTTTAACAAACAAAAACTGAGGAAATTCATTGACGGTAGGCCTTTCCTCCATGATATAGGATACATTATATATACATACTTCAGGCATAAGAAAATTTTATACGGCAGATTTGTGGGTCTAAGTAAAGAAAGGAAGAAGGACAGAGAAGGAATAAATAAAGTAAAATAAGATTTTTTTAAATTTTTTTAATGTTTATTTATTTTTGAGACAGAGAGAGACACAGCATGAGCAGGGAAGGGGCAGAGAGAGACGGAGACACAGAATGTGAAGCAGGCTCCAGGCTCTGAGCTGTCAGCACAGAGCCTGATGCAGGGCTCGAACTCACAAACTGTGAGATCATGACCTGAGCCGAAGTCGGACGCTTAAGCGACTGAGCCACCCAGGCGCCCCTAAAATAAGATTTTTTAATTTGGGGACACCTAGGTGGCTCAGTCAGTTAAGTGTCTGACTCTTAATTTCTGCTCAGGTAATGACCCCATGTTATGTGAGATCAAGCCCTCCATTGGGCTAGTATGGACAGTGTGAAGTCTGCTTAGGAATCTCTACCCCCACCTCTCTTTTTCCCCTCTCCTGCTTGTGCTCTCTCTCTGTCTCTCAAAATAAATGAATAACTTTTTGTAAAAAAAAGATTATTTTCTTATTCTTAATTGTCCTAAAAAGATAACTGTTTAGTTAAAGTTATAGTTCTAAGAACGTACTGGGTGAAAATAGCATATGTTCAAGTGAAATGAATGACAGCCGTGTCACAATACATGCACAAGAGGAATTTGGGATATTCTATTATGTATCTGCAGTACATGTGAACTGATATGGTGTTATTTGTAGGTGGACAGAGTACTTAAAAATATAAATTGTGAACTCTAGGGATGTAGTAAAAAATTAAAAAGAGGTATAATTGGTATGCTAAGAAAGGACATAAAATGGAATCATTTAAATTGCTTAATTTACATTAAAAAAAGCAGAAATAGTCGCAAACATATTTATCCAGTTGGATTAACCAAGAAGCAGGTGGTTATATCCCCACACATGGCCCATACTCACATCAACTGTCCACACTGAACATTGATTTATAGAGAGGTACGCTGGGGAAATATATCAATTATTATTAAAACAAATTTAAGCATAACTTTTACACATTACAATCCAGTCTTGGAATCATTGCCTTGTAGAGTTGAGGGATTCTTAGTTGGTTTTTTTTGTTTGTTTTTTGTTTTTGTTTTTGTCTTTTTACTTATCATCCACATCAATCATTTTCCTTCCTTTGACATTAGAAAACTTGTACTCTAGTGCACTGATATTGAGTCGTTTTCTTCTCAAATTTCTTTAAAATTAATAGAAGAGCATTTGCTTCATGTACTGATGCTCTTACCCTAGTGAACAAAAAAGTATTTTTGAGCTAGAATATTAAAATACATTTAAGTGTTTGTCCTGCCCAAACCCTGGAATCCATAAGGAGTCTTGATGCATTATGAATGTGTCTAAAGAGAGAATGGCATTGAGAACTCAAGTTCTGTGTACTGTGTACTACCGGAGTGCCATTGCTTCTCAGTCTTTTCAGTGTACAGAGCTAAGGAATATAAGAATGCATACTAAACCAAGAAAATAAATGTCCATGCTGATGTATCTAACTATATGCATGTGTGTGTGTGTGTATACACTATATTATGAATTACATAGATTCATTATATATTCATATACATGTATATAAATATACATACATATATATGTATGTATGTATATGTTGAAACTGAGGGCACCAAACTGATGTAGCAACTAATAATTTGAGCAACAAAATAAATACGATAGTACTTGATTATAATCCATAAAACCAAAATAAAATGAATCCATAAATATGTGAATAAATGTTACTCTTAAAATATATATTAACTGCAAAGGAAAGACAATAACTCTATAGTGGAGAAACCAGGAAAGTCAACATCATGGGTAATAAAACAGAGCAGTATTATGAACCCTGTCATATAATGCTTTCAGAAGAACTCAACATCAGCTCTGTGATATTCTTGACAAAAATACATAATATCAGTCTAGTCATGAAGAAGCCTAACACTCAACCAAACTGACTGTAATTAGACAAAATAAATTATTAATATTCTTCAAAAATATCAAGGTCATGAGAGACAAGGAAAGCTTGAGGAACTGTTGCAGACTAAAAAAACCTAAGGAGAAATAATAACTAAATGCAATGTGAGATCCTGAAACAAAAATAACTTCAGTGGAAAAACTGGTGACATTGGTATAAAGTCTTTAAGTTAGTTCATAGTATTGTAGCAATGTTAATTTCTTGGTTCTGACAATTCTTTGGTTAGGTAAAATGGAAATATTAGAGAAAGCTGGAGGAGAGATATATAAAATGTCTTTATAGAATTCATCAACTATTCTCTGGGCCTAAAGTTAGCTGAAGAGACCTTTTAAAAGATCTCTAATTGTCTTGGGATTCAAATATTTTATTAACAATTATCTAAACTGTGAAGCTTTAAATATCTCCCATGCCCAAATTTGGAGTGGGATCCAGCTCTATTGATTCCAAGTTCAATGATCTTTTCAATATTCTCTGTTCTTCCAAATCTTTTGGGGATATATTTTACTCAAAGTACAATTGATCTGGTAATGCATTGAACTTGAAGTCTATTGTTAGGCATCATAAAATATGAAACTCATTTTTTAAAAAGTCTCATATATCCACATTCTTGATTCCTCTAAAAATAATCCAGAAACCCTTCCACTTAATTTTGTGGTTACTCAATTAGTTATTCTCTGCAAAAGAGATGAGAAAGCCAAGATTTATTTTCAAGAAGGCAGTAGGTTGTCTTTTTTTTTTTTTAAAGAGATCGTAGAATTATAGAGAAAAAGCATTTAGAATATTTTTATGTTTCTTTCCTTTCCTAAGTGTCTTTCCTATCCTAAGTTTGTTCTTAAAATTGGTAGCTTCAGATTATCCAGGTAGTTTTATAATACTGTTTTGTTTCTTCTGGGGCGTTTAAAAAAGAACATATTAAGGCAATATAGCTTTTTAAAAACATTATCAGTAGAGAAAATACAAATTCTGAATATATAAAATAATGGTATTTCCCCTGGATTTCCAAAATCAGCCTTGTCATTCTTTAAGCAATAGTTAAAATCATAATTCCTGATGCTAACTTATAAAATAAAACTGTTGGATATTCTCATTGACTGTGCTCTTTGATTTTGCAGCAATTTCCAGTGCCATATAAGAATATCTATTAGTATGTGATTGAAATGCCATCAGTGCCTACAAAAACATGCAGAAAACTTAGCTCACAGAGTCACATGCTGAATTTTATAGATGGTTCTATAGTGGTATTGCTATTAGTATTGAGTTACTCTTCATAGCATTTAATGAGAATATTATATAACTGTGTTATATAGAAATTAATCATTAATTAAAAATCATTATTTGGGGATTTATCAGCAAAATACTGACTTTATTAAATTAAAATTCTAGATTTGGAAATATTAGGCTAAAATTCCAAACTTCTATCATTTTCCTGAGTCTTCCACAATAGCATCTGCAGTGTCCTCATTGACTATTTGATTTTGCATGAGCTTCATTCCCATTTTGAGTAGCTAATTGAGACGATTACAATTGTCATTTTACCTTAAAACTTAAAGTGAAGTTACTTCTATGAAACATCCTGGACAGAAACACATAGAAACAAATCCATTTAAACAACAAATTACTTTGAGGATCCCACAGAGGTAAACTCAATAGGAGCTGTTCATAATACAAACCCTGGGGACCTCCTTATTAGTCTACCGACCAAGTGGACTGTGTGTGTGTTGTGAACTCTGTGGACCGGCAATAGCCAATAATTTAAAGCCAGTAGAAGAATCATTCCATACATTTAAAATGTGATCACCAGGGCGCCTGGGTGGCGCAGTCGGTTAAGCGTCCGACTTCAGCCAGGTCACGATCTCGCGGTCCGTGAGTTTGAGCCCCGCGTCAGGCTCTGGGCTGATGGCTCAGAGCCTGGAGCCTGTTTCCGATTCTGTGTCTCCCTCTCTCTCTGTTCCTCCCCTTCCCTCACTCTGTCTCTCTCTCTCTCTCAAAAATAAATAAACATTAAGAAAATTTAAAAATAAAATAAAATAAAATAAAATGTGATCACCTACTCTTTGCTGGCATTTAAAATAAAATGAAGAAGTGTAAAGTTGGTGAAATGGACTTAAAATTCTCCAAGGGCATCCATAAAGTTGTCTTGTGGTTTGTATTGACAACTTTATGTTGAATATGGATGTTTAGGCTGTCAAGGATTTCCTCCTTTTGGGATAGTAGGCATGAGAGACATAATATCAAATGTTTATTGAGTCCCTGTAGTTTTCCTGCTTAAAATAAAATATGCTCCAACAGAATAATTGCCAGATGGTTAAAGTAGGTTGTGGTGGTAATAATAAGATGAGGAAGAAGATGATGATGGCATGCTGTAACTTCAAATACCAAAAGAAATATAAATAACAGAAAGCATAATTTAGATAGGATATGGTTGCCAGAACTCAGAATATGTAGCCTCTAACAATCATCCTGAAATTTGTCTTTATTCTCTCTTGATCTGTGTTAGAGAGTGTTATTAGTGATTTAATGAAACCACTTTCACTAATTTCTTATGTAGAGTAAAGAGAGATGTAAGCCAAGTTAAGCTTCCTTTCAATATGTTCCTATGTGTACTATAGATAGCAGAATTTCTGAAATAAAGAAGTCACACAGAATTTAAGTTCACAGTATTTTAGAGATCGATCCCAAATTCACTTACTATGCTATTTCTCTCAATCATTTCATTGGGAACCTTGGAAACTAAAGTAAACCCAGGCTTTTGAGAGTTTTATATTACTTGGAAACCTATACATTAAAGTTCTATATCCTCCACCATAGAAAGTTTACTATAATTAAATATCCTGTAATATAAATCTCATAGGTACTTCTAGTGTAATTTACACAAAATCCAAAAATCAAAAGCAACTAAGGAAAATCTGACAACAATGCCATTAGAAGAGAGGTAAGGCAGAAGCTCGTTCACAGTCCAACTTCATTTAGAGGATAGAGACACAAGGTCTGCTAGAATCACATAAACTTTTTGTTCTAGAATTGTTATTCTTCAATGTATTATACAGTTGTGGGAACAAGATTAGTTACTGGTGGATTGTATTACATTTCCCTTTATCGTCCCCCAAAATATGCTATGCATATATATGTCTTATTTTCAAGTGAATTTTAATACTTTGGTGTTGATTTTACCTCTAATTCCATTCTAGTTTTTTCAGTCTTAAGTCTTGGTGGCTTTGAAAGTAAGAAAAAAGCATCATCTAAAACTGGTTTTGCCTTATTTTGGCAATACTAGAAATGCAATTAATGTGTTCTTGGTATGAAATCATGAATAATATGATATTGTTAATGACTATGCTTTTAAAGACTTCCTAAAGGGGCGCCTGGGTGGTGCAGTCGGTTAAGCCTCCGACTTCAGCCAGGTCACCATCTCGCGGTCCGTGAGTTCGAGCCCCGCGTCAGGCTATGGGCTGATGGCTCAGAGCCTGGAGCCTGTTTCCGATTCTGTGTCTCCCTCTCTCTCTGCCCCTCCCCCGTTCATGCTCTGTCTCTCTCTGTCTCAAAAATAAATAAACGTTAAAAAAAATTTTAAAGACTTCCTATATATCAGAAGCTTATATTATTTCATTGAGTTCTCTCAGTAGCTCTTTTGGCCACTGTTATGTGTAATGAAACACAAAATTATTTTCAATCTAGTAAAGTGTAGAAGATTTAATCCCAGATTTGACTGATTGGTACCTTTGTGCCTGCCAACATTTGATTAAAGTGTATACAATTATGAGAAATTGGATAATTAGTTAAGATTAGGATTCACAATCTTGATTTTGGTTCTTAAAGAGTTAAAGGAAATATTTGTTGGTTAAGCATATTTTTTTCCTTCTCAGTTCTTAAGAAAATACTCAGAATTTTACTTGTGGTACTGCTTGCTGAACTCTTTATTTACATCCTTATCTTGACCAGCAGATAGATGATTAAAGTGCTTTTTCTTTCCAAGAAAATTGTAGTTTCTGGACTAGCATTTTTATAGTTCTACAGAAAGACCAAAGTAGTGATCTATCATTTTATTATAATTCATCACTATTACCTCCTCTATTCATAAATAAACATGGTGGGATTTGAAAGTTTACATCATGTTCTACCTTGTCAAAAATACCTTCTTCAATGATTTCTAGAATACCAATTGAAGACTAAATTGTTTGAACTGTTTGAACTGAAATACATACTGAAGGAGGAAATCCTTGGATACTCAGATTGTGATTTATATAATACATATATTCTGATTTGCTCTTTGCAGATTAATGCATTGACATTCAGATATTTTGGGATTGGCTTAGTTAGCAATTGGAATTGATATTTCTATAAAAGAATTTAATCATTATTAGGGAGAAATGCCTTAGAGAGATTCCACATATCAATTGAATTCAGAATTAAGTTTGGACCGGTGGTTGAACATGATTAGGGAGAATCATATAGAATGATTCAGTTTGTGAATGCTAGGCATTATCAAACCAGTTATCTCTCCTGAACTTCTATCAGTTTTTTCCAGTTTTCTATTCAGTATCCCCTTTTAGTAACAGCAAGTTAATTTTTGTTTGGGAATTATTTACTTGCTCTTAGGAAATAGTTTTGTTTTATTTGCTAAAACTAATGTCCCTCTCAAAAAGACCTTATATGTAATCCCAATTTCAAAGACTATGAAGAATGACAGCTAGAATTAGGTTTCCAAGTGCTGTCACTTTGGTTTACTACTGGACCAGCAAAAATGCAGAACAACCATTATCTAAAAGATCAAAGTGATAGGTGACTTGACCACATTCCATTTCTTACCATTCTTTCAGGTTTACCACAGTTTTGATCATGAATTACCATATCCATCTTCTTCTGAATGAGAGGTGAATATTTGTTCTAAGTTAGACAAATGTAATTTTCTCCTCCTAGAATTTAAATATGAATTTACAAAATTTGATTCATTATGGAACTAATATTCCATTGTCCCTTAGAAGCTATCCTTTTGTTCCTTTTACTTATATCCTTCTATAGTAGGACTCCCTTGTATTTTTTATATTCTTATAATATCATTTTTCTTAATTGGATTTTTAAAAATATTAGTACATATCTAATTTTGTATTCTTTTCATTTATTACTTTTTAAGTAATCTCTATCCTCACCATGGGGCTCAAACTCATGACCTCAAGATCAAGAGTTACATGCTCTACTGACTAAGCCAGCCAGGATTGTTTTTTTGTTGATAAAAACTCCCAAAGTATAATCCCTTCAATCTCATATACTTGACCACCACTAATTTTGTGTTTTCATTCCAAAACTGAGACAGGATGATACATTTAAATCTAAAATATTCCTGAGAGAAAGACAAATAACATATGATATCAGTCACTTGTGAAATCTAAAACAAAACAAAACAAAACACTCAAACAGTGAATAAACATACAAAAAAAGAATCACAGAATATAAATACAGAGAACCTATAAATACAGAGAGCAAACTGATGTTTGTCAGAGGGATGGGGTGCAGGATGGAAAAAATGGGCAAATGGGTGTGGGATATACAGATTTTCAGTTATGAAATAACTGGGAATAAAAGACAGCATAGGGAATATAGTCAATGATATTGTAATAGTGTTGTCTGATTATAGATGATGGCTACATTTGTAGTGAACATAGAAGAATGTATAGAGAGGTTGAATCACTGTGCTATACACCTGAAAATCACATAACATTGTGTGTCAACTATACTCAAATAAATAATATGAAAAAATATTGCTGAGAAAACATGCTGTCTTAGGATTTGCAACTTGCTCGTTGTTTACGTTACATTATGGTTTTTCTGAATCCGTGCTTGTGCTTTTGAAAATAATCTTTCATGGTATTAATTTGTGTCTTAGTGTTCCTTTCTGACTTATGTCACGTTTCTGAAACTCACTTGATTTTATGTATTTACAATGTTTGGGCTGGACCCCTTGCCAAAAAGGACAGATCACAATTTTTGTTTATAATAATGATCTCTGGTCACTAACAATATTCCATTGCCACACCCACATTGAAAAATTTTACCTATAGGGTGTCATGTGTAAGAGATGAATCACTGGGTTCTACTCCTGAAGCCAAAACTACACTATATGTTAACTAACTTGAATTTAAATTTTAAAAAATATATAGATTTCAAAAAAAAAAAAAGAAAACTTCACATATACATCTTGTTTGTTTATTTATTTATTTATTTATTTATTTATTTATTTATTACACAGAGAGAGAGAGAGAGAGAGAGAGAGTGCAGGAAAGGGGCAGAGGGGAAGAGAGAGAGAGAATCCTAGGCAGGCTCCTCACTTAGTGCAGAGCCCTATGAATGGCTTGCCTTCAAGATTTTAAGATCATGGCCTGAGCTGAAATCAAGAGTTGGATGCTTAAGGGACTGAGCCACCCAGGCACCCCCACATGTAAAATTTAAAATGCCATATTTTACAGGGCAGTTTTGCTGATGGATTATTATTTTTTTTCTTTTTCAACTTTTTATTTAAATTCCAGTTAGTTAACACACAGCGCAATACATCATTTTCAGGTGCAGAATTTAGCGATTCATCACTGACATACAACACCCAGTGCTCATCACAACAAATGACCTCCTTGATACCCATCGCCCATTTAACCCATCCTCCAGCCCACCTCCCCATCAACAACCCTCAATTTGTTCCCTATAGTTGAGTGCACTTTATGGTTTACTTCTTTCTCCCTACCCCCACTATGTTCATATGTTTTGTGTCTTAAATTCCACATATGGGTGAAATTATATGGGGTTTATCTTTCTCTGACTGACTTGTTTCACTCAGCATAATACTCTCTAGCTCCATCCATGTCATTGCAAATGGCAAGATTTCATTCTTTTTTATGGCTGAGTAATATTCTTCTTTATCCATTCATCAGTGGATGGACATTTGGGTTCTTCCCATAATTGGCTATTGTTGATAATGCTGCTATGAACATTGAGGTTCACGTTATCCTTTGAATTAGTATTTCTATATCTTTTGGGTAAATCTCTAGTAATGCAATTGCTGGAGTGTGGGATAGTATTATTTTTAACTTTTTGAGGAAACTCCATACTGTTTTCTGGACAGCCTGAACCAATTTGCATTCCCTCCAACAGTGTAAAGAGGGTTCTCCTGTCTCTGCATCCTGGCCAACATGTGTTGCTTCCTGTGTTGTTATTTTAGCCATTCTGACAGGTGTGAGTTGTTACCTCATTGTAGTTTTGATTTGTATTTCTCTGGTGATGAGTGATGTTGAGAATCTTTTCATGTGCCTGTTGGCCATCTGGATGTCTTCTTTGCCCATTTTTAAACTGGATTATTTGTTTTTGGGGTGTTGAGTTTGGTAAGTTCCTTGTAAATTTTGGACACTAACCCTTTATCATATATGTCATTCTCAAATATCTTCTGCCCTTCCAGAGGTTGATTTTTAGTTGTGTTTATTGTTTCCTTTGCTGTGCAGAGCTTTTTACCTTGAAGTCCTAATAGTTCAGTTTTGCTTTTGTTTCCCTTGTCTCACAAGACATATATAGTAAGAAGTTGCTGCGGCTGATGTCAAAGAGGTTACTGTCTGTGTTCTCCTCTAAGGTTTTGATGGTTTCCTGTCTCACATTTAGGTTTTTAATCCATTTTGAATTTATTTTTGTGCATGGTGTAAGAAAGTGGTCCAGTTTCATTCTTCTGCATGTTGCTGTCCAGTTTTCTCAACACTATTTGTTGGAAGAGACTGTCTTTCCTCCTTTGGATATTCTTTCCTGCTTTGCTGTGTATTATTTCTTTTTATGTCAATAGTCCTTTCATTCTGTTTACACTGTAGTTTTGGTGTCTTTTTAAAAAACTGATTTTTTAACTGATTAGGAATGATGATAAGTACGGATTAGTATTTTTCAGATTACTTTCCAATAACTGTACTCATTAAAAAATTTGTAATTGTAAACACCTAGCAGCACACAGTAGACAGTGTATAACTTTTGTTTTTATGAAAGTATGAATTGGGTGAAATTAATGAAAGAATGAATAGGTGAATTTAATATAATAGTGAATTTGCTTTCATATTAAGGTGAACAAATAACAATCATTTAATTTGATAAGTAAAAACTAAGTTGATGTGATACTAAGGACCCCAATTCAAGTATAGAAATGCTAAAAATACAAACATAATTTTATTTATTTATTTATTTATTTATTTATTTATTTATTTATTGTTGAGAGACATGAAGTGCGTGCGGTGGGAGAGGCAGAGAGAGGGGGAGACACAGAATCTGAAGCAGGCTCCAGGCTCTGAGCTGTCAGAATAGAGCTTGACATAGGGCTCGAACCCAAGAACTGCGAGATCATGACCTGAGTCGAAGTCAGACACTTAAGCAACCAATGTAATAAATACATGACTTAGACATACATATTTGTTTTCAATGAAAAGAATGACATAAGTTTGATATCAAATGTATTCTAAGTTGCCTGTAGCTTCATAAAATATATCTATCTTTGGATAAAATTTCAATTAACAGAATTAAAGTCTCCCATTTCTCTAGTCTGTAGTAATTTTATCATGCTGTGTGAGTGTTTGTGTGCATGTGTGTGTGTGTTTGTATTATTTGGTTGTAATTACCACTAGATTCTGGGACCTTAAAGATAGAGATTTTAATTAAAAAAATTTTAAACACATTTATTTAAGTAATCTCTATACCCAAGTGGGGCTCCAATTTATGACCCTGATTCAAGAGTGGCATGGTCTTCTGAGACAACCACGCACCCCAAGATTTTAATTTTTAAATTTTGAATCCCCATATTTTAGATTTTGAATCATTCTAGTTCTAGAGTGATGTTATGTAGAAAATGGGCACTGAATATATATTCTCGATTAAATCAATTGACAATTACAAGTATTGTTTCATAGTTGTTTTGTATTTCAATGCTGCACTGGTAAAATCTTACGAAAACATTTCTCTTGTCTGTGATTAATATAAACCCTAATAACAATTACATTTAAAATATACCATATTACTTCTTAAACACATTGCATTTCTGGCCTTTTCTTTCAACTTTCTGTCCATTCACCTCAATGTCTTAGTATTCACACAACTGAGTTGACATTTCTTCCCCAGAAGCATGTACTAAATATTCTTTCTCCCTATTACTTGTTTTCAAATATTCTTTAAAGAGAAATATCACACTTATTCCTGAAGAGCCCTCTTTATCTTCACACTTTCACACCGTAAGTTTTTTACTTGACTCCAAGTCAGTTTCTTATTTATATAATTCTTATGCCAATCCCAGAGTACTGCTTTCTACTCTAGGTAGTCTGTTGCTGAAGCACTTTGTTTTAAAATACAGGTTTTTGACTCTTAAACACAGAGGACAAAACGATGGTTGCCAGAGGGGTGGTTGATGGGGCAGATGGGCAAAATAGATAACGGGGATTAAGAGTATACTTCTCGGGGCACCTGGGTGGCTCAGTTTGGTTGAGCTTCCGACTTATGCTAAGGTCATGTTCTTGCAGTTCATGAGCCCAAGCCCCACATTGGACTCACTATTGTTGGTGCAGAGCCCGCTTTGGATCCTGTCTTCCCCTCTCTCTGCCCCTTCCCCACGTGCTCTCTCTCTCTCAAAAATAAATATAAAAATGTAATTTAAAAAAGTATACTTCTCATGATGAGCACAATAATGTATAGAATTGTTGAATCATTATATTGTACATTTGAAACTAATATACTATATGTTCATCATATTTCAATAAAAAATAAAAATTGTAGGTTTTAAAAGCACTGTATAGTGACAGATGATAGTTACACTTGTGGTGAGCATAGCTAATGTATAGAGAAATTGAATCACTAAGTTGTATACCTGAAACTAATGTAACATTGTGTGGCAACTCTACTCCATTAAAAATAAATAGTTATGAGGAGCACTGGGTGTTGATTGTAAGTAATGAATCACTAAATTCTACACCTGAAACTAATAGTACACTGTATGTTAACTAACTGGAATTTAAATAAAAACTTGAAAAAAAAGAAAATATTACATAAATTAAATGTAGGTTTTATAGCTATTCAGGTATGGCAAAGCCAGCATGTCAGGAGACAATCACCATTGAGAAGAGAATTGCGACACTCACTGATTCCAAGAGAATGGGGCACCCCACTCCCTGGGAGGCCAGAAGGGCAGAAGCACTAAGGTCAGTTAGGAGGCAGTTAGGATGTCAAGGAGAAAACAACCTTTGTTATGGTTTCCATGGGAATGAATGGGTAAGGCAGAGTAAACAGATTGAGGATTGGCTAATACCATTATGTGATTGGCTAATCACCTAATAAGTGAGGTGATTAGGGCAGAGGAATAGTGGCCCTGAGTGTAAAAGTCCTATAGAGTAGGTGGTTGGAGTGCAGGTTGTGGATTGGTTGGTTCACATATGAAAGTCACACTCGTAGGCATGTCTTTTACTCTCAGTATTAGCTAATCCTGGGGGAAGTAGTTTCTCCAGTGTCAGCAAGGCCTCAAAGGTCAAAGCATCTAAATTATAGCAAATAAAAAGTTGTCCTTAATACACCCTTTCATAATTAAAAAAACGTATACATTTTTATTTATTATTTGGATCCATTACATCATTGCATATCAGTTCAAGTGCTTGAGTGGTGTTAACCATGGTTTTCCTTTCAGAAATTTTGTTGACTTCTTCCTATGAGATTACATAAGTTTAAGAATTTGGTGAACCTGCCTTTTATTGATTCCATCTGGCTTCCAACCATAGGCTTTCACATCTGTTTGCAGCTCCCTGGGTACTCTATGGACCCTACACAGAGATAAGTTTGGAAGAGTGGAAAAATCATCTAATTACAAGTTAGCAATAGCAAATTGTATATTTTGAATAATGTAAGGTTTTTACTTTTGCTTTGCTTTGCATATAATGGATGTCAGGTTATTTTAGTGGCTTATTCAAATCTGTTTTTAGGGCGTTGGTGAGTTCGCATGTCTTGAATTATGGTTGAGTTTTAGAATCTTTCAAAGAGACATTTTAAAATTTTGTTCTCTCTCAAGTTATGTTTGTTACATGTTTTTCCTTGTTTATTGTGTTTTTTTTTAAGTTTTTTAAGAATTTATTTTGAGAGAGAGCACATGTGCACACACACACACACACAGAGGAGGAGCAGAGAGTGAGAAAGAGAGAGAGAGAGTGAGTGAGAGAGAAAGAGGGAGGTAGAGGGAGAGAGAGAATCCCAAGCAGGCTCTGCCCTGTCAGCACATGGATCCAGCCCAGGAACCATGAGTTCTTGACCTCCAAAATCAAGAGTCGGATGCTTAATCAACTGAGCCATGCAGTGGACCCTCCTTGTTTTTTACTTTCCTTTTTTTTCTTTTTAATGAAACTATTGGTAATTAAAGAAATGAGTACTTCACTTATCATCTGCTTTGCAAACATTTCCCCCTACTTTGTTAGATGTTTTTGTTTTGTTAATGGCATTAAAAACATATATTTTAATAAAATTAATAGACTCTATTTTTTAGCCTTTTACTCTAGGTCTTATTTTAGGTCAGCTTACATAGTCCTTCTATACTTTAAATTGATAAACTTATTTAACCAGATTTTCTTCTAACATTTTATTTCTGTGTCATATTTCTGACATAGATCTTTCGGGCACCTGGAATTTATGTTGGTATTTAAATAGTGTCTTAATTAGATAGCAAAACCAGGAATATATTTAGGATTGATTATAAACTCTCTATTTGTTATCTAGTGACAAACTTTTTTTGTCCATAATAATGTTTTAGTAACCAGCAAGTCTTTTAATACTCTATTTTTCTTTATCCTGATTGTATCCTGATTCTTCTTACATGCTTAATTTCCAGACAAACTTTACTATATCTTTGTCAATTTCCAACAACAACAACAAAAAAAACAGAAGTCTATTTTAATTGGGATTAAGTCCAAAAATATGTAATTCGGGGGGGATTGATACTCATATATTTAGTATTTTAACCCAAAAACATTTAAATACGGTTTTTCAGTATTTAATGGGAAGCAGTAAGATGTACCTCCCATGATCTCAATCTTCTGGTATTTATATTCTTCTCTAATCCCTTCTTCTTTAGCATGGGTAGGACCTTCCACTTGCTTCTAACCAATAGAATGTTTCACAAGAGTTGGAATGTCACTTCACGATTATGCTTCATAAGATTGTAACTTTCACCTTGTAGGAAGAACCTCTTTCATGTTGGCTGTGATAAAACACATTGTTTTGTGCAGTATTCTATGTAGGGGCCCATATGGAAGGAACTGTATATGACCTCTGACTGATAGACAGCAAGAAGCTGAGGACTTTAGTCCAACAGCCCCCCAAAAACTGAATTCTGCCAACACCAAAAGATTTTCAGTAAGATCCCTTCCCAATCAAATTTTGAGATAAGACTGTTACATAGAGAAAAATCTCATTTACATAAAATATGCAATACGCTAAATTTAATGAGCTAATACTTTCAGTTTTTGTGGGTTTTTTTGTATTGGCACCTTTCAGTTAAGTTAATTAAGTGGCAATTTTTGCACTTTGTTCTATCTTTCTCAGATTTGTTATCAATGCTAAATTGGCTAAATAACAAGATAAATGGCAAAGTTTTCTATTTTTCAAATCTTACAAGTTATATTGTGTATTATTTCCTTCATTAAAACTTTAAAAATTCATGCAACTTCCTCATAGAAACTCTATCAGAAGCAAATGCTGTAAGGTTTGTGAATCTTTAATCAGAGCTTGGAATTGTTTGACATTCAATAAATGTTAGTTTTATTAATAATAGGACTTTGACAGTTTTACCATTTTTTTCAAGGTATTTAGTTGTTTAGGTTTTCCAAATAGACAGTGATATTTTTAAAATTTGTATTTTATATTTTATCTAGTGCTTCAAATTATTTGCATGAGTTTTCCAAAATAGTTTTTGACTGTTTCCATGTACTCTGTACGTGCTGTGACTTTTCTAATTCTTTTTCAGTGCATGTGTGGCTTCTCCCTGTCTTCTTTATAGATAGAATTGTTTCTTGTATACTTTATTATTCTATGTGTTCACCATTTCCTAATCTAGTTTTTCTTTTATATTATGTCCAAATAGATGATTAATTCAATTTTATTCTCTCATGTAGCATTGAAACAGATAAAAACTGATACTTTTTATCTAAAAGCAAATTTAAATAACCAAAAGTCTATACATTTATTTTTTACATTAAAACTATTTTTTTTTAATTTTTTTTTTCAACGTTTATTTATTTTTGGGACAGAGAGAGACAGAGCATGAACGGGGGAGGGGCAGAGAGAGAGGGAGACACAGAATCGGAAACAGGCTCCAGGCTCCGAGCCATCAGGCCAGAGCCTGATGCGGGGCTCGAACTCACGGACCGCGAGATCGTGACCTGGCTGAAGTCGGACGCTTAACCGACTGCGCCACCCAGGCGCCCCTAAAACTATTTTTTAATATTTAGCAATTTTGGTTA
This sequence comes from Leopardus geoffroyi, assembly GCF_018350155.1. Classification (NCBI taxonomy): domain Eukaryota; kingdom Metazoa; phylum Chordata; class Mammalia; order Carnivora; family Felidae; genus Leopardus; species Leopardus geoffroyi. The sequence goes on along the minus strand of NC_059338.1, from coordinate 95,422,969 downwards.
TATTTTCTATTTTTGACACAACATTATTAATAGATTTTCTATTTTTTTGTATTTTTTCTTTATCTTTCATTATTTTTACTACATTTATTTGTATTGCTCAAAGTCATGATCCATATTATTTGGTACTTTTTTAATGTTTAATGTTGTTAATATTTACTTATTTTTGACACAGAGAGACAGAGACAGAGACAGAATCCAAAGCAGGCTTCAGGCTCTGAGCTGTCAGCACAGGCCCTGATGTGGGGCTCAAACTCATGACCCGTGAGATCATGACCTGAGCCAAAGTCGAACACTTAAGCCACTGAGCCATCCAGCTGCCCCAATATCCTTTCTTTCTTTAAGGTACATTCCCTCACATAAACTGACAGAGGCAAGTTAATTTTTATTTCTATTGTATTACTGCAAGTTTTGTTTTTATATTTCCTATATTTTATAACAGTAGGTAGGTTTTTAAGGATTATGTCATTTCTAATCTTCACTGTGGATTTCATCTTTTGTCATTTTATAGTACCCTCTCTTAGGGTCATTCAATAAATTTATCTTATATACAAACTTATTTGATGATAATATCTTGAACTAGATTTTTTGTTTTTATTTTTGGTAATGCTTGCCCAGCAATTTTCATCCATCTTCTACTGGACTGTCCATATTTTCAATCCTAAGTAAAAACATAGAGTAGTGAAGAGTATCTAAATAACTAACTGTACAGACCCCTTACCCATTGAGGCCAACATGTTCTGAAGCTATCCTCTCAATGTTCCAAGCACGGCAGTTCTTATGGCAATTACATTAAAGAGACAAACAATTATGAGTCTCCCTGTGGTATAATTCCATCAGGACAAGTACTTATGGGAATGAAAAGTACTTTGTAGTAGCGAGATCAGCATTATTTTAAGCACTAAAATGCAACTTACTGAGGCTAAATAACCCAAGTGATAGCATTCATAGGACATTCTTGGATTTGAGGTTAGCAAATGTTATCAGTGATTTGGCTATAGAACATTGAATAGAATCACAAACAGAAATGCGTTACCAAAAAGAATGTCTCAGAAGATAGAAGTTAAAGAAATAAATTTTAAACACTATACACCTTTCCTACTATTTTATTAGACTTCTGATATATATATTTTTAATATAATATGGACAAACACAAGAGACTGTAGTCAAAATAGTTGTTTTCTAAAAATATTAAAAACCAAAAACCGTTTTCTTTTCCTCTCTCCCCCTTATTCAAATTTTACAGAAATGTAATATTGCTTGGATCTTGGAGAACTTGATATAGAAACTACTTTTATGATCAAGAGCTCATGGTGATTTTATCCCTGCTATACACAAAGTTCCATGAATGTAGTAACCAAGCCTCCAGTAATTCTCACTGCCTAATACTGTGTGTAGTGCATAAGTGCACTGTTGTTGCTCCATACATATTTTTCACTTTGAATAAATGAATGAAAAAGGTTGAATACTACTACCTACTGTAAATTAGAAGTTTGTAATCCCTAAATAGCGACACAATTTCCTATGAGATTAGTTTCTAAATTAAAAGAAAAAAAAGTCTAATTAGTGATAATTGTGTGCTTATATGTGGCAGGATTGTCCTAAGTGCTGAAAATCCATAGTAAGCAAAGCAGGCAATATGCTTCATCTTTATGAACTTTTTTTTTCCAAAAGAAAGTTTCATGTGAAGTTTAGCCATTCTATTCAAGATTAGGGTGTATATTACTTTGTCCCATTAGAAGGCAGTTACAAGATTTGACAGTGTACATTTAAAAGTAGGTTATGTCCATCAACTGGTGAATAGATAAAGATGATGCACTTTATATATACAATGGAATACTACTTGACAATGGGAAGGAATGAAATGTGGCCATTTGCAGAACATGGATGAAACTGGAGGGTATTATGCTAAGTGAAATAAGCCAGGCAGAGAAAGACAAATACCATATATTTTCACTCATATGTGAATCTTGAGAAACTTAACAGAAGACCATGGGGGAGAGGAAGGGGGAAAAAAAGTTACATAGAGGGAGGGAGGCAAACTGTAAGAGACTTTTAAGGACAGAACAAACTAAGGGTAGATGGGGGGAGGGGGAGAAGGAAAAAGGGGGTGATGGACAGGGAGGAGGGCACTTGTTGGGATGAGCACTGGGTGTTGTATGGAAACCAATTGGACAATAAATTATATTTTTAAAAAAGTTGTGGTTGCCATTTATTGAGAAGAGCTATTTACCAGTAAGTTGCTATACCTGAAAGCCAATTCAGAATTGTCCCTTAAGAGAGGAGTGCTTCTAGAATGCTACCATCTTCTTAAAGGTGTAGGCATTCTGTACAAATTATACTCACAGGATACATACATACAAGGTCTCCAGACCTCCTTGATGCTATTAAGAGTTGAGTAACTCATAATGTCCACTACTTTAGTCATTTCCATCAAACCATAGTCATAAAGGGCCTCTTTTATTAGCAAGAAGTTAAAAAAAATCAAAGTACCAGTGAAACTCTGAATATTGAGGTTCTAATAAAAAATGTTTACTTAAGTTAATAGAGTTATTTGAATGATGTGGAAAACAATAGGAAAAACCCTCATGAAATTAAGTCAGTTATAATTTTAGCAACGTAGCATTTATTGAGCAACTGTCCCTGCATTTATCGCTAAATTCTACATAGAAATATTTATAGCTCTGAAATTTTTCTAATTTATCCTAATAGGTTTATCTGTTTGTCTATTGCCTCCACTATTCAAAGAAGAAATTAAAGATAAAGCCTAGGTCTTCTGTACCAATAATAATAACAAAATCAACAATAATTTAAAAAACCTATAAACACTATGTTGTATGCATTTGTTGAAGCATTTTACAAACATTAATGACACTCATAACTATCACATGAGGTGGTATCTTTAATAAAACCTGACTTCAATTCCAGTATCGGATTTTAAGTCCATGCTTTTAACCACAATATAATGCAATATCCACTAGCACAGTATAGTTAGTTATGTCTCTTTTACATAATTTGTGGAGAATGCTTACATTTTTAAAAATGAATGACTATATACATGCATAAATATGAAAAATACAAATATAATCTCTCTTCTCTAGGGTTTCACAATGTAGGAGTAGGAATCTAGTACATATGTATATGAGTACATTCAAATCTTTTTGTGCTATGTTTTTTCACCTTATCTGTTTTTATCCAAAGCGTGTTGATTTCTCCATGTGTGTATAGTGATAGCATATTTCTAAGACTAAATATGAATATCTTCTGAGGCCTTTTCTCATATAGAGACAGTATCTCTTATTCATAGAGCCCCTTACTGGGCTATAAGATGCAGTAACACTATTTAAGTATAATATTCTTCTACTTTTTAAGATTTTGATTTTTTTAAATATTTACTTATTTATTTTGAGAGAGAGAGAGCAAGTAGGGGAGGGGCAGAGAGAGAGGGAGAGAGAGAATCCCATGCATCCCCGTGTTGTCAGGGCAGTGCTGAACATGAGGCTCAATCTCATGAACCGTGGGATCATGACCTGAGTTGGTATCAAGAGTCGGATGCTTAACCCACTGAGCCACCCAAGCACCCAGCATAATATTCTTCTTGAATTAAAAAGATTACCTTTTGTCTCAATGTTACTATAGTATAATCAAAAGTACTATAGTAGCACTTCCTTTTAGGTAATAACAGTGAGAGAATTTAAAACTTACTCTATAAAAATATAAATACTATATTGTATTAAAATATTTGATTCAATTTTTAAACTTATTAAATTACCATTAAATATAGTATGATATTCTTTACCTGGAGGTTTTTATTTTCTTCCAAAGATTTCATAACACAGTAACATGAATTTAAATCTAGGTATAAGGTATATTAAAATCTTTTGTACATTCCTTTAGGTTTATACATTTAGGTTTCTGTCCATACATTTAAGTTTCACTTGTGGAATCCTTGTCTTCTTTCCCCTTCCCTTTCTCAAAAGGGATTTTATTACACTATCCCCTATCCACGATGAATTTAGTTATTTCTATGCTTACTCAAAGATAGATGCTACGGACATCTAGTTCAAAGTCATATGTGATAGGTTGACTGCATGATTTTTGTTCAAGCTGAGCCACTCTTGAGACTCAAAAGTGCTTTTGATAATTAAGCAAAGATAGGAAGTGTAAACCAGTGCTGTTCTAAGTAAACTGGGACATAAGTTCATCCCGTGTACAAATTTTCCAACTCTACCTAAGCTAATCTGCCATGAAGGAAAGGTGCATTCATAGCTCTCTCACTTTCCTAAAGGTAGAATTTTATCATATCTAACATTCCATCTTTTCTGGATATCTAATGAGGACAATTTACAAATTTGGCCACTAGAGGCATACTGATCTAATGAGCTGCCTAGTAAACAGATACTACATGTACTATTAAGGAAAAAAAGGGGCACCTGGGTGGCTCAGTCAGTTAAGTGTCTGATTCTTAGTTTTGGCTCAGGTCATGATCTCACAGTTCGTGGGTTATAGCCCCGCATAGGGCTCTATGCTGGCAGCAAGGAGCCTGCTTGGGATTCTGTCTCCCTCTTTCTCTGCCCCTCCCCTGCTCTCTCTTTCTCTCTTTCTCTCTCTCAAAAGTAAATAAATAAACATTAAAATAATAAAAAAATATTTTCCAATTAAAGTTATTTAATGCCTATTTATTGTATTCATCTTTAATATTTATTACATTATTGAAAATATTTTATCATATATTATACTTGTCATACAAAAAGTAAAATTGTAAGGGAAATAAGTTAGTTGATTTATTCCTAAAATTGTTTTTGTGTTTACAGTAAAATTCTTCTGATCACTTTTTAAATCAACAATTGATAGCTGTGTTTTCCCACACAGTATCATTGAATTCATCATGCATATAGGCGATAAAACTCAAGCAAAAAACTTTTATAGCATAACTAAAAGGCAATGAAGTCTACTTCCTAGGAGAGCTTTGCAGCTTAGTAGAATTAGGTGTGTTTTCAAACTATATTTCATTGGTACATACCATCAGTATGTAATTCAAAACCTGTAAAGGTAGGGGTACCTGGGTAGCTCAGTCAATTTAAGCATCTGATTCTTGATTTTAGCTCGGGTCATGATCTCACACTTGCCCGGGAGATGGGGACCCCACATGGAGCCCTGAGATGGGCTCTGCGCTAGGTGTGGAGCTTGCTTAAGGTTTTCTCCCTCTCCCTCTGCCCTTCCTGTGCTCACTTTCTCTCTCTCTCTCTCTCTCTCTCTCTCTCTCTCTCAAAAATACATAAAACATTAAAAAAATAAAAGTAAATTAGAGATATCATAGTAGTTGCTTATGATTATACCTTTCAAAGTTTATGAGGTGAATTTAAAGGTTGTAAACTATACCAGAGGTGTTTTACTTAACCAGTCATCTAGATTGGATAGTATGCAGTGATATAATGTCCTATCTTCTTTGTCTAGTTTTGTTTACTATTTTATCCACAGAACTCTGGCATTCATGTGCATATAGCAAAAGTTCATTCCTTTTCATTGCTGCATGGTATTCTTTACATGAATATGTCATAATTTATTTGGGTGTTCTATTGATGGATATATATGGGTTGTTTCTGGTGCGTGGCTAATTATCTGAACTTCTTGAGCAGATGTTAATATTCCCACATCAGTATATGAATTCCAGTTCCTAAACAGTCTAATAGTGGTTATTGTGAATTCTTTAATTAGAGGTATTCTGTTGGTTGTAAAATGTCATTGAAAAGTATTTATTAGCAAGCATGAAGAGAGATAATTCCCAGATCCATGGTTAAAGGCAGAAAGTAAGTACCAGATCATTGTTCTTATATGTATTCTGGTAATATGGTTTTATTAAAAAGTTTAGGGGCGCCTGGGTGGCGCAGTCGGTTAAGCGTCCGACTTCAGCCAGGTCGCGATCTCGCGGTCCTTGAGTTCGAGCCCCGCGTCAGGCTCTGGGCTGATGGCTCAGAGCCTGGAGCCTGTTTCCGATTCTGTGTCTCCCTCTCTCTCTGCCCCTCCCCCGTTCATGCTCTGTCTCTCTCTGTCCCAAAAATAAATAAACGTTGAAAAAAAAAAAAAGTTTAAGATAGGCAATTCTTCACTGTACGTGGCTGAGCTGGGCGCTGTAGGGTATGTAGCAGCATCCTTGACCTCTACCACTAGATGCCAGTAATACTTGTCTTCTCCGTGCCCCCAAGATAGACAACCTCAAGTCTCCTGTTATTGCCAAATATCCCCTAGGGGGCAAAATTACCCAAGGTTAAGAACCACTGAATACAGGATTCAATCAACTTTATGTTCCACATCAGGAAAAAGAAATCTTTTGGAATTTTATCTAGACACAATATCATGCCTCAGGCACGTTCTCAAAGGGGAATAGTGGAATACTCACCAGTGTTACACCCTTGATCAAGAAAGGGAAATGTATCAAGAAAGGAAATATTGATCAAGAAAAGGGAATATATCTTAAAGATATTAGCCGTGTCATATAATCTTGACTATAAATTATCTCACCAATGAGAATGTGTTTCTAATATACATTTTGTGGATTAACAAGCCACTAACATTCACCAAAAGGAGACAATTTATATTGTAATTATAATTGTATATTTTTGGAAGGTATAGGACACTGAATCAACTTGTAGTGAACACTTCTGGAGTATTGCTTTTCCAATGTAATGCTAAATGTCCATTCTTGGAATATGTATTAATTATTAATATGGATTAATTATTAATTTTAGGATGATTAACTGTCCCATGAACTAGCCTAAATTAAGACATATATAATATCCCAGTGTTTATTTAAAAGTAAATTACAGATATCATAGTAATTGGTTATAATTATACCTCTCAAAGTCTATGAGAAGAATTTAAAAGTTCTGAAAGATGCCAGAGATATTTTACTTAACCAATCAGCTAGGTTGGAAATTAAGTTGTTTAAATGCTTTAGTACTATTTAGTAGGATGCTATTAGACATCTTGGCTTCTCAACCTTACTTTTACTATAAACTTGTAAATATAGCATTATTAAATTTCGTGATCTGTTATGATTTTGTATTTTTACATAATAGTGTTACATTTCTTTTCCTACTTTTCACTCCATTTGTGACTTCATTCTTTTATATCTGATTAAATTAACCAAAGAGTTGTTTAAAATTTTAAGGGGATAAACTACTTCTGAAAGGGAATATTTGCAGTATCAATCTATAATTGCCCATTAATTAGATTTTAAGTAATAGTCTCTTCGTCAAAATATCTCAAGGAATATTTACCTTCTCCCTATTCAAAGAAAACTGTTTTCCACCGATTATCTACTGACTTTTTTTTTCCTATTAGAAGAATCTTGCATGGTGTGTTTTTGGGTTCTCCCTCCTTTTGTGTTCCTGCTGACTCTATTCTACTCTAATAATGCACAATTATTTTTCCCTTCACTAATTTTGGAGAAAATGGTAACTTTCAGAATGGTTTTACTAAAAATTGGTCTTGTATCTGATAGAACCTTGGAATCCATGAAACTTTTCAAGTGACAAGTTAAATGAGCTCCTCTACCTTAGCAGTTGAAGAGTTTCAACATTATACAATCTCATCTCAACACGTCTATAGATAGAACTTTTCAGAGGTGGCTCTTCACAGAGTAGGGACTTGCTTTGATACAAGTGGTATTCATAAACTAATTTCATAAGTCTCAGAATTTGTAAATTCTCAATAATCCTATAAATATATAGCAAATATATTTTGAATGGCATTAGTGCTGAAATGATGACACTCATTTTGAGAACTCTCTTTTTTAAATATTGTATGTGCCGTATTATGTTTATATATTATTTCAGAACCACATTTTGTCCATCTAAGAACCAAATATATTCTAACTATACACTTTTTCAAGTTGTTTTATTTTGTTGCTACTATAGTTCCTCTACTACATTTGGCATATATATTTGTGTTCTTGTTAATATTGTTCTTGAAATTTCAAATAAATGATGTCTTCTTTTATCTGTAATGTTTCATTTCAAAGACTATAATTACATAAACACAGTAGTCAGAGGATATTCTCTTTGGAAGACAATAATTGCTTTCTCTTAGGGTACTAGGGATGCAGAATGCATGTATAGAAGGATAGTGTTTATACACAAAAGGAAATATCAGTCTTTCCTGCAAGTTAGGAAATTGTTGTGATACCTTCATTTTAAATATGAAGATATTTTATAACTGAAAGTTAAGAAAAACATATTTTGAAGAGGACACACTAAAAATCACGTCTCATATATTGCACTGGAAAGGAATGGTATTATTATGGACTTAATAAAAGCTCAGGTTTCAAACGACTTGTATAATTCATTCTTTTTTGTAATGATTTATTTATTTTTAAGAGAGAAAGCATGAGCAGGGGAGGGGCAGACAGAGAAGAGGACAGAGGATCTGAAGCAGGCTCTGTGCTGATAGCAGCCAGCCCCATCGGGTACTCAAACTCAGGGACTGTGAGATAATGACTTGAGCCGAAGTCAGATGCTCAACCAACTGAGCCACCCAGGTGCCCCATCATTCTTAAACAGTCTATACTACAGTCAAACCAAGTACCTAAAATAATTTTGATAACTTTTTTCCCTTGGATTATGCTACAGTTAGCTCAACTGAATCACTGTCTTTGTGCCATAAGAAAAAGAAAAAAAAAAAAACAAAACAGGAACTTTGATTCTGTGTACACCAGTATAAGAAAAAAACAAATAATAAAAATTATAGACTTTTCACCTTTTTTATTTTATTTTTTTCAAATTTAAACATACTTATTCATTTTTTGTAAAATTAGAATCTTAAAGCATTTTATTTCCAATATTCTCTTTTTAATTCAGATGCTCTTTTGGTTAATGTTATGGGGTTTCTTGTTTTCATTTAAAATTATTATTTTTTGTTTGAGGGAAGTTTATACACAATGTTACATTAGTTTCAGATGTACAAAGAAAAAAGAAAAGAAATAAGTGAGACTGAGAAAGACATACACCATATGATTTCACTAATATGTGGAATATATATATAAAAAAAAAAAAGAAGTGAAAAGAATAAAGAAACAAAAAGTACGATGTAAATACAGAGAACAAACTGGTGGTTCCAGAGGGGCAGGGGATGGGAGATGGGCAAAATGGATGAAGATGAGAAGGAGATACAGGTTTTCAGTTATGAAATGAGTAAGTCATACATAGAGAATGCAGTCGATATTGTAAGAGTGTTGTATAGTAACAGATGGTAGCTACACCTGTGGTGAGCACAGCATAATTTATAAACTTGTCGATTCTCATCCTATTTTAATTTTTTTATTATTTAAAACTGGGTTAATGATATCTTTATATTCCCATGATATCCATAAGTATGTATCAGACAATAATAGCCAAATGATGTTATGTAGCAAAATACCTCATTTGGTCTTCCCACCTACTTGACCAAGCACTTACAGTTGCCCATTACTTACCCACTTATTTGCCTTGACCAGATATTAGTCAGGTTTATCTCCTCCCCAGAGCCTTGAACTTTGGTTTGTTCCTAAGCGTATGTATCATTCCCCTTTAACAACTCATTCCAAGGATTGGCTGACCACAGAGAGAAACATTTTCTCTTAAGTGTCTAATTAAGCTTTCTGTTCACCCCCACTAGTTGCTTCTTCTACAATAAAGTTTCTGTTAGCTCTACTTACCTCTCCTTATAGGAAAAAAAAAATTTTTTGTGGTTAATTTTGAGATGCTTGCAGATCTTTTAGTCAGAGTATTCTTCTTACTATGACAGTCTTTTCATAAAGTTTATTCTTACTAAAGTCCAGGTCTATTTATTTTTTGTTTTATTATTTTTTTGGCACACAAATATATTCAGTTTATATTCAGCAGGTTTATTTTTATTTGACAAACCAATGTTGTTAATATCCTCACTTTTGCCGTTTAGGAAACTGCATATGAAAGACGTAAAAGTAATTTAGCAAAGATAACGCATATAATGAGGTTCATATTAGAGTGTTAACATAGGTCTGGATTACACACAATTCTCACTTATGACATAGCCTTATATTATACTTCCGCAAATGTGAAAACATTAGAAAGGGGTGTGCATGTTTAAAAACACATTTTTTTTTTAAGCTTCTAATCTATTCCCCATCCTTCCTCAGTTTTGGGAATGCATCTTGCGAGCCACCACTCAGTAGAATTATTAGGCACATATACTTTTTTTGGCCACTTGGCCATGTGTTTTGTCCTCAAAATATCAAGCATAAGTTTATATTTAAGCTTAAATCTAACAGCTGAGTCATGTGCTCAGGTACATGCCAAGCAATAGAGACCACATGCCCCTGTCTCCTGGTGGCCAGGCTGATTCCTCTGGGATACCTCATCCTCAGCTGGTGGGGGTTGTTTGGATCCCGCCGTCCATCTGAGTTTTCCTGCATTTCATCCCTCAGAGCCTTGAGATATAATCTGATAATCAGATTCCAGGGGTTGATTAAAACTTAGCAGGGGACTCTACAAGATAATCTTTTAAACCCAAATGAGTGAACCTGTGAATTCCATCATCACTGGATAGAATTCCAGGAATTTGAGCAAATGAGATGTTTTAGAAATGTGGGGCTTGAATTTTCTCTTTTCAAATGTACCACAGAGGAATTTTTTAAAAAATATGTCAAGTCATCTGTAGCCTTTGCTGAAGTATCTATCTGCAAATCCCATCACTTTGTAGTTTCATTGTAGGATAAATGAATTAGTGCCACCTAGATTTTTAGCTTATGTCGAAACCAACAAAGGTGGCTTTTCTGACTTCCCACTTCCCTGTGCGATTTGAAGAAAACTTACGATCACCATTCCAGTTTTTGATTGTTCTTTAATGTATTAGACTACAATTGGACTAGGAATAAGTAATAAAAATTTCTTTAGAACAGTTCAAAATATGCCAGCTGATCAAATTGTTTATCAAGCCATACTGTATGGTTCTCTATATGTGTTATTTCCATGATGTAACCCATATACTTTGTGGGCCAAGCTTCTTCTAGAATAAATAACAGATGTGAGCACAAAAGAAAGGAGACCTATTCTGAGAACAATGTGAAAAATGATTCTGGATTTCTAAGTTTAAGGTGTTAGCTATGATTATTGTGCTACAAAAAATAGCAAGAGTCTACCTTTAGGATAAAGAAGCAATCACTGATGCATGGCTGGGCACAAACATTAGCAATGGAAAATTACTTTTTCAGGCTATGTAGGAGTAAAAAATTAAGCTTATGTTTATATTTGAGCTGACATCTAACAGCTGAATCATGTACTCAGGTATAGGTCATTGTAGTTTGTCCTTTTCTTCTGAAATATTTTAGTGGTATCTTCCTGAATTTGAGCATTGTCAATAAACTATGGAGTTATAAAGTATCTGAAGGGGATGCTTGAGTGGCTCAGTTGGTTAAGCATCCAGCTTCGGCTCAGGTCTTTATTTCGCAGTCCATGAGTTCGAGCCCTGCTTTGGTCTCTGTGCTAACAGCTCAGCCTGGAGCCTGCTTCGGATTCTATGTCTCCTTTTCTCTCTGCCCCTCCCCTGCTTGCTCTCTCTCCCTCTCTCTCTGACAACAATAAATATAAATAAAAATAAAAATTTTAAATAAAGTATCTGAAGGAAGAAGGATGCTAAAATTAATATAAACAACTAAAGTGAAAAAAAGGTTAAATGAAAAGAAAAAGGGAAAAGAGGGAAAAAAGAATCCAATTATGGGATTCCAACTAATTAATAACTGTTAGACTGATTTTGTAATCTATTTAAACAGATAATTTTTCTTTTGCTAAATTTGAGATAAATTTAGGATTTAAATTCTATGGTGAAAATAAGAAAGTATTAAACTATAAAAATGTATCTTGCCTCAAAGAACAACATCTATTACAAATTGATATCTATATCTATACCTGTCTGTTTCTATGTATAGGGTAGTATATGTTCATTTATAAGTTAAAAGTAAAATATATTCATAAGTTGAGAATCTAGCTTTTATCATATTATTTTAGGAAATAGCTTTTAATAACTTTTAATTTTATCTTATTATTTTAGGAAATAACCTTTAATTTAAAATTTAGGAAATAATTTTAAAAGTTATTATATATTAAACATTAAAAAATAATGTGTGTTTTTTGTGGTTATATTTTTAATATTCCTTCCCTATTTTCAATATCTCCACCTTCCACAGTTTCCTCTCATCTTTATGTACCCAATTGAGAAGCTCTTTTACTCAAAAGATTAAAGCATACAGTGCATAGAAAATACTTAACCCATGGCCTAATACATAGTGTTTGCTTGATAAATTATAGTTATTAATAAATATACATTAGCTAACTTCCGAACTTCTTTAAGCCTCAAATCTGGATCTTCAGCTGAAGTGATTAAACACTTGATAAGTAAAACTACAAACCTAGAGTAGTTCTTGTAGAATAGTGGTGGATTGGTGGTGGGCGATTGGCACTATATAAGTATCTCACTTAATACACAACAGTGCTCAAAGGAGTACATATATAAAACCACTGCTTTGAAAAGCAGACAAGTTATCTTTTTAAAGCAAGATAGAAGAAATACTAAGCACAAACCTGCATCAGTGTTTCAATTTTTTTTTAATGTTTACTTATTTTGGGAGAGAGAGAGCATGCATGCACGTGAGTGGTGGGGTTGGGTGGGGGGAGGAGGAGCAGAGAGAGAATCCCCAACAATCTCTGTGCTGTGCTGTCAGCATGGAGCCAGACAGGGAGCTTGAATTCATGAACTATGAGATCATGACCTGAGCCAAAATCAAGAGTCAAATGATTAACTGAAGCCACCCAGGCACCCCTTGAATCTGTTATTATAATGGACATAATAATTGCCAATCTTTTTACTATTTTAATCTGTCTCATTCCTCTATAGTCTGAAGACTGGCACTGTACTCTTTCCAAAAATATATATAAAAATTAAACTGATTAAGATGGGTTCTGGCATCATCTCGTTGGACTCAGATCCATAGCATAATTCTGGGTTAGCTGTGTTTGCTGAAAGGTCTCTGAATTTGCCTCAGTTGTTTCCTTTGGATATCAAGGCTTGACATAAATTTTTACCCTAATGATACATACAGCCTAGAGCTTTTACAGACAGTACTTTCTATTAAATGCAGCATGGAGGATGATAAAGTATTTTAGGCAAATTCCTATTAGGCTTTTACTGTGGTTGTCTCTCCTAAGGATAAAGAAAAAAATATTGCAGAAAGATATTTCTACATGAGCTTTGTCCCACCCCATGGTAGTTATTTCTGATCCAATGAGGGATTCGTTGCCTCCCCAAGTGATTAAGTTTCTAATTTGGTAATTCATATTCTTTATTTCTATGCATTTTTTTTTCTGTTACACTCCCTAGGCCTTTCTCAGGAATGGTTTCATTTACTCTGAATTTGCTTTCTTTATGGAGATTGGGGCTCCTGGTAGCTTTTGAAAATATTTTACAGGCTAAACAGCCCTCTGCTAATTGATGCTTTGCCCTTTTTCTAAACAGACTTAAATATTTGGGTCTAGCAAAAGCTAAAATATTCTGAATCTAATATTGAATAATTATACAAGAGTAACACCTTAACACTGTTTTTATGTGTTTATTAAAGTAAGCGTACTATATGCAGTATTCATAATTTAACAAGGAAATTAGGGTTTATAAGATGTAAAATGTGCATAATTGTTTTTAAGCATATTTGGAGTAAGCCATTGTCTCCTCAAATGCTTTAATTAATTGATCAGTTAATGGCTATGGAACAGTCCCTTATCAACATTGAGATTTGCTGGATGCACATTGAATAGGACTATAATAGTCTGTGTGTGTGAATGAAGCCATGAACCTTCACTGTAAGAAACTGAAATTTCCACCGTAGAGACGAATCCAATGCTTATTAAACTTTAGTTGAACCAATTTAGAATTGCCTGATTAATTAAGTGACTGAATATGTTTCAAAAACCGCCTGCAACTGTCTTCTATTTGTCAATCATTTCGATAGACTGAGTATTTAAATCATTTAAAGTTATTCAGTTTCTGTATTCCATAGTTAGCATTGGTGTTTACCTACATGAATGATTTCATTTTGTTTAACTATACTCTATTTTTATTTGGTAAATAGCTGTAATGAGGCATATGTGAGCTAATTCAGAACTGGTAAGAGAGAACAGATCAATAAAACAATGGAGCAGACTTGCCTTATTGCACTTTACTTCAAATTCCTAAAATTGACAGGTACATATGTGTCACATGCACATGAACTTGCATATATACTCACAAAAACTCTTTATTTGTCACAGTTATACATATATATACTAAATATTAATATATGCAACATATATACTGCAAATTAATATATATGTAACATACATATTACAAAATCCATAACTAGCTTGAGAAACAAAAAATAGTCACTGGGAAAAAATATTGAAATTAATTCCAGAAAGACTAAATGTGGACTGTGACCTTAATGGAAATAGGGTCATTACAATTGCATTTAGTTAAGATGAGGTCATACTGGAGTTGGGTGGACCCCTAATGTAATATAACTAATGCCTTTTAAAGAGGGAAATTTGGACACACACACACACAGACACACACACACACACACACACACACACACACACAAATGCCATATGAATGTTGGAATTATACTTTAATAAACCAAAGGACTACCAGAGGCTAGGAGTTCTGAACATACCTTTCACTAGTGCCTTCAGAGGTAGCATGGCCATCCTAACACCTTATTCTGACACTTTTAGCCTCCAGAACTGAGGTATGATAAATATCCATTGTTTAAGCTGTTTACTTTATGGTGCTTTGTTATGCCAGCCCTATCAAACCAATGCAACTGTCCAGACAAATATGATCAGTGGACACATATATAAGTATTACAAATACAACCAGAGACAAATATCTGAAGATTGTCTCTCAAAATTGAACACTGTTCAAAGTTAGATTGGCTAATGTGGATGATTTTCTTCTATATTTTTGTATTTTATTGCTTCTAAAATGAGTATTTATTGTCTCTTTGATTAGAAAATAATACCATTTTATTGTTATAAAATATAAGATGTTACCATAGCATCTCAGAATTATCAGGATAAGTAAGCAATATGACATTTACTTGGAGACAGTAAGGAGAATAGTAAAGCTTGGAATTCAGATAGTTTGAATAAAACTTTTGCTCATTATTTATCAACTAGATTATTTGGCTCAAATTAGTTAACTAGGCCTTAACTTTCTCATTTATAAAATGTGGGTAGAATGAGTACTTTGGATGATTGTTATTAATACTGAATTTAAAAATCTGTATAAAATGCAAGTCCCAGTATGACTAAGTATGAAATACTGATTAAAAGTCAAATGTCAGTATGTATTAGTATCATTTTCACTTATATAATACTACCTTAATTTGCTTTATTCTGGTCAAATATATTGGTTCATATTACCTGAACCTATGGAAACATTTTGTTAGTGGCCATAGAACCATAGAAACAACTGTGCAAATATCTAGCTCATTTGAAACATATTCATAACATCAACACCCAAAACAAAATAATCCATTTAAAAATGGGCAGAAGACATGAATAGACATTTTTCAAAGAAGACATACAGATGGCCACCAGACACATGGAAAGATGCTCAACACCACTGATCATCAAGGAAATACAAACTAAACTACAGTATCACCTCAATCTGTCAGAATGGATAAAAACAACGTAAGAAACAACAGGTATTGGTGAAGATGTGGAGAAAGGGGAACTCATGCACTGTTGGTAGGAATGCAAACAGTTTCGGCCACTCTGGAAAACAGTAAGTTAAAAATATAGCTACTCTATGATCCAGCAAATTGCACTACTATGTATTTACCCAAAGGATACAAAAATACTAATTCAAAGGGATGCATGCACTCTGATGTTTATAGCAGCATTATCAAATAGCCAATTATAGAAAAAGCTTAAATGTCCATCCACTGATGAGTGGATAAAGATGATGTGGTATATGTATACACACACACACACACACACACACACACACACACACACACACTGGAATATTACTTAGCCATAAAAAAGAATGTAATTTTGCCATTCACAACAACATGGATGAAGCTACATAGTATTATGCTAAGAGAAATAAATTAGTCAGAGAAAGACAAATACCATATGATTTCATTCATATGTGGAATTTAAGAAATGAAACAGATGAACATGGGGGGAAAGAGAGCTAAGCCATGAAACAGGCTCTTAACTATAGAGAACAAACTGAGGGTGTCTGGAGGGGAGATGGGCAGGGTGATGGGTTGAATTGGTGATTGGTATTAAGGAGGGCACTAGCTGTGATGAGCACTGGCTGTTATATATAAGTGATGAATCACTACAATCTACTCTTGAAACTAGTATTACATTGTATGTTAACTAACTGGAACTTAAAAGTTGAAACTCAAAAAGAAAGAAAGAAAGAAAGAAAGAAAGAAAGAAAGAAAGAAAGAAAGAAAAAGAAAAGGAACAGACTCTTAACTACAGATAACAAACCAATGTTTATGAGAGGGATGGTGGGAGCAGAGATGGGTTCAATAGGTGATGGGAATTAATAAATGCATTTGTGATGTGCACCTGGTGTTTTATGAAAATATTGAATCACTATATTGTACACCTGAAACTAATATTACATTGTATGTTAACTAACTTGAATGAAAATAAAAACTAAAAAACAAATTCATAACAAATTTTATAGAAATCTAAATTTAAAAAATTTTTACTAGTATCCACAATATTACTAACAGGTGTATACATTATTTTGATCAGTTACTGATTTTTTTTGGCTGTTGTTATCCCAAAATGAAAATACATGACTTCATTAAATTTAGAACAGGGATTATTTGTTTGGGATATAATAAAGTAATATGTGCCAGGTACATATCTTATTTTATGATTAAGTACAATTAATCAATGTTTATTATTTGATAGGCCAAATAAAATTATGTAAAGTATTCCCAAATATAAATTATTTCTTATAATGTCAGTCTATGAATGGTAGATTTTGGCTATGCAATCTATGTATACTCTACAGGTTCACTTAAATAAAAAGAATTTAAAAATATACAAATCCTGGAGTCTTAAAGAAAGGTTGGCACTAAAGCTAATATATGTTTAACAAAAGCAGTGAATATTGTTATTTCTGAGAATTTGAAAACCACATGACTCGCTACATGTTGTAGCACTACTGGAAGTTACCTTTCATTTATCAACTTTTAAAGAGCAACTAGACAGAGGACCCCATTTTTAGCCAATATCTATGTCTTATGCCAAAATGAAATATTTGTATTTAGTTTATAGAATCTCCTCCCTTATGGAGTCTTTTAAAATATGAAATATAGTAAGAAGATATCATTATGTGATTTTATGTGATTTTTTAAATTATTGGTCCTATTTTAATGACAGGAATGTTAAATTTATGTTATTTTATCTTTAGGAAATGATACTACCAATTTTCTCCCAAAATAAAATTCAAAGCATTGATTTTTGTATTTAAATCCCCAGGGTTTCAGCCCTTAATCTCTACATGTCACAACGATATAGATAACCATACAAAATGGAATGGTTATTCTATGTTCTGTGAAACCTCACAGAATTGCCACTTTTCCCTTACTCCAGTTTCATTCTTTGAGGTATTTCATCCAAATAAATTTGCACATGTTTGGAATAATTAAAATTGAGAATTTTTTAAATATTTGAATTAGCTACCTTACTAGCTAGTGTGCAAAAATACCATACACAAATGAGCAAAGACATAGTTTTAAAATTACATGATTAATATATTCCATTGATTAGTGCATGACACAAAGACAACTAATTGAACGGGAGAAAACATTTCTTTAGAAAAGGACAAATAAAATAAAATATTTGAATGATCCTGGCAGTGACTGATTAGTCATTTGTCCAATTCACTAAATTAGAAGTTCTTATAGGAATCTTATAATACTGGTTCTGCACAGAAGAGACCAAGATGGAACAGAGAAGATCTCACCCCACAGTCCTTTCCATTGCTACCACAATGGGGAATGATGCATTTAAGAAAAGTCTTAGTTGCCTAAATCTCAAATGTATTTATAACATCAAAGAGCCAATTATAGTCAGGTACATTTTGGTTTTAAACACATTTTTATGGGGTGCCTGAGCGGCTCAGTTGGTTAAGTGTCCGACTCTTGGCTTCAGCTCAGATCTTCATCAGTTCCTGAGATAGATCCCCACATCAGGCTCTCCTCTGTCAGTGCAGGATTCTATCTTTCTCTGGCCCCTCCTCTCCCTGTCTCAAAATAAATTAATAAACTTAATAAAATAAATATATTTTTATGCAAACTGCTCTTATTTGGAAAATGAGTTTAAAAATAATACTGGGGAAATGCAATGAGCTTCTTTGAGTAATACCTGAGATCAGTTTACTCACATCAAGAAAAAATTGTGTTTATTCTTTAAGTGCCTTTCACTTGTTTCATTAGTTAAGACTGCTTTTTGCCTTTGATATTTTTACAGTTTCCTCTCTAATTTTCAAATTCCCTCTCACCCCAAATAGTTTCAACGTAGAACTTCCTAATTATTTCTAAACACAAGTTCCAATGTTGTCTGTCCTTGTTAAGGTACTGGGCTGTCAACTAATAACTGAAATAGGGTTTATTAAAAACTAAATGAAGACAATTTATTTAGGTTGAAAGAAACCTCCATATTTCATACAGTCATAATTCCTTGTTACATTAAGTTGCCTCTCACTTGTTTGCAACGTAGTTGTAACCCTAAGTTGAACATTAAGGAAAGAAAATTTAATGGTGGTCCACAGACCCCAGTTCATATCTGCAAAGATATCTCTCTACACCCTCCTAACACAACATTGCATAATTCATTACACAAAGACACAAAAAGATCAGTTCAAAGAATAAAGTATTAAATATAACTTATTATCAATAGATTATCATTTTTAATCTAATCAATTCAATACACACACTTCTTTAACCTACTAGGTTATGTCCTGTTTTTCCACCACCTCACTGCACTTCTCTCTACCACATTTCTAATTATTATTAAGACTATATTCAATATACACAGAGATAACTCATCTAGTACTGGATCCAACCACTCACTTCTCTAAACCCTTCCCTAAGATCTTGTTTTCTGTCCAAATTTACCAGCCCACTTCTGTGGCCATGCACTGAAATTTGTCATTACTTGGGGCACCTGGGTGGCTCAGCCAGTTAAGTGTCTGACTTTAGCTTAGGCCATGATCTCTCTGTGCGTTTGAGCCCTACATGGGGCTGTGTGCTGTCAGCACAGAGTTCCCTTTGCATCCTCTGCCTCCCTCTCTCTCTATGTCCCTCCCCTGCTTGTGCGTGCGCTCTCTCTCTCTCTCTTGCTCTCTCTCTCTCTAAGATAAATAAACATTTAAAAAATTTTAAAAATTTAAAAAACAATAAAATAAAATTCATCATTACCTGTTACTTAACTATTAAAACATGTATTTCAATACTCTCGTCATTTCACCACTACTTCCCCAATTCTAGCAGATTTCCTCTTAGTACTATTCAGTTTGATAAGATTTCAAATAATGGGGATAGCTAGTTCCTTAACTTTACCCCATATCATCATTCTCCAAGTCATGACTTCCTTTTATCTTATTTAGATCTCATGGTCCATGCTTTTATCCATATGCATACCTTCATTATTTCCTTTCCCTCCCTTAGTTTCCATCAAAGAACTTATTTTAAAAAGTGTAAACCAGTAAAATGATGCCTTCTTCTGTTTTGATATATTAAAAGAAATGAACATGACTGGAAGGGAAAAAGGAAGGGATCTCGTGCAAATCACTTTACTTTGAATTTATGACCCCAAAAGACCCCTTGCAATTTCCCAGCAACCCTTTCATATTTTCAGAGTCAATCTAATTTATCAGTCTGTGATGGCTATTTCATATCTTTTTACCTTTTCAATTACAAGCAGTCCCTCCTCTCTGTTCGTCTTCACTAATGACCATCCTTATGATTTCACTGCAAAAAAAGAAGAAAAGATATATAGAGAGAACTGCCTTAGTTTCCTACTTCCAAAAAAGACAAACTGGCTCTATCTAGAGTCTTCTATTCTCTTTTCTCTCCTCATTACTATGCATGAACTACCTCTACTTTGATCAAAAGCTAAACCTTCAATTTTCCTCTCACCTATTCAAGGTAATTGCTATCCAAATTTTTCCTTGCATCTTTAAATTTTGACACTGGCTAAACCTTTGGATATATCTATGCTGTAATGTCCCTCATATTTAACTAATTTTTATGCACTTCATGAAAATACTTGTTAAATGAGTGAATGACTTAATTAATGGCTCCCAGGAGTCTACCTCTATTTTCTTCATAATTGTGAAGATAATTTTGTCACCTGTCTCCCATTCCTTCTACTCTTTTTTTTCTTCAAAGAGCAACTAATCTTTGGAAAAGGAAACAAAATTTTCCAAACTTTCAGGCCCTCACTTTTAGGAAGGCTCCCAATATAGTTTTAAGCCAGAAATAAAAGGGAATAGTGTGCATTAGTCTTCTTGAACAATTCCCTCTTAGTTGAATGTAAATATTTTGCATTTCTGGCTATAGTTTTTATTGTGGACACAAATTCTACCAACAAATAAATCACCTGAGGATGATACATACCACCCTCACTTTGCACAGTAGTGCAGAAAAATTAAAATGCAAGCTAAAGCTATGAATAGTGATCATAATAATCAATGGGAAAAATACAATTGTCCATAAATTTAAAAAAATTACTACAACATTAAAAACACTTTTATTGGTATACATGCATAGTGAAGTGAAAAAGCAAAGTTAATATTTACTTAGTTTAGTGTAATTTAAAATATTAGAAGTGTTAAAAATTAAAATGTTTTATTTCTTCATAAAAATTTACCAACAATAGTTTGAACAATACTTGTCTTCTCATTTTATGCCTTACAATACAGTATATCCTTTATATGTATTGGAAATTGCCATGAGAATTTCTAAGTTCTGAGATCAGCTTTCAAAATTTTATGTTTAGAGCTTCAAATGTCACAAAATATCTCCAAGAATTCCAAAATTCCAATAGTGTGTGTTTGTGTGTGTGTGTGTGTGTGTGTATGTTTTGTTTGTTTTGTTTTGTTTTGTTTTAGGCTTCACAACCTCTGAGACTTCATAATTTTTTATTCACAACAACTTTTTTCATTTAGGTTGATAAGCTCACCCTCAATAAATTCCTTCGGTGAAGACTAGAGTCTCTCAAACTTTAGCAATGCCAACATCACCACCGTCTGCTCTTTCTTCTGTAACTCCACTTAAATTCCACTCAAATTTCATATCCAGAATTATCACCTTTCGGGTTTTGCCCAAATCCCTCTTTAAAAAAATGTTTATTTATTTTGAGAGAGAGAGAGAGAGAGAGGAGGAGAGGGGCAGAGCGATAGAATCTCAAAAAGGCTCCGCATGGTCTGCACAGAGTCCAAGGCACAGAGTCCTGGGCTCAATCCCAAGACTGTAAGATCATGACCAGAGCGGGAATCAAGTGCCAGACACTTAACCTACTGAGCCACCCAGGCACCCTTCATATCCCTCTTTTGATGATTCGTTCTGGTAAACTGTCATGTGGGTTTATCACATGGAGATAAGGAGGCAATACAAATACAACTTTTGTTTTTGCATGAACTCAGTAATAAGACAGTACCCAATTATAGACAGACTTCAGAAGCGGTATAATTGGTCACTGATCATGATGGACATCTGTGATATACATAATGATTTATGGACAGAGGAGTTAGTAGCAAAGTTTATCTTTCAATAATTATCTACAATTAATATAGACCAGTAACTGACATTTAAGTAATGTTATTGAGATACTGGTGTTATTTGAACTGTGTTGACGATAACACGCAAAGCCAAGATTGCTTTATTCACTTGTGTTATTTTATACTTTTGAAAGTGTCTTGCTGTAGGGATAATACTGAAAATTTTGCAGTTATTTCATAGTAAACCTAGGCACATTGTACTCTTCCAACATTTCAACTTGTCACAACAGGCAATGCTATTTTTATGGCAAGGCATCTTAACTTTTTCTGGGTTATAAGATCATATCCTCCTATGCTGGTATGTGTCTTCCTTTCCTACATCCTGCATAAAATCAATAGAGTTGTAAAGTGAAATATGGTATGCAATTTCCATGTTTCTATGCAACCTTATCACTCATTGCTGTGTCTTAAGAAAACAAATGGCCACTAAAGGTGACCGAGATTTAGGACTAGGAGATGATCCTAAAATTAGAGTTTTAAAGCCTTAGGTCTGCATTGATACAGTAAAAACTACAGTTCACCTTTATAAATGTTGGATTATTCTAAATACCATAATTTTATCATAGCATGCCTTCCTTTGTCATTATAGTTTTCAGTTGAAATTCTAGTAATTATAAGTCCAAAAATGTGCAGGAGGTAATCAGAATATATAGCTTGGTCATAAAATATCATTTAGAATATTTATTCCCATTACTCCATAAATTTATCACCTTATTTGTTTTGTTGGTATCAGGTTATTAGATGGCTTTGAACAATTTACTGTCTTTTCTCTGAGAATATAGGTCCCATAGTTCTGAAGGTAAGGAATCAATTTGCCTGAATCACCAGAATGCTGTTTTTAGTCTCTTATCTTTTTTATACTTATAATCTTCCTCAAGCAGCAGGAAGAGTAAGAGTTTTATTCTTTGCCATCATGTCACTAGACTCTCCCACGCAAATAAACATATTAAAATATAAATTAAAAAAATATACTTACCATTCGCTGCTGATTTAGAAAGGTTGATTCCAGGGATCCTTTGGAGGAAAAGGAACAAGAAAAAGGGACATGATAGAGCAAAACAGAAAATAAAAGAAAAAGAGAGGAATATTGTACAGTCAGTGTCAAGTTGTTGGGATATTTTCAGAAACAGAAAAATCAAATTGAATCTGCTAATTTGAAGATACTAAGGCCCCTTCCATCTTTATCCACTACATTCTGAAATTTTGGGCTATGGTAATGTAAACTGTGGGGTATTTGTGAAAGGATAAACAAATAGATAAGCAAATATAATGTGTACTCAGGAAACAGAACCATTCTTGGTTTATGACTAAAGTTCCACTGTGGAATAGGAAGAAAAAAGAGTTAAGCTTTCCAAAATATGGTCCTGAGTCAACTGGCTATACCATAGAAAAAGTGAAATGAAACTTGACTCTTTTCTCAAAGCATCCACAACTAGTTCATAATAAATTATAAAGTGTTTAACATTATAGCTTATAGAAAAAATATAGGAAAAAAAAACCTTGACATATGGCAATACTTCTTAAACAGGATACATGAAGTACTAAGTTAAAAAAAAATTAAAAATGTGTATCTAAAGACAGCTTTGATTTAGGAACTGCCAAGCCACAGACTGGGGTAAGATACTTCCAACACATAAGCTGAATTTTCCAGGATATGAAAATAACTCATTCATTCCAATAAGAACAAAGATAATTAAATTTAAAAAATGAAGAAGAGGCCTGAACAAACAGTGCTTCACAGAAAGCCAATGAATATGTGAAATATTGGCCAATCTCATTGGTCATCGAGGAAATTAAATTCACAATGAGATGCCACTACATACCCACTGGAATAGTTAAACACTGATAATTCTAATTGCTGGGGCTGATGTGGAGCAACTGTTTCTATCATTAAAAACACATGAGGGTAAATTGGAAAATAAGCCCAGCAAAAGATCATCAATACCATTAGTCATCAGGGAAATGCCAGCAAAAATGACAATGATAGTTAAATAGTATGGTAAAGGCATAAAACAGGCATATAAACAAATGGAACAGAATAGAGAGCCCAGAAATAAACCTATACATATGGTGCCAACTAATCTTTGTCAAGGGTTCAAGAACATAGTTTCTTCAATAAGTGGTATTTGGGAAAGATGGGTATCCACATGCAAAAGAATGAAATTGGACCCCAATCTTACACCACTCAAAAATATTAACTCCAAATGGATTAAAAACTTAAATGTAAAAACTGAAAGCATAAATGTCCTAATAGAAAACATAGGAGAAATTTCCTTGATATTGGTCTTAGCAGTGATTTCTTGGGTAAGACATTAAAAGCACAGACAACAACAGCTAAAATAAACAAATGAGACTCATCAAATCTAAAAGCTTCTACACAGCAAAGGAAACAAATTGAAAAGTCAACTTATTGAATAGGAGAAAATATTTGCAAACTATATATGTGACAAGGGTTAATACCCAAAATATATAAGAGACTCATACAACTCAACAGCAACAAACAAACAAACAAAAAACAATTGAAATAAAAATTAGACAAAGGACCTGAATAGAGATTTTTCCAAAGAAAATATCCAAATGGCCAACAGGTACATGGAAAGATGCTAAACATCACTAAATATCAAATGCAAATCAAAACCACAATGAGACATCACCTCAAATATCTCGTATCAAAAGACAAGAGATAACAAATATTGACGAGAATATGGAGAAATTAGAACCCTTGTAAACTGTTCGTAGGAATGCAAATGTTACAGCCATTATGCAAAACTCTATGTAGTTCTCCCCCCACCCCCACCCCAAAAAAATAGAACTACCATGTGATTCAGCAATCCTACTCTTGGATATATATCCTAAGGAAATAAAATCAGCATCTCAAAGAGATATCCAGACTCTTATGTTCATTGCAGTTATTCACAATAGCCAGAATATGGATACAACCTAAATGTCTTTTAATGGGTGAATGGATAAAGAAAACATGTGTACACACACACACACACACACACACACACACACACACACACAATGAACTATTATTCAACCATTTAAAAAAGGCAATCCTGCCAATTGTGACATCACGGATGAATCTGGAAGGCATTATCCTAAATGAAATAAGCCAGACAGCAAAGAACAAATACTATATGATATAACTCACTTGTGGAATAATAATTATAATCATCATATCATCCCCATTACATAGGAAACAGAGAATAGAATGGTGGTTGCCAGGGTCTAAGGGGGTGGAAAAGGGAAATGGGGAAATTTAGGTCAAAAGGTACAAAGTTTTAGTTACCATTTTTGAAGATCTAATATACAGCATGGAGACTATAGTTAATAATATAATATTGTGCATTTTAAATTTTGTAAGAGCAGATCTTAAACATTCTTACTACCGAAAAACAAACATACACAAACAGAAAACTATGTGAGATAATGGGTGTGTTAATTATCTTACTTTAAACATTTTTGCCATATATATATATATATATATATATATATATATATATATATCAAATCATCATATTGTACATTTTAAATACTTACAATTATATTTTCCAATTATTGCTTAAATAATCTGGCATAAACATAAAAAATAAATAAAAGGCATAAAATGTTTCAGTTATGCAACTTGAATTAATTCTAGAGGTCTGTATAGCATATTGTCTATAATCAACAATATTGTGTTTTGCAATTAAAATTTTGTCATAAGGTTAAATCTCATGCTAATTGTTCTTAACATATGCAAAAAAACCAAACCAAACTAAAACAAAACAAAACAAGAGACACAAAGGAACTTTCGGAGGTAATATCTATGCCCATTACCTTGATTGTGGTGATGGTTTTATGGGTATAGGCATACGTCCAAACTCTTCAATGTATACATTAAATAGGTATAATTTTTTATATCAACTATACTTCAGTAAAGCTGTTTAAAAATAAAAAGTAAATGTTGGACAACAGGAAGTGTTGACAGGCAGATGAAATAAATGGAAGTCTAATGTGTTGCTAGTGGCAATGCATAATGGTAAGGCCACATTCAAAAAATGTATCAGTGTCTTACAATATTAAACATATACTTACCATACAATTTACCAACTTTATTTCTAGGTATTTACTTAAAGGAGATTAATGTTTATGTACTATGAAGTTAATATTTATAGCAGCTTCATTTGTAATATCCCCTAACTGGAAACAACCTCAAAAGGAGCAGATACTCTCAGAAATGTATTCTGTATGTTGATACAATATAATACTAATTGTCAGCAGAAATTGACATTTGCAGCTGAAAATGGATCAATGGATCCATTGGATCAATTGGATCCAGTGGATCCAATGGATCAATTTAAAAGATATGCCAAGTGAAAGAAGAATGGGGTTATAAAATATCTATTTTTAGGACATTCTAGAAAAAGCAAATTATCACAGCAAATAGAGATCACTAAGATACCACATGCAAGGAATAATTGACTCTCCCCCCAAAAAAACCCAAATCCCAAAATTTATATAAATAAAGAAGTAACCTTCTAGTTAATATTAATCTAATTAAAATAAAAAATCATTTTGGGGCACCTGGGTGGCTCAGTCTGTTAAGCGTCTGACTTCCACTCAAGACATGATCTCTTGGTCTGTGATTTCAAGCCTCGGGTCAGGCTCTGTGCTGACAGCTAAGAGCCTGGAGCCTGCTTCAGATTCTGTGTCTCCCTCTCTCTCTGCCCTTCCACTGCTAGTACCTCTGCCTATCTCTGTCTCTCTCAAAAAAAGTAAACAAACATTAAAAAATTAAAGTAAGATGATAAAATAAGAAAGATAAAAATCATTTGGGCATTCAAGTGAAAGATTTATTTTTTTTTTTCTTAGAGAAAAATCAGAGTTCACTCAGATTTTTCCACCTCAATATTCAGCACATGAAAACAATGGTGTGACTTTTATGCTTAAGAAAAGCTTGCTAAATGGTTTATACCTAGCCAAACGGCCCATCATTATAAAATGGGTACCAAAATATTGAACATAAGAAATAATTTTCCTAGAGTCCTTCTTAGGCAACTGCTAGAATGTAGCACTCAACCAATCAAGAAATGATAGAAAATTAGTCTATGTAAAGACTAAGGATCAGCATGGAATAAAATTAAAGTGAAATATGAAGCAAATAGAATTATGATGATATAAGAGGATGTTAACAATTTAAGCTATGGAACTGTAGAAATGATCTAACAAAATATTAGGAAAAGAAGGAAAGGAGAGAAAAATATGAGATATTCATAAATATATCTCATGTGAGAAGTTTTCAATGGGTGGTATTAGGAGGAAGGAGAAGCAAACAACAATGGAAAAGATCTTCAAAGAGTATACTAAAAGATCACAATGTATGCTATGATCCCAATAGAACATATAAGGAACATCATATTTATATCTTATGAAATAATTTTTATTATAAATTAGAAAACAAAACTATAATTCAATGTTATCTTATTGAATTATGAATTTCTGAAGATGAAAGATATTTAACACATTTATATTTTCCTTTTATGTTTTCTTATATAATAATTCCTTGCGTGTGTGTGTATATATATATATATATATATATATACCTGTGTATATATATATATATATATACCTATATATATATATAATCAATTTCATAATGTAATAATTCAAACTCAGTTCCTATTCTTTTTTTTTTGGTTATAAAATTAAAACAAAATTTAATTAGTATTTCTCAAATCAAATCGATTCAACAGAAGAAAATACCTCTGGCGATATCAATGTTCATCTATATTAATGATATAATATTACTTTTAGTGCATATATATCTAATTTAATTATAAAATCAAACATACACAAATTAAATATAAGCAGTAATACAAAACAAATAAAATTCCAGTTAATTACATTTTAGTGGGATCAATTATGTTGTTTTGAAGAAGATAAATAATTTTAAATATTGGCTTATTTTTAATGAACCAAAGAAATAACAACAAACATCAAAATATTTACATTATTAACTATTGAATGACTATTAAACAATTGAATAGTAAATGGAATATATTTTATAACTATTAATATCTTCACAATTACAATAGATTATAGTTAAATAATTTTAGATTAGCTACCTATTAGCAACTTTGCTATTACATTTACTATAAATTAGCTGTTAGAACTTGATACGTACAAAACTGGACCTTCCTAAAATTGAAGGTTCCTTTACATTTGGCATAATTATTCTACCATGTGAAGTGTGTAATTCTATTACACCTTTTTATTATACCTTAACTCATAAAGTATTATGTGATGTCATGGCTTTTCATTGGTGTTACTATGCTTTTTTTTAATAAAGTCAACCTAAGTTTCAGATTTGATAATGAACACAATTGTTTGTATTTTCACATTAAGACAAGCCAAAATTAGTTTAATGAGATATACTTATCAAAAGAGTATAAATTAAATGTTGTCACTTTAAATACTTAACAACTTTTCAATGCTAAACCCAAACTTTGGCTCTATAATTGACTAGTACTGTAAAATTATGGAGTTGCCATCCAGAGGATTTAGAATAAATGGCAGTTAACAAATTATTATAAAATTATAAGAAAGATATGTCTCCTTGAAAATGTATCCTAGATTTGAGTGGCATTGGACAAGATCTTATCTACGGGTAATCCTAAATGCAATAATTATACTTATTTATATTATTGGCTTTAAATACCCAGAGTTTATTTTTTTAAATATTATTTTTCCAAATCCCAAAACAGCTTGGTGGCATTTAGAATCTCTCTATATTTTTTAAATATTCAATGATGTCTCTTCATTCTCTAAGCTATATCTTTAAAATTCTGGCTGACAGGGGCTCTGAAACTACTCTCAAATTACAATAATAAATTGTACTTACTGCTGGGTCTATGGTGTCACTATTGTCCATATTCAGAAGATCCAGCTGTTGAAGCAGCCTTTCACTCGGGGACTCATTACTAAGTAACTAATTACTCAACCTCCATGGTTTATGTGTAAAATTATTGTATGTAAAATGCTGAAGTATTTGCAGAACTTCATTATGCCTTTGTAGTGGATATGCAAAAGTATATTAAAATATGTGATCAACTTTTCTATGTGGAGGAACAGTAGTAAAAACACACCACTGGGACCTGAAATTTTACCTTTCACATAATATTAAGATAACTCCAGGGAGATTAAATTAAATAAATCATACATTTCATTCTTGTAGTATATAATTACAGGGATGTTATTAAATATTTGCAAGTAAATAATCCTCCTTGACTTTACACAAATTTAGAGAAAGCAATATTTTCAGGGTTTCCCCTTATATGCATAAAGAAATGTTACATAATATATTATGATTTAATATTATTACTCCATTGCTTAATATTCATTGTTGTTGCTTCATAAAAATACATTTCAAAAAGTGAAGAAGTAATTTAGCTTGAATTCAGTGTTTATTAGTGGTAATGCTCAATCTTATAGCTTAAATAGATGCTCCATGAAGATGAACAAAATAACAGAGTTCATTAAAGAAAATAGATAATACACTAGGAATAGAAGAACATTTTGTGAAAAATACCACCAATTTGAACGCTTGGTAACTGTTCAAATATATTTTTCTTCTCACTAAAATCTAAGAATATCTAGAACAGGAGGTAATAATTTGAGGGAAGTCTTTTCTGTTTCTTTCTCCAGTTTTTCAAGGACGTTATGATGTTAGAACTTCAGTTCTTAGGTTCAAAAGAAAATTTCCAGGAAGCTTGTGAATGGCAGGCTTATAAGGATTAAGACTCAAAGTTGAATAGCTGAAGTCCAAATAATGACTTTGATATTTCTTTCGACCTGTTCTATAAATCAAGGTGAGGGCTCCTCAGTGAGGAAGAATGAAGGTCAATAGACAGGAGGTGTTTGGCAGCCTTAATTTAATATGCAAATGCTTAAAAACAGTTTTTTTATACTACTTGGATCAATTACTAAATCAGACATGAAAGGTCTGACTTTCAAGGAAACTAAACTTAGGATTCAGTCTGCAGCATTACGGAACCAAAAGAGTAGCCAGCACTCAGCATGGAGTGTGATGTTGTTGCATAAGTAAGAAAAGGGAATTACTTTCCAGTACTGTGGATTTATGATCTGTGAGGAAATGACTTTCAGTGTGGAAATTTTCAACATTAAGTGTTACCCACTTCAAAGAATAGCAAAATGGGAGGGAAAAAAAACCAACCAAAAAACTCTAAGAATATTAATTTTGAAGTTAGAAAAGTATTAAGATATTTCCTCGTTTTAGACAATATTTGTTTTCATATAGAGAACAATTTTGAGAGCAGTCTCATATGAATTTAGAAATTCTTTGCATGAAGGCAAATTACTGTATCTTTTTATTTTATGATATACATTCTTCAGTTAATACTTATGTCCTTACTAACCAAGAAGCCAGGTACTTGGGGAGTCAGTAAGATATGAAATAAACAGGGCTGTTGTGGTCATACAAGTAGCCTAGCTTTGCTTCTGGGGGAGAATTTTTGGGCAAGTGACAGCCTCTCTAATATCAAGTTTCTTATTTTTATAATGGCATAAGGATACCTACTTCACTGGATTTATTGAGATAATATGTCAGTGTCCTGGCACTTTGCAGATATTCAATAAACATTCATTTCCTTCCCTTTTAAAAGAAGTAGCTCAGTGTATTGAATGCTACTCTAAATGTGCTATCTGAAAACTTTGTTGGATACTGCCATTTTCTAAACTGTTTTTCTCTACCTACAAATTTGGTAGTAAAAATGCCTGACTGACCAAAAGCAGAAAGATTTTGATGGTTAATTAAGATAAAAAGTTTTAATGTTTTCAAAACCTATAAAGGATAAATGCAATGTAAGTTACTCTCATAAAATAATGGAATGTTACAGATATAAAATATGTAAAGCATACCATTTCATAAAATGTGAAGTATCTATATTTCTACAGTCCACCTTTAAAAATAAAAATTTACTTAATGTAATGAAAACCACATGTGTCTTTCCTGTCACCATCCCTATCACTTACCACCCTCCACACCCATATGCAAATAACTACTGGTCTAATTTGACATTCATCATTATTTTGGTTTTCCCTGTGCTTGTAGTACATATGCATTTTCCCATAAATATTATCTTGCATGTTTTGATTTTGTTGAATAGAATGTGTTATGCTACCTGTATTATTCTATAATTTGATTTTTCTTAGATGTTATACAGTGAGATACAACTTGTTAATATACAGAATTCAAATTCATTCATTTTAATCTTCCTTTCTTTAAGGGAACTGGGCTACATGACATTATCACATATTCTAAACACAAGAATGGCTAGATAATCATAGTCACAAATTCCAGAGAATAGGACAGCTATATCAAGGGGAGGAGGCTTTGAGGGCAATCTTAGAATTCTGCCTGTCTCATTGTTCTAATTCAACCATCCCTTGACTGTTTAAAATTCATGTTTTTCGTATAAATTTTAAAATCATCTTATAAAATTTAACAAAAACCCTCTGATTGTATTCATTGCATTTATATTAATATGTACATATAGGATAAACTGGCCCTGTATGATATCATATTCTCCTAACTTCTAAATGTGACATATGACTATTTCATTTTAGTATTCATTCTTATGTACAATTAATTATATTTTTTTTCTGGGTCTTGAAAAATTTTGTGTAACAATTGTTTCTGAGTACATTTATCTTTTTAAAATTAAATTTGTGAATGATATGTTGTAAAATCATATTTAAAACTGTTTTAGTTGGGTTGGAGAGTTCAATTACATTTTTATGAATTTTATTAAAATACAAAATACATATGTAAAAGTATAAAATAAAAGGCATATAGCCCCAAAATTTTCTCATGGTGAAACCACATTTAAAGTCAGTGCCCAAATCAAGAAATGAAACACTAATGGAATCCACAAAACACCACTAGTTACCTTTCTACTATCTGACTTCCAACTCCCTATGTAGACCCTAGCCTAGTTTTTTTTTTTCTTCTTACATTTGAGGTGAAATTCACATAGCATACAATTAATCAATTAACCATTTTAAAATGCACAAGTCTAGTTTTAAAACTTATTCATCATCTCAGAAAAACATTCTGTACCTTTTAAGTAATTTCTTTTCGTATTGGTTTGTAGGTTTCAGTGTACTAGTCTTTCCCCTCCATGGTTAAATTTATTCCAAGATATTTTTGGATGCTATTACAATTGGATTTGTTTTTATTAATTTCCTTTTCGGATTTTTCACGGTGGTTATATAATAATACAAGTAATTTTTATATGTTGATCTTGTATGGAATCATGTCACCTGTAAATAGGCATAATCTCCTTTTTCCTTTCCAATCTAAATGTCTTTTATATTTCTTTCTTTCCGAATTGTTCTGGCAAAGACTTCCAGTACATTGTTGAATGGCAGTGGTGAAAAACAGGCAGCCTTACCTCATTCCTGATCTTGAGTGAGAAACTTTCAGTCTTTCTCCACTGAGTATAAAGTTAGCTTTAATTAATGCTGCTAAGGAAGTTTATGCCTATTCATTCTCATAATTCTGTAGTATGTTTTTTACGACAAAAAGTTCCTAATTTTAGTGTGGTAATTTTCTTTTTTTCTTCTTTCCCTTCACTGCCACTAATTTTTGAATCTTAAACTACAAAACTTTGCATATAATAGGGTCTTAAAGATACTAACCCATTATCTCCTAAGGGGAGAAAAAGACACAACTCTTGCTTTACTTTTTTATATTTCAATCAACAATAACATAGAATGTATATATGCTCTATGTACACACATATCTATATACATAGAATATATGTATGTGTGTGTATGTAGATGAAATAGCATTAGCTAAAAGTTCTTCTTTTCCATGTATTGTCCAGTGGCTTAGTATTATAATTGAAAAGTCCATCTTTTCCTTACTGCATTGAAGTTTCATGTTGTAATAAATCAGGTGACTTTATATGTGTATATCTATGAAAAATTTTGTTCTGTTCAACTGAACTTTTCTGGTTTCTTTGTACCAATACTATACCATCTTAATTATTAGAGCATTACAATAGACATACTATTTGAAATGTAAGTCTTCCTATTTTTATTTCTTCAAAATTTCCTTGGCTTTTATTTACCTTCTCCATTTTCACATGAGTTTTAAATCAGCGGCTTGGTTTAGTACACACAGAATAAACCTGGGATTTTGATTTAAATACATTGAATCATTAATTCATAATACACTTAATTTATTCCTCATCATTGTTTGCCTTATTGTTGCTATATTGTAGTCTTCAGTAATTTTAACACAATTCAATTCTTAATAAAAATTCAATTCACTGTAGAAAATCTCCAGCTTTTCAGCTATTTTTGAACTTTTTTCTTTCCGTATTTTAGAACATACTTATCATAGTCACTTAAGTCCTTGCCATCTAATTCCAATATCTGAACCATCCGTGTATTTGTTTCCACTGTCATTTTCCCTTGATGTTCAGTAATACAATGCCATTATGTAGCCTACCTAATAATTTTTATTTAATTACAGACATTGTGTATGAAATATGTAGAAGACTCAAATGAAATTATTGTTCTCTAAAGAGAGTTCTTAGTTTCTACTACTAGGCATAAATACTGTTGTTTGATCAATTTTTTTCCAATCAAGAGGATTAATCAATTTATTCTAACTAAGAACTATTTTATTTGAGGCTAGATTGTACCTCTAGTAAGGTTCAGTTAACCTCTGCTTCATTGGTGTCTCTTTAGTGTTTTCATACATCAAGCCTATTGTATTCTGCAGGTGGGTCTCCCTTCAGGACCATACTAACACCTGATTGTCCAATAAGCTTTGCACAGATTCTCAGTCCCTGCTGGCATTTCTGACCCTCCTGGGTTTTCAACAAATGTCTATCTTAATATTCCCTCTAATGCAGGGTTTGGCAAACTCCTGCCTACTGTCTAAATCCACTGTCCTTTATCACTTCTCCATCAGGTTTTGGTAGTTTAAAGATTAAGAACTGTTCATATATTATGTTAGAAAATAAAGTAAGAATAATACTTTAGGGTACATGAACATTATATTAAATTAAAAGGTCATTATCCATAAATATAATTTTATTGGAATCCGGACACAGTATTCATTTTAGTTTCATCTAAGACTTCTTCACCACCAAAGCAGCAGAATTGAGTATTTGAGACAGAGGCCATATGTAGTGTTTTCTCTACACTGCTGCCCCTGGCGCTAGAAACTGTAATGAGAATGCTATGACATGACAGCATTGTGAGTGTCCCATGTATCACCTGTCTGTGTGAAAAAGACAAACAAACAAAAAAATTTTCAAAGATATATAAAATCTCTCTGTAGATCAGCATCAGCAGATGAGCAATCAATTTTTAAGATAGGGAATATAGACTTTGAACCCCAATTAGAAAAAAAAGTTTTTCTTTAAAAAAGAATTCCATTCTGATATTTAATATATTTGTACTTTTGAAAATTGTTATTATATTTTAAATTGAATCAATAAAATATTTGGATATTTGTTATTTCTCTAAATGTCTCTAAATAATATCCTCACTTTTTATTCTTGGCCCACAAAAACTAAAATATATTATCTGACTCTTTACAGGAAAAAAAAATTGTTACACCCTGCTCTAATGGGTCCTATATACTAGTTGTTGTTTTTCAAGTTTGCTAACGATTTCTGCACTGTGACTTGATTGTGGTAACCTTATAATACAAATATTCAAATATCTGGTATTGCAAGCCTGTACTTGTTTGTATCTTTAATATTTTAAAAGCTATTATAAATTCATTATAAAATCCAAATAGCATTGCAAAGGCTTTGAAAACTGAACTCATCGGAACTATAGCCCACAAAAGGCCAGTGTAACTTAGTGCCTGAATATAGCCAAGTTAAATGTCGGATAAATATAAAAGCATCAACATTCACCACATTCTTAATCCTCAAGATACAATACTGAAAACTTCTAGGAAGCAATTCAAAATATTTATCATATGAAGATCCAGGAAAATCTCGATTCACATAGGAAAACACAGTAAACAGATGCCTACACTGAGATGGTACAGATGCTGGAATTTTCTGACAAAGACTTTAAATACCGCAACAACCAATTATGAACATTCTTGAAACAAATAGGAAAATAGAGAATGTCCGTGAAGAGACAGAAGTTGTAAAGAAGTACCAGATGGAAATGTATAATTAAAAATTACAATAACCACAATAAAATCTATTGAAATAGGTGGCTGTGGTGGTGGCTCTAAACTTATCTTCTGTTTGAATGAGACCAGACATTGAAGTTAGACTGAGAATTTTTTTTCTCATTTCCGGTAAAACATTAATACTCCAAAATCAGTATAGAATAACTTCTCCAATTTCTTGTTTTGAGTATTATTTCCTATCCATATACAAGGTATTTTGATTTGGGGGTAAGAACTGGCCATATAAATCTAATAACAAACACCCTGGATGTTCCTGATGTAGCTTTTCTAAAGACCCCACTGCCCTAAATAATTTCTGATAGAAAGATAATTTATGTGTAAATTCTACTGATTTATATTTCTTAGTAATTATATATGCACTTCTCTTCTTTAGAGACTCATTTCATACTGATGAGGTTTTGGGGTGATGGGTGTTCAGGGCTGATGGCCAAGAAAGAACTCCTGAAGATGTCTTTGATGCAAAAAGGTGATTTTATTAAAGCACAGGGACAGGACCTGTGGGCAGAAAGAGCTGTGCTGGGGTTGTGACAGGTAACTGATTATATACCTTCAGTTTGGAAGGGAGTTAGGGACAGTGTAAGTCTCTAAGGAATTTTGGAAGCAGGGTTTCCAGGACCTTGAGGGGCTAGCTATTGCTGGGGAAATGCCATTTATTGCCCTTTAGTAAAATCTCAGTCATGAGATCCTTCAGATATATATCACGGGGCCATAAGCTTGGAGTATGATTACCAGCATGTATCTTGGGGGAGTTGACATAAAGGAAGTTTCCAAAGGAATTTTTATATGTTAAAGTAGACTTACAGGATCCTTGTGGGTCAGGATAAGGTTAAACCAAGATTCCTATCTGCCCCTGGCAAAGTGTGTCTTCATCACAGAGGGAGCTGAGATCCTAGAGGGAGGTCACTCTACCAGTTTCAAGGACTTGTCAATGGGCTTTAGGCTGTAAGAGAATTCAGTTTTTCATTTGCATTTGTTCCCCACATCACCATGGCAAGCACTTAAACCTCTTTCATTTGTTCATGGGTAGCCAGGAGTGTTTGAGGAATATCATGCATATTCTACCCTGGTGGGGGTTGCTAGCTTGTACTTTGCCCCCAGCTTGCATTATGCTTCCTCTTCAGTACCACCCCCCTATGTGCTTCAATGCCTATATTTGCTATAATTAGAAAAATTAGGATATGTGACTTGGCATTTCTTTGAAAAGTAAAAAAAATAATAATAATAAATAAAAATTGGTGTCACATTTGGAAAACAGCACTGAGGATTTAAGAAGGGTAAAAGTGAAACGAAATCATATTTGGGTCTTATAGCTCACCTTAGTAAAAGAAATGTCCACTATATTATAATGGATATGTAATGCAGTGCCTTATCTAGTTTATGTACTTGGTTTCAAGTGTAGATAATGGTCTCCAAGCAAATATCTGTAGAATGTTAGACTATGTGAAATAATGTGTGAAAGAATCAAGTAGGATTTGAGATTTGTCTTATAAAAATAGATATATTCAGGTCAGGCTATTCCAGTTTGTTCAAATACACTTGCCATGAGATTATTATGGATATAAACCTTATAGCTTTTTATGTGTTAAAAAATGATGAAAATGTGGACTCATTTTTATATTTACATATGACAGAATATCAGTTACTTTACCTCCTCAGTGCCCTGGCTATTGAATCAGCAGTGTAAGAACTAACCGTATGCACATCAAATGCATATGGCCAAGTAATCACAATAGCTACATTTATTGTGTTTGTATTCTGAATCATGATTTTGATTCACTATCTTTTTGAATTCTCTCCAAACCTTGTAAGGATGTTCTTCTTATTTTATATGGTAAGTAACATGAGTTCATGAAAATTCTGCAATTTTTTAAGTAATCACACAGTTTATATTTGAGTTATTTAATCACTGGTGAGCCTGACTATAAAATTTGTCTTCTTCATGTCTTACACTGCTTCAAGGATTAGGAGAACAGAATAACTACCCAATCTTAAAAAAAGAGAAAGATCTGATTTTTTTCCAAGTTATCATGTCATATTCCTAATAACTGTATGTTTATAGGGACAGTACATTAACCTAATCTACTGAGATACTCAGACTTGGAAGGAATAATAAACTCCTGTGCTACAAACTCCAAACCCAAGAGCTCAAGACAAGTTATCACAGAACTGCGAGTTATATAAATGTGTTTAGTGGTAAGGCATTCACTTACTCCTAATGTAGCTTATTGCAGTTTAAAATTTGTCCTTATAATTTTAAAATGTATTCATCTTTTAAAATTCCATCTTCCAGAATTATAAACAAGACTATCTCTTCTTTTTTGTGTGTGACAAATCTTCAACAATTAAAAACAAGTCCCATTGCATTTTTTTCTCCTTCACATCTATCTTCCCTTTTACATTAAATCTGACTTCTGGTCACCTCACTATCCTCATCTGGTATGCCTTGGCACACAACTCTAATCCACATCCTTCTATTATCAAGCTATCCAGACACAAATTCAATACTCCAAAAGTGTTTTGGCTAGGGTTGCAATTATTCTGGGATCAAGATTTTTTGTTGAATAGAATGAAGCACAAAACAATAAGTGCCTATAATAGTACAGGCTTAAGTGCATGCCATTTAGTTGCGGAGTGTCATTTGTATTTGGATACCATTTTTTCTTTGCTTTTGAGAATCAGGGAGACAGACTGGAGCCAAGGGTTAAGGAAGAAGAGAATTGATTTTATTCTGTCCTCCAGACATTTTCTAAATTTGGGGCTTTTATTTCAGGAAAAAAGTAATTTTAGGGTCCCTAGCAAGTTGACCTGCTAGTTAATGAGAAGGTCAATGAGACCAATTCCTTATGTCTTTTGGGTAAAAATGGCATAGTAATTGGAAATTTTATATTTGCTTTATTTATCCAAAAATAGCCATGGTGGTCTGCATACATGTAGTCCCTAAACTGCATCTTTAAAATAGAAACATATGAGATGATCAGAATCTGGTTTGCATTTTATATTTAACCTCTCTATTAAGGTAGTCAAGTGTAAATTCTTGACACCTATTTCTAGGATGTATGAATGAAATAGGAAATCTCTTATACACCTTCATTCTTTGTATCCTACACACACACACACACACACACACACACACACACACACTCACATGCGCACACACACGTGCACACACACAAACACACACACAACCTAGAGGTGGGATGATTTTCAATATTGTTGCATAATTTTGTTGGAAAACATGAGATGGAAAGGATTAATCATAAATCCATCCCATCTCCTTGACTGTCACTAGTCTAGAACTACTTTTTTGGCATATACCTTAATAAATAGATTGTTTCTTCTGGTGATTCCTAAAATGGTAAGTTTCCACCCACCAGTATCTCACTGACCCAATACTATTAACAGAGTTGAAGGGCTCATGATACAATTGCTGATTTTGTTACAAATGCATGAATTGATTACTTTGTTTTGTGTTCTTACCCTTCCCAATTTCCCAATAAAATCAGCTTCTTTCTTTTTCCCACTTGTTCGTGGAAACCTGTACAATCTTTTTAAAATATTTTGATACGTACTTGCCTAAATAAGATTCTCCTACCCTCATTTTGCTTGGGAGACAGTAGAACTGAGGGTTCAGTGCCCAGACTTTAGAGTTGATTTTTGTGGGTTTGAATGTGAGATCTACTAGTGAGAAGCTATTGAACTTTGGATACATTCTATAATCTCCTCAAGTCTGCTTATTCATCTATAAAAGGGAAAACCTACATCAATTAGATCAGATGCTTAATAAATAAATGATATTTTTATATGTATACTATTATAGTACCTGGCATATGGACAGTCTCCAGTAATTTTTAGACAAGTGGATTTTTTTAAATTTTTCTATTTGTTATTTATTCATTTAGTGGAGGGAAAACTGAGTTTATTTTATCATGAAGAATTTTAAATTATGAGTGTGCAATGATTGCTGTCTATTTGGCTAACACAGCCCAATAAATCTTTACATTAAAAATATTTACTTAATTTTAGGTAATAGCATAAATCAGTAGAGAACAAAACCATATGACCAATAAGTCACTAGGTAATGCATGCTTCCTAAGATAATGTTGACCTTACTGTGAAGTTTATTACATATTTTGCAAGAGTACTAAAAGTAGTTCCTAGTACTCTGAGGCTACCAAAACAATGCATCCAGCAATCCTTTGAAGAATTACAATCACATTTAATCATACTTTCTGTGTCAATCTTTCTACAAGAAGAATAAATTGTTTATATTTCTAATAAAGCCTGAACCCTTAAATTCAATTCTCTGAGTGTGACGATTTTTCTTCCCATTCCTTCTACCTCTCTGGGAAGTTCAGCTAGAAACCTCCTGGTAATTATAAAGGCCAGATTACTTTTGGATTTACATTGTTTTTCTAACTTGAAAATATTTGAGTACAAAAACATTTAACACTTGACTGTACTTTAATGAGTTACTAATTAACTTGAATTAACAGAGTCTTTCTCCCATTATTCTTGGTAGAGATTGGCAAACTTTTTTCTGTGAAGGACCAGGTAGTAAAACATTTTAATTTTGTGGGCCATAAGGTCCCTAAAAGCTATTTAATTCTGCCTTTGTAGTGTGAGAGCAGCCAAAAACAATATGTAAATGAATGAGTGTGGCAGTGTTTCAGTAAAACTACTTACAAAAAGAGAAAACCTGCTGGATTTGACCCACAGGCCATAATTTACCCAACTAGACTAAAACAAGCCCCAACTGAAGATCACGTAAGTGTTAGATTTTCTGTGAAAAACAACTTCTACTTATGTAGACAGAATTATTAGGGTTGAGCCTATCTAACTTGTACTCAAATCTATGTAATATTCTCTAAAACTTGAATCTAAAGGACAAAAAGCCTAAAAAGGACTCCCTTTACCTTGCACATGTCCCTGTTAACCCCTTAGTCTCCAGGTCAGGAAATAGATTTGTTCAGTTTCAGAGCCATAGTTGGAATAATCATTTCTGGTTTCCCAGTTTCTCTGTTGTATTGTAACTGGGTAGTGGATTATAAGATTCCCCTTTTCTTGTCTTCTCCAAGGAAACAGTTCAGTCAAGAAAATGGGTAAGAGAGTTAAAGCAGCAAAGGTTTTATTTAGCCACGTTAAAGTACACTCCAGAGAAATAGGGGAGGGCTGACCAGAGGGTGGGTTACAGCCTGCTGGGTTCTGCGTTGTGTTTTTGTGTTTGTTTTTGTTTTTGTTTTAATAGGGGCCTATTTGGTCTCTTCCTCCCCATCCTATCAATATCACACTTCCCTCTGGACCCACCCTGGTTTCCTCCCTTCCAACTTTTTGTGCAGGTTTGTGTCCACCATCTTCCCATAAACACCTAAGGGAAACACAGGGGGCTACAACCCAAATGTAAATGATATTATAATGATATTACAACATCCTTGGGGTTACTAGCAGACAAGGTTTTCTCTAAATGCACATAGTTCACAGTTGGGACAGTCCCCTGCAGCGAGTATTTCTGCTTATCAGTCTCTGCTAAACAGCACATGGGGGTGGTCTAAGGGAAAGGGGTGGTATCTGGCAGTTTCCCATCTGCCTTCTTCTTCTCTCCCTTCCCACTCATGTCTAACTAACTGCCAACTGTAACAGTATCAAACCTGAATACAGTCTTCTGTTGGAATCCCCTAAGAGACTACATACTTTCTTTAGTGTCCCTTTAGAACAAACTAGCTAATACTTTCCTGCTTTATCCTGGGAAAATCAGCAATGTGTCTTCGTCATTATTTTCCCCTGGTTAAGGAAGACAGTGTACTATTCATGTCTCTAACCAGTCCCAAAGAACTTTAAGTTTTCTTGGGTGCCTGGGTGGCTCAGTGAGTTAAGCATTGACTCTTGATTTCAGCTCAGGTCATGATCTCAAGGTTGGTGAACACTGCATGGCATGGGACTATGCTAACAGTATGGAGTCTACTTGAGATTCTCTCTCTCCTCACTCTCTGCACCTCCCCTTCTCCCTCCCTCTCTCTCTCTCTCTCTCTCTCAAAATAAATAATAACTTTAAAAAACTTTAAATTTTCACGATTCTTTTACTCAATATTTGGATGACCTTTTTTTCCCCTAAAGAGTAGGGGGATAGCTAAGATTGATTCCATTCCTCTATTCATACTTTTTGTCAAAAAGGATATAAGTTTGCCAAAAAAAAAGAACAATTTGTCAAAGTAAATTGTATT
Organism: Leopardus geoffroyi; assembly: GCF_018350155.1. NCBI lineage: Eukaryota > Metazoa > Chordata > Mammalia > Carnivora > Felidae > Leopardus > Leopardus geoffroyi. The sequence goes on along the minus strand of NC_059338.1, from coordinate 95,381,650 downwards.
ACCTAAGATATGATTTATACAAAAGAGTTAAATCCCTTACTCCAGACATGCGAAAATCAGTTCAAAATTTTCCAAGGACAGTAATTAAGAGTAACAGGGAGTACTTCAGGGTCTCTGTGGCTACTGCAGGCATTTCTGTAATCTCCAAGCCACTCACTATATGACTTAAACTAAGTACTCTATAACCTAATCTCTTCCTCAGATGCTTAAACATTAACACAGTCCTTTGTAATTTAAAGTTAGCTCTTTGGCAATCTCACAGTGTAGCCTAATTGGTTATCATAAACCTTTCTGCCATTTTATTCAGGATGGGTCTGGATGCACTCTTAAATTCTGACTCAGAAGGAAGGGGATTACCACATACCAGTAATATGCTACAGCCTCTCACCCTATCTAGAAGTAGGAAGCTAAACTAGTGGAGGCCTCTGCCATCTTGGTTTAGGGTCTTCTTTAAACATGACAGTCTTCATTCTGTAAAATCTATTTTGCTCACCAAAAATACATGTTTTTTTGTAAGTAGGTTTGCCTCCTGTAAAATACTGTTTTCTCCCTCTTGCATTTCCATTCATTATTGTAATACTGCTACTCCTTTTCCATTACTTGAAGGTAGGGGAACTCATGACACACTAGCGTCTATTCACAAGCTTTATACACCTCAGAAAGATTTATTGGAGTTTTCTCTTGAAAAGCTGAATTATTCTTTGGTTGATGGATCAGATCTTAAAATGCAAATAGAATACATCAGGATGGAAATAATTATGCAGACCAAACCTTGTCAATTAGATAGACATAAGAGGGTTAATATGTATACACTGGTAATAGATATGTTTTGGGATAGTCCATACTTTTAGAATGCTTTGGAGATAATGCACATAGGAACTCCAATTAAGGATGGTTAGCAAAGTAAAGAATGTTCATATTCCCTAATTATTAAAGACATGAAGATTTTAAAGGTAGGAATGCATGTAAAGTGGGATAAAATGGAATCTAACAACAATTTCCAGACCAAAAAGTATACTACTCAGGCAGATCTTCCTTCATATAGGTCCCAGCACTTCTAAACCTCAAGACCAAATCTTTGGAGAGTTTCAAGGAGGCTCTTGGACAGTGCCAGCAATTAAATAGGAAAGAGTTCTGGGATGAAATCTGATTACAAATTTAATAAGAATAACCTCTTGTGTTCTCAGGATGGTTACTTAATATTACCAGAGAAACTAATATGACATGTTGCAATAATTTATAAGAAATTAGTCACTCAAAAAAGACAAATAGACCAATAACCCTGGGTGAGAAAGATTTACTAAAATTGCTGATTTGTAGTGGTAACAAATTCTCCCAGTTTGTCTAATTTTTCCCCTTAATTTATGAATTATTTTTTTGTTGACAGTTATTTCATTTCAAAACTTGAAAGATGTCATCACATTGTCAGTCTTATTTGTTGCTCCTTTAAAGTGATGCATCTGTTTTCTTCTGCCTTTAAGATCATATCCAACCTTGGTTTTCAATAATTGTAATGTGCATAAGATGCGTTTTACTATTTTTCTTTTAGCTTTCATGGAAACTTCTATGATCTGTTTCTTGGACATGGATCAGTTTTGGTACATTCTCAAATATTTTTCTCTCCCCAACCTTCTGCACCACTCTGTTCTCTTTACTCAATTTTTGGGACTTTAGTTTCACACATTAGAACTTTACATCTAGCTTCATGTTTTTCTTCTAGTCTCATGACTTTTCTATTTTTCTCTTCCCATTTTTAGCATTATTATTTTCTGATAAACTATTTCCCTATTTACCAAACCCAGTCTTTACAATGTCCAGTCTGCTGTTAGTCTTTCAAAGACTTATGGTTTTTGTATCTATGGTTTAAGAAACTTCACTAGAGTTTTTTTCAGGGCATCTAGTTATCCTATAAAGCACTTTTGGTTTGTTTTCCTCAGCATATTATTTATAGTCTTTCTCCATCATTTTGTTTTTAAATTAACATTTATTTATTCTTGAGACAGAGAGAGACACATACACACACAGTGTGTGAGTGAGGGAGGGGCAGAGAGAGAGGAAAACACAGAATCCAAAGCAGCCTCCAGGCTCCGAGCTGTCAGCACAGAACCCGACATAGGGCTTGAACTCACAAACCGCAAGATTATGACCTGAGCCAAAGTCAGATGCTTAACCAACTGAGCCATGCAACATCCCATCTCTGTCAATATTAATAAGGTCATCTGTGGTCCTGTTTCTGTTGTCTGTTTCATTCTTCTTCCTATTTCTTGGTTAGCCTCATTTTTCTAAAACTGATTTTTTTGATATCTTAAGCAAAAATTTTTACAGCATCATATGTTGTCATTAATCTTTAGTAGGATTTCAGCCCATCCTCTCATAGGTAGAAAGTGCAAATTACTTTAATCCAATAAAGGTTTGACTTGAGTCAAGACTGGTTTGCCTTCTGCTAAGGTCTTATCTATTTCTTTTACATGCTCTGCTAGGATATAGATCTCCAGGCATCACAAGTGAGAGTGTTTTGTAATTAATAAGACAACCTTCTTAGTGCCATGAGTGTACCTCAGTCTCTGTGCCTTTAAGAAGTTTTATTTAGCTTTTTAGCTTCTTGCTCTATGCAAGTCAAGAATTTTTAAAATGCCAGGAGGAGAAACCATAAAGTGGAAGAATCACTTATTTGTGGCTCTCTTATCTCCCGATAGCCTTAGGAGTTCAAACTCCAATATTTTTTCTTGCCAGTCCCATGAGCCTACCAAAAGTAATGCAAGATTTTCTATGTTTAGCCATGGTCATTTTTCTTGATTCTTGCCTTCTTGCCCCATGTCAAAATTCAGCAAACACCCTAAAGGGAAAGGTTGCTTGAATGAAGTCTTACTTTCTCTCCCTAACCTTTGCCCCTAAGATCTTGGCTTCCTTGGTCTCTGATATTTTGTACGCCAATTTTTTCTTTCTTTCTTTCTTTTTAAAGTTTATTTTTTGAGGCGCACGTGTGCAAGTCAGGGAGGGGCAGAGAGAGAGGAAGACAGAATCTGAAGCAGGCTCCAGGCTCTGACCTGTCAGCACAGAGCCTGACGTGGGGCTCGAACTCACAAACTGCAAGATCATGACCTGAGCCAAATTTGGTCCCTTAATGAACTGAGCCACCCAGGTGCCCCCTGAAGCCAGATTTCTAAAATTAGTCTCAACTACTCTATCTTAGCTGGAAGAATAAGCTGAGGCTTGCATTAGATCTGTCCCTACCTCACAAAAAAAGAATGCCTTTTTTAAGTATTTTTAAGGCCTGATCTTATTTCAGCACAGAGATCTGACAATTGATTTTATTTCAGCACAGAGATCTGCAAGATGTAACTACCACTCATTCTTTCTACAGCAATATGTCACCAACAACATGTACACAGGGAAGACTATAACTATAGAAAGATACTCTCACATCATTAAACCAAAGGTCGTACTTCTAAATTATGTAACATTAATCGGTACAAATTTTTATGCTAACCAGGTTAATGCTGTTTAAACAAGTCACTCCATGTAAACTCAGTTATATGAGTCATTGCTCCAGATATAAGTGTCCTTTTTTTCTGTTTATGATTTCTCCAATAAAATTGCTTATTCAGTTGTAAGGATAATTTATATAGTTAACCAATTTCGGCAGGTAATTTTGAATTTTGAATTAGGTATGTGTTGCTTTATCAAATCATTTATGTTTTTTGAACAAAATTCTGTCTTCTAAAAATTTTTAGTGAAGGCCAAATAATTTTTTAAAAATGAAATTCGAGTTACTTTGGCAGAAAAACGTATGAGAAGTGGAACTGGTGGCACTTTGACAGCACTACCATGGTCAAAAGTAGTAATAGAAGCAACTGTGATGTAATAAGCTGAATATAGCCTCTGACTTTCCACCATCCTCATATTGCTCTTGTGAAATCAAAGATTTCTTGTGATATCAAATTGATATCGTAGAAACTGGCTCCTGAAGATTAGCTGCATTCTTTTGAAACAAATACCAGTAACCTTTGGTAAAAAAATGTAGTTTCTCTAGTATATGCAGCCAAACCATCATAGAGCAGGAAAGAAAGAAATTTTTTCAGCATGAAACAGAAGTTCTCTTAGTTAATATGATTAGGATCTATAATAGGTGATTCAAGGAAGACTTATGTTAAAATGATAAATAAAAAAAAACAATAGACAATTTAAATGAAAATATATTTCAACTTTAAAAATGAAATCATATTTGTTCATGAATCTGTTGCTTCATAATCAACTAGCCCCCTTTTATTTCGTTTTTATTTTTTGAAGTTTATTTATTTTGAGAGAGAGAGTGTACCCACATACGCACACATGAGCGGGGAGGGGTACAGAGAGAGGGAGAGAGAGAATCCCAAGCAGGCTCTGCACCGTCAGTGCTGATCCTGACTTGGGTATTGATCTCAGGACCATTGAGATCATGACCTGAGCTGAAATCAAGACACTTAACCAACTGAGACACAGGCACCCCAAGCGGTTCTTCTGAAGAATAAAAATCAGTTATCCGAATAGAGGATATCAGAAATAACATTAAAGTTTTTCCAGCTGAAATTCTGTTAATTTACAAATTCAGTAATTTTTATTAAGCCAGATTCAGTATCTTGTGAGGACCACTTTTCCTGGTTCACGGTCAGCCATCTTTTCTCTATGTGCTCAAATGGTGGAAAAGGTGAGGTATCTCTTTAGGGTCCCTTTTATAAGGGCACCTATCTCATTTATGAGGGTGCTAATCACCTTTTCAAAAGCCCCACTTCTGTATACCCTAACAACTGAGGATTAGGTTTCAATATACAAATTTTGGGGGATACCACATTCATTCTAGAGAAAAATGTATAATTCTAAAATAAAACAGAGTTTATACAATTTATTTCAGAAGTGAAATCAAAGGACTTTAAGTAGCATTCACTCAACTTGTGTGAGTGTGCACACTTCCTAAAGTAGAGCTCTGTTACTTCCGTGGTTCGTGTGAACTATAAATCAGTGTTTTCCTGTCATTCAGCCAGATCCTGAAGTGTTTCTCGATATAACAAGATAAAGAATGAGCAGTTTGATAGAATGTGTTGAGGATGGCAGTTTTTTGAGGAAGGGGTGTAGTTACTGGACTGAATGGTTTGCAGATGATGCTGCACAGAGATAGGAAAAACAAGGATCAGAGACAGGTCAGAAAAGCAGGGAGCATTAGCAGATGGGCCACCTTTGCAAACACTTGAGTAGTCATAAGTTCCCTTTGTTCAGTACCGTGGAACACTTCATATAACTAGAATCCCTACATTGATGTATCCATGTTAGATAAATGGGTTACAGTTGACCTCTGTATATTGGTCTTATGTCATTTACTTCTTCAGAATAGACTTATACCCATTATCTCAGCCAAAGTCAAATTTTTACACATGCAGTTAGTTTTTTTTTTGTTGTTGTTTTTTCTTTGTATGTTTGTTTATTTTTCTTTGTTTGTTTTTATTAGAGAGAGAGCATTAGTAGGGGAGAGGGGCAGAGGGAGAGAAAAATCCTCATGCTCAGCACAGAGCCCAACATGGAGCTCGAGCCCACGACCCTGGCATCATGACTTGAGCCCAAATCAAGAGTCAGACGCTCAGCCAACTGAGCCACTCAGGCACCCCAGTAGTTGTTTTCATTATAGTTCCAATAAGCTGATTTTTAGCAATGTAGATGCTATTGGCTTTGCATACCCCACAAAAATGCACCTAACATCTGCTAGCCATAAATACAATAAGCCGTTGAGCTATAAATTACCCCAAGCTTCTGCTGTCCTTTGGAGAGCTCTGACTCAGACTCCTCAAATTCTGCTGGGTGACATCATCTAGCTACTAAAGCCCTTTCTCTGAATCCACCTTTCTCCTTTGCCCTCTTTTGAACTTCTGGGTAATGGCCACACTCTGGCTGACCATTTCCTCTGAAGGTTCTCAGACTGGGAGGGATATCCCACATGCAAATCTGTCAAAGCACCACCCACCTAGAGTTCTTTGTGTGTTATTGCCATCTCATGGTCAGATCTTTTTCTTGATCAGTCCCTAATTCTCTTCAAACTCATGATTTTCCATTACAGAAATATCATTTTAAGCTTTGAATTCTATTCCATACTCACTGATAAGGAGTGTTTGATAAGATTGAAGCCTGTAGCATGATCCTAAGAGAGAAAACTTCATCTATTTCATATGCTATGATATTCACCCTGGATCTTTTAAGCAAATTGTAGCACACAATCACCACTGATTAGTTACCAGCAATGAAGAGTGCCAGAACACTAGAAACATAAAGCAATGAAATAGAACCATTTCAATTATGACATGTAAAGGAGCAAAACTCTTTGAGATTTGTAGCCACTGGACCCATTGGCTTCATCAGAGTATCTAGAAACTGAGTTCTGTTTCTAGTAATGACAAAATAGCTTATATCAAACTAACTCTCACACAGGAAACAGTTATAACCTTGGAATCAAATAAAAGAAAATCACCAACTAATAACAAACCAACAATGTTATCAACAAGGAAATATAGGTGATTGGACCTTTCAAATAGGTCATCACTGGGTGAAGCACACATTTAAAAGACTTATTTCCTGATGTCATGCCCCAATCCATATTAAAGGAGATTAAAACACAAACAGAATGTTCCAGTCATACTATGAGGAAGTCAGACAAAAGGATTAGGAATGCCAGAACATCTGGAAATTAAAGGAAGAAAAAATTCTGGAGAAGAAAGTCAGAGAGGGGAGGAATGAAACTATGAATGTAACACCTTTCAAAATCCAAATACTGAACCTCCAAATTAATAAAATCTTAAAAGTAACTATGAAGGAAACAAAAAACCTTCAATACATACAAGGAAAAACAACAGGAATTTCGGTTGGCTTAACAGAAACACAGAGACAAAAATATAATGAATTATAATCATTAAGGAGGCAAAACTTAAAAAAGAAAAGATATTATTAATTTAGAATGCTATATCCAATGAAAATGTTTTTCACAAATGGAAGCTTAATAAAATACTTCAGATTAAAGAAAATGAATTTGTGTCCAGCAGACCTGCATCAGAAGAAATACTGAAGATATATCTTTAGAATGGAATGAACTGAAATAATCCACAAAACTAAAAGGCAACTTACATAATAGATATCCAACAGACATGTGAATAGATGTTTATCACCACTTAACATCATGGAAATTCAAATTAGAACTGCAAGGAAATATCACCTGACACCTGTGAGAATGGGTGAAATCAACTTCACAAGGAACAACAGGTGTCGTTGAGGATGTGGAGATAAAGGAACCCTCTTGCCCTATTGGCAGGAGTGTAAACTGGTGCAGCCAATGTGGAAGACAATATGGAGGTTCCTCAGAAAGTTAAATTTAGAACTACCCTACCATCCAGCAATCACGTTACTGGGTATTTACCCAAAGACTATGAAAACACTAAGTCGAAGGGATACATGCACCCTGATATTTATAGCAGCATTATTTACAATAGCCAAGATATGGAAGCAGCCCAAGTGTCCATTGGTAGATGAAAGGATGAAAAGGTCATATATGTATACCATGGAATATAATTCAGCCATAAAAAAGAATGAAATCTCATTATTTGCAATGGCATGGATGGAGATAGAAAATATAGTGCTAGGGGTGCCTGGGTGGCTCAGTCTGTTGAGCATCTGACTTTGGCTTAGGTCATGATTAATGGTTCCTGGGTTTGAGCCCTACATCGGGCTCTATTCTGACAGCTCAGAGGGTGGAGCCTGCTTCAGATTCTGTCTCCCTCTCTGTCTGCCCCTCTCCCACTTGCACTCTGGCTCTCTGTCTCTCAAAAATGAATAAACATTTAAAAAGTTTAAGAAAATATAATGATAAATAAAATAAATCAAAGACAAATACCATGAGTTTACTCACGTGGAATTTAAGAAACCAAACAAATAAAGGAAAAAGAGAGAGAGAGAGAGAGAGAGAGAGAAACCAAGAAACAGACTCTTAATTATAGAGAACAAACTGATGGTTACCAGAGGGGAGGTGGATGGGGGACTGGGTGAAATAAGTAGGTGATGGGGTTTAAGGAGTGCACTTGTGATGAGCACTGAGTGATGCACAGAAGTGTTGCATCACTACATTGTACACCTAAAACTAATATAACACTTTATGTTAACTAACTGGCATTAAAATAAAAACTTTAAAAAAGAATGAAAAGGAATGACAAGAGATGAAATTTCAGATGTCCAAATAGGAAGACAAAACACAAGAAATGAATGAATAAACATAAAATGTTCTTCTTCTTTTTCTTTTTTTTTTATAATTAAAAAAAATCAACTGCTTACTAAAGGTGAAAATAACAGTATAATTTGGGGTGTATAGGACACGTAGAAAAATATTTTGAAAAAAATGGTAAGGGTGTTTTTAGAATTATATTGTTTTACATATGTATACACATTCACATTGTTATTGTATATAAAATAATATACTAATTCAAATCAATTAGTGATTAATTAAAGAGACATTTACTTCTCTAGAGCAAACACTAAAAGTATGCAGAGATAGAGCTGAAAATATGAAAAAGACATATCAAGGTATAAATAAAATATATGTATTTTAACCAAAATGATAATAGAAAAATGTAACAATTGGATAGAAAACAGAAAGGACAAATAAAAAATGAATAGCAGGATAGGAGACAGAAAAACATCTTATTACTAATTACATTAAATGAGGATGGATTAAATTTCAAAATTGTATAACAATAAGAAAATCAAGACAGCCATGTGCTGTCTAAAAAAGATGCTAAATGTATGTTAAAAGATATATTATTCAAGTAATCATCATGGGAAAGCTGCAGGCTACAAAACAATAGATAATACCAGAGACAAAGGGAGACTATTCTTATATCTGAGTCAATTAGCATATTGATAATCTTAAAAATGTATGAAAAACTGACGGAAATAAAAGGAAAAATAGATAAGCCTACCTACAGTTTCATGTAAAAATTTCAACTCTTCGGGGCACCTGGGGGGGCTCAGTCGGTTGAGCGTCTGACTTCAGCTCACGTCATGATCTCACCATCTGTGAGCTCGAGCCCCGCATCAGGCTCTGTGCTGACAGCTCAGAGCCTGGAGCCTGCTTTGGATTCTGTGTCTCCCTGTCTCTGCCCCTTCCCTGTTCATGCTCTGTCTCTCTCTGTCTCTCAAAAATGAATAAACATTAATTTTTTTTAATTTCAACTCTCTTCCTAGTAATTTTAAAACCTAAATGAGAAAATTTACTCAGTGTCTGAAGTCCCTCCAATTTTAACAACTCACTCAGAATAAAAGCTAAAATCTTTACTCTGTCCTCAAAACCCTATATAGCATCCCCTCTCATTATACCTCCTCTGACTTTCCCTTTCCTTTAAAGTACTTTAGTTACCCTGTCCATTTTGCTGTAGCACAAAGCCTCCATCAGGCTTCTGTTTCAGGGTTTCAGGATTTTTCTTCTTTTCTGTCTAGAACAACCTTCCTCCAGGTAGTACATGGTTTGTAAACTCATCTGTTAGGTCTTTATTCAAATTTCATATTCTTACTGAGGCTTCTTCTGCCCATCAAATTTAAAACATCAAGCACTTCTGCCAGCACCTTCTACTCTCCATTCATCCTGAATTTTACTTGGTTTTAATTATCATCCTACACCCTCCCTATGTATTTTACTTGTCTAATTGTTTATTATTTCTTTCCCTGAACTAAGATATAAATGACATGGGTGAGGGACTCATAAGTTTCATTCCCAGTCATATCTGCCAGTGCTTAGAACAGCCCTTGTCTGTGTTGTTGAATGAAAAATGAATACATAATTAAATACTGTTTCTCGAATCCAGTGGTAGATCTAAAATCCACATACTCTGTGACTAAACAAAATGTATATTAGAGTCATTTATGAAATAAAATACAGGGATGCCTGGGTGCTCACTCGGTTAGGTGTCCAACTGCAGCTCAGGTCATGATCTTGCAGTTGGTGAATTCAAGCCCCACATCGGGCTCTGTGCTGACAGCTCAGAGCCTGGAGCCTGCTTTGGATTCTGTGTGTGTCTCCCTCTCTCCCCTTCCTCTACTCACTATCTGTCGTATATCTCTCTCAAAGATTAATAAGCATTAAAAAATAAATAATATGAAAAGAATTAAAGGTTTGGAGAGAAACATTTTGGTCTAGCACAAGCCTTTCATTTTACCACCGAGAAAACTGAGACCCAGATAGGTTTGCCTAGTACACAACAAGGGTGGGTTGCAAAATACACCACTTTATACATTTCTACTCCATTATAATGGCCGTCCCAGAATTTGGGCTCATTGAAGTTTTCTTTTTGTCTCACATAAAATTAAAAAAAAAAAGAAAGAATTAGTTGCCAATGTTTAAACATTAGCACATTTCTCATAAGGGTCTAAATACCAACTTCTCTTGAAAGTTGGAACGTTTGCAACACAAGATCTGTATTTCCATTTGGCAATAATTTCCACTGCTTAGATGAGGCATGTGTTATCAAATCTGCTTCCCTTTTTTATTTACCTCATCTTCCTGATCTTTGGAGATATCTGATTTTGCGACCTTGGATTCATTCCTAATTGTCATATTTTGCTTTAAGTATGTGTTCACGAAATCATTGATTCTGGTAATTACAGCATAACAATGGACGGAGGAGAAAAGAAACTAACATTACTGCAAGGGAGTTTAAATGATGCTATAATTCAAAATTTCTGCCCCATACATTTTACAAATATTCATATACATGTATTTGATTGTGCTTTTCAGGATTTCGATCTCCTACCTCAGAAAGTTACTTAGGGAAGTAATCCATCAGTCATTCACATTTTATTCTTATAAATTAGCTTAATAAAATCATACTTTTTTATTTTCCAGAACCAGCAGGCTTAATTAATTAAATATAGGTCTTGAATGAGAAATAGGAAATTATAATTATGATTATTTTTTTTTTTTATTTGAGATGCTGTGAAGGAAACGAAAGCCAAGTTAACTATAAAGGGGTAGTTGATAGTCAAAGAGAAGCACATGTTTATATAAGGAGTTTCAGTACAGTTTTATTAAAAGAGGGGTGTCAAGAAGTAGGGCAAATACTTACATTAAATGTCACCTAACTGTGTAGTTTTCCTGCGTGTCCTTGATATATCCTGCTGATGCGAAACTGCTAAATTAATCTTGCCTGACCCAGCTTGTATTACAGTCTCATATTTTTGTGAATATCCAAATTTCTTATATCAATCTTGTCTACAGCTTAATTGTTGATAATATCAACAGTATGGCCAGGCTATTTGGCTCCAGCTCTAAAGTAGAATATTGCATATATTTTTAGTGAAAATGTGAATTGAAGAGAATCCAAAGCATTAGTTTATTTCCCTTTGTTTTAATGACATTGTAAATAATTTTCTCTGGTTGTTTTATTTTTCTTTATTGCCCACATAGCCTCCTACATAGCCAAATTCATTTCTTGATTGCATATTGGTGACTGAACATGTAGGTGCTTACTAAAATAAATGTGCTGATGAGACATATGGGCACAGCTTTTTTTCCAGCTAATTTAATATTTTCCTTCAATGTCTGCATAATATTTTGCTTTTCTAAACTGTATAACTGGCATTGATAACTAATTTTGCAAGATTATGTCCTCTATTCTAAATACTCCTATTATCATCTGTCCTGTAGGATGATTTTTTCCCACTTGTGTTAGGAAGATTCATATGATATTCTTACTCAGGCCATTGCTTCTTAAAATCTAAAATATTCTCTTTTCATATTCTTTTCTCTGTACCTTTCTTTTTCCAAGAGGAAATCACCTACCTTGGGGCATAACAAACTTTTCTTCTAGAAAAAAAACATTTATTTCAGCTGTAGATGGTAGGCATAAGACATCATGAGGGGATAACACACTTTATCTGAAGAGAGATCACACTTCTCGTTTTTTCTAAAATTTTGTTCCTACCAGCTTGACATTGTCATTAAAATACTAGATTATATTGTTGCTTCTGTTACTTAAGAAATCATGATGCGTAGATTTTGGAAAAGACCAATAGGTTTCCATTATGAAGATTCTGTCATTTGTTTCCCATATCACATCTTTAGTGTAAAAATGTGATTACTCTGCTCTAGTCCTGGCCACAATGTTCTATGCTTTATATGGGGAAAGAATGCTTTTATGTAGGTGGAGAAAATGATAATTCCTCCAGACAGTTATGCATTATATCTTTATTGCTGCTTTGTTTTGTCTGCTTTTTTTTTTTTTTTTACTTTTTTTAAATTTAATGTTAGAGGTTTGCATCAAAACAGAAAATAATTTGGGCTGGAAGTAATAGGATCATATTTGTACACTGTGTAGACCCGTTGAGGAGCTCCACTTCTTAAAATTTTTTTTTTCAACGTTTATTTATTTTTGGGACAGAGAGAGACAGAGCATGAACGGGGGAGGGGCAGAGAGAGAGGGAGACACAGAATCGGAAACAGGCTCCAGGCTCTGAGCCATCAGCCCAGAGCCTGACGCGGGGCTCGAACTCACGGACCGCGAGATCGTGACCTGGCTGAAGTCGGACGCTTAACCGACTGCGCCACCCAGGCACCCCGAGGAGCTCCACTTCTATGATTGCTTGAAATGCAGAATACGCTAGCGAGAGATAGTCATGGCTTATACGACATAAGACCCTTATTGCCTTCCTACCCTCACAGAATTCTCTTTTGTGCTCTTAGATGAAAATTGCACAAAGGCCACCGATTTCAGATAGGCATTTATGACTTAATTATAAAACTACCTTTACTAGAGATGTAGGTAATCACATAGTAAAGAGCAAATCTGGACTCATTAAATGGCCCTGGATGAGACAGTTAAAACAAAACAAAACCCCATTACATTTGTGTAAAACTTACGTTCTTATTCACTCATTTGTTCATTACTCACATCCGTATTGAGTGTAAAGAAAGAGGGTCTAAAATTGGAATGCTAGGGTTCAAAATCCGTATTTGCCCCACGTTAGCCATTTATAATCTTGTGCAAGTAAAATTCTTTGTAGGGGGTGAGACTTCTAAATTATAGGTCTTCTTAACTCTCAAATATGTTGTAAGAATATATCCGTAATACATACAAAGAATTACTACTTAGTCAATACTATTCAACATTAGTGGTTTTATTATATGCCAGGAACTGTACATACAAAAATGGAGATGACAAAATATTAGGTGTTCAAGGAAAACTCAAAGACATGCAAATCATGGAGTTTGAGGGGAGACATGGAATCAATCTTAATATATTGTTATATATATATAGATAGACACATAGAGATGATAGAGATACATAGAGATGATAGAGATGATATAGATATTAAGGATGTCATAACAATGATATAAATATCTATTATATATATATATATATACATATATATATATATATGTATATATATATATATATGTATAGACATGTAGATATTGGGAAATAAAAAATAAACTTACTTTACTGTGAAGACTGGGAAGATGTCAGATGAAGCCTGAAAACTTGAAAGTCATGAGGTGAATAAGAAGCGAAGGGTATTCCAAGCAGAAGGAACAGAATATGTAAGGTTTTATGAGGTAGGTGAGTATAATCAAGGGCAGTATCATCAAGGAAAGAAAGTGGACTGAGACGGGGCAAAATGAAAATGAAGATAAGTTCAGGAAAACATAAAGATTCCACAGCTCTGTAAGGGGTGGTTAGCTGAGTCCTTAAAGAGTATAAGCAGGACAATTTATTTTAATTTAATGATTTAATTTAGTGATTTAATTTGCTTTTTAGGAAATGGCAGAGGTACCTAGAGTCGATGTGGATGTGAAAAGGCAAGAGGTAAATAGACTACGTGGATAAATTTTGCAATGACCCCAGTGCAATATGTTGCTGACCTGTACTAAACAAAGAAATGAGAAGAGCGAATAAGTCCATGTATATTTATGAAACAGAATCTAACCCAGACACCATGTAGTGACACGGGAGGGAACCAAGTTTGAAACGGCACCCAGCAGCTTGGCCTGACACTCCCAGGAAAGCATTTTTCTGAGTAAGATGATAAATCTGGTTCTTGTTAGACTAAATTTCAGTTGCCTGGTCTGTTAGACATTTACACACATGCAAGGTGAGATGATTGATGATCCAGGGAGGCTGTACCAGAGAACCATTCTGGAAGTAATCATAAAATGGTAACTGGAACCGTGAATGTAGATGGGATTATCTAAGCAGGGAGCATACAGAATGGCCTGGGAGGTATAGAGAATCCAGAAGAGAAGAGTTAGTCCAGTAGCAAAGAGGAACCTCAGGAGAGTGAGTGATAGGAATTCTTAAAAGTACCGTTTCCACTGGGAAATTTAACAAACAGTAGTGACATTGCTAAATTAATTTCACTGGAATGTTGCTGACAGAACCCAGATTGTGCTGTATATAGTAGAGAATTTCTGCTGTTCTCAAATAATATTTAATGTTATAGATATATTAACTGTTTCAAACACTATGTGTGGCATAGTCCCATTTCTGTTCAAAGAGTTATTTATGCACATGGGCAGTGATATGTGATTGTTATATGTCAATGTGAAGAACAGCAATTCTTGGTGGAGTTAGGAGTATTTGCTTTTCTTCCTCGAGCTTTTCTGGGGTGTTTTTCCAAAATAATATACATGCATTCTTATTGAAATTAGGAAATATTCTTTAAAGATTAACTGTTAGGGGGCACCTGAGTGGCTCAGTTGGTTGAGGTCTGAGTCCTGATTTTAGCTCAGGTCATGATCTCACAGTTCGTGAGATCAAGCCCTGCACTGGGGTCCACACAGACAGTGAGGAACCTGCTTGAGATTCTCTTTCTCCCCCTCTCTCTGCCTCTCCCCTGCTCATGTACACATACTCTCTCTTTCTTTCTCTCTCTCCCTAAATAAACAAACAAACAAACAAACAATTAAAAAAGAATGAGCTGTTAACTAAGGAGAGAAAAAAATGTAGAAGTAAAGTGAAAGCCAGAGCCTAAGGAGTTTTATAAGATGGGAGACATATAATCATGTTTTTTTTTTTTCTGAAAAAAAGAGACAACGAAGAGAGAAGGCTAAATATGTAAGATGTGCAATCATGAAGAGAGAAAGCCCTGGAGAAGAGAGAAAGCACAGGGTAGAAGTTTGATAACATGGAAAGAAAGTCAGCCTGGCAGCACAAGACAAGACACTTTTTCTTTATAACTAATAGGAAGGGATTCAAGATAGATGTGGGCTGAAGAAGCTGGTGCTTATGAGGATGTAGCCTACCTATCACTGTGAAAACAGACTTAAAAAGTTAATAGTCACCTAAAATATGTGGTAAAAGAAAATACTAATGCACAAACTCTTATCTATAGTACGTGCTGGAAAACTTTATTTTAAATTTATTCAGCTCATTTATGTAAGGGCCAGACATGGAGTTAATTTGGGGCTCAGGCTAACTGTGAAATAATAAGAAATAGTAGAGAATAATATAATCTATTTTAAGAATCGACTATATATGAACCCAGAAAAAAATCAAACCCATACAAATATGGGGTTGGGTACAGCTGATAGATGTCAATTTTCCAATCTATTAAAAACAACCGTTAAATTAAATGAACATATTCAAATAAAATTTTTCAGATAGTGTTCACTTATACCGTATATATCAACATCACTTAATAGAAACACGACTACCTCAGATTCCTTCCTTTACATCCATGTAGATTAAGTTCCCTAATAGAAAAAATATGTTGTCTTCCATTTTATTAAATGGTTTCACTTTGACAGCTTTCTGAATAAAAATTCATGAATATAAATATGATGATCATTTTCAAATTATGCATGAATTCTTTGCATGGATATTTGTGGTTTTTGTGCTGGCTTTTCGCTAAGTAAGATTTCAAACAATAAGAATGAGAAAGCAACACAAATTACAACAGAATTCATTTTAAGAAAAATGAAGTGGAATGTAAAATATAAAACTAATATCTAAAAATGAGATTTTTGAAATGCATAAGATATTTACATTCTCATTACTTTTTTTGTAATGTGAGAATAACTTGTTTCCTACCTTTATGTTTTGAGGCAAGATTGTGGGTTATAATGTTTCACAGAGTATGATGTAAGCTTGCAGATATCAGAGCATTGAAAATGAGTAATTTTTGCCAAACTATTTATATTACTACCTTCTAGAGGGAAAGAATCAGCCAAATGCTTCCTTAATTTTGCATCACATGAAGAAACTGTTAGACTTTTATATTTGCAATCCTGTTCAAAGGCACAGTATATAGTAACCTACAAGCATTCTTATTGGGTCAGTGGGTGGAGGGATACAAAATGAACATTCATTAATAGGGTTAGATTATTTTTAAACAAGTTGAGACTTCTGTCTTGGAAACTAGGAAACCAGTGCTTGAAAATTGTGCTTCTGAAGTCTTGAAAGAGAGCATGATGATCCTTATATATTTCTATATCACCAATGAATTTTTAATTAACTATTCTTCCAGTACTTTACCTGAAAACAACATTTTTTCCATGACATTTATCCTCTGAGATGAGCTAGTCACAAATTTCCAAGTAGTTTGTGTTTTCACTTGGCCGTGTAATCTCCCCTATGTTAGAACCAAATTCTGGAATTAAAAACAAATATGTATGAAATAATTGTATTTTATAGATTCCTTAGTGAATTTGCATGCTACTATAAATGTGCCCCTTTCTTTTATATTTTCCAAAAATAAAAAGGACCCTTGAACTAGCAAATAATATATTCCATCCAATTTGTAGGCATTTCTGTATATTATTTGTAAACCAAACAGAATTTCAGTAATTGACTTAATAAACTTTATCTTTTATATTTGTGAATACTATTATTGCTATTGCCTTAATTTGAAAAGTGCATAGAGGAACAAATATTTTAGTTAAAGGATTTATCAAAAGATTTGTAGGCTATAAAATACTGAATATAAATAATATTACCAATTTTAGTTATCATATTTTTATTTTATTATTTTATTATTTTTATTTATTTATTTCTTAATTTATTGTCAGATTGGTTTCCATACAACACCCAGTGCTCATCCCAACAGGTGCCCTCCTCAATACCCATCACCCACCCTCCCCTCCTTCCCATCCCCCATCAGCCCTCAGTTTGTTCTCACTTTTTAAGAGTCTCTTATGCTTTAGCTCTCTCCCACTCTAACCTCTTTTTTTTTCCTTCCCCTCCCCCATGGGTTCCTGTTAGGTTTCTCAGGAAATATTAGTTATACTACTGCTACTATGACTGTTTTGTGCATGTGTTGTTTCCAAATGTTTGAAATACATCAGGTGACAAGTTACTAATTTAGCGTTTAAATTATTACTATTTTAGTTTATTTATTTTTATTATTATTTTTAATGTTTATTTATTTTTGAGAGAGACAGCACGAGCAGGGGAGGGCAGAGAGAGAGAGGAAGACGGAATCCGAATCAGGCTCCAGGCTCTGAGCTGTCAGCTTAGAGCCTGATGCGGGGCTTGAATTCACAAGCTGTGAGATCATGACCTGAGCCAAAGTCAGATGATTAACCTACTGAGCTACTCAAGCACCCCAGTTTATTTATTTATTTTGATAGAGAAAGAAAGAGCATAGCGAGGTAATGGGAGAGAGAAGGGAAAAGAGGGAATCCCAAGCAGGCTCTGCCTTATCAGCACAGAGCCCAATGCATGGCTCGATTTCAGGAACCATGAGATCATCACCAAAGCCAAAATCACAAATCTGACACTGAACCAACTGAGCCACCCAGGTGCCCCCAGGGTTTAAATTATTAGTTAAATTAAGTCAAGTAGTTCTTTAGGACAGCTCAGTTTGAGAATGAACATTAGAAGCCTGCATAGTTATATGCCACAGTTACAACTTATTTTCACTGCTAACAGATTTCTGGATGGAAAATTTATTAACAGAGTTTTTTATATTACAAAATGCGGTAGGAGTAAAGGAATACTGATACATACGTGGAATTCTAAAAAAAATAATTTAGTTTGTCCTAAAAAATCTAAGGGGCATATAATCTCAAAGTATTATCCATAATTTTGGGAACCACTTAAATAGTAAATAGAATGTTTATTTTAAACAGTAACCTAAATTATTGATGCCTGAGGGGCACCTAGGTGGCTCAGTCATGATCTCACAGTTCCTGAGATTGAGCCCCAAGTCTGGCTCTGTGCTAACAGCAGGGAGTCTGCTTGGGATTTTCTCCCTCTCTCTGCCCCTCCCCTGCTTGTGTTCTCTTTTGCTCTCTCTCTAATTAATTAATTAATTAATTAATTAATGTCTAAGCTAAATAAACAATTACACTGATTTTCTCACTGAATCTTGATCACACCAGTACGAGACAGGTCAAATATTCTCAGATTCCACATAAAGATACTGAGGCATCCCCATATCACAGAACCAGTGAGTGCTGATTGTAGTATTTGAACCTTGCAATCTATTTTCAGAACCTACCTATTTACCCACTTTGTTTCACTGTCAAAGACTGACTCCTTCTTCCCTATATTAAGCATCAAGTATAGGTATCAAGTGAAGGTAAAATTTTCTTCCTGTTTCTTTGAGATTATGTTTATAAAGTACTATTTGTTTCTGCTAATCTTTCAGCAATTCCTTCTTTTCAGTCATCAGCATGTATCTTTTGCATCTTCAATTCTATTCATCACATTTTACTTGTCTTTCAGAAATTATAGGTAAATTTCAAGTGAAGATGATAACTAATTATTTGAGAATATACATATACATATATATACATACATATATATATTCTTATGTATGTATTCATATATATATTACTATATCATATATATATATATATATATATGATATAGTAATATATATATACACTAATATATGTATATATATACACACTTACATACACAGTGCATATTCATACACACCTTTTAGAGTTTTATTGTTTTTAAACTATAACTAGTGTTTACCAGCATTTCAAAAATTTTTAAGCTCCCCTGGAGCAGGTTAAGCATCAGCATCTACCATTTATCTACAGCAAGTGTGAAACTGTGAACTCTAAGATTTATGTTCTTTGCTTTTATAAAATGAAATAATTTTTTCACATTCTGCATAATAAATGCTTAGCAGGGTCTGTAATACTATAGAAAAAATGGCAAATGCATTGGGAAAATTTTATATGTTTAACAACACTTATTTTTCCATTGATTTCTAAATTTAAAATTTACCAAGTTAAAACTTAAAAAATCAGTGGAACCAACCAAAAGATTTGATTTCAAGAGCCTGTGGAACTAAATTCACCTTGAGGCATGGGATGTTAAAGGATGGTTTGAGAGAATCAACATGTCTATGTTCTAAGAGTTGAGACACTGTGGGAGAAGTTCAGATAGAGTATCAGCAGTGGGTTAGCAGAAAAATTGTCCAAATTGTACGAGGGAGAGCCCAGTAATAAAGCTAAGAGTGGCAAATGAAGTTCAATATGAAATCTTCTTCTTCAGTAACAGAGAAACTAATGAAGATAAATCTACAGACTTTACTAAACAGCATGCCTTTGTTTTGGTGAGTCACTTAATAGGCCAGGTGAGCACTGGCTAGGAGGTATGTTAAAGTCATTAAGTGACTGGACAGACAGCCTAGTAAAGGAGAAGAACTTTGAGAGTGTCGATGTGCAGTTGTTGTTCAGAATCACGTAACAATTATTGACTAGATTTGCCCCTTATGATCAGATAGTAAAATAACCTATTTGGCCTTATTTGTTTTTAATGTATCATTTTAGTAAAAGTAATGGTTAAATTTAATTCTAACTTGGGAGAGATATTACACTAAATTGTTTTGGTAACGTGCGACATATCACCTAATTTATATATTGACTTAAGTTCATTACTTCTGTGTATAGATTGAAACATTTAAAATGTGTTCTTAGGGGCACCTGGGTAGCTCAATCTGTTAAGCATCCAACTTTGGCTCTGCTCATGATCCTGTGGTTTGTGGGTTTGAGCCCTGTGTTGGGCTTTGTGCTGACAACTTTGAGCCTAGAGCCTGCTTCAGATTCTGTGTCTCCTTCTCTCTCTGACTTTCCTCCACTCACACTCTGTTTTCTCTCTCTCTCTCTCTCTCTCTCTCTCTCTGTTTCTCTCTGTCTCAAAAAAAAATGAATAAGCATTTACAAAAAATAAAATGTGTTCTTATATTTTTAAATCCAAAAACAAAAAGAAAGAAAACAATGGCTACAAGAATAAAATTTCTTGAGTTTGTTAAGAAACTGACAAAGATATGGGGCGCCTGGATGGCTCAGTTGGTTAAGTGTCCAACTCTCAGTTTCCGCTCAGGTCATAATCTCGTGGTTTCATGAGTTCGAGCCCCGCGTCAGGTTCTGCACTATCAGTGCTAAGCCTGCTTGAAATTCTCTCTCTCCCTCTCTCTCTCTTCCCCTCCCCCACTCACACTGTCTCTGAGTCTCTCAAAATAAATAAATACAACTTAAAAAAAAAAAGAACCTGACAAAGTTAGTCTTATTTTTATTTGCAGATCTCCCTTAGTAGAAAACAAACTAATAGACATTAGTTTATACTTGGTATATGTCCATTTTCATGTCTACCCAAATACTCCTTATTTGTAGGAACTTTTTCAAAAATACATCGAACTTCTTAACTCCACAAATACCTAATTTAGAATAAATGATTGGCAAAACAGAAAATGGCTTTACAGTTACTGTGGTCAAATTTCAGTTCAAAAATTAAACTGGTGAATAGAGAACTCAGAAATGGACCCACAAATGTGTGGCCAACTAATTTTTGACAAAGCAGGAAAGAATATCCAATCGAATAAAGACAGTCTCCTCAGCAAGTGGTGCTGGGAAAACTGGACAGTGACATGCAGAAAAATGAACCTGGACCACTTTCTTACACCATACACAAAAATAAACTCAAAATGGATGAAAGACCTAAATGTAAGACAGGAAGCCATCAAAATCCTCGAGCCATCAAAAGCAGGCAAAAACCTCTTTGATCTTGGCCGCAGCAACTCCTTACTCAACACGTCTCCGGAGGCAAGAGAAACAAAAGCAAAAATGAACTACTGGGACCTCATCTAAATAAGAAGCTTTTGCACAGCAAAGGAAACAATCAGCAAAACTAAAAAGCAACCCATGAAATGGAAGAAGATATTTGCAAACGACATATCAGATAAAGGGCTAGTATCCAAAATCTATAAAGAACTTATCACACTCAACACCCAAAAAACAAATAATCCAGTGAAGAAATGGGCAAAAGACATGAATAGACACTTCTCCAAAGAAGACATCCAGATAGCCAACCGACACATGAAAAAATGCTCCACATCACTCAACATCAGGGAAATACAAATTGAAACCACAATGAAATACCACCTCAGACCTGTCAGAATGGCTAACATTAACAACTCAGGCAACAAAAGATGTTGCCAAGGATGGAGAGAAAGAGGATCTCTTTTGCATTGTTGGTGGGAATGCAAGCTGGTGCAGCCACTGTGGAAAACAGTATGGAGGTTCCTCAACAAACTAAAAATAGAACTACCCTACGACCCAGCAATTGCACTACTAGGTATTTATCCAAGGGATACAGGTATGCTGTTTTGAAGGGACATATGCATCCCCATGTTTATAGCAGCACTATCAACAACAGCCAAAGTATGGAAAGAGCCCAAATGTCCATCGATGGATGAGTTGATAAAGAAGATGTGGTGTGTGTGTGTGTGTGTGTGTGTGTGTGTGTGTGTATATATATATACACAATGGAGTATTACTTGGCTATCAAAAAGAATGAAATCTTGCCATCTGCAACTACGTGGATGGAAGTGGAGGGTATTATGCTAAACAAAATTAGTCAGTCAGAGAAAGACAAATATCATATGACTTCACTCATATGAGGACTTTAAGACACAAATCAGATGAACATAAGGGAAGGGAAACAAAAATAATAAAAAACAGGGAAGGAGACAAAACAGAAGAGACTCATAAATATGGAGAACAAACAGAGGGTTACTGGAGGGGTTGTGGGAGGGCAGATGGGCTAAATGGTTAAGGGACATTAAGGAATCTACTCCTGAAATCATTGTTGCACTGTACGCTAACTAATTTGGATGTAAAGTAAAAAAAATAAAATTAAAAAAAATTGGCTCCCCAAAATATGAAGTAACTTATTCTGAATTCTAATTCAAGCATTCTGATCTCCATTATGAAAGACTTTCGAATAGATTTAATGCTGACATTGTGAATGCCCTTATCTAAATATTTTAACTGCTTTAGTTAAGAAGTACATCATATTCTGGTTTGAAAATGCTATTCAATAACCACTGTTATTTAGAGAACAAACATAGACTTTATTGTCTACAGGAAAGAAGCAAATAATAAAAATCAACTGGACTGTTATTTTAACTTTCTCCACAGGACTGGGATTCTGGGTGTAATAGCATTTCTTTCTTTTTGCTCTTCTGAGCTGCTTTTTCCTTTCAGAACTGCCCTTTTCTCCTTTACCACAGGAGTGGGTCCCTGGAGTCTTTCAGGGAATTGACACTGACACCAAGGAGCATAGAATGTGTCTTTTCCGTGGGATTTCAATCTCTAAAGGAAGATTTAGACTTGACTCTCTTGAGGGAAGTTTGATGCATACAGAGGAAGAGAATTTTCATGACAATTAATAAAGATAGGGGTAGGGATGGGAATAAAGATAAATATAGGAGTAAAAGATGGAGGTTTTTGACCATTTTGAAGCTCCTGATCCAGAATGCCAGAATCCAATTCTCTTTGGGCCTCCTCGTCTATTAATGATACACCAAATATTTGTGATCACCTATCATATGCCAGGCATATTCAAAGCACTGGGGGTTATAGCAATTAACAACAATAACAACGAAATTCCTTATGGACTCACATTTTAAGTGGGAGAGACCATAAACACTGTTATGCAAGATTACAATGGCACCTTTTTGAAAAAAGTAGGGAAAGTGAATTGGCAATGTGGATAGTGGAAGCTGGGTGGAATTTTAAATGGGGCCAACAGGGAAGATCTAATTGCCAAGGGTATTATTTGAGAAATTACTTGAAGATTTTGATGAAGCCAGATATTGGAAGATGGAAAAGAAAGTCAGTGTGTTTGAGGCACAATAGGACAAGTGGGCAGACATTTTGTTTATTGTCTGTCACTCTTTATAAGGATGCAAAATCCAGGAAGGCATGTGTTTTCTTTGGTTCACTTCTGTATTTCTAATCACTAAAGTAATGCCTTGCACATAGTTGCAACTCAATAAATATTTGTTGAGTGAATAGTGATACCTTATATTTTCTTAGAAAACAAATTGAATGTCTCAATCAACCAATAAAATTATATGTAAAAATTGTATTCTGATGACCTTACTTAATCTAAGGGGAAAAAAGACGTTACTTTGGCTTGCCAGGTTTGCATCCTAGTAATGGTAAGGCAGCCTTATGTTACAACAGGAATGTTATCACAAACATACATTTCACTATTAGTAAGAAAATAATATAACTAAATATTGAACCAAGTGTAAAGATAATGACCCAAACTGTATAGGTTAGGAAGAATTTCAGTAAAATGTTCAGGGAGTCTTTGGACATAACAGTAAAAACCAAAGAAAGTCATTGATCTACAACAGAATGATAACACAGACAATAAAAACTAACTCTAGGAATTGAGACTGTGGACAGCCAGCAAACTGTAGGTGTTAAAAATCAGAACAGCTAATCATCTTACTAAGTACGATTGCTTATAATTTGTACTCAAGTAAAATACTGCTCTCCTGCAAGTTAACATTTACAATTGCATTCTGCAGCTGTCCTCCTACCCACAGGCTAGTTTTTCTCTCAGAGATATTTGTTGTTCTAGCATTTAAAGATTAGGTTCCCACTTCAAAATCTAGAGGTTCTAATTATCTCAGATGTGGAGTAAAATCTTCCATTGTCCACTTGTCTTGATTTAAGTTCTAGGAAATTGTGACACTAAAAATATGTGGTTTCTTTTATTTATCTTATAATATTGTGCCTTGCTGAACTATTTGCTACGTGATATACACTATGCTTTTCTACTCTCTTATATATGTTACTCATTTGCCTGGACAGCCAAACGTTGATAACAGGGAGACCATGACCTCTAAATTTTTGCAGTTGCATTGATAATAAGACCAAATACACAGCATAGGGAGAAGGTTGTACTGGTTATAGAGCTGAATAAAACAGATGGAAGAAATAGTCTGGATTTTTATTTCAGAGAGCAATGCCCCTCTTATTGTTAACAAGTTCAATAAAAAAAAAAAAAAATAAGGGACAGCTGCAACTGCAAGAAGAAAATGGGAGATTTTCTTTACCCTAAGTGGGTGATGGACTGGGATTGAGTTACTGGTTTCTGGGTAACTGAAGTGAGGCACCAATTAGTGGAAACCTAGAAGCAATGCTCCAGGGAAAAGCAGAGAACAACAGTCACAGGCTTGATAAATGGTAGAGATACAAAAGCAGAGGATTGTTTAAGCATTTATAGATCTCAGATTCTAGGAGATATTTTCTTGACTGGTAAGTAATTAGACCTATAAGAGACTTATAATTAATGTACCTAGATATGAGAAAGAGGTTATTTAAAGGATTTATCAATCTCCAGGTTTCCTTATGTGAACTTCAACAATAATGTTTGTGACATGACTTTTGTTAATGATTGTCTTAGACAGCTAGGGCTGCCATAACAAAATACCATAGACTGGATGACTTGAACAACAGAAATGTATTTTCTCACAGTTCTGGAAGCTGTAAGTCCAAGATCAGAGTGCCAGTATGGTTGGGTGTTGGTGAAGGCTCTTTTCCTGTTATGCAGACTGCCTCCATCTCCTTCGGTGTTCACATGACCTCTTCTTTAAGTGTGCAAGGGGAAAGAGAGAGAGCTAGCTCCCTGGCTTCTTTTCTTTTTCTTTTTTGAAGTTTATTTATTTTTGAGAGAGAGAGAGAGACAGTGCAAACAGGAGAGGGGCAGGTAGAGAGGGAGACACAGAATGTGAAGCAGGCTCCAGGTTCTGAGCGGTGAGCACAGAGCCCAATGTGGGGCTCAAATCAAACTCACAAACTGCGAGATCATGACCTGAGTTGAAGTCTGATGTTTAACCAACTGAGCCACAGAGGCTCCCCTGGCTTCTTTTCTTAAAAGGACACTAATCCTATTATGAAAGTTCCATGCTCATGACCTCATCTAATCCTAATTACCTCCCAGAGGCCTCATATCTAAATACCACCACATTAAGAGTTAGGGTTTCAACATGATTTGGGGAGAACACAATTCACTCCATAGCAATGGTCCATATGAGACATGTTATAACCTAGACTCCCAAACCTTTTGATAAGACCTCAACTATTTATTGCATCGCAGGTATTTGTACACAATTATCTATCCTCTATTAATCTCTCAGCATTTTTAACCGAGAGACTTTACCTTACTCATCTGTGTACCTAAGAATTTATTAGCCCATGTGTATACTTGCATCAGGCACTTGACGAAAGGAGATAAATGATAATAAAAATAAGCATTCTATTAATAACAACTAGAGAGGAGAGTGGCATAGACTGATATTAGGCATTTTCCAGGGCTATAATGGGTCATACGTATAGAGAAACCTTAATAAATGATAGCTTTTATTATTCATGTTAGGATGGAAACAGAAATAAAACCAAAGATGCAGTTAATTTTAAAAGATCCTTAATATCAGTTTTACTTTTTATTAAATTTCAGGGTCATGGTTTACATAATTAAACATGATTTCTTATGCTAACATTAATTTAAGTATATATGAAGTAGTCTCAAACTAAAAGATGGTTCCGAATGTATTTTGTGACCCCAAACACAACACATTACTATACGGTACATAAGACAGAGTTGATTAACATTTAAATGTTTATTCTTGGGGCGCCTGGGTGGCGCAGTCGGTTAGCGTCCGACTTCAGCCAGGTCACGATCTCGCGGTCTGGGAGTTCGAGCCCCGCGTCAGGCTCTGGGCTGATGACTCAGAGCCTGGAGCCTGTTTCCGATTCTGTGTCTCCCTCTCTCTCTGCCCCTCCCCCGTTCATGCTCTGTCTCTCTCTGTCCCAAAAATAAATAAACGTTGAAAAAAAAATAAAAAATAAATGTTTATTCTTTTCAGTCATTGATTAGAAATATACACATGCACACACAACTGTACATAGCTACATATACAAATATACATGTACATATGCACAATTGTGTAAATACATGTATGTACTTTGTATATATACATATCTTGCATATATGTGCACATAGACACACACACATATATACAAGAAAGAAAAAATATTTGGATCAAGAGCTATGACAATCAATAATTATTTTACTTATTCATTATTCATCTATAGTAAATTATGGTTGAACAGAGAATAAAACCACATTATTCATGGGGCATTCAACACAATTATTAAATATAATTATTGTGGCTTATAAAATGTCTAATATTGGTGATATGGTAATTTGAGAAGATACCCTTCTTTCCCGGTACAAATTTCTGTAACCTCATTGTCTAGGAATTCATGATCATAATACAGATAGTGACTATTTGCAATATCTAACAACTCGTTTTTATTTATTTATTTTTAATGTTTATTTATTTTGAGAGAAAGAGAGAGAGAGCATGAATAGGTAGAGGTGGAGAGAGAGGGTGAGAATCTCAAGCAGGTTCCATGCTATCAGTTCAGAGCCTGATGCAAGGCTCAATCCCATGAACCCTGAGATCATGACCTGAGCTGAGATCAAGAGTCAGATGCTTTACCAACTGAGCCATCCAGGTGCCCCACAACTCAAGTTTTTAAATTATTAGTATAGAAATACTAGAACCTCATCAACTTGGGGAATAACATTGTAAGTTATAATGCAATGATTAATCCTAAATTTAGTTTTCTGGGAAATTAATATACTAATTTTTCAACATAACCTAGTTTTAGTAGACAGATATTTTAATTATAAGTCTTTTTATGAGTTACCAATATCAAATTTCTCACTCTCTAAATATGTATAAATGTATGTGTCTATCTCTATATCTATCCATCTGTGAACATGAAGATCTACAGATAAATATTGTTTCTCAATAAAACAAATGTTAATATTATGTGCCATAGAAGCAATATTTGAACAGTCATTAGCTGAGAATTGTTTAGATTGTGGAAAGATATGACTTCTTAGATTAAAGCTGCCGTGTGAACCTAAAAGAAGAAGAAAGATAAATTTATAGCTATATGTATCATAATGAGAAATGAAAAACAAGGAAAAGGCTAATTTTTATCTAAAAAAATCTTTTAGATTTTTGAGATTTTTAGCTAAAAATAAGTGGTGGCTGGACTAATAGCACACAATTTGCATCAATAGAAGCTAGAAAACAATAGAATATGTATTTTTAATGCCAAGGAATACTATCACTTTGGAATTTTATAAACTAATAAAATATCTTTAGAGACTGAGGCCAGCTAAGAGAAACACATTTTTAGAAAAAGGCTATATAAGTTTACCATCACAAACCCTCACAGAAGTAATGGTTATAAACTGTACTTAATTAAATAGACAAATACAAGTCAAACATAAATGCAAAATTACAAAAAAAATGATGTAATTCGTTGGTAAACTGCATTAATTATTGAGTGTAAACTCTGCCTGAAAAGAGAGACAATAAAATAATTCAAGATCAGCTTTTGTCGTAGAAGAGATTAAAACTATGAAACAAAAGTAAAATTCCTCTCCTGTGCCAATCAAATATAAAAAGATCCGACAAAGGTATGTTTCATTTCTTGATCCACCCAATTTTAGATTATATATGTTGACAATATTCCCTTATCCTCTCCTTTTCCTAACTTTATCCTGTCAACCTAATTATATCACTTTTTAAAATGAAACTAGTAGCACCTGTGGATATGTAAAATTGTTAATTTTAGACTCAAATGATGGGTAAATATCTTATTACAAAGTGTTATTCCCAAATTTCTTAAATATAATAATTGACTATTTTCTCCATCACATTGCCATCTATGTACTTATTAGGAGATACATTTTGCATACTTCTGTAGACGAATCTTGTCCACATGCTAGCAAACATCAGGTTTTTTCTTTTTATCTTGTGAGTTCCCTCCTGGGGCTGCCATGCCTCCTGCTGGTACGCTAGGTTCTTTCTGAGTTGGATAAAATAGCTCTTGTACTGATCCTTTTTTTGACACTTTACTGTATGAGATTACATGTCTTCTTCTTTCTTGGATTATTCCCTTCATTTTCTGGATAAAACCTTTCATTAGTTTCTGAATTAAAAAAAAAAACATGTCTGGGAGGTAAATTATCAATTCAAATATGATTCAAAACACTTTGATTCTTCCCCTAAATACTTAATTGATATATATCCTTAGAATTTAAAGGTGTTGTACTTTGTCATCAAAATATTGCCATTGTAAAATGAAACTGTTTTTACTCCCATTTCCATGTGGGTGATCTATGGTGATTCCATATATATATATATATATATATATATATATATATATATATATATCTTTAGATAAGATTTAAGATCTGATTTTTACCCAATATTCTAAAGTTCTATAATGATGTGCCTTGGTTTGAATCATCATAATCCCACTAGTAGTAGTAGTAGTATGTTAGAATATTGGTCACTCAATGGGCCCTTTCAATCAGAAAACTCATGTTTTCACAAATAATGCAATTTTTTCATTTTCCCCTTTAGTTTTCCATTTTAATGTTAGAGGTGAGGTTTCATGATCCTTAACTTACTATTAATAATTAATAGTGAGATTTTTAAACAGCTGGTAAGATGGAGAAAGCTTATCAGCTGATGGACACTGATAGCTGACCTGATGGTGGTCTGACCTACTACTACCCATGATAGAAACGCATATGACACTCTCTTGGAGCTTTTTTTGTTTTTTTGTTTTTTCAGACCTGTTCAATTTTTCCAGTGAGAAATACTTGAATCTCCTATGGAAAGGGTCGGGTTGGGGAGATGGGCATGGCCTCAGAAATCTATGACCGGCATGACTGAAGTGGACAAGGATGCTTTTCTTTGTCTCTATGACATTTTATGTGTCTTTATATCATTAAAACAGGGTTGCATTAGAGAAAGAAGATAAGTACAAATGATTAGTTGATGGTATTTCATCATCCAGTTGGCACAAACGTGCAATCAGGCCCTTATTTTTTTTTAAGATGGCTATATAAGGTTAGTAAGTGTAAACAATCTAAACATCTAAACATCTAAATGACATCTTTTGAATCTAAACATCTTTTTTTTTTTTTTTTCAACGTTTATTTATTTTTGGGACAGAGAGAGACAGAGCATGAACGGGGGAGGGGCAGAGAGAGAGGGAGACACAGAATCGGAAACAGGCTCCAGGCTCTGAGCCATCAGCCCAGAGCCCGACGCGGGGCTCGAACTCACGGACTGCGAGATCGTGACCTGGCTGAAGTTGGACGCTTAACCGACTGCGCCACCCAGGCGCCCCTCTAAACATCTTTTGAATACATCTAAACATCTAAAAAATCTTCTGAATACATTAAAGTATTTCATATAATTATTACATTATAGTGTTCCTTTTTAAAATAGATAACATATATATTAGAGGAATTATGGCAAAACTGGTTAAGATTCATGGTAATAGATCAGTTTCAACCTAGGAGACTGGTATTCTGGAAAAGATTTTTTTGTTTTGTTTTTTGGTTTTTGGTTTTTGTTTTTGGCTCTGTCCTTTCATATCTTATTGGTACATGGATAAAGATAAAAAGGCACATAGTGAAAAACAAAAACAAAAACAAAACAAAAGTATGACCCAAAGCTTATAATGAAAATTCATGCATCACCTCAACAGATCAGGTATCAAAGGTATACATCATAACTAGAATAATCGTGTCAAACTATAAATATGAAATTTAATGAGTTTAAAGTATTTCTCAATTTTAGTCAAATAATTGAAGAAGTAAACACTCATGAACTGTAGAGTGATAGCAGTTCATGGAAAATGCCCTGAGGATTTTAATTTACCTCTTTTAAAGAAAAGGGAAGAGTATTTCCATTCCACAATGATAGAGGCAAATTGATATTTTCCATCATGATAAAGTAACTCATACCAGCCTTGCCATTCACAGGAAACAATGATTAAACTAGAAAAAAATATATCAGACACTTGTTTTCTGGCAATAGATAGTGCAAAGTTGTTGTTTTTTTGTTTGTTTTTTTTAAACCGCACAAAAAGCTAAGTTTCACATTTGATCTGGCCTTCTACCTGGGGCATTTTCTGAACCATGCACAGGAAGCTGGAGCTGAGACAGAGTACAGCAGTCTTTCTACGCTGGGAAGTACGGGCTTAGAATTTGAGGCCACTAAACCATCTGAATATTTGAGGGTAGGTATGGGTAGAAGGAAGTTATGCAGAGTTGTTTGGCTGTGGGTCTTTGGCTAAGAACTTGACTGCATATACAGGGTGAGATTTCACAAAATCTGGAGTGCTAGGGACCTTAGAACTGATCAGATATAGAAGACTAAGATCAAACCAAAATAGACAAACTTTAACAAAGAATAAAACCATCATTAGTGGATCAAGTGATTACGCTAATAATTAGCTCCCTGCCAAACAAAAGTCATCCCAAATCCTTATAGTGGACAACCCATGTGTTCCACATACAACAAAAATATTATTAGACAAATGAAGAAGCAAAACAACATAACCCACAATCAGGATTAAATAGTCAATATAAGAACCAACATAAACGAGAGGTTGAAATTAATGGGTAAAAATTATGTTATAGTCAATAGAGATATGTTCAAAGATTTAACAAAGAGATAGGGAGAATGCATTGTCATATTAGAAATTTTTATCTCAGCAGAAAACATGAAACTTAAAAAGAATGAAAATTTTAAATAAAAAATTGCAGTATCTGAAATGAATATTATTTTAAGATGGACTTAACAGAATGAAGATAATAGAAAAAAAAAGACTGATACATCTGAAGACAAACTAATGGAAATTTTAAAACCTGAAGAGCCAAGAGAAATAATTTGAACTTAAAAATTTAAAAAAAGAGAGGGGGTAGCCTCAAAGGCATGTGCAACAATATAAAGCATTTCTGACATTTATGTAATTGTTTTTACAAAAGAAGAAAGAAAAAGAATGGTACCTTTGATCTCTTTGAAAAAATACATGCTGAGGCGTGCCTGGGTGGCTCAGCTGGTTAAACATCCAACTTCATTTCAGGTCATGATCTCATGGTGTGTAAGTTCAAGCCCTGTGTGAAGCTCTGTGTTGACAGCTCAGGGCCTGGAGCCTGCTTTGGATTCTGTGTCTCCCTCTTTCTCTGCTCCTCCCCTGCTCACTCTCTCTCTCTCTCTCTCTCTGTCAAAAATAAACAAAAAATAATAAAAATAAAAATAAATAAATGCTGAAAATTTGCCAAATGTGGTAAGACATCAACCTACAGATATAAGAAAAGTAGTTAATTCAAATAGTGCATTTAAAAAAAAAGAAAATCACAAACAAAATCTAGACATAGTAAAATTGCTAAATACCAAAGGTGAATTCAAATTATTAAATTCATAATTTGGCTATTGTTGATAGTGCTGCTATAAACATTGGAGTGTTTGTGCCCCTTTGAGTCTGCCTTTTTATACCCTTTGGGTTAATATCTAGTAGTTCAATTGCTGAGTCATAGGACAGTTCTAGCTTAATTTTTTGAGGAACCTCTATATTGTTTCCCAGAGTGGCTTCAGCAGTTGGGATTCCCACCAACAGTACAAAAGTGTTCCCCTTTCTCTCCATCCTCACCAACATCTGTTGTTTCCTGAGTTGTTGAGTTTACCCACTCTAACTGATGAATGGGTAAAAAAGATGTATATATAATATATAAATTTATGTAAGTAAAATTTATATATTATATATAATGTTATATCTCATAATATATTATATATATAGTGGTATATATATTGTGAGATATATACACACACACACACACACACACACACACACACTGGAATATTACTCAGTGATCAGAAAGAATGAAATTTTGCCATTTGCACCAATGTGGAAGGAAATAAAGCATATTATATTAAGCAAAATAAGTCATTCAGAAAAAGACAAATATCATATAATTTCACCCATATGTAGAATTTAAGAAACGAAACAGATAAAGATAGGGGAAGAGAAGGAAAAATAAAATAAGATAAAAACAAAGAGGGAGGCAAACCATAAGAGTCTTAAATACAGAGAACAAATTGAGGGTTGCTAGAGGGGAGATGGGTAGGGAGATGGGCTAAACGGGTAATGGACCTTAAGGAGGGCACTTGTTGGGATGAACACTGGGTGTTGTATGTAAATGATGAATCACTCTAAATTCTATTTCTGAAACCATTACTACATTATATGTTAATTAACTTGAATTTAAATTGAAAAACTATTAAATTCAGCCAGAGAATAAGGGTGCATTGTGCCTAGGGTCTATCCACCATATAAACATACCCTCAGATCTCCATAAAGGGATTTTACTGCAGCGACTGACACAATACTTTTAGAGTCCCAATGCCATTGACTTTAAGACTTTTATTTCCTTTAGGCGTCTCCCTCCTGACACAGGTGAGATGATAGTTTGGGCCACTTTTGACTATTGTGAGGCTTCTCTAATAGGCAAACTTTGCTCAGAGACTTCTGGTCAGTCTGGTCAAGACTTTCTTAGAAATCTTCTGGTAACATTTTTCTTACCCAATTCTTTCTCCTTTCACAGATGTCCAACCTTCATTATAGTCTGTAGCCTCTCCTCATCTATGGTGTACTCCCTCTTGAAGTATCCTCTGTAGACATTTCTCTCAAAGATTATCATATATCTATTCCTTCCTGGCATCTGCTTCTCTAGGACCCAAACTGACATAGAAGATAAATTCTATTCTCATCAAAAGTAACAGAAAATTGAAGATA
The DNA here is from genome assembly GCF_018350155.1 of Leopardus geoffroyi. NCBI lineage: Eukaryota > Metazoa > Chordata > Mammalia > Carnivora > Felidae > Leopardus > Leopardus geoffroyi. The sequence continues at coordinate 95,348,652 of NC_059338.1, read as the reverse complement.
ATTGAGTGATATTCCTAAAATGCTAAAATCTAACAATCCAGAATACAGTATCCAGTAAAATATTATTTAAAAATTAAAATGAATAGGTTTTTATAAATGAAAACAAAGCAGAGTACCAAAAGCTGAGTAACCAGCAAAATTACATAAGAATTGCTAAAGTAGCATCCTTCAGGTGGAAGAGGAATGATACTAAATGAAAGCTCAAATGTACAAAGACTGAAAAGAATAAAAAATTGTAAGCATGGTAATAAATACTAAAAATACTTTAAAGTAGTGTTTTATCTTAATTCTTGTAAACAGAGTAAACATTTTTAAAAGCACAGAAACTGATGAAATAGAAAACACATCAAAAATAGAAAATATTAAAGAGATAAGTTAGTTCTTTGAAAAATTAACATCATTGATGAACTCCTTGCAAGCATGATCAAGAGACGCTAAAGTTAATAAAAATGTCAGCAATGAAAAGGGGATATCAATACAGATTATATGTATATTATCAGTTAAGTTGTGCTTACAATTTTAGGACTTAGATGAAATAGACAAATTATTTGAAATTCCAAATTATAAATTGTAAAACAAATGAAATAGAAAAATTACAAGTTAAAAACTTGCAAAAAAAAAAAAAAAAGGAAATTTGAATAACCTTATATATACTGAAGAAGTTAAGTCTATAACCATAAACTTCCTCAGAAAGTTTATACCCAAATTATTTCATGATTTCTATCAAAAATATCCAAAAATTATTCATAAACAGATAAAAAATCCATAACACTATATTAGCAGATTGAATCTATAGTATATAAAATAGATAATATAACTAAGTGAGGTTTATTTAAGTAGTATAATTAATGGTTAAATTTGAAAATGTTTGTCATTGTTACAAGGATATTATTTCAAGAAATGCAGAAAAATTTTTGATGAAACCCAAAGTTTAATTGTTAAAATTCTCAGCAAACAGGAATATGAAGGGAATTATTCAATCTGATAAATTTCTTTAACTATCATCATACACTTAGCTAACATATATAGTAGTGAAATACTGAACTCATTTCTCCTAAGATTGAGACCACAGCAAGCGGTCCACTCTCCATTTCCATTCAACCTTGTCCTCAAAGTCCTAGTCAATGAAAATACGACAATCAATCAATGCGTGACATAAAGTCTGTAAATGAAGAAATAAAAATATATTTACAAAGCACATAATTGCTTATCTAGAATATTTAAAAACTAATAAAAATCTATAAAATTAATACATGAATTTAGCAACATTGTAGTATACACATTTTTGTATAGAAATAAGTTGATTTTTAATATACTGACAATATAAACCATAGGATATTACATTTACAATTTCATTTATAATTGCATAAAGACATAAAATAAATTAGAAATAAAATTAACTAAAACAGAGTAAAAATTTTGCTTTTTGATGAAAATTATTAGACATTACAGAGGGAATATAAAGGAAACATAAATAGAAAATGATATCATAATCATAGTTTGGAAGGTATAGTTTTGTAAGATATCAGCTATTCCCAAAGTGTTCTGTAGTTTCAATGTAATATTAATAAAATTTTTAAGACCTTGTTGTTTTAATAGAAGTTAAAAGAAGTAGATTCTAAAGTTAATTTCCCGATTATGGAAATATGTGGGGACTATGATAGCAAACACAATCTTGAAAATGAAAAACAAAATGTGAGGACATATGCCATCTGATTTCAAGGTCAATTTAAAATCACAGCAATCGGGGCGCCTGGGTGGCGCAGTCGGTTAAGCGTCCGACTTCAGCCAGGTCACGATCTCGCAGTCTGTGAGTTGGAGCCCCGCGTCGGGCTCTGGGCTGATGGCTCAGAGCCTGGAACCTGTTTCGGATTCTGTGTCTCCCTCTCTCTCTGCCCCTCCCCCGTTCATGCTCTGTCTCTCTCTGTCCCAAAAATAAATAAACGTTGAAAAAAAAAAATCACAGCAATCAATAGTATATAGTATTACATTAGAATAAACAAATAAATAAATGAGAATTTGACCCACAAAATAAATAGATCTTAATAAAGAAGGTAAAATCTCTTCATCAAGTAAACTGGGAAATTTGAATAAATATGCTGGAAAAATATGACCCTCAACTCCTAGACTACACAACACACCAGAATTAGTTTGAGATGGGCCATGGACATAAACATATAAAAGCTAAAACTGTACAAATTCTAGATGAAAATATGAGAGAAAAATCTTTGCACAATTGGTTTCTCAAAGTGAACTTCAAAAGCACTTTCTGTGGAAAACAAATAGAAACTTGATATTCATCAAAATTAAATGTCTTCTGATTAAGAGACACTGCAAACTAAATGAAAAGATAAGCCACAAACTCGGTGAAAATATTCAGTGTTATTCCTCTGACAAAGGAATTATATCAAAAATATATTAAACTCATGCAAATAAAAAATACATGTCAGTAGAATTTTGCAAGAAAATGTTAAGGTTTTTATTCAATAAAAAGCATAGTAATGAGCAATTAGTACACAAAAAAAACTACTTAATACCAATTAGCTCACAGAGAAATGCAAATTGTAATCATAAGAAGAAACCCCTTTATATGCACTCAAGTGGTCAAATTAAAAAAGACCAACCACTACCAAATGTTGGTAGTGGAGGTATAAAATGGCATCACCAATTTGTAAATATGTATGTACAGAATTTTCCTTATAAATTAAACATGCAACTATTCTATGACACAGGATTTCTATTCCTACCTATTAATCCAAGATAAATGAAAACTTAAAACCATGAAAAATCTTGCACAAGAAGACTGCTGGTGTCTCTATTTATAAATCCCTCAAACTAAAAATATCCTAAATGTCCCAACAAAAGAGTGCCTTATATATGTATATTAACATAATGGGATAGCAATAATCAGCAATAAAATATAACACAAAAACACATGCAAGATCTCCAAAACATTATGTAGAATAAAATAAGCCAGACACACAAAAATATATAGTGTATGGTTTTACTTTTGCGACTCTTTGGGGGAAATTAATAATCTATGATGGTAGAAAGGTGGTAGAAAGAGATGGTTTCTTCCTGGTAAGGAGAATTGATTGAAAAGGAATAAGAGATAACTTTCCAAGGTGATAATCTGACACAAAGTTTCTCTGTCTTGATTTATGTGTTCATAAAAGGTACCTGTGCATTTGTCAAACCTATCATATTGTACTCTTGAGATCTGTGCATTTCATTGTGTATAAATTTTACCTCAATACAAAAAAATTAATACAAATTTAGAACTAGAAACAGACATGGTTGAAAGATCCTATATCAAAAATTTCAATAAAATATTTTTCCCTAAAATCCAGAAATCCAGATTTCTGTACCTCTCCCTCTCTCTCTCTGTCTCTGTCTCCCTGTCTCTCAAATAAACATGCAATGCATTATATAGAATACATCTTTATATTTTTATATAGGCCAAGTCACATTCTAGGAGTCATAACTTCCATATTCTTATGCTTGTGTCTGAATAAACTTGTGTTTCCCTAGCAGTAGGACACCATGAGGGCATTACTGCACAGATTAGAGCTAAGGACATGACATGATACAGTTGATAACTGACCCAGGCTTAGTGTAACCTGAGATACACCTTACTTACTGTAATAGACACTTAAGGTCCATTTTTCAAAGAAAACTGCACATGTTATGACAGCAGAGTTATGATACTAAGTACTTACTATATGTTAGGATCTATGCTAGATACTTCACATACATTAATTTTACTCAGTTGTCACAGTCACCCAATCATGTATATAGTACAATTATCTTTATTGTAGGTAAATAAGAACTGAACCTCAGCATCATCAAATAATTGCCAGTGACTATTGTGCTCCTATGTTTCATAGCCAATTCTTTTTTTTTTAATTTTTATAAATGTTTATTTATTTTTGAGAAAGAGAGAGAGACAGAGCACAAACAGGGGAGGAGCAGAGAGAGAGGAAGACACAATTTGAAGCAGGCGCCAGGCTCTGAGTTGTCAGCACAGATCTCGATAGGGGGCTTGAACTCAGGAATCGTGAGATCATGACCTGAGCAGAAGCCGGATGCTTAACCAACAGAGCCACCCAGGCGTCCCATTTCATAGCCAATTCTAATTCAAATAATCTGTTTTGAGTGTTTTACTCTTATTTCTGTGGCATTCTCTTTAATTAAACATAGAGATGTTCTCTATTAGCTTAAACCACATTCTGCATTCTCAAGCCATAAACTATATTTGGTAGTGTTTCCAATCAGGTCTGTAAACAAACTAGCTCTTGAAATTGACAAGTATCTTCAATATTGTCCATAGTGAATACTCTGAAATTTGCCTTCACTGACAGTGTGAAAGCCATTGATATTCACTGATGTTACAGTACAACTAAGAAAAAATAATATTGGAACCTGTTTTGAGTTTTAGTGACAATGGGTTTCTCTTGCATAAAGCTAGCTAGACATTCCATTGTAATAACAAACCACATTTATTATCCAGAAGTTAAAATATCAACAGCAGTTTCAAGTAAATAGCCAATAGTTTTCTATCATGTATTATTCTAATGTATGAGATTGGGCATTGCAATCTCAGTCTTAAAATAAAATTTTCAACTGTGATGGCATTGGCAAACTGTATCATAATCTGCAATGTATCAAATTTAAGAAGTTGAGAACACAGCCTGAAAATGATTGTTGGTAAATATTATCCAACTTCTTCTGAATTGCCTATTGCTAAATACAATAACTGAAAAATGAGAGATCCTCTTTAGTTACAATAAGCTGTATCCTTATAGTTGAGATAAAGCGCAGGCAATAGTATGAAAAATGATGACGTGTTTACTAGTCTAATGAACAAAAATAACTAATGTGGAACTCCATTCTGCCATGCTACTAGCTCGGCAGTCTTTAAAAGTTACCCAAACCCTTAGACTCTTTCATGATTTCTTTACAGCGTGTTGTATGTATGATTTATATCATTTATATATAATATGATTTATTTCTTATATACTGTATACTAGATGGGACTGCACATTAGGTCCAGGTTCACTAATCCATGTTTCTCATTTCTGCTTGAATATATGATTTATGAAAGTTGATGACAGGATATGCCTCTGGGCTTTAATAATAGATGCTTTTTAGTCAAAATGCCCACTATCTGAATCACCTTCCCAGTTTTGAGAAATGCATATTTGTGTGATTATTGGAAAGAGAAAAATATTTTTCTTCGGAAAGAAGTCTGAGGGAACAGATGCCATCTTTATCCTTTGATACCAAGCACGAGGACATGTAGCTAGTTTCCACCAGGTATCCACCAAGGATTTTGAGTCTTCGACACATGACTCAAGATCAAGAGAAAATGAAATTAGAATCTTAGTGATGGAGTGGGGAGAACAGTATTTGTATTTATTTGTGTTTGTATTTGTATCAGTATTTGTATGTCTGAGTAAAGACAGGGTTATTTACTCGAGACAGAACTGTCTATATTTCCAGGCTTAGTTTCCAAGTATCTTGTGAAACCTGTAGGTAAATTTATTTTCCTGCTAACATTAAAGCATGTTGCTAACATGTACATTCAAAACTCTTGCTGAATGACTGGAACACCTATTGTATAACAGCTCTTGACATAATTTTAAGTCACTGAGACAGCCAACCTAAATGCTAAATGTAAAACTCTAAAAGCTCATGAACATGTTTTTGAAGTGGGGAAAAAATAAGACATGGGTTTTATTTGGAAGAAAGAAAAGAAAGGAAGGAAGGAAGGAAGGAAGGAAGGAAGGAAGGAAGGAAGGAAGGAAAAGGAACAGAGGGAAGGAGGGAGAGAGGGAGGAAGGCAGGAAGGAAGGATGGAAGGAAGGAAGGAAGGAAATACAGTATGTAGTGGACTGATAGAACATCATGAGAAAAGTAGCAATGTGCCAACCAAAGACAAGGTGAAATTAGAAAATGGATTAAAGCCTGTCACTGCGGACATGTCCCCAGTCAATGCTTTGCCTAGTGATGATTTTGTCTGCTTATTAAGGAAGGGGAAATGAGTAAATAAAGTCGATATATCCCCAAGGTTGACAAAGGACTCAGATTTTTGTGGTTCTTAGAATGAGTAAAGCAAGAAGGGTAGCAGTGAAATGACATTTAGTGCAGTTAAGTTCTGGAACATATAAGTAAGATCAACTAACATGAAATTTCTAAGTACAGAGAATCTTCTAAGTACACTTCTCATCTTCTAAGTACACTAAACTTTTACAGAATATTTTTATTCTTTGAATGATCAACTTTAAATTTCAGAAGTTCTATTCATGCCTGGATGTGTGTCTGGAGGGGTATACATGGAGCCCCTATTCCACACATCAGTAAATGTTTATTGATTTGAACAAAAAGGATATTTTCTGTATCCTGAGGTCTCTTTACTTAGAAAAATGAACACATAATGACAATATCAGGAGGTAATATGCTGAGTAAGACTTGTATTTTTGAGACAAATAAATCATGAGAATGTTTTGAAGAAAACCACAATAAGCAATGAAGTTCATATTTTGAGGAAATTATAATTAGATTGGAAAGTATTTGTAGAAAACACGTAAACCAAATCTGGTAAATATACTGAAGGAATGAGGAAAGTCACATCAAACTTGTATCTAATTGAGTAAAGAAGAGTTTAGCATACACATCTTTGAGAAACTCCCAAGACTTTTTAGTAATTTTGACAGCATAATCCCTAAAATCAATCATTTAAACATTGAATTAAGATGTGTCTTATCATTTATTTATGTTAGTAATCCAATTGAGTTTACCAAAAATATCTTATTGAAAGTGACATCAGCAAACCTCAGGACCAATATTAAAGCATGTCAATATGTTTCAGAGATGGTAAAAACTTTGATGACTGCCAAAAATCTTAGTGTAATTCATAAGCTCTTTGTATTATGATGAAGTCCCCTAGCTAGCTGTGCAAAGCCTGTATGTTAATGCATGATACACAAATAGAGACCAGGAATTCTCCCACAAATACAACTAATGTCTATTTCTTGCATTTACCTGAATTATTTAAAACATTTACAATAATTTTAAGATATTAAGACAATTATATCAGAGCTATAGTACTAAATTATGAACCATTTACTGGGAGATTCTATACTGAAATTATATTTCTACCAGAAGAGAGCTATCACACATAATGCAAATGGCTATAGATGGACCTATTGACCTTACTGCTTTTTAAAAAAGAGAAACAAATTTAAAATATTCCTTGATCTTGAAGTTTATAGCGAGCAAATTAGTAAATACTACTTAGGTAACATCATTTTCATGTACAGAAAGTCAGTTAATAACAATTCACATACTGGATTATAAAATACTCACTACTGTTAATTGTCCTTTTTGGTTTTGTGGGACATGATTTTAATTATTTATGTACATGGATCAATTTGATTTGCTGGGAGAAAATTAATGACTATACATATTTTTACTCTTTCCATGATTTTTCTGACAGTCCTTTGAAAGTATTTTATGATATTTAAAAATGAAAATCTATAACTAGCTTAAAATAATTATTTCTGGAATCCTTTTAAGAATCCAAAGAATTAATTAAACTTGATATTTTAATGATTTTATATATTCAAGAATGAAAATCACTAAAGCTTTGATCTTTGCTTAGTTATTTAAAAACCCTGATTTTGAAGATATTTTCAGAGGCCATCTATTGTGTTCGAGATCCTGTCTTCACAAACTAGCAAATGGACCATTCAAAGAAAATTATTCCCTAGTATAACTCACCCATTCTTGATAATCAAAAAATTCAAAAACAAAACAAGACAAAAACAAAAACAAAAAAAATACCAGATGACTGACTCTATTCTGTCTCCTGTTGAGGGAGCGCATGAAGATGGGAGTTTACACATATTTTACAAGAAAGTTACTAGACTCTTCCCTAAAGTATCACTTATGCTTCTTCATAAAACTTTTTTCTCCCTTCAGTGTGTGAGTCACTTGGATGTAAAAATGAATAGAAATATTGCATGCCCTTCAAGAGAATATTATCAATCAGGGAAACAAACATATAAAATATGGAAAAGATGGAGTGAGTAAATGGAGCTATGAATAAAATAAATTTGATTACAAAGGAAAGAATTATAAATAATGCTCCAGGATTAAGATAAAGCTTCACAGACAAAGTACATTGGAACAAGAACTTGAACGGTGACTAGGATTTAAGAAGACAGAAAACAGAAGGGTACCCCAGAAAGAATGAAGTTATGTTGCAAAATTTACACATGTGAAACAGCACAAAACACTGGAACCCTTGACTACAGAGCCAAACAATGTATACTACTAGATTTTGTTTATTTAAGGGTTTTATTCTTAAGCATTTGTAAAATTTCCTTAAAATTGACATTCTCTCAAGACATGTTTGAGAGACTAAAATTTACAAGTACATATATTAGAAGTAGATAAGTAACCCTCAGACTATTAAAGTTCTTTGCTAAAATGTTAAAAAAAATATATTAAATTAGATAGGAACACTCTCAGGCGGAATTCTTCAAAGTTTATTAAACATAGATGAGGAAGGCTAAGAAAAGGCAGAGACACTTCCAGAAAGTTTTCTAATAAGTTTTGCTAAGAACTTCCTCTGCATTTTTTTTCAACACTAACATTTACATTGTTGCATAGAATGAGAAGGAGTAGTGATATACATAGAGATTTCAAAACATTGGTAGCATTGACAGCCTCTTATTAATAAGTTACAGGACTATTTTTCCAGACAGCCAAATTGAAGAGGAAGACAGACAGAGAGAGAGAGAGAGAGAGAGAGGTAGAATGAGAAAAAAGAAAAAAAGGCTGACTTTGCAGAGTTACAAATTTGGGCTTGATAGACTCTATGTTTCTAACAACCTGAGTCATATGGAAACCATATTCATCACAAAAGTGTGTGGCTGAGTTGACGCTGTTGAATCAGAAATACACATTTTTGGAGAAAAGATGGACAAGGTGATCTCACACATTCTTGTTCTAAGGTTGTACTGTTCCAAAGGATCTGTTTCAAAATTGTAACATATATAATGCATATGGTATACATATAGTGATGATGATTCTTCTCCCAAATTTGGGGAAATGTCTCTAAAAGAAAAGAAAGGTGCAGGGAACTGATTGGTGGGTTTGATCCCACTATAAAGACTCCATTCTTTGGGAATCTTAATTCCTTGTCTCATATGTCTGCTTGTGATCCAAGAATAAAGTCTGGTGAGTGGCTCCTCTCACTGTCCAGTTCCTAGTAGGAGTAACTGGAGGAAAAGTTGTATCAGATGCTGAGTGACCAATTTTGTAAACTTTTTTTTTAAGTTTATTTATTTATTTTGAGAGAGAGCAAGCACAAGCGAGAGAGAGGCAGAGAGAGGAGAAAGAGAATCCCAAGCAGGCAGAGCCCAACATGGGCTCGGACTCATGAACTGTGAGATCATGACCTGAGTTGAAATCAAAAATCTGATGCTTAACTGATGGAGCCCCCCAGGTGCCCCTGTTTTGTAAACTTTTCACTCACTGAACACTTCTTTAAAGACTCAAATTTCTCATTTCAAAAGATACAATGTCACTAGCTATATTTCATAGGATTGAAGATTAGATGTGGTAATATAGGGTAGATGTATACAGCAAGGACTCAATAACATTAGTAAGTACTGTCTTAATTATTGTATTTTCTTAACATTCTGACATATAAAGACTAAGGAAGGAAGAAAAACGAATTGGTGGTGAGCCGCAAAGTATGCAAAAGTACTTCAACTTCACAACAGTACTCTAACCTTGCATCTATTTAGAAATAAAGAAAAGGATGATCATGCAAAGTCAATCGGGTCAGGAAGACATATTTATGCTGTGTAGGACAGAGGTACAGGAGCAAAACAGCATTGAACCCAGTAACAATTATATGATATTATGGTGGCATAATGGCAAACTTAACCCATACTAATACTAATGCAAGACAGTATTATTTATCACTTCCGTTAGAATTGTAGCCAGCCTCAAGCTACATTCTCTGTCTATTCTAGTTTTTCCAGCCTCGAAACACTGTTATTTTTTCCCTTTTTTATGATACTACTGCCCCAGACCATCATGATTATTATGGGTTTCCAAAGCATTTTTCAGAATTTTATGTTTCTTAAAGCCTGTGCAAAAGGTGAGTAGAATCATTTTGCAGGTGAATGAAATAAAAACACTGAAGCATTAAATAACAATGAGGCTTCACAGCTGTTACTTTTGATACATTCTGTAGATTCTGAGTTTATTTTTAAAATACCATGTTGGTATTGCTGTCTTGATAATTTTCTATGCAGTATTGAGGCTGTAGGGCATTGTGATAGACTTTGTTTCCTTTCTTTCACCACTTGTGAAAGATTTGGCTAACTCCAAACTACTTGTAAATTATATTCAGCACACACAAGAATATACCATGAATTCCTGTTTTATTTGGCTGTATCAAAGCTAACACCTGCACCTTGTTTAGCAAGTCACCTGCAGAGTGGGATAAAGTGATTAAAAAGATGTATTTTATTTACTGTTTTGGTGACTTTTGCTTCTTTTCAGTTCAGCAGCACATATTTAGTGCCCACTTTGTGTTAGAGGCCTCCTATTGCAAACCTTGAGAGATAAACATCAAAATTCATTTTACAGATGAATAAACTGAAGTTGATAGAGAATGCGTTTTTAATACTTATTTGTTTATTTATTTATTTTTGAGAGAGAGAGAATGAGCATGAGCAGGTGAGGTGCAGAGACAGAGGGAGACAGAGGATCTGAAGCTGGCTCTGTGCTGACAGCAGAGAGCCCAATATGGGGCTCTGAACTTAGGAACCATGAGATCATGACCTGAGCCGAAGTCAGATAATCAACCAATTGAGCCACTCAAGTGTCCTGATAGAGAATGTTTTCAGGGGGCCACACAGGCCCAAAGTGGGGAAGTTCATGTCTGTTTGAATTCCAGTGTGATGCTCTTTCCACTGGAGCTAAATTTGGTGACTGTGATATCATGCCATGTTCCTTTTGCAGAAGTACTTGAACAGGATGTTCATCTCAAATCCATCAATATTTCTGTTGCCTGAAATTATTTTTATTTTGTGTCTTGAAGAATAGAAATTTAAATGTGATAGAAGAGATCTAGGTTTGTGTCTGTTCCCTATCTACTATCAAGTAATCTGAGCAAGTCACTTTGATTTACCTGGATTTCAGTTATCTTTCCTGTAAATATGGAATTAATTACATTTAGATCATAATTTTGATGATCAAGTGAAATAATTTATATAAAAGCACAGTGAATGGAAAATAATCTATAGTTTTAAGGTATTGGAATGTTATTCAGCTGATATTTTTCAAATCAGAATTCCAGAAAGAGATTCACTAAATATAAACCCACAAGTAAAGAATAAGTTTGTTGTATTCTCTTTACCAGCTAATTATTCTTGACTAGGCGCATGATTTTTCTTGTACCTCTGCCCCCAGTTAAGAGGGTTTAGTTGGGAAAAATGTGAATATTGTTAAACTCTCAATGTATATACTTTTTATATAGACTCAATATATAGAATTTTTTAATTTTTTTATTGTTTTAGCTACCACAAATCTTGGGACTGTGTCCTACTTACTGGATCTGCTTTCATTTTCATTACTGGCATTTTTTTCCTGATTCATATCAATGCAACAACTGTCCTCACTCCCTTCCACTAAAACTGTGATCACTAGCTTTTCTAATGCTTTCATTTGCTGACTTCTATTTTCATTTCAGACTGATATCATTGTTGCCACTTCTAGCCTTTGAAAACTATTTCTGAATTGTTTTTCCTATTGCTCTTTCTTGGCTGTTTTGTTGGTCATTCTTTCTGTTTTCATTTCTGCGTATACTTATTGTTACCCTTAAAATGTGGAGGTTACAAGGGGCTCATCCTGAGTACTCTTAACTCATGCTTTTATCCAGTTATTATATTTATTCTCATTGTAATAGAGCATCTGCCCACTTCCTTAGGCATCTTCTCTATGTCCCTTCTGCTACTGCCATCAACAACTGTGACCTTGTTTACTCCTCTTTTTTAATATCTAATGAGACCACAAATATATACCCATCCGAGTTAGAAAAATTTCTGTCTTTCTTCTCTCTTTTCTCTCTTCTCTTTCTTTCTCTTCAGAATTGAGACTGAGATTAGAGGCAGCAACTTAATTTTTGTTTTTTTCCAAACAGATAATTAGGTCACCAAACCCTGATTGGGTGGTGGAGAGAAAGAAAAAGTTGGTGAACAGAGCTAGATGCACTTTAGCAAATGCCAAGAAAGAAACGAAGATGAGATATAGAAATATAGACCATGCTTTTTAGACTTCTGATATCTCTTCAAGTCCTGATTCTTTTCCTTGTGTTTTGTAATAAACATTTTTCTTCTCTTAACGCATTCACTTTATTTTCTTAAAGAGCAAACTATTTGTTTATATTGATTGCAAATTGGCAATATTAACTAATATTCTAACGTGTTCAACTAAAATCAGCTGAAAGGAACAATCCAAATGACAGCCTTACCTTAGTTTAAAGCTAGGTTCTCTTTTCTGCTTATTATGGATCTTTGATAAGAAATACAATTGCTGAGAAGTCTGTTTTGCTTGCTGTTTGCTATGAGCATTGTGAGACCTTTCCTGAATGTAACCCGCTGTGTGGTAGAATGGGTTGTAAACCTTCCTAAATGTAGTCTGATATGTAATGGAATGAGTGGTTGTACATAAACTAACCGGCGTTTCTCGCTTCTGTAAACCTGCTTGCTTAGCACATTCCTCACCTATCCCCTTCCCCCCCTTTTTTTTTCCTCTCCCACCACAAGTAACGGACAAAGCCTTCCCGCCAAAGGACAGACAAAGGACGCCCAATCAGAAAACCACAAATGTCCGTACTTTAAAATCGACTAATCAGGCCCCTCATAATTTGAAACCTCACCTATGCTGTTTGTCCCTGTCTATAAAAACCCTATACCAACTCTGATCGAGGCCTCTTAGCGTCACCGGCAACGAGTGCGCAGAGGTCCAGGTTCGAACCTGCAATAAACGCCCCTTGCCGCTTGGCTTTGACTCACGACTCTGGTGGTCTTTTGTGGGAGGTTTAGGAACTTCGGGCATTACACAGCATGCTTTGAATCTGAAATGTGTAACTACAACATGGACTCTAGGTTATTTCATGTGGAAACACAACAACTTGAACTTAATATGTCCATTTTATTTCTCTCACCTTTATCATTTGTTTATTTTCTCTCTGTTACTACCACATGCCCCAAACTAAATGATTTGATAGACTTTTTATATTTTTCACTTCAGAAAATGAGAAGACAGATTGTCAGGCACAGACATAGAACATTTCATAGAGTAAACTCAATAAAAGTAACTCAATAAAACTCCTAGTGTAACTCAAAAAATGTTATCTATTATCAATTTTATAATTATTATAGCCTACATGTTATCACACATAATGTTATTAAACAGAAAACCTGGGAACACTACCATAAAATAAAACATGTACTAGTTTTTCATAAGTAGACTCATTGTTTTTGCTGAATGAGAAAAATTTTATCACAGTAAACCAATGTGGAAAGTTTTCTTCCATCCAATAGAAGAAGAAAAAAAACATTAGAATTTTCATATTAAGATAGCGGTCAGAATGTGTTCAGCAAAGGTCAGAGAGAAATGATAAAACTGAAGAATTATATCAAAAGAAAGAGAATTCATTACTGAAATTAATAGCAAATGGGTGAATCAATTTTGCAAATGATATTAAAACCTGTTGTCTCAAATTTAAAATTTATAAAGACTCTACTTAAGTTGAACTTGCTGCAAGATGAAATAACAACAGAGTTTGGTATTTTCTTTAATTAATGGTAGAAAAATCCTCTCTTTGTCTTACATACTTTATTTTATTTTTTACTTTTTTAACATTTATTTATTTTTGAGACAGAGAGAGACAGAGCATGAACGGGAGAGGGCCAGAGAGAGAGGGAGACACAGAATCTGAAACAGGCTCCAGGCTCTGAGCTGTCAACACAGAGCCCGACACAGGGCTTCAACTCACAGATTGCGAGATCATGACCTGAGCCAAAGTCGGACACTTAACCTACTGAGCCACCCAGGCGCCCCTGTCCTCCATACTTTAATAACCCCATCACATAAAAACAGATGAAGGAAATGAGAGGGAGGGAAAACAAAAAATGAAGGGAAAGGTCTCTTTATATGCATACGATATCAGGATCAACTACAAGGAATAATACCTTTCCATCCCTCACCCAATTCCTATGTGGGGTCCAAGGCCACCTGTGAATAGATGGAACAGGAATTAAAATACTATTGGCATAGTACCATGGCCAACATACCAAAATATGGAGAGACAGAAGAGAATTTCCCAAGGAGCAAGGCCCTGAGCCTCATCTGCTTCCCCAGGGGGGTGGGGGGAATGAGACATCTTGGCTCAGCAAGAAGGCAGTTGGCACAAATCACAGATACCTTAGCAGAATTCTCCAGATCACCAACTACATGCTAAAGAATGTCCAGATGTCTATCCAGTCCATGCTGTTCTCTGCTTTCTACAAGACATCTCTTCAGGCTTGAAACTGACAGCTGACCTGATTCTCCTCTTTTTGGAAGGCAAGAGAATAAGTGTTTTTTCTACCCTCTCTACATCTAGGCTAACTCCCATTATTACTTCCCTGGCTCTAAAGAGACAGAAGCCGCCTAACAAAGCAGGCTCCCTTTGTGAAAGTCAGCTTGAGGGAAGCATTTACCTAAAATATGGCTCCTTTGTGTAGTATCCAAAGTTAATACAGGTGCCCTGATATCGGAAGCTTCCCAAAAAGATAAGCACTGGTATTAGTACTAATACTTGAACTATTTAGTACCACTAATAGTAGAATGCAGTACTGCTTATGCTAGTGATATTCAGTACTGACACCATTACTAAATAACTAGCATTCTAGCTTAGAACAACAAGCTGTACAGAACTAACCTCCTTAGTTATATCTTTGGCTATAAATCTGCACATCTATTAATTTTCATATTCCTTCATCATTACAAATATATATATATATTTTTTTTTTTTTTTTTTTTATGACAGAGAGAGACAGAGCATGAACGGGGGAGGGGCAGCGAGAGAGGGAGACACAGAATCGGAAACAGGCTCCAGGCTCTGAGCCATCAGCCCAGAGCCCGACGCGGGGCTCGAACTCACGGACCGCGAGATCGTGACCTGGCTGAAGTCGGACGCTTAACCGACTGCGCCACCCAGGCGCCCCTACAAATATATTTTAAAACATCTTTGGCTAAACTAGAATAAAGACAATTTAAGCGTTTCCCAAATTCATTGTGATAAGAAGCCCATTATATGTCAGTCAGTGTTATGTGTATTTTATTTGCAAGTATGCCTATGCTGACTAATTGCATGTTACCCTACTTTTTTTATAAAATGAATTTTTCAACACTGTTTTGTTGATTGATGAACATCTATATTATAGTACCCTCCAGATACTAACATTGAGTACAACTAACAAACAAAACTGAACCGGGTGGAACACACTGTAGCAGCCGTGCTATAGAATAATGTTCTCTCCTCAGTGTGCTATTTAGGTTATATGCGTCTGTTCTTGCTACCCATTTTGAAATATGATAATTTGTTAATGGGGTGAGAGCTCATGAAACTTGTTATGAATTTTATACCTTAGTAAAAAATGTTGGAAGATAGAGATTGAAGCCAGTTTAGGGAACAGTTGCTTTAGAAATTTGTTTACACATTTTGAAATGATCAGTTAAAATGCTTCCACAGCTTGGCTTTTCAGTTAATATTTAATAAATACTCAAATTACATTGACTTCTAAAACCATTTTTAAATATATAACTCTGTTATGAAGCTCTGGCTAGCTGCTCAGGGATCTAATGATGTTGGGGGAGGTCATTGAGAGGACATGCTAGCTTGTTCACCTGTAAGCTGGCCCCAGGCAGTAGGAGTCTCCTCACCCCCTTTCCTGTTCTTGGAATATACGTTCTGCCTACTGCTCCCACAATGGGAGCTGTTCTGAGTACATAGCTTTAAGGGAGTAAGGGTATTGTTGAAACTATTTGGACTGAATATGTGAGTGAACACCATTAAGTCCTCTATATGACTTTTTTTTTTAACTTTTTAAATGTTTATTTATTCTTGAGAGAGAGATAGAATATGAGCAGGGGAAGGGCAGAGAGAGTAGGAGACACAGAACTCGAAGCAGGCTCCAGGCTCTGAGCTGTCAGCACAGAGCCTGATGTGAGGCTTGAACCCACAAACCGCAAGATCATGACCTGAGCTGAAGTCGGACGCTTAATCGACTGAGCCACCCAGGCGCCCCCTTACATAAACTTTTAAGATTCTGAACGGTGGGTGTGGAGATCTACTCATCTTGTAGATGCCCAAGGCAAACCTTGTATGTAAGTTTGCTTGCTTATTAACACCTCCACCTATGAATCTGGAGTGACCTGACTCTGTCTTCGGTCTCTCCTTGCCTTCTGCATATGGTGCCCATTTCAGATTTCACCTTGAGAGCTCCCCAGGTTGTGAACTAACAAAGGTGTACTTTTAAGTATAAAAAAGAGGAAAAGATGCCCAATTCTAAGTCTCTATTTTTTATATATTTAAAAAAAAACTATCTGCCTATCATTTCTTTTTTATCTAAAATTTCAGCAATCAGGGGAGATGAGATAGCTGTTCTTCATTTATATTGACTCAACTTTAAGAATACACGCTAATGTTTTGAGAGGATAATATTCTTCAGTTATATTGGTAGTAAGAAAAAAGTTTGCTCATATTCACCTTCATGGTTATTATTAAATAACATAAACAACATTTTGAGAAATGTGTAAGATAACAATTTCTAAATTTTCTTGGTGTTTCCTATCACGTTTGTGTTATATAGATAACACTTTAGCTATGTGGTGTCATTTTAATTACATCATGTAGTTATCAGTAAAGTAGATTAAATGAATTCGTTTTTTTTTTAATGTTAAGAATGGCATGAACAATAATAATGCTCTTGAGGCTAAAAAAAAAAAAAAAAGCTTGCTCAGAATAGTAAATGGTATTTTTTTAAAGTTTATTTATTTATTCTGAGAGAGAGAGTGTGTGCATGTGTGCAAGAGTAGGGGGAGGAGCAGAGAGAGGGACAGAAAGAAACCCAAGCTATGGACCCTGAAAATGGGGCCCAGGCTCAAACTCACCAATGGTGAGATCATGACATTAAGCTGAAAATCAAGAGTAGGCTGCCTACCTCACTGAGCCACCCAGACACCCCTTAAATGGTATTTTTTTTGCCTTTTTCTCTAAATAGGTGTGTGTAATGCTTGTTAAATTTCCAATGCACCCAAATAGAGTCTTTCTCAAGTGAGAAAATTCAGTAAAAGCCCTGATCTCCATCATGGTCAACCTTTGCCCCATCCTTGTTTCAGAGATGACTCTTTCTATAGAAAATGCTAATTGACTAATTAAACATGTGGTGAAATTTTGTTGGAGCAAAAATGCACAAGACTTAGAATGTCCAGGTCAGAATTACAGCTTAATTTTATGATTTTTCTTACAGTTTCCAAGATTCTACACCTACCTTACCTGTTTGCTTTGGGTCTCCAATGATACATTAATCAATTAAGAAATTCAATTATTTTAAATACATTCGGTCCATATGTTTTGAACACCTACATCATGCCAAGAACTATATTAAGTGTTGGGAAAACTGAGATAAGATACCCCATATTGAAGGACAGAATCTTAATGAATATTATAAATTCCTAATCATATTAGTCGTATATTGAAAGACCTAAATCCTTCTTACTTAGGGTAATACAAGGAAAACTAATTAACATTAGACAGATAAACAGGTAGTAAACACTATATGACCTAAAATTTTTACCTAATCATAGTTCTCTGCTTCTAAAAAATGTAGCAAATGAAATCACCTAAATATTCTATATAATACCTCATGCCCTTTTATAATATGACAAAGGTTTTCCTGAGAGATCTCTAATATGCTTGAGATTTTCTTAAACAGATTTCTAACAAGCAGGCAGCCATTCCACAAAAAGAAATTGGTATTAATATATAAAAATGATATTCATCCTTTTTATGGTTTTCTAGATGGGATTTGCATATAATTCTTATTAAGATTTGACACCTATTCATTTCAAAGCCAATGTTCTAAAAGGTTCTACTATATATTAGAAATAATAAGTATGGTATATTATAACATCATAATGATAGAGAGAGAAAATGTCTTATTTATTATGGTAATAAGTCAGGTAATAAAATATAACCTATGTTGGACCTAGACGATTAAAATATATTTTAAATCAATTTAAAACAGTAAAATACAGACATTTAAAGTTTATGCTAAACTGGGACAGAGAATTAACCTGGCTGGAATAAAGAGAAACAGTCTCGTCAGCTCAGCTGAACTAAGACAAGAGCCGAACTGCCAGCTGTGTGAGCAGCCAGTGAAAACAAGCCAGAATGGCAGTCAAGTCTTTAATCACTTAGTGTGATTGTATGTGCAAGTGGCTAAACTCCTCTCCTCTTCCATTTTCCACATGGAACTGCATTCCATGTCATTCTGTTGGAAGAAATGGAACTGGGTGGAGGGTTTAGATTTAGGTCAGGATATCAGCATAGTGGAAAAGTACTTAGTTTATTGAGTCAGAGTAGATAAGTGCCTTGAAATTTTCCCCTTTCTCCCAATAAGAAAGTCTCCTCAGATGTTCCTGACAAAAACCTTGGCAAAACTCTCCAGATAAAGAGGTCTCTGAATAAAGATGCTTGGCTAGCATTGCAGATATGCATAAGAACATGGCTGGCAAGGGGGTGGTGGGGCTAAGTCCAGGAATGCAACCGTCTTCAGAGACTGAAATGCCCTGGCTGTGCTTCAAGTCTGGTGTGAGGAGGGCAGCCTCCCTCTTGAGGCCAGGTAAAGGCCTTATAATTTCATATGGCTGGGTCTGAAAAAATCACATATGGGTTTTTTAACCAGGAGACAGACTCTTTAATTCTATTTTAATCACTGGAGTCCTAGAGTTACAAATATATTATTAAAATTCATTTCCAATATGTGTATATATCTAATTATCCTAAGTCATCTTTCTTGCTTTCAGCACACATTTGTCATCCAAGGGGATACTTCTGAATGTTTTTCCACTGAAACAATGATCCCTCCTCCATGCGTGGCACACTCCTGAGAAAAGGCCAGTTCGATGAGGTAAAATCACTTTCTGATATTTGCAATTTTTCACACTTTTTCCCCATGATTATTTATAATTTACCTTTACTTTTTCTAAGTGGCCAAACAATTCATTGAATTTACTGTCAAGTCCTTGGTGAGGTACCATGAGACTAGGATTGACATACTCACGTTATGATGTGGTCACTGACAAAATTATAAGTTAGACCTAATATAGTTTAAGGCTCTATATTCACCATGCATTCTCTAGTTCCTCTCATAGGAACAAATAGTTCCATATTTTAAATTCTGTCTTTAATACCTACCTTAAAATTTTATGAATCATCACTGACATTCCATTGTATATAGACTAGAATTCGATAATTAACTTCTAGACACCTAATGTACAGCATGGTAGTTACTAGAGCTAACAATATTGTAGTGTATACTTATAATTTGCTAAGAGAGTAGATCTCAAGTGTTCCTACTACCATATACACACACAAAGTATATAAGGTGATGAATAGGTTAATTCGCTTGATTGTTGGTAGTCATTTCACACAGCACATTTATACCATAAATATATAAAATTTTCATTTGTCAATCATACATCAGTAAGGTTATGGAAAAAGTAATTGGTTAAAAACAGAAGAAATGAAAAAAGTATTCAAAATTTTTAACAAGGCTTACAATATAATACACAATCTGATTCTGGCAAAATATCTGGTACCTTGTACCACTGTGAACATACCTCTCTGCATAGCAACATTGAACCAGGATCTAGTTAGCATTTAATAAATGGCTATTTTATGAAGAAACAAATAAAATAGAGTTAGTGAATGAATAACAAGCATCCTATGTGATATACAGAATATATCTGCATATGTATTTATTAAATCTCATTGAACTGACTTTGCAAAGACATTTCACCTGATCTGGCAAAAGCTTTAGACACTAAATTACTCTAAAATCAAGTAACAAAAAGAGAGTTATAGATATAATTGAAACCTTAAGTTTGTTTTTTTTAAATTAAGCTTTTTATTTGGAGTTAATTGTAGATACACATGCAGTTGTAAGAACTAATGAAGGGAAATCCCATGCATATCTTATTCAGCTTCTCCATTACTAATGTCTTATCAAACTGTAGTATGATGTCACAACCAGGATATTGACATGGCTACAGTTAAAATACAAAATGTTGTTTATCTTTTTTTAAAGTTTATTTATTTATTTTGAAAGAGGGAGAGTGAGAGTGCGAGTGGGGGAGAACTGGAGAGAGACAGAGAAAGAGAGAGAGAGAGGGAATCCCAAGCGGGTTTCGTGCTGTCAGCATGGAGTCCAACATAGAGCTTGAACCCACAAACTGTGAGATCATGACCTGAGCTGAGATAGGTCACTTAACCAACTGAGCCACCCAGGTGCCCCATATCTACAAGCATTTTTGAAAGATGTTGTATTGAAATTCCTCTCATTATGGAATGGTGGTCCTAGGTAAAATTTACGAGATGCCATGGGAAGGTGCTAAACACCTCTCAGTCTACATAGAGAAGATGATAAGCAAGTAAAGTGAAGAGTGCAAAAGATGGTCCATCATTGGGTAAGTGTTATCTATAAGTGACAATTCCTGAACTAATATTACACTGCATGTTAACCAACTAGAAAGTAAACAAATTGATACAAAAAAAATAAATTCTAGGTAAGGATGAAATAAAGTTAGATGATTGCCTCTATATACCTTTCAACTGAGGTACTTATGTGTTTTTAGTAGTGATTTTAAGGGGAAAACGTCTATAAGGTATTTGTGTTTAAAGGAAAATGTCTAGAAGGTATTTGTGTTTAAAACCATTTGCCTTTATCTCTTATTATTCTTGTAATTTTTCTGAAATGTAGAAGGCACATATCAATACCTGTAATTGCTGATACGTTTCATATACATAACTAAAGCATATATACCCACTAAATTAAAACCAGATTTATGTGTGCATCTATATCTGTCATGAGATGATTTCAACTGGCAATAGAGTAACTGCATTGCTAAGGCCACAAGAAGCAGCCTGTCAATGGCCCGCAGACTCAGAAGGGAAGTGGTATTTCCTTGGAATTCATAGATCTACCATTACGTGTCCTCATTTACTCACTCTCACTCAGCCCCTATTAAATATCTGCGTATACTGGGCATTGTTTTAGATGCTTCAGATGTAAAGAAACACATAGATTTTTGTCTTTCTTCAGATATCTGAGAAACCATTGGGGCTTTGTATGCCATTTGTAAATACATATGGAAAGCTATCTGCGATTACAAGAAGACCTGGGAGTGATGTGGACGAAGTTCTGAAAGGCAAATGAGAGCCTTTTGGAGCCGGTTATACCTAAGACAAATGGCAAAGGATAGAGCAGAAATCAGATGCACAGAAAAGAAAAGGGAAGTGATCCAGGTCACAGGGTTTTGCAACCTCAGCACTGTTGACATTGTGGGCCAATTATTTCTTTGTGTGTGGGTATTCTCACATATCCCCAGACATTGACAAATGACACTTGGGGGTAGAGTTGCCAGATTTAGCAAACAGAGATAAACACTATAGCAAATAAATATAAGACATCAATTCAATTTGCATTTTGGACAAAAAACATTTTTTTAGCTTAAGTATGTCCCATATTATGTATTGTTTGTCTGAAATTCAAATTTAATGGGCATCCTGTATTTTTTCTGGCAACCCTAACTGCCTTAAATTGCCTTAAATTGGTTGAAAACTTCTGAGTTAGAGGATAACATGATCAAATTTTATATTGGATAGCATGATCAAATTTTATAATTGATCCATCAATTTTTGGAGTCCATCAGTTGGGTTTGAGGGACAATGAGTTGACTAGGCTTTGGCATAACCTTTTCAATAGATGTGTATGTCCTCTGTGCCTTGGACTGTTCTAGGTAGAGGGTATAGAGTACAGACAGAAGAGCAAAATTCTCTGTCTGATGGAGCTTACGTTATCATGAGGAGAAGACAACTAGTAAATACATAGCTGAGTAAATTATAAGATCCATCAGGCAGGAGAGACTAGGTTTTGGTGCTGTGGAATCAAACGAAACCCAAAATCTCTATAACTAAAAACAGTAGGAGATTTTCCCCTGTGTTACATGTCTATCACAGATGGCCGCACCTGTCCTTCAAATGACCTTTCCTCTAGCACCCAAACTGACAGAGCAGCCTCTATCTGCAATATTTGTGCTTGTCCTCAGTGTGGAAAATGAGACTGTAGCAGAATATATGCTGACTCTTAAGATTTCTTAGCCAAAGGAACCACATTTTTCTAAGTTGAATGGGGTGGTATAAAACTCCTACTGGTACATGGTAACAGAAGAGATAAAGCTTTAAAGAAGCTAATGGAAAATTGGGATCATGATCTCTCAGATTGGTTCCCCATAAAAATGGAACCTGAGATAACGACTTGGTTTCAGGTAGTTTATGGAGGATATTCCTCTAGAAAGCCAGAACAAAGCAGTGGAGAGACTGAGTCAGGGAAGGAAGAAAAGCCAATATGCTGGTGTCCCATAGGGGTTGCTTCTCTGGGCAATGGGGATTTGCAATACCTCTGCTAGCAGCCCCTGAGAAGCACCTGGAATGTCTACTGGAATTCTTTATTTGGAAGAAGGGGATGCTGGAGCTTTTTTTACTGGCTCTGTTCTCAGGTGAGCAACACCAAATATAGGCAAACAGCAATACATTCTACTATATATGTAATGTCAGGCATAGAGAAAAAAAAAGAGAGGAAAAAGAAAAGGGGAAAAAAAGGATTAGAAGACCAGGGTAATGAAGCAAGTAAAATGTCGATTTTTATAATACTGATAAGACAGTTAGGAAAGGGGATATTTGAGCAAAGTTCTATAGGCAATGTGAGAGATCTTTATGGATACCTAGGAGGGGGGAAGAAAAAAGAACCCCAGCCAGAGGAATAACAACTACAAAATACCTGTCATAGCAAACCTGGCACCTTCAGAGACCTGGAGCTATAATTCTGCCAGTAAGGACGTTGTAAAATATAAGGTCAGCAGTGTAATAGGGATCAGGAGATCATGGAGATCTGCATAGGCCATTGTAAAGATTTAGGATTGGGGCGCCTGGGCAGTTCAGCTGGTTACGCATCCGACTTCAGCTCAGGTTGTGATCTCACGGTTGGTTCATGAGTTTGAGACCCACGTTGGGCTCTCTGTTGTCAGTACAGAGCCTGGAGCCTGCTTCAGATCTCCCTCTTCTCTGCCCCTCCCCTGCACTCTCTCCCTTTCTCTCTCTCTCAAAAATAAATAAGCATTAACAAAAAACACATTTAAGATTTAGGATTTACTCTCACGTGAGACTGGGAGTCACCAGAGAATATAGTGCAGAGGAGTGCTGTTACCTGACTAAATATTTAAAAAGATTACTCTGGTTACTATTGAGTAGACTATAAGGGATCAAAATCAGAAAGACCACGTTAAGGCTATTACAATAAGAGAGCTGAGTAGATATAAACATCTACACAAGATGGTAGCCATAGAGACAGTGAGACATGTTCAAAATCTGGATATGTTATGAAAGTATAGCATTTGGTTTTGCTGATGAATCAATGTGTGACGTAAGAGAAAGAAAATCAACCTAAACACGCACAAGATGGAGCTACCCTGAACTGAATTTGAGGATGAGGAAAGCTAACCTGTGTGAATTATGCCACAGATGAGAAGTTTATTCACAGAAATCATGATTGGTGTTAAAAATTACTCATTTAGCTCAAATCTAGAATCCCAGTTTGTACTGAGAGGTGACAATTTTCCAGAGCTCGCTTGAATTTTTCCACATCTTTTGACCAGAATCTTTTGTTCTAGAATATCTTTTTGAGATGGGTGTATAGCAAACAACATTGGAATGGAGGTGTAGTGTCTCCTTCCTGAGCAAGGGGCAGCCATGCTCGCTGCACATTATACAAGTTTCCCTTAGGTTCCCTAAGCTCTGAGTTCCTCTGCTTTAATGCAACCTACTCTGGGCCAGTTTCCCTCTGGTTCCTTTCGAATTGCCCTGTATAATTTAGGGCTCAGAAAACTGGTACAAGATTGGGCACCTGGCTGGTTCAGTTGGTGGAACATGAGACTCTTGATTTCAGGGTCGTGGGTTTGAGCCCCAATTTGGGCATGGAGCCTACTTAAGAAAGAAAGAAAGAAAGAAAGAAAGAAAGAAAGAAAGAAAGAAAGAAAGAAAGAAAGAAAAAAAGAAAGAAAGAAAGAAAGAAAGAGAAAAAGAGAGAGGAAGGAAGGAAGGAAGGAAGGAAGGAAGGAAAGAAAGAAAAGAAACAGAAAAAGAAAAAGAAAAAGAAAAAAAAGAAAAAGAAAGAAAAAGAAAAAAACAGAAAGAAAAAAGAAAACTGGTACAAGAAAATGCTTATAACATTGGTTATTGCTATTGCTGAGTGATGAAGTTCTTTGTCTGACCCAGGACACTTGTAATGTTTGCTAGATTTGTGAAACTGTAGCAGAAGATTCAAGTGTATCCACACAGGGGGATTAAATGACATGTGATTATGGAGCAGTGATTGCAATGATGAGTCTACAATTCAAGGAAAGCTAAGGATTGCTAGCTACTACTAGAAGCCAAGAGAGACAAGGGAACAGATTTTCCCTCAATTCTCTAGAAAGAACCCTGCCGATAACTTTGATTTCAGACTTTAGCCTCCTAGACTATGAGAGAATAAGCTTCTGTATTGCCACCCAGTTTGCAATACTTTGTTTGAGCAGCCCTAGAAACTAACACACAAATTATAATTGGCATTCTGGAAAAAAAATAATCATTACAGTTGACAAATTGGCACAAGCTCTAATTAGTCAGCATTCTACACGTAAGATTGGGGTTTTCAAATCTAGGCAGAACCATATAGTGTTATACTTTTTATTAGTTAAAAGCTGATCATTGAGGAAGTCCGTTCTCCGTATTCTGTTTGAGTTTGCCACGTATTTTTCTTTGTCATTGTCATCTTCCTCACTGTTAGCATTATCACTGTATCCATTATCACCATCTTCAACAACACTGTAAACAAATCTGAAACTATTTAAGCACTTCATTTAGCTTAGCATCATTTTAGATGTATCATCCCTGACATAAAGAACATGAAGAACAACCAAATATTGAACAAGCACATAAATAATGAAGAGTGCACTTCCCTTCCTTAAACCCATTTGTAGCAAACATCATTACAAAGAAATGTTCTTTATAACCAAGTTATTTTGACCATGGGCGCAGGTCCAATCCTGAGTGAACTCCAATAATGCGATTGAATTGAACCCTCTACAATGAATCAAATTATATTGTGGATGATTCTATGATCTCTACCCCAGCAACAGCCGTTTTCAAAACCAAAAATAAGTGTGATTTGCATTACCAGAGTCAAGTGGGTCCAACTTCAGAAATGTTGAGACAGAAGAGGTCGAAGCGAAGATTTCATTAACTCTTTAATTCTCCAATAATTTACATACCCCTGAATGCCACACATTTCCATTTTATTCCCCCCAAAGCCTCCTACAAACTTAAGTAACATTCACGCTGAATGTTACAGGATCTTGCCAAAAGAGAAAGGGAGAGAGAGCAGTAAGAGGAGTGCAGGGGAAATAAAACAAAATGGAAAAGGAGTGAGAGGGAAACTGGCAAGAAGAGAATTCTCTCCATAGTTTACTGCATAGAGATGACAGGATCTGTTTCCCTTTTTCCTCTTCTGAATTCAAAGCTGTTTTTTTTTTTTTTTTTTTTTCCCATTCTAATGAGTTAGAGAAACTGGGCATCAATTCAAATTTTACTCTAATTCTGCTGACTGGAAATTTGATATCAAATAAAAGATTCATTATAAGATAAGCCTATAACAACACAGCAGTGCACAAGTACTGCATTTCATCGTAATGGAATTCTACCCCTATAAGCTTCCCCCAACATATGAATGAGCTGTAGAATAAAAATACAAGTATTTGCAATTCAGAGTGAATTTTTGCTTAAAAATTATGAGCATGAACACATTTGGATTGGACTGTGGGCTCTTATTTTCGTCATTAAATACATAAACTGCATTACCATTCTATATAATGTAATTTCCATAAATTATTTTTTTAATGCGAAACATTCCTTCAGTAGTCTCACGTGAGATAATTAATGCCACTAGTGTATGAAGCAATGAAACTATAGTTTTTTTTTTTTCAAGATAAGAATCAAGAAATATTCAGAACACCTACAGTTTGAGAGACTTTTTCAAGGGTAACTTCCCTTGAATTTTACACTAAACAGTATTGTACAAAATTTATATTTTATCAGGGTTTTCAAAATTCTTGTGAGATTTTTTTCCCTCCTTAGGTATCTGAGTAAGTCTAGATCACTCACAGTTTTTGGTGACAGACCCAGATTCTTCCTCATACCTGATACCTCTTCGAGAAAGGAAGGGTGCTCTGGACTTCCTATAAGCTGTGCTGAGGCAGAAATGATTAGAAATAAGGTTAAATCACAATTCTATCTTATACAGTTCAGGTTAATAGGTGTAGTCTTTTCTGTTTTTGTCATACAGAGGTCTTTCATAGGAACTTTGAAAATTTTTACATGTTCTGTTTCTAACAAAAATGTATGGTTCCATTTTTCTGAAAGAAATGGACATGAATCTTGATGTGACCTAATGAAAATAATGTACAAAGTCATGACTTATTATTTCTATGTTTATCTGAAAAAAAAGGGGGGGGGACATTCAATACAAATGAGAGGGAGCTTCAGGCCTAAAAGGAAAAATTTCATCAAGGTCTTCTACACCATCTAGAGAACAATATCTTAGCTGTGACCTAAGAAGACACCTTAATGGTGATGATGATGATGATGATGATGAATAATGATAATAATGTATAATTATGTGCTTTAAAGTTCACAGTGACTTTTCAAATCTATTATTTCGTTTCCTCAGTATAGCACCACTATTGAAGTAGGCATTGTAATCCATGTTTTACCAATGAGAAAATTAGCTCAAGGTCTAATATATGAGTAAATAATTCATTCCTTGGATTTAGGAATTCTCAGTCCAAGTTCAGTGCTGTGTTAAAGTATTAAAAATAAAAAAGTCCACAGTACTAACATGAACCATCTGTCCTACTGCAGAGCCTGAGAAGGCCACTAAATATTGAACATTAAAATGTTCAATGGCTTGACACAGCACAGGAAATACAGTCAATGACATCGTATGGTGACAGATGGTAGCTATATTTATGGTGAACACCACATAACGTATGGAGAAGTTGTGCAGCTGAAACTAATGTAACATTGTGTGTCAACTATATTCAGAAATTTTAAAAAATGGCCTCATTGTAGTGGGATTTCAAATGAAACTTTTTTTGTAATCTTCTCTTCTTCCTTCATATTGAAAAAAAAAATACCTTCAGCCACTGATCTCGCAATGCCATTAATGTGAAACCTTGCATTTATATATAAAGCTCTTTGGACAAACCTTCCTCAGAATCCTGTTTCCTCTCTTTTCATTCCCTAGTACATATTTCCTTTTTCCAATCCCAGATGAGCCCTGATTACAGAGTCTATTTTATTATTCTTATGTCCTTGCATTTTTAAGAAAACTTCTGAGAACAGTATGGGGACTTTATCTAAGGGGCTGTTCCCTCTTTGTCATAGGCTGCTCAGGCTGCTGTAAGAAAAAACCATGGATTGTATCATTTAAACAGTAGCCATTTATTTTTTCACAGTTCTGGAAGCTCTGGTAGATCAAGGTACCAGCTGATTTCGTTCCTGATGAGGACACTCTTCCTATCTCCCAGATGACTACCATTTTTCTGTGTCCTCACATTGCATATATATATATATAGAGAGAGAGAGAGAGAGAGAGAGAGAGAGAGCACTCTCGTCTCTTCCTCTTCTTATAGGGGCACTAATACCATCGCAGGGGCCTCATCCTTGTGACCTCATCTAAACCTAATTACCTCCCAAAGACCCCACCACTAAATATCATCACCTTGGGGATTAGGACTTAACATATAAATTTTGGGGACGATGTGAACAGTCAGGCTGTAACACCATTTTACCTGTCTCAATGTCTGGGGAAATAAAACATATTTTTTTTCTGCACAAAGTTTACGTAGTGGCTTCTTGGACAACAGTCAGGGATTTCTAAGACTAAATCTGTCTGGTATGCATGGAGGTAGAATGGTTATTGACAATGCAGGAAAATAACTTTTATGTACTGAGCACCTCTAGGAGGGAAAATATGATAGACATGGCATGTTCTTCATCTTATTTAATCCTCACAGCAATGCTGTAAAGGATATTTTCTTACTGTGATTTTGTATATGAAGATATCACTGTTCATAAGGTTTGAGTAGCTCTTTCAAATTACTCACCTTTTAAGTAGCAGAAACCACAAAAGAAACATTTTTTTTTAACTGAAAATATCTGCTTTTACCTATTGTAAATATAGTGCATAAAGTGGGCCTCAATCCAGGGGCTCTGGGTTCCATGAGTATATAGTTTTAGGGTGACATCAATCTCTTTAAAGTGGCCATTTCTCTGTAGCAATAGGAATTTGTACAAGGTAGAATGGGGCAGAAATGGAATTGATGAGACACCAGAGAAGGCTCTCTAGAGAAGGCTGACTCTAAAATGAGATTTAACGTAAGTGATTCTATGTAAATAATAGAGGGACCTTTAATCCAGATGGAGGAAATACTGTGTGTAAAAGCACAGAACTTTGTGCAGTTGTAACCAAACAAAAAATACAAACAAATTTCTCATTGTGGTAGTGGCGGTGCCGATGCTGACAAAGGAAACATTTCGGAAAATTACTAAAGTCCGGTGAGCATGCTTCTGTTGCAAAAGGAGGAATGTATATCCTGAGAAGAGGGGAGGAAAAAAAGCAGAAGACATGAAGCGAAGCCTGAAGTTGCCGCCATGCATGTGTTGAGCTAGTACCTTAGCAGTGGTATCACAGGAAGAGGCAATAATCAGAGGAAGGGTGTTGCATACTTTTTATAAATAAAATGAGTATAATACTAACATTTAAGATGATTAACTATGAACAGCTACTAGCAGTTTTAGAAATTTTAGAATCTTATAAAGTCTCAGAATTTTATAAATTCAAGGCCAAGTTTAACAGCCACACAGAAGTAGATTTTGCTTTTGTAATTTTAATACATTTAGAAAACAAAGGTTTAAACACAAAGGTTTAGACAAAGGTATAGAAAGTCATTTACAGTTCACCGTCTGGAATGACCAAATACTCATTTGATCATTTTATTTTAGATCTCTTTTTTTTAATAAAAGAAAAGGAGTTTATTTAATAAACTCATTCTTCTTTTCTTTAATCTTCCATATGGCTTCTCTTCAGTCCTTAGAGGTGATTCTTAAACTACCGTGTATGGGATTTTTTAGTCTTTGTTTTTATTTTTTTAAGTTCATAATCTTACCCCATGTATACATTAATAAAAGTATATATTTTTGCTTAAAAAGTATTACTGCTGATAAACACAGAATATTCCTTTCTGTCCTTCCATCTTTTTTTTTCACACCCAAAACCCTAAGACCAAAATTATTTTGACTCATTTTTGGAATAAGAAGGGAAATGAGAGACACGGAGATTCTCTAGCAGCAACAAAAGCTTCTTTAATGAAAGATTAGGAGCAAAGTGTTTCAGAATAGCATCGTTGAAGGAAAAAAATCCTGTATTTACAATGACCTGGTCAAAAATATTCAGATGACCAAACACTCATATGTAAGTGGGGTAAAGACCAAATGGTGAGACACTTATGATGAGGTAGGGTGGATCAAAGGAATAATAAATAGATGAAGTCCAAAATGAAAAAAGTCTTTTTAATTTTTTTAATGTTTATTTATTTTTGAGAGACAGAGAGAGACAGAGCGTCAGTGGGGGAGGGGCAAAGAGAGATTGAGACAGAATCCGAAGCAGGCTGCAGGCCCTGAGCTGTTGGTACAGAGCCTGACAGGGGACTCGAGCCTGTGAACCAGGAGATCATGACCTGAGCTGGTCGGATGCTTAAACCGAATGAGCCACCCAGGCACCCTGAGAAAATTCTTTTTTAAAGTCTAATCAGGAAATAAATTTATTCAAATGTAATAACAGGTACTTTATTAACACCGTATTGAAGTTAGAAATATCTCATTTTTAAGTAAAGTAGCAGGGTACTGTGGGCACATGCTGCAGTTAATAAGAGGCTATAGAATTGAGAAACATCTTTATGACCTAGCTAGGACCTTCTCAAAGAGATATTCCCTTGTTGAAAACAAGACATTTAATTTCTTTGTTGTTCCTTCAAAAGAGTTCTATATGGGGGCGCCTGGGTGGCTCAGTCGGTTAAGTGTCTGACTTGGGCTCAGGTCATGATCTCACAGCTCATGAGTTCAAGTCCCATCTTGGGCTCTGTGCTAACAGCTCAGACCTGGAGCCTGCTTTGATTCTGTGTCTCCCTCTCTCTCTGCCCCTCACCTGTTCACACTCTGTCTCTCTCTCTCTCAAAAATAAATAAACATAAAAAAATAAAAATAAAAAAAGAGTTCTATATGGTTGTACAAACCCCACAATAATTAACAGTTTGAGGAGAGTTAAAATGGTACATAAAATTTCCAGTGTTTTAGATAGTCATACCAACTCAGTGATGCAATTCAGCAAACTTCGTGTGGATACACATTTGTCCTGACATAATTGAAACAGAAACGTTAATTTTCAATTACTGAAGAAATTATTAATTAACACCCATCAATGTGGCTTATAGTATGTCTTTTAGGGCTAATTCCTGTGGAATTAATTTCCTTCACAAATATTTGAGTCCTCCCCAAAGTATGTGGCATCACTCAAGGTGTTGGTGATACCACAGAAAATAATAATAACGTTAGTACAAAATAAATTTCTATCCTTGTGGAATTCTAGTATTGCATAATATGTTTGCAAACTCAAATGTTTTCATACCTTCCATAAAGATTAATGCATTTATTTGAATTTTGCCTAACCAAATTATAATGTTGAATGATTGGAAGGGAAATATATCTACCATATGTACAATACTAAGAGGTGATATTAATATAGGGATAAGGAAGCTACTGTCATTCAGATATCATTAAAATATAATAAACCTTATTTCAATTTTCCCATTGTTTTATTTCTAAAATACTATTTTTATTAAATTCTCCTCCAGAAATTTTCTCAAGAAAATATGCTCATATCACTCTAATTTAAGAAGGTTATAAATACACAATAGCAGATTAAGTCCTTACAGGAATCAGGCAGAAAGATATTCATTTTTTTCTTTCCAGTAATATTTCCCAAATGTCTCACCATGGAATTCTTTACCCATGTGTCGGCAATTAATTTCTCAGGAAACCACTACCCAGCAGAACATTTTGAGGACTGTTTCTCCAAAGTAAACCAGACCTTAGGATTACTATAGTTGTAATGAAAAATATTATTCTCATGGACACTACTAATGTCAACGATATCTATTCTACCATTAAAAAAAAAAGACTCCTACTTTTGACTGGAAGCTTGAATGCTCAGTCAGTGAGCACATTTCTCAGGTCCTGCGCAGCATTATATGGCTACGTGACTGGACCTGGGCCACATAAATAAAGTTGGGCCAATGACATTTGTAGAAAAGTAATGAATAGTTTTATGTTATATGCTTAAAGACCTATACGTCTTATAGGTGTTCTCCTTTACTGTTTGTGATGTGGTGCCAAGATGTGGTACCTTAGGTCCAGAGAGGATGATGAAATTATATAGCTAGACTGAGTCCATCAATAATTTTGTGGAAGAGCTTGCTTTTGATGAAGTGTTACAGAAGAGAGACGTAAATATCAATGTTTTATGAGCCATTATATATTGTATTTAAAAAGAAGAGTAGGGGCAGTTTGGTTGTCAGTCAGTTAAGCATCCAACTCTGTGCTGACAGCACAGATTCTTGGATTGGGATTCTCTCTCCCCCACTTTCTCGGCCTCTCCCCCACTCTCCCTTGTTCTTTTTCAAAATAAACAATCATTAAAAAAATTTAAAATGGAAGACGAGACCAATGCTTATTTTAAGATTATTGAATGCAAAAAGTCACATGACATGAAAACTGCTATTTTTTAATGCCTAGGTTTACCATTTTTTTCAAGTTATATGATAGCTTGGAGGATAAGGATAATACTTCCTTTTATATACAAATTTTCATCAACTTCAAATATTTCAAATTCCAGTAAAACAATCTGTGACCAATAGACATGCAATCACTAGTATACTGCATCTTCCTAGTTCTCCTAATTGGTTCCTACTGCTGTGCACGGTCCCTTTGAGTAGTAGTCTACAAGACAGGGGCAGTAACATTATACACAACAGCCTTTTATCATCATGTTTCTAGGTATCACTCTTTGCAATCACTTTCAATCACCAACTCCTCTTTTTATATTTTTATTCTCCCTAGTGTAAATGTTGTATCATTTTAGGGAAAATGGTAACTAAATCTTCCTCATACAAAGTTTAGCTAGAGGTTTTCTATTACACTGAGGTTAAGTCCCACTCAGTAGGGAGAGGGACGCTCTGAAAAATGGTATATACTTGTTTTGAGGACTAAATGAGATCATTGCATGAAGCATTTATGGAATGTTAAACTAAATGTTCCTGTGTATATGAGTTAACACTATCATCATTATCATCATCATAACCTATAAGTAACTTTTGAGACCACAGCCCTCACTTTTAGCCTAGCCCAAGATCATTGTCACGTATTTTTAAGCCCTTCAACTTTCCTCTGATGTCTTGCTATGTAATCCTACAACTTTTTCAGTCACAGGACAAATTTTATGTTTCCCATGAACACTGTGCCAATGAGTTTTTTCCTTCTTTTCTCTCTTTGCACAGCTTATTTAGCATATATTACACTGCAACTACTTATTATTCTTTTATTGTTTATGTATCTTCTTGTTGCCATATCACTTAATCACTTATCATTAGATAAGCTGGTTTTTAATGCTTGTTGAGATAACATATGTACAGAAAAGTGAATGAAATATATTAATCTAAGTGTAATCTTAATGAATTTTTACCTAGCATACTCCAATAAAACCGCCATTCATATCAAGATGTAAATCATCTCCAGGTACCTGAAAGATTTACTTTTATACCTTCCTGGTCTAGGACACTCTTACGTCCCCTCCCACAGGAACATGCACTTTCCTGACTCGTGTAACCATAGATTAGTTTTGCCTGCTGTTGAAGTAATGCATGGAAGCTTATTGTTCTAGTGTTTTTTTAAATGTCTATCTTGAAATAATTACAGATTGACAAGAAGTTGCAGAGAAATGTACAGGGAGATCCTGTGTACCACTGACCTAGCCTTCACTAATCTTGCATAGCTATAATACAGTATCATAACCAGGAAATAGATATTAGTATGATCTACAGATTTCACCAGTTATGCATATGTACACTCAATTGTATATGTGTGTGTGTGTGTGTGTGTGTGTGTGTGTGTGTGTGTTTATCTGCAATAAAAACGCATTTATAGATTTAAGTCACTAAAGCGCAAGACACAGAACTATACTGTTATCCCAGGCCCTCTGGTACTTTTCCTTTAGCCATACCCCGGCATCATCACAACACCCATCTACCTTCCATCTTTAAACCTTGGCAAACACCAATCTCTTCTTCATCTCTATGAGCTTGCCATTTTAAGAATATTGTATAGATGGGATTACATAGTGTGTATCATTTTGAGATTGCCTTTTGTTTCATGCAGTGTAATTCTTTTGCTGTTCCTCCAAGTTGTGTGCATAGCATTAGTTTGTTATTTTTTATTGTTGAGTAGTATTTCATGGTAGGGGTGTACCACATTTTGTTTAATCATTCACCCATTGAGAAATATTCGGGCTGTTTCCAGTTTTGGCCATTACAAATAAAGGTTCTATGAGCATCACACACAAATATGTGTGAATGTAACTTTTTATTTCTCTGGGATAAACACCCAATATTTCAATTACTGTTTATTGTTAGATTAAAAAAAAAACCCACTAAACTCTTTTCCAATGTGTCTGTAATATTTTACATTCCCAACAGCAACGTGTAGTAATTAAGTTTCTTTTCATCTTTGCCATTGCTGGAGTAACCACTATTTTTTTTTTTATTTTAGCCATTCTGTTATGTGTGGTTTTAATTTGCATTGGATTGAGGTTTTAATTAGCATTTTCCTAATGACTAATGGTGTTGAACATCTTTTCAACTGCTTATTTGTCATGTATGTATTCTTTTCAACGTAATGTATGTTCATATATTTTTCTAATTTTTAATTTGATTGTTGTTTTTATTAAATTTTGGATTTGGGATTTCTTTAAATATTCCAGATGCAAATCAAGATAGTGTGTAGTTACAGAGTGATAGTTATACAGATGAATGGAACAGAATAGAGACATGAGAAATTGACTCACAAAATTTGCCTAAGTGACAAAAGTCCAAAAGCAATTTAAAAGAGAAGGGATGGGTTTTTCAACAAATTGTGCTAAAGCAATTGGACATCTGTAGGTAAAAAATAAGCCTCAACCTAAGTTTCCTTTTTTACACAAAATTAACTCAAAATTGTTCATGAAGTTAAATGTAAGTAGAAATCTAATGTTTAGAAAAGAAGAAAACATAGGAGTAGACAAAAAATATACTTAAACTTGACGCTAAATTCATGACTCATGCAAGCACAAGTTCACAACTGGACATCATGAAAATTATAAACTTTGTTAAGAGGACGAATAGACAAGCGAGAAACTGGGAGAAAATATTTCCAAATGATTTTTAACACTTTTTAGGGCAGGAATTATATTTGGGTGTCTTGCTCGCACTTATCTACAAACATTTCCTAAATAAAAATAGTACATGGTAAGTTTGAGAAAACCTGTTGAGATAAAACCTGAAAGTTGGCTGGCAGAGACATTCTAACTCTACTTGGGTATCGGAGAGGGCAAATTATTCTGGAATGCAAAGAGAAAAGTCCGATTTGGTATTACATAATTCACGAAAGAAAATGCAAAACATTTTTGAGATCTCCAATTTCCCGTGGACCCTGTTTCACACGATGTTTCTGTGAGAATGATGTGCATGCATTGTTTACCATGCATGGGTCATACTCTAATGTTCTTGTTGACAAATATAATTGATTGCAATGGAACTACTCTTGACAGGGCTCAGTCTGCTTGTTTTGCAGAATTTGAGTGTCCTACCACAGTGTTGCTTCAAGACAACAGGAAAAAAGTACCAATCTCCCTGAAAAGTCCTTTTAAATATATCCTGGCTATCAAATGTCAATGCAGCTGACAAAGTGTCCAGCAAACTGCAAGTACTAGATATCACATGGTGATTATAAAAATTTACAGCTGTCAGCTAAAATGAGAATATCTCCCATGGGTGTGGAAGTAAAATGTGAGGATTAGCTGATGAAGCATTCTGCTCTGGCTTTTTCTTTCATGAACTAAGATCACAGAGATGTGAGAATGTCATCCACAAGGTTCAACAAAATGTTCTCCAGAATTTAGAACATGATATAAGACTTTGTGAAAACATCTTTCTTACAGAAGACAGAATGTTTCAACTCCTGTGAAAGGCAGGGTGAAGTTCTTAATTGGCAGGATAAACTCAGAAAAGATTAAAATACACCTTAATTAGCATCCCACATCTTAAGCAATGAATCCTATTCCACAGTAATCTTTGCTCGTGGCATAGGTATTGCTGCCATGTTAAGGATGCTGCTCATCTAAAGATAAAGATCAGTTTCTCAATCATGTCTAGAGATGTCTAAGGCTTTTGAAGAAAGCAGGGATGTGACTGAATTTGATTCAATATTTTCACTTCCCTAACAGGAATTTTTTTTATGAGACAATGTGTTCATACAATTGTTTGGAAACATACCCTTATCAAGAAATGTGGATGAACTCAATACATTGTTATTTGTATTTTTTCTGACTATGGATGCAGTCATGTTTAATATAAGAAAATGGCTAATTCAGCATGGTATAGAGATCAGCAAAAAATACAGAAACTTCCTAGAGGTGAAGCAGACACAGATAAAGAATGAACAACAACAACAAAGAATGAACATGAGGCACATATAGTTTCCTATAGCTCATACATATTACTCTCTCAAGCCATCTTATCACCACATTTATAAGATCAATCTACCTTATTAGTACACAATTCTGTATCCAGTCACTCTCTGATGCAACACTTTATCTCTCCTGGATATGTGCTACATTGATTTCTCTATCTTCAGTTTCTTTCCATTACATCTTCAGTCTTAGGTCAACTTTTCTAAAGCACAGTTCTGATCACAATATTTACATACTCACAAATTTTACTACCAAATAAAGCCATAATGAATTAGCATGACTTTCAAAGTCACCAGCTTTTTCACCTCAATTTATTATTGCAAAGGTACTTCCCACTCTTTTCCTTCAGTTATCCAAGTAAATTAGATATGCCATGCAGGATACCCACTCTTAATATGGCCTCTTTTCACTGGAGTTTCCCTACTGGTGTGTATTTTATTTTCAGTATTAAACTTAGAATCAATATAAAACATTGGAGATGCCACTTGTAATGCACTCAGAAAAAAATGCAATATACTGGGATGTATGTCATGACTTTATGAGGAAAGCAAATCTGGTAAAAATAAATTTCTTTCTAAAAGTTTGAATGGGATAAAATCAATTGGATGAGTTACTGAGCAGTGGGTATTGATGCTAATACATGCAAATTTAGAATCTTGAAGCATCTGAGACCATGAGTACTGAAGCTGAACTAAAGCTACAAAGAGATAAAATATATAATAATCAAAAGCGGTAGGAGTGTGTCATTGTACAACCTGAGGAAAGGACTGTAAGAGGGATGCCAGCAGGCATGAGCAGAGGGTGCTAATTTCTGCACAGGAGGCAAACTATGTAAGAAGTCAGCAACGTGAAAAAGGCTCTACCAAACAGGAATTGTCACAGCATTGTCAGTCAGAGGAAGTCTTCCTTGAGGCTACTTCCTGTAATATCCATCCAGCTGATAATGACACCGTGTAATTGGGGTGTCAATTTCAGTTTTGTTTTGTTTACTGAGAAATTACCTTTTCTATTTCCATAGAATTTTTAAATCCTTCTTGAGCCTCAAGTTGGTTGTAGAGTACACCATTAGGTGCACGTAAAAAGGTAAAGACCATAGAGAATGCCTAAGTGCTTACTTGGAGACTGGTCCATTTTCAAGGTCACTATATCACCAGCAGTCAAGGAATTAGGCCATTCTAAGTTTATTCCTAAATTGAGTCTCAGTGTTAGTATAGTTTCCATTTGGCAGGTTTAAAGCTGGTTTCATTTAGTAGGTTTTAGCTGTTTCTCGTTAAAAAATAACTTTTACAAATCAGGTATAACCTGCTGATTACTACTAGTGCTACTACAATTACTTTTTGAATTACTAAATTAAAAAAATGTAGTATGTTAAGTAAAGCCATATCTGTATATTATTTTCCCCTTTTTGACCCTTGGTTCAGAAATCTTGGGATGATTCCAAGATGTACAGAGCTTAATGATACCCCTCATTAGCATCATATCAGCATCCATGATCTACCTAGAAAAATAAAATTCTCTGTAAAAATTAATAAAGACTAATAAGTATTTACAATTAGTAGAAAAATAATAGTGAAAAAGATAACATTTCCAAATACAAACACTTGATATTTACCTAGATTCTCTCTTATTTATGTGTATTTTTTCTTTATTTTTATATACTGGCCACAAAGGTTTTTTTTTTTTTTCATAGATTTTAAAATTCATTGAACAAGTGTCATATTAATACCTCAGTATAACACCATTCTGAATTTCAGAAGTTAATTGAAAAAAACAGAAAAGTATAACAAAATTAATTACAGAAATCATCATAGATTTTTAAGGCATAATCCATAAATTTCAAATAAGACATTTTCTGTGTACATTTTCAAAATATTTTCTGGTTTTCTATAAGCACCAAGGTTCAAAATCCAAGTTTCAAGTTGGATTATCACATGTTCTATTTGCATTTTATTCCTCTTATGTTTAGATAGTGTTTCCCCCTACTTTTAGAATTAACATCTAGCTATGTCATATCCCACTTTCACACATTTTCTTCCAGCATAAAACAAATAATTCAGCAAGTTACAGCTATAAAATATTTCAGAGTAGATAACTCTGAGCATTGACTGCAGGTAAGCAGTAGATTCTTTGAATTTTTTCCTTGAGATTTGGAGTGCAGGGAGAAAAATCACCCTCTCCAGCATTTTCTTTCTATCTCAGAAACCATTGTTTCCAATCTACATGCATTTATTCCATAAGACTTATGTTGGAAGAGCTAAACTGGACAGTCCTGTTTCTCTCAATTATTTCAGTTTGCTTTAGCTCAGGAAGAAAAAAAAAAATAATCTCTATAAAAAAACTAATGGCTGTTGTAGAGAATCATCACAGTTGTAAGGATCATGGTGAGGTAATGATAGATCTGGCATGAAGAAATCAACAGTAGCAGTCAAAGGGAACATGTTACTTTAAGAAAAGGATACAAAGAATTTACATATATGAAAATGATTTTTCATATTACCACAAAATTACAACTTGGTGGTATCTTCTCTTCAGATTCAGACATACCCAACTATAGAGGTGTGATTGCCATCAGATACTTCAAGGACCTTCCTTTGTAATTTTTACCCTCTGGGTTCCACTAGACACGGCACTAGAACACATACAATATAGGCTTTAGACTACAAACCCTGTCTCCTGTATTACTTTGCTTATACTTGGAATGCCTTTGTCTGGATCTATATAAATATGTGAACACTCAAGGATAAATTCCAATCAAATTTTTGGACTGCCGTGTGAGCATAGCTTGAGGCCTCACACCTGCACCACCCCTCACCTTTCTTAAAGTGATCAATAACCCTAAAACAAGGAAACACTTAACTGAGTGATGAACTTGAGACACAAAATGTTATCTGTCTGCCTGAAACAATAGAAAATGTATCGCATATAAAAAGTAGATGAGATTTGAAGAAGAGGATATTTAAAGCTGACCACATATTATCCCGTCAACTAAAAGATGAGAGTACCTCAGCAATAAATAGAGGGCACTTTTGCAACATACCGCGAACACTTCTAATACGAGAAGCCAATATAGTAGAGGACCTGTTCCAGGAAAAACCTATGCCACAAGCAGAATCTTCCTAAAGAGACAGTCACCAAGATGGGCCAAAATTGTCTCTGGTTAGAGTATCTTAAGCTTTAAAGAGAGAAGACCCTTCATATTGCTCATCTTAAACATAGTGCCTGGCATAACATAGATACCCAAAAAATATCTACTGACTGTTTTTATATTTAAATGTGTATGTCAGAATAGATTGAATCCCATATTGTGGAATATTTTTCAACATTGTAATAGGAGGATGTAAACTAAATACATGATAACAATTTTAAAAGAAAAATAGCGTGGTTAGGAAAAATTCCAAAGTATTAAGTAAAAAGCAGGATTTTGTTTTAAACAGTGAAATAAACAAGTGCCCCAGAACAAAACATAAAAATTTGATAGGAAATATCTCTAAAAATCTCATGGTAAATTAGAAAGTACTGCAATCATCCACCATCTGGTGATTGTTTATAAAACGAATTGTACAGGGATTTAGACATTTCTACTGGGACTTAATGAGTTAGTTGGAAAGAACAAGAACACACAAAATATTCTCTACAAGTATTATAATTAGATGGTGTTCCAATTTCATGTAATAAAGGTGGCTGGTATGTAGATATCCAAAGTGTACCTTCAACTTTGTAATATATCTGACTGCTACCTCACTCATGTTTCTGATCCAATGCCTTTACAGAGGCTTGTGTGTGTATGTAAGAGGTTTGAGGGTGGAATATTCAGGGAAATATTTAAGGACTATAAGATTCCACTTTGACTAATTCAGGTTAAGTGATAATCATGCCCTAAATTTAAATAAATTCATTTTGACAAAATGATAAAGATGAGTTTTCAATGTTAGAAAGTTCTTCTTTGTTAATGCACAGGCCACTATTATTATTAATTTATCGAAATCTATATTTTGTTCTTTTTTCCTTTCCTATGCTAAAAAACGACTCTCCATTTCTCTGATTACATTAACAAGACAGCAGTGGATTTGACTGCTTCTTTGAATAACTTGAGTATCTTTAATACTTTTTTCAAGTACTGTTAGAATCAGAAACTACATCTGCCCAGATGATATATGGGAAAATTAACACTGCTGTTTTTTGCTACCATTGTGAGTTTATCAGTGATTATAGAGTGAAAAGAAAATATATACATGAGCTTTCTTGGAAATATCTCAAAACATTAACTGGCATAAGATGTCTTGAGTTTTTTCTCCAATCGATATGTCAAATCATGCCACCTTCATTATTCTTTATTAATTTTTCTGAACAATCAAAAATAATCTAAAAATGTGGTTATATATAAGGCTGAAAATTGTTCCATTTAACAAAATTTGCTTCTATTTAGCTACTTTATAAGCAACTCAGTTTAATAGAACGATGAATACAGATCACAAGAGGAAAATGCTTATTAAAAATATAGTTATAGGGGCGCCTGGGTGGCTCAATCGGTTAAGCGTCTGACTTCGGCTCAGGTCATGATCTCACAGTTTGTGAGTTCGAGCCCCGCATCGGGCTCTGTGCTGACAGCTCGGAGCCTGGAGCCTGCTTAGATTCTGTGTCTCCCTCTCTCTCTGACCCTCACCCCGTTCATGCTCTGTCTCTGTCTCAAAAATAAATAAAAATTAAAAAAAAAAAGAATGTAAAAATATAGTTATAGTGGAATTATGATTTATAGACAGA
The DNA here is from genome assembly GCF_018350155.1 of Leopardus geoffroyi. Taxonomy (NCBI): domain Eukaryota; kingdom Metazoa; phylum Chordata; class Mammalia; order Carnivora; family Felidae; genus Leopardus; species Leopardus geoffroyi. Next base: position 95,307,544 of record NC_059338.1, on the reverse strand, counting down.
AATAATAAGTGTATTATAAGCTAACTGCAATGTGAAAATATTAAATATCACTACACAAGTATATGTTATTTTATTGTCTACCTCATGATCATTTATTAATTAAATTTTAATATAAGGTATATGGAGTGTTCTCTTAGGAATTTCTTCTGTTAGAATGAATCTGAATTACAGTGGAACTTCATGAGTATCATTGAAGCAAAACTTGGCATTGTGGGGCATTGTGGGTCTGGAATGAAGGTCTGAATTGGGACCAACAGAGCGAAATGCTGGGACTATTTGTCTGATAATAGAAGGTATTAACTGAGTTTCATTACCTTACATGTTTTGTAGTTCAATTAAAAGTATTTAACAGAGAATTTTTGTCTGTACTATTTTATAAACCATTGCTGCTTCCTGAGTCCCTGTTTAAGGATATTGATGATGATATGATGATATTGTATATATTTTATTATGACTAACAACTTAAATTGTTTTATATTTAAATAGTGGATAAATCTGTTTCAATCTGTCCCATTTGGGGGCTACATTGGAAGAAAATATTCACATTTTATTTTAGATATATCATATGCCTTGCTTAATTTCAATATTTCTGGTTAGTCACACATGTGCAAAACAAACAATTCCACGTGCATGGTGACACTTGTCTGATTGTAGAAGATAAACAGAGTCAGCCTAAGGCAAATTTGTGATGGAGACAAAATTGTACATCAACTCATTTACTTTCTTCTGTTTTCTTCCAGAATGAAACATCTCTTTTTCTAAGCTTTGCTAACCCTCTTCCTCCTTCCTTTCCATGCTCTGCATCTTGAGACAGACTGACATATTTATTGTATTTCTCCTGGTTTAATATTTGAAATGAAAGAACATAAACAACATAATTAATAGAGAACCCCTATTGATTTATTTTGAAGCTTAAGTTAGATGCTAATTATGTAATTAATAAAACTAAGAAATACTATGTCAAAACCTGTCTTGGGAATGAAAAGGCATGAGAGTGAACTCGTGGAGCTCTAGATTGTTCTAAAGTTTTAATGCATGTGAGACAGAAATAGCTAGAAGGACATTATACACCTGATTTTTTCCTTCCCCCAACCTCTTAAATGTGCCCATCTCATGAAGTACAAGGATACTAAATCTTTATGACTGCTAATGTATAGATTCCCTGTTATATATCTTTCTTTACTAAAGAGGTTCTTGAAGTGTGGTCTGCCAGTGACGAGTAGTCCAAAGGGCTCTTGTCAAGACATCTACAAACTCAAAACTATTTTTATAACACTAAGATGTTATTTACCTTTTCCACTATGTTGACATATATACTGATGCTGTAAAAACAATGGTGCATAAAATTGCTCGTGGCTTAGTACAAATCAAAGTATGGGTAAATGTGTTTCTCAATATTCTGTGTGACACAAGGGCAAGTAGGCCATTTATAAGGATGGTGGTTATATTGAAGAAAAGTGCTTCTGTTATTGTGAGATTTGTGAACTGAGTTGGCCATTTTTTAATGGAATACCATTTTTATTGAGAAAACAACTGGCAGACAAACATTGATCATTCAGACTTTGGTATTATACTGACATTTTCTGAAAAAAAGGTAAAAGAAAAGAAATGTCTCTTTACTGTAAAAAATTATAATATTTATTGTCAACAATAAAATTCCAGCTTTTAAGAGAAAATTAGATTTGGGGAAATTTGTGTCACTGGAGATTGACAGCTTATAGACTGAATTCTTAAGACTTTTTTCATGAAAGCAGTGATAATAATGATCATGAGTATTTTGGGTACCATATAATGAATCGTGTCAAAATGTGAAAGATCTGCCTAACTCAATGAACCAATATTTTCCAAATGGCCAACTCTTGTTGCATTGCATGAAGTTAAAAAATATGAAATGGCAATGCAAAATGTTACAAAATTATGCATGAGTAAATAAGCCAAAGTGTAAGATAGGATGTAGGAAAATGCAAAATTTTCCATGATGTTTATGATTTGCTATTCCACACTGCATATAAACCTTTAAGAAATTCTGACTCGTAAAATGTTGTTTAAAAACAAAGAGAATTTTGGTAGTTATTTTCATAGATGTTAAGATATACTTCCCCTTTTCTACTAAATGTCTGTGAAGCCATATTATCTTCATATATTCCAATGAAAAATTACAAAACTACAAGTTGAAATGCAGAGGCAAATATTAGAAACCAGCTAACTTCCATTAAGCCAAACATTAAAAAAATTGCAAAAAATGTAAACAATGCTTTTTTACACACTGGTTTCTTTTGTTTTTGAAAATATAGTTATTTTTTCACAAAAATTGCTTGTTTATGTTAATATATAGTGAGCGTATTATTTTTATATTTATTAACTTATAAATCAATATTTTAAAATAATTATTTGTAATTATAAATACAGTAAGTATTGATAGATCTAACCCACCTAACCACTCTTAGTGCTCCTCAAAAATTTTCAAGTGTATAAGGGGTTTCCCAAGAACAAAAATTGCAAGGATCTCTGATTTATTACATTTTCACCTTCAGAGAACCTGGAAATGTCTGCACATTTGGCCTGCAGCTAAACTAGTCTGTATGATAGTTCTCCTGTAAGACATGATTTGGTTATCATCCGTAAAGATGTGAAGATTATATACTACTAAGAATGGAATTTTATTTATTCTGTAATATTTACTTATTTATTTTTGAGAGACAGAGGAGAGAGAATATAAGCAGGGGAGGGGAAGAGAGACAGGGAGAAAAAATCCCAGGCAGACTCAGCACTGTCAGCACAGAGCCCAATGAGGGCTCGATCTCAGGAACTGTGGGATCATGACCTGAGCCAAAATTAAGAGTCAGATGCTTAAATGACTGAACCATCCAGGTGCCCCTAAAAGTGGAATTTTAAAAGGAGGAAAATTTATGCGATAAGTTTATGATTTCAGTAGATGCTAAAGTATGATGTTAGATATTTACACGATTTTGATCAAGTGTTGTTAAGGAATATTATTTTCAACTCTTGGTAAATCACTTAAGCTTTTTACAACTCAGTTTTCCCATTATAAAAAGTACCCCCTCTATTCTTATTAAATTAGAATGTTTCAGAATAATTAACACATACTTGTCAATTAAGTTCTCATGTGTAGATTCCACAGAAATCCTAAAGATAATAACATAATTCTATACAAGTGATACATATGAGAATGGGTAATGAATATATTAAGAGGATATGGAAATGCAAAGAAAATATTAAAATTTAAAATATCTACTATTGTTTAGTTAATGTAAATATGGGTGAGAAAATACAATAATGTTCAAAAATGTGTTTAGTAATAAATAATGATAGAAAAAAGATTGCGCTGGAGACATATGACTTTGGATGTAAAATTAAATAATAAAACAATATTGCATATGAAATTTTCCAGTGTGCAAGAGCCATGGCACTTAAATTACTTCTCAAGAAGAAGTAGCAGTAAGGCTCATTACATAAATCAAAAGAATTAAGTCATCCATAAAAGTATCAGAATATTTAGAAAGAAACTTCCCTAAAGTACATTGCAAATCTCTTAAAATTTCCATAACTAAAATCTACACTGCAATTAAATATTATAGTCTGTCTTGAGAGTTCTAATTTAATATTATAGTCTATCTTATATTTGTTGAACTTAATTATTTTAAAATTTATTTCACATATAGTCATTTTAAGAGTCAGGTGTAAACCGGAGACTATTTCAAGAACTTCTTATTTATGAGTGAATTTGTATAGTATTATATGTTTGTCTACAACCAGTCAGTTAGATCTTGGGAGTGAAAATAATAGGGGTAATTCTACCTAACAGTTCTCGAGGGTCTAGTATACACAGACATGGTGGCAAGTATTGTCTATTAACTCTAAACGTACAGCTACTCTGTGCTATAGAGATTGAAACAACTAACCAGGACACATTCTCTTTTGAAATCATGGTCCTTAGGGTAAAGAATAGAAGGATACAATCAAAAGACAGTCGTCACCTGGCAGATTATTAACTGTATGGTGTTCAAATCAATAATAGAGAAGTGAAACTATGTCTCATTCCCAAGTTGATTCGGATAATTTTATAAAATTATACAATTTCTGAATTATAATAATTTAACCAGTTAACTCTCAAGAGTTGTATCCCTATGTGAAAACAGCCTCTAAACTACCCACTAGTAGATAAAAGGACTGGAAGGAAAACACCTTTTCAGGCCATTCAGCTGGTTGCTACATTTTCAAGTTCTAATTGGGCTGATCTTATCTACTAATACCTGAAATATTTCATACCTTCCTCCTATCCAAAGTAAAAAAAAATCTTAATTTCTAAATTTTGGATAACAAATAATAGAAAATACACATTCTCACCCTTTGCCTTTGTTTACCTAAATTTAGATGCAAAGGCAAGGTTATATAGAGGAGACTAAGAAACCCAATTAAGGGTGAAGAATAAAAACATTAAAAAGTTTCAAACAAATTATGATAATTTCAGACAGGAAGATCTTTTATAGCACAGAAAAAAATGAGGAAGCTAGACTTTGTATTACATTATTTTCTGTTTGAGTTCATTTCTAATTAACTCAAAATTTAGGCTTCTAGTGTATGCAAAGAGAAATGATATCAGCAATTCATGTTTGGAAGGGCCTCTTTTGATACACCATGCAGCCTCATGCAAATTATCCTTTTTGCTTGTTTGTTTGTTTAGTGGGCTAATAAGAAAATAAATTTAAGAAAAATAAAAAAATGAATTCACCTGTGTTCTTCCCCCATGCCACTAAACAGAGAGTAGGTAGAAAACTAGCAAGGATTGGTACAGAATGCGATTTTTTTTTTATTTTTTTTTTCAACGTTTATTTATTTTTGGGACAGAGAGAGACAGAGCATGAACGGGGGAGGGGCAGAGAGAGAGGGAGACACAGAATCGGAAACAGGCTCCAGGCTCTGAGCCATCAGCCCAGAGCCTGACGCGGGGCTCGAACTCACAGACCGCGAGATCGTGACCTGGCTGAAGTCGGACGCTTAACCGACTGCGCCACCCAGGCGCCCCCCAGAATGCGATTTTTAAGGAAATCGTAGAACTTTTGACACTCTTTAATTTAGTAGTAAAACAACATCAAAATACATATTAAGCCTTAAAATGCATCAGTCACTATGCTATAAAAGATATAAAGAGAAACAGATTTTTGAAATTTTAAAGTTGATATCCAACATGTAGGGGAGAAATAAACTTAATGTTTTTACTTTTGTTTGAAATTAATTAGTAAATACTTCAATATAATAATTATACTTGAAAATTTTAAAAATATATAAAAATAAGCATGTTTAACTATATTTTATTTAAAATAAGAAATATATTTATATATAAACATATATATAAGTAATAATTATATTTATTAAACTGTGAACTGTGCTAGATGTTGGAAATGCAAAAGTAAAATAGCTTATAGCCCAGAGGGAACACAAGTATGCCAACAAGTAAAATTAAGCTCATTGCATTACTTGGGGTAGTGTCCCACAGGGAAAGAGGTAATTGTATCTTCTTTAGAAGCCAGGTTCAAAAATATTACATGTGTGTATGTGTGTGCATATATATTTATGTATGTATATATTTAATTTCTTTGCCATTCTGACTAACTCAAATCTTTACTAGGTATAATATGCATTTTTGTTATCTCCTTTAAGTATTCTTACTAAAACTCATCAGGGATCTATCTTTGTTGCTGTTTTTGTATTTTTCTATTCAAAATATACAAATAGTTGAACTTTTCATACATCTTAGGATTTATTTTTAAATATAAATGCCATTTGGACAATAATCAAAATTGAGGAAAAATCAAAGATTCATTTCTTCCAATATTGTATTATTGAAATTTTGAAATTTGTGAATATGCAAATGATGAGGAGATAGGAGTGCATTGTGAGAATCATCAATTGCATGATCAAGAAACAGAAGTCACAAGTTTCCCCAAGATAGTTATTAGTTCTCTGACAGTGAAGACAGCCTATCTGTATAGCCTAATTTTATCCATCAGTTGGCTAATGCAAGAATAAATATATGATGATAATGTTAGGGACTCCATATCTAAAGAGATAAATTGAACTTACTCAATTAGCAATACTAATGTGGAATATAAGAATAGAATCAAATAAAAATAAAATAAATGAGTTTCTTCTGTTGTCATAGAATAATGATTAAGTGATACATACATCATGGGACACACACAGATAAAGTAAGATTACATGCATAGGAAGTTACTAAATAAATCTAGTCTGCTTTGAATTGGTTGTTCTATTTTCAACTAATCTGGGAAACTCAGGTAAACAACCAGGACTTTTTCAATAAGTCAACAAAATCAACAATTAGAGTACATGTTTACTAAAACCTTTACTTTTGTTGTATGTTAGTATGTGTACAACTGATTCTGATATCATACTAGATAGTGTAGGACATAACGGTGTGCTTTATTTTCCTATCATCATTGTTGTTTCATTACATATGTTTTCTAACTAAATCATATGAAATAGATCGGTAATAACTAGGAACTTGTGACAACAATGCTAGTGTTCAAACTTCCTTAGGAGGTAGGAAAGTGTAAGTAGAGCATATGAGATCATTCCCTTAGGGAAAAAATGTATCATCTAAAAATAAATCAGTATTATCTATAGTAGGATTTACTGTGATTTTATTTCTTCTAGAGTACCCATACGTTATACTGCAGTGACCTGAAGAAAAGCCAACCCAATCTCGCTTTTATTTGTGTTTCTTTTTACTGAATAGAGAGCAAATTCATTCAAGTGCTTCTTCTTTTATTATTTTTTATTGCAAATACAGGAGAGAAAAGATTTTATATATATGACTTAATATATTTGGAAAGTGAGACAAAATGAATATTTCAGTGGAAATCTGATTTTTATAACACAAAATTATAAATCCAATTATTAAAAAATCTTACAGCTAAGAGAAGCACAGAGGAATTGCATGAATACTTGCCATTACACATTCTGCATGAGGCATTATTGTATAGTTAAGCTTTCATGTGAATAGAGATATAGATATGTTGATATATAGATAGAGATAGAGATGATAGATAGATCAATCTATATATCTTTTGCATTTAAGGATTCATTCTATTGAAAGATCTGTAGTCAGGTTGTGTTTCTGCTACTTATTGGTAGTATGATTTTATTAAGTCATTTAATTTCCCCTGAACAAGAATCCAATGGGATATTAAATATGACTTTTAATTTTCTGGACTTTTGACCATAAATAATAGGTTCAAGATCATTTGCAAAAGACAACCTAAGAAATTATGAAACTTATTGTGTGATTCTTAGCTCATCCCCCTTTTAGAGTTTATAAGAAAAGTCAAGGAGACTGATCAGGAGATGACAATAGTGGGGATTTCATAGAGAGAATCAACAGTATACAGTCCACATCAATGCATAGTTGTGAGGGGAAAGAAAACATCTTCATCCATGCTCCTAAATTACTAAGGTGGGCTTCAGAGAAATTTGAACCAGTTTGACATTGGTTTCCTTGGATTTGGCTGTGTCATGTGAACTGGTTCTTACTCCTCTTTTAAAAAGTCTAAAGACCAAGGGCTGTCTAGACCTATCCCTGATTTCAGTAAGAAGGTAAAAGGCAAGAATGGAAGTGCACCACCACAAATGGCATGACAAAGATCTCACTCCTGTTGGTAGCAGATGAATACCAAGATTGAATGTTCAATCAAGTTATTTTGAAAAAAAAGCTTTCACCTAAGGGTATAAAGGAGGCAGAAGTGACAGTAAAATGAAAGTTCATGTAGAGTGGTTGGTGAGATACCTACGGGGTAGAAGGAAGGAGTAAGTAGTCAGCAGTAAAAATAACCAACTGCATGACGAAGAAAGAGAATGGGCTGCATAATAACCCACAAAAGTGTTTTGGGGGCAAGGAAAAAGGCTGCATTTAGAGAGCTACCATAGTTGAGGGTGACTGCCAAGAAAGAACTACTGATATGTTGCAAGATGAAGATTTTTTTTTCTTTTCCCCTCTTGCAAATCCGTCCATTCATTGACAGCTCAGGGAATGAGGGTAAATGACAAACCCCCAAAAATATAATGAAAAAACACACCCATTTTATATCTATCCCTTGCAGCCTTTGGAGCCTGAGCTAGCCTGAACTTGAAGGGAGAAAGGATTTAAAACAGGTACAGGATAGATATTAGATTTTGCTAGACTTTTAGAAACTGAAAAGAAGTTAGTATCTTGAAGTTATTGGAAAATCTTGCTTAGATTTAATTATCAGCAGTGACAAAAAAGACTACTATTGCCTTCTATGGTATGCATAATAAATAGTACAATGTTTCTTCCCCACACGCTCAGTGAGAGATATAGTCAGTTGGTTTTGATTAAAAAAATATTTATTAATTGTTTTCTCTTGCCTATTCATATAAACGCTTTATGGTACATATACTGATCTTTCAAAAATCTTAAATGGTGGATATGATTAATATTCCATTTGACAGAAGCACAGACAGACTTAAAGTGATTAAGTAATACTTCTAAAGGCATATAGCCAATAATAGGTAATGCCTGCATTTTAACCAAGGTCCATCTGACTCCAAAGTATTGACTATGCTCTATTAGACCATTTCTGAGTCTTCTTTAATATACTCTCTCCAAATATATTCAGCCAAACTTTACAACCAGAATAATTTATACTCTTCTGACCTGACTCCAGGGTAAAATTAAAAAAGGGGCAATATCTTCCTGGCATCATTTTTATGCATGATTTTCCCTAGAGCTATTTTACAAGCTCATTATATGGAAGAGATACAGGATGGGAGTTGATAAATGTCAGCTGAGCACCTCCATATCAACATAAAAATTTCTACTAACTTGTTTTAAAAGCTGAGCCAAGAGGACAACTGTGTAAATATTTATGTTAATGAATCAAGGTTTAGTAAAAAAATTAACCTATGTGGCAGGTTTGGAAAATTTTGTTAGAGTCTATGTTTCCACTTGATCCAATATGGCTCTAAATAAAATCTCAGACTTTATCATTGAAACTTAATAAATGATAATTAGATTTCGAAGCACTTTGTTCAGTTTACTCTTTTAAGGTTGGTAATTCCCAACATGGATATAAAATTAATATAAAAGTATTTTATCTTTCTAAAGCACTTTTGCAAAAGTTGACTTCAGATGGAATTAAGTTTCCATGTCAATATTAAAGGGAATATTTTAATTGAAATAATCAGTCTTTCCCTAATTATTACAGCAGGTATCCATCAGAATATTGTGCAATCAAGACATATTGGTACAACATAAATCACTAAAAACATCACCCCACATCTAATTTACAAAACCTGCATGATAGTTTTAAAAATTGCATTTTAAGGCCTACTGGGGCATAGAGTTGACTTAATTAAAATCCTTTCTTTCAGGGGTGCCTGGGTGGCTCAGTCAGCTAAGCGTCCCACTTTGGCTCAGGCAATGATCTCACAGCTCAGTTCGAGTCCCACATCAGGCACTGTTATGACAGCTCAGAGCCTGGAGCTTTGGATTCTGTCTCCCCTCCCTCTCTGCCTCTCCCCCCCTCACACTCTGAGTCTCTCTCAAAAATAAAATAAACATTAAAAAAATTTTTTAATCCTTTCTTCCTGAAATATGTCCTCATTTTCCATGAAGGATTTACTTCATCTTATTTTATTTTATTTCATTTTATTTATTTATTTTTATCGTATTTTATTTTACAATACCTATGCACCCCAAAGCAGAATATACCAATAATTTGTATATGCCTGTGTGCTCACTTTCACTATCTCCTTGCATTTCTCTCTTAGTAAACATTATTCTAATTTTGCCTCATCATGTTCTTACTTCTGTGTATTATGCTACAAAGTTTTATAAGTGCTATTATGTGTAGTTTAATATCTCTGATTTTCATGGCTGTAGAATAGTCCGTTATGTACATATGATGATTTGGTAATCAAATATTCTGTCTACCAGTGAGCACTTAAATTGCATTTTTTCTAGATTTTTTAAACATTTTTACTATCTCTATTATACATATATGTTTACCTGTCAGTTTTCTTATTTATTATGAATTCGGTAAAGTCAGATGACACTACTCTTTTATACTCGTGACATCTTGAAAAATGCTTTTTATAGGTATTCAATACATATTTTTGGTGTTCAATAAATATTCATAAATGATGAATAAATGATCAATATTTGGGGTGATTTTTTCCATTTTTATTTTCATTTTATTAATATCAATTTTTACTGATCTCCAGGCTGATGTCATGTGCTTTTTGCTGTATACAAGATATTAATATAAACATGTAATGATTAAAAATGCATGACATAGGAAATGCTGTGGAGAATTCATAGAGAAGCAAGTTTCAAATAAAACTGCCATCTTCTGATCGATGGCATTGTGTAATGATTCACTTCTCTGTTTAGAGAAACGTGATCTCATAAATAATAAATAGTAAGTGTGGTATCAATGACATATATACATGCTAAATTCAACTGGAAAACTACCTAAATTTTGAATCTCAAGCCCATTTTTACTGAGATTTAGGGTGTCACAGGGGGAAAAGATATTAGCCTACAAATGAGAAAACCTGGATTTTATGTCTGATTAAATGATATAAATTAGTATAGGTCAGAACTTCCTATTTTGGCCTAAAGTTCTATAACAAGAGCAAAGAATTAGGATCATGAACAGATTGAAGCAGAAAACTGTGGTTCAAGGAAATGTCATAGAGTGCATGTGTTTGTGTGTGTGTGTGTGTGTGTGTGTGTGTGTGTGTGTGTGTGATGTTACTAATGTATAACATAGAGAGCTTTTATTTCTTCTGAGGAGATACACTTATGATAAGGATTAAAGGAGAAACAGTTTATATAAAACCATTGCCTGAAAAACTACAGGTTTAAAGAAAGAGACATTTTAAGAATTGTAAGTAGGGACAAAGGAGGTGAGGGAAGCAGAAATGACATCATACCAGAAGAGTAATCCACAAATCCTGGCCAGCGGGAGAAAGAAGTTCATTTTCATTCAGAACAATGTCTCCCTGTGTCATCCATGTTGTAGCAAATGGCAAGATTTCCTTCTTTTTATGTCTGGATATATTCCATTATGTAAAAGACAAATCCTGTACGATCATAGTTCTTTGTGGAATCTAAAACAGCCAAACTCATAGAACCAGAGAGTAGAATGGTTTTGCTCAGGTGGTTAGTGGGTGGTGTAAATGAAGAGATGGTGGCTGAAAGGGAGCACAGGTTCAGTTATAAAATGAATATGTTTGAGGGACCTAACATATAGCATGGTGATTATAATACTATATTGTATACTATATTGTATACATGAAATTTGCTAAGAATTGATCAAAAATGTTCTTATCGCACACACACACACATTGTAACTACATGAGGTGATAGATGCATTGATTAACTTGATTATGATAGTCATTTTACAATACATATGTATATTAAATCATAATTTTGTACACCTTAAAAATCATGTATGGCATAAATATATATAATTTTTTAAATTTGTGAATGATACCTCAACAAAGTTGGAGGGACAAGAATCAAAGAAAAGAAATGAAGAAAAGGAAGGAAGGAAGGAAGGAAGGAAGGAAGGAAGGAAGGAAGGAAAGAAAAGGAAAAGGAAAAGGAAAAGAAAAAAGTAAAAGAAGGCTCTTATTCCCCAAATTAACATTCAAATGCCATGGAAGATGAGTTCATAGTTGTGGAATTTCAACTTGCTGTATCTCACTGTTTCTTAAAAAAAATATTTTTTAATTATTATCTATTTTGAGGGAGAGAGAGAGAGTATGCATGTGTGTGTGCACGAGCAGGGGAGGGGCAGAGAGAGAAGGTGAAGGAGAGAATCCCAAGCATGCTCCAGGCTGTCAGCACAGAGTCCCATATGGGCTGAATCCAACCAACTGTGAGATCATGACCTGAGCTGAAATCAAAGGACAGATGCTTAACTGAGTGAGCCACCTAGGTGCCCCATCCTGTAAATCATTCTTACGAATTATTTTTTAAGCAGAGAATTTATAAAATTGATGAATTGCCTTTTTGAAATTTTCATTTATCATAAAACAACAGATATAGCTTTGGGGATTTCTATTTTAGGTTTCATTCTAACTAACAAAGAAAACTTCAGTTTGCTTGAGCAAAACCGGAAGTTTCATTTCCAGGCTATGTTCTGACACTAAATAATTGACCTCAATCAAGAGATTAAGCCTTTTGAGCCTAAGTCCCTTCATCTTAAAATGAAATGTCAAATCTATTATTTTAATGTGCTTTTTAGCTCTCTCATAATGCTTAGGAAATTATGCTTAGTATGTATATGCATCTTTCTCTGTTATGCTCTCCTTTATTAAAACTTTGAAAAATGATATTTGGTACTTATTTTCCTGGGTAATGAAATTTTGTAGAATTAATAATAAAAAGTAAAATTTAATTATTAAATTGTTAGTGCTTGTATAGATAGGATTATCTTTATGTAAAAGTTGTTTTAAATTTGTAATTTTACCTATAGCTACATCATGTTTTAATTTTATTTTTCTATTGAATCTGTTCTAATTTGTTTATGTAATCCATAATATTTTATATACTTATGAATTCTATTTTGAAGAAACACTCTAGCACATATTCTAAACAAAGTTTTATTGTTAGCTTTCTATCTTTTTACATATCCAAATGTTTAAGAATATTATTCATATAAAATTTTATATTGGGGACCTTGAATGACATAATGGACAGTGTCCTCAGCAACAGTTGTGAAATAGATACTGAAATGGTTCCCATAGGGCTGTTCTTTGCACAACCCTTAATAAAAGCAGAATATATAACATTACAACTCAATAAAGATGATTCTGATATGGAGTAAAATAGTATTTATCAAATGGCCATTATATGTCAGAAATTCTACATTTTATTGTCCCAATTATTTCAATATCACTGAGAGATGGATAGGACATCCCAAGAGAGAACTGGAGTAAATGTCAAGGGCAATGGATCTAACATTGGCCAATTTGGGACTTGAATTATGACTCCAAAGTCTATACTATTTCCACCCAATCAAAGTACACCTATTGCTCTGGTATAAGTCAATGTTCTCCTTCTGATACCCTGATTGGTTAATGATTGTACTTAGTGTGCCAGGAGGATGGATAACTGTATTCTGTGGATATTAAATCTTTAACTCCATCAGGGCTTGTCGAGACTCAGATTGCTAGACTTTACTGCCAAAGGTTCTTATTTAGCAAGTGTGTGGTGGGGCTTCTGAATTTCCATTTTTAACAAGTTACTAGGTATTGGGGCTGCTGCAGTTATGGTGACTGTTCTTTCAGGGCAGCTAGTTTATATAAATGTACTTCGATGTATAGAAGATGGTTCCCAAAAGGAATTTTGAATGCTTAAAGAATTGATAATCTCTTGGGGCGCCTGGGTGGCGCAGTCGGTTAAGCGTCCGACTTCAGCCAGGTCACGATCTCGCGGTCCGTGAGTTCGAGCCCCGCGTCGGGCTCTGGGCTGATGGCTCAGAGCCTGGAGCCTGTTTCTGATTCTGTGTCTCCCTCTCTCTCTGACCCTCCCCCGTTCATGCTCTGTCTCTCTCTGTCCCAAAAATAAATAAACATTGAAAAAAAATTTTTTTAAAAAGAATTGATAATCTCTTATGGAAATAGAAAGTTCAAATCAATAACAATAACAATAATAATAAATAGCAAGGGAATCATTATTCCTTTATTGTAATACACAGACAAGGACTAATTACAATTGAGCACTAACTAGGTAACAGGTATTCAGCTAAATGCTTTACAGGAAAGATGAAGTCTTCAAGGTACCTACAAAGTAAATAAGTGTAGAAAAGGTGGCAGAAACAGCATGAGTATAAGCGTTCAAAGTGTGGAGTCTGTTAGTTAACATCCATTTGCACAAAGGAAATGGGCAATGCTCTGTAGAGTACCAGAGGCACAGACAGGATCCAATGCCTCAGTGGTCAAGCGAGAGGCCTCTTTTGATAAATATCTGACTGCAATTATTCTGGCTTGTCTTCTGGACTACTGGTTTTTCCTTCTCTTCCCAGAGAAAGAAGTGAAAAAAAATTTTAAATAGCTGTTCTCCCAAAAAAAAAAAAAAATATATATATCCTTATTTTTTCCTTGCATGTCTATATCACTCTCCTCTATTCACCTCTTATTCTCAAAATGCTTTTCTTTTCTCTTCTCTTCCTAAGTCCTAAATTAGTGTTCTCTAGAGTTTTATGTTCAATCCCTATTTTCTCTATAAACCTCTCACATCTCTAACAGTTCTAAAATATAACCCTTTCATGATTGTTCATGTATTTATGCTTTTGAACTTTCTGATTAATGTTCCTGGGATGCCCTTTATCTTTCTATCCACCCAGCGTATTAGTCTTCAGCTCAATTGTCACTGGTACAATGCAACTCCAGTCTCCTTTAAAAATTTCTTCTATGATTTCAAATACATTTGCATAGATCTTGAGTATTGTCTGCATCAATTTGTATATTTATTTGCTTATTTGTTTATGCCTCTAATCTCTCAAATGACCCTGAGGAGCAGCTCTCATGCCTTCTTAATCTTCATGCCCTTCCCATCATAATCTCAGGGAGTATTTGATCCATTTGAGCAATGTAATGAATAAATGGTTGTTATCATAAGCAAATTACAAATAATATATAAATATGTTCTCAGTACTGCATGGGACAAGCCCTTAAATAGGAATGATTAGCATATTGGAGATGGTTATTTATTTCACCATCTGTACTATCAAGAGCTAGACTGCTATCTAGAATATTCTCCTACATTGCTTCAAATCTCTATAGGATTTTTTGTTTTGTTTTGTTTTGTTTCTGTTTCATTGTTAAATTTGTTCTGTTGATGCAAAAGCCCTTGGAAGAATTCTATCTGTGGTGATTGAACAGATTTCAAACACTTACTGTACATTTCATAAGTATTACCATAGGAAATAGATATAGTCAGAATTGAGGCATAAGGAAATCTAGAGATACAGGAAAACTATTCATGAAAACCCAACAGGTCTAATGTAGGGCCAAGTTCATGAATGTGCATCAAGTATGTATATTCACACAAAGATGACTTAGAAGTAGTGATATAACAATGGGTAGCAGAGTCTCAGACATGGTGATAACGATCTAGAATCAGGTATTCTAGAACAAGGTCAAGAGTATAGACTCTTGGGTAGAAGAAAAACAGTGTGATCAAATACAAGCTTGTCTTGTTTTGTGGCTCACAAGTGAATCTCCCCTATCTAATGTTAGCATGTGTCCTAGATTTGTGTGCAGAAGTTGAGTGAAATTAAATTCCTAAATAATGGATAGGAGAAATATAAAAGAACTGCAGACATATATTTTCATTTGTTCTATGTACAGCACATGGGTTTAACTAGAAGTATCTAGGTCTTATTCATTTTTATGGCCCAGGATATAGCACATAGAAATGTTCAACAAGTCTATGAAAAAATACAGAAGTAAATGAATAATTTTTTAAAGTGGCTTCTCACCAAAATATTCACCTGTCTTTACATCCTCTCAATTCAACATTTTATTTGTGTGTTTTCAACTTGGTATTCTTATGCTTGTAGTAGTGCCTTAGGAAACTGTTGCACTATTTTCTGGTAGATTATAGACTTGGGATGACTTTGAGAGTTCCTTTGATCCATTATTTTGCCTCAAGGCAGACTGGGACTAAATAGACTGAAAGAAGGTATTGAATCTCATTTTTTACTGAAGACTTAGTTGTTTTATACCACAAAAATAGTACACTTCATAGTTGTTTTTCCTTTCGATTGGTGTTAAATTTATTTTCAGAGTTACCAATTTATTGCATATGTTCACTGGCATAAACCATGCTATTATAAAATAAATGCCATTTTATCTGACTTCAGTCATTTTTTCATGGCTAAATTTCAAGTAATAATAAATACACCATGATACAGAAGATGGAATTTCATCTCTTGAAAACAGCACAATATCAATGTTCCAAAGTAACATTGTAAAATAATTGTTTCTGATTGGCATTGATTATTGGCAATAATTTTAGAAATAATTAAGAATTACATAAAGAAATGTGTCTCCTGATTACTTGATTTTTTTTATTTTTTTGACATTTATTTTTGAGAGACACAGAGCATGGATGGGGGAGGAGCAGAGAGAGGGAGACACAGAATCCAAAGCAGGCTCTAGGCTCTAAGGTGTCAGCACAGAGCCCAACACGGGCCTCGAATTCACAAGCCATGAGATCATGACCTGAGTCGAAGTCCTTTATATATGTAAAGGATTCATTTGTGATATATATTAATTATACATTAAAATATAAATTGCAGCTATTATTAACTAAACTATTTAAGCATTTTAAAAGCATATAGCCTTTTTTCAGCAAATTTTTCTTGACCCTAGGGATACAAATTTAGGTAGGACCAAATTCCTACTCTTTGTGACCATAAGATTTATTGTGTATATACACACATAAATAATTTTAACATAACATTGTAAATAAATTACAGACTTATGTACAAATTCCTAAGCCAGCAGAGGAATTCTTAAGTTATCCTGGGTTGAGGTGGGTTGGTAGAGAAAGATTAGAGTAAATTTCAAGGAAAATGATGATCCAGAATTGAATATTGAATGAGCAAGAGTTAGCCAAAAAATGATTAAATTCATCTATCCACTTTCCACATTTCCATGTTTACTGCCACTATCTAGCCAATATCCCCCTGTACTTGTATTCTTTAAAAAGCTTTTTAGTCTCTTGCCTCCCTACAAATGATTATTTCTATGTCTGCCAAAAAGAGATTATATTGTTAAAATGTAAATAAGACAATGCCTCTACCTTATATGTTTTCCAATAGCTGGGACTTAAAATAATATCCAAAAGTTTTACGGCCTACATAGTGGCCTAAAATATTCTTTTGTTTTAATTTATTTTTTTAATTTATATCCAAGTTAGTTAGAATAGAGCGTAACAATGATTTCAGGAGTAGATTCCTTAATGCCCCTACCCATTTAGCCCATCCCCCCTCCCCAAACCCCTGCAGTAACCCTCTGTTTGTTCTCAATATTTAAGAGTCTCTTATGTTTGTCCCCCTCCCTGTTTTTATATTGTTTTTGTTTCCCTTCCCTTATGTTCACCGGTTTTGTATCTTTAAGTCCTCATATGAGTGAAGTCATATGATATTTGTTTTTCTCTAATTTTGCTTAGCTTAATACCCTCTAGTTCCATCCAAGTAGTTGCAAATGGCAAGATTTCATTCTTTTTGATTGCCGAGTAATATTCCATTATATATATATATACCACCTCTTCTTTATCCATTCATCCATCGATGGACATTTGGGCTCTTTCCATACTTTGGCTATTGTTGCTAGTGCTGCTATACACACTGGGGTGCATGTGTCCCTTCGAAACAGCATACCTGTATCCCTTATAGATATCTAGTAGTGGGATTGTTGGATCATAGGGTAGTTCTATTTTTAATTTTTTGAGGAACCTCCAAACTGTTTTCCACAGTGGCTGCACCAGTTTGCATTCCCACCAGCAGTGCAAAAGAGATCCTCTTTCTCCACATCCTCACCAATATCTGTTGTTGCCTGAGTTGTTAATGTTAGCCATTCTGACAGGTATAAGGTGGTATCTCATGTGGTTTTGATTTGTATTTCCCTGATGATGAGTGATGTTGAGCATTTTTCATGTGTCAGTTGGCCATCTGGATGTCTTCTTTGGAGAATTGTCTATTCATCCCTTTCGTCCATTTCTTTACTGGATTATTTGTATTTTGGGTGTTGAGTTTGATAAGTTCTTTATAGATTTTGGATACTAACCCTTTATCTGATATGTCGTTTGCAAATATCTCCCATTCTGTCGGTTGCCTTTTAGTTTTGCTGATTGTGTCCTTCACCATGCAGAAGCTTTTTATTTTGATGAGGTCCCAATAGTTCATTTTTGCTTTTGTTTCCCTTGCCTCTGGAGACGTGTTGAGACTTTTCCGTTGCCTCTGGAGACGTCTGGAGACGTTTTGCTTTTGTTTCCCTTGCCTCTGGAGACGTGTTCCCTTGCCTCTGGAGACAAGTTTCCCTTGCCTCTGGAGACGTGCCTCTGGAGATATGCTGCATCCAAGGTCAAAGAGATTTTTGCCTGCTTTCTCCTTGAGGATTTGATGGCTTCCTGACTTACATTTAGGTCTTACATCCATTTTGAGTTTATTTTTGTGTACGGTGTAAGTAAGTGGTCCAGGTTCATTCTTCTGCATGTCGCTGTCCAGTTTTCCCAGCACCACTTGCTGAAGAGACTGTCTTTTTTCCATTGGATATTCTTTCCTGCTTTGTCAAAGATTAGTTGGCCATGTGTTTGTGGGTCCATTTCTGGGTTTTCTATTCTGTTCCACTGATCTCAGTGGCTGTTTTTGTGCCAGTACCATACTGTCTTGATGGTTTTAGCTTTGTAATACAGCTTTGAAGTCTGAGATTGTGATGCCTCCTGCTTTGGTTTTCTTTTTTAAGATTGCTTTGGCTATTTGGGGTCTTTTGTGGTTCCATACAAATTTTAGGATTGTTTGTTCTAGCTCTGTGAAGAATGCTGGTGTTATTTTGATAGGGATTGCATTGAATATGTAGATTTCTTTGGGTAGTATTGACATTTAAGCAATATTTGTTCTTCCTATCCAGGAGCATGGAAACTCTTTCCATTTTTTTTTTGGTGCCTTCTTCAATTTCTTTCATACGCTTTCTATAGTTTTCAGTGTATAGACTTTTCACCTTTTTGGTTAGGTTTATTCCTAGGTATTTTATGGTTTTTGGTGCAGTTGTAAATGGGATTGATTCCTTGATTTCTCTTTCTGTTGCTTCATTGCTGGTGTATAGGAATGCAACTGATTTCTGTGCATTGCTTTTATATCCTGCAACTTTGCCGAATTCATGGATCAGTTCAAGCAGTTTTTTGGTGGAATCTTTTGGGTTTTTTGTATAGAGTATCATGTCGTCTATGAAGAGTGAAAGTTTGACCTCCTCCTGGTCGATTTGGATGCCTTTTATTTCTTTGTGTTGTCTGATTGCAAAGGCTAAGACTTCCAATACTATGTTGAATAACAGTGGTGAGAGTGGACATCCCTGTCTTATTCTTGACCTTAGCGGGAAAGATCTCAGTTTTTCCCCATTGGGGATGATATTAGTGTTGGGTCTTTCATATATGCCTTTGTGATCTCGAGGTATGATCTTTCTATCCCTACTTTCTTGAGGGTTTTTATCAAGACAGGATGCTGTATTTTGTCAAATGCTTTCTCTGAATCTATCGAGAGGATCATGTGGTTATTGTCCTTTCTTTTATTGATGTGATGAATCACATTGATTGTTTTGCAGATATTGAACAAGCCCCGCATCCCAGGTATAAATCCCACTTGGTCTTGGTGAATAATTTTTTTAATGTATTGTTGGACATGGTTGGCTAATATCTTGTTGAAGATTTTTGCATCCATGTTCATCAGGGAAATTGGTCTATGGTTCTCCTTTTTAGTGGGGTCTTTGTTTTGGAATCAAGGTAATGCAGGCTTCATAGAAAGAGTTTGGAAGTTTTCCTTCCATTTCTATTTTTTGGAACAGCTTCAAGAGAATAGGTGTTAACTTTACCTTAAGTGTTTGGTAGAATTTCCCTGGAAAGCCATCTGGCCCTGGACTCTTGTTTGTTGGGAGAATTTTGATTACGAATTTCAGTTTCTTTACTGGTTATGGGTTTATTCAAATTTTCTATTTCTTTCTGTTTCAGTTTCTTCCTGTTTCAATTTTATTGGTGTATAATTGCTCATAATATTTTCTTATTGTTATTTTTGTTTCTGTTGTATTGGTTGTGATCTCTCCTCTTTCTTTCTTGATTTTATTTACTTGGGCCCTTTCCTTTTTCTTTTTGATCAAACTGGCTAATGGTTTATCAAGTCTGTTAATTCTTTCAAAGAGCCAGCTTCTGGTTTCATTGATCTGTTCTACCATTTTTTTGGTTTCCATAGCATTGGTTTCTGCTCTAATCTTTATTATTTCCTGTCTTCTGCTGGTTTTGGATTTTATTTGTTGTTCTTTTCCCCTTTCTTTAAGATGTAAAGTTAGGTTGTGTATCTAAGATCTTTCTTCCTTCTTTAGGAAGACCTGGATTGCTATATACTTCCCTCTTATGATCACCTTTACTGCGTCCCAGAGGTTTTGGGCTGTGGTGTTATCATTTTTGTTGGCTTTCATGTACTTTTTAATTTCCTCTTTAACTTCGTGGATAGTCCATTCATTCTTTAGTAGAATGATCTTTAGTCTCCAAGTCTTTACAAATTTTTTCTTGTGGTTGATTTCGAGTTTCATAGCATTGTGGTCTGAAAATATGCACATATGATCTCAATTGTTTTGTACTTGTTGAGGGCTGATTTGTGTCCCAGTATGTGATCTATTATGGAGAACATTCCATGCACACTGGAGAAGAATGTATATTCCAATGCTGTAGGATGAAATATTCTGAATATATCTGTTAAGTCCATCTGGTCCAGTGTCATTCAAAGCGTTGCTTCCTTGTTGATTTTCTGTTTAGATGATCTGTCCATTGTTGTAAGTGGGGTGTTGAAGTCCCCTACTATTATGGTATTATTATCAATGAGTTTCTTTATGTTTGTGATTTATTGATGTATATATTTGGGTGCTATCACATATGGAACATAAATGTTTACAATTGTTAGGTCTTCTTCGTGGATAGACCCCTTAATTATGATATAATGCCCTTCTTCATCTCTTGTTACAGTCTTATTTTAAAGTCTAGATTGTCTGATATAAGTATGGCTACTCCAGCTTTCTTTGGTCTACCATTAGTATGATAGATGGTTCTCCATCCTCTTACTTTCAGTCTGAAGGTGTCTTTAGATCTAAAGTGGGTCTCATGTAAACAGCATACAGATGGATCTGGTTTTCTTATTCGTTCTATTACCCTATATCTTTTTATTGGAGCATTTAGTCCATTGATGTTTAGAGTGAGTACTGAAAGATATGAATTTATTGCCATTATGTTTCTTGTAGAGTTGGAGTTTCTAGGGGTATTCTCTGGTCCTTTCTAGTCTTTGTTGCTTTTAGTCTTTTCTCCCCTCAGAGTCCCCCCTTAAAATTTCTCACAGGGCTGGTTTAGTGGTCATGAACTCCTTTAAATATGTTTGTTGGGAAACTTTTAATCTCTCCTATTTTGAATGACAGGCTTGCTGGAGAAACAATTCTTGGCTGCATGTTTTTCTGATTCAGCACATTGAACATATCTTGCCACTCCTTTCTGGCCTGCCAAGTTTCTGTGGATAGGTCTGTTGGAAACCTGATCTGTCTTCCCTCGTAGGTTAAGGACTTTTTTTCCCTTGCTGCTTTCATGATTCTCTCCTTGCCTGAGTATTTTGTGAATTTGACTATGATATGCCATGTTGATTGTTGATTTTTATTGAATCTACTGGGAGTCCTCTGTGCTTCCTGGATTTTGATGCCTGTGTCTTTCCCCACGTTAGGAAAGTTTTCTGCTATGAATTGCTTATGTAACCTTTCTACCGCTTTTTCTCTTTCTTCATCTTCTAGGACCCCTATGATTCTGATGTTGTTCCTTTTTAATGAGTCACTGATTTCTCTAATTCTTAAACCGCACTCTTTTGCCTTAGTCTCCTTTTTTTTTCCTGTCCATTATTCGCCATAAATTTGTCCTCTATATTGCTGATTTACTGCTCTGCCTCATCCATCCCTGCCGCCGTGGCATTCATTTAAGATTGCAGCTCAGTTACATTTTCTATTTCATACTGACTAGCTTTTCCTTCTTTTCAACTCTGGCCAGTATTCTTGTCGTGATTCTAAATTCTGGTTCAGACATCTTGCTTGTATCTGTGTTGATTAGGTCCCTGACTGTTGTTTCTTCCTGCTCTTTCTTTTGGGTGAATTCCTTAATTTTGTCATTTTAAAGGAAGAAAAGGAATAAATAAGGTAAAAAAATTAAAATTAAAACTTTAAAAGCAACACACAAACACACACAAGTCAAATAAATGATGCTAGATCCTAGATTTGCTTTGGTCTGGTTGTTGAAAGGAGCTTGAAAGATTAGAGAAAAGGAGGGGGAGAAAAAAAGGAAAATGTTTGAAAATATGAACAATGAACACAATGAAATAGAATAAAATGAAATGATGGACACAAAGTAGAATTTGAAAAATTTACAAAAGTAAAAAATATACTAGAAAAAAGTAAAAGAAAAATATTTTTTATAGAAATTGAAAATAAAAATAATTTTTCCCCTTTCGATATTCAAGAAAAATAAAAGAAATGAAAAAGAAAAAAAATAAGAAAATTTAATAGATAGACAAGTGAACAGACTGAAATACGATTGAAATTACATCATTTTCCCCTAGAAGTCAAACTGTGAAGCACTTTATAGTCCATAAACTAAGCAGGCAAAGAGACTTGTGGTGTTGGCCCAGCTGGCCCAGTTTGGTGAGGCTTAGTGTAATGGCTCCGTTCTCCACTAGATGGAGAATGCTGCTTAGCTTACTGGGGTGGATTCTTGTAGTGCTTGTAGGTCTGTATGCACATGCATGGGAGGTGTGAAAATGGCATCCCCCAGCTACCCAGTCTCTAGTATCAGAATTCTGTTCTCCCCAATCAGCAATTGCACACTCGTCCTTTGTCTCCAGCTTCCATCCACTCCCCGCCTTTACACTGTCTGTGACCAAGCCATCATTTTGCCAGGAGGCACCTCCCTCCTGAGTTTTATCTCTGATGTGGCTGTTGGTTTCCCAACCCCTCACTTCTGAGGGACTGTGGCTTTGACCTGCTCAGAACTTCTGTGGGAGGTTCTCACTGAGCAATGTCTGGGTGCTGGTCACACCCAGCAACGTTTGTGTGACTGTGCTGCTGTCGATGCCCAGAGACTGTGGCTGGGTGCCAGCCCACCCCAGAAAAAGTTCACACAATCGTGTAGCAGCAGCGTTTCAGGAATTATAGAAAATCATAACACACATCTGGCACGAGGCTTCACCCTTAACAACCTTGTTCCAGCACCAGTGAATGTGGCTGTTCTCTGGGGTCTGCTGGGACCTTTGTGGGGTGGCTGCACAGCCTCTACCACAATCCTCCCAGCAGGGGAACTGTCTCTCCCCATGTGGCCCGAGGACCACACAGACCTCACTCTGCTCCTGGGATTTGCTCTTCCCACCAGAGCACCACCAGGTATTGAGCTGCAGAATTTCAGACTCTGTGCTCCCCCCGTTTTTAGAGTCTTAATGGAATTTAAACCCTCTCCTTTCTCCTTTCTCCATTGTTAGTTCAGTCCCTGTGGCTGTTTCCACTTTTCCACTTTCTCTCCAGCTGCTTTCAGGGGTGGTGGGGGCATGCTTTCCCATACTGTCTCCCCATCTCCATCCTCTTTCCGCAAGCAAAAGCAGCTTCCTACCCTCTGCAGCTTCTCTCTCCCCCAATTCACCTCTCCATGCCATGTACCTTCTGAGTTCTGTGGTTCAGGTTGTGAAGATTGTTGTTAATCCTCAAATCAGTTTTCTAGGTGTGCAGGATGGTTTAGTATTGATCTGCCTGTATTTCATGGATGCAAGATGCAAAAAAAAAAAAAAAAAAAAAAAAAAAACTTCCATGCTGTTCTGCCATCTTCCAGAGATTTCAAAATTTTTAATAAGATATTTCTTCTAGGAATGATGGAGACAGGAAAGATTTCTTGAAGGAAATGTATTTGTGTAAGTTGTCCGTGGAGCTCTGTCGTGGACTAAAATATTCTGAAAAAAAAATATATATATATGGCCTCTGCCTACTACTCATTTCTTACTATACTCAGGCAATCTGACTTTTGTCCCTCCTCAAAAAGTTAAAACTTGTTTCCCACTTAGAGATTTTATAGTTATTTTTTCCTCTGAATTAATTAATAAGTTTCTTATGTCTGATTTTAGAAGGTTTTAAAATATGCCTCCCACCCTCCTTTTCTTGGCATTCTTTCTATAGATAGATCAATGCCTTGGCCCCCTGAGTCAAGGGGCTTGTGTGACCGATAGAGTGTACCAGAAGTGCTGCTGTATGACATCTGAGGGTTTTTAGGCTGGAGCACTCATACTTAGCTCTTGAGCTTTCAGGTAATAAGTCCAATTATTGTGATAATGCATTGCTTTGAGGAAGCCAAGACACATGGAGAATCAGCATGATTCTTATGTAAGAATCAGCAATAGTGGTCTTCAAGTCCTCCCAGACCAGGTATCATAAATGTGAATGAAATGTGAGTGAATCTTTAAACCACTGCAGCTTTCAGACATCCAGCCATCCCTAACCTCTGAGCCTTTCAGGTTGAGGCCTGAGATGTGAAGCACACATCATCCCAGTGTGCCATGTCTGAATTTTCCACAAAATTTGTTTGCATAAAAAATATTTTTTAACCTATTACATTTTGAGATCATTTGTTATGCAACAGCAATAACAGGCTCATTATAAATCTTACTGCAATAACACCTCCTCGGAAAAGATTTTATTTAAAGTTGAGCCCCATCACCAAATTTCATTAAACATGATATTCATAGCCATACTATTTACTATAGATGAGGCAAAAAAATCCCAACTGTTCATCTATAATTGAATTAACTGTTGATATATTTAAACTATGGGATATTATACAGCAATTAGAATTGAAGATCTATATTTGCATGCAAAATATCAATGAATTCTCAAAAAAAGTTGAACAAAAATAATCAAAGCAAAAGTACATTCCATGTGATTCTTTTTATTTAAAATTAAAAAAACGGTAAAATACTTCTTATATTGCTATTTACTGAAAACATGACAAGAGGGTAGCTTTTCGGGTGCTGGTAGTATTGTCATGTGAGTATACAACAAGTTTAAAGTATTGGCCTTCAGCTATGTCCTCTTTTATAATATATTCTTTTGTTTTTCTTTATAATATAAATTATTGAGAATTATCTGGTATTATCCAATTAATTATTCATTTATGATTTCTTGTTACCCTACTAGCATGCATTGAAGGCAAGAATTAGTCTGTCCTGTTTATTTTTATAAAATATTTGTCAGTTGAATTGAATTAGTATCAAGCTATATAATATTAATATTGTATAATCCTTTGTAAATTATTTTTTATGATTCCATTATATTATTTATATCAATTTAGAAACATTTAAGGGGAAGACCTATTTGAAGTGACTCATGGTAGATTCTGCAATTGAATTCAAGAGTATTTAACCTTTAAAATCATAAAAACATATTGCTAAAAATTACCATGTCATATCCCAATTAAACAGAGAGAAATCATTATTTTATGTTAAAATTCCAAGTTTTAAAAGCAATATAACAAACTGGAACTTCTTCAGAGGAAAATAACTAGAAAATTAAAACAACTCCAAAACATATGCTGTGCAAAAAATTTGAAGGTTATTAACTCTCACTTGTAACTCTATCCCCTGTTTGTGCCTCTATAGATTCTGCTTTTAAAAAGCATGGCAGAGTTTTCTGTTTCTTCCCCTAGACAGAAAATGCAAAGTTATTTATTAATTCAACTATTCATTGAACAAAATATTGACCAGACACTTAGTGCTTGAACTTTTATCTGTCTCCTCATGTCAGGAAGCATCTTGGAGAGAACACTGGACTCTGCTTGGTTTCCTTCTCCTTTATACTCTTTTTTTTTTCAATATTTATTTTTGAGAGAGAGACAGAGCATGAGCAGGGGAGGAGCAGAGAGAGAGGGAGACAGAATCAGAAGCAGACTCCAGGCCCTGAGCTGTCAGCACAGAGCCTGACGCGGGGCTCAAACTCATGAACCGCGAGATCATGACCTGAGCCGAAGTCGGACGCTCAACCGACTGAGCCACCCAAGCGCCCCATCCTTCTCCTTTATACTTTTGACAGTGCCTCTAAGCTATAGATTGGAGCAAAATTAAGACACACTTTGTTTATTTCCTTTCTCTCCGGGATTAAATCCTGTGGTGTCTTTCTAATGTGTAAAAACAGTTTTTTTTAGTTGTCAGGTACCCATTATTATAGTATGGTTGGGTACAGAATCATGACCAGAGTGTTAAATGAAAGATATATATATATATATATATATATATATATATATATATATATATATATATTTATATTTATATTTATATAATGTTCATGTCTATCCTTAAATTGCAACCTTCAGGAGAATAGAGTCCTACCCATTTTTTTTTTAAATAAAAACAAACATACCAACAACAACAAAAAAAACACTTCTTAACTTGCATCTTGCACACTGCCTAAGGAGTGCAAAGTAAATATTTGCTGAATAAATGACTGAAAAAACTGACTATATATCCAAAGAATTATCAATTTCACACCATCATTCATTCGGTTGTCACAAGCACGTATACTTAAGGAGGATAAATAGTGCATATAGATATTCCCTACATTTGTTAGGTACCAAGATTCACCTTGCTACAAAGCAAAGGAAATTAATATTTTTCCTGTCACATTTACAGTTTTATTTAATTCCACAAAACCCTGTGTAAAATTACTATACATATAAATGAGAGTCATAGAGTATAAGTCATTTGTCAAAATATGTACAATTGGTAAGTGTCAAGATGTCAAGATGAACTTATTTCTTTTTGTTTTTACATGAAAATTATCTTCAAAATTATCTCCTACTACATTGGCATGATTTGGTGTATAAAATATACCATTCATTGCTTTGTACTCTTCTTGTGAGAAAAGTTATTTTTTCACATGTTCATTATCTCTTAAGACTAGTATATTGTATGAATGTAAACGTATTCATTAGATACATTTATAATTATTTTTCCAACCATATTGCAATTATCTGAATGGCAAGAATCATTTTTTAATACTTACATACTTACATGTGTGTGACATATAAGTAATTAATATGTATTTATTAACTGATTATGTAGCATTAGGTTATAGCTGTTATACTATCAATTCATCATTACTACATATACTTATGCAATAAATTATATATCTTTGCAACTCATATTCATCTACAACTCATGAAATTCCATCCACCTCCTTCTCAAAAAAAAAAAAAAGAAGAAGAAGAAGGAAAAAAAATGTCTTATGTACTTGAACCAGAGAGACTCACCGGTATACCATGTATGAATAGAACACACATTCTTTTGTTTCTTTTTTTTAAAGTTTTTGTTTAAATTTCAATTAGTTAACATACAATGTAATAATAGCTTCAGGTGTATAACATAGTGATCCAACACTTCCATACAACACCTGGTGGTCATCAGAATCGTACTCCTTAATCCCCACCACCTATTTCACCCACCCCCCCAGCCACCTCTTCAGGTTTTGATATAGCACCTGCCCTGTTTTGCTTTTCTGCTCTAGACTTTCATATTTTGTCTACAAAAAGCTCTTCAACTAGCAGAAGTCCTTTGCACCCTAGTGACCACTGTAATTGTACACTATGAGGTTACTAATGCCCAAGGTAAGAGGTCCTGTCTCCCATTGCTCCAAATAACACCTGTTTTTGCCTTCCTTATTTGGCACTGATTATCAGTGATGCAAAATTCATGATGAGCCAAGATATGTGTGAGATTTTCTCTACCCATGTGATGGTTTTCTCCTAAATATCTGTCCAGGCTCTTATTCATTTACACACTGGCCTTCCCAATATTGAGTCAGACAAGTGGGAATTACAAAGATATACTGGGAATCTAAGTGCCATTTATATAAACAGAAAGATAGCTGTCAATATGCCATTCTCTATTTTTCGTTGTCTACATTCATTTTCTTGGACTAGCTTTTATAACTGACATAGTCAAAAAAATAGAGCAATAGGATAATTTAAAAGTGACAAAGATAGGTGAGTGGGGCTTAGTGTGACTTTCTTCTCTTATTCAAATATTTCCTTATCTACAAACCAGAGTGAGAAATATCACCCATCAGATTATCTCAATCATGCCATATGATTTAATTAGTTTGTTAATGTAGACTTCTAAATGTGCATACTTCTATCTTACAGGAAAAGTTTATATAAAAGAAGGTATCTGTTTAAATTAACTAAAGTCTTTCGTCAATCTCTGCCCAAATGTGCACAAGAGAACCCTAAAACAAATAGCCTTTATGTGATAGTGCCATAAATTCTGGGGAGAATCGATAAATATTCATTACAATATTAATTGAGCCTTTTGAAGTGAACACACATAGGACACTTCCTGGGTGTCACTTGCTTAAGCTATTCATTTATTGTCAATCCAAGATTAAAAAATAGGCTTGTAAGACAGCTGCAGAACAAAAACACAGTACATGATATAAATACTTGGGGGTTCTTCTAGGCAAAATAAGAGTAGATTTTTGTAGATACTTAGGCATACAAGACTGACTTCAAGAAATCTGTGCACTCTCTAAAACTGCGCATAAATATTTAGGTATAAGTAGGTACTTATGTGCATTTTTCTGAAAAGAAGTTCCATTGTTTTTAAAAAGCCCTCAAAAAGTCAGAGATCGTTATTCTGTTTCTTTAGTTCTAGATGATCCCATAAAGGTCTATTTCATCAACTTTACATATGTCCTATGTATAATAATGGATCAAAACTAGGACACTTCCATTGTTAATCCTCATCTAAAAATAGGTGAACGGAGAAAGTCTTATTCCATATAACTTCTTGTTTCCAAATCTGTGTTTTCTAGTTATTGGAAAACCTCATGTTGATTTAGTGCACATACCGTGACTAATATATTTTGCAATATATGGAACCTGCATAACACTAAGAGAATAAATGAAGAAATAAAAGAATACAAAAGCCACTTTTGAGGTAAACAAATAAATATAGAGAATGAAAACCATTAGAGACATTATGGGCAAGGTTAAAAGTGTAATAAGGCAAATAGATAAAAGTGGGTTTTGCCAAAATATTTATTGAAAACAGAAGATCTCATGTAAAGAAGATATCATGTAACCGTAATTGGTAATAATAAAGAGAACAGTTGAATAAATGCAACTGAAAACTGTAAACATGTAATAACAGTATGAATAAACTGAATTACTAATACATAGAAGGATTTCAACAGCACTGTTAAACATAAGCCTTTATTCAGAGCACTGCAGTGTGAGAACTCTGAAGAAGTGTTCTGCCTTCGGTACAAAAGAGGAACTTTTATAGACGTTTAGCAGAGGTTCAGCTAATATCGGCATAGGTGATCAAAATTGGCTTTAGGAAAAGGAAGAACCAACCATTCTAGTGATTATGAGCAATGGTTTATGCAATTGGATTTTATTGAGATATTTGACTCAGAGTAGTTGTAAGAGGTAGGGTCATGTGCAAGAGGGGCAGGGAGGAGCAGCCGCAGAAGCCAGGGGAATGTGACAGCCACAGTGGGTGTCTCTTTTGGTTAACAGGGAGACTAAGTCTCATCACGCAACTGCACCTCGCTGTGTTCAGAACTCCAGAGCTGCTGCTGATGGCAGTCTAGAACTTGGTGAGAGCTGTCATCATGTCTTCTTGTTACTTTTGTCTTTGCAGTTGCATCTCAATCATGTACCAGTAAGTGGCTATAAGCGTTTAAGTCTCTGGAGAAAAACCAATAATTGACAATAGAGAAAACAAGTATTGACTTGATAATTACCAGAAAGTTTTAGACAATAACCTCTTAGCCAAGGTTCTGCTACTATTGTTATTAAGTAGAATGGTTCTTATCTCTACCCTGAGACAGTAAAGAAGGGAATTTTGATATCTGTAGATTTGCAAAAATTTTCTTTATCCTCCAGATTTATCCAGAGAATCAAGTTTGGAAGAAAAACTTTAAAATCTCATTTTAACAATAAAAACCCATAAGGCAACATAGTGGACAAATCATATCCTTAAAGACCAAGTTAAAAAATACAAAAAGAATGTAGAATCACGGGGGTGCCTGGGTGGCTCAGTCGGTTGAGCGTCCAACTTCAGCTCAGGTCATGATATCAAGGTTTGTGAGTTTGAGCCCCGCGTTGGGCTCTCTGCTGACAGCTCAGAGCCTGGAGCCTGGTTCAGATTCTGTGTTTCCCTCTCTCTCTGCCCCTAACCCACTCACATTCTGTCTCTGTCTCTCTCAAAAATAAATAACCATTATTTTTTTTAATTAAAAAAAAAGAATGTAGAATCATGACTTCTGTCATTCGGGGTCTTAATCCAAATGTCTCAGTCAGAAACTTAATATCAACAGTCTGCTGCTTGATCTAAGGTTTGATCTTGTTATTAGACAGGCCTCATATAGATATTGCTGATTTAATGCACGTACCATGACCAATGACTAATAGAATTGGCTGGATACTTTGTGGTGTATGGAACTCTAGCAATACGAGGGAAAGGAAATGAAGAAAATGCTTTCTTGATGCTGATAATTTCCTGAAAAACTTCAGAAATATTCCATTTTAGATCTCCTATTGGCAAAAAATCCAGGAGGCAATGGTATGATATCTTCTTAACTGGGAAACATGAATATAAAAATTGATTTTCTGTGGTTAATAGTACATAATAAAATGTCTTTCTATGAGGTTCAATATTGGTCTTACATTGCCGGTATATACAATAAACCAGGACTCTGAGCCAACATTCATGCAAGGATTCCTGTGATTTATCCTAGGGAGAAGCCACTGGGACATGTTGATTATATGGTTAGGGATACTGTATTAAATGCCTACTGGTTTATCCATATTTAGCCATATTTGAAAGAGCAGAAGAGGGTGAGATCCCCAGTTGCATGGGCAGTTCACAAGGTGGTAATCTGTGATGGTTCTTTTGGAGTGGATCTAAGGGTTTTGAGAACTTGGGACAAGCAACTAAAATCCCCTGTTTAGTTTTTTAAGTTTCAGCTTCAATAGGTCATGTACTCATTCTATTTTCTCTGGAGACTTGCGGTAATAGGGACAGGGATACTTCTGGGTTAAGGACAGAGCCTCACAGAGTTTCTTTATTATTGTTTCAAAAAATTGAATTCCTTTCTCAATATACAAGTGAATAAATAGTTCTCAATATTTCTATTGTCAGAATAGTTGCTTTAGTCTGGGAAACACCTTTTAGGCCACCAGAAAACAAAGATACTGAAATTGAAATTGAAAAACATAAGGAAGTTTGTATCTGAAAAAAACCCATTTTGGATATTCAAAGGCTTATAAATTTTACCTCCTGTCCATGTCCAATCTACGTAGTTTTCTCAGGACTGTGTGCTTGAAAAGTGAGACCTGCTCCAGGGACATTATTTTCACTTATTGAAATTTTCCGACCAATGTTTATTTATGACTGTTCTTAATTTTTTTTCCTTTCCACAGCAGAAAGGAAAGTAACTTCATTGAGAGACATTATTTTAGCATCTTTGAGCAAACCAAGTAGTAGTCTTATTGCCACCAAAGACCATCTGGTTGAAACAAACCATGTGATATTTTCTTGTCTGGTATTGGAGAGTCAAGTGCTTGAGATTAGTATTCACTCAAGACTCAAGAGCCAGTAGTCAAGAGTTAGCCAGAACCTTTATTTTTGAACTTTGTGGATAACATGAAGCTTATATAGCATAAGAATTGTTTAAAGAAGTGTCTTTTGCTTCTTGAGTCAGCTGTATAGTATGTGACTTGCACTTATTATAGCCAATGCCTTTGGAGGACACATCTAGTAGGACTTTTACATGATTGTGGTATTTAATAGAGGTAGCACCTGCAACTAAGAGGCTGTGATGGTGCCCCTGTGTGGCTCAGTCAGACAAGCATCTGACTCTTGATTTTGGTTCAGGCCATGATTTCACAGTTTCATGAGATTAAGCCCTGCATTGGGTTCCAGACTGACAGCACAGAGCCTGCTTGGGATTTTCTCTCTCCCTGTCTTTCTACCACTCCCCTACTCCTATTTACTCCTTCTCTCTCTTTCTCTCTCTCTCTCTCTCTCTCTCTCTCTCTCTCTCTGTCTCTCAAGATAAATACATATTCTTTTTTTTAAAGAGACTGTGTTGTTTCTAAAGCATAGTAAAATCATTACCTACCTGAAGGGATTATCTGATAGCTGTATAGACATTTGCTCTCTACTCTCTAGTTAACTGATGGTCTTATTAAAAGCTACAGCATGACAAACCACTACAGATTTGGTCCCTGGAAAGCTGGATTCAAGAAATTTGAGTTTTTTGTATTTTAAAATCCAGATTAAAAACCTCCATGTTCAACTTTCAAACAGAAGGTATCCAAAAGCAATTCTAAATCTGATTTCTCTAAAAAGATTTCAGGGAGGTTTGGAGCTGAAATAATTCCTGATAAGCGCATGAATGTCTCAAGTCATACCACTGAGAAGGAAAAATTATCTGAAAAGTTTAGAATCTTACAGCAATGGATGAAAATATGTATAGGGAGGAGAAGAAAGATTTTGTAGGAGTTCAGTCTAGTAGAAGGAAAATGTGTGAATGGTATGATTGCTGCAATTGTGCCTAAATAAGAGGGTAAGCTTTTGCTATAGGATCAATAAACAATGTGTCTCTGATTTGTATTGTCCTGTTGAGATAGAACATAAAATCTTATCATGGTCTTTCATGTACAAATGGAAAGAACGTTTCGTGTCAATGGGGAAACTCAAGAATAAGGGAGTTTTAAAAGGAAGGGTTTTATATTACAAAATATAACCTTTAATAAGTTTGTCCAGGGAAAGACATAGTTGTGTCAATTTTTGTCAGGTCATATATCAAGCTAGCTAATTAGAAAAAGTTAGGCATCCAATGTCAACAGTGTCCTATGACCAGTATCCTAACAGTACCCTACTGAAAAACTATCCAAGGAGCTTTTGGTAATTAGCCAAAAAAGTCAGGAATAGCATTTAATCTTTGAAAAAGAAACACTACACTATTTTTGACAGGGGACACATAGACAATGGGTGCCAGTTCTTCAACAGTCTTGTTTTAAATGAGAATGGGGCCAGTTTCAACAAATGACCAGTCAGATCAGTCAGATGACCAGTCAGATCATCCTTAATGGCTCATGATCCTTTGTGTGTCCCATACCTTCTTTCTTTGGCCTTGATGCTCTCATGGCCAGATTTCTGATATATATTTTCTATAGAAAATAATCAGTTTGAGACAGTATTAAACTATAGTCTGGTGATTATTTTCCTGGCTGTTTCAGAAAGAGGCCTTCTGGTCTGTATTTACTAGTAGTATGCTGTAGGCAAAATAGATCTACGCTAAAAAGATTCAGCAAATAGCAAAGCATATCACTATTGAGAAAGCCCAAAGAGGCTGACAAAGTGATTGAGACAAATGCAGAGTCTGAGGGTCATTTGAGACTCCTACTTCTAAAATATGTTTGCTACTCCAAGGACACATGATATAAAAATAATAAGACTTATGGTAGAGAGGCTAGACAGTATCAAATAGAAATAAAACATTTTGTATTTGCAGTTGCATCAAAATGTCTCCCTTTTTTATTAAGGGAAACAGTGGGCTGACCAGAGCAACTCATTCCTCAGAGAGATGTCATTCTGTCACACAGAGTTTGTCCTTTGTCTACTCAGAGTCTGTCTTTCAAGTGAAGGGAGAATAATTGTTCTTTTGGTGACCATTTCCTTTACAAAAACCGCAGGTATATTTGTCTTTCCTGATTTAGACATGGACATGTGTTCATGTAAATGCTTAATAAGAAGACCAATTAATTGGAGTTTAATGTTTTTTTTTTTTCTTTCTAAATCAAAGTATGTTCAAAGTGCTGAGCAATCTCTTGATGTTTCAGCATTAAGACCATCCACAAAGGTCGGTAGGCCAGTTATAAGGTTTCCTCTCTGAATGAGAGTGGAATAATCTCTGAAGGTGGAAGTGAAATAGCCTTTAAAACCTGGAAGCTACACTTCTTTCCTTTATAGAATTGGATATTGATTAATCAATACTGACAGCAAAAATCTCAGTGTCAGATACTGAAGTCGTCTTCTACTTTTATACTTTTTATATCCATGCTTTGATACATATATATTTGATGTCATTTGGGTTTCAATCCATCCTGTCTTCCTTAACCAACTTTTTTTATTCATAATTCTTTTGCCTATAAGATGATGGATTCAATTCAAGACTTGTTATAAGCTGCTAGAACAATCCTATATTCTACTGTGAACTTTCATTGTTTCTCATGAGGGGTTGGAAAGTTTCAACTAAATTATACAAATCTAGGTTTCATGTTTGACCAAATTATGAGAAGTCAAGAGGAAATATTAGCCAATGAAAGGGTGTGTGGAGGAAGTGGGGAGAGGGTCCATGAAACTACTGAAGGAGCTGAAAATACAAAGCAATGGTGTAGGAGGCAGAATTCTAGGTGGCCCACATGATTCATGATGTTACTTCTGTGATTACATCATTTTACATGGCAAGTGCGATTTTGCAGATGTAACTGAGGGACTGATCAGTTAACTTTAAGATAGGGAGAGTGTTAGGGTGGGCCTCACCTAATTATAGGAGCTCTTGAAAATAGATAATGGTCTTTGGCAAGTGACAGAAGGGAAAATCAGAGACATTTGAAGCTTGAGAGAGAGAGTGTGATATCGCTGGGTTGGAGATGGAAGGCACTTTGAGAAATGAATGTAGGTGCCTCTGGAAGCTGAGAACAGCCTCCAGCTGATAGCCAGCAAGGAAATGGGGACCTCATTCCTTTGACTGTAAGGAACAAATTCTTCCAGTAGCCTGAATGAACTTGGGAATGAACTCTTCCGCTAAGCTTCAAAATTAAAGTGAGGCCTGGCAGACAACTTGACTTTGGCCTTGTCAGATCATAGACAGAGGACCAGTGGAGCCCACCTGGGCTTCTTACCTCATATCAATGCGATAATAAATAGATGTTGTTTTAGGTTGATAAGTATGTGGTATTTTGTCATGCAGTAATAGAAAATTAATATGAATGGAGAAGGAAAAGTTGAGATATAAGGGACTTGATAGATGACCAGCCTGGAGTTGATTCAGAAGAAAGAAAGGAGAGTTTGAGTTCTGATTTTATATTTTTCATATTTATTAACTTTTTATAAGGAGTCTTTCAGGGAAGCAATGTTAGAACTTTCCTGTCTTTTAGAAGCCTCCTCATATCAAAAAATAATCATGCTTTTTATGGAATAATTTTCGTCTTTGAACCCTTTAAATTTAAGATGTGACATACGTGAATTACTTTAATCTCAAATTCCCCAAGTGGCCATTGAAATTCTAAATCGTTGTTGGTAAAATGCTATAACAGCTTCAATATTTAGTGCTGCGGCACCATAACATTTGTATGAGTAAGATGCTGGACACTGAATGGGAGTTTCATTGGCTGACTATTGACCATCTATATTAAAATAAAAAGAACCAAAAAGAGATAGATAAGAAGATTCCCTTAAGCTCAGTTCAACACTCACTTTATCCATAACAAGCCCTAAATAGTGAAAATGATTAAATCAAGAGACCTACCATAAGAAGTCTAAAGAGAAAGAGTCAAGTTGAGGTAGTATTCAACAGAATGATGTGGAGCACTGATTAAAAGATCTGAGAAAGGAAGATATATAGGTCCTGTGCACATTAGCTTTGAAGAAACAATCTTAGCTGAGAAGCGGCAGATCCAGTCCCCCCTTCCAAGTCATATCAAAATCTGCAGAAGCAACATTAATTAGAGCACTTCTAGGCAGAAACTTTAATTCCAAATGCCAAGGCCCCACCATAGCCCAGAAAGATTGGTCTCCCTTGGAGAAGAAAGGTAGACTAGCCAGAGGGAGCTGCTGTAGCTCAGCCAGTTTCCACAGTAGTTGTTTAAAAACAGTGTCCATAAGGGGGTGGATTGTTTTTGCAATTTAGCACTTTTTGTTTTGGCCATTTGGGTTTAGCAAAAAAGTGGAAGGTGGGGAGGAATAGTTGTGAGGCCAAAGGTGACCCAAGAGTCATGCTGGAAATGTTTAAGTCTGTCAGGATCTTTCACAAATAAAAAGTTCATACATATTCCAGGGAGAAAGTTATGTGAGTAATTTACAAAGAATATATATCACAAGCACACTGACAAAACCAAACCTATCTTTTTCTCCCTTTTTGTTTCTTTCGAATATATGAATAAACTAATATCTTTTTCTCCCTTTTTTGTTTCTTTCGAATATATGAATAAACTTTATCTGGAATAAAGCCCATGAAATATTGAGGTTAATTAATTTGGCTTAGGTTAACATGAGACCAACTTGTCATTTATTTTTCTTTTAGCTTCTATGTGATTGGAGGGTTTATTACTAAGTATTGATCACTGTTAAAGCAATAACATTAAAATTATATTGATAGATATAATATTTTATAAAATGATTTAGTCAATAAATGATGCCTAATTATGTTATTTTTATTTTAGTCTTTCTTATTAACTTTATCACTTTTATACATTTTAAAATATTTTTTCATTTATATTTTTTGGCCTTTATTTCTACATTCTTTTAATGAAATTTTTTCCATCTCTGCTGTTGTCAATAATGGAAAGTTAGAATTTTAGTTCTTCATAAGTAGAGATTGCATGGAAATAGGCAGAGCTTCTCAAACTGGTGTACATCTTACATATATTATAAAAGCACATGTAACAGTATAATTCCATAATCCATTTCTGAGAGAAAGTAGCAGTATATTCATAGGCTTCCCTTTGGTAACAATGGGAATTCTTCTCTGATGTCTACAGGCAGGGAAAATTAAAATGCCTAAAAAAAAACATGATTTGTACCCTTCAAGATAGATTTCCTCTAATGAATACTGATCCAGTCTAAAAATGCTGCTCTCTTGCTCTCCTTTCAACTAAATTTTATTATTTATATAAAAAGAAGGCATTTTTATCATTAAAAAAAAAAAAACAATGAAAATAGGAAGGATTTGCATTTTGGAAATAGGTTTTTTTTTTCTGAATACATGAAAAGCAAATGTGCCTCCTCACCACTTTTGTTGAAAATCAGTTTACTCTAAAAATTTTCTTTGTTGAACATTCATATTTCACAGACCTTTTACTCAGTGTTTTCAGAACTTTGGGGATAATAAAGGGTGGTGAAAATAAACGTTTGGATGAAATGAATTAGAGGCAAAGGAAATAAAAATAGGGTGAATTTATAAAATTCTTTAAAATGAGCATGGCACTTAAAGATGAATGAAAACTTATGAAATCATTCCATGTTAAATGCACACACACACATTTAAAGAAAAAAATCATATTTTTAGCAAATTGCCCTATTTACCAAGTTGGTATTTTTATTGAATTAAAAAATTAAAAAGAAGTGTTAAGCCTATTGTTTTGTTTTGTTTTTATTTTTTTAATGTTTATTTATTTTTGAGACAGAGAGACAGAGCACTAGTGGGAGAGGGACAGAGAGAGGGAGACACAAAATCTGGAGCAGGCCCCAGGCTCTGAGCTGTCAGTGCAGTGCCTGATGCAGGGCTCGAACCCAGGAACCCAGAGATTATGATCTGAGTAGAAGTTGAATGCCTAACCCACTGAGCCACCCAGGCACCCCAGTTATGCCTCTTGTTAAACCACACTGTAACTTAATTAAACTTTTAACATATTAACTATTTCTGGTAGTGTTAATTTCCTTCCAAGCACTTAATATTTGTTTAAGATCTGGTGTCAGCCATCTTAGTATCTGCATGAATAATTTAACATTAATTCAGTATCAGTATGCTCAAAACTGACTAAATAATATATTAGC
Organism: Leopardus geoffroyi; assembly: GCF_018350155.1. NCBI lineage: Eukaryota > Metazoa > Chordata > Mammalia > Carnivora > Felidae > Leopardus > Leopardus geoffroyi. The sequence goes on along the minus strand of NC_059338.1, from coordinate 95,269,853 downwards.
AACACTTCATGCTATCACTTCTACAAGGGCATACTACACATCAAATTAAGGCAAGAGACATACTGGGAGGAAAAGTCATATTAAAGAAGTATTTGGATTTTACTTTGACTTTATGCCCTTTCAATTTTCAGTAAATCACCCAAACTACTTGTTTCCATGTAGTGTGTAAATTGTATAAGATTCTCCATTTGTGAATTCTTGAATCATAAAATAGAATACCTTCAGATTTCTCATGAATACCATTCAGATTAGTAAAGGTGCTTTGGAAGTTACCTCCCCTACTTTTATTTTTTGACTTAAAAGTTTCATAAGTGAGCTCTGTTCTTAAATTAACTAATGTGAAAGTAAGATAGGTTTTAATGATTGATTATATAACTTTTTGCTGGAAAAGAAACAGTGAGATACTGGGTCATTTTTCCCCCATTACAAAAGAGCCCTTATCATCTCTGGTAAGTGGAACAGAGACTACCTTGGATAATCAAAAACTTACTTAATAAGAAATGACTAGGCTGCTCCTTCTCAGAGAAAGCTGAAGATACATGATGACAATTGGTATCAGGGATACTTCAAAGAATATTGTAGTTTAAAGGGGCTACTTACATGTTATCAAAACTAAAGGAAAAATATCATAAGTGGGATGTGTCACATATAATTTGTCTTTGTTGGTACCAACTTTCAAAAATGTGAACAATCCCAAAGCTTGTTCAGACCAATTATTTCTAGAATATTTTCTGTCATTAGCAGACTTTTATGCATTTTTATTGCATGTTTTATGCATTTTATGCATTAATAGACTTTTATGAATTTTTATGCACTTTTAAGGACTTTTAGCCTTTAATGGAACTTCACATACTTTCACATCTATTTTTGTCATCACGAGCATTTGCTTCTGATACACACATAGGTAACCCCGACATAAAGCAGGAAGAAGGAACCGGAGACGAATTGCTGCAGAATCACTCCCGGCACCACCACCAAACACACAAAAAGCTTGACTTTGAAAGCAAGCCTTTTGCTTCTGGGTCTCTTACTTTTTTTTTTTTTTTAATTTTTTTTTCAACGTTTATTTATTTTTGGGACAGAGACAGACAGAGCATGAACGGGGGAGGGTCAGAGAGAGAGGGAGACACAGAATCGGAAACAGGCTCCAGGCTCCGAGCCATCAGCCCAGAACCCGACGCGGGGCTCGAACTCACGGACCGTGAGATCGTGACCTGGCTGAAGTCGGACGCTTAACCGACTGCGCCACCCAGGCGCCCCCTGGGTCTCTTACTTTTAAACTGAATTTATATGCCTCTCAGTGTTCCTTTAATTGTCTGAAAGGGATCCAGATCTCTTCATTTCTTGTAATCTGGCCTAGGTCATCATCAGTAAGGAATTGCAAAGCTCTTTTTGTTTTTGTTTTTTCCTCCTTTTTGAGAATACTGCTCATTAGCCACTTATCCCTACTTAAAGATCTTAATTATAGTTTTTTTTTTTATGTAAAACAACTTATGCAAATGTACACAACCAAACAAGGCATTCAAAAGCATTCATTCTCATGATCAAACTGATTTGCCATTCACCCAAGATTTTGTATTATCTTTTAAATAACTAAAATCTTTACAGTGGTATTTAGAATGTTTGCTTTAATGGTTCTGCCTAGGCAGTAAAAATATAAACTATGGATGGTTCACTTGCAAATGAATATACCCACCCATCCTTGTGGCTTCCAGAAAAAAAAAAAAAAAAAAAAAAAAAAAAGCCTAAGTACTTACTTACAAGGCCAGGTTTTTTCTAGAGAATTAGATTTTTATTTTTTTTTAATTTTTCTTTTTTTTTTTTAAACGTTTATTTATTTTTGAGACAGAGAGAGAGAGAGAGCATGAACAGGGGAGGGTCAGAGAAAGAGGGAGACACAGAATCTGAAACAGGCTCCAGGCTCTGAGCTGTCAGCACAGAGCCCCACGCTGCGCTCAAACTCACCAACCTCGAGATCTTGACCTGAGCCGAAGTCGGACGCTCAACCGACTGAGCCACCCAGGCGCCCCGAGAATTAGATTTTTAAAATGGTCTCTGGTTCTCTTACAACTGTACTGTAGGGCCAAGGAGATTTCTTTGGGGTGGGACACTGAAACACTTCTGCAGACATGTTTTCTTCAATAGAGCATTTTTACTTTGTTCTATTTAAACCATGTGAAGCTATCGGGAGGAGAGAAAGAATTCTACTGCTAAAATAAAGTGTGGAAAATAATGCATTATAGCCTGAAAAGGAAGACAAGATGGTGAATCAGACTTTGTATTAATTCTCCAGACATGTGGATGCCATTTCTTCCTCTTTTTAAACTTTTTCTTCAGCCTTCATTCTTTTTTTATTATTTATTTAAAAAAAAATTGATGTTTATTTTTGAGAGAGAGACAGACAGAAAGCGAGCAGCGGAGGGGCAGAAAGAAAGGGAGACACAGAATCTGAAGCAGGCTCTAGCCTTTAGCAGAGTCTGATGAGGGCTTGAGCTCAGGAGCCCTGACATCAGACCCGAAGCGAAGTCAGACCCTTAACCAACTGAGCCACCCAGGCGCCCCCATCAGTTTATTTCTATAAACAATATAAAAATGTATTATTTTAAGTGTTTTTAAAGCAATCCTTGACAAATACAAAGTAAGCAGTTTTCATTTAAGTGCAACAGAAGTAAATTTTTAAAGCACACCTGCTTTGTAACTGAAGAAATAGAAACATTGATATTACCTTTGTCAAAATCATGTGCTTTTAACTTGTCAATGAGAAATTAAAGCTAGCTAATTAATTTAAAAAATAAATAAAATTGTGTGCCTGCTGTTTGCAAAAAAAAGTGAGCTGGAGCCCCTGTTGTGTAGAAAGATCAATGGTAACAGGCCATTTGACCCCATTTAGGGCCTCACATTATAATGGAAGACACCATCATTTGGCAAAATATAAAATCAGATTAAAATGACTCAAAAATAAAGTCAATGATTTAATTTGTTTTGATTAGTCTCTATGAAGGCAGGGACCCTGTAAAGTTCTATTTCATACTACTGTGTGATTGACAAATAGTAAGTGCTCAGAAATGCCAACTGAATGAAACCTGTTATTTTTAGAAATAAACCATTAACTGCAATCTAGCAGAAAGACCGGGGTAGAAAGTAGATGCAAGAAGGCTAACAAATGTTAAAAAAATTTTTTTAAAGGAGAGGGGGTGCCTGGGTGGCTCATTCGGTTAAGCATCCGACTTCGGCTTAGGTCACGATCTCACAGTTCGTGGGTTTGAGCCCCACGTGGGGCTCTGTGCTGACAGCTCAGAGCCTGGAGCCCGTTTCGGATTCTGTGTCTCCCTCTCTCTCTCTCTCTCTCTCTCTCTGCCCCTCCCCTGCTCATGGTCTGTCTCTCTCTGTTTCTCAATAGTAAATAAATGTTAAAAAAAATTTTTTTAAAAAAGAAAGTAGAGGAAAGAAGGCCATTTGTAGGGGCTTGTTGCTGTTATCTGGAGAGAAATGATCTATGGTGTGGGAAAAATGGCAAAGGGGAGAAAGAGAAGGAATTTGAGGGTATTTTAGGTGCAAAGCCAACCATGTGTAGCAAGTTATTGCCTGCGGGCTTAGTGAAGCTTGACTCCTGAGTTGAATTTCAAATAAAACAAATACAAGAGTTATCTGTTAGATGGAGAACAACAAGTAAAATTGGAGAAACACGTTATAGAATGCTCAGACCTCTTATATATACAAAGTAGACATTTTGAATATTAAATTACATATAGATTCAATATACGCTTCAATATATTGGGAAACTCCATCAATAAATAAAAGACAAATAGTTTACCCATGATCTTTTCTCTCTCTCTCTCTCTCTGTCTCTCTCTCATTCTCTTTCTTTCACTCTCTCTTTTTTGTTGTTGTTTAGTGTAAATAGAGCTCTTGAGAATATAGTGAACACTGGTATTTTCCATATAAGGAAATAACTTCCAAGATATTTTGTTTTTAATTGTGCATGTGTTTGACAAAGATTATTATTTTTCTTGTATCAGCCATTTCTTCTTCTAATTTCAAAATCTGTAATAAGATACCCCTATGATATATTGAATTCTCTTAAACCATGTCCAACATTGGATGTAACTATAAGAGAAATATATGTAAAGTAAGATGATACTGAGAAACAGAAATCTGTTTCCAAAATACTTCAAAATGTCTTTTAATTTTTCTAAAAAAATTTCAAAATAGTTTTTTTTATTATAAGACCAAATAAGAGAAGAGATAAAATGAGATATAAACCAAATTAGAATAAAATAGAGGAGAAATAGATACAATAAGAAATATGTTGTTAATAAATATGGGGAAAGTTAGGAAGAAGTGCTAAAAATAAAAATAATATCCATCAATTGTGGTATAAATATTAGCAAAGAATGAAATGAAAAAATTGTGTTTGCAGCTTCCATTTTGTTTTTAATTTTGGACAAAAGAGAATGAGGGGTATAGGGTTAATATTTACAAGAGAGAAATAGAATGACATTTAAGAGTAAAAATGGCATAAAACACGCATTTTTAAATTCATATCCCTATATAGGGTTCTATTATTGCCTGTGTCCTTCTCTGTTATCGTGTTGTTAATACAATTTTTCTTTGTTTGCTTTTGTTTTATCTTATTCGAAAATACTGTTAACCTATGATCATGCAGGATTAAAGTGGTTCTTACCAATAAAAGCTATTTAACTCTTTTAGTGAATTCCCAGTTTTAATCATTTAATTTAAAGATACCATGGATGAGATCAGAATACATGACAATTATGTGCTCCCGTGCAAGTTGAAGAAATCATTACTTTAAAAGATTTCCTTATTCTCTCACTTTCTTCATCTCTTCAGTTTCTCTTACAGGTTCTTTTAATTCTTTTACTTGTCCAGAATAAATAATACATAAATTACCATGCCTTCTCTGTATTCACTCTATTTTAATTATTCTGCTTCACAGCTCCATTGTTTCTGTTATTTATTAATATCTGGTAGACTCTTTTTTCCTACATAACCAATCCGAATATTCCTCCTTCTATTTGATTACTTTATCGGAAAAAAAAGACATATGGTATTACGGCAGATTCTTCTGTCCACCATCGTCCATCTGAATAATATCTTGAAATAATTATTCGATCACTTTAAACAGGAGCAGTCTAGTAGGAGTATGTACTATCTAGAATCATATGGTTCTCTGAGAACACTGCCATCTTGTGGTTTGTCTCTTAACACAATGCTTATCTGCATAGGCTGCAAAACTCTTAGGTCATTACCAGTAAACACCAACTCTCATTTAAATGGCCAAGAGCATTAGAATTGCTGAGTAAATTACTCATTACTCATTAGAAACTTAAAAATATCGGGGCACCTAGGTGGCTCAGTCGGTTAAGCATCTGACTTCCGCTCAGGTCATGATCTCATGATTCGTGGGTTCAGGCACCGCATCTGGCTCTGTGTTGACAGCTCGGAGCCTGGAGCCGGCTTCAGAGTCTGTGTCTCCCTCTCTCTCTGTCCCTCCGCAGCTCACACTCTATCTCTCTCTCTGTCTCTCAAAAATGAATAAACATTACAAAATTTTTTAAATTTTTTTTTTTTTTAATTTTTTTTTCAACGTTTATTTATTTTTGGGACAGAGAGAGACAGAGTATGAACGGGGGAGGGGCAGAGAGAGAGAGGGAGACACAGAATCGGAAACAGGCTCCAGGCTCTGAGCCATCAGCCCAGAGCCTGACACGGGGCTCGAACTCACGGACCACCGCAAGATCGTGACCTGGCTGAAGTCGGACTCTTAACCGACTGCGCCACCCAGGCGCCCCTAAAATTTTTTTAATGTTTATTCATTTTTGAGAGACAGAGAGAGACAGAACACAAGCAGGGGTGGGGAGGAGAGAGAGGGGGACATAGATTCTGAAGCAGGCTCTAGACTTTGAGCTGTCAGCACAGAGCCCAACACGGGGCTTGAACTCAATGAACCATGAGCTCATGACCTGAGCTGAAGTCTGATGCTTTACTGACTGAGCCACCCAGGCACCCCACTCATTAGAAACTTTTAAATGTCTATGCTAAAGAGAGTAACAAAGGTTGACAAAAAACATTTTCTTCAGAACAAAGCTAGTTATTTAAATGCAGTCTAAATGAGTAGAATATAGCTAGAATACATACATACCTAAATATGAAGATAGATTTCTACCATCTGTGTAATAACAATAATAGCTAATGTTTACTTGGGGCTTAAAGTTTATGAGATCCTTTTCTAAATTCTGATACAAACTCAGATGGGTAGCATGCTCATTCTCTCTCTTCTTCTCTCTCTTCTGTCACACATCTACTCACAATATATGCTATGTTAATATAGCATGATATATGTTGTGTATAATATCTTATGGATATAGTATCAGTAGAAGATACAATTAGAGTATTTCTTTAAAATACTCCTACATATATTTGATAAGAGGCTGATATCCAAAATATATGAAGAACTTATACAACTTAACACCAAAAAATAAAAGAATAATCCAATTAAAAATGGGCAGAGGAGCTGAATAGACATTTTTCCAAAGAAGACATACAGATGGCCAACAGACACATGAAAAGAATGCTCAACGTCACTAATCATCAGAGAAATACAAATCAAAACCACAATGAGATATCACCTTACACCTGTCAGAATGACTAAAATCAAATACACAAGAAATAGCAAGTGTTGGCGAGCATGTGGAGAAAAAGGAACTCTCACACACTGTTGGTGGGAATGCAAGCTGGTGCAGCCACTGTGGAAAACAGTATGGAGTTTCCTCAAAAAATTAAAAATAGAAGCACCATATGATCCAGTAATTCCATTACTGGGTCTTTACCAAAGAAAATGAAAATACTAATATGAAAAGATATATGCACTCTTATGATTATTGCACCATTATTTACAATGGTCAAGTTATGGATGTAATCCAAGTGTCTGCATGTAGATGAATGGATAAAGAAGATATGGTGTATATATACAATAGAATATTACTCAGCCATAAAAAAAGAATGAAATCTTGCCATTGGCAACAATATAGATGGCAACAATATAGACTGGACTGTGTAATGCTAAGTGAAATAAGTCAGAGGAAAACAAATACCAAAAGATTTCACTCATTTGTGGACTTTAAGAAACAACAAATGAACAAACAATAGAGACAAACACAATCACAGACTTTTAAATACAGAGAACAAGCTGGTGGTTCCAGAGGAGAGGTGAGTAGGAGATAGGTGAAATATATTTAAAAAAAAAAAAAACCTCATATACGTATATATGAAAATAACTGGGTATATTAGCATTTATCTGGAACAATTTAAATAATGCAAGAATAGATAATCATTCTCCCAGTCTTGCTTTTCAGTGTCATCTCAAAAATGACCACTTTTATAATTTCTTGGTATACTTCAACATCAATATGTAATCATATATGTACATGCGTTTATATATAAAATATGTGTGTATGTGTGTGTATGTTCATGTGTGTGCAAAATATATGGGAAAAAACACATATTTATTTTTCCTTTCTATATGCTGACCTTCACCTTCTAGCTGCACGATCTTGGGCTATATAACGAATATTCCCATGCCTCTGCTTCCTTTTCTGTAAGAGGATGCTAATATTGATACCTACCTCATGGGATTATTGAGATAGTTAAATAATAAAAGTTATTTTAAGCTCCCATCTTATTTCCTGGATTTGATTAAGTCCTGAAATTAATAGATACATCTTTGTTGCTATTGTCATCATTATTATTATTATCATGTAATTATTATTACTTTAACTACTATTATGATAATAGAAAAGGAATTTAAATTAATTTTCTCACATTAATCCTACTATATGAAACACATCATAGAACTATCTATTTTTTTTTTTTAAGAGAGAGGGCACTAGTGGGGGAGGGGCAGAGGGAGAGGGAAAGAAAGAATACTAGACTGGCTCCATGTTCAGCACAGAGTTCGATGAGGGGTTCCGTCTCATGAGCATGAGATCATGGCCAGAGCCAAAATCAAGAGTCAGATGCTTAACTGACTGAGCCACCCAGGCGCCCCTGATCTATTTTATTAAAAGGATTTTCCATGTAGATACATAGTAGCACATTAATTCTAGAAACTAAGACACACCAATGTTTGAAAACCTTGTAAATATTTTCTTAATTATATGTAATTAAAAACACAATTTGTCAATGTTATAAGCAAGATTTTTCAAAAATTGTGTTTTAAATCATAAAACAATATTGATTTTAAATAACCATCATTTTAAACAGTATCATTTATTTCTGCTTATGACTATACCCTTTTAAAGTTCCCTTTTAACATGGAAAGTAAACGATTTTGGAGTTACTGTAATGCTCATCTCTTTATAAATGTAACAATGTGTTGATGGTAATCACTGATTATACAAAATCATGAAATAATTTTCTGACAGCTATCTCTTTTACCTTAGTCTTAACTATCTATAATTTTATGAGGTGTTTTTATTTCTGATGTCAGCAAATGTGTCATTGCAAGTCTCACCAGGGATACCACAGCTTGCCAAGAGGACACATTAATTTCTGGGAATCAAATCAAGGTCTTTCTAAGGTTATCAAGAATTGCTAACAACCAGAAAATGGTGCAGTGTCTATATGTATGTGTGTGCTTCTGATTTTAGATAAGTCTTAATTAAATCTTATTTAAGTGAATCTTACTTAAATACCATGATAGCCCTTTTATACTTGGCCAATCACAAACTAGCGTCCAATTCCATAATCTAGCATTTTTCCAGGACACAAATTTCTAATGTGTGCAATTATTTTGTCATTTGGGCATAAAACTAAGACACTCAAAGCGTGAAATTTCAACATAAATTTGAATAGTGAATATTAAATATTGGGGCGCCTAGGCGGCTTAGTCGGTTAAGCGTCCAACTTCAGCTCATGTCATGATCACGCGGTCCTTGAGTTCGAGTCCCACGCAGGGCTTTGGGCTGACAGCTCAGAGCCTGGAGCCTGCTTCAGATTCTGTGTCTCCCTCTCTCTCTGTCCCTCCCCTGCTCATGCTCTGTCTCTCTCTGTCTCTCAAAAATAAATGTTAAAAAAAATTAAAAAATATTAAATGTTTAATAATATGCTTTGATATAGAAAAAGTTTTTTAAAAAAGCAGGGTTTGTTCTTTTCACATAGTTCAAAATTAAACACAGAATTAATCGATGAGCGTTAGCTTTCCCGTCAGTGTCCTGTGCAGTGACATCACTTCAGCACAAGTATCAAGGTGATTCTGAAAAGTAAAATACAAGATTTTGTTTTACTTATAAAAGCAAACTACATTCTTCAAATATAGTTAATATATATTATATTTACCATTCCAAAAAGCAGAGACCTTCATGGTTACACATATTTGCATTTTCAAGGAAAAAATTATTTCAGTATATTTAATACTCAATAAGCTTTTAATTCTAGTTGTGGAAATCTTCAAACTACTATGGAAATTTATCTAGATTGCATACTTCCCCATCTTACCCATTTCTAGATATCTTCAATATAAAATTAATATACAATACAGGGTTTTCCAAATTGAACTGATATATATTCATGTGTATTATTTGATACTATTTCAACTGACTTTATATTAAACTGGAAGTGGATTGTTCCTCAGGTGTTTACAAAGATAATGACTGACCATGCACAAAACGTATGTTCTTTAGATTTGAGGTAAACATCACATCTAGTTCACACAATCTCGTTGAAATGATTCAGCAGTGTATTAGAAAATCGTCTCTCAAGTGGCCCTGGCTGATTGCCAGGATTTTCCACTGAACCCTCTGCAGAGTGCAGGCCTTTCATTTATTCTCATAGAATTCAAGGTGAAAAGCAGAAAGTAAGATACGTCTGCTCGTGCAGTTGTGGAGTTCTGACATATGGAAAGAAAACAAGTCAAACCAACATGTATAAAACAACTAAATATAGCATAGACATGTGTGCTCTTGTGAACACAATCTTTTCTCCTTTTAGTCCCAGCTTATGGGAATATTTTTTTTTTTTTGGCTACTTAATTAACAGGCTTCAAGTGGTTGAAAATTATGAATACTAACATGAAAATAAGTTTTCTCAAAGTATTAGATATCGGTGGAAAGAGTGTTCAGTTTTTCCTAATGAATGTTTGGTATAGTAAAGTTACTTATGAACTATAAACAGGAGGCATAGTGAGCCATAAATATTTGGCATCCTCATTCTATTAGTCATCTGATCTATTCATTTAACAAGGTCTATCTAAGATTATTTCTCCTGCAGGAAATTTGATGGTGCAAAATAATGACAAAGTTTAAGTCATTAGAAAGAAGCTTCTTCTTCATCACTTGCCTATAAATGCAGGTTATATAACAAAGCCATTGGAATGGTACCATCTATGTTCTATATCCATCTGAAGGGGTTTACCTTTTGATGACTTTAGCAAGCGAGTTATTGAACAGACAACAAAAGAAGAAGAAAGAAGGAAAAATTGAAGGAAATACCTCAAAGCAAAACCCAAGTTACCTCCTCCATATCATTTCTTTTAATACACTGCCTTGTCTCTTAAGGTGTAGCTGCAACTTTCCAACCCAGATGAAAGTATCATATTTCTTAGGATGAAGTCCTACATACCTCTGGGAAATAGTAATCTGAATCTCACTTCTTTAGTGAAAAAGAGGTCTGAAATATATAACCATAAGAATGTATGTGTTTTACTGTAAAGAAAAGCAAAATTAAACTTCAAAACCAACTGTTTTTAAAGAATAGTTAAAAACTCTAAGACCTTCCAGTCTTGATAGCCTCTTCCTCTTCTCCTGTACCCCTAATCTCCTATCCGCCCCTTCAACATGGCTGTATTCATAGGCTTGTCATCATACAGGGAAGGCTTACTGCCAGAAGTGTAGTCTTAAAATTTAAATGGTGCCTTGATTATCAGAGAAGAAATAATTGGTCAAGACTATGGAGTCTATTACTCTTTGGAAGATTTTAACTTGTATTTATTTCCTAGCTTACAAAATGTAGCAGCTTTTCCCATACCTGCAATTAGCAGGATTCTGAAATGCATTCCTAGTTGAGCAGTATTTTTACATTGTTTACATTGTATTGATACATTATTTTAAACTGTTGAAAGTTTCGTGGGCAGCAGGATTTTTTTAAGTATAAAAGGAAAAGGATCCTGTTGATTCACCCCAAAGCAAAATAATTCATATAAAACCTAGTGAATAATACATTTCAGATTAAAATCCTCAAAAGCACACAACTTCAAATAATGAAACATTTCGTCAGTATATGTCTCACATTACTAGCAGACTTTCTACCGTTAGTGAATTGATTTACTCTTTAAGTACCTAATACAGTTCTTTTTCAGACAGAATTTTATCAAACAGCATCAAATATTAATTTTTATTTTAAGTTTTTCTTAGGATGGGACACCTGGGTGGCTCAGTCGGTTAAGCGTCCAACTTCAGCTCAGGTCATTATCTCATGGTTCGTGGGTTTGAGCCCCACATGGGGCTCTGTGCTGACAGCTCAGAGCCTGGAGCCTGCTTCAGATTCTGTGTTCCCCTCTCTCTGTCTTCCCCACCCCTGCTTGTGCTCTGTCTCTCTCTGTCTTTCAAAAAAATGAATAAACATTAAAAAAATAACATTTAAATTTGTCTTAGGATGTCTTTTCCCACTGTTGCCATCATGTAGCAACTGACCTCTTTGATGAAAACATGGTAATAGTGCTTATTTCTAGAAGTAAAATTATCTATGATTGTTTTTTTTGGCAAAGCTCCCAGCTACTTAGAATTGGTCACTAAGAGTCATCAATCTGTTTATATTGTATCATCTCAAACGGAAATGGCCATTTGAACCTGAACCTAGTTCAGACACATTACCTACCCTTTGCCCACCAATATTAATATATGAATAGGTATATATTATGTACTTAGGGACATTGTGATAAATGAGATCAAGTCTGTGTTCAGAGATTTCACACTCGCCTGGAAGAAGACAGCCATGCACATATTGAGCAATATGGACTCTAGAAGATTGTGTGAGGGTTGTTCTGGAAGGAAGGATAGGCTGAAGTTCTCCTGATAGGAGGAATGTAGAAAGTTTAGGGACTATATCTTCACTTGGTCAGAAAGTATTAATATAATGAATACTTTGCATTCAGGGAGATAGACTGTTTTTAGAGGCCACCGCATGTTCAAAGACAAATAGATACAAAGGAGTATTGTAGGTTCAGGGAAGAAAAAAAGCATTTTGTGTACGGAGCACAGTGAGTTTTACGGTTCGTCTCGAATTGTTTAAGTTCTCTCAGCCTTAATTTCCTCAATTATATTAATTAGAATAATTCCTGAACTCACACCTTATTTGGGATGAGTACAAATGATATATGTACCCATAGCATACACCTGGCTCATAAATGTCAGTTATGTTTATTACCATTATATAAGTGCAGATTAATAATTTTATCTGAAGAGGCAAATGCAAGAGGGGGTATAATATTTATATTTAATCATCTTAAAAATCTGTCCTAGTCATGTTGATTACTTTTACATTTACATAGATGGAAACAAAAGTTGTGGTATAAGTTGACCAAGATGGCCTTAATGATTTGCAAAGCCTGACTAAAGTTTAGACAGGCTTCTTTTTGATTTTAAGCTATGACCTCTTTTGTCTTAGAACATTTATTTAGAAAACTTTTAATGGTAAAATTTTTTCTCTGTCCCTTTGGGATATAAACCTTTTGAAAATCTTCTTGCCTGTTTTACAACGCTTGAAAGCCTTTGCCAAGAACCTGGGAACCATCTCTTAAACATAATCATCAAAGAAGAATAAACACCCTGGTCTTCCAGGTTCTGTGGAAGGTAGAAATCTAACTTCTGCAGGTGACTTGCTCCAAATTGTGAAACTACCTCTGTTGTGAAAACAGGAGAAGCTTACTCTTTTCATTGGATAAAGCCAATTAGTAAACACAGATGGCCTAGAACCAACCCCACCCACCCCCCACCCCCCACCCCCACACACTCCCTCTTCAACTCAGAAAACTTTCTAGGGCATTCTTTCAGGGAAGCTGAATTCAGACCAAGTTCTAGTCTATCTGTCCTATTGCAATAGCCTTGAAAAAAGTTATCTTTGCCTGTTTAACTTTGGTGCCATTTTGGCTTTCACAAAGTGAATGGAGCCTCATCACTTACAGTGAAAATCAACAAATGACTTAAAAATTTGAAAAAAAGACATAGATGAAGATTCGTATTATTGATTATATAGAAATATACGTTGGGAGAAAAATTGTGAACGTAGTTGTCATTGGGGAGCAGAATAAAAACGTGGGCAAATTTGGAGCAAAGGACAGGAATTTTTTTATTATAAGCCTTGTAGTCTTATTTTTATTTATAAATTATGAACATATATTACATGTGGAAATTTTTTTAATTTAAATTTTAAAGACACCAAAGCAAAAAATTCAGTTAATTAGGCACTCGGGAAATTAGATTAAAATAACCTCATAAAATTTAACATATATTAAATCATAGTCAGATTTGCAGTAATAATACTTTTCTTGCTTACTAATGCTGCCCTATACACACTTTCTAATTTATGCCTCTTTAAAAATAAAACACTTTCCAAAAATAACAATGACATCAATTAACAACACTGTACATTTTATAGCATTTTTTATTTTTCAATGTGTTTCTGTATAAAATGTTATTATAATTGTATTGGTTATCTCCTTCAATAAGCTAACAAAATGAAAAAATTTTCAAGAGAGAAAGATAAGGGTGGAGAGAGAGAGAGAGAAGCATATATTTAAGCACCATGTACTGAAAAGGCCACCTTCCTTCCTTCCTTCCTTCCTTCCTTCCTTCCTTCCTTCCATCTTTCTTTCTTTCTTTCTTTCTTTCTTTCTTTCTTTCTTTCTTTCTTTCTTTCTTTCTTTCTTCTTTCTTTCTAATGTTTATTTATTTTTGAGAGAGAGACAGAGACAGAGCAAGGGAGAGGCAGAGAGAGAGAGAGAGAGAGAGAGGGAGACACAGAATCTGGAGCAGGCTCCAGGCTCCAAGCTGTCAGCACAGATCCTGACAAGGGACTCAAACGCACGAACTGTGACATCATGGCCTGAGCCAAGCTGGATGCTTAAGTGACTGAAGCATCCAGGTGCCCCAAGGCCATCTTTCTTTCAATGCATTGCTAGGTAATAGGTTTTTAAAAAAAGCGTCCAGAGTATGAGTTCATATCATGTATTCTGTCCTCTTTCAGTGGTCTGTCTTGGCATGATAACTCATCACCTTAATTAGTGTAGTTCTTGAATAATGCTTGAATCTTGATATCAAACTTTATTTAAGATTACCTCATTATTCTTGCCCCTTGTATTACAATGTATGATTTAGATTACATTTTTCAGTTTCAAAAGAAAATCTTCTGAGATTTTACTTGAGATCATGCTTCATTTATAATCAATTTGAGGCAAATAACATCTTTAAAATACTGAGTCTACCAATCCATGATTATTATATTCTTCTGTTTACTTATGGGATTTTAATTTGTGTCAATGTTTGATAGTTGACCTTAATTATAAATGTAATATTATAAATTTTGTAAATTTACTAGTGTGTGAAAATGTAAATTTTTGAAGAAAATGTGCCTTTAGTATTTTGTTAACTCTAAGATTTTTAGCCACTATCTGCTTAAACACCCCTATGTCGTTCCTTGTGTTTTCATTCTTTGATATGCTTGAAGACATTTGGTAGGGTCTGCACCGTCTGAGAGAAAGTCTTTTTCTTTTTTTCTGTCGCATAATTACAGCTTCACTATGGAGATCTCAAATGATGATTATTGTTTGACATTCTTCTACTTACCCAACAAAAGTAATTAATGTGTTGCTTTTGTAGAGAGAAAGGAAAGTAAATTATAGCCCACGCATAACTTATGTAATTAGTTTGTTATTAGAGAAAACCTTGGAAGAATTTGACGTTTCTTTTTCAAATAGTAAGCCCCAAAGATAAATGTCTTATATGTTTTATATAGCAAATCTGCATGATTGAATGGTGTGTATGTTTTATATGGACTTGACTATGACATCACATTTCCTCAAGCCTCAATTTCCCTACCTAAAGCCAACACTGGGAAAACAATCTATGACTGCCACAGATTGGATTTTTTCAACTCCATACTATACTTAATAAAATCTGTTCCCACCCTACTTTTCTCATTAGGAATACAATAAAATATACATACCTTATAGGAGCTATTTTGAAATTTTATTCAACTATGTCTTAAGTAGATATTTATATCTGTCAATTACAGATTTGTACTGTAGAGTAGGATATTTCACTGAAATTCATGTTGGTGCACCTCAAATGAATACTGTTATAGAGAAAACAGTAATATGGAGAACGATGAATGTGAAAATAATAAATATAGCCCTCAGAAGAAATAAAAGGCAATTTATGTCTTTTGTCTTTTGAATCAGAGAAATTGACACATTTAATTACTAACTTGCAAAGAATAATTACAACTGGCCTCCACAGTTTTTTTTTTCAATTTACTAATTTTACCAATAATTTACCAATAAAAGTGCACCTCAAAGATGAGTAGTAATATGTCCAACGTCAAACAGTGAATTAGTAGACAAAACTATAATTGGGATATATTTTTCTTGACACATTTTTTTCTCTTTTTGATACAAGTTGAATATTACAGTGCAGCCTTAGAAGCATAAGTAGTGTACTAATTGTTCTTCTGAGATGAACCCATCACAGAATTTAGAGGGCTCATAGACCGTACCTAAGCTTAGACACCCACCTCGAAATCCACTCATAATAAACTTTATGAAAGTCTGTGATAGACAATGTGTTTATAGCTGTCATTCACCCAGCAAGTAGTTACTAGGACTGGAGGCTGTATCTCCATGTATAATACATGAACTCTCAGGCTGTCGAACCCATGCATGTCAGAAATGCAGTTATACGAAGTTTTATGCTTTCGGAATATACTGCAAAACTCACCTTCACCTTCAGGCATCCTTTAGATGAATTCACAAAGCTGGAAGAGAAATTTGTTCATTCTAATAGTCAGCCATCCCACTAGTAATGTGCATCAGGAGATGAAGTTAAGTAGAAAGAACTTATTCTCCTCTAGGCATATAACAGAATTGCTTTTTCCTGATTTCAATCACTGTTAAAGAGGCTTAGAGAGGATGACATAAGCTATGTTGTAAACAGTCATTGACAGTGTAATAAGCATGCCACTTTGTCACAATAGGAAGAACAAATAAAGGTTCCCAGAACAAGGCAGTTGATACTTACTTGCTATCTAATGACAACATAGACTTTAGTTTGCCTAAGCATTTGCTCTTTGGTTTAGCAAAATGGTTATGTACGTGGTCTCTGGAATCAGAGTGCCTAGTTCTGATCTTGCTTCTGCAGCTTAAAGTTTTGTGACTTTGGTAAAGTTTGTTAAAAAACAACTGAATCATTCAGTTTTTCTCTTCTGGAAGTTGGGGCTGATAACATCTATCTCATAAGGTTGTTTTCAGTACTGAATTGTAACCTTTGCAATACTTAGAATATGCCATACATGTGGTAAATGTTAGAAAATTTTAGTTATTTTTAGGAATATTTACAAACTCTTTAACTTAAAAACTTTAAGTAATACAGACTAAGCCAGAGTATTTATGCTCAAAGGCAGACCGCTTTACGATACAGTCTTCTCAAAACCAAAACAATGTGAAAAGAAATATAAGAATAGAAAATCAAAAAGACATTTTCTTGTGCTCGAAAGCAACATAAACCTCTCCATTGGCCAGAAATAAGACAGCGACTAAATGAAGTGAGGGTCTGAAACCCCTGCTTTGCAGGATCTGAGCAAGCACTGTTCAGCAGGGGCCAGGAGATTATGCCCAAGAGACTATACACAAGATATGAGGTACTGGTGCCAGACTCACTATTTGAGGCCAATGGCAGTAGAGGGGCCTCGTGTCTGGTGATAAAAAGAATATGGCCACCAATGTAGGGCTCTGATTTTATCAGAAGCTGTGGATACAAGGTAATCTTGGAGAAGCAAGGAAAGGCACAAATGCAGCCTTCAAAGAATGTCGCCAACTTCTACTAGCGTCATGACAGTCTGCGATAACTACAAGTATATAAGACAACACTCTAGATGGCGGACTGACCAGAGAGAAGAATGCAGAATGGCTCCCAGAAAGGGAAGAGAGAAAATCAATGTAATAATAAAACAACAGTAAAAGCAAAACAATACAAAAATCACTTCAAAATCGGTCTGTAAACAAGAATTACAAAACACGTGAAGGACTAAAGTACTGTAAATATAGTCTACAAAAATCAATACTTCGGACGTGAATTCATTTAACATGAATGTAATGTGTAGGAAGCTATCTGACAGAGATTTAAAATATACATATTTCAAAGCTGAAATTGATAAAGGAAGCCATTAAAAATAAATGGTGAAAAGGGGCGCCTGGGTGGCGCAGTCGGTTGAGCGTCCGACTTCAGCCAGGTCACAATCTCGCGGTCCGGGAGTTCGAGCCCCGCGTCGGGCTCTGGGCTGATGGCTCAGAGCCTGGAGCCTGCTTCCGATTCTGTGTCTCCCTCTCTCTCTGCCCCTCCCCCGTTCATGCTCTGTCTCTCTCTGTCCCAAAAATAAATAAACGTTGAAAAAAAAAATAAAAAATAAATAAATAAATGGTGAATGAAGGTGTTGTATGGAAATATCAAATACACCTGAAACTAATATTACATGGTATGTTAACTACCTGGATTTAAATAAAAACCTACAAAATTAATGATGAGAGGCATCTGGGTGGCTCAGTTAAGCGTATGACTTCAGCTCAGGTCATGATCTCACTGTTAGTGAGTTCAAGCCCCACCTTGGACTCTGTGCTGACCACTCTGGGCCTGGAGCCTACTTTGGATTCTGTGTCTCCATCTCTGCTCCTCTCTCTCTCTCTCTCCCTCCCTTAGAAATAAACATTAAAAACATTAATGGTGAAACTAATAAAGGTAGATATGAAAAAAATAGGAATGAAAAATATAAACAATGAAAGCAATCTGCTAGTAGAAAGTCATTTTTATTCTGGTTGCCTGTGAAAAGGTGATTAGTGAATTTAAATAGAATATTTAGTAATTAACTCAGAATTAATCACAGAGATAAAGATATAAAATACACTAAAGAAAAGGTAAGAGCAACAGAGAGACTGGTATGTACCTATATTCTTCAAATAAGTGTTACAGAGAATGTAAGAAATGTCAAAGTTACCACGATTATAGAGATGATTATCAAGAGTTTAGCAGAATTAAGAAAACAGACAAGAAACTAATTTCAACTGCAAGATAAATCTAAATATAAATTCACACCAACACGCAAAGAAACACTGAAGAAAAACACATATAAAAGAAGAAAATCTTTTTTAAAAAAACTGCTTGAGAGAAAATAGATTCTTTGCAAAAGAAGTCCGAGTAGACCGCACCAGATGTATTAACAGCAATAGGTTTCATTACCTAATCAAATATTTATCAAGTTCCCACTGTTTGCCCGATACTAGTATTCATGCCCTGGAGAGAGTTCTGAACAGGAGACAGAAATCCCTGTCCTCATAGAACATATTACATTCTAGTTTAAGAATAAACAAAAAAGAGAATATATAAACATT
Source organism: Leopardus geoffroyi (assembly GCF_018350155.1). NCBI lineage: Eukaryota > Metazoa > Chordata > Mammalia > Carnivora > Felidae > Leopardus > Leopardus geoffroyi. The sequence continues at coordinate 95,251,183 of NC_059338.1, read as the reverse complement.
CTAGAGTGAATAACTGTGAATCTAGTATGTGAAAAATAAACTATTGTAAAATGATAGAAAAAAGGAAAGATATTTTCACGTATTTGAAATGGAGTTTATAAAAATAGTTATTATCCAATAAGATATAACTAACTATAAGAATACTACAGTATAAGAATGATTCTGCATTCATAAAATCTACTGGTGACAAATAATATTAAGAGGCAAAGAAAAAAATATTTGTTCACTTCAGCAAATATGGGGAAAAAATCATTAAACCACAATGCTTTTTCAGGATTTTTTTCTTAAAAAGTTAATTACATGGAATCAGTTATACGTGACGGAAAAGGCAAAGAAACTAATCAGAAAACACTCAGGCAATCTAAACATTTTTAATTTTTTTAATGTTTATTCATTCTTTGAGAGAGATAGCGAGAGAGCATGAGCAGATGAGAGGCAGAAGTAGGGAGACACAGAATCTGAAGCAGGCTCCAGGCTCTGAGCTCCAGAACAGAGCCTGATGCAGGGCCCAAACTCAGAAACTGTGAGATCATGACCTGAGCTTAAGTCAGACGCTCAACTGACTGAGCCACCCAGGTGCCCCTATCTAAAATTTTTAAAAAGCAGGGAGCTGTGATCCTCCCTAGACCTGAGAGTCAAATGGAGGAAATTGGATGAACTGAGCAGAGGGTCTGGTAACAACTTGCAGAAGTGAAACTTTCTGGACCTGACAGGAACTGGTCCTATAAAAGAGATACAGCCAGAGGCATCTTCTAAGCAGCAGCGGAAGGGAATATATTGATGCCCTCCCTCCCAATCTCCTCTCGAACCAGAAATCAGCTGTCGTTAATACTCACAGGTGTCAGCTCCCCTTTCAAATAGAAAGGGGAAAAAGGAAAGGGAAGAAATCTGTCTTGGAGAAAACAGTGCCAAAAATAGAAAAAGAAGAAAAAAAACCTTAATTTAAGGTACATGAAAATCAAGTCTACATTGCTAAAAACCTAAATGTGAATAGTAAAATATCAGATAAAACAGTATTATGACCATCTTTTCCGGGGCAGTTTTTTTTTTTTAATAAAATACAGCCAACAAATTATTAATAAAATACTGGTGCATTTTGCTACATTACAATCAAAATTTACTTTTTAACATGGCAATTTAAAAAATCATCAATTAGGTGAGGGGCTCCTGGGTGGCTCAGTTGGTTAAGCGTCTGATTTCAGCTCAGGTCATGATCTCTCAGTCCGTGAGTTCAAACCCCACGTTGGGGTCTGTGCTGACATCTCAGAGCCTGGAGCCTGCTTTGGATTCTGTGTCTCCCTCTCTCTCTGCACCTCCCCCACTCATACACTGTCTCTGTCTCTCTCTTAAAAATAAATAAACATTTAAAAAAGGCATCAATTAGAAGGAACCTTTCAATCCATCTAATTTCTAGTGAGTTACTCTCCAGACCATATAAAATGCTCAAAATTAATACAAAATGATAAATAGCCTAGTATATAACCGAGAAAAAGATATGAAAGAAAATCCAATGGGCCAGTAAGATATAAAAACACACTCATACTACAGTGCACAATCATTTCACATTCATCAGATTAGGAATAAATTTCAAAACCAGAAAATATAAGTGTTGGTGAAAATCCAGAGCGAAGGAAATGGTCATGTGCTGCTTGTGGGAAAGTCAGTTGGAACAACTATTAGGAACTATTTGTTGGTACTTGTGGAGTAAAATATGTATTGAACCGAAGCTTAGCAAGATTATGTAATTTGTCTAAACTTCACAGTAAGTAGGAAACCTGCATTTAAATTCCATTTATGATCTTAAAATCCATAGTCATACTCTTAGAATTATGATAAATAATTTAAGGATATTTATTATAAAGTACAATAAATTCCAAAATAATCACTGTTTGCATTGTTCAATAAATTTGTTTACCAAGGGAAGATATTGTGTAAAAATGGGTAGAGTTATTTTTAATGAGGTTTGTGTTGAGGCAACTTGTTGACCAGAAGATACTCTGGTCTATCTGACATGGGGCATGCACTTTCTTTTCTTGGTAAAATTCTCTTTAATAGAATTTCTTAGAAGTCTTATAATTTTTCCCTATCTAATTTATGTGTATATATTTTATACATCACATATTCTCTAATCAGACATGATTCCAACACTTTTAGGAAGCTTCTCTTCCTCACCGATTCTCCTCATGTCTGGGACTAGGTTTCTTAGAAGTTATATGATTCTCTCAACTGGCAGAGTTTCTGTCTAAAACTTTAGTCCTCCCTGTCTTTATCTTATCTTTTATATTTCCAGCCACATAAATAATCTCTTCCTTCAAAAAGGCCTTGCTTCTGGTAGAATACCTTTCTTATTTAAAGATATGGACACTCTGACAAAGAAAATATGTGATGCTTCATTAGATGGTTTCCAGAAACAGCCAAGGTTTTATGAGATCTTTTTTCAGAGGATCATTTCTGCCTTCTACCACATTCTATGCTAGTGGAATTGTCTTAAGATAAAAACTATGCAGCGATAATTTACACAGAAATCTCTAACAGGCCTATTTTCAATCAAGAAACTAAGATAATCTGTTTGTCATGAAGAGTTTTGCCTAACATTAATTCACACTGACCTCAGTTCTGTAACCTTACCTGGGTTCCTAAGTCCTACGGGTTGCAATAAAATGTGTGTGAAAAATCATGTCTTATAAAAGGATAAAAATTGGACTAAATGTATTTGCTAAGGATTTTTTCAGATCTGAGATCTGTCATTATATATTTTACTCAACTATAACCATTTGTTGCTACTAATTATATTAGGCGGTGGCATTGGAAAAATATGAAGGACACTGAAGGAAGACCACACTCACTGATTCTACTACAGTACAAGTATCCAGGTTCACTACATGCATGGCTTTAATCCACTTGTCCAGGACATTTATAGATTACTTTCTAGAGTAAAAAAAAAAACCCTTTAAGTTCATAACTGTTTAATGTTATATTGTTAAATGGCTACATGAATTATAACATTTGTTCCAGAAAATTTGGAAAAAATATCTTTATTTGTAAATACTCACACATGCTATTGATAAAGAGGGAAAAGGTAAAAAATAATACTAATTATTATCTATTGATTTGTAACTCTCATTCAGGAATCTGTAATTCTACTTTAGAAAACGATCTAGAAGACAACTCATTTTTAATGCAAAGACTGTCAAAAAAAAAAAACAAAAAAAGAACAAATAAGATGATTTGTGTTTAAATATTTCCTCACGTATAAGAAAAATATCCCTTTAATATTAAATAGCTCACCGTAAGCATTATTCGTTTTCAGGTTAAGGGTTGTCACATTATATGTTTATTTAACCTTAAATTGGATTAGTCCACTAAATGTTGTAAATATCATCTTATCTTCATGTCATGAATCTGAAGGTAAGCTGACCTCCTCTAATATGAGATTGTTTCAGTGCCAACAGGAATGAGCTTCCTGTGGTGAGCATTTGGCTCATGACAGACTTGTTTTCTGTGGATTCTGTGGATTCTTAGCAGGGTAGGAAGCAATGGGAACAGACAGAACCATCCTAGCTGACAAGAAACACACTTTATATAATTTGGTGTTCAGTAGAAAGATGAACTTTAGTCATTTTTCCCCACATAAAGTGTAATTACATCACATAACTACAGAATGTCTACTTCTGTTGCCTCAGTGAAAATTAGTAATATATCTTTTGAAATTGGTAAATGGAAGAATATATCAATGATGGATCTGTTTGATTACTTTTTTAAAAGATAAAAGTTCTGATTTAAATACCCATTTCCATTATAAAGTTTTATCATACACATTAAAAATGAATACATATTATGATGTCTATTTTGATGGAAAATTACTAGGTGTCTGCTAAACAGTATGATACTATATGTGGTACTTTTTGAAAGTTATGTTCATTAATTTTGAAGAAGATAAAAGCTCAAGCTTTCAAGTCAATTTGATTAAGTTTACATCTCAGCTCTCCCACTTAAGTTTTCTAAGGCAGATATTTCGTTGTCTGAAAAAACATCCACATTGTTAATAATGGTGCATTGTGGCACTGTGAGGTTTAAATGGTGGTATCCAATAAACACAACTTATCAGTGCTGTTTTTATATATCATCTTCAATAATAGCATACCTAGAAATACAAATGTACACGTACTTGTAGTGGACCTTTAACTTCTAGCTGCTATTCAAACCATATTTTAAATAGATGATTTAATAGATGATTCCACTCATACACATTTTTAAATTTTTTAATTGATATAGTGAGAATGACGCAGTTTAATTTCTTGGTCAAAAAATGAAGCAAAACAACAGATAAAGCTAAAAATATAACTGTAGACCCCCAGATTCATGAACAAAAACTTTAATCATTAGACAACTTGACCTTCATAAAGCATCAAAAGCATTAATCAGTACATTGCACTAATTATTTAAATTGATCTTTGTTCTGGCCTACTAAGGAGGGTTTTTTTTGTTTGTTTGTTTGTTTGTTTGTTTGTAGGTTTACTTGTAGCTTACTTTTAAAAAGTTATAGCCAATCTTGAACTTGTATTTTCTTCTCTAAGTTAATTTTGTAGAATTTGGAATATTTTGCTGTAGATGTAACATTGTAAATACGTGTTGTTATTTACAAAATTAATTCTCCAGAGCCAATGTGGTCAAGATATCACTGAATTATTGTAATTATAGATTTCGTCTCAGTTCTGGTGTCTGTACAGACATGCTGTAAAGGAGAGCAGAAGATAGAAAATCAATGTTTGTGCCTTCTTCCCCCACTCCTTATAGTACAGCATCAACACTAGAAAATTCCTCCTCTTTTTTAACCTTTATCTTGTTGTTGATGTTTTTTTACTACTGTTGTTGTTATTTTAACATGACTCTAGTCTTGGACTGATTTGCCTCTCCCAGTTTATATTCCTTTCACTTCTTGAGATATCGTTTGCCAAACTGTCCATGAACCAATACCCTGGCAGTGCCCTCATACCAACCCCAACACTAAATCTACTGTATACTCCTAAGTGCTCCAGTGTTCAAAATCATGTGTCTCATCTTCCTCTCAGAACAAAAATCCCATTGCCATTAGGCACATTTGGAATTAAAAATGATCTGCCTGACATTAATTCCAGATCAAAGAGAAGGGGGATTTAATCCCTTAAACCTTAAACCTTAAATGGGTATTTTCTCTTTAAAGAAGGATCCTTATCCAGTAAATTGATTTTCTAATATTAATATTTCAGAGACTCTAATATCAACGATGTGACCGTGGCCAAGGAGTCTTGGGAGAGGAATGTATTGCCATCAAGAGCATCAGAAAACAGCCCAGGCTCTTTGAACGCCTGTTCCTAAGGGGGGGCGGAGGGTGGGGGGGGGCACATGCTCCCTAAGCTCTTCCTGGTTTTCATGGATTTATCCACTGTGCTTGGCTTGGAAGCAAAAGCTGTTGATTATACAGGGACACAGGGATTCTTTTGGGAGCAAACAGATATTTAGGGCAGTCAATCAGGGAAAATAACTGCAGGGACCCAAGAGCAAGAGGTCGTGGGAGAACAAGAGGCAGATGGCATTCATTTGCATCCTGACTGGTGGTTTGAAGAAACACTATTTACATATATAAATAGGAATTTCTTCAGGGAATTAAGGTTCTTTCACAGCCAGTTATTAAATGTTTATTTCACTCATTCATTCAGTCACTCATTTAACAATTACTTATCAAGCTCCTCTTGTGTGCTGTGCGCTGAGGATATAGAGATGTTTAACACACATACAGCCTGACTTTCAGAGATCACAGAATCTGACAAGGAAGACACATAACTGAACAGGTTTTTTTGTAATGAAACTTTTTATTTTGAATAGTTTTAGATTTACAGGAAAAATGCAACCACAGTATAAGAGTTTCCATCCATTCCAAACCCCATTTCTCTCATTATTAATGCCTTACATGAGCATGGTGCATTTGTCACAATTAATGAACCAATATTGATACATTGTTAACTAAGGTCCATAATTTATTTGTATTTTCTTACATGTTACCTAATGTCTTATTACATATCCGGGATCTCATGCAGGATACCACATTACATTTATTCATCATACATCTTTCGGGTCCTCTTGGCTGTGAGAATTTCTCAGACTTTTCTTGTTTTTGATGTCCTTGAGTATTTTCAGTAATAATTGTAAGATGTTTTATAAGATTCTCTTTGTAGGGATTTCTCTTATGCTTTTTTTTCATAATTATCCAGGAGTTATGGGTTTTAGGAAACAAGACTACAGAGTTAAAGCACCATTTTTATCACATGACATGGAGAGAACACATTATCAGCATGACTTGTCACTATCTATGTTAACCTTAAACGCTTCACTGAGGTAGTGTTTGCTAGATTTCTCCACTATAAGGTAAATCTTTTTTTCTCCTTACTATACTGTACTCTTGAGAAGGAAATGACTATACGGGTACCTGGGTGGCTCAGCTGATTGGGCGATCGACCTCTGCTCAGGTCATGATCTCAGGGTTCATGAATTTAAGCTCTGCATAGGCTCTGTGATGACAGCTCAGATCCTGGAGCTGCTTCGGATTCTGTGTTTCCCCTTCTCTCTGCCCCTCCCTGCCTTGTGTTCTGCCTCTTTCTGTGTCTCAAAAATAAATAAATGTTTAAAAAAGTTCTTAAGAAAAAAAGAAAATGACTATAAACAGATTTTTAACTACGAAATGAAGAGAGTGCTAAGGTACAAAGGTACAGGGAGTTGTGAAAATGTGTAGGATGAAGTAACATAGTCAGTGGCAACAAGAAACTCCCTCCTTGAGAAATCATGCTTAAGTGACATCCAAAGGAGAGAAATTAGTCAAAAGAAGTATGAGATTGAGGGATAGAAAAGGTATGCAATTACATTTGGCATTTTACATATTTTAAATATTTAAAATTAATTTAAGTAATTATTTTTTATATTTTAAATATTTTAAGTATTTTAAATACTTGAAATATTTCCTGTCCTCTTGAATAGGCTAATGATCTCTGTAATTTATAAGTTTTATTAACTAAGGTAAACTAAGCCTCAAATCTATATAACTAGTTTTACATCACAAATAATTTATATGATGAGTTTTTAAAAATCTAAATAGAATATTGTATCTTGCGAATGGAGATACACTTATGAAAGTATGTAGATTTGACTTATACATTATATGTCACTTCATGGTAAAATGTGTTTTTCTAACTTTTATTTACCATAGTCTTGGGGAACCCAAGCAAGTTAATATAAGCTATTGGCAAGTGTTGCTACTCAGTTCTATCTATTCTTCACAATATCTTAGAGATAGGTATAACCCTGGTGTTTTGATAGACTGATATTACTTGAAAGGGATAATGATGATGTTGTACAAATGGGGTGGGTGGTGGAGGTGAGGGTGTATTAAATTCATTGTTCTAATTCATTCTTGTTTAACCCTTGTAAATCAGACAGAGATGAATATCATGGACAAACACAAATAAGAAATGAGTAATTGTCAGCATTTGCAATGGTTCTATCTTTCAGCAGCTATTATTCAGAGCCTACTGTAGAGTTGGCACAGTCTTACTTATTGGAATTAATATGATGGGCGTAATCAGACATCATCCAAATCGCTTTAATGTTCTAAATACCATCAGACCTCAAGGACTTTGTTTTCACATTTCTACTAAACTACATAGTCATATTTAAGTCAGTAAGACTAAACAGGATCAATTTGCACATACCTTAGAAAGCTACATTCTTTGAGAATGTAAAAAAAGATTTGTGTAGAACAGATACTATACAAGGATATACTAGGTTAAAATATCATCCTCTAAAATCTGCTTCAGAAATAACTGGGCTGGCATGGGATGTGAAAGATTAAGACAAAGAGATAGAATCCAGTCATAAATAATAATAATTTGTGGGGGAGGGGGAGGGCTGAGAAACTGGCATTTGAACAAGTTTACCAGGTGATCACAAAAGCGCTGAATCTTAAGATCCCTACACTGAATTCCAAAATATAGCAATACCAAAAGAGAAAAAAGGTAAACGAGTGAGGAGAGTGAACAGGTAGAAAAGAGTTTTTAAAAATGTATTTTATTAATTAATAGGCACACTCTGAGCTCTCAAATATTTAAGAAGTAGTCAGAAGAGTACATTTTATATAAAAGTAAATGTGTTTATGTCTCCTAAAATGGTATAAATGCACATTCAATCATGTTTTAAAAAAATCATTAGAAGAATGAGATACATACACTCAATTGGTAAGGGCATAGGTTTGCTCTAGAAAACGGTGAGAAAACAAAGATATTAAAATGATAAAAATAAGCTGTATTCTCTGGAAATAGTGGACATTTAAGCATGCACAAATCATTATAAAAATAAAAACATAATGCTTCAGAGGCTTATATAAATGTCAAATACTAAGGGAGCTGTTAATATGTGATCATACATGGATACACACAGCTTATCTTTCTTGATACTCAAGTTTTCCACCCACAGTCTTTTCCTTCAAATTCATGGTATCTGTGTTAGAATTCAGACTTTAATGAATGATCTCACAGTTTGTGGGTTTGAGCCCCGCATCAGGCTCTCTGCTGACCGCTTGCTCAGAACCTGAGCCTGCTTCAGATTCTGTGTCTCTCTCTCTCTCTCTGCCCCTCCCCCGCTCACGCTTTGTCTCACTCTGTTTCTCAAAAATAGATAAATGTAAAAAAATTTTTAAAAAGAATTCAGACTTTAATGAGAGAAGTGGTTAAGCCTTTTTAGACTCCACATGACTGTTTATTCTCACAGGTTAGCCTGTTGTCCTGACTTTTGTTAGGCTCTTCCCATTTTGCTTTATTTCTCCCTTCCAAAGATCTGATCCATTGCATCCTTTCTGCCTTCCAAATGAGAGCTCGGGCCCCTGGCCTGCAGGCTGGGCCTTAGCTGTCCCTTTAAGCCCATCCTCAGCTTTGGTCAGAAGCATTTATGGGGTTCTGGTTCTGAATCAATTCCATGCTGCTCTAGTCTGATATTCTCATTCATTCAACAATTATTGAGCATTAACTGTAGCAGATTCTGAATTCAGTACTGGAAATGAAGGTATCTAATTTCCAGTTGTACTGGAAGAATGATTTAACTTAGATATACCTCATATTCTTCATTTGAAAAACAGAAGTGGTGTGCTACTTATACGATTTAGTGAAAATTACATAAAATAACAAATGTAAAGTGTTCAAGGTATGACTTGAACAGGAAACCAAGAAGCAGTGGAGGTTATTATTATTATTATTAATGCACAGTAAAAATATTAGAGTTGCAGCTTTACTGAATGTTTTTCTATGTTATCACAGCATCTCTGAATCAATTTGTACCATGATTTCTATGTTTACTGTTTTTAAAACTCGTTCAGAAAAACAGTCTCTCTAGGACTTAAGTGTAGTTTGACTATTTAGTCTCATCAGGGACTGTAATCAAACTCAGATTATATTTATATGACCAGACCATGAAAATTTCAATGAGTAAACCTCACAAAGCCACATTGTCCAGGGATCATCTATATTAGACTTAGTTTGAAGGTAGTGGGATATATAAACAATGCAAAGTCCTGTACATCCTAGATATAATGAAGCAAAGTCTCTTAAGGTAGAACACAAGTTTGTGCATTTATGAAGTTAATCAGCTGAATGTTCATGCACTGTTATATATTGAATTTGCATGCATCACTCTGTGTTCAGCCATCACCAACAGCAAGGTTGGACTCCAGAGTCAGCAAATAATTGGCAGAAAAAAACAGAATCCAGCTTTCTAACTTCTAAAATAGTGCTATTTTCCCAACTCCATAGTACTATTCAAAAGGCAAATTATGCCTGATATAGAATTTTCTTTTTTTTTTTATTATATGAAATTTATTGTCAAATTGGTTTCCATACAACACCAGTGCTCATCCCAAAAGGTGCCCTCCTCAATACCCATCACCCACCCTCACCTCCCTCCCACCCCCCATCAACCCTCAGTTTGTTCTCAGTTTTTAACAGTCTTTTATGCTTTGGCTCTCTCCCACTCTAACCTCTTATTTTTTTTTTTTCTTTTTTCCTCCCCCTCCCCCATGGGTTCCTGTTAAGTTTCTCAGGATCCACATAAGAGTGAAACCATATGGTATCTGTCTTTCTCTGTATGGCTTATTTCACTTAGCATCACACTCTCCAGTTCCATCCACGTTGCTACAAAAGGCCATATTTCATTTTTTCTCATTGCCACGTAGTATTCCATTGTGTATATAAACCACAATTTCTTTATCCATTCATCAATTGATGGACATTTAGGCTCTTTCCATAATTTGGCTATTGTTGAGAGTGCTGCTATGAACATTGGGGTACAAGTGCCCCTATGCATCAGTACTCCTGTATCCCTTGGGTAAATTCCTAGCAGTGCTATTGCTGGGTCATAGGGTAGGTCTATTTTTAATTTTCTGAGGAATCTCCACACTGCTTTCCAGAGCGGCTGCACCAATTTGCATTCCCACCAACAGTGCAAGAGGGTTCTCATTTCTCCACATCCTCTCCAGCATCTAGAGTCTCCTGATTTGTTCATTTTGGCCACTCTGACTGGCGTGAGGTGATACCTGAGTGTGGTTTTGATTTGTATTTCCCTGATAAGGAGCGACGCTGAACATCTTTTCATGTGCCTGTTGGCCATCCGGATGTCTTCTTGAGAGAAGTGTCTATTCATGTTTTCTGCCCATTTCTTCACTGGGTTATTTGTTTTTCGGGTGTGGAGTTTAGTGAGCTCTTTACAGATTTTGGATACTAGCCCTTTGTCCGATATGTCATTTGCAAATATCTTTTCCCATTCCGTTGGTTGCCTTTTAGTTTTGTTGGTTGTTTCCTTTGCTGTGCAGAAGCTTTTTATCTTCATAAGGTCCCAGTAATTCACTTTTGCTTTTAATTCCCTTGCCTTTGGGGATGTGTCGAGTAAGAGATTGCTACAGCTGAGGTCAGAGAGGTCTTTTCCTGCTTTCTCCTCTAAGGTTTTGATGGTTTCCTGTCTCACATTCAGGTCCTTTATCCATTTTGAGTTTATTTTTGTGAATGGTGTGAGAAAGTGGTCTAGTTTCAACCTTCTGCATGTTGCTGTCCAGTTCTCCCAGCACCATTTGTTAAAGAGGCTGTCTTTTTTCCATTGGATGTTCTTTCCTGCTTTGTCAAAGATGAGTTGGCCATACGTTTGTGGGTCTAGTTCTGGGGTTTCTATTCTATTCCATTGGTCTATGTGTCTGTTTTTGTGCCAATACCATGCTGTCTTGATGATGACAGCTTTGTAGTAGAGGCTAAAGTCTGGGATTGTGATGCCTCCTGCTTTGGTCTTCTTCTTCAAAATTCCTTTGGCTATTCGGGGCCTTTTGTGGTTCCATATGAATTTTAGGATTGCTTGTTCTAGTTTCGAGAAGAATGCTGGTGCAATTTTGATTGGGATTGCATTGAATGTGTAGATAGCTTTGGGTAGTATTGACATTTTGACAATATTTATTTTTCCAATCCATGAGCAGGGAATGTCTTTCCATTTCTTTAAATCTTCTTCAATTACCTTCATAAGCTTTCTATAGTTTTCAGCATACAGATCCTTTACATCTTTGGTTAGATTTATTCCTAGGTATTTTATGCTTCTTGGTGCAATTGTGAATGGGATCAGTTTCTTTATTTGTCTTTCTGTTGCTTCATTGTTAGTGTATAAGAATGCAACTGATTTCTGTACATTGATTTTGTATCCTGCAACTTTGCTGAATTCATGTATCAGTTCTAGCAGACTTCTGGTGGAGTCTATCGGATTTTCCATGTATAATATCATGTCATCTGCAAAAAGCGAAAGCTTGACTTCATCTTTGCCAATTTTGATGCCTTTGATTTCCTTTTGTTGTCTGATTGCTGATGCTAGAACTTCCAGCACTATGTTAAACAACAGCGGTGAGAGTGGGCATCCCTGTCGTGTTCCTGATATCAGGGGAAAAGCTCTCAGTTTTTCCCCATTGAGGATGATGTTAGCTGTGGGCTTTTCATAAATGGCTTTTATGATCTTTAAGTATGTTCCTTCTATCCCGACTTTCTCAAGGGTTTTTATTAAGAAAGGGTGCTGGATTTTGTCAAAGGCCTTTTCTGCATCGATTGACAGGATCATATGGTTCTTCTCTCTTTTTTTGTTAATGTGATGTATCACGTTGATTGATTTGCGAATGTTGAACCAGCCCTGCATCCCAGGAATGAATCCCACTTGATTATGGTGAATAATTCTTTTTATATGCCGTTGAATTCGATTTGCTAGTATCTTGTTGAGAATTTTTGCATCCATATTCATCAGGGATATTGGCCAGTAGTTCTCTTTTTTTACTGGGTCTCTGTCTGGTTTAGGAATCAAAGTAATACTGGCTTCATAGAATGAGTCTGGAAGTTTTCCTTCCCTTTCTATTTCTTGGAATAGCTTGAGAAGGATAGGTATTATCTCTGCTTTAAACGTCTGGTAGAACTCCCCTGGGAAGCCATCTGGTCTTGGACTCTTATTTGTTGGGAGATTTTTGATAACCGATTCAATTTCTTTGCTGGTTATGGGTCTGTTCAAGCTTTCTATTTCCTCCTGATTGAGTTTTGGAAGAGTGTGGGTGTTCAGGAATTTGTCCATTTCTTCCAGGTTGTCCAATTTGTTGGCATATAATTTTTCATAGTATTCCCTGATAATTGTTTGTATCTCTGAGGGATTGGTTGTAATAATTCCCTTTTCATTCATGATTTTATCTATTTGGGTCATCTCCCTTTTCTTTTTGAGAAGCCTGGCTAGAGGTTTGTCAATTTTGTTTATTTTTTCAAAAAACCAACTCTTGGTTTCGTTGATCTGCTCTACAGTTTTTTTAGACTCTATATTGTTTATTTCTGCTCTGATCTTTATTATTTCTCTTCTTCTGCTGGGTTTGGGGTGTCTTTGCTGTTCTGCTTCTATTTCCTTTAGGTGTGCTGTTAGATTTTGTATTTGGGATTTTTCTTGTTTCTTGAGATAGGCCTGGATTGAATTGTATTTTCCTCTCAGGACTGCCTTCGCTGCATCCCAAAGCGTTTGGATGGTTGTATTTTCATTTTCATTTGTTTCCATATATTTTTTTAATTTCTTCTCTAATTGCCTGGTTGACCCATTCATTCTTTAGTAGGGTGTTCTTTAACCTCCATGCTTTTGGAGGTTTTCCAGACTTTTTTCTGTGGTTGATTTCAAGCTTCATAGCATTGTGGTCTGAAAGTATGCATGGTATAATTTCAATTCTGGTAAACTTATGAAGGGCTGTTTTGTGACCCAGTATATGATCTATCTTGGAGAATGTTCCATGTGCACTCGAGAAGAAAGTATATTCTCTGCTTTGGGATGCAGAGTTCTAAATATATCTGTCAAGTCCATCTGATCCAATGTCTCATTCAGGGCCCTTGTTTCTTTACTGACCGTGTGTCTAGATGATCTGTCCATTTCTGTAAGTGGGGTGTTAAAGTCCCCTGCAATTACCACATTCTTATCAATAAGGTTGCTTATGTTTATGAGTAGTTGTTTTATATATTTGGGGGCTCCGGTATTCGGCGCATAGACATTTATAATTGTTAGCTCTTCCTGATGAATAGACCCTGTAACTATTATATAATGTCCTTCTTCATCTCTTGATACAGCCTTTAATTTAAAGTCTAGTTTGTCTGATATAAGTATGGCTACTCCAGCTTTCTTTTGGCTTCCAGTAGCATGATAAATAGTTCTCCATCCCCTCACTCTCAATCTAAAGGTGTCCTCAGGTCTAAAATGAGTCTCTTGTAGACAGCAAATAGATGGGTCTTGTTTTTTTTATCCATTCTGATACCCTATGTCTTTTGGTTGGCGCATTTAATCCATTTACATTCAGTGTTATTATAGAAAGATACGGGTTTAGAGTCATTGTGATGTCTGTATGTTTTATGCTTGTAGTGTTGTCTCTGGTACTTTGTCTCACAGGGTCCCCCTTAGGATCTCTTGTAGGGCTGGTTTAGTGGTGACAAATTCCTTCAGTTTTTGTTTGTTTGGGAAGACCTTTATCTCTCCTTCTATTCTAAATGACAGACTTGCTGGATAAAGGATTCTCGGCTGCATATTTTTTCTGTCTAGCACACTGAAAATCTCGTGCCAATTCTTTCTGGCCTGCCAAGTTTCAAAAGAGAGATCAGTCACGAGTCTTATAGGTCTCCCTTTATATGTGAGGGTACGTTTACCCCTTGCTGCTTTCAGAATTTTCTCTTTATCCTTGTATTTTGCCAGTTTCACTATGATATGTCATGCAGAAGATCGATTCAAGTTACGTCTGAAGGGAGTTCTCTGTGCCTCTTGGATTTCAATGCCTTTTTCCTTCCCCAGTTCAGGGAAGTTCTCAGCTATGATTTCTTCAAGTACCCCTTCAGCACCTTTCCCTCTCTCTTCCTCCTCTGGGATACCAATTATGCGTATATTATTTCTTTTTAGTGTATCACTTAGTTCTCTAATTTTCCCCTCATACTCCTGGATTTTTTTATCTCTCTTTCTCTCAGCTTCCTCTTTTTCCATAACTTTATCTTCTAGTTCACCTATTCTCTCCTCTGCCTCTTCAATCCGAGCTGTGGTGGTTTCCATTTTGTTTTGCATTTCATTTAAAGCATTTTTCAGCTCCTCGTGACTGTTCCTTAGTCCCTTGATCTCTGTAGCAAGAGATTCTCTGCTGTCCTCTATACTGTTTTCAAGCCCAGCGATTAATTTTATGACTATTATTCTAAATTCACTTTCTGTTATATTATTTAAATCCTTTTTGATCAGCTCATTAGCTGTTGTTATTTCCTGGAGATTCTTCTGAGGGGAATTCTTCCACTTGGTCATTTTGGATAGTCCCTGGCGTGGTGAGGACCTGCAGGGCACTTCCCCTGTGCTGTGGTGTATAACTGGAGCTGGTGGGCGGAGTCGCAGTCAGACCTGATGTCTGCCCCCGGCCCACCGCTGGGGCCACAGTCAGACTGGTGTGTGCCTTCTCTTCCCCTCTCCGAGGGGCGGGATTCACTGTGGGGTGGTGTGGCCCGTGTGGGCTACTTGCACACTGCCAGGCTTGTGATGCTGGGGATCTGGCGTATTAGCTGGGGTGGGTAGGCAAGGTGCACAGGGGCAGGAGGGGCAGGCTTAGCTCGCTTCTCCTTAGGTGATCCACTTCAGGAGGGGCCCTGTGGCAGCGGGAGGGAGTCAGATCCGCTGCCGGAGGTTTGGCTCCTCCGCAGAAGCACAGAGTTGGGTTTTTGCTCAGAGCGAGGAAGTTCCCTGGCAGGAACTGGTTCTCTTTGGGATTTTTGCTGGGGGATGGGCGGGGGAGATGGCGCTGGCGAGCGCCTTTGTTCCCCACCAAACTGAGCTCTGTCATCCGGGGGCTCAGCAGCTCTCCCTCCCTTTGTCCTCCAGCCTTCCCGCTTTCCGAGCAGAGCTGTTAACTTATGACCTCCCAGACGCTAAGTCGCGCTTGCTGTCGGAACACAGTCCGTCAGGCCCCTCCGCTTTTGCCCGCCAGACTCGGGGGCTCTGCTTGGCCGGCGAGCTGCCCCTCCACCCGGGCTCCCTCCCGCCAGTCCGTGGAGCGCGCACCGCCTTGCCGCCCTTCCTACCCTCTTCCGTGGGCCTCTCGTCTGCGCTTGGCTCCGGCGACTCCGTTCTGCTAATCCTCTGGCGGTTTTCTGGGTTATTTAGGCAGGTGTAGGTGGAATCTAAGTGATCAGCAGGACGCGCGGTGAGCCCAGCGTCCTCCTACGCCGCCATCTTCCCTCCCTAGCCTGATATAGACTTTTCTAAAGATAGTCACATTATGTTTTACAGAAACTTATTACATAAAGCCTGAGAATTTTGCCTTGTGAACATCATCATTTCAAACAGGGTCAAGAGTAGAATGGCAGGGGAAAAGAGTAGGATGAGGGGAGTAAGGCATTTATCTCAAATGCAAAGTTTAAAGGAACACTATAAAAAGTCAATAATTCAGATAAATACCACTTTAATGCAATATTTTAAAAAGAAAGTTAGTACAAAAAATGTATGTTGAGCAATATATCAAAACTTTAGATAAAGACATGACCAGTGTTATTGATTTTTAATTTCAACCTAAGTTTTCATATGGCTTAATATCACACTGACTCTGTAAACACATATTAATTAAAATTGTTCTATTACTTTGATGTTATATGTATTAAAAGGCAGCCTTTGTCCATGATCTGTTTAAAAAGTTGTTGAGAGGCAGACAATTCAACACAACACAGCTGAAAAGATCTTATTGTATCTGAGGGACTTAAGAGCACCTGCCATGGATTGAGTTATATTTACACCCAAATTTTTACTTTGAAACCCTAATCTGGGCATCTTAGAATATGACAGTGTTTGGAAATAGGGTCATTAAATGGTGATAAAGCTAAAATGAAGCCCTTCTTGTGGGTTCTGTTCCAATATGACTAATATCCTTATAAGTAGAGGAGAGAAGTACATGGGGAGAGAGGCATGCGGCATGAGTGCACACAAAGAAAAGGCCATGTGAGAACACAGTGATAGGCCAGCCATCTGCAAGCCCAGGAGAGAGGCCTTGGGAGAAACCAAATCTGCCAGTGTTTTGATCTTGAACTTCTAGGTTCCAGAACTAACAGAAAATGCATTTCTGTTGTTTAAGCAGTTATGACACCTCAAGCAAACTAACAAATACTTCTTTGTATGGTGAAGGGACCGCTCATGCTCCTTTCAGGAAGTAGTACCATTATAATGTTTTTTTTTTTTTTTTTTTTGAAAAGGGTAGTAACAGTCGGTAGGGAGAAGGTACAGGAAAGAGATTTCACCAAGTACACAAATATTTGAATGTTAGAATAAGTGAATGAAATTCATGAGTGCATTCCAGACAAAGAAAATCACACGGACACATCTATTTGTATTTTGTAGCATCGCTCTGTTATTAAAGTACACCATATATCACCAATGAGTTTATGATGACAAATGCAAATATAGCATATGTCAGATAAAATTAAATATAATTTTCTGTCAAAAATTCTGAATTAGGTAATGAGATCTTGTGGTTCCCCTCATCCTGTGGGTTTTTGCTATATAAGGAGGTCCCCATGGATTCTTATATAAAAATTGTCAGATTTTGCTCATATCCATTCATTATTGCCCACCCCTGAAAGAAAAAGGAAGAAGATTCTTTTACAATTTGCACTTCTTTCTTAATACACTCTATCAACATATTCAATATTATGTATCCAGAGGGAGCAATCTGTCTCAAATATAAACCAAATCCCCAGAATACTGAATATAGAGAGACATTTTACTAGTGTTTATAAATCTGTTTTAAAGAAAGCAGAATGGGGAAATTCCTCACTATCTTGTCCCATCTAAAAAGAACACATTTTCAAGAAACAAGACATTCCAATATTGAACATTTCCATAGGATAAAGGCTAGGATAAGTACTGTACTAAATGCAGATAAAGACATTACTACCTTATTAATTAAGTGGATGAAAAAGTGTAAATAAAATATTAGTAAATTGAGTTCAGCAGTGTGTAACTATGATATATCATTACTACCAAGTTATATTTACATCAAGAATGCAAAGTTGGTTTAATACTAGAAATTTACTATCTAGAGTTTGACATTGACAAAATAAGAAAGAAAACAATATAATCTTTTTTTCTTAAATATTTATTATTTTTGATTGAGAGAGAGAGAATATGAGTGGGAGAGGCGCAGACAGAGAGGGGAACAGAGGATCTGAAACAAGCTCTTCCCTGACAGGAGAGAGCCCGATGCAGGGCTTGAACCCATGGAACAGGGGATCATGGCCCAAGCCAAAGTCAGCTGCTCAACCAACTGAACCACCCAGGTATTCCAGAAAACAATATGGTCTTAATAAGTTCACACACACACAAAAATGCTAACTAAAATTTAGCATGCAGTTATAGGTATTAAAAAGCATGGTAGAAATACAGGACAATTTATTGAGGTAATAAAGAACATCCACACAAAACAAAGCTAGAAAAATTATTTTTGAAGGATATATTTTGAAAGTTGTTCCTATAGGATGGAGAGAGAGAAAAGATGCTGCTAACACCAATCCTTCTCCAGGCAAAAGTAATATCAAGTTATAAGAAAGAAGAAACAAAAACATAATTATGTTTTATAGGACATGATTGCTTGAGTAGAAAACAATAAAAGTAATCCACAAATCTGTAATGAAAATACAATAGGAGTATTTTCTGCTTGGAAAATTATTTTATACATGTCAGGAACACTTGTAAATATCACCAATTATCAGTGAGCAATGTGATCAAAGATTAAAAGAAAGTTAAAACAGTAAATAAGGTGTAAAATACCTTGGAATAAATACATGTAAAAAATGATGTCATTAAAGAGGAAATTACAAAAATATCTTGAAAATGTACAGGGACTTACACAAATGAAGAAATGTGTTTTATCATGGACTAGAAGACTATCATGTAGATGCCAAATCTTTACAAATTAATCTATAGATTGAATGCAATTCCAAAGAGTCCAAACAGATATATTTTTATGTGTGTGTGTGTGTGTGTGTGTGTGTGTGCACATGCATGTACATGAGTGTATGGGAGAGAATTAGAGAGAGAGAGAGAGAGAGTTCTTAGGATCATTCCAAAATGTAATGGAAGAACAAGGGCCAAGAAAATCTAAGACACCATTGAAGAAGTAAAATATTAAACTTCTTTTTCCTGTCAATAATCAAAACAAAATATAGAACTTAAATAATTAAGACAGAATGATAACAGCGTAATGGCAGGAAAATAGACCAAAAAATACAGAGCATAGAAACAATTTGTTGTATATATAAAAAATTGCTGTATGACAGAATGAGTCTTGAATATTAGAGCGAAAATAACGCTAATCAATACATTTTGCAGCAAATTTTGGTTATTCAAAGACATTCCTAAATTACACTATAAACAAATATAAACTTCAAACAGATAAAAATATTCAATTGGAAGACTACAAATGCTATAAAGAAGGAGTACAGAGTTTTGTGGGTTTTTTTTTAATTTTTTTGTTCATTTCTTTTGTTCTTTTGGGTTTTTTGGGGGGGATGGGGAACCAGATGAAGGGAAAGATTACTTAAGCCATACAGAGCAACATAACTAAATTCAATAAAATTAAAATTAAGAAATTTTCTCTTTCAAATAATCTCATAACATCAGTTAAGAGAAAAAACACAGAGAAATATATTTGCAATAAATACAGGCAACTAAGTACACTTGATTGTCATTATTTGTTCTAGTTGTTTTCTATAAAATCTTTCAAACACAGAAGTAGCAAATAAGTACTGAGGTTTTTCTTCCACGGACAGTATGCGGTTAGATGCCTGTGAGCTTCTAGTCACCACATTTTCATCAACCAATCAATATGTATCCTTGCCTTATGTGTGTTTCTGTTTAGTGTCACCTTATTTAATATATATTTTTGATTAACATTCACTCATGGTCAATAGCATTATAACTCATGGTTGACCCAAATTTATCTAACATACTTAATTTCTTTGTAAAGTACATCATAGATCTCTTGCACTTAGAAACACTTGCACATCGACAACACTTTAGCACTGTGTTGGAGGGCATTTTGAAACATCAACAAAAAACTTAAAAAAAGATTAAAATTGCAAAAAATACAGAGTAGAAACAAGAGGCTGGAGAATCACCTTGTTCTGTCTCAGCTGGGACCATGGTGTGCATCGGGCAACTGATATTATTTTGCTGGTCCATGCCTATCTTCAGATGACCATGAAAGCAACAATAGTATTGATTTTAGGATTATGAATTATTTTAGCGACTAAGGAAGTTGAAAAACATAAAACCTACAAATAATGAAGATAACCTGGATTAGTATTTGGAATAAAGTATTCCTTCCAAATAAATATAAACAAGTAAAACAATTTATAGAAAATGAACAAAAACATACATGAAAGTTTGACAGAAGGAGAAAAAAAATTAACATAAAATATGGTCAAACTTGAGGCACCTGGGTGGCTCAGTCAGTTAAGTGTCTGATTTTGGCTCAGGTCATGATCTCATGGCTCGTTGATTTGAGCCCCCATGTTGGGCTCTGTACTGACAGCTCAGAGCCTGGAGCCTGCTTCAGATTCTGTGTCTCTCCTCTCTCTCTGCCCCTCCCCCACTCATACTCTGTCCCTCTGTCTCTCAAAAATAAAATAAGCATTAAAAATTTTTTTTAAATATGGCCAACCTCAGTAATGATCATGGAAATTTTATTTAAAAGCATTAAAACATTATTAAATATCCCTTCACAATGATTATATTTTAAATATTGCATAGCCTAATAATAATTATTGGCGAGAATGTGGTACAATAGTAATTCAATAATATTGCTGTCATACCACATTCTCATCAGTAATTGTTACATTATAACAAATTCTCACCAATAATTATACACATTGAAATAACAACTTTCCAAACAATTTAATATTTTATATTATGACATTGAATGTTTATTTTCTATGCCAAACAACTCCAAACCAAGGTATATATATGCCCATGAGACCAAGTGTCAGGTGTAACAACACTGAGACCAGTATTTTCTTAATAGCGAAAAGGTGGAAACATCCCAAATGTCCATCAGCAATAGAACTAATAAATAAATTATGCCAACCTCATAATAAGGAAATATAAGAGAATTTATAGCACTAATAATGAATGATCTGACTCATCAACATAAGAGCATTTACCTGAGTGAATTTCAAAAATATAATGCAGAGAGACTGAAGGAAGAACCAGAAGAATGCGTATAATTTAATCCAGTTAAGAAAATTTATAAAATAGATAAATTTAAACAAATATTTGGGAACGCATAATACAAAATTCAGATGTGAGTGATGGAGTGAAATGTGAACAATACACGATTCCTAAGGGGGGTTTTCATGCTGGTAACACTCTGTTTCTAACTTGTCTAGTGAGCACATAGAAAGGTATAAAGGTATTCATTTTATTATTATTCTATGCTGTAATATAAACTTCCTACTTCATGTGTTTGCACAATGTAAATCAAAATGAAAATGAAAAAAAAAAAGCAAACAATAAAGATGAAATTACCTGAGAAACAGAGATATGGCCCACTTCCTAAATTTGTGGAAAGGTCTAAGACATATGAATTATTTTTCCTAACAAAGCTTACATTAATGACATTAAAAGCTGTGTATCAAAAATAATTGGATCTGATTTAGATCAGCTCTGTATAGAAATAACAACAGTTCCTCATGAGAAAGGAAACTGCTTTGTGTTGTTTTTCTTTTTTTTTCTAACACAATGAACAATATTCTCAGTCACTTCCTCCAGAATGTTAAAATACCAAAGAAAAAAATGTTTGCATTATTATTATCTGTCAACATGTAAAATAGAAGGAAATGGGGTGCCAAGGAGAATAAGGCAACAAATAAAATTTAGCTGTGGAAGTTCAGTCTAATTCCTATTTTTCATACTTCTCTTCCAGCTTGCTCTAAATATCTTTTAAGTCCATTCTCTTTGGAAAATCTACTCATTTAATATAAAATTAAAATCCTGCAGTCAGAGCAAGAAACAAAGAGAGGAAGTATGTGTGCAACTTCAAAAGAGTCTATTTGGTTGCCTCTTTGCTAAATAGTTTTTTAAATTGGCGTGTACTTAATTGGGTTAACATGATAATTAAACATGTGTTCGTATGTAAAACCCAATACAACTGCAGTCAATAATGAGTGTGCAATAAACAGTAAGTATCATTGGGTCTATAAAATTTCCTGAGAGGAAAAATTATGTGTATTTGTTTATATTATTACCTTTTTTGCATAGACACCTTCTTTTGTTAATTTGTTTTTACATTTCTCCAGGGCTGTTGCCATAACTTCTACTTCCTAGCTTTCCCTACTAAGTAAACACTTACCATTTTAGTGACTGGATGAGAAAGAATAAATAACTGGAATAACTTCTAATAAAACGTATTTAACTAGATTAGAAAGGACAAAATATTTGCGTATCAAATATATGTCCAGAGTACTTATTTTACCAAAGAATATTTAGAAATATAAACGATATTTTTGATGTTTGTAAAATTCATATTTACACATAGAAATTGCCTTAAAATGCATATAGGTTTATAAAAACAACTGATTTTAGACCTTATTACATTATATTAGGAATGATATGAACAAAATGATTATAATTTTTTAAATGTAATTATACATAAGTATTCTAATGTGGAACAGCAAATGAGTAATGCCTTAATTGTTTTTGATAAGTAATGGTGAGTAATGATTCAAAGGGCATTCTTAGATTATTTAGAGAATGAAAGAAGGGAATTTTTTACTGTAATAAGTTTGATTGACTTACAACTATTCACTAATCTTGTATTCCATTTACTTTACTTAAGCCCTTGAATTCCAGTGCTCCAATATAGGAAAAAAACATAGTCAACTTTACCCAGAGTGCCATCTAATGGCACTGTTGTCTCAATTTAAACCAATCTAAATATGCTGCTTTGCATAGCTAATTTCAATTTAAAAGAACTATATCAAACATTAGATATTATTTTTGTTTTTTATAATTGGTTTTTCTATTTTCTCTTTAGAGAAAGATGAAGTACAACCACTATAATAAAGACAAGTAAAAAGAAAATTATAAAGTAAAGGCAAAACAATATCTAGTAGAAAGTTGCAACAACACTAGGGATTTCTGTGCCACTGCAAAAATAAACTTATTTGCAAATAAACATTGCACAGTAATAAACATTGCAAGTTGAGAGGCACAGAAGCAGAGTTAGTGGTGGACATTTTTGCACAGTAATTCAAGAGGAAATATGAAAGAGAAAATAAATATTCCTCTAAAACTCTAGTAGTCTTGATTTTTACTTAGCTTTTATCATTAATTAACTATAAAACATTGGGGAAATGATCAACCTGGGTTATCTGTGTACTTATGTGTACAATTACAGTAAGATTTTCCATAACTTATTTTGTGACTATTATAATGAAAGAGTAAAAGGGGAAACACTTCGCAAAACTTAAAATGTTATACAAATATAAGAGATTATGGTCAGATCAAAACAGAGTTTATAAGGAAGTAATGATGCAGGTTGGCTGAGTCTGAGGACCCAAAGGAGTCCCCACAGGACTACCCAGGAGTACATGGCTTTACACAGGATATGAATCTAACATGAGCCAAGAGGAAGTGAGAACAGAATTTTTTGAAGACAGAGACAGAATACAAATACAGACCAACAGTCTGGAGATTTGGAAAGGAAAGGAGAGTGAGTCTTGTCTCTACTTGGGGTGTGGAGTTTTTATTTAAGATTGTGGTCCAGTGTATATGTCTTCTCAGGCATCCATGAACTAGTTAAAACAAAGATAACTGTTAGGTGTCATCCATAACACATTTAGGCCTTGGAGCCAGGGGTCTTGGTGAATTGGTGTTCTGGAAAACTTACATGATGACCCCACCCAGTTACTTCTTAGATGTTATTTATTGTGATGGAAGGCTCCAAAGGAACCATTAACTCCTTGAGTTTTATAAGGAGGACATACATTATCCATCATATAATGCAGGGGTGCAGATCCTAGCAAGAAGAGAGGAAGCAAAAAAAACAGTCTTCCATGGGGTCCCTTCAGTTTCCTTACCTCAATGTGGAAAGTAGAGTAATTAGCTGGTTATACAACAGGCTTTAAACCATTTGTGTATATGTCAAGCCACAACACATTATGTTTTCATGACAGGCATTTCCTGGGTTACCTATTTTGCATTTTTTGTATATTTATGTGCTTAGCTTTATTATTGGTATGAAATACCTTCACAAATGTTGATGTATACCACTATTAATACCCATATCTTTTAATTTTATATGATTTGAGGAGGAATAAACTATCCTTAGCTTCAGCATGGCAACTTGCAGTATCTCCTAGAAATATCAGTCTTTTGCTTGCTCTCTTATCTCTTACTCTCCATGAGGATTTATATGAGAAATCAAGCAATTATATCATTTAATTCATTGATGACTCATAAGCATGGCTGAACATGGTTCGTTTTTAATGCTTTTAAATGGAAACAGTTGTGTATGTTCATCATTTCATTAAGTACTTATTTTCCCTCTGGGATCTCATTGACTCACTTAAATGAGGATTTGAACATTTAACAGGCAGTAATTGCTTCAAACTAATAAAACTAATCAAGAGACATCTTCACCTTCCACCTTTTAAAATTCTAAGACTCAAGAGCTATTCTCAGTTTTCCAAAATTTTATACTTGACTCCTCAAAGTATTGATTCTTTCTTATCTTCCTGTGTCTACAAAGATCTCAGTCCAATAGCCTGAAGAAAAGGATTCTTACTTATGCTTTAAAACAACTTTGATTATATTTCTAACTGGATTTTAAGTAAACTTTTAGGCATTTTAGCTTGTTAATTATTGAATTTTTTTCATTTTGAATTTTTGTCCCTATTTAATAAGGAATAGAAAATAAGGGACTATCCTCAGAGCATAATTAAATATTGAACAGATCTATACAAATGTTCTTATTTTAATTTGAAAAAGACTTATGTACGTTGTTATGTCTAATTTCTTGAACTAATAATTTGGACACATATTCTAAGGAAGGATTTGTTTCTAATGAGGAGAAATGTAAACTGAAGAACAATTCAATACTCCTTTCCTAATTTTACAGGGCAGCTTAGCACAACAAATAATGATCATAAAGATACTGAAGTGAAGCACAGGTTTTAAAGATTTTCTAAAATATAGCTATTGCAAAAATAAAGTCTCCAATCTTACTCTTCTTTTAACCAAATACATATCAATTGTTTTACAGTTATTAAAAACTAATATAAAATAACTCCTAAGAAATCAGATACAAAAGTATACAAAAGCTATTGTCAGTAACAGGATAATGTTTCTGAGATTGAGAGGGAATAACAGAGGGTAGCCAGTATGTAAAAATATGTAAACATTTTGAAAAGCATGTCCGTGAGAATGGAAATTACCTAGATGACATGAATTCCTATAGATATATATGTGTAAGGAAAATTTACAAGAAGTTGAAAAAAAAGAGTCCAGTATATAGACATAGATCCAGTTTTAAAATGAGGCAAAATCAATTGCAATGAAGGTAATGAATGTACAGATTGAAGATCAGGCCTCATATAAGGTAGCTAAGACACAATGTTCAGCATACATAAATTCTGAGAACTCTACTTTTATGATGCTAGGTAATGGAAAGGCCACTGTTTTATGATGATTCATAGAATCTTTTGCAATGATAAAGTGGAAGAGTGGTTTAGTACTCCACCAGTCTTTTCACTAAGGAATCAAAAAAGGAGAAATGATATGGAGAGGTCATCTGTTCCCTCTACCTCACACATTGGCAGGACCACACGTAAACTATTCTAGACAGGATTATTTGATTCTGAGAATGGAAGTAAAAAACATGTGACTTGATAGATATAAGGTAATCTCATCTGACTTTTGGAGAGAAAACTTTTTCCTCTTTTATCTTTCTCCAAGTTTTAATGACAGAAAAACTTTAACATTATAACCAAAAGTGGAATGAAATATAATTCAAAAATGAAGAGAGATTAAATAAATAAAAAAAACCCACCTCTACCTAATTTACATAAACTCATTCTTTGAATAAATAAAGGCTATGAAGATCTACAGGACACAGTCAATCAGGTATCAGTTGAAAAATATCAGAGTATCATGAAATAATATGTAACCTTTTCCAATTGTTCCTCAAAACAAAAATCTGTATCAGGAGAAAAAGAAATAAGCTAAAGAATTAAATAATTCAATATATTGGCAAATTAAATTAATATGAAAATTTAAAAATAATATTGTATAGAAAAAAAGTAATTATTTCAGAGTCAGGAGGTCTAAAATATTGTAGAGGCTCTACTAATTAGGTGATTAGCATTGTATATACCAATTCCTTTTGTTGTATTAGACTTCTCAGTAAATAAGCATAATAGATTGATGTTTCTTTAAGACCCAATCTGACATGATTTGTGGACATACAAAGGATTTGTAGACATAAATTAGAATGACCAAAGTTTTGGGGCGCCTGGGTGGCGCAGTCGGTTAAGCGTCCGACTTCAGCCAGGTCACGATCTCGCGGTCTGTGAGTTCGAGCCCCGCGTCAGGCTCTGGGCTGATGGCTCAGAGCCTGGAGCCTGTTTCAGATTCTGTGTCTCCCTCTCTCTCTGCCCCTCCCCCGTTCATGCTCTGTCTCTCTCTGTCCCAAAAATAAATAAACGTTGAAAAAAAAAATTTAAAATAAAAAAAAAAGAATGACCAAAGTTTTACTAAAATAATCAGAAAAGTGTTCCCAGGTGTGTGTCCAAGTGTGTGTGTGTGTGGGGGGGGGGGGGGTGTTTAACTTATTGGAGTGTTTGAGGTGGCTTAGTAAATATGATGTATCTTCTCAACCTGAGTTTTGAATCAGAATATAATAGCATATGGATAATAAAGATATCATCTTCAACATTTGATTACATTTGATTTAATGGATTTAAATTTTATTCCCCCACACACAAATTCAATGATATGACATCAAACAAGTCATCAACAAAATTGGCAAAATATTTGAACAAAAACTTAACTAAGGAAGATATACATATAGAGTATAAGCATATGGAGCTCAATATCTTTATTCTTTAATTAAATGTAAATTAATACCATAATGACACAGCTCTATACACCTATGAGAATAGCTACAATCAAGAAACCTTAAAAAAAAAGCTTTTCATATCAAGTGTAAGGGGGTATGAATAATGTTATTACAACTTTGGCACTTTTTTAAAAAAATTAAGCACACAGAAATATGTGCTTAATAAGTATTTCTAGAAAGTTAAACACAACACAAAAATAGAAAGCAATCATTCTACACCTGAGCATTTATTCAAGGCAAAGTGTCTGTCCATACTAGGATTTGTACACAAATTTTCATAACAACTTTATTTGGAATAGTCCCAAACTGAAAATGATCAAAGTTCCATTAACAAATAAGTGGATCCACTAATATTGCTAACTTTGTATAGTGACAAATGGCAACCACACTTACAATGGTGAGTATTTCATAATGTATATAACTGTCAAATCACTATGTTGCATGCCTGAAACTAATGGAATACTGTATGTCAACCATGCTTCAACACAACAAAATTGTGGTATATCTGCAAAGGATTAGTACTCTACATTAAAAAAAAATAGAACTGTTTTTGCACTTAAGATGGATGGATGGATGTCAGAATAATTATGTTGAGTGAAAGAGACTAGACAAAAATAATACATGTTAAAATATTTCACTTAGGGGCACCTGGGTGGCTCAGTCGGTTAAGCGGCCAACTTCAGCTCAGGTCATGATCTCATAGTCCGTGAGTTTGAGCCCCGCGTCGGGCTCTGTGCTGACAGCTCAGAGCCTGGAGCCTGTTTCAGATTCTGTGTCTCCCTCTCTCTGACCCTCCCCTGTTCATGCTCTGTCTCTTCCTGTCTCAAAAATAAATTTAAAAAAAAAGTTAAAAAAAATAAAATAAAATATTTCACTTATATAAACATCCCATAAAATGCAAACTAGCCTTTAGTGACAGAAAGCAAATTGATGGTTTCCTGAGAACTTGAGGATCAAGTGGGGGGGCGGGTAAAGAGAAGGATTATATAAGGAAGTTTAGGGGATGTTTAATATATTTATATACTGATTGAAATTATAAATCCAGAAGTATAGAATTATGTGAAAACATAAAACTGTACACTTTAATAATGTGCAGTTTATATGTTTCAGTTATATCCCAATAAAGCGGTTAAAAAAAATGATATGGCATTGTGTTGCTTAAGGTTCTTACACTTGAAAGAACTGATCGACTGTCCACAGTTAAGAACCACTATGCATTAACACCTTCAGAATAAACTACTTACATTTATAATATGCTTTGTACTTTATTAATTACTCTGAGTGTGTGTATAATAAATAGTTGTATAATTATTTTATTCATACCAACAAAATCCCTATGAGTTTGATACTATCTTGATTTTATAGATGAGAAAACAGGCTTACAGAGTTTCAATTATTTACCTGAGACTGCAGCATTTAAAGATTGGCATTCAGTTTCTACATCTGGCTGTCAGATAAAAACCCTGTTCCTGATAATCATGCTTGCCTATTCTTTAATATAATGACTTATATAAAGTCCATCGCCTCAAAGTCCCCTTTGAATGACTATAACATCCTTTATGCTAGTTGGTTTAAATCATCAACCATATTTATTTCATTTTTATACATCCACAGCACTGGGCACAGTGCCTTATACAAAGGAAATGCATATTGTATTAAACTTAATGATTAGTTTTTTTTTACTCATCTGCAATGTCTACCAATTGCTTGTGTCACTGGTCTTTACTTAAAGAATATAGAATTTCAAACCCATTAAGCCTGATGTTTTAAATATCAAAGAGTTCAGAATGAACAAACAAGTGACTAGATTCTCCTCTTCTCTCATATCTACCCTCCAAATATGTGTCACCAGTTTGGAAAATATATAATTACTGGAGATTACTACACTTACTGTTTTCAGCATCTTTCTGTGTACATATTTTTTCTTAATATGATATTCTAATATCTTTGGTCAGAATTGGTGTCTCTATACAATGGCTTATTAAATCATGTTAATGCTATCCACACTGTGATGATTTGTAAATAAGATAGTCTAGGGCTTTTGAAGGACCTAGCCTGAATCATAGGAGTTCACCACAGGTGGTAAAAAATCCATCCAATTTCACTAATTAGGGATTTGGCCATTTTGTGGATATACTACCAGGTTTTGAAGCAGATTTCCTTCACCAAGTTCTTTCACAGTTTACCATTAGGAACTAAGGTACCAATAATTGTAATTGTAACATATTTCATTATGGGATACAATATTCGCCCCCCTTACTTTATTGAGGAATGACTGTCAAATATAATTGTATATATTTAAAGTATGCAACATAATAATTTAATATATACATTGTGGAATGATTACCAAAATCAAGGTAATTAAAACATTCATAACCTGAAATAGTTAATTTTTTGTGGTCTAAGTAATTTTGAACTGTACAATACCATGTTACTAACTTATGCTGTACATTACATCCTGAGAATTTATTCTAACTGAAAGTTTGTACCTTTTGACCTACATTTCCCCATATCCTCTCCTCAGCCCCTGGCAAACACCATTCTACTCTCTGGTTCTGTAAAATTGGCATTTTTTTTAAGATTCCACATATGAGGAATACCATATAGTATTTGGGGTTTTTTTTTGTTTGTTTTTGTTTTTGTTTTTTCCTGACTTACTACACTAGCATAATCCCCTCCAGCTTCATCCATGTTGCCACAAATGGCAGGATTTTCTCCTTTTCATTAATGACTGAATAATATTCCGTTGTGTGTATTCATATGTATGGTTTCAGATCTTACACTTAAGTCTTTAATCCATTTGAGTTAATTTTTGTGAGCGTTTTAAGATGGGGTCCAGTTTAATTGCTTTTCATGTGGATATCCAGCTCGCCCAGCACTATTTATCAACGAGACTATCCTTTCTATATTTTTTGTTCTTGGTGCCCTTGTTAAAAATTAGTTTGGGGCGCCTGGGTGGCGCAGTCGGTTAAGCGTCCGACTTCAGCCAGGTCACGATCTCGCGGTCCGTGAGTTCGAGCCCCGCGTCGGGCTCTGGGCTGATGGCTCAGAGCCTGGAGCCTGTTTCCGATTCTGTGTCTCCCTCTCTCTGCCCCTCCCCTGTTCATGCTCTGTCTCTCTCTGTCCCAAAAATAAAAATAAACGTTGAAAAAAAAGTTAAAAAAAATTAGTTAACCATATATGTGATCTCTTTGGACAGTATGGACATTTTCATAATATTAATTCTTCCACCAAAACAGTAAAATATTTAGGAATAAATTTAATCAAGGAGGTGACAGACCTACTTTTTGAAAACTATAATTCACTGTTGAAAGAATTGAAGAAGACACAAATAAATGGAAATATATCCCATGTTCTTAGATAATATTCTTTCTTAGTACATGAAGATCTGAGGCACCCAGAACCATGTATCAATTTACTAGGCATTTAGTAGATCTAATGCTTTGTGAAGTTTCTAGAGTTAGTTAATGCTTTGTGAAGAGTTACTGCTTTGTGAAGTTTCTAGAGTTAATTCTAGAGTTAGAATTGAAAATGGAGGAACGGCATAGATTTCTTGAATGACGTACAGTTTCTGGATGAATGTAACAAGAGCAAACAGTAGAAAAAAACCTGAGGTAATAATACTCAGATTTTTAACAGCGTTAGTAACTTGGATTTTGGAATCATGTAAAATGTGAAAAAATATGGAGCATTGCCTCTATCTACATATGAATATAAAATATTGTGATTATTATATTAGGTGCTCCCTCTTCGAATGAGCACAGAAATTTATAAATATGTGCATATACACACTTATGATATATATTTTTGTTATATGTATATATTTGAAAAATAATTTAAGTTATATATGTTATCACTTTATGAAGAAATAGTAGACTCAACATTTACATATCTAATATTGGGTGGTTCTAAGAGGAAACTTTGAATTATAAAAGAAAGGAAAATGGAAAGAGTAGTGAAAGTTATGTAACTATATGCCAATAGAGTGACAGAGCTCCTATAACCCACAGATAAAGAATGACAACAGCCTACTCTCTCTAATGTTTTATCATGATAAAATTGATACACTGCAGTCCCAGTGAAAGTTTTATGTTTTTTCCTCAATTAAAAGCATAATTGAGCATACACCAGAATTCACCAAGAGATGAATCTGAATTCTGTGACAGACAGATTTGTTAGATGATATATTTCCGGGTATCTTTTAAACTTTATATTCCTTTATGAAGCTCTTTTTAAAGTAGTGAGTTTTGAAGAATCATTTAGAATGATACTTTTAATATAGGACTACAGCATAAAGGATTTAAGGGGCGCCTGGGTAGCTCAGTCAGTTAAGTGTCAGACTTCAGATCAGGTCATGATCTCGTGGTCTGTGAGTTTGAGCCCCATGTTGGATTCTGTGCTGACAGCTCAGAGCCTCGGGCTGCTTTGGATTCTGAGTCTCCCTCTCTCTTTGCCCCTCCCCCATTTGTGCTCTATCTCTCAAAAATAAACAAACATTAAAAAAACTAAAATTCTGATAAGGTTGTACTTTGTTAGCATTTTGTGATTAAATTATATACCCATATATGTATATATGTGTGTGTGTGTGTGTGTGTGTGTGTGTGTGTGTGTATAGTGATATATTGGCTTTCAAGGCTTAAATGGTATGAGAAAACAAAATTTAAAGATCTCTGGCTTTTAGTGGATTTACTTCATTTGTATTAAGCTTTGTGAAAAATAGACTTTATATCTTATGCCTCTCCATCATGGGCAATATTCCAAGTGATTTCAATTAAGTCTCTGTGGAATAATGATGTCAGATATTTTATTTACTTTAATTACAAATTATAGTCTTTTTGAAGCAAAATACAAGGCATGAAAAGGAACATAAAGTATAATCCAGGAATGACAGATAAACAATAACATATCACCAAATAAGATGTTTGATTTCAAGCTAGTCTAAAGATTATGGGTCTCTAGATTTAAATAAGGATACAATCACTATCTAAAACTTATTTGAAATTTTGCCTGATGAACACTGGAATTTGAAATCCTTGTTCTGAATGACAGGTCTAAAAATAGAAGGCCAACTATGGTCCCAAGGTTATGGTGTTCATAGTCTTCTTATACTAATGGTATCTAAAATGTTACATATGCATTTAGTACAGTTTGATTCAATGACAAGCTAATTGGATAAAAATAAGATTTTGTTAGAAAGACTATTTCAAAGCATAACCTTTCTGTATACTGCAATGATGTTGGAAGAGTTTGTACAATGTGTTTTGGTTTTGCTCAAATTTGCCTGATTCACAGTAAAGTTAATTACATCTTCCATCCTTGTGAAATCGATGTTACTTGTTTTATTTTCAACACTTGAATTGTTAGTGTGTCTTTCTGGAGGTGGAGGGAGGTGAGGTCACTGTAAATTTGGAAGCCTAAATAGCGAAAATAAACTGTTAAAAGCACATTTGAAGCTGTTTCAAGCTACCGATAGCTGTCATCATGTAGAAGTAATTGCAATATGAAGTTAATTATGTTGTCATAGCTGAACAGTAACTCCTGTCTCTTTAAAAGTCAAGAAGGAAAGAGAAATGTAATTCATTTGGAAATGTGGCGCCTCTTCAAACAGCTTCAAACTGAAGCTCTTCAGTATGAGCTTCAGTTTTTATATAATTGAGGATCTGATTCCATTCTATATTTTCAATAAAGCACCATCCATTTTCTAATTTTTGCCATTTGGTTCTGCTCATAATTACTGCTTAAATAAAGGAAAGATTTGGAGTAGGCACAGAGTCATCAATAACATGACAGTTTGCATGGGTTTGTACAGTAGGCTCCCATTATAATACGAGAAGTCTATGCTAACTATAATAATAACAATCTGTGATGTTTTAATGCAGGTAAAACAACAACAGCACATCCCCAAAGTGGTTAAAGAACATTTTAACTACAGCCCTGTCATCAGTCTGCTGTTCTGTCTATGGGTTAAATGTGAAGCTAAATTTAGATATAGTTTCAGGAGGTTTTGATTAAAATTGCCTATTCCTGGATGCAAACAGAAAAGTCAAGGTGGAAGAAAATTTGACAATATTTTCCAGAATATTGTTCATAAATATAAACTCTTTTGGCATTGTGATAACTCTCTACAACTCTTTTTTCAAGACACTCAAGTCTTTAGGGAACTAAGAAATGGACATATACTAGGCTCTTTTAGAGCCGAAATATGTATACAACATGGTTACTAATGATGATCCTTTTAACTTTATCATAGTAACATTGATAACTAAAAAGTGTAATGAGGCATTAGTGGCAAAAAATAGTTCAGTTTCTGGCCAATGAAAAGGAACTTTGTTGAAACCTAAAATTAGTAATTGAAAAGTGAAGTTTCAGTAATTTATAACTATACCCTTGGTATAATCGAAGTTGTTTCCTTTTTTATAATTAAAATTATATTTAAATAGTGTGAAACTTAAATTAGTCAAACAGTATATTTCATCCTCTTCTACAAGACTTCATTCCTGAGAAGTAATAAAAAAAGATAAAATAAATACCTAAATCAAGTCTTCTCCAATCATATGAAACTAGAAAATAATTTTAAAAAATAGTGTTCTAATTTTTATTCTGGGCCCTCCCATAAATCTTAACAATTGTAATAGTTTATCTTGAAATATATTTTGAGTAAAAAAAATACAAAAATGTGTGTGAAAAAGAATTTCCTTTATACAGAAGTAAAATATAGAAAGTATTTTTAATTCCTTTGTTACTAAGAGCAATCTGATACCATCAGAAACAAAATTCTAATTTCTTATCAAACACACATACACCAACACACACACACACACACACACACACACACACACACACACATCTTTGTGGTCAATAAATAAAAACTCGATGACTAGTCTGAAAAATTTTATTGTATCTTTCTCTTTCTTCCTTCAACTATAGGCCTTTTTTTTTAAGTTTATTTATTTATTTTGAAAGAGACAGAAACAGCACAATTGAGGGAAGAGCAGAGAGAGAAGGAGAGAGAGAGAATCCCAAGCAGGCTCCATGCTGCCAGCACAGAGCCTGACATGGGGCACTACCCGACAAAAATGCAAGATCACAACCTGAGCCAAAACCAAGAGTCAGATGCTTAACCAACTGAGCTACCCAGGCACCCCAACTTTAGACTTTTTTTTAAAAAAAGGTGATTTCACATTTTAAGACTATCTCTTAAGGGAGAGAGATTTTATCAAGTCTTAAGAGATATGCAAAAGACATGAATAGACACTTTTCCAAAGAAGACATCCAGATGGCTAACAGACCCATGAAAAAATGCTCAACATCACTCATCATCAAGGAAATACAAATCAAAACTATAATGAGATACCACCTCACACCTGTCAGAATGACTAAAATTAACAACTCAGACAACAGATGTTGGCAAGGATGTGGAAGAAGGGGAACCCTCTTGTACCGTAGGTGGGAACGCAAACTGGGGCAGCCACTCTGGAAAATAGTACAGAGATTCCTCAAAAATTTAAAAATAGAACTACCCTATGGCCCAGCAATTGCACTACTAGGAATTTATCCAAAGGATACAAGAGTGATGATTTGAAGAGGTACATGCACTCCAATGTTTATAGCAGCACTATCAACAATAGCCAAATTATGGTAAGAGCCCAAATATCCATCAACCAATGAATGGATAAAGGAGATGTGGTATCTCTATGCAAAGGAATATTACTCAGCAATCAAAGAGAATGAAATCTTGCCATTTGCAACAAAGTGGACAGAAGTAGATTGTATTATGCTAAGCAAAATAAGTCAGTCAGAGAAAGACAAATATAAAATTTCATATATGGAATTTAGGAAACAAAACAGATGAACATAAGGGAAGGGAAGTAAAAATAAGATAAAAGCAGAGAGAGAGAGAGAGAGAGAGAGAGAAACCATAAGAGACTCTTAAATACAGAGAACAAACTGAGGGTTGCTAGCTGGCTGTTGTGTAGGGGGATGGGCTAGGGTTGAGGGGCATTAAGGAGGACAATTGTTGGGATGAGCACCGTTGTTGTATGTAAGTGATGAATCACTAAGTTCTATTCCTGAAGTCATTATTACACTATATGTTAACTAAATTGGATTTAAATTAAAAATAATACTAATAAACAAAACTTAAGAGACTATTACCAAATATTACCAAATAATTATAATTATCTATTAATTATAATTGTCATTTTTTTACCTGAATAATTTAGCTTTAGGTCTGTAAATGTTCTGTTCTAGCATTTTTTGAATGTGTGTACCCAGCAATTAATGGCACTCAAGACTGATTATATACATTTCTAATTTTTAGCTGTTTTTTTTAAGGTCACCAGAAGTCTGAAAGGAACATTACTGCCATTTAAAAGAATGTTTAAAAATCTAGAACACAGAGGTCCATTTTAAATTTCAACTTAATCAGATGCAAACATAAGAAAAATATAATTGAATTAAATGATTTTCATTTTTTTTAAAGTCACCTTATTTACCACTAGTTTTTTTATGAGATGATTTAGTTTTCCAATTTCTGAGTGCTTTTAAAATTAGAATTTTCATTCAGAATCATTATTTGGGAAGCCAAATGCAAAATTCCGTTAAATTGTCCATATTTTTAAGTTGGAATGACACAAACTTTCAAATGTGTATTTTATGAAATGATTGACATATCTATTGTTTAAGAGATAGATGTTGATTAGAAAACTTATTTTTAAAAATTTTAAAAAGCTGAATCAACTTAAGGATCCATTATCTAATTATGGTCAGTGATTCACTTTTTCATAAATATGTGTGCAAGTGTGTATGTGCATGAATGTGTATGTATTCATTTATATACACACATGTATCTGTGTATAAATTAATATATAATATATGTACTTATTCTCAAATACTAAAAAAAATTATAGAATACCAATTTTATATTCTCACGTAAACTTATTTGATTTTATATCTTTATTATATTTTATATGGATATTTAGAATAAAAAAAAAAAACAGTATGTTACATTGTAGATCCTGGGCAGATATGTCAAAGAGATACAGAAGTTAACTAGAGGACTCCCAATGGCCAAAGCTACACAATTTAAGAAAGCCAATCAGTATTGGATGGTAATCCAAGGTATAAAATAAATACCTATGAGTCCACATAGCTAGAAATAAACAAAGGGAGAGAATAAGCAAATCTCCCATATAAAAGAATTTATAGACGTACTCTGCCCTCAAGAAGGTGGAGCATAACTTCACACTCCTTACATGTGGGTTGTGCATAATCACTTCGTTTCAAATAGTACAATGTGAAAGAGGTAAGATAACATAACTATATAGTGGAGAATACTGACAACACTGTCTCAACCAGGTAAACAAGGTGAACACCAACATGGCTATGCCATGTTGATAATATGGACTCTTGATATAATGCGATGATATTATCACTTTACCATTGTGGTCATCCTCCTCAAAACCCATAACGTCGGTGTAATATTGATAAAAATAGTGGACACATCCCAATAATAGGTCATTCTATAAAATACCCAACCAATAGTTCTAAAAATTGTCAATGTCATCAAAACCATACAAAGTCTGAGAAAATATCATAGCCAAGAATCTAAGGGCACATGAAGACTAATAAAATGTATCTTAGATGGGATCCTGGAAGAAAACAAGGACAGTAGCTACAAACTAATGAAATCTGAATAAGATATGGGCTTTGGTTAATAACAACAAATCAATAATTTTCACAAATCAATTACCTTTGACAATTCTACCACACTAATATGTAAGTGCTAGAATTAAGAAGAGAAAAAATGTCAATCATACAACATTCATGACTTTCCTCACAGAAAAGATAACAAATATTTAAAGCATATATTTTGCAGAAAGAAGTTTTAAATTTTTATTTTGAGAATATTACTTCCTCATCTAATTCTATGAAAACTAGTTCTTTTAACTAGATTTTTCACTGTGGGAGGAAAAACCATTATAGCATAAAATAGAGGCAAGCCAATATATGGCAATTTATAGTGGTCCACTCAAAATTTCGACCTCAAAATATTTTTTTTTGTTATTCTATTTGTTTGTTTTTGAGCTAAACTACTTCCACTTTGAGAGAGATAAATGAGGCACTTTTTTCATATGGAGATTATTAGAGATAAGACTGTGTTTACTTTTGATCTGGTACAATCTTGTAGAATATGAATGATCTCAATTGATAAACAGATGAAGACAAAAGAATTTAAGAAGCAAGTTGATAATCTTCTACTTTCCACGTTAGCCCAGGATGAATGGAGCAAAATGCTTTTATATTGGCCCCTTTCAAATGTAAAAATTCAAACTCCTTTTTAAGATCTAAAGTATAAATACAGGAGGAAACATGTCTACCATCACAATCCAATACACAATTATACTGGAGTTTATCCTTATGGTTCTACAGCAATAGTCCCAGAAATCTGCATATTTCTTTTTATCTTGTAAACTTATTTCTTGGCTGTGTTACTTTTATGTCCCTCATTTAACTATAAATATTTTCTGCTTTACTCTTAAAGTCTCCAAAACATGTTCTTTTGAATATTTTGTTTTTGTGTTTGTATGGAGTCCTCTTCTTAAATTTCAGATATTTACATGTAGTTTTTGCAATACAGTTTTCAGAAAATACTCATTGCGAAATTTCAGAAGTGCTTACTCCCACTCACTGTGCAGCTATGTGCTGCAGGCCAAACATAATTAAAATTATTGCAGTCATCTGAACACTAGACTCTTTTCTAACAAATTAGCATTAAAATGCCAGAAAAAAAATGAGCCAAGCTGACACTGCTAGATAAAAAACATTGGTAAGCTTTCTTTATTTTGCCTGAGCAAGACCCTTTCAATTCTGAACTCCCAATAGTTCACTTATCCATGTCTGTACAAAAACATTGACAAATTAGATTGCACCATACAATTATGGTATTTTTTGTGATTTTTTTTCTAATTCACACATTTGTATAAATTCTTATTTTTCAAGTTCAAATTTTTCATTATATAGGTTTTTTTATTCTTATGGCATTTAAATTTTTTTTAATGTTTATTTTTTGAGAGAGAGAGAGAGACAGAGCTCGAGAGGGGAAGGGCCAGACAAAGAGGGAGACACAGAATCCGAAGCAGGATCCAGGCTCTGAGCTGTCAGCACAGAGCCCGATGCAGCGCTCAAACTCACAAACTGCAAGATCATGACCTAAGCCGAAGTTGGACGCTTAACCGACTGAGCCACCCAGGTAGCCCATCTTCTTATGGCATTTTACTAGGATGGTACTTTGGCTCATTTAATCATTTGGCATATTTTTATTAAGTTCAGATTATATGACAGGTAGAGTACAAAGTGTTAAGAATATAAAAAACAGAAAACATAATCCTGTTTGGCAAGGAGCACCCAATCAAGTGGAGAGAGAGAACCAAGTAGATAATTAGAGTACAATGTGACACTCAAATAACTGAAAAACAAGCACCATGCTTGCAGTTCTTCTCTTCACCTTCACCCTGTCTACTGCCTGATACATTTTTTTACTTCTTGAAACTTTACTTTTTCTAAAATTATAGACATGGTCTGACTCAAAGAATGAATAGTAGTAACAATCCGGACAGGGAGATCACCAGATAGAGATTTTCATGAAATGATGAATTCCAAGTGCAGTCTTCACTAATCTTAATTTCAAAAATTAGGGCTTCCAGCTCTCTCTGTCTGGATCCTTAGTAGGGCTTTATGAACAGTACTTCTGAATCAGGGTAGATGTTCTCAAGGTATATTTCATTCTTGTTTATTCACTGCTGGGCCCTCTTCTTTTTTTTTTTTTTCTTTTTTTTTTTAATTTTTTTTGTCAACGTTTATTTATTTTTGGGACAGAGAGACAGAGCATGAACGGGGGAGGGGCAGAGAGAGAGGGAGACACAGAACCAGAAACAGGCTCCAGGCTCTGAGCCATCAGCCCAGAGCCCGACTCCGGGCTCGAACTCACGGACCGCAACATTGTGACCTGGCTGAAGTCGGACGCTTAATCGACTGCGCCACCCAGGCGTGCTGGGCCCTCTCCTAATACACTTCCTTCTCCACTTGAAATTCTGTCAACAATAATAGACTTCATTGAAAAATGCATTAGCTTTGGAGTCTGTTGAACCTGGGTTTTTGTCCTAGTTTCATCACGTAGTGGAATAAGACCTTGGTTGAGGAAAATTATTACCTACCCCCACCCCACCCACACCCCCCCACCCCCTGCCAAGAGTCTATGTGCTTTCTCAATGCAGGTCTGTGGCTCTCAACCAGGGGCACTCTACATCACAAAGATATTTGGTAATATCTACAGACATTTGACTGTCACAACTGCAAGGATTACTGATGATATCTATTAGATAGAGGCCAGATATGTTGCTAAACATTCCACAATGAACAGGATTGTCCCCTCAGCAAAGAATTACCTGGGCCCAAATGTTAATAGGGCCATATTGAGAATTTCTTTGCATTACTTTGCTAGGGTTGCCATAACAAAATACCATAGACTGGGTGGCTTAAACATTGGAAATTATTCTCTCAGAGTTCTAGAAGTTAAGAGTTAAAAATCAAGGTGGCAGCAGGGTTGAGTTCTTCTGAAGTCTGTCCTTTCGGCTTGCAGGTAGCCACCTTCTTGCTTTGTCTTCACATGCTCATTCCTTGACGTGGATGTGCACACATGCTTGGTTTCTTTTTCCCTTACTTGTAAGGACAATGGCCATATGGGATGAGGGCCTCACCCCAGTGGCCTCATTTTAACTTAATCACTTCTTTAAAGGCCTTTTCTCCAAATACCATTTCCATTGAGGTACTGGGGATTGGCACTTCAATATATAATTTCGAGGAAACACAAGTCAGCCCATAAAATCCTTGTTGAGAGCTTCAAATCCCAAATCAGCCATAAAATGCCTATAAGGTCTTAGAAAATGTATTTAAACTTTGGGCTATAACAATTTCCTCATCTGTAAAATAATAATACTTATTTCCTTGATATGATTTGAGGCTTCAATTAGTTAATATATGCAAAGTTCTTAAAAAGATGCCTAAAATATAATGAATACTTTGGAAGGAATAGCTGTATATCATTGGATGTGATCTGTGAAATAGAACAATCCATCTCATAATTATTACATTATTAACATGTACATGCAAAGTATTTAACATTATTCTTATCTAGTATATGACAGGTACTTAATAAATAATGATTCCCTTTCCTTTTTTCTTACTGATTCTATGTGCACAGAAGCTAGGAACAATATTAGACAACAAAGGTAAGCAACTATGTCACAGTCAGCATCAAAAAAGGCAAAATGTAAACTTATCTGTGAGATTTTCTTAATACTTAAGTAAAAGTGCGACTAGTCTCTCTCTTGAGCACAGGTCTACGATTTAACTTGCACTGAAGCATCGGTTTTTATTTCTTTCTATATCTGTCTTCTTACTAAATTATGAATTTCCTGGTACCATATTTTACATTCTTTTATTTCTAATTGTTAGCATAGCTCTTGCACATAATACAGAATTAATAACAATTATAATAAATGCAGTATGTGTTTGAAAATAGACTGTGCACTATGCTAATCACTTAAGATGGATTAGTTCAATAATATAATGATTGTATAAGTTAAATATGGATGAATATTGGGGAAATGAATATTTCCTCAATTATATTTATGGACTTTAAAGGGCACATTCTTTTTCTTTAAATTTTTTTAATGTTTATATATTTTTGAGGGAGAGAGAGAGTCAGAGCATAAGTGGGGGAGGGGCAGAGAGAGAGAAAGAGAGAGAGAGAGAGACAGAATCTGAAGCAGGCTCCAGGCTCTGAGCTGTCAGCACAGAGCCCAATGTGGGCTCAAACTCATGAACTGTGAGATCATGACCTGAGCTGAAGTCAGACTCAACCGACTGAGCCACCTAGGCGCCCCTAAAGGGTACATACTTGAAGAATAGAACTAAAGTTCAAAATCAAGCAATTTGATTCCATATTGTGTTCTTAGTTACTACAATATAAAATAAGCTCCATAAATTTTGGATTAATAAAATAAGTTAAAAATTGGGAAAAAATCATCACAGAAAACTAAGAGATGTGCTAGTCGTAGGTACTAATACCAAGGTGCCTTAAAAAAAGCATAATGAACATTTGTATGTTCTTGAATTTCAGGAAGATGAGAAATAATGGAAAATTCAGCCAATCAAACATCTTTCACTCTTTCTGAATGTAGTTTGGTTATCAGGACTACATTAAACACTAGAAATAAAAACTCTGCTTTTGTTGGAGAGAAGTATTACCATCAAACAGTTAAGTGAATAGGTATATATTACATGTGTGTGTGATATAATTTCAAAATAGATGTGTTTTGAATTAAATAAAAATTATTTAATCATTGATCATAGCTGCTCCAAATGTTAATACTGGGAATTCATCTATGCATTTAGTATATATGTTGATATATATTTGTTGATATATATATCATGTTGAGATATATATATATATGTAAAAATCTATATAGTGGTATTAATTAGTAACACAAAACAATATTTAGAATGATTGTTAGATGAATTCTTAAAAGGCACTCTACCCAATTACAGTAAATATAACATAAAACCTTTCAGGTTGTTAACTCTAAAGTCAGTACCCAATGATCATCCTAATTGACCCATGGACCATATCAGATACAGTTGATTATTCTATCTCCATGACAAACTTTCCTTCTTTGGCTTCCAGGAAACCAACCCCTCCTGATTTTCTTTCTACTTCATGTGTTGCCCTTTTGATCATTTCTGTTTTCCTATTTAAAAGCTGCTAATTTTAGAGACCTTGATCTTCTCACTACTGCATCGAACAATCATACTTTTGGTGATCTCCTCCAATATTATGATTTTAACAACAAAAACTTCATATTTCCCATGAAAGTTCTATCTTGAATTCTAGGCTCACATAATAATTTAAGCTATAAAATATTATTTCTGATTTTTTTTCTCTGAAAATATGTTCTGTATTTCACCTTCAGTTGCTATCTCAGTAAACTGTAACTCCTTCCTTGTAGTTTTTCAAGGCAAAGGATTTAGAGTCATCCTTTTCACTTGTACCTCATATATTTTTTCGTGTTAAGTTCTGACAGTATATTTAAAATCTTGGGCGCCTGGGTGGCTCAGGGCTGACAGCTCAGAGCATGGAGCCTGCTGCAGATTCTGTTTCTTTGTTCCTCTCGTGCTGGTGCTCTGTCTTTGTCTCTGTCTCTGTCTCTCTTTCTCAAAAATAAATAAACATTTTTTTTTTAATCTGACCACTACTACTGTTTTTCACTACTACTGTTACCATCCTTGTCAGAGTCACTGTATCAGTTAGTTAGTTAGTAAATCACCAAACACAAAATTTCAGTAGAATACACCATAAACATTTATTCTTATAAATCTGCTGGTCAGTTGGTGTGATTCTGTTCCAGACTGTGGTGGCTGAGCATTGATAATCAAGTAGAGGTTAGCTCAGGGGCTTAGCACCATGTGTCCCTCTTCTTCCTTCTGAGACCTGTGCATTAACTGAGGCATGTTCATTTGACAGGGATTGTAAAGTACAAGAGAGCAAAGTTCCCTTACAAGATCTCTTAAGGCTTAGGATCAGAATTGGCTAACCCCATTTCGAGAAGTGACACAATACATTCCACTTATGATGATGTTGCAAAAGCTTTGATATAGGGAGGAATAAAGTTATTTGGGCTGTACATTCAGTTGATCAGAGCAGTGAAAGAAAAGTCACACAGCTGTACCAAAGACCAAAATATCAAAGGAGAATTTTTACTAGCCAGTTTGGGATGGCTTATCCAACTCTAAA
Organism: Leopardus geoffroyi; assembly: GCF_018350155.1. Taxonomy (NCBI): domain Eukaryota; kingdom Metazoa; phylum Chordata; class Mammalia; order Carnivora; family Felidae; genus Leopardus; species Leopardus geoffroyi. The sequence continues at coordinate 95,208,599 of NC_059338.1, read as the reverse complement.
ATAATCAGTGATACTAGCAGGATGGGACAAATCTGCTTGATCAGCCCTTGGCCACAGACCCCAGTGGCTAAGAAAGGGTAGAATTGGCCAAAACTCCTCAAATGAAATACATTACATAGAGGAAGGAAGATTTCTTATACAACAAAGTGGAAAGAAACTTGGTTTTCTTAGGAAACCTCTTCTGTGAATATACAAAATCAATGAGATGAGGATAATTCAAGTTCAGAAATATGCCAATGAAGATGTTAATAGTTTCCTTTGTTGTATTCTCCCAATAAACCTGTAGAAAGATGAAGCTTATGAATTTGTAAATATCAGTGTGCATTTATATTAAATCATTTTAATCATACATATGTAATTTCTTCATTTTCCTTCATTTAACTTATTCATTGGAAAAGAATATGATCACTACAAATTAAATTTTGGTTTTCCATGGTTTTACAAAACTCTGCATTTAATAACAAAATTAGTGTCTCATATATTTATCTTTAAATTCTCGACACTTATTTTAGGTACTTATTTTAAACCTCAAATTTAAACACCTTATACTTCTATTAGCTCACACTAGTTCCAGGATATTTTCTAAATATTTCAATGGCAATTCCCTTCTGAAAGAGGAAAAAGACTGTTTTATTATTGTTTTGATTCAAATGGCTTATGTACCGTTTTGGAGAACATACTGCTGACAGTCTTCATTTTCAACCCATTATCAGTTTTACACAGCCCAGCATGTCAGAGCCCAGTGACTGTTTTATAAAGATGTGGCTCTTTTCTTAAGAAGAAATGATAATTATGAATTTTTACAATGTAAAGGGCTCCATAATCACTTTATCCCTGGTGTAACATTAATAGAGTTTGTTTAATAAATCAGGTTTATTGGCCATTAGAAACCCACAATGCTGGGTTGCATTATAGTTGCAGCCATATCTGTGTGGTGCAGTTTTACCCCTCGATGATTGCCAATTGCAAAGACATAAATAAAGATTAGGGAACAACAAAACCTGGAACGTATGCCCGTTGCTTTAAAATTGTAATTTTATTACCATTGAATTAGCAATTTTTTGGCATGTTATTTGTGACAAGGAAAAATCAAATGGTTTCCAAAATATAAAGCTTATATGTGATAAACTATTTATAATTATAGTTTGTTTTAGATGGACAGTTTGAGTTAGAAAGGTATAATATTTCTCAGCTGTAGTCGTTATGAAAATTATGTAATTATAAACATTTTACTGGGTGTGGCATGGTTAAAGAAGACCACCAAATGTATCATGTCTTCTCTACACCAGCAATGAGATGACTTGGAAAGGGTTTCAATAAAAGTGGTTTGAATTCATAACTCAGATTCAGATTACAGTAGTCCATTAGGTATTTATCTGTTATCTCTGCTCTGGAGGAAATATCACTTCCTGTTAGTACACCCTTCCCCACCAGGCTTGGGAATGATTACCACTGCTGGGACATATAGTGACCACAGGCCCTTCAAAATCTCAATAACAAATGTTGTTTTTGTGTTTGTGTTTGGGTTTTTGTTTTTTTTATTTATTCATTGCTTTTCACTGAAAAGCACGAGAGGTTGGAAAATGAATAGGAACCTACTTTTTCTACACTAAATTAATGAAAGTGACAAATTCAGACACACACACACACACACACACACACACACATACACATACACAGCAAGGTGGAAAAAGATTCTTCTTTCACGTCTGCTGAATTTTCACAAAAGTAATAACACCTAGGCACACTTGACATGGATGAATGCTACAAACACACTCTGTTTTGCATCCTCCACCCTTTATTCCATAAACCATGTAGTATTTCTTTGGCATCAATACAGTGTCAGGCACATTAATCTTTTTTTTAGTGCCAATAACTATTAGTTGGTTCATTTTAGTTATTTGCCTCAGAAACAGTAGGTGATGTTGACATTTAAAGTTCCTGTCTCATGATGTTGCACTGCACAGACATTTCACTGACGATGAAATGGAAGGAGACAATATTAATGCCTCTGGATGAATTATCATTTCATCCAGTGTAAAACTCACAAGTACACCAAGATCCACTCTCCAAATACTCCGTTCTACAAGCCTGATTTGATACTGACACACTGGCATTCATTTATACATACTTTTTTACTTTATCTCTGTTTTCTGATATGTAAAACAGTCTCACGTTTGATTGCTTATGAGAACCCATCTAAAGAAGCTCCCCAATAAATGAGTCATGCAGTTGGAGAGGTGTGATGTGAAGGGGGGGAGATGGAAAAACAACCGCGATTACTTAACACCACCTACACACCAGACACTTTGCTCATTTACTTTATATGCACAATATTAGTTGATAATCATCTCAAACCTATGACAAAAACTTGAATTGTATTTTATAGATAAGTAAACTAAAATCAACTAACTTACTTTAAGTCATATATCTTATAAAAGTTAAGTCTAAGTGAAATAAATGTGATCAGATTCTAAAAGCAAGACTACTAGGAGAAGCAGAGGTACGAATTTGGGGGATATTGATAGTTACTGGAAACTTCTACAAAAGGTATTTGACAAAAAAAAAAAAAAAGGCGGTGGGGGGGGGAAGGGAGAGCCCTATATAAAGGTCCTATCCTGATGTTCCTTAACTTAGACAACCTTATATAACTAATAAAAATCAGTAGTGGAGTAAGAACTAAAAATTGGTTTTGAGACAGACCAATAGCCTGAACATATTTTAGGTTTAAAAAATTTTAATTTGTTACATTGAGTTGACTAGCAAGTAAATTCTGTAATGTATTATGGACATAACTTGATCATAAGGAATTCCAAAACATGGCCTTATGCCCCAGGGAGCCGATATTCTAGTTTGGGTTTACTATAGTAAGTTATATAAAACTCTCCATCTTTAACAATACAGAAATCAAACTACATAACGTTGTACCACTTTTCTATTGCTACTAAAACAAATTACTGCAAATTCAGTGGCTTAAAACCAAACACATTTATTATTCATTATGTATATTATTATTGTATTTCTGTTCTGGAGGCTAGAAGTACAACATCTGACTTCAAGGTCTTGGTAGGGCTTGATCCTTCTGGAGACTCTAGGAAAAAATGTTTTTCTTTGCCCTTTCCAGTGTCAAGAGGCTGCTTTCCTTCCTTGACCCATGACCTTTCCCTCTATTTTTAAAGGGCATCACTCCAACTTCTGCTTCCTTTGTCCATCTCCTCTCTCTTTAACATTGACTTTATTGCCTCCCTTTATAAGGACTCTTGTGACAATATTAGGTTGATCTGGATAAACCAGTATAATTTCTCCACCTCAGGATTTTTAATTATGTACACAAAGTCCCTTTATCATGTAAAGTACCATATTTACAGGTTCTGAAGACTGGGACAAGGGCATCTTTGGGGCTCATTATTTTGTCCTTAAATGTTATGTAAATTAGAAGAGGGAAATCAGAAAATTCAAGGCGTTTTCACTATTATAACTTTACATTTCTAAATTTTTCAATTTACGATGACTCATGCCTCTACCCATAGAAGCCATTTCATATGCACTCTTCCTATAGCCTTCTGCATTTTATCTTAGCTAATGTTTTAGTCCTTCAAATAGACTGTGCTCCTGCCTACACAAAGGTTTTAAAATTACAGTTCCTGGAGCCTAAAATATCATTAATCACCTCAGTACTTCTGTTGTATAAGACTTATCAAAATTTTAATTAAAATTTTATTTGTATAATTAGTTTAACTTTCACCTATGCAACTGAAACATAAATTCTGTGACTGCAGGGATCATGTCTATCTTGTATTAGAAGATAAATAAGAGTATGTTTGTTTAATGATTGAATGAATAAAATAAAGAAAATAAAAATCTCCTCACTTATGAACTACAAAATGACACGCAAATCTTGAGATTACTTAAAACATATTCCTCTTTTCTACTATTAAAAAGCAGTCTTAAAAAAAATTAAAGGAGAGACATTACAGAGATTAAAATAAGAAAATGCTATGGTATACTCAGCAAAAGTCCATGTCCCCAAGGCAAAGACCTTAAGATTTCTCCCAAAAGCCTCACAAGGTGGCTTTCATTACCTCGGTAGATTTGCCAGAGTCCTGGATCTTCCCTCTGGCTTAGAAAATGATTTTGTCAGCATACAGAGGGAAAGTTCATTGCTCCGAAGTGGATTTACATAAAATAAGCATAAAAGCCTGATGCCAATATATTAATTTACCATAAAATATATAAGTGTCACAGGTGCTGGAATATTTAAGTCTGTTTAAGTTACCCATTCAATCCCTCTATTTGGTCCAATATGGAAGAAAGATAAGCCAAGTTTTGCTTGATTAGCACAGGATGAAGACAGTGTTAATAAAATTATGAATTCAAGATTGACATATAAATTATTGCAGAGATTCTTTAGAGGTGTTTTTGGACCCTGCCTAACTACAGATCTTCTAACTCAGAACACATTCTTGTCCGAGCTTGGATGTATACTGCTAATATCTGTTCTGTGACTTTCTTTCTTTGTGCTCATTTTTTTTTAATGTTTATTTATTTTTGAGAGGGAGACAGAGCATGAGCAGGGGAGGGGCTGAGAGAGGGAGACACAGAATCCAAAGCAGGATCCAGGCTCTGAGATGTCAGCACATAGACTGTCGTGGGGCTGGAACTCACGAGCCATGAGATCATGACCTGAGCTGAAGTTGGACGCTTAACTAGCTGAGCTACCCAGGCACTCCTTCTTGTGCTTGTTTAACTGAGTTATATTTCTCTGTTATGTATATTCTTTATGTAAGTTGACATATTCTCCACTAACATTTAGGTCCTTCTAGTCCAACTAGTCATTTTGCCCTTTTTAGATGGTTCATGTAACTTTAATTTAATCAACCACATTTTTGTTTATTTGTATTTTTTCCCCTTACTTACATCATTCCTAAGTCCTTCAGAAAGACTGCCTGAAAAATGCACACTTTTATTAAGAAGTTTAATTTATATATGATTTTTACAATTACTAAATATTTATAATACATTAAAAAAAAACCTCTAGATAACCATAGGGATTTGTATTCTGAAAGGATAATTAATCAAGAGACTCAAATTATTTTCACAGTTTTTAAAATTCTATGAAATATCCCAATTTTATAGATACTTTATAACGAATATTATTATCATTTGCTAATAATCTGTGGCCTCTGTATAAAAACACATCCACTGTTTAAAATGTTGTTTACATAGTGGAGAACAAGTGAGGACTTTTTTCATAAAGACTACGTTCTTGGGGGAAGGCAGAAAATAAATGTAAATAAACAGAATAAAAATGTCACAAAGAAGAGATTTGATTGAGAATGATCCTAAGAAAGCTATTTTAGATGCTTACTTAGCAAAGGTCTCTTTGTGGAGGGATACTTCAGACACCATAGAAGTGATGAGAAGGTAACAGCCCTGTGACCATTAGGGCTCAGAAAAGAAAGCTGCAAACGTCCCAAATGCAACAATCTGGAGAGTGTAAGATACCCAGAATGATCAATGAACAAGGGGAAATCTTTTAAGAGAGAAGACAAGAAAAGTAGGCAGGAAACAAATTCTGTGAGGCCTAGAAGGTCAGGTCAAGCCTTTGGCTGTTAAAATCTCAGTGTCATGGAAAGTCACTGGATGCCTTCAGAATGAGGAGTGTGAAATTATCTGCTTTGTATTTTTAAAAGATAACTCTGCCTGCTGTCTGGAGAATGGATGATATGGACACAAGTGGTAACCTGATGTGTCCTGTTGGGAAGTGACTGCCATAGTCCAGACGACAGAAGATGAGGACGATACTGTGGTTTTCATAGTAGAAGTGGTCAGAACTGACACGTAATTTAGAGCTCACATGGATGGGACCATTGGCTAGCTTGCTGTGGAAGCTTAGAGCAAGAACAGAGAGAAGAGAGGTTTGTTGATAGTGTCATTACAGCGTCACTCCCCTGTCTGCCCCCAAGACTTGACTACAAAGTCATTCTGACATATGAGGACTGAACAATCTGTCTAGCAATCTAGCACTACTTTTGTTCACATGCCTTGATGTCTCATCAAATTGAGATAATCGCTGTTTCAAAAAAATGCTTTGCACTTTGGCATTTCTATTTCTTTCTAATGTACTTCGCTCTGCCTAGAATGATCTTCATATTCGTCCGTGCCTCTCAAAACTCTATTCATTCTTTTAAGAAGTCAAACAAATGATAACTCTTAACAAAACTTTTCTGAACCCTATAATGGATCTTTCTCTTTGGAATAACGAAGAACTTGATTTGCAATGACTCTTCAATTATTAATAGTACAATGTATTATGGTTATTTGAGCAATCATCTCTTCTCAGAATTATTTTAAAGCATGAGTATTGCTTTGCATTTTTATACCTTATATATTTTTATATTTTATACTTTGTTTTTGTTACCTTATAATAACCATTGTTTATATATACTAGAAGTTCAGAAAAAGTGGGGTAAATAAAATAAAAATTTGCAATCATTTCAAAATTACTGTCACTAATTTAGCAAAAAACTATAGTTTTAAGTTTGCTTAAATAGTGTACAGTTATTCATTTTTAAAGTAATGAGACAAAATACAAAAAAAATTTTTGGTTTTTAACTCAGCCTTAACTGAGGGAGCCATCGAAAGAAATTTCTTCTTATCAGTCAGCCCACATGCGGTTAAATTTAAGTAGTAGGAACAGAGCAGGCCACAGTGGGGTAAGAAAGCCTGGCCTCTATACCTGGAAAGGCAACTCTGAAAGGATATCCTAGTTCCTGAGCTACCTGTGGGATTGTTTGTTTGCAACATAACCACTGCAGTTTCTCTGTCTGCCCCATATCCTTTCTCATCCTCTCTTACAAGTATTACTACTAAACGTTTCTCCCAATAAGCCTTTTGCACATGAATTTCTGTCTCAGAGTCTCTTCTCCAGGGAGCATGACCTCAGATATGAAAAGTAAAAATTGAATGAAAGAAACAAAATCTTTTGGGGGGAAATACTTATCACGAATTAAAACATGCAGTTTTATAAACTTTACATATAGAAGCATAAAAAATATGTTGACCCAGACCAAACGACTTTAGAGTAGTATTTCAGTCAACTTTGTGTGTGTGTTTTTACATGCTTTCAAAAATTTATATCTACATAATCTGTCCTATTCTTTATGTCACTGAATTAGAAAATTCTCACATTTATATGGCATTATGGATGGTAGCAAGTGAGAGTATGTAGATATTGATATTGTGGTAAAATATAGATGAGGACTTAGTTACTTTTTAAGTAAAACAAACAAACAAACAAACCAAACTGGAAAAGTGGATGCTTCAAATATTAGTTGTGAAAAAAAATTGCTAATTCAAACTTTGATTTGAATTAACATTTTTTTTAAATGTGTCCAATAACATGTTACCAATTTCTTTCTGCGGGAAATGAAGAAAATTCTTGAATATTGAAAATTTGTCAAGCTCTTGAATCATTTCATAAAATAGCTTGATTTTCTCCTTAAAATTAAATGAGCTTTCAGCCAAGAAGTGAAATGTTAAAACTATTCAAGATTCTAAATCTTTTCTTAAGATGCCTCACTTGAGCAAGACACTTTAAAATATAGAAATAGCCTTGACTCTCATCAGTATCAGAAAGAATTTTTTTTATCTCATTTCTCTTATCAAAATCTTGTGTGAGTACATTTTTACTCAACAGGGGACGAGCTGAATATTGATAAAGCAGAGTCTTGAATTGCCTGCCTATTTTTTTTTTTCTCGGGAACCAGAGATTTGCCTCAGTCTCAATGCTTTAATCATATTCACAGCTTTTACTAGATCCTTCAAAGTTGTTGATCACCTTCTATTCTCTCTGCATAAAGTGGTCTTTGCATTAGCTTTCAGGAAAATTCCATTTCATCTTCTAGCAAGTTCTTTATAGTGAAGGATATATAGTGGTGCTGTAACCTCTTTAGTGAATTTGTCAAAGTGAAGTGAACAACAAAGCCCTCAGGTGCATGATGCAACTTTTAAGACTGTTAACAATCATTATTTGGAATGACTTCAAAACTATAGATTATTTAGTGATTTATAAATATATATAAATATAGTAAGATATTTTTTACTTTTCATCTTATTTATATTATTACATGGAGTGACTTCTGAAAGTATATTTCATTAGTGGAAATATAAAAACTTAGTGAGTTTCTGAAAATAAGCTTGGAGGTATTTTTTAAAAACATAAAATATTTATTCTAGTTGAGCAGAAATTTTCTTAAAGAATTTAATCAAAAGAGATATCAGAGAGGGAAAGAGAGATTTATAAACAAGCATTGATTTAATAGTAACTAGAATGGGATTAAATAAAATGTATGTCAATGTGGTAAAATATTCAACTATTAGCTATTTTACAGGAATAAACTGTAATGATGTGCGATAAAGTTTCATAAAACAGTTAAAAAGAAAACCAGGATATAAAAGTATACCTATTTATGCTGATTATAATTAAAATGGTTATGTGTGTGTATGTGTGTGTGTGTGTGTGTGTGTGTGTGTGCATGTCTGTGCACGCGCGTGTGTATGCCTGGGTATGTGTAGTGTTGCTGTCCTTCTTTCCACTGTTATTTAATATTTCACAACACAAATAGTTTACATTTACTATGTAAAAGAGTAACACTAAAAGTTCTGCTACATCAAGAGAAATACTTGCTGGTTTTAGATACATGGAAGATTGGGGGGGATTTTAAAACTGGGGAGTACCTGGTATGGGAACAGAATAGGAAAGGGAGAGGAAGACATTCTCTAAAATAAACACACTAACTACAGTGATACTGGCAGAGATAGGCTAACAAACAGGGTTATTGTTTTTTGCTAGTTTTTGCTGTTTCTTTCTAAAGATCTATATATATATAACAAAGGATTCAAAAACATTGTAGCGTAGCAGTTATTTATTGTAAATATAAGCCCAAGTTACCCAAATTATGTTCAGATGTAGAGAGGTTATTATTTGAACAAAAAACTAAAGTCTAATAAACAGACATTTGAGAGTAGTTTTTATTTAATTTTTTAAGTTTATTTATTTATTTTGAGAGAGAGCGTGGGAGCAAGTAAACTAAGGCAGAGAGAGAGGGAGAATCCCAAGCAGGCTCTGCACCATCAGCATGGAGCCAGATGTGGGGCTCCATGCTCATGATCCATGAGATCATGACCTGAGCTGAAACCAAGAGTCAGGCACTTAACTGACTGAGACACCTGGCGCCTCAAGAATAAGTAATTATTACATTAAATGTATTGTAGTGAAGGTTTACCTTACTGACCAAGGGAGGATGGTAAACTGCAGTTGTAGGCATCAGTTGAAGGTAGAGGAAGGTGAGGTAGCTCTTCTGCTTTGGAAAATGATCAGAGTCAAGTAACCAGCTTTCAGACAGCCATTCAGGGTCAGCATGAGATGTGCTCCATGCTCTTTTTTTCTTGAGACCGTGACGAAATGCAAACAAAACACAAGAGCACTGTATCAGTCAAGGTTTTGTCATATGCATGTGATTGATTGCAGGGAATTGACTTAATTGTGTTGGCTGGCTAGCTAGCTATGCAGGAAACTCTGAGGCGCTGAAGCTTCACTCCATTCAGTTCACAGGCAGAATGTCATCTTAAGAAAATCTGCATTCTATTCTTAAAGCCTTTCAATTTCCTGGATAAAGCCCATCCTGATTATGGAGGACTTGAAGTCAATTGATTGATTTAATCACTCCTGCAAAACGCCTTCATGGCAACATCTAGACTACTATATGATTAAATAACTGGGGACAAATGTCTAGCGAAGTTGACACGTGAAACTGACCATCGTAAACACTGCAAAACATGCAATAGTGAACTTCAAAAGCAAGAAGGGTAGTAGAAAATGCTACATATTGACCTTCTTTGCTTGATGAAAATATGTAGGCCAAAATATTTTGGAAATATTCAAACATGGTAGAAAACTTATATTTAAATATGATAAGCTATGATTACAAACTCTTATCTCTAATAAACTGATGAGTCTGTCTTTCCCAAAAGCGATAACTTCAAAATATCACTTTTTCCCCTCAAGGTTTTTTGTTTTGTTTTGTTTTTGCTTTTTTTGTTTTTGTTTTTGTTTATTTTATAGAGAGAGTGAAAGAGAGCCAACGAGGGAGGGGCAGAGAGATAATCTCAAGCAGGCTTTATGCCCATTGTGTAGCCAGATCTCACGACTATGAAATCATGGCCTGAGCTGAAATCAAGGGTCAGAACTTAACCAGCAGAGCCGACCAGGCATCCCTTTCCTTGCAAGTTTTTATTTAAATTCTAGTTAGTCAACATACAATGCAATATTACTCTCAGATGTAGAATTTAGTGATTCAACACTTACATGCAATACCTAGTGCTCATCACAAGTGCCCTCCTTAATACCTATCACCCATTTAGCCCATCCCCCCACCCATCTCCCCTCTGGTAAACCCTCAGTTTGTTCCTTGGTTTTTCCTTTTCCCCCCCATGTTCATTTGTTTTGTTTCTTAAATTCCACATGTGAGTGAAATCATACGGTATTTGTCCTCTGACTAACTTATTTCTTTAGCATAATTCACTCTAGCTCCATCTATGTCGTTGCAAATGGCAAGATTTTGTTCTTTTTTATGGTTGAGTAATATTCCATTGTGTGTATTACATATATATATCTCACTTCTTTATTCATCAGTGGATGGACATTTGACTTCTTTCCATAATTTGCCTATTGTTGATAATGCTGCTATAAACATTGGGGTGCCTAAATATCACTTTTATTTATTTATTTATTTATTTATTTATTTATTTATTTATTTAATTTTTAACATTTATTTATTATTGAGAGACAGAGCATGAGCCTGGAAGGGGTAGAGAGAGGAGGAGACACAGAATCCGAAGCAGGCTCCAGGCTCTGAGCTGTCAGCACAGAGCCTGACATGGGGCTTGAACTCATGAACTGCAAAATCATGACCTGAGCCGAAGTCAGATGATTAACTGACTGAGCCACCCAGGCACCCCTAAATATCACTTTTTAGATGATTAGTCATATGTATTTAGTTTGTTTCTGAGTAGAAAGCTCATTATGCTTGGAGAGAAAGATAACAACAACTAATAAAAAAAGCTGGAGCCAATTGAAAAGCATGATAACTGTAAAGCTCTTACAAAAGTTGTGAATTCAACACTTGTTAGGTGAAGTAATTCTATATGAAGCTACTGAAATTTAGAGTACTACTAATTCATCTCAAGGAATTTTTTTCAGAAAAAATATAAGAAATGATTTCACATGGTTATCATTGTTAGGGAAGGTACTCCATTGGGATCTGTATACTCAGTGCATATGTCTCATTTTGATAAAACTCACAGAGACAACATCATGTGTAACATTGACATGAATTTAGTTCATTGATTTTAACTACATTGGTAGCGGTGTCTTGAAAATATATACATGGTGTAACTCTTTTTTGTGTATGTGGGTTTAATATGTGGATTACATATTACAAATTTGAGGTAAAACATTCAGATGTATGCTAAAACAAATATTCATTAATGTCCCAGGATTCCAAATTTAATCTCTGAAAACATCAATCTGCAATTTCTGAAGCACATCTGAAGGCTGTAGGGGCAAGCACACACAGACGCACATAAATGTCATATTTATATAACGTTTTATTCCTTGGGTGAAACTGAAGACAAACCTGTGCATTAATCAAAATAATTAAGTCTTAAAGTATAATCGGTTTTGTGATTTTATTTCCTCTTAGAGTGTAGAAGACACCGGGTCAAATAATGTGAAAAATAATGAGTAGGGTCTGTTGACTGAAATTATGCAAAAGCAACTAGCACTATGAAGTGGCATGTAGATGTAGCAGAGTAACTAATTAGACAGCCATCTGGCACCATTTAGATCAGGGTAACAAGGCCTCCACCTCTTAATAGTCCTTTAAGGCATCATTCTCTTACTGCAGTATGCTAATTGATAGTCATGTGAAGGCCCTGAGTTAGAAGAGAAATGTTAAATTATGCTCTGCATACTCTGATTAAGATAATTAGCAAAATACATTATAGGAAGATGTCAGACAAAATGGTTAATGTTTCCAAAAATTTTAATAATTATAAAAGTGAGACTAGAAATACAAAAATGCTTTTTTTTAAAAAAAATATATTCATCAGAAACATTACTACCCTCTCCCCCTCTTCCATCCTGCTTCATTATTTGTTTTGAAAAGTTCAAGAACTTAAGAAATGGCCTCCCATATCAAACTCCATTATCGGATAGCATTGTAGAAGACACATGATTTTTCTTTTTTAATGCCTACAGTCGTGGATGAGCCACCAAGGTAAAAGGAAAGTGACAGTGTGACTGAAATTGCCCTTCATATTCTGAATTAACTTTGGAATTTGGGCACAGCCCCCCAAGATTCACGTATTATATTTATCGTGTGAGACCTACCTTCCTTTTCTTTCCAATTTTTATTTACATTTTAGTTAGTCAACATATACTGTAATATTGATTTCAGTAGAATTTAGTAATTCATCACTTATGTGATGTACCTTCCTTCTTGAACACATGATTACCCAGAAATTCTCAGTTATCTCATGGATTTTGCAATTTTCTGTTGTATTCATCTGTCAGTCATTGCTCCATTTTGCTTTTCCCAGCTTCTCTGCCTTCTGCTGTAATTGATCCTGTAAGCAGGAGACAAAGGTACTTTTCTCTTTTTAGAGGTGTCATTAGAACTTTAAAAAATGTTGGAGGAGTATTGGGAGTTAAAATATGTATTTTTCGGACACAAGAAAATTGATTGGCCAATTACATACCCAATTATTAAATAAGAATCTCTAAAATGTCTAAAATATCAAATCATTGTAAGGCAAAATGTGCTTCTCTCTATAAGACACAGGCTTCTTTTCCTTTGCCCTAAAGTCCTGTGGGGACTATTTATGTATGACGCCTATATGGCAGGCAGTTCTTCTGTTAGGCTAGGTGACTAATTTCCACATTCTCCCCTGAGGATTACACAGACAGGACATTTCTATCAGATTGGTTTTCAATGGTTTTAGTTGCTTTAAAATGACTTGTGACCAGTAAAGTATGGAGGTGGTCACTCCACAGGCTCTAAATCTTTGGAAGACTATTTTTAAAGCAAATCCTTTAAAACTACTGTAGAATGAACAGTTTTTTATTTAGAATGACAGGAAAGAATAGCAGAGAAAACCAGAAGGATCACCTTTCCGATAAACTAGTGAAGTGTGACTTGTTCCCAATTTTGTTAAGGAAAAGGCTTTAATGTAAGAAATAACATATTGAATATATTCATTCAGGACATCTGACAAACACAAGAATTAAGTCTTTGAAACATTTATGATTTACGTATAATGTATGGATAACTCAGTTTTTACATCATACTCCTTAAATCTGAAGCTGTGGCTCTAGGGGCCTGAATCCCTGGTACATTTCCTTTGAAAATAGAGAAAAATAATGAAGTACCTATATGACTAGCATAGACAATTAGTTATTCTCACACCAAGATCAAATTTATTTCTTATATTTGTAAAATAGAATATTTTAGCTCAAATTATTTTTATTTCAGAAAATGTGGTACACCTTTTATAACTAGTTATATTAGGAGACATTGGAGATATTGCTTATACATTAATTAATTAGGTATAGGACAAATTACTGGAAAACTTTTTAAATTCTTCCAACTTATAAATTGACCTATTTTAATATTTTGTTGTTTCTATTTGGTTTTGGTCTAATAAAAGTGTTGTTACTTATATGTTGACACAGTATAGAGTTAGAGTTTGTAACCCAGAGTACACTCATTTAAAAATGTATCAAGTTTTTTAAGCTCTCTGGAATATTTAGTGTGTATACCTCTTATTTTCTGAGTAGATGACTTATAACTTCAATCAAATTACTCATATCCCAAAACATATTGAGAATCCCTACCATATTGGTATCCATGATACATTCACCATCCTTCAGTAACATATACAATAGAAGGAATATTTACATCGAAGAACATAGTACCCTCGAGTTATCTGTTCACAGAATTCTAGAACAAGAAGACAAGATGGTCTGAATTATTTCTGTATGGTTTTTGATATCTCCATGACTGTTACACTTTCCGGATAAATAACAAAAAGTAGAACACTTCTTATTCAGGCTGAGTTATGAGCTGAATTGTGTCTCCCCACCCCCACCCACCATCCCCCTGAATTCATATTGTCCAGTTCTAATCTCAGTAACTCAGAATGTGACTGCTGTTGAATATAAAGCCTTTACAGAGGCAATTAAGGTAAAAGGAGGTCATACAGGTGGGCCTAATCCAATAAGACTGATGTCCTTATAAGAAGAGAAGATTAGGACATAGACAGATAAAGAGGGAAGACCATGTGAAGACACTGGGGAAGATAACCATGTACAAGCCAAGGAGAGAGATTTTCATAGAAGAAATCAACCTGGCTGACACTCTGGTCTAGGACTTCTAGCTTACAGAATTGTGAGTTCATAGCAAACATTTCTGTGATTATAGCATCCCTAGCAAATTAATATAACCTGCTGTATGAAATACTATTTTCTAATTTGTGCTGTGGAGAACAATTTATCCACAGCCCAATAGTGCATTTTACCTACCCACTGATGATTGAGCACTATGGCAATCATACTGGCAGAACAATGGTGGACTAGAAACATGGGTCCCTGCCTTCCATAGTGCTTACAATTAGATATGGAATACTTATTTAAAGCAAATTTACCCTCATGCAACTTGGAATTTTGAGAGTCAGTATTCATGCAGAAAATAGTTACTTTGACCATGAAATGAATCTATAACAATGCATTAAGATAAGAGAGTAGAGATTCTTTTTTTTTTTAACTGTTTTCAATGTTTATTTCTTTTGGGAGACAAACAGAGCATGAGCAGGGGAGGGGTAGAGAGAGAGGGAGACAAAGAGTCTGCAGTAGGCTCCAGGCTCCAAGCTGTCAGCACAGACCCCAACCCGGGGCTTGAACTCACAAGCTGTGAGATCATGGCCTGAGCCGAAGTTGGAGGCTTAACCGACTGAGCCACCCAGGCGCCCCAAGAGGGTAGAGATTCTTAAGCACAAGTGCGTTCAGAGTGGCCCTAACAAAATTAAGAAGGATTCAGAAAATAAAAAAGACAGAGCTGCATGGTGGATAATATGTGGAAAAGTCCACAAGCTGACTTAGAGAAAGTAACAATATTAAGGGAAAGTTTGAAAGAAAACCATCAAGAATCAATTGTAAGCGACTTACACTAGCTTTCAGGAGTTTTAAAACAGCACATCTTCCTTATCTTCTAAACTCACTAATTCCCCATAGGGATATTCTACTTGAGGCAATTCAAATTACTGACAGAGAACGTTCTTTAAGCTCTATCTTTGCTCTTGTTCACTTTTTCTGCATCTCTCAAAGTACCAATTGATAAAGATTCAGTTCTCATTCTAAATATGTATTTATTACCATTATTTTTATGTTGATATGATCTTTCATTGTGAGCAAAAAAATCAAGTTAATTTATTTAACACAGTTACTAAAAAAAAAAGTAAATCCTGTAGCAAGTGCAGAATGTTTACATCCTAGGATAATTGACCCGTGTTTCTAAAGAGCAGCTGTTCAGAGCAACTAGTCCCTGAGAAATAAATCCCTACTTCCTATCTCTTTACATCCTTTAGTCTCTGATGTCTGCTACATTCTTCTCTTTCCATAGACCAGGTTTCTATACTCCTGAGTTCACCTGGTAGAAAAACTTCCTCTTTTCAAAAGACTGGCCAACTGAGCTAGGAATGTCAACCTCAACTCTCAATTGCTTACATACAAATAGGCCTTTATTGGCCCATGTTGGGTCAATAATCCCATCTAGAACAGCAACATTAGCCTGAAAGTAAGATGGCAGTTACACAAATATACTTGCAGAGCATTCACCACGTTCATTTCTGTGTCCATGTGGATTTGTGTAAGTATAGGGGAGAGAAGGGAGAATAGTTTCTATGACAGAAGTAATGGAGTGATAAAACAGCTCAGCAGGGGTCCCATAAAATATCTTGTGTGTGTATCAAAACCAAATTGATTACTTACTCCTTTGAAGTATTGGATTGTACTTTTGAGACTTAAAATGTTCTGGCTCAAATTATTGACTTCGGCTTTTATGATTTTATGCTTTAGCTCTTTACCACTGCTGAGCACCCTTGTGTTAGATACTATATTCTACCACCTTCACACCTTTGACTATTGCATTCTACCAGCTTTACTCCACTTTCCTGGGCTAAATAATTCACCTGCACTTTCTGATAGAACACTTACTTTTCAACACACAGGAGTACACACACATACGCAGATGCGCACACACACACACACACACACACACACACAAATCTTTATTACCTAATCCTTCTATTTGTTTCTTTTTACCTTTTGGAAGCTCCTGCTTAAATATTTCTAATTCTACAAACTCATGTAAGTGATTGTTTACTTTCTTGATACTTTCTTGATATATTCGATACAGGATGAGTCAATTTTAATGGTTCTTGTGCATCTTAAACCTCATTACCATACCCAAGAGCTGAATGAGCTTATCTGTTGAACTGCTTGATGTTAATTTTCCTAAATGGAGATCATTATTGTAATTTATAATCTTTGCGTACAAGGTTTAGTAAAATTACAAAATATATTAAAACTCAATTCCTTAGTGGGAAAGTAACTTTGCTTTCTAAGAATATTTTGCCAATTAATGCCTTTTCTGGAGCACTTTGTGTTAAAAAAATTCATTTAAAAAACATTTATTAAGCAACCATCACCACCCAACAATAGAATATGCACTGAGAAAGTGGTGAGTAAAATCTGACATGGCTTGACAAAATGTATTGTCCAGTATAAAATAATGGTAGTAATCAATTAATACATAAATTAACAAACAAGTGGGATTTTAATAAAAGCTAAACAGAAATAATAGGGTTATAAACTTTTACACAGGAAGGAAAATTATTTTCTAATATTCAATGGACTCATAAAATATATATAAAACACCAAGTTACATAGAAAATGATAAAACTACCAAAGGTCAGTTTTCACAAATCATATTTTCTAACCACTTTTTAATGATTTTAAATTAATTGATTTACTTGTTCACTTCTCACTACGTGTAAGGCCTTAAACCAAAAGCTTTGGAAATATTTAGCTACCTCTTATCTATTGATTTACCTTTTCTTTTCTCTTATATTTTTACTATGGAAAATTCAAACTTATTTCATAGAAAAGAAAATAGTATAATATAATTCTATCATCAGTTTGTGGGAAATCTACTCACCAAGGTCTTTTCCAAATGTCTTTACTATCTTGAAGTAAATTTCAGATTTCATCTTATTTTATACATACGTATTTCAGTATACACCTATAAATGATAAGGATTTATTAAAAATAATAATATCATATTTTAAAAATCAACAATAATCCTTTAATATTATCATATAGCTAATATCATTTACATCACTTATCATGTGATAAATGTCACTAGTTCTCTTACACTTCCCTTTATACTTTGAATCAGGATTCAAATTATGTGTATATCCCTTGAAATCCCTTTTACACCATAGATTCTTCTTTCTCCTTTCTAAGTGTGTTTTGGGTTTTTTATTCTTAAAATCTATTTATTGGAAATATATAGGGAATATTCTAATAGAATGTCCTATAATCTCTGTTTTTTGTATTCCTTTGATATCCTTTAACATGTTTTGTTTTGTTTTGTTTTGTTTTGTTTTGTTTTGTTTTGTTTTGTTTTGTCTTCCCTTGGATTACCTATAGTTAGAAAGCTTCATCGAAATCCTGTTTACTGCTTGGCAAGAATAATTCATGGGTAGTGATGGGTACTTCCATCCTGAGCAATATAATGTCTGGAGGTATCTTTGTAACACTGAGAGACAATGATAACTATTGTCTAGATTCATTTATTAAACAGGTTGCAAATAAATATGAATTCTAAATTTTTGCCTGCATTTTATTAGTTAGAAAATTCCTGTAGTAAGTAATTTGCTCTCATTATTTGATTAACATGGTAAGTTCCTCTAGAAAAGAAATTCTTTCTATTTATTTACAAGTCTTAAACATAGAAACAAATACTAGTTCTCAAGTATTTTTCAAAGATAACCAATGAGGTTTATCTATTTTTAAAATTAAATTTTAAGTGCAATATTCATTTACTATTTAATAAGTAAAAGTTTAAACTCTATTATTTCCACAATTCCATCAACGTACTGATTTTAATACTATCCTAAATCATTCCTTGGTCAAATATGAAACTGAATACTTTATTAAATACAGTGTATATGAGACCACTAAGTAAAACTTCAGCATTCAATAAGGTGTTTTCCTTAGAGGAAATTTGTGAACTCAAATACATTTATCTTGAGGATACAAAAGATCATGAGGCATAGCTCAATACACTATGTAACTATAATGCAAAATGAATATAAATAAAGTAATAATGAATAATTGCTCTTCGTTTAGTAGAAAATAATTTAAAACATAAAAATGATTGGGGCGCCTCGGTGGCTCCGTCAGTTGAGTGTCCTACTTCAGCTCAGGTCACGATCTCACGGTTCCTGAGTTGGAGCCCTACGTCGGGGTTGGTGCTGACAGCTCGGAGCCTGGAGCCTGCTTGGGATTCTGTGTCTCCCTTTCTCTCTGCCCCTCCCCTGCTCGTGCTCTGTCTCGTCTCTCGCTGTCTCAAAAAGAAGTAAAAACATTTAAAAAATAAATTAATTAAAAAAAGAAAAATGATTAAGATGTCAAAAACAGGTATTTCAAAAATATTAAATACATGGGGAAACATCTAACAATATTAATAGGAATGTAAAGATAGGTAACAAAATAGACATTGCAATTTAGAGAGGCATGTAATTCAAGATCAATAATAAATTAATCATTAGAAACTAGACAATATAACATTTGAAGGCTTCATAACATAGAAGAACATTCATTTATGTATCACAAAAATGTGATTAAAGTTGAATTAGAAAACTGGAATAAACATCATGTCTTAATAAATTGAAAAACATTTCAAACCTTATGTGTGAGTCCCCTGTCTTGCTTTAACTGCCACATACCAATCTAGAGTATTCTGCCTCTTTCTTTGGTCTCTCTTTGCTTTCTGTGGATGGGGAGCAGTTTCAGATTTCACTAGAAAAAGTTCAGAGGTTGCAAAACAGAATTATTCTCCTGAATACTTCTTGGAGGTTTTTCTTCAAATTACCAAAGGTTTACTTCATAGTATACTACTTAACTGCTGAAGAGTTTAAGAGGAGAAAGTTGATATTTTGGGGGTTATATTTTTTAAGGACAACAAGCCTCATAATTTAAACTTAAACTGTTTTATTCTTTATATTAAAAAGTGAAAGCAAGGGGTGCCTGGGTGGCTCATTGGTTAAACCCTTGACTGTGACTCAGGTCATGATCTCCTGGTTTGTGGGTTTGAGCCCCACGCTGGGCTCTGTGCGGACATCTCAGAGCCTGGAGCCTGCTTTGGATTCTGTGTATCCCTCTCTGTTTGCCCCTCCCCCACTTGCACTCTCTCTGTCAAAAATAAGCATTAAAAATTTTTTAATATAAAAATAAAAGTAAATAAAGAGTGAAAGAACTATACAAAATCCACAAATCATTCAAAATTATACCATCCAAAAATTAATGGTTTTACTCTTCAGTGAATATTTTTCTAATTTTCACTACAAAATTTGGGGCACGATAAATGAGGAAATATATTTTATTATAAGATTAAAATCAAATTATTTTAGACATGCTACTTTAAGTGAACATACTGAATTTATTATTTTCTCAAATTAAAAAAAATGGAAGTACAACTAATATTGAAATAAAGTCTATGTTTCAAAAAAGATATTAGTCTTTTATTAGATATTAGGGGATCTTTTTTGGAATTACTTATTTCTGAGTTAAGTAATCATTCCCTGAATATACATTCCAATTAATCAACTATAAATGAAATTATTTTTCTTATATATATTTATCCTTTTTTCCAGTGATGTTACAATTTTCCAAAGCTATAGCACTTTTATTTTAAAATAGTCCATAACATTTCTATTTTGGTTCCCAGTAAAACTGCATAACTGCCCAAACTGTTTGGTCAAATTTGGTCATTTAGATTAATTTTTTATTTACTATAATTTAGTGTAACATCATGTGACATTATTTGTTTTGTTTGTTTGTTTTGATCCATCCCTTACCTGCCTAAATTGTAGAACACAGTAGTATATTTTTTTTAAGCTAATTTGTTTTGAGAGAGAGAGAGAGAGAGAGCAAGCAGGGGATGGGGAGAGAGATAGGGAGAGAGGGAATCCCAAGCAGGCTCCACCCTATCAATGCAGAGCCCAATGTGGGGCTTGAACTCATAAACCATGAAATCATTTATTGCAGGGCTGATTTAGTGAGCATGAACTCCTTTAGTTTTTATTTGGGAAACTCCATCTCTCCTTCTATACTGAATGATAGCCTTGCTGGATAGAGTATTCTTGGCTACATATTTTTCTCATTCAGCATGTTGATATATCATGCCACTTCCTTCTGGCCTGCCAAGTTTCTGTGGAAAGATCTGCTGTTAACGTTGTCTTTGTTCTTTTATAATTTAGGGATTTCTTTTCCCTTGTGGATTTTAGGATTTTTTACTTATCTATATGCTTTGCAAATTTTACTATGGTATGTCTTGGTGTTGGCCTGCTTTTGTTGATTTTGATGGGACTACTCTGTGCCTCCTGGATTTGGAAGTCTTTTTTTCCTTCCCCTGATTAGGCAAGTTTTCAGCTTAATTTCTTCAAATATGCTAGCATATGCTCCTTTTTCCTTCACTTCTTCTGGAACTTCTATGATAAAAATGTTATTAGGCTTTATGGAATCATGGAGTTCCCTCAGTCTATATTTGTGATCCAATATTTTTCTTTCCCTTTCCTTTTCAGCCTCATTATTTTCCATAATTTTATCTTCTTTATCACTTAATCATTCCCCTGCTTCTTCCATACTTGTGGTGATTACAACCAGTTGGTTTTGCATCTCTGTTATAGCATTTTTTATTTTGGCCTGACTAATTTTTAGGTCTTTTATTTCTGCAGTAAGGGACTCCCTGGTGTCTTCTATGATTTTCTCAAGTGTGACTAGGATCCTTATGATTGTTTTGAATTCTGAGTTGAGCATATTTCTTATATCTGTTTCAATTAGATCCCTGGCTGTGACCTTTTCTTGTTCTTTCTTTGGGGATGAATTCCTCTGGCTTGGCATTTTATCTAGGTTTCTGTCTTCTGTGTTTTAGAAAAGTTTGTTATGTTTTCTGCTCCTGAGATTAATGTCTTTATTAAGAGAGTCATACTCCCTCTCTCTGTCGCTCCCCCATGCTCTCTCTCTCTCTCTCTCTCAAAAATAAGGAAACATTAGAAAAGAGAGAGAGAGAGAGAGAAAGAGAGAGAGAGAGTCATGTTATGTCCAGGGCCTCGTGTTTCAGGAAATACTTCTGGTATATCTGCGTGCAATCTGATGCTGTTTTTGGCTGCTCTTTCCCTCAGGTCAGTCCTCTGCAGATTTTCTCCTTGTCAGCAGTGGGAAGTTTTTGGACTTTGTCCAGAGTGTGGTGAGTTTTATCTAGGTGTGCTCTGGTCTGTTTATTAAAAGAGGCCTGTTGTTTTTTCCTCTATAGCTGAAGTTTGCAGCACCCTACAGTCAGTAGACTTGGTGTGAGTGGGCAGATTTGTGCTAGTCTTGTGGGGGAGGGACCCACCTTCTGGTTCTGGAGCACACTTGCCCTAGTAAAGATTCAGCTGCAGAGTGCAGGGGAGGATGGGGCTTGGTGTAAGCGATTTAAGCCATCACTTTTGGTGCCATGCTGCTTAGTGAAGTTAGTTTATGCTGAGGGGTGGGGGAAGGAAAGGTGCTAGCCAGCTCCCTTATCCCTAGAGAGAGGAGTTCACACCCACCGCTGTCCAAGAAGCCCTCTCAGGAAAGCAAACAATCTCCCCTAGGTGCCCCAGGCATCCCTCAGATCCTTGCCTTCACCCTGTCTGTGTCCAGGCTGTGTGCCAGCCTGGCAGTGCTGTACCAGGTGTGTCCCACAAGAGCAGTCACACCAATGTGTAGGAGCTTGGAATTTAGAGTAAAGCACAGCAAAAAGCCAATGTCCAGGTTAGCCACTCTCAACAGGATTCTCCGCCCCTATGCTAAGTGGGGAGAGGAAACATTATGTTGCCCACTGGTTCTTTTGTCCCCTGAGAGGCAACACCACCTCTCCCAGATGCATTCCAAAAAGGGAGACTCTCTCCCAGTGTGTCCCAGGGGATCCCTTAGACTGTGCCTTCTGTTCCCAGGCCTCTGTCCTCCTTTTCCACAGGAGCACCATAGTGCCCGCTGGGGTCAACACTAGGCATGCTGGGAACCTCTAAAACCAGTCTTTGAGCTCCACTGGTTGTAAAACTCATGATAATCAGGCCCTCTCATTTTCCCAGTCAATGACTTTGGGGAAATATTTTCCTTGTGCCATCCCCTATGCATTTCTCTCTCTCTCTCTCTCTCTCTCTCTCTCTCTCTCTCTCTCTCTTTCTCACCTCTCTCTGTAATCAGGGCTTCCTCTCATCCACAGCACCCACAATCCTTTTCTCACCAAAATTATGTCTCCATACCTCCTACCTTCCATAATGTGGCCCTTTCTCTCGCTCTAATGTACAGTTTGTTTTGTCAGTCCTCAGATTGATTTCTTGGGTAATCAGAATGATTTGATACTTATCTAGCTGTGTTTGAGTGATGAGCCAAGCATACTACTCTTCCATGGTAGTCCCCCCTAATTTCTGTATTTTACAATAGAATTCATTCCTATTATTTTTTCATAAAAGTGAAAGAAAAAACATAAATGTAGATACATATTGAATTCAATTTAAAACAAAGCATGCTGTAGTGTGGCTCTCAGTAAGCTAAAATCTAATCAAATAAAACCAATATTTTCTTTCGGACACTTTCAAATACATGCCCTTTTGTCCTTTAAAATAAAGCTTTCAAATGAATTGATTGCTTTTCTTTAAATTTTAACTGAAAAGTTAAACTTAGTTTGAACCAATTCCAGAAATATGAGCTTTAAAAATATGACTTTATTGAATCTGGGAGAGATTGAGATGTCATTGATAAAATAATAAATGAAAGAGTAGTAGATTTTGATATGAACAAAGAAAATGAATTGTTCGCTAGAGGCCCAAAAGAATTAATACTCTTTCCTAAATTGAATGTTGGAGTGTTGAATATGAAAATAGATTTTTAGTAGAGCTGAAGTTAGTCACATGCCAAAACATAAAATAACATAGTATCGTAAGATTAGGCAAGCTTTACAAATGTGTTATAATCCTAGGAGGAACCATTTATATCATAATGGTGATGGTTTCTTGCCATTGTTTTTTTCTGTCAATGATAAAACAAGGAGATTAATAATAGAATATAGGCTTAATGTTCCATATGCATTACAATGCATCTTTCTACCAATACTACTATATTATCATGCTTCAACCTCACAACATCCATCAAATGCCAAATTTGATTCCTAACATACAAACCTTTAGCACTTATCTACTTAAGTACTTTTTTCTCAACATCAAAAATCTATTTATTTTGAATTCAAAGGATTGTTTTGCAACATAAGCACTTTTATAATTTCTGCTCGGGGAAAATTTGAGAAAGAGCACATTTACATAGTCTAAGAGGAGTTTGCGTCTATAAGAAGGTCACACATTGAGTTATATATTGCTTCACTATTTAGTTCAAAGGAAATTTTCCAGGAGTTTAAATATATGCACAATACTAATGAGGAGATGGGTAAAATGAAATACAAATGATCAGATATGTGGAAAAGTAAATAAGTCAGTTCCTAGAGGGAGTGAAACCCTTCATTCAAATTTCTAAACTGTGCTTGAATTACCACCTGCATGAGTAGCCCTGTTATCAGTGGAAAAAAGCCCCACCATCTTTTTTAAAAATTAATGGACTTTCTTTCTTAGCGAAGCTTTAGGTTTACATGAATATTGAAAAGACAGTACAGACTTCTCATATACAATCAATCCCTTCCTCCCAGCTTTCCCTATTAGTGACAGTTTGCATTGGTGTGGTACATTTGTTACGACTGATGAATATTAATTAATTGATGAATGATATAGATACATTATTCCTAAGTAAAATCCATGGTTTACATCAGAATTCACTTGCTGTGTTGTACGATTTTATGGGTTTGTTATTTTTTTACCATTATAGTATCAGATGCCTACTTTCACTGCCTCAGGAATGTCCTGTGCTTTACTTATCAACCCTCCCTTGTTCTGCCTCCACCTCAGTCCCTGAAAACCACTAGTCTTTACCTGGTCCTTGTAGCTTTGCCAACAGTGTCCCTTATATGATTCAATGATATTTTGATTTTCAGATTAAATACTACAAAGATAATGCCTCTTTAATAATTTTAAGCAGGGAAGCAAAAGTGAAAGTAGAACTCAGGTATGTTCCCCATGAGACTCTACCCACAGTATGAAAAGTTTAAAAATAGATTCATGGGGTATAATATATAGATCAAGGAGCTATGAAATAAAAATTTCCATAGGTGGAAATTTTTAAGATATCCAGAATTGAAGGTATAGTGAGATTTCCCATGATTCCATTAAATTGGTGTGACATATGGAAGTTGCCTACCTAAATACCAAAGAAAGCCTTGTTAAAATAACTTTCTGAATTATGGAGGGAGGTCACTAGTGCTTATCATTTTTCTTTATGCTAGATGCCAGAATCTTTGATAACAGATATTTATTTACAACTGGCATTATTTAAATTAAAATATTATAAACACAAAGGAATTTGTCACTGAAAATTACTAAACTTATTATGCTAAGTAAAAATTTTAAGCATTTACCTACATAGTCAATTAAAACACAATTATGTAAAATTAATTGTATTTTATAAATAATGTATTTCTGACATATATATTCAATTGTATCCTCACGAGGATACTGTTAAAAACTTTAAAGCAGATAATGACTATGAGAAGTAATGCTATATGGGTTAGGGCTAGATTCCACTATGTACATTTTCCACATTCTCAGATTCTTTTATGCATTTACTCTGCAGTTCTTTTAACCATCCAGAACTGGAATGTTGCTTCCTTATACTAGAGTCTTTATTACCAGAACATACATCATTTAGAGCAGTGGATATGTTTTTGGAAATACGAGCTCACACTAACTCTGTGGGTCATCATGGCACAGTCTCCATGGAGATGATCTGGATTTCCCCCACCTCACAATGTTTCTGAAGCCACAGTGAACTTTTGGCATTTGTTTCTTCCAGCTACTCATCGTATACATTTTAGTCATATCAGGGAAATTTAATATTTCTTATGACCTTCATATTGATAAAATATTTCCAGCAATTAATCCCTAATCACCAGATGTTTACCCTCTGATTATCAGACTTGTTCCTTTGTGAAAGTTCCAGTGGTATCAGACTTGCTTCTATCTGGCCTTGTGATTTATACTATCTACTAGAGCACCAGTTAAATGGAAGAGAGAAGAACCATAATAAAGTAAACAATACAATCAACTCAGGATAGCACATTGGCTGGGAGCCTTTGCATATGGAACATTTCAGCTCATGAGCTTGTCAGAGCAACGGTTGTATATTCTGGCATACCAAGTCTCACTTCCTCTGAGGATACGATAATATAGAGAATGTGAACAAAACATAAATACTAATGTATCATAGCTATTTTTAGGAAATATTTTGGAAGCTTTAAAGTTTGGAAGTGTTAAAGTGTTTCTGTGCTGTGTTGGGTGGCATTAAGAGAGGTATACATAAATCTGATTTTGATCTTGCTCAGAAAAATCTGAAGTATAAAAATTAGGTAGATCATGATGCTAAATTTGCTTCTCTCCAAACTACTCAGCCAAAGTCTTGTCACTCTCCACACTGCAATGGGTCTCTTTCTTTTTGGATGATGTTATATTGACTTGGAGTTAATCTGCAGTACATATAAGTGCATATAAATGACAAAACATTAGATGCATTCATGTTTTCATTTTATCCCTGATAGGGAAAATAGGAATTTTACTTTTTGGGGGGATGGGGAGCTAAATCATTTAGGGTACTTGATCCTGTTGAATATTCAAGAAAAAGTGAATCAACAGATGTCAGTATTCTTCAAAAAACAGTAGTAATAATAATAATAGCAATAATACTTACACATAGCAAAAATAAACTAACTTTAACTGAGTGCCAGGCTTCCATTTTAACTTCATGTAGTTCTCATAGTATTGCTTTCAAGCATAACATATTTATCCACATTATAAAACAGAGGATCCTGAGACTTGGAAATGTTAAGTCTTTTGTCCAATAACAACTGGATATGAAATACTAGAGCAAAAAAAAAAAATAACAAATAAAAACAAAACACAAAAAGAGCTGAAGTCCATATAAGTCCAAATCCCATGCTCTTAATCTTTTTATTAAAGTAGATACAATGATATTATTTTTAAATGCCAAATTCACAGAAGAAATTTATATAGTTGACTTGGTATAGTCATTTGGCAAATATCTATTTTTTTTTGTCATTTCAATGTATTCTAGGAGATATGAAATATATTTAAAAATACACTTCTAATTTATTATGTAAAAATGATATTAATCTATAATGCTTAAACTTTTCTATGATCTCTATTCTCCAGTGGGTATTAAAGAAAACATTGATTTCTTTCTTTTCTATTATAAAATCATATATAGTCATTTCAGAAGATGTCAAAGAGAGAATTGTACTAAGAAGAAAATGTTATTCATTCAATTATTCTACCTAGTAGTCTCCAGTAATATTTTTCTGAATTTCTTTCCAAGTTTGTTCTTAAATACAGGAGCACAGCTCCACACAATTATATAATCATTTCACTTAACATGTTTTACAGAAGTGGTATCTTCTGTAAAATATATATTATATCTGTATATTATAAGAGTTTACAACCATTATAAGATGCACCAAAATTGTAATTAAATATTATTTATAGCATCATTTATTAAATATTTCCCATCCTGATGTCACAGACTTTGAGTCTGAAGTTCTCTCTTGTCCAGCAATAGAGTGGATACAGAACTGAATACGACTAATGTCCAGGAGGAGACAAGAGTCAAAATAAGGGTCCTTGCTCCATATTTATTAGGATCAGAAGTCTCACAAATGTGAGGGGGAGAGAGAGAGAGAGAGAGAGGGAGAGAGAGAGAGAGAGCCATGCAGAAAAAGGCAATAAAACAGTGATCATTAACTCGTGTATGGGAGAAAGGGGGTTTTGAAGGTATGCGGTGTTAAGGGTTAGGGTCAATACCAATCAAAGTCTGGGCATGGAGCACACAGCCGTTTCCTGCAGGCACCGGGCACTGTGTCTGTTCATCTCAACTTTTCTATGGGCTAAGTCAGATAGAACATGCTACTTCAGGGTTAACAAGGCATTTTTCTTGCTAATTAGCTATGGATATTTTCACCCTGCTGTGGGGGCTTTCTGCTTCTGCCTGTTCTTGGATGCTTTCATTCTGTGGAAGCGGCTTTTTGCTCTATGCTTTGTTCTACTCTGGGGGCGCTTTCACCCTGTGGTGGCTTTCCATCCTAAGCCTTGTTATCCCATTGGTGCAAACTCAGGGAATTCCTAAATTTATTCCCCACACTCTAATAGATTATATATTTCCAAACACAGCTCACTTAATCAGGAAATATTAGAATAATCTCTTATAAAATCAGAAGGAAGATTATGATAGGCTCTCCAACTGGTAGTATACAATGTACTTTGGAAAGGAAGAAATTAAAAAGTCATTACTAACAGTTAACATGACACTACCTAGAATTTACAAGAAAGACACTGGAAAGATTCTAAAATTAATGAGAGGTCAACCGTATATTATGCTAAAAGTTTAAATGAAATGTTTAATACAAAAATAGTAGGAAATGTATTGAAACAAAATACTATACTATATGTACTGTACTATAAAACCTGTGAAAATCCAAAATGCAATTCTTTTTTTTTTTTTTTCAATTCAGCTTTATTGAGGTATAATTGGCATAAAAATTTAAAGATATTTAAAGTGTACATTGTGGTTATTTATTTATTTATTTATTTTTTATAATATATGAAATTTATTGTCCAAATTGGTTTCCATAAAACACCCAGTGCTCATCCCAAAAGGTGCCCTCCTCAATACCCATCACCCACCCTCTCCTCCCTCCCACCCCCCATCAACCCTCAGTTTGTTCTCAGTTTTTAACAGTCTCTTATGCTTTGGCTCTCTCCCACTCTAACCACTTTTTTTTTTTTTTTTTCTTTTTTCCTCCCCCTCCCCCATGGGTTCCTGTTACGTTTCTCAGGATCCACATAAGAGTGAAACCCTATGGTATCTGTCTTTCTCTGTATGGCTTATTTCACTTAGCATCACACTCTCCAGTTCCATCCACGTTGCTACAAAAGGCCATATTTCATTTTTTCTCATTGCCACGTAGTATTCCATTGTGTATATAAACCACAATTTCTTTATCCATTCATCAGTTGATGGACATTTAGGCTCTTTCCATAATTTGGCTATTGTTGAGAGTGCTGCTATGAACATTGGGGTACAAGTGCCCCTATGCATCAGTACTCCTGTATCCCTTGGATAAATTCCTAGCAGTGCTATTGCTGGGTCATAGGGTAGGTCTATTTTTAATTTTCTGAGGAACCTCCACACTGCTTTCCAGAGCGGCTGCACCAATTTGCATTCCCACCAACAGTGCAAGAGGGTTCCCGTTTCTCCACATCCTCTCCAGCATCTATAGTCTCCTGATTTGTTCATTTTGGCCACTCTGACTGGCGTGAGGTGATACCTGAGTGTGGTTTTGATTTGTATTTCCCTGATAAGGAGCAACGCTGAACATCTTTTCATGTGCCTGTTGGCCATCCGGATGTCTTCTTTAGAGAAGTGTCTATTCATGTTTTCTGCCCATTTCTTCACTGGGTTATTTGTTTTTCGGGTGTGGAGTTTGGTGAGCTCTTTACAGATTTTGGATACTAGCCCTTTGTCCGATATGTCATTTGCAAATATCTTTTCCCATTCTGTTGGTTGCCTTTTAGTTTTGTTGGTTGTTTCCTTTGCTGTGCAGAAGCTTTTTATCTTCATAAGGTCCCAGTAATTCACTTTTGCTTTTAATTCCCTTGCCTTTGGGGATGTGTCGAGTAAGAGATTGCTACGGCTGAGGTCAGAGAGGTCTTTTCCTGCTTTCTCCTCTAAGGTTTTGATGGTTTCCTGTCTCACATTCAGGTCCTTTATCCATTTTGAGTTTATTTTTGTGAATGGTGTGAGAAAGTGGTCTAGTTTCAACCTTCTGCATGTTGCTGTCCAGTTCTCCCAGCACCATGTGTTAAAGAGGCTGTCTTTTTTCCATTGGATGTTCTTTCCTGCTTTGTCAAAGATGAGTTGGCCATACGTTTGTGGGTCTAGTTCTGGGGTTTCTATTCTATTCCATTGGTCTATGTGTCTGTTTTTGTGCCACAAAATGCAATTCTGAGAAGAATTGCATTGGACCCCTAAAATTGTATACTTTAGGAGAGTACAAAAATGGTGAAATAAACAAAGAAAGAAAATAAGGCATAATTTCATTTTTGTGCATGAGTAAATTCAATATTGTAAAATGTCACTTCTAACCTATATAATCTATATGTTTTACACAATTATGATCAAAATGCAAAAGAAATGTCCAGGGAATTTGACAATGAAATTGTAAGTTCAAATAGAAGAGGAGTGATTATGATGTCTTCAATGAATTATGTTGGTGAAAATTACATGCCTTCAATATTTCAATATTTCATTTTTTCAATGTTTTTCAAAATTTTTCAAATATATTCCCATGTCACATTGCATTAATCCAGAATTTAAGATGGAGAATAATTTTTATGCTCTTAAGAAAAAATAATTAATTTTTATGATATTTTGGTAGGCAAATTCAAATCACAGGAGCCATAAAGAAAATGGCTGACATATTTGACTTAAAAATAAAAATTTGTCTCACAAAATAAACTAAGAACATGTTTATAAAGCAAACAGCAGGTGCAGGAATATATTTGCAGCATATGTATAAGGCAAAGCAGCTGAAAAGAGAACAAAGAGTTCCTCAAACTCGTAAGGAAAAGAGAAACTACAAAATAGATTAATAGACAAATTATATGAATTGGCAATTGGCAATTTATGATATTTAAAAGTGCTTAACCTTACCACTAGATATTAAAATGAAAAAAAAATAATATCTTAAGAGCTATTAAAATGATTGATAACATCAAATGTTGGTAAAGTTGTAAAATAATACAGACTCATACACATTTTGTAGACATAAATTTATTAAGGCTTTTGGGGAGGCAATGCATGATTAAATATTAATTCTCTGTATACCTATTGACCCATTATTTCTATTTCTATGAATCTAATTTTCAGAAATACTTGCAATGAGCATAAAAATGCATGAATATGATCACACATTGCTTCATTCTTTTAAAAATAATATAAAGAATCTTATAAGTAATGTCTACCCAGGAGGACATGGGTTAATAAATTTGGTTTAACATAGTATACAGTAATAAAAAGCTGTTAAGACAAAATGAAATCAAGCCAAATATATTGACATGACAAGATTTGGAAGACATATTGTTAAACATTAATAATAATTACAAGGTAATACACCATATTGTGTCATTCATTTTAAAAGTTGTATGTGTTTATCTCTCTGTTTCTACATTCATAGGAAAGAGGACTATAAAGTCACACTTACTGTGTGCACCGGTGGGATGAATTTTACCACAAATTTCCCAGTCCTATGTTTTGATTCGGTTTTGTTCCAAGGGTGAGTCTTTTATGATTTAAGCCAAATGTACATATAATTTATGAATCAAACTTGGACATGTTTCACAGTGAGAAAGGACACTATTAATAATTATGCCTAATAAAAGGCACATGACCTATCTCTCCCAGCAAAACCCAAAACTGTCCCAGCAAATTGTGACATATGGTCTCTTGACTTACAACAGTCAGCGAGTTTTATTCTGTTTCCACCATTTGTTTGGAAATGTGCACCTACTCTAAAGGGGATCAATTAGGAAAATAAGACTTTTGTGGATACTACTACTTAAAAACAGAAAAAGCAAAAAAGTCCACTTTCTTCTCTGGACCTAACAAAAGACACTTTGTCTCACTTATGAAAACACGAAGTTTGGAGGTAGGGTCTACAATTGCAACAGTTATTTTTGAGCACTAAGGAAAAGCCTAGAGCCACTCACAGACCCTGTATGTTCCCTGAATTTTACTGATACTGAGAAGAGCATAGAGACCAAGAAATGAAGTTCTTAGTACTTCGGGGCACATTGAATTACACCTCACTTAAAGTTCCAGAATACCACCTGGAATTTTCAGTTTCATGAGTCAGAAAGTTCCCTTTTTTTGTTTAAGTCAGTGACAGTTGAGTTTTCTTTTTTTGTCATTTCTAACGCAGGGTACTAAATAATATATACTTAGGATCCTCATTAGTGTCTCATGGTGGTCTAGGAGTGGAAAATACACAGACCCAAGGCTAGAAAGTTTCATGTTTTGCTTGTGGTCCTTCTATATTACTTACATTATGTACCATTTTGAAATAATATACGTCAAAAGCGTTAAAAAAAACTCATATGATGTTCAGATTGAAGAATAAAGTTATATATTTTGATTTTATCTTTTGTACATTAGGAAAAAATTACATGCTTTTATTTTCCTGGAGAAGCCTCTCTTTATTTTTAAATATCCTTAATAGAATATGCCTCTTTCCTTTCCTTGGCTTACAGTTAGTGAGTTGTTTTGGGCTGCATTATTATTTTAGTAAACATTTCCATTTCTTTTGTAGTTAATTATGTTTATGCTTGGTAATGTTTAACTGATGTCAATGCTCGCTATCATTTTTTAAATTTGTATTTACTATTGTAAAGCATAATTCATTACTCATTGGCTGAAGTATATATTCAAATAATTTTTTCAATAGTAGCTCATCTATTCTCCTAAAGCATTCTCTACTTAAATTTCTCATCTTTACACCAAATAGAAAATTTGAATTAGTATACTTTTTTGTCACAGTTTTATTAGAATTTATGCCATTTATTGTTTAAAAAAGTATTCTAGACGTTTATTTGAAGCTTAAACTTTTTTTCTTTCTGTATGCTCAAATTATGTTTTATCTTTATTTTAAATTTTTACTTATTATTTTTAAGTTTTTATTTTTATTCCAGTTAGTTAACATACAGTGTTTTATTAGTTTTAGGTGTACAATGTAGTATTTCAACACTTCCATACATCACCCTGTGTTCATCACAGCAAATGCATTCCTTATATTTTATCTTTAAATTTAAACTTTAAAAATCATAGGATAATGAAAAGTAACATTTACTATATACTATACCCTGGCAAGTGGCTATGCAAGTCAGAATCATTATCTTATAAATTCTTCCAGGCATTCTCTAAATCAAGTATAATTATAGATGAATGTATTTTATTTCTTTTGGGATATAGTAAACCATTAAATGTTTTAATTTAAATTCAAACATTTTTTTCTTACCATTGTTTTGAATATTGTTGATATCCCAGCTTCTAAAATGTGTTTCTTCAGGGGCACCTGGGTGTCTCAGTGGGTTGAGCGTCTGACTCTTGATTTCAGCTCAGGTCATGATCCCAGGGGCGTGGGATTGAGCATCAGGCTCTGTTTTGCACGTGGAGCCTGTTTAAGATTGTTTCCTTCTGTCCCTCTCCCCCACTTGCACTCTCTCTTTCTAGAGCAAAATAAATATATCAAAATAAAGTAAAATGTATTTCTCCAGAGCAACTTAAATTTTGCCAGGTTGATCATCTGTCTTCATATCTCTCTTCTATTTTCACATCTCTTATGACTCCTCTGTTGTTCTCTATATTTTAGAACAGCTTAGTAAATTTGTTCTATACATTACTGATTTGGGTTTTTCTATTACACATTCACTTTTTTAAGTTTTCTTCATTATGTATTGAAAATCTCCTATTGCCTTTTAACTTCCTTTTCAGTCTTCCCTTACTATATGTACCCCTCATTATATTTTATACTATAGTATTTTTCATTCACTTTCTCCCTTTTATCTTTTTCATTTCATTCTGCTTCAGTTTTTCCAAGAAACTTTTTTTTCCCTATTAGGATAGTAGTTTCTTATACTTTCTTCTATTTAATTTGAGAAATACTTTAAGGATTTCTGCTCTAAATGTGAGGTTTTAGCATAAATTTTCTTCCTTGTATGACATTACTTTTGTTCCCTTTGTTTCTGTTACGGCATCCGAAGATGAGTAGAAGTCTAATGTGTCTCAATGGCTGCAGTGGGCAGAGGGGTACTTTCCCTCGGCCTTGTTCCGTCCACCCTGCCCTCCTTCCCTCCTGCCTGGATAGCATTGTCTACAGTTGCCAGTCCAATCTTCAATGTCTAAATGCATTTAGTTTGACTCTGCTAACTTTAGATGAGGATGTGTTCTAATATTGTCACTTAACTTGGAACTGAAAAAACTCAGGGACATAAACCACTGCAATCCCCAATTTCCTCAACTCTCAACTCATATCCCAAATTTATGCTTGTGCTTACTTCTTATGTGAAATATATAATATTTTATTGTTACTTCCCTACCTCTACTTTTCTACTAAACTCCAAGTTCATTTTATACCATATATTATCTAGATGTTCTATTCTCCAGCCTGTTATATCTGAAGTTCTGATAACAAGGAGGGAACATATTGGTATGGCTGTTTGAAAATGCAGCACCTACACTGGAAAAAGAACAGCTAGATATTTCCCACAGGGCTATAGAAACTGAAGATTGGCAAATGGTTCTTCTAATCTGCTTTCCTGCTGGATGTTTCCTTTCTGCCATGCCAGAGAGCCCAATGAGCACTCAGTCGTTTCTCAGTCAAGAAATTAAGTACATTTTCACCTTCCAGTAGATGCAAAGAGTTGATGTGTCTCAACCAAATATTATAGTATATGTTTTTTTTCCTTTTTATCTGACTTCAAAGATTCTGTTGGAAGTTAGTGAGGACGTATCACACACTAATTATAAAACAAAATTATTACTTTCCAAGCATAATTTTAACATTACTTGAAAAGTTTTGCTCTTTGAGAAAAAAGCCTAAGGGAAATAAATGTTGTCAATCTATTTGTAAATTATAAGATTGTGGTAGACATACCTTTAAAATGCCGCAATTTATCTTTCAGATTTAAAAATGAAAGTCAGCAGTGATCTATTTTTTTGTGTGTGATTTTCATGTCTATTTTATAGAAAAACACAGTATGAATATAAATGTGAATTTGGTTTTGCAAGTGCTATCTGTGAAATCTGAAGCAAACACTATGATGTACCTTGTGTTTATTTTACTTACATGGTGGCCATTGACAGAGGAAGAAGTTCTGTATTTATAGAACTCAAAAGTGATTCTTCTAGCGGCAGCTCCACACGCACAATGTTGGTCTGCCCTCCACCCTGACTTTGGGGATTAAGACCTCTGACATGGAGAATGATGCTTACCGTTGCTGTTGCTAGGGGAAGTACATAAGGGTTTTTAGGGTGCTTCAAGTGAAGAGGGTGGAAAGTGAGACATCTGTAATCTCAGGAAGACAAGCAAGCGTAATAGCGATGCCACATGAATTTGAAGTGCCTTACCAGTGTAACAATGTGAATGGGTGAGAGGATAAAATCAGACACTGTTTTTTTGCAAAATTTCAGAAATATAGGGTTATCAGTGGAACAATAATCTGTAGCAGTAGTGGACCACATTTTATTTATAATCAATTTCAACCATGTCTAGTCATAGAATTTATGAGCCTGGGTCACTTCACTTAAGAATGATCTAGACCACGTTCACAGTTTGAATACCTGCAAGCCAAAGCTCTCCTTGCACAAGCTGAGCCTATTTAAAGTTTCTTAGAGAATAGAAAGAAAAAAAATAGCTTATACAGCTTACATCTTAAGCCTAAGAATATTGCACAATACCAATTTTCATGCGATGTAATAATATTGCCTTTTCATTAGTGGTCTCAGTTCTCCAGTTTTAAAATGGGAAAGACCCAGGCTTTTTGAATGAGACCAAGTCATTAGCCTGAGCTTCTAACTCATTAATAATGACACAAATGACTGCCCCCCCTAACCTGGGGCATGAATAGAATGGACCTGCTTGCTTTAGGTTGAGAGAAAAATCAGATATATCAATATGATAACATATTTGTAAGGCACATTCTGACACTCTGATGTAATACTCACTTCTGATCTGGAAACACTAAATGGCTATGCTCATGAAATATGAAGGCACTATTTAAGCAGGAGGCATAGATGATAGATGATAGATAGACGGTAGATAGATAGATGAATGGTAAGGATAGGGATACAAGAAGAGATATAGACTGAATACATGCAAAGGAGATAAAATTAGTAAAGGAGATAAAAGAATCCTCAGGAAAAAATGATCAATATAAAGAGATTGTGTCAGACAAGCCAAGATGAGTACAATAAAGAGAAAAATATGATGCTTGGGTTTATATACTTGGAGGTCATTAATAGCCTGGTAATACAAGCTTTATTAAATATAAGTTCACAAATCAAGACAAGATTAAAAAGTGAATGGAAGGTAAAGATGTATAAACTTCACAGGTATAAAAAACGTCAAAAGAGGAGAATAAAAATAATTTTTATATATAAATATTATATATGACTACTTTGTGTATCTCCAAAATGTATAATAATTGATAGAAGACTAGGATTCTTTATGATGTAAGATACTCCATAAGATATTACACTCTTTACATGCTAGCTGGAAGTATTCAGAAAAGAATTAACTATTAATAATACAAGGGAAAGGCAAAATGTTAAAAGGGAGCCTACTTTTTTAGAAAGATCTAAATGTGTGCAGAGCATGCTCTTTGGTAGGAGAAAGGACTCTTCCTAGTTCATATAAAAAATGGAAAGAGACCATAGAAGTATTTTAGAATACTCAATAGAAATAGGCATTTTTACACTATTCAATAGAAATATCTAACCTGGAGATTCAGAAATACCTGATCATTCTGTTTGAAATGAGAAATACAGAACATTTAAAATAATTAGGAAGCATGAGAAAATAGAAGAGCATTAGCATAGAACTACTAACAACCACCATCATGATCACAGATTTTGGAATGATAATGAGGGAAAGAGAGCAATGGATAAGGGGGAGTAAGACATTTATATTATGAAAGCTAGAATTTATTGTCATTGACAGCTCCCTCATTCTCAGAAGTTCGATAGAGAACACAAGAGTTGGGTGATCCCATGTAAGAAAACCCTTTACTAGCTGAAATTCCATTGCCTGTATGGGGTAATCATCACCCTCCCCCAACCCACACTTCAATAAAAGCAAGGGGACTTAACAACTCTAAATTTTGTATGGAATAAATATACTTTTAAGCAAGTTGAACAAATGTAAGAATTGGAGTAAAAATAAAATACTGCTGTATTAAATGTACCACCATTCGCTGAAACACTTTTACCAGTAAATAGCTATATTTCATATGACTATACAAATATTTTATTATGACTAAATTATTTTACTTAGTGGAAATATATTTTTCTCTTAAAAAAGAGTTATAAATAGAACAAAATTAATAAGGATTTAGGACCTACTACTTCCAATAACATGTTCATTTCCTGGAAAAGATGCTTAAGTTGTTCATCATATTCACTGATAAAGTATTTCAAGCTCTCAGAGTTTCAGGAATACAACATTGTTTCACTGAGCTACCCTACCGTACCCAGATTCTTTACTGTGTAAATTAATTGATCAATTAATCCAGTTGATTTGATCCAGTTGATCAATTTTCATGCTTGATACCTAGGAATCAATAAAAAGCACATTACGAGTACTTCCAAATATTAGAGCGAATTAGCTATGTTTTCTTTTACTTTCACTTTTCCAAAAGGGTATCAGTTAACTTAAATGGCCATTGGTTTTTCTTTTTCCCAGGGCTTATAGAGGGAATCACCTCTGGGGGAAACACACATATTCATTACCAGATGTGTAAAAAACACACTGACACTTTAAGCTCAGTTGCATAATGTACTCTATATACATTATTTCTTCCCATTTTCCTTTGCTTATTTTATTATTTTAAAAAGGAAGACTCGGGGTTAATTCATCCTGAATTGTATTTCTTCAAGCCAGTATAAATAACAATTTTAGACTTATTTCAATGATTAAAAAACTACTAAACTTCACCCTTCATCTATCGCAATAGTCTTTGCATAAGAAATGACCAAAATATGTATTGTAATAATACAGACAAAATACCATAAAATAGTACATTATTACTCCATTTTTCATCAAATGTTAATATAGGCTGTTCAAACAATAATATTTTTTTATTATTTCATTTCTACAGAAAAATAATTGATTCAGTTTAAATGATAAAAATGCTTAGGTCTTTCAAAGAAGAAATTTCAGCAAGTTATCATGAAGACTGTCAAAGACATTTACTGTGCCTTAGAGTTGTTGCAATAAAATGGTTGGCACATAAAAACTGGTGCTTGTACTTTTTACCAGATATTGCTTGAGAGGCAACATGGAGCAGTGAAAAGAAAATTAAAAATCTGATCCTCTAGCTTTCTAATTTGGCCCTATATAAATGAACTTGTGATGTTAGACAAAATACTTTTAACGCTTTGCTTTAATATTCTTGCTTTTAAAATAAACACAGTACTCAGGTTTTTATGAAAAATATATTAAAAAATCCAAAGTGATAAAATATAAAATGTCATTATAATAAAAGTTTTATTTTATGTGATATATATGTATTTATTTATTTGTTCACACATATTTTTATTTGTCACCATGTTAAATTAGCATCTTAAATCCTTCCATCTTTCACACTATTGAAAATGACAGCTAATAGGGGTGCCTGGGTGGCTTAGTCCGTTGAGCATCCGACTTCAGCTCAGGTCATGATCTCACGGTTTGTGAGTTCGAGCCCCCTAGCGGGATCTGTGCTGACAGCTCAGAACCTGGAATCTGTTTCAGATTCTGTGTCTCCCTCTCTCTCTCTGCCCCTCCCCTGCTCACACACTGTCGCTCTGTATCTCTCAAAAAAAATAAACATTAATTTTTTTAAATGACAGCTAGTAATGACATGACATTTTGAGAAAAAATATATTTTCACTTACATAACTCACAATATTTAATGAGTGAGTAGGACTTTACCACTTACTAATTAAATTAGTCTGCCTTAAATAAACCACAGCAGTTGTCAGTATTGTTTTCATGGGTTAGGATGATGATTTTCACTCATAAAACTGTTATTTTAAATTTGTATTCGTAAGCCATAGAGGAACTAGGTACCTAAAATATTTGTATAGATTACTGTGATATATCACTTAAAATAATTGTTGTTAAAGAAATATAAAATTGGAAACACACCAAATATTATGATTTTAGCTCAGAAACAAATTCTTAAAAATACACACACACACACACACACACACACACACACACAAACTACAAATACTGTCAAATATTAAATCCTGGTTTCCACAGATGAGAAAAAAAAATCTTATTCCTATTACTTTCAACTGAATATTAGAAGTGTATGATTATCCCCTCATTGGGCTATAGTTTTGAATAAATAAAATTATATGATATTATGGGAGAAAAGCAATAATAAAACACATTGCAGCCATTAAGTTGTAGTTTCATTCTCTTGCCAAGTAAAATATGGATGATTAGACTCTATATACTATTGTTTCACATAGAATTCTGTTTGGAAAATCTATCTGCCTCAAAATCGATTTGTTATATATATTTTTCTTCAATTAATTACTAATGTTGGAGTTAAAATACAAGATGTTACTAATGGGAGTGAAAACATGACTGGATGTTTGTGTAAAAATGTTTTCAAACTTTGATCACCAGCTCCAATCTAATTTAAATGATAATAACATTTTCAGAGTTTTCTGGTGCCTTATGCAAGTTTTATCTCATGTTATCACAAATAATTCTGATATTTTGAGTATATAATATACAGTGTATTTAAATTCTCATGTGCCCTGTGAAATTTTTTCATGTCAAAATTGACTTTGGATTTTTATAAGAACCAAATTTCTACAGAATTAATTTTGTCCTTGGAAAAGAGAAATAAACTTATTAAGCTAGTTAAGAAATGTTAAACAGTACCATTTATAATGTGTACTGCAGTTAAAGCAATTATTAGTGTAGTAACTTACTAAAAAGGATATTAGTAATATAAAATAGCTAATGTTGTTTTTAAGTAGGTTTCCTAACCCCTCATATGTAAATCAGAAATACAGAAGACATGGCTTTTTAAAAAATCTTTAAATATATTTCATACAATAGTGTTCTCTCAGAAGATGGCATTCACAATGATCTTGACATAGCAGGAAAATTGATCCATATTCTAAAAGTGTAGAATTCCCATGATACTTCCTTTTCTCTTCCAATGAAAAGAGTATACCTCAACCAATTGGGGAATTTGTGAAAATGCTTTGTGGTTAGTCTATTGACTTAACTAAATGTCATCAGAGACCTCCATACATCCTTCATTAGTGCCTAGTAAGAGAAAGTCAGAGTGTGACTTTCCAATATCTTTTACTCATAAACTTTCTCTAAACTTCTATGGGGTATACATCCTTAATGCCTAGAAATGCCAGTTGTTATCATGGATTCTGATCATGCCATCCTTCAAATGTTAAGGATTTTGATGGATTTTTGGCAGTAAAACCCTACTGTTCAGCACTTTTCCCTGTCAGATCTTCAAAAGATTACACATCATGAAACAATATGCAAATAGGTAATTATAGTATTTCATGACTGAGAAAATATCTGACAACCCCAAAGATATGGATTATGTAGATATAAAAAATGAGATTTAAGCTCAAGATTAAAGTAGGGTGGCATGAGTGTGAGGAGATGGGCACATCTAAGCAGTGAAAGTCTTTTAAAAAGTAAAACAAAGCAAGACAAACAAAACAAAACAAAAACAAGCATTGAAAGCCTCTGGAAATGGCCCTAATAGCCTATACAAATAAAGAGTTTTTCAATAAAATGTATGAAAAATTGGTAAGAACTATGAGAGTCTGTAGAATTTGAATCAATACCTCTGTGCTCTATCCTGTCCCAGTGAGATGGAAATTTCACTCCAGAGAGGTACAGCTAAGAACTTAAGCCTCCCTCCCTCTGCCCCTAGTTCCCAAATGAATGCATCTCCCTGGAAGAAGCAGGACAAAAGCATTTTTCATCTTGCCCACCTCTGCCTGTCACTGAATTAAAGAACCACAGGAGTGCAGCGGAGAAGTAGGGGCTCTGTTCTTCCTCATAGCCCCCCAGCCATGAGACAGAGGATCTACCTTAACTTCAGTGTCATCAGGAATACTGCGGGCTCATTTATTTTTGCCTTGGCTTGTGGCTTGGGGTGTTTCACACCAAGAGAAGTAAGCAGGAGAGACCTAGGGTTCTTGTGCCACCAAACACTGTGCCCTCAGCTCCCAAAACAAGGGTGTCACTCAAATAGAAGCCTATCATTGTCCCTACTACTGCACCAGAGCTGTGTCTCAGAGATGTTTTCCCCAGGTGAATAGCATGCTGTGGAACAGAGAGATACAATCCTTCCCTTAGGAACTGACTTCATTTGCAACAGAACGTGGAAAGGTCAACCTCACAGTGCTCTTGAATATAGTAAAAATTGTGTTGAAAGATAAAAAGGAAATGATTCATAGATTCACTGGCTAAACTGTAGGCTTTTTAAAATTAAATGAATCCAGCTTCCTATATGTCATCTCACTTTTTCAAAGGGCCAGTTGGTGCATATTAATATCACAAATCCTGCCCCTCACAGACAAAACGTTTCAACTGACTCTGACTACTCTAGTGATATAATTTTCCAGGCCTGTGAGGCACTTTCCAATAAGACACCATATTTCTGCTGCTAGCAACTGACCAGCAGAAAACTAAGATATAATAATTGTAAATATTCAGTGCTTAAAATGTTCTATACTATGCTGGGAGAATATACGTGTGTATACTATTTTTATATGCATATAAAATAACTATGTGTGCTAATTCATTTCATAAGAACGTTATGAGACTAGTACTACAATTATAGATGAGAAAATTGAGCCATGGAGAAGTTACCCAAATTATTCATCTTCCCATTACTAGCAAGTAGTATAATTTAACTTTAGTCTCAAGTAGTCTAGCTACAGAAAACTCTTTTAGTAAATTGTAAAAGTTCACTGTAGCTGATAAAACTGCAGCACTGGTTAAGAGCTATTATTTGAAGGAATAAATACAGCAGAGAACTATTACGGACACAATCACAATGGGTATAACCACAAATGTAAGAGCAGGTAGAGAATCTCCTTACTTTCATTTTTAACTCGAAAAATCTATAGCTACATCTCCAACTGAATATTTCCCCCATGTCTCAATGCAAACTATTTAAAACCTAACTAATTAATTCCAT
This sequence comes from Leopardus geoffroyi, assembly GCF_018350155.1. Classification (NCBI taxonomy): domain Eukaryota; kingdom Metazoa; phylum Chordata; class Mammalia; order Carnivora; family Felidae; genus Leopardus; species Leopardus geoffroyi. The sequence goes on along the minus strand of NC_059338.1, from coordinate 95,166,983 downwards.
CGCTAAACATGTATGTCCTTAATGCTTCCCTCTCTGTGAATGGCATCACCAATCAACTGACTGCCAAAGTCAAAATCCCTAGTGTTTTGTTGAATCTCATCTCTATGTGTAAAGACCCACCCAGCAGTCAAAGGGTGCCACTAAAATTCTTTTCATATAAAATCCTTTCTAAATACATTACTCATTTTCTTTTACCTAAACAATTACAAATCTCTCCTACCCAATCTTCTTACACCTCTATAATCCACCCTTCAATTGTTCCCCAAATCTTCTGCTTAAAATCTAATTCTGTTTGAGTTATCAGCTTATCAGTAGACAGAATGCAATAAAATACAAATGTTTATTACTACATGCAGTCTAATTCTGTAAATGATCCTGAACTAATACAGAGGACTGACTTGTTAAGTCAGACTAACTCAGAATTGAATTTTACAAGTATTTTCACCAACATGAGAATCTTAACACTCTCCAAGAAATCTCTCTCTGGTACAGGATGAAAATATATTGAAATCTAACCACAAAATATTTTCCTTCTCAGTTTCCAAGCTACTTTTCTAACCTCATCTCAACATACTCTCCTCAAACATACACTTTAGCTTATATTACTTTGTAATATAACCTCAGCATGCCATGTCCTTTTTCATGAATTATCACATGGGTGTCTTTTAGTTTGATATACTCTTTCTGCTTCCCTAACACAAAAGCCATCTTTTTTGAAGATGTTTCAGTGTTCCTTGGAAATGACCTATTCTTTCCCCCTTTCCCCCATCAGCTTTGCATTTCCTGATTGTGTGACTACACAGACCTCTGAATTTTAAGTACTTTATATGCTTGGACCGTTTTATATACTTTTTAATACTCAAGCCTATGCAAATACATGACACATAATAGAGCCTTTTTTTAATGAATGTATGTCTCCATTGAGAAATTTGCAAGTTTCAGTAAGTTCTTGTAAAGTCTATGTTGTTTCATTCAAGCCTACAAGTAGGTAAAAATAAAGTTTAGTCATTAAATTGTCAGACTCATTTCACTGTAAATTAAAAATTAGAGAAATTATCTGTCATTAGAAATTATTGAACTATTGAACTATTATTGAACTCTAGATTAATATTCTGCTGCTCTTAATCTTTTATTTTTTTTGTCCATGACTTAACAGTCAAGAATCCACTTAGAAAATCAAGAAATATTTGAACAAGCTCATGCACTTTATATTTCCGTAATTGATGTGGTTTTTAAAAATTCTCAGCTGAAATGAAGTTTCTATCAGTACTGGCTATATTAGAACATTTCTTCTAATCAGGGCCAGAAGCCAGCGCTGTAGCTTTTAAAAAATTCTATGGATGGTGTTCTCCAGTTGTAGTTTTAACTACCAGCTTCTCTTAATCATCATTATTATAAATTAATGACATTGGTAGTGATGACCTTTAAGGTCTATTTAAAAAAAAATAAATTATTATATTACTAATCCAAAGTACTTTTTGCTTCCTCATAGCATAGAACGATGATTATATTTCCTTATAAGACAACAAATCTTACATCACATGAAAACCAGCCATGAATCTGAACACATAGCTGATATTTCCTTGAACAAACGTTATGTATGACAGATAAATATATTTCCCTAGCAATTATTGCATTAACAGTCTCTCTCTTCCCGACCTTCTCTTTCCTCTTCCCCTGCTACTCTGCCCCCATCTTTCTCCCTGTCTCTCTCTTTCCCTCTCTGCATTTATTGTATAATAGTTTCTGGGGACAGGATCATATTCAGGTGATCATCCAGTTCACTGAACAGTTTAACATTTTGTAAAGATTCCCAACTAACATTATTGTTATTATTTTACTTATTTTTATATCAGAGATATTTTATGAAATGACGTGCAGCTCATATACAAATATGTGAAATGCTAAGTCTGTAGAGTTGTCACATGGCTTAATTTACACATACATATTTGTTTATATCTATTCTGTTGTTTTCACCTTCCATATAATTTTTTAAAAGCTACAGTGCTGGCTTCTGGCCCTGATTAGAAGAAATGTTCTAATATAGCCAGTACTGATAGAAACTTCATTTCAGCTGAGAATTTTTAAAAACCACATCAATTACGGAAATATAAAGTGCATGAGCTTATTCAAATATTTTTGACTTTCTAAGTGAATTCTTGACTCTTTTCTTAGAAAACTTGAGGGGCGCCTGGGTGGCTCAGTCGGTTACGCGTCCGACTTCAGCTCAGGTCACGATCTCACGGTCCGAGAGTTCGAGCCCCGGGTCGGGCTGTGGGCTGATGGCTTAGAGCCTGGAGCCTGCTTCCGATTCTGTGTCTCCCTCTCTTTCTGCCCCTCCCCCGTTCATGCTCTGTCTCTCTCTGTCTCAAAAATAAATAAATGTTGAAGAAAAAAAAAGAAAACTTGAGTTAAGTTCAGCTAAAGACAGAAATATACTAACCATTGCATTTATTTTAGAATTGGTTTACTTTCAATGTTTTTATATATAAGAATTGGTTTTGAATAGTGTTACTTTTTTATACATAAGAACTTTTTAAAAAGTGTATTAAAAATCATTTGAGATTAACAAATGATCTATTATGTAATAAGAGATTATGGCAGTTAAGGAAAAAAAAGATGTCTTATGTTAAAAGGAAAATTTTTATGCCATATTAATTTATAATTTAGAGGATTTTTGGTGAATTAACTGTAGCTTTAATTTTATTAGTATGTAAAGACTCTTAGATAATAGGCAGGCTAATAAGTCATTTATGAAGTAAAAATTATATTTTTTGCTACTGTGAATCATAAATATTTATACAATATTTTCAATATACACTTTCAGTGATCATTAAGCTGTAATTATTCAATTTTCTACATTGCTGTTATTAGTTTCATCTTTCACTCATTCATTTTTTCCTTTTGCTACTTCCTTTATGACAGTAACAGTATACAACCATAAGCAAATATAAACCACAAGTTAAAAACTATAATCACAATTCTCTCTAGAGCAGTCTCCAAATAACCTTTTGTTATGCCAAAATTGAACTTGATGTGTTCACACCAAATAAAATCTGTCTCTATTTTTTGAGTATCCATTGCTTTAAAGAGGAATCAGAAGCAATCAATCATTCTTGGTGTGGTGTTAGAAAAAAATCACGCCTTATCTGAAAAAATATGTGAAAATATGAGGGAGAGGTTGGTGAATCCACAGTATGAGAAGAGATAATAGGCTAGGTCAGGACTGAACACATAGAACTGGGCAGCCCTGTAGTGATAGGAAATCACAAAGCAAAATGAGAAATAAAGCAACAGTACAAGGGAGGGAGATTTAGGAGAGTGATTTGAAGTTTCTTCATGTACAGGCTACTCTTAATGATCACAAATGGAAAAATGGCACCAAATGAATTGTGAATATTGGCACCAGCATCCCAGCACTGCCTTTATAAGTATTTCAGTTAGTTTTTCTCAACATTTAAAGATACCCTTTTGTGCCTTCCTGAGGTACTTAAAAGAGAGAGTCCTACGTAGGGAGAATGTCCTTGCCCAGGAAGAATACATAATTTTACTGAGAGGACAACATTTCAGTTCAGAAACACATAAATATTTAAAAGAGAACATGGTCAAATTCTAAATCGTGTAGCTCTTATTGTAAATTCAGTTTAAGTTTAGAGGACAATTTCAACAATGGAATTTAAGAGAGACTCTTAACAGTTCCTACAATTTTGCTATTGGGGAGGGAGGAGAAGGACCTTAGAGTAGAGGTGGATTGAGTAATTTGAGGTGAATGTCTTTGTTTTCTGTATTCAATGACTAATCATGCCCCTTTGTGTTAGGGTCCTATTGTTTCCATAACATTGTACCATAAATTTAGCAGCTGAAAACAACATAATTATCTCACTGCTCACATATCAATTCAGGTAGCTCAACTGATCTCTCTGCTTCATGTCTTCCAAGGCTAGATTCAAAACATTGGCCACACTGGGGTCTCATCTGGAAGCTCTGGAAGAGAATTTCCTCCTTCCTAGATCTTTTAGGTTGATGGCAAAACTCAATTCCTGCAATATAGGGCCGAGGTCCTTGTTTTCTTGCTGACTGTTGTTCAAGAGCCTCTCTCAACTCCTTAATGTCTCCTGCATTCCTTGGTTTATGGCCCCATATATCTTCAAGAACAGTAATGGTGGCTTGATTTCTCCCATTTGAATATCTCTGACCTCCCATCCTGGTCTCAGCCTGAGAATGGTCTCTGCTCTTAAAGGGATCATGTGATTATATTGGACCCAGCTAGATAATCCAATATACTCTATTTTAATCTCCGTACAATTAATCACATCTGCAAAATCCCTTCTGCAATATAACCTAACCTATCCAAGGCTACAAGAATTAGGACACTGGTATATTTGGGGGACTTTTATCATTTGAGAATGTGCTGATGAGATAGTCAATAACTTTACCTTTTGCTTGAGGACATTTCTGCCTTCCAGAATCTGTTAAATTACATGGGTAAGAAGTGCCAGGGAATTAACACTCCAGAGCTGCAGCCTCAACTAATGACTAAAGTGATTAAGGCATTAAAAACAAAATGGTTCCTCATACCTAAGTTGGGATACTAGTAACACACGTTCTACATTATTTCCCAGAGTTCCCCAAAGCCAAAGATTAAGGCCCCTTTGCCAGCAGTAGTCACTTGTTTAAAAAAGTACTCTCCCTATTGTCTTCCTTTTTCTCTCACTTCCCTACTTCCTACCAATGTCTACTGAAATTAAATCCAAAATAAATTTTAAAAACTACTTGTACTTAAGTCATTGTCCCAGGATGTGCTTCTGGAATTTTTAAAAAGAGTCAGATAAAATAATCATTTCTTACTTTTACTCACTGTTTTATTGTTCAGAAAATTTTTAGCATACGAAAGAGTAACTATCAATAAAAACACAGTATAATAATTTAGAAGGATCTATTCCCACCTATTCCTTTAGTTAATATTCACAACAACTCTGTGAGATGGGAATTTCTCCATAGCCTATTTTAAAGACAAAAATTAAAATCACAGAGACTGGGTAACTAAGAAAGTCATAGATTTTAAGTGATATAAATGGTGTATTCAAATCCCAACTCACATCCAGTGACACGAAATCCTGTATTTTTCCTCTTCTTTCATGAACACACTGGTAAACAAGGTAAATGTTCCCTGTTTTACCATGTTGCATGTGTGCATATTTATTTACAGAGAGCATATATAATTTTCTAAGGTCACAAGGTCAGAGAGGAACATAATCAAGCCTAGAATCAGGACTTGTGTGTTCTCATTCCCAATTGTGTTCTTTCCACTATATTTCCAGACAATGATATTTAGGCAAGCCGAGGCCAGCTTACTGAATGTGGAGCATTAACCAAAAGGTTTGGAAATAACCCCTTTGGCAATTAAATTCCACAAGAGACTTTTAGAAAGTAAAATAACATAAAAATTATTTTATATCAAGACTTTTTCTAGTGGTTTTGGTCCAAAGTCTGGAAAATGGTGTTTTAAGAACATTAATCTGCAAGGGCATACAGGATGAGTTGGAGGAATACAAGATTGAGGTCAGAAAATCTAAAGGTAAAGTCATTTCTAGTAATCCGGAGTTAGGTGATTAGGGCCTAAAGTAGGGTAGTGGCAAGGAGACTAGAAGTGGATAAATATCAAAGGCAATTTTAGAAGAACTGATAGAAAGGAGAGCTTGATTGCAAGAAAGACATGATACCACGTTATAATGATAGCACGTCTCTTTTTCCTCTTTAAAATATAGAAAACTATTCTCTTTGCCTATTGATATGAATGTGTGTGTATTTCTTATTTATTATAGAAAATTAAAATGAGTTCTTACTCAAATTGTCTGAGTGTACGTAAGTCACCTACTATTCCACCACTCCAAAATCCTTCTTTCACACATATACAGGCCTATAGATTCATTTTCCAAAAAGAAACAGGATTGTAAGTCTTTTTTTCTTTTTCAAAACTATGTGTTTGGGTAATAATACTATTAACACACTTATTAGGGCTAGTTATTTATCTGGATTGAATTAAGAAAATTCCATTTTGTATGGTATTACCTAATTCCCTAGTAAGGCTACAAAACCATATTATAACAGATTCTTGAGTCTGTATGAAAAGAAAAGCCAAGTTAATAAGTTAATATCCTTTGTTTTAGAACTATACAGTTTAACAGTCTGTTTTTAAATGTTTATTTGTTTATTTTTAGAGAGAGAGAGAGTGCAAGCTGGGGAGAGGGGCAGAAGTAGAGAGAGAATTTTAAGCAGGCTCCATGGTCAGTGCAGAGCCCAGTGCGGGGCTCAGTCTCAATCATGACCTGAACTGAAATCAAGAGTCAGATGCTGAACTGACTGAGCCACCGAGGCACCCCTAGAACTACACAATTTAGGACTACATACCTTTTTATGTAGTGTATAACTCTGTACATGGTCATATCAAATTATAAATGTAACACACCATGCTTTATCATGAGTATTATCCTAATCTTTACATAATGAAATAAAGGAACTAACTTGCTATGTTTACCTGCAATGCAATATCATATCTCTTCTGGATGATTGCAACACAATTCCACAGAGTATCCAAGCTTCCATTTTACCTCTCTTTCCCGCTATCATACTCTATTCTCAATTTATAGCAGCCAGAGGGAAGTTAAAAGAAAAATAATCTGAAGCCATTTCATATCATTTCTCTACCTAAAACACTCCAGTAGTTTCTCTATGCAATTAGAATGACATGCAGATTCTTTATGGGGGAGAAATTCCCTTCATACCCTGATATATACCATGTATCTTACTTCATCTATTTCTATCTCTTTCATCAGGTTTTAGCCTCCTTAGCCTTTCTTTTTCCATTCCTTGAAGCTTGTTTCATCAATTGCCATTACTTTGACCCATGCCTGAAACATTCTTCCCAAAGGATTTCACATAACTGTTTCTCTTCATAATTCAGATCTAAAATCCAATATTCCTTTTTTAGAGAAGCCATCCCTAACCACCTGACCTAAAATAGACCCTGCATAGAAGTTATACCTATGAGAATTCATTTTTGTTTGATTGATTTCTATTGTTTACTTCTCACTACTGGAACGTAACGCTACCATGTACTGTGGTCACAATGTAGCCAAGCATATACTGAGCAGCCACTAAAAAGCTGTGAAATTCATTAATTGATTGAATAATAGCAGGCACTAAACAATAAATGATTATATAATTATTTTAATTCTTACAATAAACTTCTGGCAGACATTTTAGTATCTGTAGAACTTAGGTATGGATTGTGTCTGATTTTATTTGATCATTGAAAGAATTTGATATTTTGAAAACTATGAAATTAGTTATCTGCATATAAAATTGTTTTAACTAATCATTACACTATAGACGCTATGCAATATTTTGTGCTTTCCTAAGAGTTTGTGTTTACATAGATATTTCTAAAATGAACTTATAGATATGAGAAAAATAGAATGGATTTTAATCAAGCGTGTTAATATTATGATCGATATATTTCTCAAATGACTAAATTTTGATAAGAAAGAAATGATGAAAGGAAATAGAAAAGAAAGAGAGAAAAGAAAAAGAGAGAGGAGAGAAAGAGGTAGAAGGAGAGGAAGAGGGAGCAAGAGAGAAAGAGAAAGATTGAGGAGGGGACATAGGATGAATGGACATAAAACAAGTATACTACTAAACTAGCATTTTTATTTTTAAATGAAGTACTGTTAATTTAAAGGCATCATTAACCAGTGTAGTTTCATCAATTTCAGCACAAATTTTTTCTGATAAAGCCCTGTTAAGATCAGTTCAAACTATTAAAAAGATCAGTGTGGAATATACAACAAAGAGACTGTTGCTTTATTGGAACTGAGCGACTGGAATCAATTGTGACAGCAGGCACCTAGGTTATAGTGGCATATGAGGAGAACTGTCAAAAGTTCAGTTCCATGGTCTACCTCGTAAGTACCATCACTTGCCAGGTTATTGACATATGGTTTTGGCCACAATATATGACATGGCTGTTTTCTTCTAACTTTACTGGGATATAGTTGACAACTTAAATGTGTATATATTTATGTTGTACGACTTGATGATTTGGTATACATTTACATTGTAAAATATTCACCTAGGCATATTCATGTCACATTCGTCACCTAACCTTTATCTGCACACCACATACACATCCTACATGCAGGCAGATACACACCACACATAGCCTTGGGAAATTCTTTGATGTCATTCTAGATGTTCTAATTTGGGTTTATCTTTGAAAGGACAGACTAGGGGTGCCTGGGTGGCTCAGTTGGTTAGGCATCCAACTCTCGATTTTGGCTCAGGTCATGATCTCAAGGTTTGTGAGATTGAGCCTTACATCAGCTCCTACTCAGTGTGGAGCCCACTTGGGATTCTTTCCTCTCCCTTCTCTGTCCCTATCCCACTCCTGTCCTCTCTCTCTAAAAATAAATAAATAAACATTAAAAAAAAGAAAGAAAAGTCTACTTGATGCATTTGATAGTGCCTTATCTGTCAGGTTAATATTCTATAGTATTTTTAGGTGTAATTACTTATTAGCAGATGCTACAATCTGATTATAGACAATATCAAGATTCATATGGGGCACCTGGGTGGCTCAGTTGGTTAAGCGACCGACTTCGGCCCAGGTCATGATCTCACGGTCCATGATTTCGAGCCCCGCGTCGGGCTCTGTGCTGACAGCTTAGAGTCTGGAGCCTGTTTCAGATTCTGTGTCTCCCTCTCTCTGACCCTCCCCCGTTCATGCTCTGTCTCTCTCTGTCTCAAAAATAAATAAACGTTAAAAAAAATTTTTTTTAAATAAAAAAAGATTCATAATGTTTATGTTGACATGTTCTTCTTTTGCTCATCAAATTAAATGTTTTTTTAAATAAATATTATAAGAGTACACTGTTGATACATGTATTTGGATTTCAGTTTTCTGAAAACTATTTTTTAAAGGTGAATATAGTTTATGTTTCTCTCCATTTTTGTTTCAGTACTATTTTTAAAATATTACTGGAAGTCATGTGGTCCTTAAAGCATGCATGTATTTCTTTTTTTTTTTTTTTAATTTTTTTTTCAACGTTTATTTATTTTTGGGACAGAGAGAGACAGAGCATGAACGGGGGAGGGGCAGAGAGAGAGGGAGACACAGAATCGGAAACAGGCTCCAGGCTCTGAGCCATCAGCCCAGAGCCTGACGCGGGGCTCGAACTCACGGACCGCGAGATCGTGACCTGGCTGAAGTCGGACGCTTAACCGACTGCGCCACCCAGGCGCCCCAAGCATGCATGTATTTCAACTTTCATTAGTATTATGAAATAAATTCTGTTTCTGAAACTTTTAATATGAGTACCAACCAGGCGAGTTCCAACGTCATTTATAAAATAATTAGTTACTACACTGATTTAACAAATATATTTTAGGACACTGGTCTATGCAGTGCATTATGTGAGGCATTAAGGACAACGTGGTGGAAAGTATGGATTTAAATTTTGCCATCATCCTGCTTTCACTCTACTTAGTAGGACCAAAGAAATATCAACACTCAACAAAGCATATCATAAAATGTGCTAAAGCGACATACTGCGAGATACAATCATATACTTGCTTATCTGAATTGCATATGAAAAGAAAGTTTTTGTCAGGAATGATTTCTTAGAAATTTTGTAGCTAAACTTAAACCTAGAATTATGGAGAACTAGAGAGAACTGTATATACCAAGACCTGAAAGGCAAGGGATAGCATGGTAGGAGTAAAAAGTGATAGCTTATTGATTCTTAAGGCTATTAGTAATAAAGTAGGAGTTCCACCAAAAAAAAAAATAAAAATAAAGTCTATTTTGTCTGATAAAAAAATGATAGTTCAGAATGGCTACAGAATGCATTTCTGGTAGTGGAAAATAAAGGGAAAACATAAAGTCACAAGAAAAGGTAAAGGGACAGGCAAAATAGGGTTTTGCCAGCTATGTTAAGTTGTCTGGATTTTGAGTTCAAGTTCGTTGGAAAAGTCATTGAAATGTTAATGCAAAGGCTTATATGGACAAAGTTTCACGTAAATTCTAATTTTAGAAAGGTCACTGGGAGTGGAGGAAACTAGAAGCACAGAGACCTTTATAAAGTTACTGCAGGTGTCTTGTTGGGATAATGGTGGTGTAGAGGCAGAGATACTGAAGTTGAGACAATAATCATTCTCTTACCATGGAATAATAAACCAAAAATCTTACCAAGACTCTGAGAGGAGGGACAAGTTTAAAATAATATAAAATTTAGGTTATGTTATTATTTTATTAGTCATAAATATTAGAATATTAAAAATAAAGCTTTTAAAATGTGAGCAAATTATTTGTCTATGTTATTGCACCATGCATGTGATGTTAATAGCAAAGTGTATTTTTTAGGCTAATGGCTTTCAAACCGTGTTGCAGACTATGAGTCAGGACTTCTCTCTTGTCCACCGAGAGAGTGGATGCAGATTGAATATGAGAGAGGCTAACGTCTGGGAGGAGACAAGAGACCCAAACAGGGGTTTCGTCTCCATATTTATTGAGCTCACAAGATATTACCCACGTGGTGAATGTGAAGAAAACAAGATCTTACACATGTGAACATGGAGAAAACAATCAGACAGTAATCATTAACTTGTGTGTGTAAGCAAATGGTCTTGGGGGCAAGTGGAATTTGTGATCAAAGTAGGAGAGTATATTGGCACCAGATGGAAAGTAATTTCCTGCAGGTGATTTAAGTTACTCGTGATAATTGTAATGGTACAATATCTCGCTAGCTAACCTCGGGTGCTTTCACCCTGTGGTGGCAGCTTTCCACCCTAAGCTTTTTTCCCAACCAATGATGTAAGTAGAACCTATTTCCCCACAAAACTATAGACCTTTAACAGAATCAGCATCACCTAAGAACTTGATGGAACTAAATTCTTGGCTTCTAGGCCAGTTCTACTGAGTCAAACACTGAGACTGGGGACAAGCAATCTGGTTTTAACACACCTTAGTGGTTGATTTGAATACATTCTAACATTTGAAATCACTGCTACAGTAAAGTCTGCTTTTCCTGTTTTGTTTGTTCATTTGATTTGGTTTTGCTTTTAAAAGAGTCACTCATTTACTTCTTTATACATATGTCAAAACAGGGTGTCAAAATCTCCATTTGCAAAGTGAGGAATTTTCAAAATAATAAGGGATGCAAAGACTTTACACAAATAAACTTGATAAATAATCATGGGTACAAGGGCCTGATGATATGATTCTGTGTGAATCAACTAAAATATCTTGTAATGAACAAAAGCTAAGGTTTGACTGGCATCAGTAATGTGAAATTGTGGCAACTTTGACATTTTTCAGGTTCATTTTTGAGTTGCTTATAAAGGGCAGTATCCTCAGGCAAACTATTCCTATTTGTGTTAGTTTCCTAGGGCTTCCACTAAAAAGTGCCACACACTAAGTGGCTTCAAACAGCAGAAATGTATATGCACTTCTTGCTAGAATCAAGATGTCAGCAGGGTTGGTTCCTGCCACAGGCTCTAAGGCAGAAAGCATTCCGTGTTTTGGGTGGTTGTAGGCAATCCTTCGTATCCTCTAACTTAAATAATGTGCCGTAAAGTTAATTATTAGTAGTACAACTTATGTTAAGATGGTAAGGAGATAAGAGAGGGAAGTAAACAAAAGATTCATTTTGTAAATTTATCTATAAAATATGAATATGTGTTCATAAAAACAAAAAAGAAATTCTCATAGCAATTAGAGTTCATTCTGCAACTGGTCACTAATATTTATAACTACCTTTTTCCACTTAAATTCAATTCGCTTTCATCATTCAACATTCAACATTCAATTCAACATTCAATTGAACATTCAATTCAATTCGCTTTCATCATTCAACATTCAATTCGCTTTCATCAAGCACCGCAGCTGGTTACATATGTCTTTGTTTTGTGGGTTGAATAAAACATTTGTTCATATCATTAAGCCAATTCACTGAGAGACAGAGGAAATTGGCAGGTAAGCAGTGACAAAATGGTAGGTTGCAATGTTGTAGAAATTTGATTTTAACACAAAACTGATGTTTAAAATCAATAATATTCAATAAATGTAATAATTATAATTAAATTTCATGGCATGTGAAACTATGAATGTTATATATTCTCTTATTTGGGTCGCACAGTAAACTGTAAATTAAGTGCTACTTTTATCTAAATTTAGGAGGAAACTCAAGTTCAGGTAGTGAGATGATGTGTCCGTTTTGCACACCAATTGTTGACTTGAACATAGGATTTGGACCCAAGTACTCCACTGACATGGTATTTAACCCATAATATCTACAGTATATGAGGAGGAACATCATCTAATGTGAAGTTAGGGTTGGTTAATGTGGAAGGAGGCACTATTCAATATTTAATCAATCACTAAACAATATGTGTTGACTGTAGCACTAGCTTATTCTGTGATATTCTATGACTTTCTCCCACATCTTCTTCAAACATTTACTTAAATTCTCCTTCCCAATGAGGTAAACCTTTCCACCCTATGCAGTATCGCTGCTGTCATATTTCTACTCCCCACCTCTCGTCTCTTCATTTTTTCCCATAATATTTATCACCTTCTAACATACTACATATCTTATATGCCCTTTAACAGAGATAAAAAATGTTAACACAATTCAGGCTTATCAGGCAAAGCAGCAAGTAGCTAGTATCTATTACAGTTTTGTCTCTAAAACGTGGTGAGTCTTCCCAGTAAAGAATTCTTTCTGTGTCCCCACTGATGCTAGGCCCCAGTGAGCATTTCATACTCCATTACTGCAAGATTGAGAGTTTCTTTGCTGGAGATTGTTCTCATTGTTCTCTGGATACATTCAGCCCTCAAAAAAATCTCTGCACGTTTTTTGTAATATATGAACATGGTCTCAAAATATGTCCAATGACATGACATTATGTCCTTTATTTGACAAATAAAAACAAATGAACATCAAGTGTTAGTTAATATGTAAACTTTCATCGGTGAAACTGTTTGCTGCAACCTTCAAAGATTATCTTAATCGATCATGATATTTTGACCATGAAGGCAGAGGTTCAGTTCATTCAGGATTCTAATAATGTCATTTGGACATATGCTTGAGGGGAAGAGAAATAAAAACATCATTAAAAACTCTATTCTGGTATTATCTGCATCTTAAATGTATATTGTTAATTTCTTTTTTTTCCCAAAATTTTTAAAATTTATTATTTATTTTGAGAGAGGAAGAGAGAGCATGTTCACCAGCAAGGGAGGGGCAGAGACACAATCCCAAGCAGGCTCCACTCTGCCAATGCAGAGCCCTATGCAGGGCTTGAACTCATGAACCATGAGATCATGATCTGAGCTGAGATCAAGAGTTGGATGCTTAAACTACTGAGCCACCAAGTGGCCCCTTAAATGTATATCGTTAATCTCTCATTTCAGCAGCTCATGTGAACACCATTCTACTTAACAGCTGCTATATTTCATAATGTCAAAGCAGGTTCATTTACCCAGTTCTCATTTTTTAGGAAAACATTGTAAACACTCAGTGATTGTGAAGTGCCCTCACTATTCATCTTCATTATTATTTTTTCAAACTGAATAAATAACAAGAACATTGTTGCCAGCAGACTATTTTTTCTGCAACTGCAGTAAATGTATACTTGCATTTTAGGACCACCCATCCTTGCTATGTGTAGAAATTGAATTGTGTACTCAGTAAGGATTTTTTTTTTTTTTTTAAGAGAGCATGAGCAGGGGAGAAGGGCAGGACAGAGAGAGAGAGAGAGAGAGAGAGAGAGAGAGAGAGAGAGAGAAACCCAAGCAGGCTCCATGTTCAGTCAGCGTGGATCATAACACAGGGTTCAATCCTACAACTCTTGGATCTTGACCTGAGCCAAAAACAAGAGTCAGATACTTAACCAGCTCAGCCACCCAGGCACCCCAGGAATAATTATTTTATCATCTAAATTATGGTGCACAAAATAATCACTAAGTAAATTTAAAAAATCTCTTTTATGACTAGCACTGAATTTAGGGAAAAGAAAAAAATCTAAGCACATTTGCTTTTTATATGAACTACTCATGGCAAAAGCTAATTTATACTCTCTAAATCCATTTTTGTCTAAATGAAAATTAATCTTCTAGCAAACATACATAATAAAATTGCTTTTCCACAATAGATGCATTAATATTATATGAAGTCTAATTGTCACTTGACAGAGGAATTTTACCAAAGTTTAATCCACTTTCTCTGTATTATATTTTCATTAACATTATATCTAATTTTACTAACCCCTCAAAAGTAGTTGACTTAGGCATGTTTGAGCTGTAAGTGGTACAACTTTGATGTTTCTGTTGGGGGGTACCTTTTTGCTTTTAGCAAAAAATTAATCATTTTTACTTTTTTTTTTAGTTTTGTTCTAGAAAATGCACTCTTTGTTTTTTGGAGTATTCACTTTGCTTCATTTGAAAATAAGAAAAATACTAACATATTTGATATTTTACGATGCTACTTGATGATTCATAAAAGACAACTTACTGGGCAGTATTTTAATATGTCTAAGAAATTTCATGTTTCGGGGTGCCTGGGTGGCGCAGTCGGTTAGGCGTCCGACTTCAGCCAGGTCACGATCTCGTGGTCGGTGGGTTCGAGCCCCACGTCGGGCTCTGGGCTGACAGCTCAGAGCCTGGAGCCTGTTTCAGATTCTGTGTCTCCCTCTCTCTCTGCCCCTCCCCTGCTCACACTCTGTCTCTCTCTGTCTCAAAAATAAATAAAAACTTAAAAAAAAAAATAAAAAAAAAAAAGAAATTTCATGTTTCAGATATTCATTGTCACACTTCCAATTCTCATTTCTTTTCTTTTGTTCTGTCTTAGTTGCTTGTTTTAAATCACCAGGTTTATAAATTAACTTGGCACACCACTCAAAATAAAATGTTTTACATTAAAATTTGGTCTTCTTTTTAATTTAACAATATCATCTTGAATTATATATATTTTGATGATTTATCCTCTCATAATAATTTATGAGCTATTACCCTAATTTATTGTAGCTCAAGAGCAAGAAAATTGAAAATATCACAACTTAAAATAGCAAAACTAGAAATACATGTGAACTACATGGTTTTTTAATCTTGCTAACTACATGTTAGTAGAGACAAACTAACCATCTTTGCCCAAATTGTGCATGAATAAGTTTTACCTTCCTGTTTAGTAAGAGAAGCATGGCATTTTACTAAAAGTCATAATTTGTCATATTTTTAGTTTGTGAAATGTTTATTACTGAAATTGTTTCATTGTTTTTTTTGTTTTAAACCTACAGAATAACTTGAGAATCATTCAATAGAAAAACTGCAAATGATTCTCACACTAAATTCTTTAATGCCTACCCTCATCATAATTATTATAACCTTATTAAATTAAATCTAGAACAATTTAATCAACTAAATATTTATTGAGCCACATTTGTGCTAGGCGTTGTACCTGGATCTTGAGATTCAAAAAAGTAATAATAAAATAAGAATCTTCTAGTTAAATATGATGAGGTGAGCACTTTTGAAACCTGTAATTGAATAAACTCATTTTAAAAGACAACATGTATTTAAAAATGTGTTTAGTTCTCAAGGACTTCACAATGTATGAGGGGTAAATATATTGATTTATTATGATTTTGTTGTTCTTTTATTATGTCTGAAGTACACAGAATGATATCCGGCATATAGTAACAGTCTATAAGTATATGTGAAATGAATATATAAATAAATGCATTAATGATAAATATCAGCTAATAAAGTCAGGGAAAATTCATGTTATGGCCATGCCAGTAAACTATAGCATAAAACAATTGAGGAGAAAAGTTTCAGGTCAGAGATTTATATACAGTCAGAATGCCAGTGTGGAACATTCTGAATGAATCTTATGAAAGAATAACTTCACAAATGTATATTGTTTTTATCCTTTTTTTTTTTTTTTTTTTTTTTTAAAAGGAGACCCTATTTTTAATTTTTTTTTTCAACGTTTATTTATTTTTGGGACAGAGAGAGACAGAGCATGAATGGGGGAGGGGCAGAGAGAGAGGGAGACACAGAATCGGAAACAGGCTCCAGGCTCTGAGCCATCAGCCCAGAGCCCGACGCGGGGCTCGAACTCACGGACCGCGAGATCGTGACCTGGCTGAAGTCGGACGCCCAACCGACTGCGCCACCCAGGCGCCCCTGTTTTTATCCTTTTTAGGCAGTCTTGAAACATATACAATTGGCCACATTCATTGACGATTCTACACTTTTACTAATTTTATCTATTCCATTATCTAAAGATTCAATGATTTAAGCTACATGAGTGGTTTTCAGTGACACAAAATAACTTCCACTTAAAATATCACTGATGCTGCTGGATCACTTAAAATAGTGCATCTAGCTTGATATTTGTATTTTTTTAGCATTCCAATCCCTCCACCACTTTTACATTTGCAGAGCCAATGTGTGAGCAGATATGTCTATTACGCTAAAATTATAGCTTTATTGAGTATACATTATATACTCAATGTAGTATAAATTATATACTCAATATATATAAATTGAGTAAAATTATAGCTTTATTGAGTATACTTTATTAAGTATAAGTAATTATACTTGAATTGAATGATAATGTTGGCTGTGGGCAACAGAGATCACGATAGTAGTTGTTTAATATATTATGTTTTGTTGCTGAGTTTTGTGACCAGCTACATACTAAACTATATTATTTGAAATTCTAATTCCACATTTAAATTGCCCTATGCCATCATATATGAAGGAAATCATTAGAAAATATGATTACATTTAAAAACATATTGTGAAATTTGGGGTGCCTGGGTGGCGCAGTCGGTTAAGCGTCCGACTTCAGCCAGGTCACGATCTCGCGGTCCGGGAGTTCGAGCTCCGCGTCAGGCTCTGGGCTGATGGCTCAGAGCCTGGAGCCTGTTTCCGATTCTGTGTCTCCCTCTCTCTCTGCCCCTCCCCTGTTCATGCTCTGTCTCTCTCTGTCCCAAAAATAAATAAACGTTGAAAAAAAAAATTTAAAAACATATTGTGAAATTATATACTACTCATTCTAATATTTACTAATTGCAGGTTTATAATCTTACTATACTTTAGCATATTTTTAGATTTGATAAAAATGGTGTCCATGAAAATCTTTAGTATTAATATTATAAATTTGTAAGTTTAGATAATTCCATTATATCTTTAATTTGTACTTTTCCTATTTTATGTCTTTGTAGTGCATAGAAGCTCTGAAACCACTCTTGCAGGAAAACCTAATTTTTTTTTTAAATTTGCCTTCCCTATATTTTAAAACTAAAACAAAAGTAAAAAATTATTACAAATAAATTAAGTTTTAGAAAATATATTTAGTTACATTTGGACAAATTTCTACTAGAGATGGAAAAAATACTTGAAAATTTCTATATCCACTGTAAAGACAAATTTTGTACTGGATAAGGACTCAGTATGCACACCATATCTTTGAGTTTATTTTTGCACAATTTAGTCAAGTTAGTCTAACAGCATATATTTAGTAAGCACTCACAAGATTTATGCTTCAAATGATTCAATACATATTAATCAATAAAAACTGAAGTCTAGCAGAGAAAACAATGAACATAATTTTTGCCTCCCATATTTGTTAATTTTGTTTGTTGATAACTAATCCATTAGTATCCAGTTGGTTTAATTGATTTCATTTTCTCACTACTCTTCTGTATTCTGCTATAAGATCATTACATAAATTTTCATAAAAAATGGGAATGCTTACGAAGTTGGCCTGCTTTATAACTCGCCTACATAAATATTAAAAATGTTATTGAAATGGGGCACCTGGGTGGCTCAGTCAGTTAAGTGTCTGACTGGCTCAGATCATGGTCTCATGGCTCATGAGTTCAAGCCCCACATCGGGCTCTGTGCTGACAGCTCAGAGCCTGGAGCCAGCTTTGGATTCTGTATCTCCCTCTCTCTCTGCCCCTGCCCTACTTGTGCTCTCTCTCTCTCTCTCTCTCTCTGTCTTAAAAATAAATTAAAACATTAAACAATTTTAAAAATATATTATTGAAATCTTATTGTGAAACTTAATGAGATGTTTTGAGTGATGTTATGCTAGATAATTTTCACTAAACTTTACGACTTGTACTATAAGTTTAATTTTTAAGTACTCATTGTTTTCTAATTTTAACTCATTTAGTGATTATTTGTCTTACTAAATATTGTCATAGTCATATCTAAATGAATTATCAGGTAATGTGTCCTTAGTGTGGTTTCCTGTACCCTCCACATCTCAAATTTATCTGAAATTGAAATAGGTCTGAAACGTAGATATTTCTATAGACATATATTTACCAATATAATTTTAACTTAGTGTATAGCTTGTGTTTATAAATTCAGTAAGTGCAACCTATCTAATATAGCTTTCAATTTTCCAACAATTTTAACCTTTTTCATCCAGTGTACTATCGTACTGATCCTCTTCAGACCCTGAATTTTCATTCTAACTAGATTTTTTTTTCAATCTCTGTCTTTGCTTATTTTATCTACTCTGCTGAGAATATTGTTTCTTTACATTTACAAAATATAGCAAGTGTCGTAAAATATTCCTTAACCACACAAGTTACATTTGAATTCCCTCTTTTCTAAGGATCAATTTCTACTTACTAATACATGACCACTTTTTTAAAAGTATTTATTTAATTATTTACTTGTTTGTTTGTTTGTTTGTTTGTTTGTTTGTTTTGAGAAAGAGAGAGAGTGCAAGCAGGAGAGGGGCAGAGAGAGAGGGAGAGAATCCCAAGCAGGCTCTGTACTGTCAGCACAGAGCCCCACACAGAGTTCAAACTCAGGAACCATGAGATCATGACCTGAACTGATATTGAGTTGGATGCTCAACCAACTGAGCCACCCAGGCGTGCCAGTAGTTTGAAATAGAATAATCACCATTTGGAAAATGGTGAGGTATTTTGTAATATGTCCAGCAATATATTTTATGTACTTTCATGAGAAGATGGGTATTTTTTGGAAACACCAAAAGATGTGAAGTGACCTTATCATTGTACCATATCAGAAGCCAAATGACACCAACATACCCTATCATGGTAATATTGTTTGATCACTTTTTCAGCTTATATCAGTTTTTTTCTACTATAAAGTTACTTTTTTTTTTTTTAGTTTTCTTTTTTTTTTTTTTTTTTGCTTTTCTGCACTGTAATATTTATTTTTTAATTGTTATGATCATTTGATTTTATCAAAAATTCAGTAACAAAACATTTTTACTATGTCTTTTGGCCACTGTTATTTGTTTTATTTCAAGATTATTGTTAAAAAATAATTTTGTTTATAGAGAAAAAATATAAAAAATAATCCACTGTAGACATCTGATATTTTAGGTATACCACTCACACACACACACACACACACATACATTTATGTGTTTCATTTAATATCACTTTCTCTCTATGAAATTCTCCCAATTGCATACACATTTGTCTTCTTGCTAATCACCAGTTTTTAGTTTTCAAATCTAGAGAAAAAAATGAAGTCTTTCAAATCATTATGATTAATCAATGTCTTACACTTGTATTAAGTTTAGAATAAACGTATATCAGTAAAAGTGAGGACCAGTTCCATTTTTTCCTTTGCCTTATAAACTTAATAAATGCTGATTTTTGACATTAAAAAATGAGCTCATTAATTTCTCATCCTGATTTACTTCCTCTTATTTACAATAATGGCAAATCTTTTGAGGTGTTTATTTTTTTTTAACGTTTATTTTTTTTTTATTTTTGAGACAGAGAGAGACAAAGCATGAAGGGGGGAGGGTCAGAGAGAGGGAGACACAGAATCTGAAATAGGCTCCAGGCTCTGAGCTGTCAGCACAGAGCCCGACACTGGGCTCGAACTCACGGACCGCGAGATCATGACCTGAGCGGAAGTCGGCTGCTCAACCGACTAAGCCACCCAGGTGCCCCTCTTTTGAGGTGTTTAAATCACATGGCTTGATCTGATCTGATTATTATTAGGTTTGCAATTCTCTATACCTATAAATATGATTGAAATATGTATAAAGAAGTGCTGATCACATTGTCATCTTAGATACATATTAAAAACAAAAACAAATAATAAAAACAGTGTAAATGGATACTCTAAATACCTGAAATTATCCATGGTAAATTGTCATGTTTTCCAATATTATCACCTAAAATTATCCTTCAACGGACATTATTATATAGTTGGTTAACTAGGTTACACCATCTGATTTTGCTACATATTATAAAACTTGATTTTTCTTTTCTCGTCTTACTCTTATAAGGAAAAAAAAATACATCTGTCTTTTAATGTAATACAATTTCAATACAATTATCTCTTCTTTCAAATGGTTAGTCTTCTCTATTCCTACCCATCACTGGGGGATTGCGTTTGTTCTCTAATATTTTGTTTTGGCTTGTATCAGTGTGTTGGAAAAATCTGTGATGCATTTTCTGCTGCATGAAAGAAGAAAGAATGAGAGAAAGTAAGAAAAAGAAAGAAATTCCTTAGTGCATTTATACTGTGAGCAAGTCATATAGTAAGAGCTCAGTGAATATCTATGTACTGGATGGATACATATAGCCTAGAAAATGTATTCAGAGGTCAGTTACATTAGTCACTTTGCTCACTCTTTTCCTGACCATCCATAGCACATTCTCAAGGCACAATCTTTTTTTTTTTTTTATAATATATGAAATTTATTGTCAAATTGGTTTCCATAAAACACCCAGTGCTCATCCCAAAAGGTGCCCTCCTCAATACCCATAACCCACCCTCTCCTCCCTCCCACCCCCCATCAACCCTCAGTTTGTTCTCAGTTTTTAACAGTCTCTTATGCTTTGGCTCTCTCCCACTCTAACCTCTTTTTTTTTTTTTTTTTTTCTTTTTTCCTCCCCCTCCCCCATGGGTTCCTGTTACGTTTCTCAGGATCCACATAAGAGTGAAACCCTATGGTATCTGTCTTTCTCTGTATGGCTTATTTCACTCAGCATCACACTCTCCAGTTCCATCCACGTTGCTACAAAAGGCCATATTTCATTTTTTCTCATTGCCATGTAGTATTCCATTGTGTATATAAACCACAATTTCTTTATCCATTCATCAGTTGATGGACATTTAGGCTCTTTCCATAATTTGGCTATTGTTGAGAGTGCTGCTATGAACATTGGGGTACAAGTGCCCCTATGCATCAGTACTCCGGTATCCCTTGGATAAATTCCTAGCAGTGCTATTGCTGGGTCATAGGGTAGGTCTATTTTTAATTTTCTGAGGAACCTCCACACTGCTTTCCAGAGCAGCTGCACCAATTTGCATTCCCACCAACAGTGCAAGAGGGTTCCCGTTTCTCCACATCCTCGCCAGCATCTATAGTCTCCTGATTTGTTCATTTTGGCCACTCTGACTGGCGTGAGGTGATACCTGAGTGTGGTTTTGATTTGTATTTCCCTGATGAGGAGCGATGTTCAGCATCTTTTCATGTGCCTGTTGGCCATCCGGATGTCTTCTTGAGAGAAGTGTCTATTCATGTTTTCTGCCCATTTCTTCACTGGGTTATTTGTTTTTCGGGTGTGGAGTTTGGTGAGCTCTTGATACATTTTGGATACTAGCCCTTTGTCCGATATGTCATTTGCAAATATCTGTTCCCATTCCGTTGGTTGCCTTTTAGTTTTGTTGGTTGTTTCCTTTGCTGTGCAGAAGCTTTTTATCTTCATAAGGTCCCAGTAATTCACTTTTGCTTTTAATTCCCTTGCCTTTGGGGATGTGTCGAGTAAGAGATTGCTACGGCTGAGGTCAGAGAGGTCTTTTCCTGCTTTCTCCTCTAAGGTTTTGATGGTTTCCTGTCTCACATTCAGGTCCTTTATCCATTTTGAGTTTATTTTTGTGAATGGTGTGAGAAAGTGGTCTAGTTTCAACCTTCTGCATGTTGCTGTCCAGTTCTCCCAGCACCATTTGTTAAAGAGGCTGTCTTTTTTCCATTGGATGTTCTTTCCTGCTTTGTCAAAGATGAGTTGGCCATACGTTTGTGGGTCTAGTTCTGGGGTTTCTATTCTATTCCATTGGTCTATGTGTCTGTTTTTGTGCCATAGTTTTCTATACTCTATTCTTTAGAAGTCAGTCTTAACTAAGTCCAGCCCACACTGAAGAGGAGAGAAATTAAGATCTGTACCTGGAGCAGAGAGTATTTATAAATATTAATTGGAGTTCTGTAAGAAAGATGTATCTTTTCTAAACCTCATGTTTTAACTAACCATTGGTTCTGTTTTCTATAGTCTGAGTAACAAGTACTTTATTTAAAAAATATTTTAATGTTTATTTTTGAAAGGTGGGGAGGGGCAGAGAGAGATGGGGAAACAGAATCCAAAGCAGGCTCCAGGCTCTGAGTTGTCAGCACAGAGCCCCACGTGGGGCTCGAACCCACAAAACGTGAGATCACAACCTGAGTTGAAGTCGGATGCTTAACTGAGTCACCCAGATGCCCCTACAAGTACTTTAGAATGGTATATAAAACCTTTTTTAAATAAGGAACTTGCTTGAATAGCTAATTTCATTAATGAATTATTCCCCCTATTAACCTGTGATGACCAATTATATTTGATGTGAATTTAACATGATGTTCTTAACCACTGTTTTTTGTTTGTATGCATCTTGGAATAACTCACACATCTTGGAATAACTCGCCCATCTTGTGACTATCCATTAAGACATTTCCTATCATATACTCTCAACAATCTCAAAGGAAATTGACCAGTTATTTGTTTGTGCTATTATGCTAGGACTGTGCCCTAAAAGTATGTTTACCAGTTCCTTTAATAGCTTTTTAATAATTTACTCATTCAATACAACATTCTAACCTTTAATTTTCTTGGACACCGAAGACATTTCTTTTCTTACTTTCATTGCCAGATCCCAGATTCCCTTCCATAATTGTACACAATAAATGTTTGTTCAAATGTTCAGATGGTCAAATCCTCTAGGTTTTCAAAAATGTGATTTAACTGCATTGTGATGTGTTTGTGAATAAACCTGTATAACATTCATTACTAGATGAAAATGATGATGAAGCATAAAGTGGGGAGGAGTAGGTTGAAGATTAGAAAATAAACAGGAAGAAGGGGAGGAAAGAAGGAGAAAAAAGGGAGGAAGGAAGAAGGAAGAAGGAAAAGGGGATAGATGGATGGAGGGAAAATTTAATTCAAAGAAAAATCAAATTCAAATTCTACCTTTCTGTGAGATAACAACCTAAAATCCTCAAACAACTCTCATTGCTTTCCACTTGGATTTCTGTATTATTTTGTATGTATTGCTCCACTTTAAGCAAGAATTCCATGTATAAAAATTTCTTTTGCCAAATGCCATTTACAACGGAATAAGTCAAGTGTAAGGTTTGTGCCCAGAGCGTTTTTCATTAGCATTTCTGTTTGAGGATATTTGTGACTTTCACTTTCAAGGCATTTCTGGACCATACGTGGTTTGTGTCAGCATTTTTCTCATTTTTTAATAGTATGTATATCACTGATTATTAACCTGAGAGAAATATTTTATTTAAGTTTCCTTGTATCAAAATAATTCATTTTATTAAATAATATAAGAAATGTCACTGCCATTGATTTTCTATCCGACATATTTTACACTTCTTAGATTGCATATATCTCTTCTTAATAATGCTGTAAGACTCTTGGGACAATGTATTTTGCTTTTGAAAACTGCATTTGTTTTTATAGCCAAAAAATCTTCTTTGCAGTTTTGAAGTTTAAATGAAGGCTTATTAAATATAACTCTTTCATAATACATACAACATACTTTGCCCTGGCTCACTATGTATCATGGTAATTGATCGTTTTGTTTCAGTGATTTTAATTGTTTTGAAAACCTATTGCTACATGGGTGGGTATCTTTTATTTCTTCATTAAAAGCAGATATAAGTGAATATTCATTTTATAATAATTAGTTATAAAAGCAAAATCTAAAAAACAGGTGTTTCAAAGAAAAATTATATAACAGGTATGAATGCAAATGTTCAAAGGTGCCATCTTTTCCCAAAAGGTGCCATTTTCATTGAATCCTCTCATTATAACAATTCATTTTCCTATTATTTATGTGAATCTGCATATTATTGTGCACACTGTTGTAAGTAAATAGGTGCCTCAAAATTATTTTATTATTATATATTTATGTTAAAATTGCGGTATCACTATTCTATAAATTACGAAGACTGTACTAATGAGTATCTTCAATTTTCATTCACTGGAAGTACAAAGTAATATAAGAATTATGACATTAAGAATTATGACTATATGAATTATGACTTTAAATGAGACATTTTTATCTATGAAATTAGTAGATAAGGTGTTGATAAGGATTATCAATGAAACTTCAATGTTTATAATCATTTCAATGTTTATAAGGAATATTTGAGACTCTAGCAGTGCTATATAAGCATTATTGAAGACACAAATATGTAAATAGAAAACTATGGGATTTTTCCTAAATTATGTTTACCTACCAAAATGGCACTTATGTGCCTTTAGATTTATAATCTTTCTCTCCCTCTTTATCTATCTACCTATCTATCATCTATCTATCGTGTATCTATCTATCTATCTATCTATCTATCTATCATCTTAAAGCACAAACAGGCTGAAAAGGCTATTTCAAAAGGCTTTTGTTTACTTTTGGTGGCTACCAGGAAATTCTGTATGTGTTTGAAATTCAATATCACAGAGCATTTGTCAGTGGCCTCCGGAATATTTTAGTTTAATAGCAAACTTTTAATGTTTAGAATTTCTAAAATTTTAAGTCACCAATGGTGGTTAAAGAGCAATATGCAATATTTAACTCAATATTATATAGTGAAATATTCATATTGTATGTGGTTTCTCATTTCTGTATGTCGTTTTATTATAGTAGTATACACAAGTATACTGAATTCTACTATTGATAGAATTTTAACTTATTTCAAGTTTGAGTCATTTATAGTGTTTCTCAATTTTTTCTTCATGTCTTTGGTAAATGGGTGTGTTCCTGTATATACAATTGTCTATATTAATTACTGAATCACAGAGTATTCATACTCTTCAGGTTTGGTAGCAACTGTCAAAAAGTTTCAAATATTGAGAAAAAATCACCTGTAAAAGAACATATAAATATGATTTAATTTATATATAGTAGAAAAATAGTAAAACTAATCAAAGTGTTAGAAGTCAGAATATTATTTATCCTAGAAAAAGGAAATAGGCAGAAAGGGGTTGCATGGAAACAATCCATCTCTTAATTGTGTTTTGATTTACGGGTATATTCAAGTTTTAAAATTTATTAACTTGAGCAAATATAAGTGCATTTATGAGTTTTGCACTTTTATATACATACATAATAATTCAGTAGAATAATTCAGTAAAATTTGCACTTTTATATACATATATAATTCGGTACATAACAAAATATGGAAAGTTATCCCAAATAAGGCAAGAATGGTTCCTTAGACAGCCCGAAGTTTTTGTCTATTACATATGCCAAACACTTGCTAGCTTTTCTGCAATATCAATCAATGTGCATTTACATGAAGTAACTAATTGTACATTGTATTTAAGGTATTTGAATCTACAAATTTCTGTATGTTTATTCAAAAATATTTAGACACAATTATGTGTCTAAATATGAAGATACAAATACTATAATATAAATACAAAATAGTAAGATACAAGTATTGACCAAACCCAATAAACATACCACAAAGATAATCATGGAATAATAGGAAAAGCAAGCAAACAAGCAATTGCCTATTAGCTGCTACAGTCAGACTGACTATACATTGCAGTTTGCTCCAATTTAGATTAATTTCAGTATTCAATTATTAACTTCCTCTTAAATTAAAAAAAATCCCATTGCACAATAATTTGTATGATCAACCTAGCTATACTTGAGTTTAAGATCAAAATATTATAAACATCTGCAAAGGGAGTTAGCAAACTCTGCTACAAGTTGGGTGTTTTTGTTTTGTTTCGTTCTGTTTGTCTTGAGTTGGTTCAGTGGGAGCAAGAACAAAAGCATTGGGATGTATATTTAAGGAATGCTACGGTGTGTGTATGGTTAAGAAAGAGCGGAAGTAGAAGAGAGTGAAAAGCTGAGTCCAAGGGAGTAGAAATGATATGTAAAAGTCCAACAACCCTGACATAACTGGGTATACTTAGAGAATAGAAAATTCAATGGAACTAAAATTTTAGCACACATAGGAGGTAGCAGTAGAAGATTCAACTGGATGTGTGGGTTGAGGATACATTGCAAGATACCTTGCACGTTACGTTGAGCAATAGGAAGCCAATTAAGTTTGGTATGAAAAAAAGTTGGCACGTTCTTTTTTGGTGGTTTTTAAAAATGACAGTTCAGCCAACTATGGGTTTGATCAATTGGAATGTAGGGAAAACTGATGTTCATGCAATATAAGAGAAAAGACTCATAAAACTCCAGGAAAAAGATGATGATTTTATGACCTCACAAAAGCAGTGGCTCTGGAGGAAAAAAGCTCCCTTTTAAAGACATTTCTAATGTATAATTGATGGAATAAATTTGATGTCACATTGATTGGAGGTGGGGAAAATGTGGAAAGGGGCATGAAGGAAAAGAGATGTTAGTAATGACTGGTGTTTCTAGCTTGATAGTGCTCTATGGTAGTGACTTTCAGACTAGGTTATTCATGCCCCGGAGGTGCTCATAATCATTTCATAAATAATTATAAGTCAATCACTTTCTAGATCTGCAAAATTTATTTGTTATATTCTTGAATAGATGTTTAAAGAGAATGTGTCTGTGGCTCCTTTTTCTTCTACAATTTTAAGGAAGCAGAGGCACAACCATATGGCACCTGTTGGGATATTACTCTGGTACATCATCCAGCTTGAAGATTGTCTTTTTGCCAACATAAAAGGAGAAATTATAAGGATTATTGCCTGATTTTGCACTTATTAATAACAATAAAAATATATATTTTTGGGTAGAATTATTTTAAATATTTTCTGTTCAGTAATATTTAAAGAGGAATAATAGAGTGATAAATAATTGAAAATATTTTGATGACAAACTTGATTTTTATTTTTATTTATTAAGTTTATTTTTGAGAAAGAATGCAAGTGGGGGAGGGGCAGAGAGAGAGAGAGAGAGAGAATCTCAAGCAGGCCCTTTACTGTCAGTGCAGAGCCCTATGTAGGGCTCAAACCCACAAACCATGAGATTATAACCGGAGCTGAAATCAAGAATAGGACACTTAACTGATTGCGCTACCCAGGTGTCCTGACAAACATAATTTTTAAAATAAAACTTGGGATTAACTTAAAGTATCAAGTGACATTTCTTCAAGAATTCTCGTTGTATTCTTAAATACCTAGTTATGTGAATGTTTCTCGATATCTTAACCTATAAAAAGGATAGGATGTAGAAAAGCCATGTCTTTCTAGCTGTAACTAAACCATCCACGAAATATAACAATGGCATAGCATAAAAGATAAGACCCTTGAATTCATACAGCTTAACAACAAAAAACAAATAATACAGTTAAAAAATGGGCAGTAGATCTGAATAGACATTTTTCCAAAGAAGAACTACAGATGACAGCAGTCACATGAAAAGATGCTCAACATCACTGATCATCAGGGAAACGCAAATCCAAACCTCACACAAGTCACAATAGCTAGTATCAAAATGACAAGAAATAACAAGAGATAGCAAGGATGTGGAGAAAGGGAACCTATGTGCACTGTTGGTGGGAATGTAAATTGGTGAAACCACTGTGAAACCCAGTATGAAATTTCCTCAAAAATTAAAATTAGGACTACCATGTGATCCAGTAATTGCACTTCTGGGTATTTACCTAAAGAAAACAAAACCACTAATTTGAAAAGATATCTGTACCCCTATGTTTACTGCAGAATTCTTTACAACAGCTAAGACATGGAATCAACCTGTGTCTGTCAATAGATAAATGGATAAAGAAGATATGGTGTGTATATACAATGGAATATTACTCAGCCATAAGAACAAATGAAATATTTCCATTTGTAACATCACAGATGGAATTAGAGGGTGTTATGCTAACTGAAATGTCAGAGAAAGAAAAAATGCCATATGATCTCATTTATATGTAGAATATAAAAAACAAAACAAAACAAAAAACAGATAAACAACATAAACAGAGACTCCTGAATACAGAGAACTGCTGGATGCCAGAGAGGAGGGGGGTGGGGAAGTGAAACAGATAAAAGGAATTAAGAGGTACAGATTACCAGTGTTAAAATAGATAAATCAGGGAAATGAAACTATAGCATAGGGGTTTCAGTCAGTAATATTATAATCACTCTGTAAGGTAAAGACACTTAACGTGGTGAACATTTTGTAACGTATATATAATTGTTGAATCACTAACTTGTACATTCAAAACTAATATAATATTATAAAAATCAAAAGCACACCCATCTAATCCATTAGACTACATATTTTCAATTAAGTGTTTATGTCTTATATTGTTATCAATAAAATTGTTACATATTTATGTTATTTTGTTCAATGATAAAATGCTAATATTTGTCATGACTGCCTAATCCAGATGATTTTTCTTAATATTTAGATTGTTATAGTTGCAGAATATTTTCTAAAAATTAAGTTCTTTGTACAAATAAGTTTTTATGCAGAGAAGTATGAAAAATGAGCATAACATTTATTATATTGAGAAAACTGATTTAGTATGTATAAATCTATTATATTAAGAGAAAAGAATATGAGGTTATTATAATGGAAATCTGAGTCAAAATGGAAATAGAGTTATTTAAATTTCTGCCTATTAAACAAGAGATTTTTAACTTTATTTTTAAGGTATTATCATAATACCTCCCACTTATAAGGTGCTTACTTTGTTCGAGAAAATTTTCTAAGTGCTTTTCTTATATTAGTCATTTTAATTCTCATAATAACTCTACAAAATTTGTCTTATTTTTATCTTCGCTTAAAGAAGGGAAACTGAAGCATAAGAGAATTAGATTGCTTGCCTGTAGTCATACAAGCAATTAGGGAAGAACCAAGGGTGAAACCAGACAGTCTGGCCCCATAAACCTTGCTGTTAACCACTGTGCTAAACTAACAGAGTATCAGTTGATGTGGTTTTCATATTCCTTCACATAAATTTAATTTTGAGACTGTTACTTTTTTAATAATTCAATATTTATAGAAATTTCCCCAAAGCATGTACTTTTTAGTTTTTCAAAATTATAGGATATCTTAGATGCCATCTTAAGCCTATGTAAAGAGGGAATATTTTTTCTAAATTATTAATGGCATGTAGGGAAAACATATTTGAAGCCCTCTGAGTTAATAGCATTGTGTTAAGCATGCATGATCTGGAGCCAAAATGAAAGTACAGATTTGTCACCGGGTTTATGTACTAGCTGTAGCCACGTCCTACTCATGAGTCTTTTGGAAATTGTCAATTTCTTCTTTTTAAAATGTTTATTTAAAGGGGGACAGAGGATCTGAAGTGGGCTCCACTCTGACAGCAGTGAGCCCAATACAGGGCCCAATCCCATGAACCATGAGATCATGACCTCAGCCAAAGTTGGACACTCAACTGAGCCACCCATGTGCCCCCCAAAATTGGCAATTTCTTACAGAAGAAAAAGAACAAAAAGAAAAACTGATCTGTGGTGAAAGAAGAGTTCAAATTTAGATATACCCAATTTGATAAGCCTAAATAATATCTCAATATCATGTCCTTAATGTATTTAAAAACATGGACTGACACATTTGGTGACAGATTCCTTCCAGTGGAATTCAGATATCACTCTTTGAGGACTCCTTTTTCTGTCCCCATTAAATCGGTCAAATTTTCTTCTAGTTGCCAACATATCCCCAATGTTTCTTATGCTTGAAATATTATTATTCATTTAATCCTTGTCTTAAGCAGACAGGGTCCCTTAAGACAGGAAATGTATCTTGATTCACCTCTACAACCCCAGTTGCTGATACAGAAGCCATCAGAAATTACCTCCACCATAATTTACAGTAGATTACATAAATTTACATAAATTGCAGATGTTGTTGATCTACAGGGATTTATGACGCTACCCAGTGGAACACTATGAAACCGAGAATAAGTAAAAATAAATATATGAATGAATGAACGAATGAATGATGAACCAAAGATTGTATCCGAGGAAACCTTATATAGCAATTTAAAGCTTGTGTGCTAAATGCATAAAAATAATAACAGATATATTCAATTTTTACAATATTAGTGAAATAGCAATATTATCACTTTAAGCTGGTACCTGAAATCTGCCTTTGTATCTAATATGGAAATAAGAAAAAATTGCATTTACATTAGATGTGTATAAGAACATAATGATTTGCAGGAGCAGATGGTAAAATCCACCAAGGCAGCACAGGAACAGTTAAAAGCAGAAGCTCTTGGGCGCCTGGGTGGCTCAGTTGGTTAAGCGTCAGACTTCGGCTCAGGCCATGATCTGGCAGTTCATGAGTTCAAGCCCCACATCTGGCCCTGTGCTGATACCTTGGAGCCTGGAGCCTGCTTCGGATTCTATATCTCCTGCTCTTTTTGTCCCTAACTCACTCTCATTCTTTCTCTGTCTCTCACAAAAATAAATAAACATTAAAAAAAAAAAAAAAAAGAAGCAGCAGCAGCTCTGGGCTTCCGATTTATACACCACTTCCTCCAAACTGTGCGACTTTGGGCATTTTTTCTCTATCTCTCCTTTTCTAGGTTATTGTCTTTAAACTGTTATCTTAACAGTACATAGCTTATAAGGAGAGTGAAAAGATCAAATTAGGCACCTGTTGAAGTATAGAACACAGAGGCAAGCAAACGCTTGTTAGTGTCCACAAAAGTGAAAACTTGCAGAGAGGAAGAGAGAATAGAGATGCTAAATCTCCTACCAAGTTATATTTTAATATGTGTCCAGTGTGGATTAGTTTAATGGCTACTTGTTATTAAGCATGTTGAATTTCAAGAACTTTCTATTTTTTTTTTAACATTTATTTTATGAGAGAGAGAGAGACAGAGACAGAGACAGAGAATCTGAAGCAGGCTCCAGGCTCCGAGGTGTCACCACAGAGCCTGTTTTGGGGCTTGAACCCACCAACCGTGAGATCATGACCTAAGCTGAAGTCGGACACTTATCCACCTGAGCCACCCAGGTGCCCCTAGAATTTCAAGAACTTTCTAAACTCCTTTTTTTGAACCCCTTTCCTTTCAATGAAAAGAGCTTATGATTGCAAATTCTAAAATCCCAAATTGATCAAATATCTAGTATTTAGCTCTTCAGTGTTTTGCTTTGTTTTTTTTTTTTTTTTTTTTTTTTTTTTTTTTTTATTGATTGTATGCCTCCTTCAAATCAGTAAACTGCAGGTATAGGCATATTTCACTAATAAATATGTATAGATCAGTACTGCATTGCTTGGAGAAAATTGAACTTAAAGATTATCTTGCCTTAGGATTGTTGTCCATGCTGCCTCTGTGGACTGGCTATGTAGCTGCAAACCCAGTAGTGTGAAGGGAGGAAGCGTAATTATTTAGTGCCTCACTCTGTATTGCTCAGAAAGATTAGTGTTTTTAAGTCAGAGTTAGGTTCACAGTAACTTATGCTGCCAAAGAACAACAGCAAACAACCTTTTATTCTACTACTGACTGGGGAGTTGTCATGAAGCAGATTTGATTTCTAACGTGGTTCCTGAATATATGTTATTTTCATGATCATTTTATTTCTCTCATAAACATAGTCAAAGTATGTTTAATTCATATTTATTATTTCTTATTTATTACAGTTTACTTATTTATTTTTGAGAGACGCAGAACACAAGTGGGAGAGGGGCACAGAGGGAGGGAAAGAGAGAGTATCCCAAGCAGGTTCCACATCGTCAGTGAGGAGCCCTATGCAGAGCTTGAACCCATAAACCATGAGATCATGACCTGAACCGAAGTCAGATGCTTAACCGACTGAGCCGTCCAGGTGCCCCTAATTTGTATTGGTGAATATGTCATCACATAGAAGATACATTTTCCTCTCATGGAACATGGACGTCTTACTTTCTTTAAGCTTTTATATCAACAGATTTTTCTAGCACATACCAAACAACTAAATGCAGTCAAACCTCTTTCATGTGTGGGGCATTAATTTGGAATTTATCATAATTTAGATAAAACTTTTTTTGGTTTCAGTATTGAAAGGATGAATATATGTCTACATCTCTAAACTTTACTGAATCTATGGGAGCAAACATTTTTCCAAGAAAATTAATTTGTAAAATATTAGAGAATATATTTAAGCTATTTAAGTGTTTTTAAATACTTTTATTTTCTAGGTATTTTATATACAAATTAGAAATAACACTTTATATTTTTATAATAATAATATTTTACATTGATTTTAGATATGCTGAATGCTTTATATGATTGCTTTATTTAATCCTCCCTCAGACAAACTCATTATGTCCCATCTACCACACAGCAAGCTACGTGAGGACCAGGACTGTATTTCTATTCCTCACTTTACTCCCCTCCAAACTTAGCACTTAAATTTTCATTGAATAAAACATTATTCTTCCTAGTGTCTGTATACAGTAAGTCCTCAAGACCAAGAAATGATAAGAAAAAGAATATGCTTCTTGTCAAATATCATGCCTTTAATAAAAGATTTGTCTGGATTTGTCTCAAGCAATCTAACCAAGAGCCTGAACACTTAAGTACTTATATCTAACAAACTATGGACACCTCTAAATGCTACTAATTTATTTACCTGAGTAAATTCCTCCTTGTTTTAAAATAAAAAGTTCTTTAAGCAAACTCTTAGATATAGGAGGCAAATGTGAAATGAGGCGATTATTAGTTTTGCTCTTAGGCTACCTCGGGTTAGACTAGCACATGTTACACATGGAATGCTGAGAGGAACATAAAAGAATATTCAGATTATGACCAAGCAAAATAGGTATGTGGCAAGACAGTTGTCTGCAAACTATACTGTGCAGAGACAATATTCAAAAATTGTAATAGTTTTTAATTCCCTTGCCTTTGGGGATGTGTCAAGTAAGAAATTGCTGCAGCTGAGGTCAGAGAGGTTTTTCCCTGCTTTCTCCTCTAGGGTTTTGATGGTTTCCTGTCTCACATTCAGGTCCTTCATCCATTTGAGTTTATTTTTGTGAATGATGTAAGAAAGTGGTCTAGTTTCATTCTTCTTCATGTTGCTGTCCAGTTCTCCCAGCACCATTTGTTAAAGAGACTGTGTTTTCTCCACTGGATATTCTTTCCTGCTTTGTCAAAGATTAGTTGGACATAGTTTTGTGGATCTAGTTCTGGGGTTTCTATTCTATTCCATTGGTCTATGTGTCTGTTTCTGTGCCAATACCATGCTGTCTTGATGATTACAGCTTTGTAGTAGAGGCTAAAGTCTGGGATTGTGATGCCTCCTGCTTTGGTCTTCTTCTTCAAAATTCCTTTGGCTATTCGGGGCCTTTTGTGGTTCCATATGAATTTTAGGATTGCTTGTTCTAGTTTCGAGAAGAATGCTGGTGCAATTTTGATTGGGATTGCATTGAATGTGTAGATAGCTTTGGGTAGTATTGACATTTTGACAATATTTATTCTTCCAATCCATGAGCAGGGAATGTCTTTCCATTTCTTTAAATCTTCTTCAATTACCTTCATAAGCTTTCTATAGTTTTCAGCATACAGATCTTTTACATCTTTGGTTAGATTTATTCCTAGGTATTTTATGCTGCTTGGTGCAATTGTGAATGGGATCAGTTTCTTTATTTGTCTTTCTGTTGCTTCATTGTTAGTGTAAAAGAATGCAACTGATTTCTGTACATTGATTTTGTATCCTGCAACTTTGCTGAATTCATGTATCAGTTTAGCAGACTTTTGGTGGAGTCTATCGGATTTTCCATGTACAATATCATGTCATCTGCAAAAAGCAAAAGCTTGACTTCATCTTTGCCAATTTTGATGCCTTTGATTTCCTTTTGTTGTCTGATTGGTGATGCTAGAACTTCCAGCACTATGTTAAACAACAGCGGTGAGAGTGGGCATCCCTGTCGTGTTCCTGATCTCAGGGGAAAGCTCTCAGTTTTTCCCCATTGAGGATGATATTAGCTGTGGCTTTTCATAAATGCCTTTTATGATGTTTAAGTATATTCCTTCTATCCCGACTTTCTTGAGAGTTTTTATTAAGAAAGGATGCTGAATTTTATCAAATGCTTTTTCTGCATTGATTGACAGAATCATATGGTTCTTATCTTTTCTTTTATTAATGTGATGTATCACATTGATTGATTTGCGAATGTTGAACCAGCCCTGCAGCCCAGGAATGAATCCACTTGATCATGGTAAGGCAGGAGATTTAAAAGCAAAAATGAACTATTGGGACCTCATGAAGATAAAAAGCTTCTGCACAGCAAAGGAAACAATCAACAAAACTAAAAGGCAACCAACGGAATGGGAAAAGATATTTGCAAATGACATATCAGACAAAGGGCTAATATCCAAAATCTATAAAGAACTCACGAAACTCCACACCTGAAAAACAAATAATCCAGTGAAGAAATGGGCAGAAAACATGAATAGACACTTCTCTGAGGAAGACATCCAGATGGACAACAGGCACATGAAAAGGTGCTCAACATCGCTCCTCATCAGGGAAATACAAATCAAAACCACACTCAGATACCACCTCACACCAGTCCGAGTGGCTAAAATGAACAAATCAGGAGACTATAGATGCTGGAGAGGATGTGGAGAAACGGGAACCCTCTTGCCCTGTTGGTGGGAATGCAAATTTGTGCAGCCACTCTGGAAAACAGTGTGGATGTTCCTCAAAAAATTAAAAATAGATCTGCCCTGTGACCCAGCAATAGCACTGCTAGGAATTTACCCAAGGGATACAGGAGTGCTGATGCATAGGGGCACTTGTACCCCAATGTTTACAGCAGCACTTTCAACAATAGCCAAATTATGGAAAGAGCCTAAATGTCCATCAACTGATGAATGGATAAAGAAATTGTGGTCTATATACATAATGGAATACTAGGTGGCAATGAGAAAGAATGGAATCTGGCCCTTTGTAGCAACGTGGATGGAACTGGAGAGTATTATGCTACATGAAATAAGTCATAAAGAGAAAGAAAGATACCATATGTTTTCACTCCTATGTGGATCCTGAGAAACTCAACAGAAGACCATGGGTGAGGGGAAGGAAAAAAAAAAAGGTTAGAGAAGGAGGGAGCCAAAGCATAAGAGACTCTTAAAAACTGAGAACAAACTGAGGGTTGATGGGGGGTGGGAGGGAGGTGAGGGTGGGTGATGGCTATTGAGGAGCGCACCTGTTAGGATGAGCACTGGGTGTTGTATGGAAACCAATTTGACAACAAATTTCTTATGGAAAAAATAAAAATAAATAAATAAAATCTTCTGATTCTAAAAAAAAAAAATTGTAATAGTTTCCCTCAGTCATGTCTGCACAATCTACTATACATAGCTTATTCATCATAAAGAACACCTCCTCTTTTGCCTATGATAGTTATGCATACTCTACGTTTTAGGAAGATATGACTGTCAGGAAAAAAATCTAAAACATGGAAATCAATAAAGAATACAGCATGCCATCCAATGTCACCTAGAAACACTGTTTTAGAAAGCTCATTCAAAAATTATTTCATGCTCTCAGAAACTTTAAGTGTAATTGATTTTGTAATTTAACATTTAAATAAACTGAATTTACAGGATAACTTGTAAATTTCCGTTTAGAATAAAAGATACCACCAAAGTTGTTTTTTTGTTTATTTTGTTAAATTCTCTCTGATGCAAGTTTTATATCTAACTATTGTTTTAACAGTTGTTTTTTTTTTTCAAAATGAATATGAAGGGCCAGTTCTTCAAAATACTTTATTTTTAACCATCTAGTAATTCTTTCATTAGTTAATGGGTTGAGTAAAATATTTCTTGTGCTTTTTCTATATTTGTATGAGAGTCATGTTTTAACTGAACATTATACTTTAAATATATGCAAGGTGACAATGGCCTTAGCCAAAGATTACCAGGTATATTTTTGTGTTTGAAAAATTGGACTTTTTATTCATTACAGTGAGGGATCATGTACATATTGGGTATTTGAGTATTTCAGTGACAGAATGATAGAAAGAACTTATTATAAGATTTGGGCTTTTATGAAGTGGTATTAGAAAAGTTTAAGGGAGCAGGGCTTTACTTTGGATTGGATGCTGTCAGGAAGCAGGAATAATTTTATGATTGGGTACCTAAATAGATCTTATCCAGAAGGAGGTAAAAATAGAATGAAACTAAAACTATGATTGGAAAAGAAGCAGCAATCATTCACATTTCTCTTTCTTAAAATAAAACAATAACAGCAATAACAACAACAATAATAATAACACACTCCTCTGATTCAAGGATTGTGGGAAGGAGAAGGAAGACAGGCCAGAAGGGACAGATGTCAGATGTGTACTTCCCAAATTGTTGCTAGGGGACGTGGCACATTTAGATCAGGAGCTAGGCATCTCACCTTGCCATATCTTGCTAAAAAGTTTACTAGATTAGAATCCCTTGAAGGAAAGGGTATCTCTGCACTGAGCGCTGGGGAACAGACCTCCTGGGGGTCACAGGGAGAAGAGGTGAGACAGGGTCAGCCAGGGATTGCTAACAGGTTCTGAGCAAACCTGAGACCCAGACCACAGAGCTCATCAGCCACAGATTCAGATTCCTTCCGTTCATGTGGGCAGAACAGACATTCCCAAGTTGACAAAAGGTAAGATTCTTGAAACAGGTCATGGATACCTTGTTCAAGGACATAATTCTTCCCTCCAGCTGTGGAATTGCATAATCGACACCACACATCCACACTTTTGTGCACACACACACACACACACACACACACACATCACAGACTGAGGGATTAACCGGAGACACTGAGTCTTTGCTTCATAGGACACCAAAGTAACTACCTGAATGAACTACTTATGTTACCAGATTAAGCTATACTAAATATTCCAGTCAACACTGAGCTGCTACTCTTTTTACAAAAAGCTGATGTTTAGAGGGAAGGCAAGATAGCTACAGAAAAAAAAAATCAATAGACTATGCATTTGAGATAGAGTGTGAAATAAAATTTTGACCCATAAAATGGACTTATGACACTCAATTCATATCAACTATTGGTATATTTATTGTATTTAATTAGTCACCTATTAAATATATAATTATACTGAGTACTAATCAATCCCTATGTTGAAAATAATTTTGTTGGATTAAGGTTAAAAAGGGAAATCGTGTTTTAGTATTCATTTTTGTACCAAACTGGATATACAAAAACTGTTTTTAAATTTTTCAGTAAACCAAATTAATCACAGCCAAATGGCAGAACATTACTAAGCAGTTTTTAAGTCATTAGGTATATATCATGAATAGATAGCAATAGTTTATCATGTATTCTTTTTACTACAAATGACTTATTTTGCATTGTTATAAATTATGAGACAAAATATAACAGGGTTAATCTATTAAACCTATGAACCAACCCAACAGCTCAGGAAATAAATAAAATAGAACCATTTATACTACGGTGTGCAATTACCAGACCCTTATATTTTACTAAACATCTATCATCTATTTATCAATAATTATTTCAGAACTATATTCAATATAGAGATATCAATATATGCTCAGCCCATAACTTGCCTTTATTGTTGAGCATTTCTTCTTTTTTTAAAAGGTTTATGTATGTTGATTCGTGGATCTGGGTAATTTTTAATAGGAATACAGTATTCCTTTTCACAATATTGCAACTTTCATACCCACCCCCTTCCTGATGAATAGAGCATTTCTATGGTTAGTTATTATAAATTATTTGTGATAAACTTAGATTTTTCTGTTAGTACCCAAGTAAAAAAGTTAT
This sequence comes from Leopardus geoffroyi, assembly GCF_018350155.1. Classification (NCBI taxonomy): domain Eukaryota; kingdom Metazoa; phylum Chordata; class Mammalia; order Carnivora; family Felidae; genus Leopardus; species Leopardus geoffroyi. The sequence continues at coordinate 95,128,946 of NC_059338.1, read as the reverse complement.
ATGTCATGCATATCCATGCATGTCTTCAAATTTACTAGAAATTTCCAAATTACTTTCCAAAGTGCTTTTATTATTTTGAATCCCATCATAGTGTTTCAGTGTCTATGTTTCATACTACCAGACATTTAAAGTTTTTGTTTCAATCTGATGCTATCTTAAAGACTTCCCCTAAAGTCTTTACAGAAAGTTTGCTTTTCTACATGTAGGAAAAAGAAATAGGAAAAGGATGCACTTCATCTACCTCTGTTTCATAGCTTCCAAAGCAGGTACTTTCATGGGCTGCATCTTCCTGAGCTTTATTTCAAGGCAAACTATTTTTTCTCAAGCGTAGAAACCTATGGTCAAACTCTGAGGCAGTCTTTGTAACTCAATACAAAGTAAACAAGAATTTTGTTTGATATTTACTTAGGTGGGGTGGGGGTGGTATTTTTCATCCACCCTAAATGAATGTATTTCAGATAAACAGAGTGGATCTAAATGTTGTGGAAACCTAAATATGAAATAAATAGAACCAGTTTTGATACTTTCACTAAAAAGGAAAATGTTTAAAACACCTGTTCGCAAATTTGTGCATAACTACCTGTAATTTCTTATGTTTAAAACAATGAAATTCATGATGTTAAATTCAGTTCCATTTGTTTTTCCATAATGTTTTTTAAAAAGTATCTTATCAAAAATGCTTTACACTGAAGAAAACAAGATGAATTATTACCAGATGTAAATGAAAGCAAAATATGGTAACAATTTTGCTCAGAAAGTATGATTAGAAAGATTGTCTTTTTACATTATTCATTTACTTCTCCTTTGCCTCAAAGTTTTTTGAACATGGAAAACTTAAGTTTCCTAGTGGAAGTAAACTCTGATAATGGCATCTTTAGATCTATGATGTTTAGATTTTCAAATTTTTTTCGATTTTTTCCCATATCACATAGAATAATAGCCAAAGTTCTCAGCATAGCCTTTAGAGCTCAAGTTGATCTGGCCTCTGCCTAGCCCTCACACTTCATTTCATAGATTTCTCCCCCTTCATAAAAAGCTCCACCACATTCCATATTTTTAATTGTTTTCCATTCCTTCACTTTGACAATATTTCTTCCAGGAAAAGGACTTTGCTTTTATAAAGGTGTATCTACAAGTGCTCTCCCACTTAGCTTTTGCATAGCTGTTTCTTTTTATATAGATTTTTGGAAAACTATTATATCCCCTCATAGAGACATTTCCTGGCCCCTCTAGTCAAATTAACAGTCACGATTTAGCTTGCCATCTGGTTTATTTTTGTCATAGTATAACGTATTTCACTGTTCCATGATGTCAATAAGAGTAAGAAAGAATATTATTTTATAAAACATTGAGAAAGAAAAAAATTGCTGCCAATTTATATTACAATGCAATAATATAGTATTGCTTAGACATTTTATTTATATCTTTTAAAAGAGATTCCTTAGAATTGATTACATAAATATTTTTCACATTAATGCTTCTTTTCACATTATTATATATTGAAGTCAAATATGCATGCACTTACCGAAATCTGTAATGAGTTTTTCCCAGCCATACAATTTCCCACGTAAAAGTTGGAACAAGCCATTGAAGATAGGAGTATAATAGATGCCAAATAAATTTGAGACACAGCGTACTGAGTGAAGACAAATTTCAGATACCTAAATAATTTCTATCCATATTTTTTACCCAGATTCATTGAAGAATTATGGACAAATAAAGACTGTATATATATTTAAGGTATACAACATGATGTTGTGGAACCATGTAAATTTATTACCCTAATCAAATTAATTACCATACCCATTACCTCATATACCACTTTTTTTTGTCCAAGTTGTGAAAATAATTGCAATTTACTCTCTGAGCAAATTTCAAGTATGCAGTGCATTACTATTAAACATAGAAAATGTAGTTAATAAAGATGTATATTCCACATATTTGAATGTTTTCACGATCTGTGGCCTAGAGGAAAATACTAAAATAATCATGAGACTCCAACGAGTTTACAGTCAAAGGAATGATTAAAAATGCAATTTATTGTTGATGAAAAAATATGATGTATATAGGATATTTACAAAGGAAATTTAAATACATTGCCAAATAATGTATTTATACTCGCTGTAAAAAATGTTAAAACAAAACAAAAGAAGATATTTATATACACGGCAGAGGGAGAAGATTTACATCTGGACTTTGATTAGAATGTTTGTATTATGGGGCGCCTGGGTGCTCAGTTGGTTAAGCGTTTAACTTCGGCTCGGGGCACGATCTTACGGTTTGTGGGTTCAAAACCCACATCCAGCTCTGTGCTGACAGCTGGGAGCCTGGAACCCGCTTCGGATTCTGTGTTTCCCTCTCTCCACTCCTCCCCCACTTGCACTCAGCTTCTCTCTCTCTCTTTCTCTCTCTCTCTCTTTCAAAAACAAATAAACATTAAAAACATTTAAAAAAGAATGTTTATGTTATTATTCAGGCTCTATAACTTACAGTTAATCCCACATATATTACTTGATGATATGAGCACTCATCTAATATTTATTTATTTATTTATGAGGATTAATGAGACAGCACATTCAATGAATTTAGCAAAGTGGCATGGCATTAATTGTAATAATAAAAATAAGCACTCCATAAAAGAATAGATTATTATGTTTCATGTTTTCACAGTTTGAGATAAGTATAAAAATAGTGACTTTTAAAATTTTTTATATAAAATATGTTGTGTTTAGCAGCAAAGATTTTAATGAAGAGATTTAAACCTTTATTTTAATGTATCGGGAAATTATCCTTTGGCAATAATGACAAGATCACCATCTAGTGGCCAATCATCCTGAATTACAGACACGTGGTCCCAACAAAACTGGAAAGGCTCTCAGAAATAACAAACTCAGTCCTGGTAAGCACAGACTAGATTTAATATACTTATTTTAAATCTGAAAGATGATGGTGTGTTTAGAGTGGAACCCAACAGATACCATATTCACACAAAGGGTGTGATAGAACATAGAAGTTTGTTAAAAATACTTTTAAAAGATACACACAAACTACAACATATTTGATGAAGTATATAGGAGGTAACCTTTGTCAGACACAATATGGAGTATGTATGTAAGAGACAATATATTTTAGAGTAGAGATAAGGAACATGGGCCCTTGATTTAATCACTTTTTTTTTTTTTTTTTCATAAATTTCAGCTCTGTCACTGTCCAACTTTAGGGCTTTGGCAAGTTTTTTAAAGTCAAGTTATTTAACCTAATTATTTGCATATATTTGTAAATCATAGCAATATTATGAGGATAATAGTGTTTTTTTTTTCCTTTGGATATATTCCTAGAAATGGAATTCCTGGATCATACAGTAGTTCTATTTTAACCTTTGAGTATTGTCAATACTGTTTTCCACAATGGCTATACCAATTTACAGTTCAATCCGTACATAATACACAATGGTTCCCCTTTCTTCACATCTATGTCACCATTTGTTATCTGCCTTTTGGATAATGAGCATTCTAATAGACATGAAGTAATATCTCACTGTAGTTTTGATTTTTATTTACCTAATGGCTAGTAATGTTGACCATCTTTTCTTGTATCCATTGGCCTTTCATATCTCTTCTTTAGATAAATATCTGTTCAGATCCTTTGCCCATTTTTCAGTTAGGTGTGTGTGGCTTTGTTATTGGGTTGTAGTCTTTATGTATTTTGTATATTAACCCCTATTTCAGATATATAGTTTCCAACTATTTTTCCCATTACAAAGGTTGTCTTTTTACTTTATTAATGGTTTCTTTTGCTGTGCAGAAGCATTTTAGTTTGATGTAGTTCCAAGTGCTTAGTTTTGATTTTGTTGGTTATGCCTAGGTGTCACATCCAAAATATCATTATCAAGACCCATGCCCAGAGGTTTTATTCCTATGATTTCTTCTAGGAATTTCATGGTTTCAGGTCTTACATTTCAGTCTTTAATGCATTTTGAGTTTCTTTTTGTGAGTGATGTAAGTTATGGGCCTGGTTATATTCTCTTACATGTGAAATTCAGTTATCTCAGCATCATTTACTGAAAAGTCTGTCATTTTTCCATTGAGTATTCTTGGTTCTCTTGTCAAATATTAGTTGATTACATGTGCTTTGATTTATTTTTGGGCTCTTGATTCTGTTCTGTTGCTCTTTTTGTCTGTTTTTATGCCAATACCATCCTGTTTTGTTGGCTATACCTTTCTAGTATAGCTTGAAATGAGGAAGTGTGATGCCTCCGGCTATATTTTTCTTTCTCAGGATTTCTTTGACTTTTTGGAGTCTTGTGGTTCTATATAAATGTTAGGAGTGTTTTTTCTAATGCTGTGAAATATGTCATTGGAATATTGGTAGGCATTGTATTAAATTATGCTTTTGGTACTATTGACATTTTAACACTATTAATTCTTTCAACTATGAACACGGATACCTTTCCATTTACTTGTATCTTCTTTTATTCCTTAATCAGAGTCTTCTGATTTTTGGAGTTTAGCTCTCTCATCTCCATAGGTAAATTTATTACTAAATATTTTATTGTTTGGATGTTGTAGTAAATGGGATTAATTTCTTTATTTCTTTTTCATAAAACTTGTTGTTAGTGTACAGAAGTGCTACTGATTTTTGGAAGTTAATTTCATATCTTGCAACTTTACTGAATTCATTGATTAGATCTTTTTTTTTCAATATATGAAATTTGTCAAATTGGTTTCCATACAACACCCAGTGCTCATCCCAAACATTGATTAGATCTAACAGCTTTTTGTTTCAGTCTTTAGGATTGTCTCTCTATAAAATCATGTCATCTGCAAATAGGAACCATTTAATTCTTCCTTTCCAATTCTGATACTTTTTATTTCTTTTTCTCACCTACTAACTCTTGCTAGGACTCCTAGTACTATAATGAGCAGGAGTGGAGAGAGTGGACAGCCTTGTCTTGTTTCTGATCTTAGAGGAAAAGCTTTCAACATTTCAGCATTGACTATGATGTTAGCTTTTGCCTCTCATGTACAGTATTTATTATGTTGAGTTATGTTCCTTCTATGCCTCATTTGTTAACAGTTTTTTGTCATGAACGATTGTTGAGAAATGTCATGGTTTTTTTCTGTGCCTATTGAGATGATCATATGATTCTTTTCTTTCATTCTATTAAAGTGATACATCACATTGACTTACTTGCACGTGTTGAAATATCTTGCAGCACAGATATAAATCCCACTCGATCATGGTGAATGATCCTTTGTGCTGCTAAACTCAGTTTGCCAGGTTTTGGTTTTTTTTTTTTTGAGAATTCATCCTTTTATTCATTAAGAATATAAGCCTGTAGTTTTCTTTTTATAGTAGGTTTTTCTGGTTTTATTATCAGGATAATGCTGACCTCATAAGATGAGTTTGAGAGTGTTCCTCCTCTTTGATTTTTTAGAAGAGTTTGAGAGGCATTGGTGTTAATTCTTCTTTAGATATTTGGTAAAATTCACCAGTGAAGCCATCTGGTCCTTGGCTTTTCTTCATCGGGAGATTTTTTATTACTAATTTAATCTCTTTACTAATAATTTGTCTATTCATATTTTCTATTTCTTCCTGGTTCAGTCTGGATAAGTTGTGTGTTTCTAACAATTTTTCCATTTTTCTCTAGGTTGACCAGATTGTTGGCATTTAGTTGTTCATAGTAGCTTTTTATGATCCTTTGAACTTCTATGGCATCAGTTGTAGTAACCTTTTTCATGGAAAATTTTGTTGATTTGGGTCCTTTCTTTTTAAGATTCTTGTATCCCATACTTAAGTTTTATTAATTCAATTTATTAGTTACTCAAGATTTATTTATTGGGGCGCCTGGGTGGCGCAGTCAGTTAAGCGTCCGACTTCAGCCAGGTCACGATCTCGCGGTCCGTGAGTTCGAGCCCCGCGTCAGGCTCTGGGCTGACGCTCAGAGCCTGGAGCCTGTTTCCGATTCTGTGTCTCCCTCTCTCTCTGCCCCTCCCCCGTTCATGCTCTGTCTCTCTCTCTGTCCCAAAAATAAATAAAACGTTGAAAAAAAAAATTAAAAAAAAAAAAGATTTATTTATTAACAGTCTTTGCTGTTAAATTTGCTTAGGATAACAATAGCAACAAAAATTAGTACAATATGTACACATGGAAATCACAAATAGTATGTTTTAATTTAATAAAATGTTGTTATAGTATAATTTTAAATTTTCCAAGCAGGCATATGTCCATATCATTAAATTTTATGTTTTTATTTAAAATACTTGTTTTATTCACACATAGGATTATTCTTCTGAAAAGATAATTTAAATTTTTTTCTCTATTTTTAAGTTATTTTATTTTTGTATTTTGAGTCCAGCAGTAAACTGTTGTATCCTAAAAAGTATTAAAAGTTTCAATAAAACATTAAATCTGATTTCTACAAATAGAAAACTTATGTTGTATTAAGGTCTAATGAATCTATTATGGTTGACTATGCACATTACTATGGGCATGTGATAAGAATGAGTTTGACATACAAATATGAAACTGGCATATGTTCCTGAGCATAGCTCAGCATCTTTGTTTAATTGTTCAGATCTGATTGAAATTGTGATGTTTTTTCAGCACTAGGGAGACTTTTTTGTCTAAATTGTATTCATTATGAACTAGTCCAAGTAAACTGTAAGTGCCATTATATATCTTATGTTCTTCCTAGATTGCTGTTTTAAAATCTACTTCAGGTGGTAGGAGAAATAAACTACTGTGATTTAAGATAAAGGGTGGGGATGTGAAAACAGTAGCATTGTAAGGAAAGAAGCTCAAAGCTTCAAATCAGAATATATATGCAGGACTAAAGTTACCAGAAGACTTATGAAAAAAATCACTAAAATTGAAAACAATGATTTTTCAAGTTTCCTTTTTTCTTTATTTTTAAGCTGTATGGAGTGAATACATACAACTCAATGAGTTTGGAGATACTTATATACCCATAAAACCATCACCCACCACCATCAAGGCCATAAACATATCTGTCACCTGCTAAAGTTTCTTCCATCCCTTCACTGGTAATATTATTTTTTGTGGTGAGAACACCTAACATAAGATTTATAATCTTAGCAAATTTTATGTGTACAATACAGTATTGTTACCTACAGGCACTGTGCTTCATAGCAGGTCTTCAGAATTGATCTTGCAAAACTGAAATTTTGCACCCTTTAACCAGCACCTTCTAATTTCCCCTTCCCCTCAGCTCTTGGTAACCACTATTCTACTCTGCTTTTATGAGAGAAACTATTTTACTTTTTTTTCAATTCTGAATGTAAATTCCCATACATAGTATTTTCTATTTGTGTCCACTTTCCTTCACTTAGTGCCCTTAGGAACCCCTCTAAGTCCATCCATTTTGTGACAAGAGTAGAAAGATAATCTGTGTTCATGGATTGGAAGAATTTACATTGATAAAATGTCCATAATGACCCCCAAAAATCTACAGATTCAATGCAAGTTTTATCAAAATCTCAATTGCATTTTTCACAAAAATAGAAAAGAAAAATCCTAAAACCCAAAGGGAATTTCAAAAGACTCGAAGAGTCAATGCATTCTTGAAAAAGAACAAAGCTTGATGCATCACACTTTCTGATATCAAATTATACTACAAAGTTACAGTAGTTAAAATAGTATGGTACTGGCATAAACATAAACATATAGACCAAGGGAACAGAGTAGAGAGCCCAGAAATAAATCCATGTATCTAGGGTCAATTGATTTTCAATAAGGGTACCAAGGATACACAATGTGAAAAGAATGGTTCCAGGTTTTCTCAAAGCACACATTATTCAAGCAACACTTTTGCCATGGAAAAGCAGTTCTTTATTTTAGGAACTATTTTCCAAAGTGCAGTACTAGTGAATAGGAGACTGAGTTTTGGTTTCAGCTATAATATTGAATGGCTACTTGACTTAGGACAAATGAGTCCACTTTAATGAAATCACTTAATCTTGCATTGCTATATATTAGCGATGTTCTGAATTATCTGTTAACTATAAATTTTCTCTGAATTACTACAATTAAGATGTATTTCTTTCGGGATGCCTGGTGGCTCAGTTGGTTAAGCATCTGACTATAGGTTTGGGCTCGGGTCATGATCTCACAGTTCATGGGTTTGAGCCCCACATCAGGCTCTGTGCTGATAGCATGGGGCCTGCTTGGGATTCTCTCTCTCCCCCCCTTCTCTCTGCCCCTCCCTAACTCATGCTGTCTCTCTCTCTCAAAGTAAATAAATAAACTTTTTTTAAAAAGATGTATTTTTTTTTATTGAACTAGACTCAATTAAAATAATAAAATTCCAGGGGCGCCCAGGTGGCTCACTCGGTTAAGCTTCTGATTTCAACCCATGATCTCATGGTTTCTGGGTTCAAGCACCTGCTTGGGATTCTCTCTCTCTGCCTCTCCCCCACTCATACTTTTTCTCTCTATTAAAAATAAATAAATGAGATTTTAAAACTAAAAAGAAATAAAATACAATAAAATCCCATGTAGACTTGTTCAGCATGTATGCATTGGCAGAGAAATGTTGCTATAGATGGCAACTTTGGTGGTTCACAAGGTATCAACCACATTTTGAATTTCCTGTAAATCTGAGTTACTTTTAGCCTATAAAGTTACAAAGTTAGGGCACACTCAGATTAACCTAATCAGACAAATCAGTTCAATACGTAGCCTATAAACAAAGTTTCTTATTATGTAACAATTTCAAATGACCCTATATAGTTAGGAGCAATTTAGTTTATTAAAAGAAGAAAGAACAGAAGGAAGAAAGTAATATGTAAAAAATAAACCATGGCTAAAAATTTCTTTTACTCTAGAAGCTTAAAAAAAATAACTATCTCTACTATATTAGGTCAGGTAGAACCCTGTCTTGTGTTCATAAACACCCTAAACGTATCACTATATTTGTTCTTGCTTAATAATTTTGTAGCTGTAGATTTACCAGTTTCTCACAAGTTTGTGAACTCTTTTGAAGGTAAAATACTTATTCTCAAGAACCAGACCAGAATCTGGGGCACAGAGGCTATTAAATGCTGTTTGACTAAATAAATGGTAGGTGAATAGATGAATTGATTCATACTACACTATTAAATTGCTATAATTACAACTGTGCATGCATTTCTTTTTTTTTTAATTTGTTAAAATTTATTTATTTTTGAGAAACACAGAAAGACAGATCATGGACAGGGGAGGGGCCAAGAGAGAGGGAGACAGAGAATCTGAAGCAGGCTCCAGGCTCTAAGCTGTCAGCACAGAGTCCAGCGCAAGGCTTGAACCCATGAACCATGAGATTGTGGCCTGAGCCAAAGTCGGGTGCTTAACTGACTGAGCCACCCAGGTGCCCCTGTGTATGCATTTCTTCACTGATGTAATGCCCGGCATCGAACTGATATAGTAAGAAGGATATGACTAAGCTAAAAGTGTTTATTGTTTGTAGATATTTACATCTTACAACAAATCTTCAAGACAAAAACATCATCTGGCAATGCGTATGAATGTGAACATATTTATTGGTTACCTATGGGGATGAAGTAAAGAAAATCAGATATGGTGTTGGGCATTAAATGATTTTGAGTAATTTCAAGAGCATGTTAGAAGAAGAGTTAATTACTCTCTATCTTATTAGTATATTTAAAAATAATGTTAGAGGAAAGATGTGAATAAATTCTATACCCAAAAGCTGGTTTAGGAAATTTGAAATAGTATTCTCCATTGCTTTGGATGAAAGTTTGAAGGTGGTCAAATACAACAAAAAGAAGTTTTGTTGTAAGCAGAGGCATTCTGACTGGGACCATGAGTTACTCATTTTCAAAAACACGCGTTGTTGCATCTACATTAATAAGGATTAGAGGTTGGGAGGGTCAAGGATGTACTTGATAAACCTCTCTTGTTGATTTTCTTTTCTTCTTTCTTTATTGAAAGTTTTTGTTTTAATTCCAGGTAGTGAACATACACTGTTATATTAGTGTCAGGTGATTTAATTCCCTGCAACACTGGATGCTCATCACAAGTGCACTCTTTAATCCCCATCACCTGTTTCACTTATCCCTCCACCCACTTCCGCCCTGGTAACCATCAGTTTGTTCTCTATAATTAAGAGCCTGTTTTTCAGTTCTTGGTTTCTCTCTCTCTGTCTCTCTCTCCTTCTCCCTCTCTCTCCCTCTACCTCTCCCTCTCTCTCCCTCTCTCTCTGTCTCTCTCTCCCTCTCTCCCCCTACTCCTTGTTTTTTCCTTTTCTTCTTTCTTTTCCCTGACTTGATAACAGTAAAGGAAATATTAATAAGAAGTCACCTTAACTCAGTTAAGCATCTGACTTCAGCTCAGGTTGTGATCTCATGGTTCCTGAGCTAGAGCCCAGTTTCTGGTGAGCTCAAGCCCCACTTTGGGTGAACAGGAGCCCTGCTTTGGGTGAGCACTGCCTCTCTCTCTCTCTCTCTCTCTCTCTCTCTCTCTCTGTCCCTTGCTCACTTGCACTCTCTCTCTTTCTCTAAAAACAAAAACAAAAACTAACAAACAGAAAAAACACAGCTTGGGGTACCTGGGTGACTGAGTAGGTTGAGTGTCTGACTTCGGCTCAGGTCATGATCTCATGGCACTTGAGTTTGAGCCCAGTGTCAGGCTCTGTGCTGACAGCTCAGAGCCTGGAACCTGCTTCGGATTCTGTGTGTCTCTCTCTCTGTCTGCCCCTCCCTGCTCTCTCTCTCTCTCTCTCTCTCTCTCTCTAAAAATAGATATAAAATGTTTTTAATTAAACATTTTTTAAAGAAAATTTAAAAGCAAGATTTAACATACTGAAGCTCAAGAGGGACAACAAAAATATTTTACTTTATAGACCTTGAAAAATGGATTCTGCTTACTATGGACCATTGGTATCAGTAAGTTCTCAAAAACTCAATCATAGAACAGTTTACTACATCTGATCCCCACTACACTGAATGATTTGCAAGGTCCACTAACATGAGAAATTCTGCTCCTGAAATAATTAAAATGTAGATGTGATTGTATTATATTTTTAAATGACATTTTCAGTACACTAAAATTTCTATTGCAAAAAGTTTACTAAAGGGAAAATAGTAATTGTAGCTATTTAACAAGGATGTAAACATTGAAATGTATTTTAGTGTGAATCTCAATATTTTTTGTGTGTTTGCTTACTAATTTCTTATAAAGATCATTTGTCTCTCTCATCCTACAGCATCATTGCATCCAAAAAGCTGTGTGACCTTATGATGATCCTCCAGTGGTCAAGGTAGAGAAAAAATTTAAATATTTTTTCTTTGTGGATTTAAATACTTATATATGTATATCTATATCTACCTACCAATACACAAAGATACTTTAAAGTTTTAGATAATGTCTATAAGCCTCTAATTTCCTTCTTGTTCCATGTCCCCACAAATCTTATAAATATGCACCAGGGAAACTTCTACCTACACTTTTTCAGTATATGCAAGGCTCAAAATGCTTGGGGCTGGGTGGGGTGCGACCTGATTTCTTGCCTGGGTTTAATTTGCTAAAAACTATGCCCTGCTCTTGATACAATTTAGCCTGGAGGAAAATGTGAGGTTTATAATTATTATGTCTGCAATTCACACAAAGGTGCCTTGGTAAATTTAGGAGTCGGTAAGTACCTAAATCTGACAGTAATGGTGACTTGTATCTGAGTGAATTGTATAAATTACAGTAAGAGAGATATGTTGTACCTAGGGTATATTGAATATCAAGACAGCAAAGTGCTATTACATTCCAGACCTAGCTTAGAGTAGCAGACCATTTATTAAAATATTATCGATCCATTCCCAGTAAGTTATTGCCTTTTATAAGTTCTAAAAGTCATGCATTTATATGGAAACCATTCTCTGTATCAAAATATCTAATTGTTGTTAAGCTTTAAAGAGATGAGTTCCACAAAGGGGCAAGGGTCTGAATCCCCACATGCCTGAGCCATTTAAATATTTACCTGACTTTGAAATTTAAAGGTAATGAGTTTCACTGATTTTCAAATAAATGCAGAAATTTGTAAGCAAAACATGTCCCAATGCCCCAAAGTGTGTTGAATGGATTTTATTTTAACATACCTTATATGTAAGATGACTGTTAGAAAATAAGATAAAATTCTCAGGGCAACTTTGAGATAGCTTAGTGGTTAAGACTACAAAACAACCTACTGGAAAGGAACACATAACAATGGTTCTGTTGACTTTAGAAACTATCCTGAAAACAGGACAAAAGAAATCAGCATTGAAAATGATGCAAAATCTGTGTTCTGCCTGATAAATTAGTCACTCCCAGTCATGTTCTATTGGGTCAGTAGCAGCATGCTGATTTATGATCATCACTGAGTAAGAGACAACACGGATGTGTTTATCCACACTGATTCTGATTTAAAGCTACCAGATGTTGTTGGCACCTTGTACCATGAGATTTGGTTCATTTAGTCAAAACGATTAGTAGAAAAGCCCATGCTAGAGTGCGTCTACTATCCTGTAAGCAAAGCTGAGGCAGCGATGGAGCAAAATAGCTTATCCACAGTAAGTCAGCGGGAAGTTTTATCCTGTCACCCCTCTTCATTAATCTGTACACATGACTGCTTGGAGAGACAGTGAGTTGATTAGGTCTGCAGCACCATCAGCATGCAGATACTCATCACTACTTCTCATTTTCATATGACCCAGATGGTGTAGCTGCTTGACTGCAATTTTCCTTTATATGTGTTTTTAATAGGTTCCTTTTTTAGATATTGACTTTACACCCTCTTATGGATATTTAAAGCCAAGCTGAATATAATTCTCTTTTAGTAACAACTTAAAGTAACCACATATTGAAAAAAAAAAACTCATTCATAATTTTTTTAAAAAATGATTGTTTTCTAATTGTCTCTTTGCCTAAAGGAACCTCCTATGTCAAAATTATTAGTTGATTGATTTTTGCAACGTCCTAGGAAGCATAGTTGACATACGTTCCCAGTATACCTGTTGAAGAAATGGAGGTTAATGAGCACTCAGAGAGGAGTTAAAGCAATCAAATTGAAACTTAGACATGATCTTGGTATTAACCTGATCCAATTAACCAATCTTATGAGGAAAACACTTGAGTGAGAAGAATTAGAATACTTGTCAGTGGTTACATCGGGAGTGATTAGATTGCTTGAGTTAGGTTTCTGCCTTACCTTCTTGCTCAATAGGTAAGATTGTGTGTCCTAGATAATCTGTGGGACACCTTGTGCCTTGAGACTTAGTGCTCTGAATCCACTTTATGAGGAAAATCCATTGCCTTCTCCATAAAGTCCAAATTCCCAAGGGTAAAGTTACCCTCAGACTGTGCATCTCAATACAAATTTTTTTTTCGTGTATTTATGTAAGCAGTTTGATTACACTGGGTTGCCTGGGTAGCTCAGTCAGTTAGGTGTACAGACTCTTGATTGCGGCTCAGGTCACGATCTCATGGTTCATGAGATGGAGCCTCAAGTCGGGCTCTGAACTGACAACACAGAGCCTGCTTGGGACATTCTGTCTCTCTCTCTTTCTGCCCCTCCGCCACTCATTCTCTCTTTGTCTCTGTCTCTCTCTCCATCGCTCTCCAAAAAAAATAATAAAACATATATTACAAAAAAAATTGACTATCTGAGGTATAGTGATTTATTGATGAAAGCTTGGAGTAATGAGTAGAGAAGAGATACTTACATGGTTGTTTATTATCCGATCAGTGCATGTGAGTATTCTTCATACTGTTCGGGGAACATCTTTGCCTTGTTTTATGAGTCCAGGAAACGTTATTTTATTGTTAAATGTGCCCTTTCTAATTAACTTAATTTATCCCACTATAAAAGGGAGCAATGATCTTTCTACTCAGAATGGCATGGCTCTTTAGAACATATTTTTATTGAAACCTAGTAGATATTTTTGCCTCTGTAGTTCCTTAATACCATTTATTTCATGGCAGTTACATCATTATTATAACACTGTTGTTGTTATTATCATCCATGATGCTGCTTGTGAATTTGATTTCCATCAACTCTCTCAAGGATTATTACCATGCTTCCCTGAAGATGACCATAAATGCAAGAAAATGTGCATATTAATTGTTCTCTAGTCATGTTGAAATACTATTTTAATTCATAACATAAATGAAGAATGGCATATGTTTAATTCATAACATAAATGAAGAATGGCATACAACCACGATTTACCTTGAAATCTTTGGCTGTATATATAACTGTTGTTTCTAGAATTTAATCTCTTTCAATGATGGCATACCAGCCTTCTACATCCCACCACCAGCAGAGAAGTTGGGTGACATGCCAATGGAAGAGCAGAAGAGTAGTTGTCTTCTGTTTGTATCACACCTGGCATGGCATACAATCAACCTGGGAGAACACAGAATAACAACATCAATAATAGAAAAGACAGAGCATTGATTGGAATACTCCACTGACATTGCAAGTGTGGTCACCCCTAGACTCCTGCCTGAGATATGGTGTGGAGTATATAAAAGGGTGAGGTGACCATCCTGAGTTCTGACTGAGGGGATTCAGGGTAATTGTATGTATACCACCACCACAGCCACTTTGGAATATGTTAGACTGGAAATGGCACCATATTCAAAATACTGACTGGTGGGGACGTGTGCATAGAGCTCAAATCCAAAGGTCACCATTGGACCATTGGGAGCCCACAGCCCTGAGGTTTTCTTATGTTTAACATAAGTGAGAGACACACAGAATAGTGCATAAGCACCATTCTGGGGGCCCATTCTCACACAATCTCATGAAAAACATATCACACAACCAATAGGGAATCTCCACTCCGTGGACTATTCCCCAGAACTGAGGTTCACACTCTTGAAAGGGAGAGCTAGGACTCAAAAAATTACAGGACTTAAAAGTTTTAACAAAAAATGTGACAAATCATGCTGGGGGGCTCCTGAGACATGGAATCCAAGGTGAATGGCATGGAATCCCACTGCCTAATGTCTGAAGACAATACTACCCAAGAACTTCTATTTGTCCTAGCTACCTCTCTTTCTGCCTAAAATTTATGCTGTTGTTGAATGTTTGATCCCCCTATTATTTTGTTTCTGGCTATTGTTTTCCTTGTTGTTTATTTAATGTAATTCCATTTTAGCATTGACCCAAATATAAGACATTAATTACTTATTTATCAAATATTTATTGGTCATCTTGTATTTGTCACTAATAATTCTAAGACCCTAGAGAAATAGTAAATGTTAAAAGAAACAATACTCCCTTACTTTACAAACTAGTGGGAGGGATATGTAACAACATAAAGGTATAAAATGTACACTAGATGTAGATAAGGCCTCTTTGTAAGAGAAAAATAAAGATAACCATGGGATGAGATGTTCTCAAGTCCAATTTTAAGAAGGACAGTCAGGAAGGACCTTGCTGAGATAACACTGAGGAAGCCCCGCAGATGTCTGCCAAAGATAAGTTTTCCATATTCAGGGAATAGTGAGAAAGCCAAACTGCTACAACAGTGTATGAGGGGAGGAACAATAAAGGATGAAGTCTGAGAAGTCTGCTTCATGGACACGCAGCTCATGCAGTCACATAGGATCCCATACTCAGAAAGGTATCATGCTTATCTTATTAATGCTCTGCTGTTGCCATCTTGAAATGCTTACCAATTTTGTTGTTGAACTTGTGTTTTGTAAGTGAAGTCTGATGGGAAAAAGGAACAAGGCATGTGGACAGAGGAGATACATATAATATGCACGTTCACAATTGTTTGCAGCCACATTTACATATAGCATTCACCATGTCCCATGAATACAAATTTCTAGTGGACTTACGATACTTGGGAATTTAGCAAGACTCGAAGCAAATATAAAGTAGAGGTGAAATATCAATAACTTAGTAAGTGTGGCACCGATAGTCTTGAGAAGCCAAACTTTCTTCCTAATATTTTTTTAATGTTTATTTTTGAGAGAGATACATAACACTAACGGGGAAGGGGCAGAGAGAGAGGGAGACACAGAACTCAAAGCAGAGTCCAGGCTCTGAGCTCTCAGCACAGAGCCAGACACAGGGCTTGAACTTATAAACCATGAGATCATGACCTGAGCCGAAGTCTGATGCTTAACTGACTGAGCCACCCAGGCACCCCAACTTCCTTCTTTCTTTTTTAAATGTTTACTCATTTATTTTGAAAGAGGGAGAGAGAGTGTGAGCAGGGGAGGGGTAGAGATAGAAAGGGAGAGAGAGAATCCCAAGCTCTCTCCTCGCTCAGCACAGAGCCTGACATGAGGATTGATACCATAACCGTGAGATCATGACTGAGCCGAAATCCAGAGTCAGGCGTTTAACTGACTGAGCCATCCAGCCACCCCTAGAAGCCAAACTGTCTTCTTAAACTAGAACTTTCTTTGAATATAAAAGAAGAGAGTGGTGTTCTAGAAAACGCAAGCAACCATTCAACTGTATATCTTACTCGTTTCATTTCCCTGTATCAGCCAACTATTTGCCTGACAAGGATGACATAGAAAGGAAAGAAAAATTGAGCAATCGATAGGTCCTTTCCTTTCAGTCTTTCTTTATTGACTTAATTTTCGAGTACTTTCACTATCTGATAAGAATGAAATACAACTCAAGTAACAAGCTATAAAATATGAATTGTATAATTTTAGTGTTTCTGCACATGATTTAAATACTCAAATTTGCATTAAAAGTGACATTTGCAATATAAAAATGGACAGTAAAACACAAGCAATAATTAAAATTTTTAATTATTATTTTCTTAGAATGACATGAACTAACAAATTGTAATAAGTTGAGATACTGACAGAGGAAGAAAGATTAAAGGTTTACATTCAGGTACTTTTTTTAGAAATTGCTTTTTTCCTGATTTTGAACATATTCATTTTGCACTGGGCCTCCCAAACTGAGTAGATGATGACCCTGCTGAAAAGTTCGAATTTTCAAGCCATATGGAATCTTTTTAGTAAATGCATTAAATTTCACTGTGACTCTGAGATAAGTAGTAAACATTACAGTTTTGAGAAAAGAAATGACAATCTGTTTTATGTTTTAAGAAAGTCCTCTGGTAGCTCAGAATACTTTTCTTAGGGACAAGAATGGAAGCAGGAAGACCGAGCAGGAGTCTCTTGCAGTAATTCAGACAAGGGATGGTGGTGGCTGGAATTGGGTGATATGGGTAGAGGTGGTGAGAGGTTGTCAAAATCTCTGTGTATGTTGTACATAGTAAACACTATAGGCTATAGAATTGGATGAAGTTGTCAAAGAAGAGATCGATAAAACTTCAAGGATGTTAGCCTAAGCAGCTGGAACCAAGCAGGTGCAAATTAATGAGAAGTAGAAAACTGATGTATAAGTAGGTTGTTACGTGCATATATATTTTATATATATTAAAGTACATATGTATGTATATTTAATATAGATAAATATACATTGTGTGTGTTTGTGTGTGTGTGTGTGTATATATATATATATATATATATATATATATATATATATAGTGTGTGTGTGTAATTTTTGTGTGTGAGAAAGTAAGAGTAGGATGTCAGCAACTCTTTGTGAATGTCTTAAGTTTTTGATATCCCTTAGATGGTCAAGGAGAGATATCTGACAAGCAGATGGATGTTGAGTCTGGATTTGGGAGATCTGGACAGGAAATGTACATTTGTGAACCATTAGCCCACAGATTGTGTTTAATGTCATGTGGCTGGAGAAACATACCAAGAAGTGAGTGTACGTCCTTTAGGCCAGAGGCCTATGGACCAAGCCCCGGACCTCTCCAGTGTTTAAAGATAGGTCAGATAAGGAAGAAATAACTAGAAAAGTAGGAGGTAGACCAAGATGTTGATGTCACTACAACCATTGAAAAATAAATTGATTTATCTGTTGATATGCTTCTTCTCACCTCAGGTACAGGGGTTTGAATTAATCACATTCATCAGCACATTAAAGCACATTATTATGATTAGTTTTTGCAAAGTCCTATTGTTTAATTAATTCATTTGTTTATTTTATTTCATTACCTTACCCTCATTCCTCTGCTCCAATGTGTGTATATATACACATTCTATGTTGTTATTTCTGCGTATTCTAAAGTGGGTATCAAATATCTGTGTTCATTGCATTTGTAACATGAACAACATTATGTAACTAAGCAGTTCTATAGCTCTTTCAGTCTTAAATTTTTTTCAATACGCTTTATGCTTTGAAACCTGACCATCTTAAATGAAAATCTTGCCTACTGTTCCTAACTGCTGCATCATACTCCATAGTATGCATTGTCAAAGAAAGATTGTCAACAAAAAGGAAAGTCTATTGACTCTACTGCAGTAGTGGAAAGAGATCAAGCTCAACTCCCCTGGAGCTAAAGGCAGGGAGGTTTTAAGCCCCCTGAAGTGAGCTAGTGGGAAACTACTGGAGGCTATTAGAAGGGAGATTGATCAATGCAATTAGGTCATCTGTGTTTGCTAATTGTCCCTTATCCAAATTAGGCTCCTATCCTCCTGAAGATACTGGGAGATAGGGGCATGGTCTTCTTTTAGTATTACATTTTAGAAAGAAAGACATTTCTGGATTGTAAAACTGGCAAGAGCATAGGAGAAGATTTACATCTCAAAGGAGCAGAGAATTTACTATTGCAAGTTTTCTAAAGTAAATAATCTAGGAAAAGGGAAGTGAGGAACCTATTATCATGAGGAAATCTCCCTGAAGGTTAGTCAAAGGAAGGAGAAAATTAAGGTTTATTGATCAGCATCCATCACATTTTAGCTCTCCATTATTCAGAGGTAGACAGTAGGGTTCTTCCCTCTCCTACCACAAGTAACTGAAAAAACACTCGGTTCCTGATGCATGCATCCCTCAACTTCACATTCCTAACACTTTCCCTTACCTGATTTGCTAGTTTACATTTGCATTTATCTAAATGCTAATGATTACTAGCATCTTTTGTTATTGTGTTAGTTTCCTATGTTTTCTATAAACTATCTGTTATAGTGTTTGATCATTTTCTTTTCTCTTTTTTAAAAGTTTATTTTTGAGAGAGAGAGAGGGAGCATGAGTGGGAGAGGGGCAGAGAGAGAGAAGGAATATATTTGTCTTGATGTATTCTTTTCAGGTTTTTCTATAAAACTTTCCCCATCCCCACATCAAAGCAATATTATTCTACATTTTCCGTAGCTTGTTGATATCCCCTTAAGCATTTGTTTCTTTAATCTGCCTAGAATGTAAATACAGATGGTGTTTTAGGGAGAAATACATTTTATTTTCCTTCATAGAGTGTGCCATTCCTTCTATACCATAATGAAAGCTACCATTCTTTAGTCACTTGGTTTGTGTTTTATCAGGCTGCTGAATTTTTGTGGAGTTTTTTAGCTCATTATACTTTATCACAGTTCAACTGTTTTTCTTGCACTAATTCCATATTTGTAATACAATAATTTGTTCTGTATCTTAATGTCCAGTAGAGCATACTTAGTCTATTCATTCAATTTTATAAGGTTTGTTTGGCTATTTGGGAGTGTTACATTCTTCATATATACTTTCAAATCAATTTATAGAATTTCTCAAAAATTATAAAATGAGTTATTCTTTTTGCTTATCTTTCATAACCTTGACACTCCTCAAAGGAGCACAGATGAGTTTCGATAAATGTACCTTAATTAGGTTTGTCCACTGTTTTCCTATAATTGGAGTTAGGTTCTGCAGTTTTTTTGGCACAAAAACCATATAGGTGATGTATTTTCAGTGCATTATACTAACAAGTTAAGATATTGAGTCTTGTTATTACTGGTGATGTTTACCTTGATCATTTGGTTAAGTTACTGTTTGACAATTTTTTCCACTGTAATTCATTATCTCTATTTTTGTAATTGATAACTATCTTGTAGGAGATACTTTGAGACTATATAATTCCTGTTTCTCCTCAAACTTGCAGCCATTACTTTTAGTAATGTATATCATTACTAAAAGTGTATATCATCAGTATTGGACCAATACTGGTCCTAAATATATATTTATATATATAATATATATATATATACACACACACACACACACGTATATGTACATACACATATATACACACACACACACACACACATATATGTATATGTATATATATGTGTGTGTGTGTGTGTGTGTATATATATATATATATATATATATATATATATATATATATATATTTAGGACCAGTATTGGTCCAATACTGATGATAACCATCTAGGGGAGAGGGAAAAATCAATATGGGATATAAATGGAAGAATTAGTCACAGCACTTTCTTGAATGAGATCCAGTATAAAGTGAAAGCTTGGCTAACTAAAGAAAGAAGAACGAGAACAGTTAGTATTGTTCAAGGCTTTATTTCAGCCACATTCTATTATCCTAGTGCAGCCATAGACTACATAAAAATATGGACTTGGCAGGAATTTGGGGTTTGTTTGTTCATTTGTTTAAAGGAGCGCAATAAACTAATAGAGTATTCAAATTCTTGTTGGTAAACACTAGTAAGTAATTACAATGGCTTACTACAAAATTTAAGCTTAGAAGATGAGAAGTGAGAGCATGGAAGGGTTTGGGGACAGTGAAGAGAGAGTGATATCAGTGGTGAGATCAGTGTGTTATAAATACGAGTAAAGTCGAAGGTTTATGGTAATTAGAGTATTAAAAGGAGACTTTTCATGGCTTTGAGTTTTATTTATAGAGTTTAATTTTCCCCAATCATCTGATCTAAGCCACTGCCCAGCAATGTGGAATCAATTGCAATTAGTTCTTGTTTAAAATACCAATTCTCGGGGCGCCTGGGTGGCTCAGTCGGTTAAGCGTCCGACTTCAGCCAGGTCACGATCTCGCGGTCCGTGAGTTCGAGCCCCGCGTGAGGCTCTGGGCTGATGGCTCAGAGCCTGGAGCCTGCTTCCGATTCAGTGTCTCCCTCTCTCTCTGCCCCTCCCCCATTCATGCTCTGTCTATATCTGTCTCAAAAATAAATAAACGTTAAATAAAATTTAAAAAAATAAAATACCAATTCTCTTTCATAATATAACACTTCTGTATTTCTTCTACCAAGTCAGTCTTTGTATCAGATATCATCAGAGAGATGATAGATAGGAAGACAAGTAGATAGGTAGCTAGTAAACTAGCTAGATAGACAAAATATATAGATATGTATCACATAGATCACTTCTACTTTAAAACATTATAGGAAAAGTTATCTTTATAACTTTCAACATTATATATTTACCAACCCATCTACCTACCTCTAAGGTTTTTTTGTGTGTGTGTGTGTGTGTTTTTTTGTTTTTTTTTTTTTTATGGAAGTGGTTGTGCTTTATGTCATTACAGAGAATAACTATTACTGCCCAAGTTTCTTTCTCATATATTTTACGAAAGGATTAACATTTGTTGAATAAAAATTTTCTGGTGAACTAAAATTTGTAAACACACATACACCTTGGAAGATAGAATTCTCAAGAATAAATGTATCTTGGAATCATTCTAAAATATCAATTTTTACCGTGTGTCCACATAATAATATTTTCATATCATAAACATTATTACTGCCGTGAATTCTAATTATGTATTTAGCTGCCTCCCCATACCCATCTTACTCCTATTCGTTGTATGATAGTATTGCAACATTTGTAGTTCCATCATTAGGCCAGTACTGGGCACATGAGAGGTGCTGAATATTTATTTGCTGGATAAATAAATTCATGAATAAATGTGAATCAATTGAAAAAATGAACCCAAGAAATATTCTGAAGGAATACCCTAAAATTAATATGAAGTATTTTATGCTTGTAAAACACTAAGGTGTGATACACTAATGATGGCATTTGCCCTATTAAATGAATTAGTTTGACTAAAAGTAGAAGTAATATAGTTTTATGATAGATTTCATGAACTCAGTTGAGCCCTTCATTATTTGAGAAAGTATCAAATTAGCAGTTTGAAATCTCAACTAACAACTTGAAAAAAAACCAAGTGATTTGCTTTACAAAGTATGTAACAATGACAAGTAATGTTTAAACAGTGTATCAGATCTTTTGTGATAATAAACTAATTTTTGGTCTGTTAGCCCTCGCCCTACTTAATTCCTTACGTGAGATAGTTTGTTGTAAAGTTAAGCTGGTTACTCTGAAATTCTAGGATCCTGTCTCCTAATGCTAAAGATTTATTCTTCTAAATACAGGCCAGGAAATCATTCAAAAATGTATAGTAAGAAAAAGGTGTATGCCTGTATGTGCCTACATAGGATATAGTCATAAAGCTAGCATGCACTTGACAGTCCAAATTCTTCAGTGGGAGGTTGAATACCCCCCAATTTTTGGCCATTTAGCTTCTATCTTTGAGACATAAAATGGAGAAAAAATAAAATAGCTAAATGAGTTTGGATATGTTTTCATAATTATAGAAATAAGGAAACTGACTTAAAAATTATTAAATCGATGGTACTATTTACCTATGGAGGGCAAGAACCAATTATATACTACTGGTGAACTAAAATCAGTGATAGAGGAAGTATTTACACATGGGGAATTTATGAATGATTCAACCCCTACCTGACTCTGCTCTGCAGATCCAGTTAAAAAAATTTCCAGCAGGGCCCTGGTTAAATTAGTCATTTGTGCAAAAACATTATAGTAAGTGGCAGACTAGCAATCTGAAGCTAGAACTGTCCCTACAACAACCATGCTTTTAAGCTATCACTAGTTTATAGTTACTAGAATTCTAGTAAACCAATGTGGCTGTGTTTGTTACAAATGAGGGATTGAAAGTTGAGTCCTTTAAAGACAGAACAAAAACACTAGGCGATTGAGTTGAAAGATAATAATTTTTCCAGTGTGTTGATATTAGGAATGACGAAGTTGAAGTACACAGTTTCAATGACAGAACTGAACTCTTAATGTGGGTCTGGCATTACTTGAATTTCATCTTCCACACAATTGTCAAAGCGATCGCCTTAAAAAAAGAAGTCCACATACCTCTCATTTCACAACTTTTGGGTGTCTTTTAATTCTTTGCTCATTGAATCCTAAGATTTTTCATAAATATACATGCAGTATTCCTTGTCTCACACTTCTCTTAACCTGGAAGTCTAAAACTTGCTTAGTTTGTTTGTTTAATTATTTATATATGTCAACCTTAGCCTCATATCTTCCATTCTAGTAGCAGAAAACACTAAGTTACTATGATCATGCTGTCCCTACCTGTAGTGATTCTCTGCTAACATCATTCTATGTTCTATTTATTTTTTTATTTTTTATTCTTTTAAAATTTTTATTCATTTAAATTCAAGTTAGTTAACATACAGTATAGTATTGGTTTCAGGAATAGAACCCGGTGATTCATCCCTTACATATAACACCCAGTGCTCTCCCCAACAAGTGCCCTCCTTAATGCCCATCCCCCCATTT
This sequence comes from Leopardus geoffroyi, assembly GCF_018350155.1. Taxonomy (NCBI): domain Eukaryota; kingdom Metazoa; phylum Chordata; class Mammalia; order Carnivora; family Felidae; genus Leopardus; species Leopardus geoffroyi. The sequence continues at coordinate 95,105,509 of NC_059338.1, read as the reverse complement.
AGCCCATCCCCCCACCCACCTCCCCTCTAGGAATCCTCAATTTTGTTCTCTGTATTTAAGAGCCTCTTATGGGGGTGCCTGGGTGGCTCAGTGGATTAAGCATACGACTTCGAATCAGGTCAGGATCTCGTGGTTTCCTGAGTTTGAGCCCCGTGTCAGGCTCTGTGCTGACAGCTCAGAGCCTGGAGCCTTCTTCAGATTCTGTGTCTCCCTCTCTCTGCCCCTCTCCCACTCACACCTCTGTCTCTCTCTCTCTCTTTCTCTCAAAAAGTAAATAAACATTAAAACTTTTTTAAGAGTCTCTTATGGTTTGCCTCCCTCTGTTTTTACCTTATTTTTTCCTTCCCTTCCCCTATGTTCATCTGTTGTGATTCTTAAATTCCACATATAAGTAGTTCTATTAGTTTTTTAAAATACAGTTTAGAGATACATTCTCAGAAATTTTTCTGCTTTTACTTTAAGCTCTCATAATAATATTTGCTTATCTGTATCATTGTTTTTCCTGCTTGGCATTTTAATTCTCCACTGATATGTCACCCTACACTCCTCCCATCTTTATTAATGACATGCATAGCATCTTATTATTGGTAACCAGAGCATTTAGGCCAATATTGAATATGCTGCAGATACTGAATATTTATTTGCTACATGAATAAATTAGTAGATAACATGCATGTTTAGAAGAGTAAACACAAGGAATTTCTTATACAAAACTCCTAAAAATATATAGCATCTTATATTTGTAAAATACTAAGGTATGATGAAATGATCAAGTAATGACTGGTCTTTGGCCTACAGTTTATTTCATACTCAGTGGAAGGAAAACAACCAACCAACTTCATGGTTTCTTTTAGATCAGAAGTATGGTAATGAAAGGACCATGAGGAGAGCTGGCTTTGTAGAAAGAGAAGGGAGAATGTAAAGTAGAATGCTGAGGGTGAGTTTTAGGGTTTTAATCCTTCAGGGTTATCTTGAAGTATGCGAGAATTAAGTTCTATGAAAAGGGAAGGGATATAACACTTTTTTTTCTTCTTTTTTTATGTTCAGGTATTTCTATGTCATTAGATCTAGAAATTAAAAGGCTTGGTGGAAAAAGCAAGCGACCAAAATAATCTCTGAACAAAGGGTCATTTAGGAATATGATAACTGGAAAAAGAGGCACCAGTGAAAGATTTCAGAAACCCAGGGGAAGAAAATAAGGTGTTAACTTTTGGGGGTTTTTTGTTTGTTTTTGTTTTTGTTTTTGTTTTAATAACCAAAAGCAGCTTCTGTTTTTGTTTTTGTTTGGTTTTGTTTTTTAATTTACATCCAAGTTAGTTAGCATATATTGCAACAACGATTTCAGGGGTAGATTTCTTAATGCCCCTTACCCACTTAGCCCATCCCCCCTCCCACAATCCCTCAAGGAACCCTCTATTTGTTCTCCATATTTAAGAGTTTCTTATGTTTTGTTCCCCTGCCTGTTTTCATATTACTTTTGCTTCCCTTCCCTTGTGTTCATCTGTTCTGTGTCTTAAAGTCCTCATATGAGTGAAGTCATATGATATTTGTCTTTCTCTGACTGACTAATTTCGCTTAGCATAATACCCTCTAGTTCCAGCCACATAGTTGCAAACAGTAAGATTTCATTCTTTTTAATTGCCGAGTAATACTCCATTGTGTGTGTGTGTATACATATATATGTATATATACACACACATACCACATCTTCTTTATCCATTTATCCATCGTTGGACATTTGGGCTCTTTCCATACTTTGGCTATTGTTTATAGTGCTGCTATAAACATTGGGGTACATGTGTCCCTTCAAAACAGCATACCCATATCCCTTGGATAAATACCTAGTAGTGCAATTGCTGGGTTGTAGGGTAGCTCTATGCAGCTTCTGTTTAAAGTGACCGTCAAGGGAAAGGCCTATTAGTTCTGGAACTCTCTTCTTCCAACCACTCGTGTGGAGATACCTGCCACATGACTCACTAAGGAGTAGCTGTCCGCACAGGAATGAACTGTTTGATTAGGTATAGATTTGTTGTTATGTTAATTAAATCAATTACATTGTTCACCAGCTCTCTTCTGAAATCCACTCCTGGCAAAAGAATAGAGGTGGATAGTAAAAACAAACTAACATTTTCATTGATTTTTCTGAAAATAATACTACAGATCAGTAATCATTTTTATTTTGCAAGCTCTCAAAGTGAAACATGATTTTGACAAGCAATACTTGATTCAAAATATTTGAAATTTTTTTAATCACCGAATGTTTTCACCGGTGATTATCGTAGGGTGCAGATATTAGCAGTATTAGAGATATGGACAAGATCGAAGAAAGACATTTAAACCAGAAAAGGAGAAGTGATAGGAATGATATATTAATGATTAACATGAAACAACAATATTAACACTAGATACCACTTAAACAATAAAACTGACATAGAGACTCTTACACAGAAAAGAATACTGGCATAAAACTGCTCTCTGACTGGATATTTGACCTAAGTCAGACACTTTTTGAAAAAGCAAATAGTAAGACTTTTCTGCCTCAGGATCTTTGCATTTAATATTTCATCTTTCTGGAATGCTCCTTCCCCAGATATAGACATGAATTCATCAAATCATCCACATCTCTGCTCCAATGTCACCTGTTAGAAGACCTATCTAACCACTCTAACTACTCTGCCAAGTGCATTGTAAACTGTAAATTTCATGTGTCAGCCTAAATATGAATGGCAATATGCACATTTTTGTCAGTTTGGTGATGCAATTCATTGTGTAATAACCTGTTTTGATTTCAGAGGGTTTTGTTTGTTTTATATACTTGATTTAAGATATGCTTCTCTAAACACGCATTTTTCACACTGGATTTGAGCACATTACTATTGTGTGCATAAATAGCTTTACCATATCTAAGGCAAACTATATAATTTTCAATTTCCATGGGTCCTAGGCACATTACTTTCTACACTATTTTGACTTCCCATTTAAGCTTACCAGCAATTTTGGATATCACTGTCATTTTTCTTCTTGATCTAGGCTTCATTTAAGCTCATTTTATTTGACTTTTCTATTAATTTAATTTAAGCTAATTTAATATTTAATTTAAATTAGTATTAATTTAACTTAATTAGTATTAATTAAATTAATATTAAGTATGGCTTCAAATAATTAGAAATTATGATTGTAATACATATGTGTTTATGAAATTATTTTTTTTATTTGTATCAATTAAAAATTAAATTCTGGGGTGCCTGGCTGGCTCAGTCCATAGAGCATGCAACTCTTGATCTTGGGGTTGTAAGTTCAAGCTCCATAGTGGGTATAGAAATTACTTAAAAATGAAATATTTAAGGGCACATGTATGGCTCAGTCGATGGAACATCTGAGATTTCATAATGGCTCAGGCCATAATCCTAGAGTTGGGGGATTGAGCCCCGTGCTACCCTCAGTGTGGAGCCTGCTTGAGATTCTCCCTCTGCCCCTCTCCCCTCGTCTCACTCTCTCTCTCTCTCTCTCTCTCTCTCTCTCTCTCTCTCTCTGTCTCTGAAATAAAAATAAATAAATAATATAAAATCTTAAAAAAATTAAGTTTTGTCCTTATATGGCAATACTTCATGATCTTATTCAAGGATTCTAGCTTAGATGACAGAATCCCGTACATATTGTCAAATAAACTGCTTCATTAATGATGCCACAATATTCACAATTTTTTACTGAATATTTTATAGGATACATGTAAAAATATATTATTTTTCACTCTCAAAAAAAGTTCTCTTACATTTTCTTCCTATTAGGCTGCCTGCAGAATATCTCATCTGTTCATTGTAACATACGTTGATATATGCATATGTTAGATTACCCCTAAATCTACTCTTTCATCATGTATGGCTGATTAAGGTGTACTTAGCTTAGATATTCTGTATCCTATCCTTTAGTGTCTTGTTTCTTTCCTTTTAGCCTATATCAGAATTTATATTCTGCTTTAGGCCACATTTTCAATATTTCTATTTTTTCAGTGCATATAAATTGTACATATAAGATCTTTATATAATCTTTTTCATATCTATTCCATATCTCAACTATCAAGTTGCTGTTAATAGCTCATTATCTTAATGAAATTAAATACATGACAAAAATGTAATTTTCTTTTATTTGCAATTTAGTCTTGCATTAAAGTTGTACAAAGATGATTTGTGTTATATACTCAGAAGATGCAAATATCACTCCATGAAAGGTTGTAAAAAGGAGGAAAAAAAGAAACAAGCACTAAACTGTTACATAAAATGTAAAATAAATTTTATCAATATATGTGCTAAACTTTGGAGGAGAGTCGTAGAATCAAACATATGTAGAGTTATTAGTAGCACACATCTACTCTTAAAATTAATGTACTAATATTAGTTTATATGTCATTATAATTTCTCTTATATCTGATAAAAAGCTAAACATTACCTAATCAGTTATTTCTCCTTAATTGTTTCCATAAACTTCTACATCTTTCCCTTAAAACAAATACACTATTGGGGCGCCTGGGTGGCGCAGTCGGTTAAGCGTCCGACTTCAGCCAGGTCACAATCTCGCGGTCCGTGAGTTCGAGCCCCGCGTCAGGCTCTGGGCTGATGGCTCAGAGCCTGGAGCCTGTTTCCGATTCTGTGTCTCCCTCTCTCTCTCTGCCCCTCCCCCGTTCATGCTTTGTCTCTCTCTGTCCCAAAAATAAATAAACGTTGAAAAAAAAAAAAAAAAAAAAACAAATACACTATTTATGGTGATTTATTAACCTAAGGCCTTTTGGTCATATTTAATCCCACCTTTGCTATAGAGATCACACAATAAGAATTCACATTATACAACGTGAAAATTTGGGGGGAAAAGTTTTATGATAACAATTCTAAAAAATATTTCAGCTGGCATCACCTATCTCTTCCAAAACTGCCACAAATTGCAGTATTTTGGGAGGTAGTTTTAGTAAATCAGAAAACATTGCCACATGGAAACTGCTATCCAATTCCACAGATCTGATAAAGTGCCCTCCATTACCAAGCTTCTAATCATCCAGGTACACTGTCAAAAAACCAACATCACTCTTCCTTATAATTAAGTTTGGAGAATTTGCTAAAAATGCAAGAGTCATCCAGTCTCATTGTCCTTCACCAACTGAATGACTTGTTGTAAGTCACGGTACGAAAATTACTAATGTTGAATAAGTTGTATTACTCAGCTTTCACTAGCTTATGCTATAGTAACAAACCTCAAAACTTGGTGAATTACATTCACAAAGCTTATTTTTCATTGACTCTACATGTTGGGTGCAGATCTGCTCTCCTATGTGTCTTCTCAAATCTGAGAAGGAGGCAAAGGTTTCCACAGAAGAGGAAAAGCAAAATTGCATAAACATGTGAGTGCTCTTAAGCTTTTGCTTAGAAGTAACAAACATCATTTCAGCTCATGTTTTATTGGCCAAAGCTATCGCATGGTGAAGGCTGATCACAATGGGGGAGAGAAAAAAGCAATCTTGTTGGGATGCACATTCATTATGTAGAAATAATAAAATCCATGACTAAAACATTATATCAAATGAATAATTATTGTTTGTTAGGTATACACATAAACAAACCCTAACATTTCATTCATATACTAAGCCAAAAGATTTTTAAAAATAAACCATAGAGTCTTCTAGGTATTATAATAAAAATGAAAATATAACAGATAAAAATTATTACAGTTTTAAGAATCTCACAAATCATAAAACTGTCAATAATGAAGAAGCATATGAAAAAACTTTTAGAAATATAGATAATATACATATATAAATGATAATTATAACTTTAGAAATGGTTCATCATCATTTTGATATTTGCCAATTGTTCTATTTCATACTGATATATTTAACATATAACATTATGTAAATTTAAGGTGTAAAACATGTTGATTTATATATTGCCATTTGATTGCCATGGTAGTAATAGCTAGCAACTCTATCTTGTCACAGAATTATAATTTCTTTATTACAGTGAGAAAAATTAAAATCTAGTTCCCAAGCATGTTCAATGATTGGTTATATCGGTCTATATTCACTATACCATGCAGTAAATCTCCAGAATTTACTTGTATGCTAGTTGCAAGTTTGTTCCCTTAACAACATCTCTCCTATTCTCCCATCCTCAGCCCCTGTTTAAACACCATATTACTCTATTTTTACAAGTTTGCCTTGTTTATTTGTTTATTTATTTATTCATGCTTTTATTAAAGCGTTCAATATGAGAAAACAATCTTCATTCTTATGATATTTTTTTCTGTGGTATCAACTTAGCAATAAAGCACTAATTCTGAAACCAGACTGCCAGGGTTCAAACCTCAACTTTTCCATTTACTATCTGTATGACTTTAGAAAACTATTTAGCCTACTAACAGCTCAGGTTTTCTACTTGTAAAATAGGAAGAGTAAGAGAACCTCCTTAATATGGTTACAGTAACGATTAAATGATGTTGTATATGTGAAATTCTTCCAACAGTGCTTGCCATATAGTGATAGCTTATAGCTATATGAAAGTTCAATGTGATTTTTTTTTTGTTTCAAGTTTTTATTTAAATTCCAGTTGGTTAGCATACAGTGTAACATTAGTTTCAATGGTTCATCACTTATATACAACACCCAGTACTCAACACAAGTGTCCTCCTTAATACCCATCACCCATCTAGCCCATCCCCCACCTACCTCTCCCCCGCTGTAATCTCCCTTCTTCCTCTTGTGATGATGAGAGATGATAAAATGCCTACATGATGAGATGAATTGTGGTGAATGATATAGGCATTATGACTTAGATTTAAGTTACTATTCACCTTCTGATTATGTGTCAAAAGGAGGATCATCCACTTCCAGACCATAGCTGGCTGTGAGTCACTGAAATCACAGAAAGCAAATGTGTGGATTCATCAGCTGATAGCATCTTACGTTGTTTCTCTATCTTGGCTATTGCGAATAATGCTGCAATAAGCATAGAAAGCATATATCTCTTTATTATCCTGTTTTCATTTCCTTTGGTATATACCCAGAAGTGGAATTTCTAGATCATATGGTACATCTGTATTAATCTTTTGAGAAACCTCCATATTGTTTTCCATAGTGGCTGAAGCAAGTTATATTCCCACCAATGGTGTGCAAGTGTTTCCTTTTCTCCGCCTCCTCTCCAACAGTTTTCATCACTTGTCTTTTTTTTTTTTTTTTTAAGAGTGAAGCTCTCTTATTTTGATGATAGCCATTCTAACAGGCACAAGGTGATATCTCATTGGGGTTTTGATTTGTATTTCCTTGATGACTAGTGAAGTTGAGCATTTTTTCACATACCTGTAGGCCCTTTGGATGTCTTCTTTAGAAAAATGTCTACTTAATTCCTCTGCCCATTTGTTAAATTGGATTGTTTTTTTTTTTTTTGTTATTGAGTTACATGAGTTATTTATATATTTTGGGTATTAACCTCTATCAGATGTATGGTTTACAAATGTTTTCTTCCATTCTTTAGGTATATTTCCTTTTCCTTTTCACACACTTCCAGTTGTTTTCTCTATATATTATATATGTATGTATGTATGTATGTTTTATTTATCCCAAAATACATGTATGGTGGACATCCAGTCATGTAGTTAACCCTCTATTTAAACATTTAAGTTTAATTCGAGTATCTGATCTATTGATAATGCTCTTCTATAAATTCTTCTGAGAATGAAAATATTTTATAATAAAAGTCAAATCCATTATTTTCAAAAAGTGTTGTGCTGAATAGGTTCTATTTGCAGCTACAGATCTTTTTTCTCTTCAACATGCTATTCAATCTAGGAGCCCGACTAGTAAGAACTTTATCAATGGGCACTGTTGTCCTCTAACTTCCAATTTGGTTCAGCCAGTGGGAAGCACCATCTGGAGATAAATGTTGAGGAGAGTAAAGTTGGATTATTTTCTGCAGAACTCTTTCCTGCTGTGCTCCGGTAGAGTGGCTGTCTTCCCCATCAGAGGCTCTTATCAGGTTGCCTTTTCCAACCAGCTCTTTTTGTCTTTCAGTAACCCCTGTCCTCTTGCAAATGTTGGCACAGTGGTGGTAATTCTATGACCAGCCTTGTGGTCCTCCATGATCTAAAGTTAGCAGTTTCATTACCCCTGCCCACACATTTGCAGAATTATATGTTATTAAATTTTCCTTAATAACCACTTCTGACTGTTACTTCTGTTTCTGGCCAGGATCCTCCATGATATATTCATTCACAATTGAATGATGCATCACTTTTAATTTTTTTAAAGCCATAAGTGATGGTAAAAAGAAGAAAAACAGAGCCTATTATTGAAAATCTATCTTCTTTATTTCTAACCTTTATTCCAATTTCAGCAAAGTTTGCTAAGAGGTTACACAGAGAGTATATGAAAATGTAACATTTGGTAGCGACTGTCCACATAGATTTCATAGTACTCATTCTGTAATATAAAATTACTGATTCATAATCACTTCTTATTACTCATTCTGTGGATAGCCATGTACTTCTCTCTCAGAGATATGCTATAAATATTATTCACTATAGTCTCTTTGCTGTTTATTAGAGGGGAAAACGAGAAATTAGTGAGAAGGAAAAGATGTTTATGAAGTATCCCCCACTTTCTGAAAGTTCTCCTTATGCCACTTCGCTTTTTAAAAAGACCTACCTTAGCACCTGTTTTCTCCAACCAAACGATATCTGAAGAGGATTTTCACTTTTACAAAAGAAGGCAAAAATGAAAATGGTGTTCAGTGTTGGTGTGTTTGTTTTGCTGCTCCAGAGGTAGCACCACACCCTAAGTAGCAAGAGTGGTGCGGTCGACCTCCTTTCTCCAGAACTCCACTCAGCATCTCAGTATCAAGCCACCAAAGCTCTGAACTGTGTCTGTGAGCACCTGTGCTTTATCTCAATTTATGTTGTCCATCTGTTAGCAAGATCTGTCCTAAAGTACCAGAAAAGCCTAAGAAAGGTTATTTTGGGGGTATGGAAATCCTCAAAAATTTTTCTATATAAATTAATCATAGTCGCTTCTTTGCTTTGTGCTATTCTGGCTTATGACAGGTTTTATAAATATTCTACTTTTGGATGGGGATGTGGGAAGAACTTATACATATTAGGTACTATGTTCAACACTTTTCAAAGTCTATTTTATTAGCACACACTTTGCACAGTGAAATCTTTATTCAGCAAGTGCAACCTGCTTCTGAAATTGAGTAAAGATACAAAGAAAAAGGATTAATTTGTTTATTGATTTCACTTAGAGTAATAAAAAGACCTTCAAACCTTATGGGATATCTTTGTTGAAGCTACACTAGAAATGGGCCATCAGGCACAATTATTACTCTTATTCCTGTTGACATGCACCATCAAGAAGAGTAATTTAGGACACCCTCAAGGTCGCTAAGAAAGAGAATTATTTCATCAAGCTATCAAACTTCTCTTAACCATGTGTTTCTCATTACATTCTAACATGCTCTTCTTTAACTCAAAACTAAAATTTAAATCTACATGTGCTTACTAGTACATAATTCTTAGGAAATGCAACCAATACACAATAATTTTCCCAACACAGTACTATGTAAAAAAGAAGTGCTATGATAAAAATTAAAAATATATATATAGAAATATTATAGATGGCATGTTCATATAATATTTTTAATTTTATTCATATTTGAGATAATTAATCTAAATGCTATGTATTCTTGTCCCACTATGTGATTTTAAATGATACTAAACAAGGGAGGTAGACTACCCAATATCACTTTCTCAATTAAACTTAAATTGAATCTGGTTGAAACTATAAAAGAAATGCCAAATACATAGAAAAGCGTTCATTGTTTAATGAACTGATCCCTTTTTTATTTTGCAAACTTAGCTTATTTTTACTTCAAGTATCTTTAAAAAAATATGAAATACTTAGAAAATACAAAGGAAAATTCAGTATTCTTACTTTAAATAAGGAAATAGCTGAAGGGTACCTGGTTGTTTGGCTAGTATGATGCTTCTTCGTGAGAACAGCTTTAAAACAAGAAATAATTACTGGGTGATCTATTTCTAGATGTTTTTTGTATTACAAGTGGAAATTGTACATCACTGAGGTAGAATGAAAATCTGGATAAATGCAAATCTGTCAGGCTGCAGAACTACAATAACCAGGTGATATTTGTTGCTTATGCTTGGATCCTTAAGATTAAAATGAAGAAATTGTGAAAAATATTTTTAAGATACTTTTAAAAAATAAAAGTAAATCGCCCCTTTAAGGAAGAAATTATTACAATTCTCTGAAATCTCTTTCAGAGGATAGAAGCAAAAGGAACAAATCCTAACTCATTCTATTAAGCCAACATTACCCTAATATTAAAGCCAGGCAAAGACATTCTAGGAAAACTATAAACAATATTCCTCCTGAAAACACATACAAAATCATCAACAACATATTCACAAATTAAGTAAAAATGTATGAAAGAATTATACACCATTACCAAGTGGGACTTATCCTAGGCATGAAAGGCTGGCTCAACATTTGAATATCAGTTAATGTAATGGATCTCATTACCATTCACATTAGTACTCAAAAAAAAAAAAATGAAATATTTAGATAAAACAAAATATATGCAACATCTGTATGAAGAAAACTACAGAACTGTGATGAACAAAATCCAAGAAGAACTAAATAAATGGAGAGTGATTCCAAATTAATTGAGAAGAAGACTCAAAATTACCCAAATGTCAGATCCTTCCAACTCGATCTATAAATTTAATACAATCAGTAAAACTCCCAGTAAGTAATTTTATGGATATCAACAAACTGATTCTAAAGTTTATGCAGAGAGGCAAAAGCCCCAGAAAAGCTGACATAGTATTGAAGAACAAAGTTGGAAGACTGATGCTACCCAACTTCAAGGGTTATTATAAAACTACAGTAATCAAGAAAGGATACTATTGGTGAAAGAATAAACAAATAGATCAGTGGAACAGAATAGAGAGCTGAGAAATAAACCTCATAGATATAGTCATCTCATCTTTTACAGAAGATCAAAGGCAATAAAATAGAGCAAAGATAGTATTTTAAACAATTAGTGCTACAACAATTGGACATCCACATGCAGAAAAATGAATCTAGATGCAAACTTTATACCCTTTATAAAAATTAATTCTAATTGGATCAAAGACCTAAAAATAAAATCCAATACTGTAAAATTTCTAGGAGATAACAGGAGAAAACCTGGATGACCTTGGATAAGGTAATGTCTTTTCAGATACAAGTCCAAAGACTTAATGTGTGAAAAGAATAATTGATAAGCTGGAATTCATTAAAATTAAAAACTTCTGCTCTGTGATAGACACTATCAAGAGAATGAGAAAAAGCCACAGACAGGGAGAATACAATTGCAAAAGACCGATCTGATAAAGCATTTTTATCCAAATATATAAAAAATTCTTAAAATTCAACAATTAGAAAACAATTTGGTTTAAAAGTGGACCAAAGATCTTAAACACCTCACCAAAGAAGATGTACAGATGGCAAACACACATATGAAAAGATGGTCTACAATACTGGTTCTTCAATACATGTTTTTCTCAGTCATAATTGTGTGTAACATACTAGGGAATTTTCATCTTTTGCATTAAGATTTTCATGCCATCTTTAAATGTTCTAGGCCAATTTTGTCCTTTATAATTGTAATGAAAATTCAAAATCTGCTATTCCTTTTTTACTTTTCTTAAAATTTTGTCCTTAACCTATTTTTTTTTAACCAATGATGAACGTACATTGAGACATCATAATCACCTAATGTCTATAGTTTACATTAGGATATCATGACATTTATCCATCGTTAAAATATTATACAGGGAAATGCAAATTTATAAAAAATGTGACGCCACCACACATCTATTAAAATGGCCAAAATCTGCAACATTGACACCACTAAACACTGGCAAGGAGCATGATTGCTGGATCATATGTTAAGTGTTATGTTTTTAGTTTTTTAAGATACCACCAACCTCTTTCAATGCAGCTGTACCATTTTTCATTTCCATCAGCAATATATGACAGTTCCTGTAGCTCCACATCCTTACCAGCATTTCGTTTTTGATGTATTTTAACATATTTTATTTTTATTTTTATTTACTTATTTAGTTAGTTCATTTCAAGGTTTTATTTAAAGTATAGTTAGTTAACATACAGTGCATATTAGTTTCAGGTTCATCACTTTTATATAACACCCAGAGCACATCACAATCAGTGCCCTCCTGAACACCCATCACCCATTTAACCTATCCCCATACCCACCTCCCCTTTAGCAACCCTCAGTTTATTCTGTAGAGTCTGTTTCTTGGTTTGCCTCTCTCTTTTCCCCCTGCTATATTCTTTTGTTTTGTTTCTTAAAGTACTGTGAGTGAAATCATATGGTGTTTGTCTGTCTTTGACTTATTTTGCTTAGCTTAATAGTCTCTAGCTCCATCCACGCTGTATTTTTATAAACATTTATGGCAATGACAGATTAACAAAAGTTGTTACATGCACTTTCCCTTATATTTGCCTTGAGTATAAATCCATTCTCTTTCAAAGCGATTATTTAAAAGATCTTAAGCATGACCAGACACTCAGACACAAAGAAAACTACTTTCACAAAGTCAATAATGATTATATATTTTTTCTTGCAGTAATAGACATATATCAACTGATCGACAGAATTTCTATGTAATAATCAATAAGGTAATTTTTATCCCAAGTTATTGTTATGCCCAGAATTCGTGATCCCCAAAGACCGCCAGGGAGCCGAGTCTGATGTAAAAGCAAAAGAGCCTTTATTCGAGCTAGCTCGAGCTCAAGCCCCTACCTGCACCGATGCAGCGGTGAGATACCAGGGAGAGAGAGCGAGTTTCAAAAGGACAAAAGTTTTATTGGGGCCTAGGGGCAGTTGGTGAGGTAATGGCTGTGGCCTCAACCGATTGGCTGGGGAAGGGTCCGAGTCCTGTTAGGCAGGTGAGCGGGAGGTTACTCAAGGGGAGGAGACATGGTCAAGGTGAAGGACACAGAACAAGATGGAGTCGGCCAACAGAGGCCCACCCTTTCATTCCCCCCTTGTCATGTAGCTTACAGACCCAATCATGGGACTGGCTGCATTTATGGTTACAAGGGGAACAGAGTTTGGAGGTTTACGCAAAGTTCTGGGAGCCAAGTGTCCCTGGGGTGGCTCTGGGAGGTCTGATTAAGTATTGTCCCCGAGCTGGTGTCTATGATCTGCCAGGTGATGTTTTGGGGGATGTGGGGACTCCCGGCAGCATGAGCAATGACAAGCAGAGTTAACAGAGTTACCAATATTAGGTGGGTCGAATGCGCTGTAGCTTGAGCTTGAGCGGGTTGTGTTGGTCCCCATTGATGGCCCATTGTGTGACAAAGTCCTTCCAGATTGAGGAGGGGTCCACTGGCCGAACATGGGTGTGATGGACCCAGGTCGCGATGCCCTCTACTTTGAGAGCGGTGGGGGTTGTCAGCACCACAATGTAGGGTCCCTTCCAGCACGGCTCAAGGGTCTCTCGGTGGTGCCTCTTGACGTAGACCGAGTCTCCTGGCCTGTACTGATGAGGTGTTGGGGTCGGGCCAGCCTCGTAGATGGCACGGAGGTGCAGCCAAATGTCCTCGTGCACCCTCTGGAGCCCTCTCAAGGAAAGAAAAATTTCTTGATCTTTAAACTTAGCAAGAAGGTTGGGAATAATAGGGGGTGGCCTGCCAAACATGATCTTGTAGGGAGTAAAACCCAAGGTGTAAAGAGTGTTCCTAACCCGGTAAAGGGCATACAGTAGGAGAGTCACCCAGTCCCTGCCAGTCTCCATGGTTAATTTGGTAAGGGTCTCTTTTAGGGTTCTATTCATTCCTTCTACCTGTCCTGAGCTCTGGGGCCTATAAGCACAATGTAATTTCCAGTTTGCCCCCACCGCCTTGGCTACTGCCTGCGTTACCTGTGAGATAAAATCTGGTCCATTGTCTGATCCTATCATGGCAGGAAAACCATACCTGGGTAAGATGTCTTCTAGTAGCTCCTTAGCCACCGTCTGAGCCATTTCATGCTTGGTTGGGTATGCCTCCACCCAGCCAGAGAAGGTGTCTGTAAATACTAAAAGATATTTATAACCATACTTTCCTGGTTTGACTTCAGTGAAGTTGACTTCCCATTGGGCTCCCAGTCTGATGCCTCTGAGCCTGGTTCCTTTTTTATTTGATGTGGCTCTCGAGTTGGTGAGTTGGCAGGTCTTGCAGGCAGATACAACTTGCTCTATTTTGGTGTCCTGTTGGTGAATCTTGATTCTGGCATGTCGGACTAAGTCTTTTAATTTTCGGGCCCCCATGTGAGTAGACCGATGCATGTGCTCTAATATTGAGACTCCGAGCTGGTCTGGCAGCACGAGCTCCTTGTTAGGTGTATACCACCATCCCTTTATATCCTGGGCCATGGGGAGTTTCTTGATCCGCTGTAACTCCTCCTGGGAGTATTTAGGCTGGTCTGGTAAAACTGGGTCTTCCGGGTCCGGTAGTTGTATGGTCATGGTGGGTACTGAAGTAGGGGCTACTGCCTTGGCTGCCTGGTCAGCCTTTTGATTACCTCTAGCTACTGGGTTATCAGCTTTTTAGTGCCCTTGGCAGTGGATAATGGCTAGCTTGGCAGGAAGCCATAAGGCCATAAGCAGGTTAAGTATCTCCTGCTTATTTTTTATAGTCCGTCCTTCTGCCGTCAGTAACCCCCTCTCCTGATAAATTGCCCCATGAATATGAGCTGTGGTAAACACATCATACGTGTGTTGCTCATCCATCTATCAGGAGGCTGTTTCAGGACCTCTTCAATGGTGTGTGGGGTCGTGATCCAGATCTCCTGTCCTAGGCTCAGTTTGTCTGCATCCTTGACTAGGAGTGCTGTCACCGCCGCTATAATTCTCAGGCATGGCGGCCAGCCGGCAGCCACTGGGTCTAGTTTCTTGGACAGGTAAGCCACCGGGCGGTTCCAGGGGCCTAAGGCTTGAGTTAGAACCCCTTTTGCTATTCCCTTATGTTCGTCTACAAAGAGGTGGAAGGGCTTCGTAATGTCTGGTAGGCCCAGGGCTGGGGCACCTAGGAGGGCCTTTTTTAACTGATTAAAGGCAGTTTCTTCTTTTTCAGCCCATTTAAATATTTTCTCCTCTTTGGTAGCTTCATATAGGGGCCTGGCGATCTCAGCAAAACCTAGAACCCAGAGGCGGCAGTAGCCGGCTGATCCTAGGAATTCCCTTACTTCTCTTCTGGAGTTGGGAGTAGGGATCTTTAGGACAGTTTCTTTTCTGGCATCTGATAACCGCCGCTGTCCGCCCTCCAGGATATATCCCAGGTAACTTACCCTCTCCCTGCATATCTGAGCCTTCTTCATGGATGCCCGGTACCCTAAGGCCCCCAGGGTAGCCAGCAGGTCCTGGGTCCCTCGCTCACAGTCTTTGGCCTTGTCGGCAGCAATCAGGATGTCATCTACGTACTGTAGGAGGGTGAGGCCAGGGTGCCCCCTTCTGTACTCACCCAGGTCCTCATGTAGTGCCTTGTTGAAGATGGTGGGCAAATTTTTGAATCCCTGAGGTAGCCGTGTCCAGGTGAGTTGCCCACTGTAGCCCTCCTCCAGATCATGCCACTCCAAGGCGAACAAGGGTTGGCTCTGGGGTGCCAGTGGCAGACTGAAGAAGGCATCCTTTAAATCTAGTACAGTATACCAGGACCTGGAGGGTGCCAAGGAGCTCAAGAGAGTATATGGGTTGGGAATAGTTGGGTGTATGTCCGTGACCCTCTTATTTACTTCCCGGAGGTCTTTTACTGGTCAGTAGTCATTTGTGTGAGGCTTTTTGACTGGCAGTAGGGGGGTGTTCCAGGGAGACTGGCAAGGAACTAGTACCCCTAGGCTTCGTAGTCTCCAGATGTGTGGCTGGATCCCCTTCCGGGCCTCCTGAGACATGGGGTATTGTTTGATCCTTACCGGACTCTCTCCTGGCTTGAGCTCTACCAGGACTGGGGTCCTGTGAGTGGCTAGTCCTATCCCCCCCCCCCCCGTCTCTGCCCAAACCGAGGGGAATTCTTGTAGCCATCTGTCTATATTATCCTCTCTCGGGAGCGCCTGCTGGTGGAGGCGGTATTCATCTTCCAGTTTCATGGTCAGGACCTGGATGGGGTGGCCCTTGCCATTGGTGACCTGAGGCACCCCTTGTATGAAAGTTATCTGAGCTCCAATCTTGGTCAGTAAGTCCCGTCCTAACAGCAGGTAGGGGCATTCTGGTATCACCATAAAGGAGTGGGATACCCGGCCCATTCCCAAATCTACTGTTCTTCGGGTAGTCCATGAATACTGGCTCATACCAGTTACCCCTCGTACCCAGGACTTCTTGCTGGCTAGTTTTCCTTTTGGGGTGCGGAGGACCGAATGTTGTGCTCCGGTGTCAACAAGGAAGTCAACAGGGGTCCCCTCCACTTTAAGATATACCCTGGGTTCGGGGAGAGGGTCCGAACCCCGACTCCCCTAATCACTTAGTTCATCTAGCTCTAGGACTTTTACTCGATCAGTCTTGCTTCCCTTCCCGCCAGCCCTTTTCAGACAATCTCGGGCCCAATGCCCTATCTCCTTGCAGTATGCGCACTGATCTTTCTGCAGCCTCTGCTTCCCCCCCCTTGGTGGTTCCTTTACCTTTTCTTGCGTCGTCTGCCAGCTGCCGGAGATGGCGGTCTTGTTCCTCGGGGAAGTCAGCAGTGGTAGCTAGTAGTATTCTCGCCAGGTCTCCAGTCTGCTTACTGCTGGCAGCCGCCATGGTGTGAGCCTGCTTGTCCTCAGGAGGCTCCGGGTTATTATATACCTTTTCGGCTACCACCAGTAAGTCCTGCAGACTTTTTTCTCCTAGTCTATATATTTTCTGTAATTTTCTCCTAATGTCTGTGGCTGATTGGTTTACAAAGGCCATGAGAACAGCTGCCTTGCTTTCCAGAGCCTCTGGATCCATGGGGTTATAGGTAGGGAATGCCTCCATGATCTGTTCTAAAAAGGAAGCCAGAGATTCATCTTTTCCCTGTTGTGCATTTCCTACCTTGGCCAAATTGGTTGGCTTTCTAGCAGCCATTCGGAGACCCCCCATTAGAGTCTGGCGGTAGACCCAGAGCCTCTCCTTCCCTTCTGCCATGTTGAAATCCCACTGGGGCCGAGTTAAGGGGAAAGAGACATCTATCTGAGCCTGGTTGGTGGGGGGATTCCCGTCTGCGCCTGGAACTAGTTTTCGGGCCTCATTGAGGATTCTTTCTCTTTCTTCAGTCGTGAACAGGACCTGCAAAAGCTGCTGGCAATCGTCCCACATGGGCTGATGAGTAAAAAGAACAGAGTCTAATAAATCAATAAGCCCTGCCAGTTTCTTGGAAAACTTAGGATTCTAAGCTTTCCAATTGTAGAGGTCACTAGTGGCGAAAGGCCAATAGTGATGAGGCTGATTCCCCTCCACGTCTGGGGGTCCGGTGGCTCGCAGGGGCAGAATAGTGGAGGCGGCGGAGGCGGATTGCTCCCTCTGAGACCTTTGTCTGGTAAAGGGCGGGCTTCCCACTGGAGCATTTCTGCCTCCCCTGCAGGGGGAGGATGGTGTTATTCCTGCATCCTAGAGGGGTTATATGGGGGAGGGAAAATTAATTCTTCTTCAGTCCCCCCTTGTAGGACAGGGTAGAGAGGTGCTGAAGGCTGGGTAAGACTTTTCTTTTTCTTTGTCCCCTGCAAAGCAAGAATGGATTTTGGCTCCGGAGGGAGTGGGGCTAGGAAGGGCTTAAGCCAAGAGGGTGGGTCTTCTACAAGGTCCTGCCAAGTGATAATGTAAGGGAGCTGATCAAGATGGCCCATCTTAGGCCTAGAGATGATACTCCTGACTCGGTGGATGGTAGGGAGGTCGAAGGTCCCCTCTGGTGGCCATCCGACATTGAAAGTTGGCCACTCGCTAGAACAAAAAACCTGCCACTGACCCTTTCGGACTTCCACACTGAGGTTGTTAGCTCTTCCCCTCACATCCTTAAAGTGATCAATCATAATACTTAGAAGAGTAGTCTGAGTCTGTCCCATAACGTCTGTCCCGTAAGTCCAGTAAGTCCACAGAACAAAACAGAGAAACACAAAAACAGACAAACAGAGGGCCCCTAGAAAGTCTTCCAACTCCATGGAAGCAAAACTGAAAGCTAGCTTAGACCTTTGAGGGGATTCCACGTCCCTCCAAAACCAATGAGGGGATTCCATGTCCCTCCAAAAGGGAGGATTGGACCGTCTCCTGAAACTCCCGGCCCGTGGTCCCCCAGTGCATCCACTTAGACCGCGTCGGGCACTACCAGAATTTCAGAAATGAGCTCACACAGAAAAGACAGAACGAACAGACACTAACCATGGCCAGTCAGGCTCTCCGGGTCGGGGGTCCCTCGGGGGTCTTGGGGATCCCAGACGAGCCCCCAAATGTTATGCCCAGGATTCATAATCCCCAAAGACCACCAGGGAGCCGAGTCCGATGTAAAAGCAAAAGAGCCTTTATTCGAGCTAGCTCGAGCTCAATCCCCTACCTGCACTGACCAGCAGTGAGATATCAGGGAGAGAGAGCAAGTTTCAAAAGGACAAAGGTTTTATTGGGGCCTAGGGGCAGTTGGTGAGGTAATGGCCGTGGCCTCAGCCGATTGGCTGGGGAAGGGTCCAAGTCCTGTTAGGCAGGTGAGCGGGAGGTTACTCAAGGGGAGGAGGCGTGGTCAAGGTGAAGGACACAGAACAAGATGGAGTCGGCAGGCGTAGGCCCGCCCTTTCAGTTATATCTAGAATCCCTTCTTGGAATTGAAAGTGAATACATATGTGAATACGTACATACAATATAAATAGCATGTCTTCTTCTTTTTACTAACATTACTGACATTGCTAATTAGATAGAATAGCAATTGAAAAAATCACATGGTCATTGATGATTTATTAATTGAGGGCTTCCAGAAATAATGTTGAAATGAACATCCTTCTCTTTGACCTTGTAAAGGTCAAGGGCAAAGCCAACACCAAATGACAGGTTCCAGTCTAATAAAAAGGTATAAAATGAACTTCACAACCCGTATCACCAATTCTATTTTCTGCACCATTACTTCTGCTTTATGTTGCTTCTGTGAAAGATTATATTCTCCTGAATACTTGTCTACTTCCATCATTTCTCTATCTACTAATTCTCCAAGCAGTTATCCTTTCATTTTTAAATTTTTATTTTACCTTCTGATTATTTTTCAAGTTTGTGTCTTCTTAAATTTTGTTGAGACTATAAAATAGATTTTACTAAATTGCTTAATCTGTTTTTAACTGAATTCTTGTTGTCATCTTATATAACCATTTGAAGAAATACCTTATTTTTCCTTATTTACCCATTCATGAATATAATTTCAGGCCTGTAGTGTGTCTATAAATGGGGCAAAGATGCTTCTTTATTTGCCCATTTAGTTCCAGGTTACCTATTCAAAGCCTTCTTTCAAATTTAAACTTGGATATGTATTACATATAATGAATATCACTGCCAAGTATCCCTGTGGGGAATGGGGAGAAATCTAGAACTATGAGCAATTTTACTTATAGAACTTAATTTCTGTGTATTATTTTTTCTTTGAAACTTGTGAATCAGGTTATGTCCAGTCTCTACGTTGGATGTGGATTTCTTTTACAACAGGGGCAAACTTTCCACATCGTGAAAATATCTCACCTCATTGCTACTTTCAATTTGATACAGCCACTGGAATTTATCATCTTACATAGTTGATTTTAATATTTAACCTTGAGCAATAAAATTTGGATTGCTCTCCATCAGTCTCCCAGTTTTTCTTAGTCTCTAGTCTGTTACCTTATAAGTCAGGGGAATGTGTAGGCATCTTTCAGATCTACTCCTGGATCATTTCACTTCCGGAAATGAAACAGAATGTTGCTGTCTCCAAAAAGATTGTCACAACTTGATCTTTAATATATTCTTCCATTTGGTTCTCCTTATAGTTAACAAAAATTAAATTGTTCAAGTTTTCTGGCATATGTATAACATTCTCCATTATTTTTATTTTTATTTTATGCTTATTTTTTTCTTCCAGCTTTTCTTTAAATTCCAGTTAGCTAAAAAAACAGGGTAATATTAGTTTCAGCTATAAGATTAAGTGATTCAACACTTCCATACAACATTTGATGTTTATAAGAGCTAGTATACTCCTTAATCCCCATCAGATATTTAACCCATCCCCCACCCACCTCTTCTCTGGTAACCATCAGTTTGTTCTCTTTAGTTAAGAGTCTGTTTCTTGGTTTGCCCCTCTTCACCTCTCCCCTTCATTTGTTTTATTACCTAAATTCCACATATGAATGAAATCATACGTTATCTGTTTCTCTGATGGACTTATTTTGCTTAGTTTTAAATGCTTAGGTATATCCTTTTGTTTTTATTTACTTGCTTATTCTAATGGGAATATAGAAGATGGATAATGCACATTTACTGGAAGACAGGTAACTGGTATTTTGATAGATACTCCTACCAAGCAAATGAAAAAAGCTCCTATTAAAATATTTTTAATTGGATAGGAAAAGACCTAGAAAACATTGCACAGATTATATGAAAGTCCAAGATAATAAAATTAATTATTTTTAAAGGTAACTTAATTAGAATATTCCTTTTATAGATATTAATTTTCTATATTTTTACAGCTTTGATTTTTCAAGTTTTACTCTGCCTGGTGGACACTAGTTTTCTTACTCTTGATTTAAGAGCATAAAATTGATTAACTTATTATTAAACTATTAACTATTTTTAACTATTATTAAACTAGTTTTCACTATGTCTGAGTAAAACAAACAGTAGTAGACCCTGGAAGTAGTTTATGTTTGTCTTTGATGGACTTATTTTGCTTTGCATAATACTCTCTAGGTCCATCCATGTCATTGTGGCTGAGTAATATTCCATTGGATAGAATTAGGGCCAGGTTTAGGGTTAAAGTTGGGGTTTAAAACAGGGTGAGGGTTTATGCCTGATATTCTGCTGTTCAGAGACCTCTCTAGAGTGTTAGGTTTAGGGTTAGGATTAGGGTTATGAGATAGTGATTAGCACTTAGTGTTAAGTTTGGGGACAGGGCCAGGTTAGGGTTTGGGTTAGGTTATGTGTCTGACTTCTCCAGAGAATAAAACCCAAGTCTTCTGCTGGGATGAGAAAAGAAATGGCAGCCATTTACCCAGCTAAGGCAAGGAGGGGATTTGTGGCTCTAAATACTTTTTAAATTGATATTCATTTTTTCATTCTGTATTTATCTCTACCTTCAAACCCATTTTTGGAAATAATACCATTCTTAAATGTTTGGAGTCTTCACCAGAATAACTAGACTGCTCTCAGCTTTTCTTATCGTGTGTTCTGAACCCACTTTCTCAGATCTAGGTTAGAGTTAGGGTTAGGGTGAGATTATTTGCCTGATATCCTGCAGTTCAGAGGCCTCTCCAGAGGGTTAGGGTTAGGGTTAGGGGTTACAGTTTGGAATGGGTTGAGGGTTATGTTTAGGATTAGAGTTAGTGTTAAGTGTTAAGGCTGTATTTAGGGTTAAGGTTGTTATTAGTGTTACAGTTAGTGTTTGTGCCTATTATCCTGCTTTTGAGAGATCTCACCAGAGATTATTGACTGAGACTTCTGCTTGGGTAAGAAAACAAGACAGCCATCCACTAATCTGAGGCTATGAGGAGATTGGGGCTGTAAACATTATTTAAATCAATATTCAATTGGCTGTTCTGTGTTTAATCTCTATCTTCACAATGATTTTTAGAAATATTACTAATTTTCTTTTTCTTTCTTCTAAGTTTTTTTTTTTTAAATTCCATTTAGTTGGGGCGCCTGGGTGGCGCAGTCGGTTAAGCGTCCGACTTCAGCCAAGTCACGATCTCGCAGTCCGTGAGTTTGAGCCCCGCGTCGGGCTCTGGGCTGATGGCTCAGAGCCTGGAGCCTGTTTCCGATTCTGTGTCTCCCTCTCTCTCTGCCCCTCCCCCGTTCATGCTGTGTCTCTCTCTGTCCCAAAAATAAATAAATGTTGAAAAAAAAAATTTTTTTTTTTAAAAATAAATTCCATTTAGTTAACATACAATGTAATGTTTAATTCAGGTGTAGGATGTAGCAATTTACCACTTACATACAATAGCCAGTGCTCATCACAAGTGTTCTTTTTAATACTCATCACCCATTTAACCCATCCCCCCTGCCCGCCTCCTCTCCTGCACCCCTTAGTTTGTTCTCTATAGTTGAGTGTGTTTTATGACTTGTTTCTCTCTCTCTTTTTTCCCTATATTCATCTGTTTTGTTTCTTAAATTCCCCATTGGAATGAAATCATATGTTATGTGTCTTTCCCTGACTGATTTATTTTGCCTGGCATAATACACTCTAGTTCCATCCATGTCATTGCAAATGGAAAGATTTTCATTCCATTATATGGTTCAGTAATAGTCCATTGTAAATACACACACACACACACACACACACACACACACACACACACAACTTCTTTATCCATTCATCAATTGAGGGACATTTTGAGCTCTTTCTATAATTTGACTATTGATAATGCTGCTGTAAACATTGGGGTGTATGTGTCCCTTCAAATCAGTAATTTGTATCCTTTGGGTCAATACCTAGTAATGCAATTTGTGGGTCTTAAGGTAGTTCTGTTTTCAATTTTTTGAGGAACCTCCAAACTGTTTTCTAGAGTGGCTGTACCAGTTTGCATTCCCACCAACAGCATAAGAGCATTCCTCTTTCTCCTGTCCTTGCTAACATCTGTTGTTTCCTGTGTTGTTAATTTTAGCCATTCTGAGATGTGTGAGGTGATATCTCATTGTAGTTTTCATTTGTTTTTTCCTTATGATGATATTCTTGAATATCTTTTCATAAATTCTAGTTAGTGAACATACAATGTAATATGAGATTCAGGTGTAGAATATACTGATTCAACACTTCCAAACAACACCCGGTATTCATCATAAGTACAATCCTTAATCTTCATCGCCAATTTAGTCCCTCCCCCCACCATCCACCTCCCCTCTGGTAACCATCAATTTGATCTTTATAGTTAAGAATTTGTTTCTTGATTTCCCTTTCTGTGTCTTTTTCTTTGTTCCCTTTGCTAGGTTGTTTTGTTTCTTAAATTCCACATATGAGTAAAATCATATGGTATTTGTCTTTGACTGACTTATTTCACTTAGCATGATACACTCTACCTGCATCCATGTCTTTGCAAATGGCACAGTTCATTCTTTTGTTATGGCTGAGTAATATTCCAATTGCATATATGTACCCCATCTTCTTCTCTCCCCCCCAAGATCTAGATTTAGGTTTAGGGTTATGGTTAGGGTTACAGTGAGAGTATATGCCTGGTATCCTGCAATTCAGAGGCCTCTCCAGAGAGTTAGGTTTAGGGTTAGGAATAGGAATTAGGCACGAGGGGTTAGGGGTTGGATTAGGGTTAGGGTAATGTGGGATTAGTGTTAGGGTTAGAGGGAGGGTATGTGCCTGGTATCCTGCAGCTTAGAGACTTTTCCAGATGGTTAGGTTTAGGGTTAGGGTTAGGGGAATTCTAAAAAGCATTTAAAAAAGAGTTAATGCCTATTCTTCTCGATCTGTTCCAAAAAAATAGAAATGTAAGGAAATTTTCCAAACTCATTCTATGAGGCTAGGAATACCCTGATCCCAAAACCAAACAAAGACTCCACTAAAAAACAGAACTACAGGCCAATATTCCTGATAAACATGGATGCAAAAATTCTCAACAAAATATTAGCAAATCCAATCCAACAGTACATTAAAAAATCTTTCACCACGATCAAATGGGATTTATTCCTGAGTTGCAAGAGTGGTTCAATATTCACATGTCAACCAACGTGGTATACTATGTTAATAAAAGAAAAGGGAAGAACCCATATGATCCTCCCAACAGATTCAAGAAAAGCATTTGACAAAGTACAGCATCCATTCTTGTTAAAAATCCTCAACAAAGTAGGGGTAGAGGGAACATGCCACAATATCATAAAGGCATTTTACAAAAGACCCATAACTAAGATCATCCTCAATGGGGAAAAACTGAGAGCTTTTCCTCCATGGTCAGGAAGAAGACAGGATGTCCTCTCTGACCATGGTTATTTAACATCTCTCAGTCGTAGAAAGGCAACAAATACCAAAAGATTTCCATCATATGTGGAATCTAAGAAACAAGAGAAACAAGAAAGGGAAAATAAAGACAGAGACAAATCAAGGAACAGTTTTAATTATAAAATATCTTCTCATTACAATTGAGGACACATAAAATTAATTCTCTGACAAGAAGACCTTTTAGGGTATGTAATCTCTGGAGAGTAGAGCTATTTCTGAGTAGAACTATTTTATTTCTGTAAAGTTGAAAATTAAACCAAACGTGCTTCAAGGATTCTCTTATCATTTGGAGCTAACTAAATTTTTGTTAACATTTATTTATTTTTGAGACAGAGAGCATGAACAGGGGAGGGTCAGAGAGAGGGGGACACAGAATCCAAAGCAGGCTCCAGGCTCTGAGCTGTCAGCACAGAGCTTGACACGGGGCTTGAAGTCACGGACCACGAGATCATGAACTGAGCCGAAGTCGGACACTTAACTGACTGAGCCACCCAGGCGCCCCTGGAGCTAACTATATACCACAGTTTATCGATATAACTTGAGAATCACAGTGTTCATCACATTCATCACATTACTATTACTAAGTAACTTAATACTTAGGTATTACTATATTATAAAAACTTTAACTGGTTATACTCTCTAGCTTTGAAGGAACTTATGAAAGTTTAATAATCTAAAATTAAATGATCAAAGTTTGAAACAAAACAATATCATCCCAGAGGAATTGAGAAATTTAATATAATTAGAGATTTTAGATGGGTTAATTATCAATTTTAAAATCTAAACCCAACTCTATTTTATTTTCTTTAGTGTTATTCAGAATTCATTGTATGTCATACAGGCTCAAAAATCAAGTGCACTTTTTTCTGAAGATTTTTTGACAAGAATTCCTTTTTAAAGGATGTTATTACATGTATATTGTTTAAAACGCATTGGAGTACCATAGTAGATAAGGACTACAATACATTTTTCAAAAGACATAAAAACTCCATGTTGTGTAGAAAATTAGTTTATTGATCTGTGCCAAAGCTGAAGAAAATGATAGTATTGGTCAGTTATGTATGAAAATATTAACAGCACAGTGTTTTAGTCAGATTTATATATGAGTTTGCAAAATAACTAACAATACACAGTTAATCACAAAATGCTGGCCTAGCATGAAAGTCTTTCAGCAATATACCATAAAATTCCGTATTATATTTTAAAATCTGATTATATCTACATTTTTATTCTAGTTGAAAGCAAATTACAGTGGATAAGACACATAGTGGATAGGAAAGAAATGTTTGGAGTTTATTTTGGATCTATTGTCATGTGATATGTTTCCACAAATTTCCCTTCTCAGAAGTCTTTTACATACATTCTGTGAATTTGCCTTTTCCTCAGAGTTTAAGCATTAGTCTCAGTTCAGTCACTATATACCTGGGTAGGTAAACAGAATGCTGTTTATTTGAAAACAAAACAACTTAGTGTAATAATAATCTTGAGCTTTTATCATACTGAGAATACATTTAATGTTATGTACTTATAAATATTATTAATCCAAAAGAAATAGCATATTAAACTGTAACATCAAACACAGAATCTGCATTGGAATCTGAAAAGCAGTGTAAAAAGATATGATTTTGCTGATTCTTATTATAATAAACAATTCCTTGAGTGATCATGTAAAGATAAAACGATAAAACAGTGTCTGTGAAATTGCCTAGAATAATGCTTTGCCCATAGTAGGTAGATAATAAACTTTGAATCTGTAGAAAATGTTGCCTAGAAATTAGGGATAGAAAGTAGATAACACAGGGGCTCATGGGTGGCTCAGTCAGTTAGGCATTTGATTTTGGCTCATGTCATAATCTCACTGTTCCATTTGTGAATTCGAGGCTCACATCGGGCTTTGTGCTGACAGCTTGGAGCCTGAAGCCTGCTTCAGATTCTGTGTCTCCCTCTCTCTCTGCCCCTCCCCCATTCGTACTCTGTCTCTCTCAAAAATAAACAAACATTAAAAAAAATTAAAAACAAAAAAAACAAAAAAGAAAGTAGATAACACTGTTCCCCTCTATGGAGAAGACAATTTAATTAACAAAGCAAGAGTTATGTACAAATTTAAATTGATTACTTATGTAAGCTAGTCTTTGCTATTATGCTACGTAATTTAGACCAAATTGTGCTATCTTTGAATGATAATTGTCCTTTTTTTACCCTGTTTACATGTTTTGTATCTAAGTCTTAAATCTGAAATGTGCATGTGTGCATTATATTTTAGCACCTCCTCACAAACACTTGGCATCACACTAATCTGTATAATGTTTGTTGTACAAGTGCTTGGTGGTGATGACAGTGATAGAAAATTTGGAAAGAGTGGTAAGTGCTTGCTTACGCCTGGCCACGGAGATTGGGTGCCATTGAAATAAAACATTCAGAGAAAAAGTGTAAGAGCATTCCAAAGAATAAAACAATGTGACAGATAAGGGAAGCAGGTGTGTATGTGGCATGCCTGGGAAACAGTGATTGCATAGATTTTTATGAATTTAAGACAACTAAAAGATAAACTGGAAGAAGTGCTTCTTTTATAACTCTACAATACAAAAAAATGTTCAAATGATCATACTATAGATAAAATGTATAGAAGTCTTTTTCTGATGAATGAACAGGGATGGTACTGACTAGACTTGGCAGAGAAACTATGCAATTGGATTCACTCATTAATTCTCAACCATTCTTTTTTGGCATGCAGTAGAGAATGAAATGATTATGTAACTCTATAATGTTAAAATCTGACAGCTCTCCTAAAAGTCTTTCTGGGACTGTATTTTTAAATGGTTCTGCTTCACCAACTAGGAAAGGCATCAGAAATCTTTCTAGAATATAACCATTCTCATTTTTTCAAATCATTAGGGTTTGTGTGTTTGTTTGTTTGTTTGTTTGTTTGTTTGTTTGTTTGTTTTTTGGTGGAAGTCATGGCAAGCCCAGAACTCATGCTGAAGACATCTGCATCTGAACATCATAAAGCAGCCTTGAACCACAGCAAACCTTAGTTCTAAATTGGCTACAGCGTTGATTTGAATGAGTGCACTGTATTGGTTTTCTTTTTTCTTCTGGTTTTTATTAATCTCCAAAAAAATGGATCTGAGGACCATTTGAAGCTGTATTACAGAGTTGATGAAGTGTAATTATTCAGAGCCATATGTAAAAACTAAATTTACAAATAAAATAAAGGATGGGATTGAGAGAGACAATCTTCATGTAATCTCCCCACTCTCATTTAGTGCATCTATTATACAGAAGCAAATTTTATAGAAAATGTAGATAGCATACGAAGGGATTTAAAAGGAGGATACTGCAAAAGGATTAAAATCACAAGTTAACATCTTATCTTGAGTCGTAAGTTACATATCTGAATGTCAAGCCCTTAGATATATTTATCTTACTTTTAGGTATATGTATTATTGAAGAAATTTTACATCATAAAATTACTCTCTATTGTATTTTTGCCTCTTTCCAGACTAAATAAGATTCTTTATATAGACACTGCATAAAACTCTTGACCTCCTAGTACTTTTCACAGAAGTCTTAATGAGAGTTTCTCCACCAGATGCTAAACTTAATAAAAATAAGGACATCATCCATCTGCATCACTACTTTATCCCAGGGTAAGCCACTGTCAAAATACAGAGCACAGACATAAATATTTATTAAATGAGTGCATCTGCTAAGTAATTATAAAAATATTGAGTGTGGACAATGGGAATATTTGGACCAGTAGGAAATCACCAACTGAGGCTTGAAGTATAATTAGGGATTAGCTAAAAAGTCATTATTGAACTGTAAAGAAGGGCATTCTAGTCTGAGAAAACAATTATACATTCAGTAATTTATCAAGTACTACAGCTGTATGTGTATGTGTCTATGAGTATGTGCCTAAGTATGTGGACATATGTAAAAATAATGTATGTGTGTAAGATATATTATTTATATAATCTATAAACAATGCTTAGGAATATGAGAATCCATTCTTTCTTTCTTTTTTGTTTCTTTTAATTCGATAGAGAGAGCATGAATTGGGGAGAAGGGCAGAGGAAGAGAGACAGAATCTCAAGCAGGCCCCCTGCACAGCACAGAGCCCAACACAGGGCTCATTCTCACCACCGTGAGATCATGACCTGAGCCAAAATCAAGACTGGGAGGCGCCCCATCCTTCTATTATATTTTATCTTATCTTTCCAAGGATCTTCTACCCACAATCTGGTCACTATTAAATGAAAAGTTTTAAAGATAACTCTAAAGACTTCTAGAATTAAATAAAGCCATCCAACACTTAATTTTAGAGACCATTTCCTTCTGAAACTTGTGATATCATGATGATAGTGTTTTCTCCTGATTTTCTAGCTATTTTCTTCTATGTCTTTATCCTTGTCATTTCTTCTGCTTCAGATCTCTCAAATGGGGACATGTCTGGACATATTCGGGCTATGTTTACTGTTTTGTGTAGATATGTCTATCTCTTGTTCTGTACTTAAAAAAAAGTCCATCTCTTTAATTTCTTCCCATCTATTTCTATTATTTCAACTGTCAATTCTGATACATGAGTTTTTTAATCTAAATATCTAATCTAATTTTAAGGCTTCAATCCTGAGTTTCAAAATTGTCAGGAGACAGTTTTACCTCCCTGATACGCTATAATGTTAAAATTAAATGGTTAAAAAAAAAAATAAGACACAATGATGGAGGATATGTAGAACATGAATAGAGAAGGGCTGAAGGCACAATTCTGGGGATTATCAACATTTTCATGTGGAGAGAGTGCAGATTGTAAAGGAGCTAAAAATAAACTAATACGGAGTAATATGGAAAACCTGAGGAGTCATGTTAGGGAAAGTAAGGGAGGAGAAAACTATCAGAAAGAGCAAATATATCTTTCATCTCTCTGTCTCTATCTATCTATCTATCTTTCTATCTATTATGTATCTATTTAATCTATCATCCACCTTTAATTTTATTATTAAGAAGGGTTTCCATTAGCTTTAACAAATAGAGCATTATGTGTGATCATGAGGAAGGCTTCTAAAGAGCACTGGTAGTATGGAATCAGAATGTGTCAAGCTATGAAGTAAATAGATGGGGAAATCTGAAGACAGAGTAAATTAACTATTCCAGGAAGTTTGGCTTTGAGGTTCCTTTGATAGAATTATAAACAAAAACATCAAGAAGGAATACTAAATTCAATCTTGAGCCTTGCCTTTCCTAAAGAGGAGCACGTGAATTGCATGTTAAAGGATATATAGGACATATCACATTTTCAAGATGACAAGAGTGATCATAGTGGTGTTATAGAATACTAAAACCACAAGTTATCATGGAGAAATTACAATACAGCAGAGCAGGACCAATGCAGATAAAGAGGAGGTGGAGACGTAATTAAAGGGCCAGATCATAAAAGATCTTATATGCTTTACCAAGGCCTTTAAATTTAATAATAAAAATATTAATATAAATCAACATGTAATTACTTTGTGTCAGACACTATTTTAACTTTTTTACCCATGCTATTTATTCATGTCTTAAAAATATTTTAAGACGTATGCTAAGATGTATGCCAAGAGTATAGATCCTGAAAACAGACTGCCTGGACATTTTACTTACCCTCTCTATGTCTAAGTTACCTCATCTTTAAGACTAAAATAATTTTATGTACTTTGTAAAATTGATATAAGACTTAGTTGAGAAAATACATGTAAATAAAGCACCTAGAAGAGCATCTAACGGTAAATACTCAAGTATTTTCAGTTATAAGCACACCAGTTTTATTAATTCTTTACATTAATTAATTGACTGATGGAGTTTATTTATAAAGTAGCTGAAAGAATATATATACATAAGGATATGTCTAGTCCTAAGGACCATATTCTTAATATATGAAATTCACGTTAAAATGAGTGATATAAGAAGAAGCACATTTATAGGAAATACAAATTGCTTAGTTGTGGACATAGTAATTTTGAGATACCTCTGTGACTACAAAGTATTATCTGTTAGACACTTAGATGTTCAGGTCTCCTATTCAAGACAGTGATCTGGGATAATAATAGAAATTTTGGAGTTGTCAGCATATGGATGCTAGTGTTAATACGTCTATGTTCTGGGCAAGATTGACCACAGACTTTATTTCGCACTGATGGGAAGTAAGTGAAATGGAGGTTCATGGGACACCAATATTGTGGAAGAAAGAAAAGACATCAATAAAGAGCCCAGAAAGAGGTAGCCCAGACACTGAAAGTAATTCTGTCAAATAGTTCATCTGAGTTTGGTCATTTCTCTAGATTCAAGCACTCATTTATAGGAAATACAGGTGATAGAATGCTGTCAACAATATCCAACATCCAGGCTGTGGGAAACTCTAAGTGCAGATTCCCCAATTACTTCTCCAAATTAATTGTCAGGGTTGGAATGGTGAGAGAGAGACAGAGAGAAGGAAGACTATACATCAAAAGAACCATAGAAACAGTAATCAATTACAAACTATGAATCTTATCTGGATCCAGCTTTAAGCCAATATTTGTAAATTTTTAAAGTTCATTTGTAAGACAATTGAAAATTTGAATACTGACTGGAGATACTAATCTTAAATATTACTAATTTTATAGGTGTCCCAATTGTTTTATCATTTTATTTTTA
This sequence comes from Leopardus geoffroyi, assembly GCF_018350155.1. Classification (NCBI taxonomy): domain Eukaryota; kingdom Metazoa; phylum Chordata; class Mammalia; order Carnivora; family Felidae; genus Leopardus; species Leopardus geoffroyi. The sequence continues at coordinate 95,074,626 of NC_059338.1, read as the reverse complement.
AAGAGCATTTATCTTTTAGAGAAACATATTGATGAAATACTATCCAATACATGCCATATGGAATTTACTTTAATAACATGGGCAAGCACTGTCGGGGATATAATGAGATAAGATTGGTTGTAATTAATGATGGTAGAAGCTGGGTGTTGGATACACAGATGTCCAGTGCACTGTTGTCAGTTGTTGTATATGCTTATATTTTCCTAATATATGTATTAAACATAATGTGTGTGTGTGTATATATATATATATATATATATATATATATATATACGTATGTATATACGTATATATATATATATACATATATATATACGTATATATATATATATAAAACATGTATTTTATGTAATCTGTCCAAAGTAAAATTTAAAACAAAAATCACATAACAACACTTTACAGAGAAATAAACATAACTCAAAATATAAACTGAGGGAGGAAAATATTTCAAGAAGATGAGCAAGGCTGTGTCAGAATCAAGTTAAAGGGTCAGGCTGGAATTCAGTGAATTTGACAATATTGAAATGATTGATGGCTTTCCTATTTTTTATTGTTAACACAATTCTCCCAATCGCATAAAATCACACATTGATATCATGATCTTCAATTTCTAATTTTCCCTCCAATCTCACATTCATTACTCCCACCCTCAAGTTCAAAATTATATAGAGGATAGCTTTTCTTTCACATATCAAATACATTTCACAATGTTCTTTTCTTTCATGCATCTTCTTTTCTTCCTGTTATGATTGTCGTTAGAGCTTGCGTTTGTGGTTATGAAAGCTTGGTAATTCATCTTAAGCCTTCTTCCCCTCTAATGTATGTATGCTGCAGCCATTCTATCTACTTACCATGGTACCAGTTATTTCACTGTGGGGATTCAAGCCCCTTAATTTCTCTTATTAGTAGTCCACCAAGAAATAATTAAGCCTTCTACACTACATCCTTCTGTGACTCTTTTGTAATATTTCTAGACTGAATCTTAAACGCGTGTGAATAAAATGATTTATTGATTACAATTCGAGTTTTTATTTCTTTGAATTTTGTTAGGAAATAACTCTACTCATTAGATATTTTTTAAAGTTTTTATTTAAATTCCAGTTAGTTATCCGTGTAATTTTAGTTTCAAGTGCACGATTTAGGGATTCAGCACTTACATACAACACCCAGTTCTCTCCCCATTAGTTTTTGAAAGTCATCAATCTGTACCCTATCATAGTTCAAAGCTATAGAACTATTTCCATCCCCACTCTTAAAAAAAATGAAACCCTCCCTAATATCAAATTATTGCCTTCATGCTGACCCAGATAAAAATTCTGCTGTGATATAAGAAATGTAAGTTAAGAATAATAAGTATTTAAGTTCAAAGGCAACATGAATTTTGAAATGCTACAAAGGATAGCATTTTCCCAGAAACTTCAATGAGTTTAATTAAACATTCTTGATTGGTTTAAATTTTTGACTTTGTATTTATATTCTAAGGTAATTTGTTATGTATTACACATAGACAAGTTGAGAACAGAACATTTAGTACATATTTTTTACCAACTCTGATCCACAGAATTTTGACTGTTCAGGTAGCCCGAGGTGACTACTGTAGCAATAACTAAAGGTCATTTTTATTGATGACAGATGTGCTTTCACTTAGTTCTGAGTTTCTCCTCTCATCATCCCATATCTTTCTCACTGATATTTCATCCACTCTCTGTCACTTGGACATATATTTAAGCTCTTGAACCTCTTACATCTTCTGTCAAATGGAGTTATTTCTGGTGCCCTCATCATTGAATTGATATGACCATAAGTGATTTGTACATAGTATATGCTCAACAAATTATAACTATAATTATTGCTAATTAGCATTTTTTCCTTAATAGTTACTTCAGCAAATGCTCAATATTCTTTTATATTTTAATCTTTACAGATACTGGTTCTGTTAGTTTTCTACTGCTATTATAATAAATTACCAGAAACTTCATGGTTTAAAACAGTAGAATTTTATTATCTTACAATTCTGGAGCTCAGATGTCTAAAATTGTCTCCAGTGACCTAATATCAATGTGCCTGCAGGTTTAAATTCCTTTCTGGAGATCCACAGGAGGTATCTACTTCCTTGCCTTTTCCAGATTCCAGGGACTACTCATCTTCCTTACTTGTGGCCCTCGTCTTCTATCTTTGCTGAGGCAGAGCAGCATCTTCACATTTCTCCTGCCTCTGACCCTTAAAAAAATGACCACTTTCAGAAAGACCCTTGTGATTACATTGGACCTATGCCAGGATCACTCCAGTATCTCAAAATTTGAAATTTAATCACATTTGCAAAATCCCTTGTGCCATGCAAGTAACATATTCACAGATTCCAGGGATTAGAATGGAACATCTTGGGGCATCACAATTCTGCATACCACATGAGTTTTCCATCTAATAATTTGGAAAAACAAAAACAAAAACACTTCTGACTGCTGACTTACCTTATAAATCAAGTATCTAGATTACTGCTTAAGACTCTCACTCTATCTGCATATACTAGTTCAACTGAGCTCTGTGTGCTATATTCTTTCTTTTAAGTTTTTATTTAAACTCCAGTTAGTTAACATATAGTATAATATTAGTTTCAGGTGTACAATATAGTAATTCAACGCTTCCATACATCACCTGGTGCTCATCACAAGTGCACTCCTTAATCCCCATCACCTATTTCACCCATCCCCCAACCTACCTCCCCTCTGGTAACCATCAGTTCCATTCTCTCTGATTAAGAGTTTGTTTCTTGGTTTGCCTGTCTTCCCCCCCACCCCATCATGGTTTGTTTTGTTTCTTAAATTCCACATATGAGTGAAATCATATGGTGTTTGTCTTTTTCTGACTTATTTCACGTAGCATAATACTCTCCGGCTCTATCCATGTTGTTGCAAATGGCAAGATTTCATTCTTTTTTCTTATGGCTAAGTAACATTCCGTTGAATATACACATCATCTTTATCCGTTCACCAGTTGATTGACATATGGGCTCTTTCCATAAGTTGGCTATTGTAGATAATGCTGCTATAAATATCAGAGTGTATGTTACCATTTGAATTTGTATTTTTTTTCTTTGAGTAAATACCTAGTAGTACAGTTGCTGAATTGTAAGGTAGTTCTATTTTTAACTTTTTTAAAAAATTAAAAAAAAGTTTTTTGGCATTTATTTATTTTTGAGAGACAGAGCGAGATAGAGCACGAGTTGGGGAGGGGCAGAGAGAGGGGGCTACACAGAATCCAAAACAGGCTCCAGGCTCTGAGTTGTCAGCACAGAGCCCAATGTGGGGCTCCAGCTCAGAGACTGCTAGATCATGACCTGAGCCGAAGTCGGATGCTTAACTGACTGAGCCACCCAGGTGCCCCTAAATTTTTTAAAAATGTTTATTTCTTTATTTTGAGAGAGAGAGAGAGATAGAGAGATTGACAGCATGTGAGCAGGTGAGGGGCAGAAAGAGAATCCCAAGCAGGCTTCTCATGGAGAGCATGGAGCCCAATGTAGGGCTCCATCACATGAACCGCGAGATCATGACCTGAGCCAAAATCAAGAGCTGGATGCTTAACCAGCTAAACCACCAAGGCACCCCTATTCTCAACTTTTTAAGGAACTTCCATACTAATTTCTGGAGTAGCTGCACCAGTTTGCATTCCCAAGCATTAGAGGCTTCTCCTTTATCCACATCCTTGCCAACACTTGTTGTTTCTTGTATTGTTAATTCTATGTCACTTTAATATTTTTCTCCAATAGAGGCAATCTCATGTCATTGTAACTTCTATTCGATCATTTAATAGCTATTTGATATTATGCAAGTATTTTAACTTTCCTGAGACTCATTTTACTTATATTTAAACAGAAAAAATATTAGTAGATAATATATGTAAATCATTGTCTTACCTTGAAAGAAAAGTGCTTAATAAGAATTAACTGTGAATATTATTGTAATTGCCTCGAATGAAAAGTGCTTAATAAAACTTAACTGTGAATATTATTGTAATATTATTGTAATTGCTAGAGTCCAGTAAGTAAACAGGTTCCTGTATTGTTTAATTCCATTAAACTCTGTTAGAAGATTAAACAATTTCTTGGCCCCTAGGGTATTATTGATATTCTACTTTATTTCCATTTTATTTGAACCATAATCTTCTATGTATTAAAAGAACATTTTATTTTTCCTTAAAGACAAGGCAGTTATATCATTCTGTAAATAGACAAGGGTCAGAATTGAGTTAGATACTTTTGATTCTATCCAGAGTTATAACTAAATATGTTGATATCAATTTTACATCCTCCAGGCCCCAGTGGTAGAAGGCTCTTCTTCTCCTTCTTCCTCCTCCCCTTCCTCCTCCTCTTCTTCTTCTTCTTCTTCTTCTTCTTCTTCTTCTTCCTCACCATAATCATCATCATCATTTACACCCTCTACAACTTTATTTATTTGGGTGTTATACATATAACAATGAGACACCTATGCATTACAACATGGTCTTCTAAAATATGAAAGTGACATATGGGCCACCACATACATTATTTCATTCTCTTTGTGCCTCCATTGTAGTGTCCATGATATCTGACATGGTAGCTCCTTAAATGAATGTGTGGAATTTCTTGTGGATAGCTGAATATATGAAGTAAATTAATAGGTGGATGGTGATGGAAGGAATTGCTAAAGAAACTGGCATAGGATCAATGAAAAAAAGCACTAACATTTACTGGGCCCTGAATATATAATATGTGCTGCTACATGCTTTATATATGAAGATAAATAAGCAAATGTTCATATATTTTTAATCCTCGTCTCCTTATGATCACCTACCTCATTCTTTCCTCCTATCCCTGAAGGTGAAATTTTGTCACCAACATGCATGAACCATGGGACCTTAGCTAATTCATTTGAATTTACTCAGTCTCAGAATAATATGGAAATGAGAAAAAAATTCCATCTCAGAAGTTTCCTAGAAAGACTAAATGCAATTCAATATTTATACAGTTTCCATCACAATGTCTGGCATTTATTACCCATTACTTTTCTTCTCTCTTTGTATTTGAATTTGACCAATTTAATTTTGCATGGCTGTCTGGAGGTGGTGTGAATTATAAAAAGGTTGTGTCACTATATAAAAAGACTATAAGTATTATAGTATGATAAGTATAAGTATAGTATGATAAGTATTAAATCTTGATGATGGTACCAACTACTTTTTCTAAGTTTAATAAGATTTTCAACACCAGGTGTTCAATCAGCACAGAAATATAAATCTAACACTGTGTTTTGCTTTTTTAACTCTTACCAGGTATTGTAAGAGGTATCGTATTGTTGAGGTCAATTTTTAGAATGTAGTACTGGGATTATGCTACCTTTTTTTGTGCTTACTTTTGTGAATTAATATTTTTTAAAGAGGAAAATTAAATATTATAAAAATCTTAAGTGTACTTACTATTTTACCCGTAGGCTCTCTCTCTCTCTCTCTTAGAGCGAGAATCCCAAGCATGCTCTGTGCTATCAGCATAGAGCCAGATGTGGGGCTCAGTTTTCACAAATCCGTGAGATCATGACCTGAGCTGATATCAGGAGTCGGATACTTAACTGACTGAGCCACCCAAGCCACCCATAGGCTATATTTTTTTAACATACTGAATCAAAGTAGATATGCTTGAATTTATTACACATATTAAAGTTAATGTCTTTGGGGAGGTGTATTATGGCTGGATGTTTTTGTTTTCATATCCTCAAAGTCTCCATGTTTATCACATTTGTGTATAAGCAAAGTAATCCATGTTCTGTCATAAATTCATTTTGTGTTGGTTGAATATTCTTGAGACAAGAATTTCTCTCTTTGTCCTATAAATGTAAAATACTTTTATATTTAACAACTGCATAATTCCAATGTGATTTGCATATTACAAATTTGTCATTATTACAATGTGATTGTTTTTTACTTTTCATATAAATGTCTCCCCACCAATAATACACCTGTACATTTACTTTATTTAAAATAAATTAGGTGGGCACTTAGGGAATATTGAGTTAAGTGCTTAAGCAATTTTCAGGGTGTGAAGTAAAGTATCTCTTAGTCAATAACATGCATATTTTTTCATGGTCAGATGGCTAGATAATTTGATACTCTTTCCTCTGTGGCTTTTTTTGTAGATCAAATTTGGCAAACCTTTAGGATAACATGTAGATTTCAGTCTACATGATTTTACATGTAGATTTTACATGTATATTTTAGTCTGTAACTTTTAGTTACAGAGTCAGTAAAACTAGGGATAAGATCTTATTCAGCATTAGGCCCATTTTTTTACAGTATCCACCACTGCAAACTCTTATAAAAATCGATTTTAAGGCTATCAAACTGTATCAGTGGGGCATTTTTGAGCCAAAAAATTATACTCCCAACATCTTAAGAATGCCATAATAATAAAATACAGGCTCTGGCTGTTTCCATTTTTTAAAATCTTATTTTGATCATATAAATAAGTAAAGCAAAAGATTGCCATGAACCATTTTGGTTTTCTCTCTTGCGATTAAAATCTCCTACTCATTTCTGCCACCTGACTCTTCTTATTCATTTAGCAAGAGAATGGCTGGCGTCATTTTGAATTACTTTTCTCTGAAGTAAACAAAACGCAACATCTTCTACAGAAGCTAATAGTTTGCCTACAAAATGATATAGCTGGTATTTGCAGCAGGTGTTTGCAGCTGGTGAGCTCATTAACATTTGCTTATCATTTATGTTCTCAACTACTCTATTCTTCCTCTCTCTCACACACACATGCAGTGTAAATAATACTGTGAGATAAAAGTCAGTTTAGGGATCGTATCAGTTCTGCCATTCACTGTCTTGGAGGCTGTACACTAGTTATTTAATAACTCAAAATCGTTTTCCTCATCTGTGAATTAGGGATAAAAATGTTCATCTTATATACTTGCTGTATCTAATGAAGGAATATCTGTAAATGCACAGTATTTGAGTTCATGTTATATAAACTGGTATAAATTGCATAAAAACTACTATATGTAATCAGAACATCCAGATTATTAACTTTTTTGGAAGTTATTTCAATAGTGCAAACATATTTTTGTTCAGCAGATCTGCAACTTATAAACATGTATTTAAACCTCCACAAAAATATATTAACTATTGCCAAAAAATTTGGAATATTACATCTAAGAAAGGAGGAGTTAAGAAGAGGGAAGCATGAACAAGTAACTCACTCCAGCTGTATTTGGGGGATGGCAGCTGAGTAGAGGACCTCAATCAGATCTCCATGAAACCTTCTTTAAATTAACCCTTTATAAACCTGTTAGTGCCATTACTAGTGGGAAAAGGAGGGTTTTATCTATAATTTAACAGGACGTTTCTCATCAGAAATTGTTTATTTATAAACTAACTAAAATTTATTTATTTGAGGGGCACATTGGTTGAAGAGTAGGAGGTGGCCACAAAAACATGTTCTTTTGGGGAATTAATGGTGTGCAAAATAGGACAGTACTCAAAACGAAATTGCTCAATTTAGTGAACTTGTTGGCAGATGACCTGGATCAAGATCCTTCATCACTGTTCTCAGTGGCCTTGAGGATAATAAATTAATAAATTTTAAATAATAATAATTATTATTATTAATAATAATAATTAATAAATTTCTCTGAGACTTTCAAGGGTTTTTTTTGAGTATTCAAAACTACATATATGAAACATCTATTATATGGTAGATTCTCAAAAAATAAAACTGATTACTATGATAAACTCTATTAAACACAACCCAAAAAGAGATGTTTTGCTGGAAACTTCACCTGATGGATTTAAGCCCTTCTAGAAAATAGTATGTCTTCTATGACTTGTGCTTGCTTATAACCTTTGAGTCTTTAGGGAAGTTTAATGACTCTGTGATGTGTGTTGAAACTTGACCATTCAATTATTTGTGTTAACACAGTATCCAATTTATCTATCTATCTATCTATCTATCTATCTATATCTGTCCTTCTGCCTATCATCTCTCTCTCTCTCTCTCTCCCTCCCCCTCTTCTATCTCTATCTGACTTAAAAATCCCTTGGCATTAATCACAATAAAATACTGACAATAATATATTGTTTCTCAATTTCCCATGTCATTCTTGTCAAAATTACTAGGAAAATGAAAGTCTTCATGTGCAATCAACTCCACTCCATAAGTCCATGAGTTATGAATCTTTTGTTACCATATGAATCATATAATTAGCCTCTGAAGAGATAGCACTGAACATTCCCAAGTAATAGCTGTCTGACCATTAAATTAAGGAATTTCTGTAACCCTTTCTATGCATCCTACTAGATTTTTAAAGATGTAATTTAAAAAACACGCACAAACACTCCTTTCTTCTCTATAGCAACTGCTTACTTGTGTGAGTGATTGAAACTTTCTCACAGCTCCCAAATGCACCCCTTTGGTAATGAGCTCTCTTTTATTTCAGTTTATGTTCAGAAAAGTCAAAACACATGATTGGCATGGGTAAGATTGTCCTTTCCTCTTGTGGACTATGGTTGATGGAAAGGAAGGGAGTAGAGGGAGGAAAAGGAACTTCACAGAGAATCTACTATGTTCTCGGTTGGCGCTACGTGATAGGGCAGCCAGTGGCCAACCACTTGAGGCCAATAGAGAACACTTGAAATGTAGCGAGTACAAACTATGATGTGCCGTAAGGATAAAACAGACATTGTATTTTGAAGACAATACAAAACCAGAATGTATAATAACTCACCAATGTTTTATGTTTATTGCATTTGGGTGATAATATTTTGGATATATTGGATTAAATATATTGTTATATATAATTATACCTGTTTCTTTTCACCATTTATTTTTTTAAGGTTTATTAATTTTTGAGAGGGAGAGAATGAGCAGGGGAGGGGCAGAGAGAGACCAGGACAGAGGATCTGAGGCAGGCTAGGACTAATAGCAGTGAGCTCGATGCAGGCTCATGAACCATGAGATCATGACTTGAGCCAAAGTTGGAGGCTCAACTGACTGAGTCACCCAGGTGCTCCTTCAATATCTATAATGTAATTATAGGAAAAGTAAAAATTACCTATGAGTCTTGAATTTATAGTGTATGTTTTATTTCTTTTGGACAGCACCATTCTACATATTTCACAACAACACTCTGAGTTATGAATGATTATTTTGTTTCCTACCTGTGTCAAGGGTCTTGAGGTTTGGCATTTAAGATCCAGTTTGTATTACTTTTGTGTTGCTACATAGCAAAATGTCACAGACCTAGTGATTTTTTTTAACTTGCTTTATTTTTTTTAAATTTACATCCAAATTAGTTGGCATACAGTGCAATAATGATTTCAGGAGTAGATTCCTTAGTCCCCCTTACCCATTTAGCCCATCCTCCCTCCCACAACCCCTCCAGCAACCCTCAGTTTGTTCTCCATATTTATGAGTCTCTTCTGTTTTGTCCCCCTCCCTGTTTTTATATTATTTTTGTTTCCCTTCCCTTATGTTCATCTCTTTTGTCTCTTAAAGTCCTCATATGAGTGAACTCATATGATTTTTGTCTTTCTCTGACTAATTTCACTTAGCATAGTACCCTCCAGTTCCATCCATGTAGTTGCAAATGCCAAGATTTCATTGTTTTTGATTGCTGAATAACACTCCCTTTTGTGTGTGTGTGTGTGTGTGTGTGTGTGTGTGTGTGTGTGTATATATATATATATATATATATATATATATATATATATCCCATCTTCTTTATCCATTCATCCATAAATGGACATTTGGTCTCTTTCCATACTTTGGCTATTGTTTATAGTGCTGCTATAAACATGGAGGTGCATGTGTCCCTTCGAAACAGCATACCTGTATCCCATGGATAAATGCCTAGTAGTGCAATTGCTGGGTCTTAGGGTAGTTCTATTTTTAGTTTTTTGAGGAACCTCCATACTGTTTTCCAGAGTGGCTGCACCAGCTTGCATTCCCACCAACAATGCAAAAGAGATCCTCTTTCTCCGCATCCTCACCAACATCTGTTGTTGCCTGAGTTGTTAATGTTAGCCATTCTGACAGGTTTCAGGTGATATCTCATTGTGGTTTTGATTTGTATTTCCCTGATGATAAGTGATGTTGAGCATTTCTTCATGTGTCCGTTGGCCATCTGGATGTCTTCTGTGGAGAAGTGTCTATTCATGCCTTGCCCCATTACTTCACTGGATTATTTGTTTTTTGGGTGTTGAGTTTGATAAGTTCTTTATAGATTTTGGATACTAACCCTTTATCTGATATGTTGTTTGCAAATATAATCTCCCATTCTGTCAGTTGCCTTTTAGTTTTGCTGATTGTGTCCTTCACTGTGCAGAAGCTTTTTATTTTGATGAGGTCCCAGTAGTTCATTTTTGCTTTTGTTTCTCTTGCCTCCAGAGACGTGTTGAGTAAGAAGTTGCTGCGGCCAAGATCAAAGAGTTTTTTGCCTGCTTTCTCCTCGAGGATTTTGATGGCTTCCTGTCTTACATTTAGGTCTTTCATCCATTTTGAGCTTATTTTTGTGTCTGGTGTAAGAAAGAGTTTATCTGAGTTTATTTTTGTGTCTGGTCCAGGTTCATTCTTCTGCATGTCACTGTCCAGTTTTCCCAGCACCACTTACTGAAGAGTCTGTTTTTATTCCATTGGATATTCTTTCCAGCTTTGTCAAAGATTAGTTGGCCATACGTTTGTGGGTCCATTTCTGGGTTCTCTATTCTGTTCCATTGATCTGAGTGTCTGTTCTTGTGCTAGTGCCATACTGTCTTGATGATTACAGCTTTGTAGTATAGCTTGAAGTCTGGGATTGTGATGCCTCCTTCTTTGGTTTTCTTTTTCAAGATTGCTTTGGCTATTCAGGGTCTTTTCTGGTTCCATACAAATTTAGGGTTATTTTTTCTAGCTCTGTGAAGAATGCTGATGTTATTTTGATAGGGATTTCATTGAATATGTAGATTGCTTTTGGTAGTATCAACATTTTAACAATATTTGTTCTTCCTATCCATGAGCATGGAATCTTTTTCCATTTTTTGTGTCTTCTTCAATTTCTTTCATAAGCTTTCTATGATTTTCAGCATATGGATTTTTTACCTCTTGGTTAGATTTATTCCTAGACATTTTATGGTTTTTTTGCAACTATAAATGGGACCGATTCCTTAATTTTTATTTCTGTTGCTTCATTGTTGGTGTATAGGAATGCAACAGATTTCTGTGCATTGATTTTGTATCCTGCAACTTTGCTGAATTCATGAATCAATTCTAGCAGTTTCTTGGTGGAATCTTTTGGGTTTTCCATATAGAGTATCATGTCATCTGCGAAGAGTGAAAGTTTGACCTGCTCCTGGCTGATTTGGATGCCTTTTATTTTTTTGTGTTGTCTGATTGCAGAGGCTAAGACTTCCAATACTATGTTGAATAACTGTGGCGAGAGTGGACATCCCTCTCTTGTTCCTGACTTTAACGCAAAAGCTCTCAATTTTTCTGCTTGAGAATGATATTAGCGTTGGTTCGTTCATATATGGCTTTTATGATCTCGAGGTATGCTCCTTCTATGCCTACTTTCTTGAGAGTTTTCATCAAGAAAGGATGCTGTATTTTGTAAAATGCTTTCTCTGCATCTATTGACAGGATCATATGGTTCTGGTCCTTTCTTTTATTGAAGTGATGAATCATGTTAATTGTTTTGTGGATATTGAATGAGCCCTGCATCCCAGGTATAAATCCCACTTGGTCGTGGTGAATAATTTTTTAAAGGTATTATTGGAGCCGGTTGGCTAATATCTTGTTGAAGATTTTTGCATCCATGTTAATCAGGGAAATCAGTCTAAAGTTCTCCTTTTTAGTGGTGTCCCTGTCTGGTTTTGGAATCAAGGTAATGTTGGCTTCATAGAAAGAGTTTGGAAGTTTTCCTTCCATTTCTATTTTGGAACACCTTCAAGAGAATAGGTGTTAACTCTTCCTTAAATGTTTGGTAAAATTCCCCTGGAAAGCTATCTGGCCCTGGACTCTTGTTTTTTGGCAGATTTTTGATTACTAATTTGATTTCCTTACTGGTTATGGGTCTGTTTAAATTTTCTATTTCTTCCTGTTTCAGTTTTGGTAGTGTATATGTTTCTAGGAATTTGTCCATTTCTTCCAGATTGCCCATTTTATTGGCATATAATTGCTCATAATATTCTCTTGTTATTGTTTTATTTCTGCTGTGTTGGTTGTGATCTCTCCTCTTTCATTCTTGATTTTATTTATTTGGGTTCTTTCCTTTTTCTTCTTGATCAAACTGGCTAGTGGTTTACCAATTTTGTTAATTCTTTCAAAGAACCAACTTCTGGTTTCATTGATCTGTTCTACTGTTTTTTTTTGCTTTCGATAGCATTAATTTCTGCTCTAATCTTTATTATTTCCTGTCTTCTGATGGTTTGGGGTTTTATTTGCTGTTCTTTTTCCAGCTCCTTAAGGCATAAGCTTAGGTTGTATATCTGAGATCTTTCTTCATTCTTTAGGAAGGCCTGGATTGGTATATACTTTCCTCTTATGACCACGTTGCTGCATCCCAGAGGTTTTGGGTTGTGGTGCTATCATTTTCATTGACTTCCATCTACTTTTTGATTTCCTCTTTAACTTCTTGGTTAGCCCATTCATTCTTAAGTAAGATGTTCTTCAGTCTCCAAGTATTAGTTGCCTTTCCAAATTTTTTCTTGTGGTTGATTTTGAGTTTCCTAGTGTTGTGGTCTGAAAATATGCACAGTATGATCTTGATCTTTTTGTACTTACTTAGGGCTGATTTGTGTCCCACTATATGGTCTATTCTGGAGAACGTTCCATGTGCACTGGAGAAGAATGTATATTCTGATATTTTAGGATGAAATGTTCTGAATACACCTGTTAAGTCCATCTGGTCCAGTGTGTCATTCAAAGCCATTGTTTCCTTGTTGATATTTTGATTAGATGATCTGTCCATTGCTGTGAGTGGGGTGTTGAAGTCTCCTACTATTATGGTATTACTATCGATGAGTTTCTTTATGTTTGTGATTAATTGATTTATATATTTGGGTGCCACCACATTTGGCGCATAAATTTTTACAATTGTTAGGTCTTCTTGGTGGATAGACCCCTTGATTATGATATAATGCCCTTCTGCATCTCTTTATACAGTCTTCATTTTAAAGTCTAGATTGTCTGATACAAGTATGTCTACTCCGGCTTATTTTTGTTGACCATTAGTATGATAGACGGTTTTCCATCCCCTTATTTCCAATCTGAAGGTGTCTTTAGGTCTAAAGTGGGTCTCTTGTAAACAGCATATGGATGAATCTTGTTTCTTATCCATTCTGTTACCCTATGTCTTTTTATTGGAGTATTGAGTTCATTGACATTTAGAGTGAGTACTGAAAGATATGATGCTTGTAGAGTTGGAGTTTCTTCTGGTGTTCTCTGGTACTTTCTAATTTTTGTTGCTTTTGGTATTTATTTATATAAATAATAAATATTAAATAATTAAATAAATATAAAATAATTAAAATTTCTTGCAGGGCTGGTTTAGTGGTCACAAACTAATTTTTGTTTGGGAAACTTTTTATCTATCCTTCTATTTTGAATGACAGCCTTGTTGGATAAAGCATTCTTGGCTGCATATTTTTCTGATTCAGCACATTGAATATATCCTGCCACTCCTTTCTGGCCTGCCAAGTTTCTGTGGATAGGTCTGCTGCAAACCTGATCTGTCTTCCCTTGTAGGTTAGGGACTTTTTTTCCCCTTGCTGCCTTCATGATTCTCTCCTTGCCTGAGTATTTTGTGAATTTGACTATGATATGCCTTGTTGATAGTTGTTTTTTCTTGAATCTAATGGGGGTCCTCTGTGCTTCTTGGATTTTGATGTCTGTGTCTTTCCCCAGGTTAGGAAAGTTTTCTGCTATGATTTGCTCACATAACCCTTCTAACCCTATTTTTCTCTCTTCCTCTTCTGGGACCCCTATGATTCTGATGTTGTTCCTGTTTAATGAGTCACTGATTTCTCTAATTCTTAAATTGTGTTCTTTTGCCTTAATCTCCCTCTTTTTTTCTGCTTCATTATTCTCTATAAGTTTGTCCTGTATATTGCTGATTCTCTGTTCTGCCTCATCCATCCTTGCCGCCACTGCATCCATTATTGCAGCTCAGTTATAACATTTTTTATTTCATTCTATTTTTACTTTTTTTATCTCTGCAGAAAGGGATTCTAATCTATTTTTGACTCCAGTCAGTATTCTAATTATTGTGATATTAAATTCTGGTTCAGACATCTTGCTTGTATTTGTGTTGGTTAAATCCCTGGCTGTCATTTCTTCGTCCTCTTTCTTTTGGGGTGAATTCCATCATTTTGTCATTTTGGAGGGAGAAAATGAATTAATGAGGTAGAAAAATTGAAATTAAAAACAATTAAAATAAAAAAAAATCAAAAACACACACAAAAAATCTAATAAAAGATGCTAGATCCTAGGTGTGTTTTGGTCACGGTGTTGAAAGTGGTTGCACAGATTAGAGAAATAAAAGGAGGGGAGGGAAAAAAGGGAAATTGTTTGAGAATTTGAAAAAAATGAATACACTGAAGTAGACTAAAATGAAATTATGGGAGTAAAATAGAATTTGAAAAAAATTTACACAAAAGTATAATTACACAAAAATTAAAGAAAATATTTTTAATAAAAATTAAAAATAAAAATTATTTTTTTCTCTTTCTGTATTCAAGAAAAAGAAAATAAATGAAAAAGAGATAAAAGAAAAAAGGAAATCGTTTGAAAATTTGAAAAAGTGAATATGCTGTAGTAGAGTAAAATAAAATGATGGAAATAAAATAGAATTTGAAAAAATTTACATAAAGGCAAAAAATACAGTAAAAATTAAAGAAAACATTTTTAATAGAATTTCAAAGTAAAAATTAAGTTTTCCTCTTTCTGCATTCAAGAAAAAGAAAAGAAATGAAAAAGAGAAAAAAGAAAAAAAAAGGAAATTGTTTGAAAATTTGAAAAGGTGAATATACTGAAGTAGACTAAAATAAAATGATGGAAGTAAGATTGAATTTGAAAAAAAATTACACAAAATTTAAAAATATAGTAAAAAAATTAAAGAAAAATATTTTTAATAAAAATTGAAAATAAAAATGAATTTTTTCTTTCTGTATTCAAGAAGAAAAGTAGTGTAAAAGAGGAAAAAAAAGAAAGAAAATTGAATAGATGGACCTGCTAACAGATTGAAATAGGATTGAAATTACTTTGTTTTCCCCTGGAAGTCAGACTATGTAGCACTTTATAGTCCATAAACTAACTAGGTGGTGAGACTTGTGTTCCTGAAGAGCGAAGTTGGCCCAGTTGGGTGCAGCTCAGTGTAACAGCTCCATTCTCCACTAGATGGCTCTGCTAGCCTACTGGGGTGGATTGTTGTGGCTCTCGTAGGTGCATGCCCGGGAGCGGTGAAAATGGCGTCACCCAGGTACCCAGTCTCTAGTTTTGGAACTCTGTTCTCCTGGTACAGCAATCGCACACCCGTCCTCCATCTTCAGCTTTCATCCACTCCCTGCTTCTTCACTGTCCGTGACCAGGCCCCAGGCAGTACCTCTCTCCTGAGTTTTGTCTCAGATGTGAATGTGTTCCCTGGCCCCTTACTTCTGAAGGACTGCAGCTTTGACCCATTCTGCCCTCTGTGGGAGGGTCTCACTGAACAATAGCCAAATGCCGGCTGCACCCAGGAATGCTTGCTGGACCCTCCTGCTGCTTGTGCCCCAAGACTGCAGCCAGATACCAGCCTGCCCCAGAAAAAAGTTGGTGAGGTAGTGTAGCAGCATCTTTTCAGGGATTATGGAAATCACAACACACATCAGGCACCAGCTTTCACCCTTAATGATCTTGCTCCAGCACCAGCAAATGTGGCTGTTTTCTGGGGTCTGCTGGGCCCAGGTGGCTTCAACAGTCTCTACCAGATGTCCTTCCAGCAGTGGAACCACTTTTTCCCGTGTGGTCTGAGAACGTCCCAGACCCCACTCTCTTCCTGGGGATTCACCTTTCCCACCAGAGCACTGCCAGGTATTTTGCTGCAGAGTTGCAGCCTTTGTGCTCCCCTTGTTTACCGTCTTAATGGAATTTAAATCCTCTCCTTTCTTGCTTTTTAGTTCAGTCCCTGCAGCTGTTTCCAATTTTCCACTTTCTCTCCAGCTGCTTTTGGGGAGGGGTGCTTTTCCCATATTCTACCACCCTCCCCCAGTCTTCGTCCTCTCTGCCTGCAAAAAAAGCAGCTCCCTGCCCACCATTAACTTCTCTGTCCCCAAGTTCACCTCTCTGTGCCACATACCTGCTAAATTCTGCAGTTCAGTTTGTGCAGATTGTTGTGTTAATCCTCCAAGCAGTTTTCTAGGAGTGTAGCATGGTTTAGTGTTGGTCTGGCTGTATTTCATGGACACAAGACACACAAAATACTTCCATGCAGTTCCACCATCTTGGCTCCTTTTCGCCACAGACTTAGTGATTTAACCAACACCCATCTATTATCTCATTAGGCAGGAAGCTAGGTATGAATGATAGGAAGATGGACCCTAGATGTCCTGATGGAGAGCCATATGTTGTGATTTCCTACCCCCATGCAGATATTGTGAATACATTTTGGGAAAGGATATATGTAGTTGGCTAATTATTCAATAATCCAGGCTTTAACTCAAATGTTGTGAACTTAGGACCCACCCAAAAGAAAAAAAAATATAGAAGCCCACACCCTGGAGTTTCCCAGAGTTGTCTGTCTTGACTAGCCCGCTCCTCCCTTGGAGTATACTTTAATAAAACTTTGCTCTGCTTTACTTTCATTTTGCTGCCCTATAATTCCTTACTATGGGAGCAAAAAGAACCTAGACTTCTTTCCTTTTTCATCTCACTCTTGGTAACAATCTCACATCATCACAAGTCACAACTCTAGGTATGGTTCAACCTGATTCTCTAAAAAAGGTCTCACACTGAAGAAAACACCTACATGAGGCACTAATCTGGAGGCTCTGAAGAAGAATCCATTTCAAGTTCATTTAGTTGTTGACAGAGTCCAGTCTGCTGAAGGTCATTCTCAGCTGTTAGAAGCTACATGTTTTTCCCTGACATGTAGCCCTCTACATCTTCAAAGCCAGGAATGGGAAGTTGAATCCTTCTTGTGTTTTGAATAATGTTTTCTCCCTCTATCTCTGACTTGTGGAAACAAACTTGAAGAGCTCAGGAGACTAAGTCAGGTATACCTGTATAATCTCCCTTTTGGTTAACTCTAATCAATTTATTAGTAACCTCAATTATAATTGCAAATTCCTATTTGTCAGGTAACATAATCATAAGAGTATGTATCAGAAGTCTTCCTACGTTCAAAAGGAGAGAAATGTACAAGAATGAGTGGGGGAAGGGTGTGCATGCTAGAATCCTAACACTTAGCACAAATTGAGGTGATGCAATGTGTATAAGTAAGTCATATACATGCATATGAGTAGGTTTTTCTTTTCCATGTTTTATAATTCCTGTGGTGAAAATTAAAAAGAAAGTATTAGTGCCCCTGTCCATGTAACTCATCCACCTGTCCTGGCAACATCCACAGGTGATTATTATCACTGTAGCATTTTTGCAGATGAGAAACTGATAAGTAAAACTAACTATGATTTCAAGGTGTAACAGATAATGTGGGAAATGACAACTGAGAGAATTTGGGAGTCACCTGCAAAGCAGATAGAACTACTGATCAAGTCATTTGGTGACAGCTGACAGTTCTCAAGTTGAATGGGGTCAGGTGGGCAGGTTGTGAAGGAGAAAGGAAGTGGCTTTCTACAATATCTTCAAACGTCCCCAGGAAGAGGCAGGGCCAGAATACACTATCTTATATCGTTATTCTTTTATTATAGCATGCCATGTACAATCATAGAGCCATCTAAATCTGCTTATTCATTAGGTTGCCTAACTTAAAAAGATAGTGAACAAGACCAAAGTGGAGCAGGTTGATTTCATCCCAGAACTTTATTTAAAAAGAGGTTTATGAGTAGCAGATCTCTTTGTTTTCATTGATCTTACTCTTGTTTTGCTTAATAGCTTTACAATTCTAAATTTTCACTTTGATCAATAAGCTCATATAGTATGTTCTTGGCATTCACTAAATGTTCTGCAGATAGCTGTCTATGGTGGTTTTTTTTTTTTTTTTTGACATGCAGTTTTTTTTAATTGAAGTATAGTTTACATAGAATATTGTATTAATTTTAGGTGATTAGACATTTAGGTGATTAGACATTTTAGGTGATTAGACATAGTGATTTGATATTTCTATACATTACCAAATGCCCACCATGATAAGAGTAGTTATTCGTACATTACAAAATTATTGGGCTTTATTCCCTATGCTGTACTTCACATCCCTTTAACTTATTTATTTTATAATTGGAAGCTTATATCTCTTAATCCTCTTCATCTATTTTGCCTATCCCCCCATTCCCTCCTCTCTGGCAACTAAGAGTTTGTTCTCTGTATATATTAGTCTGTTTTGGTTTTGTTTTATTTGTTCACTTGTTTTTTTTTTTTAGATTCCATATGTAAGTGAAGTCATGTGGTATTTGTCTTTCTTTGTCTGGCTTATTTCACTTACATAATACCCTCTAGGTCCATTCATGTTATCACAGATGTCAAGTTTTCGTTCTTTTTTTTATGGCTGAGTAATATCCCACTATATATATGTATATAGTATATCCCACTATGATATATATATATATCATAGATGGCTAGATAAAGAATATATATGTATACATACATACATACACATACATATATATTCTTTATCTAGCCATCTATACTATTGATGGATGCTTAAGATACGGAGAAAAAGGAACCTTTAGACACTGGTGGTGGAAATGTAAATCAGTGTAGCCACTATGGAAAAGAGTATGGAAGTCCTTAAAAATTAAAAAATAGAAATTCCATACAATCCAGCAATTCCATTCCCAAGCATTTAGCAGCGAAAAGGAAAACGCTAATTTGAAAAGATATATGTCCTGCTTTATTTACTGCAGCATCTCTACAATAGCCAAGAGGTGGTGGTTATTCTTACTTCTGCCGAAAATCCTTGTGCATCAGAAGTTTGCATGTCTAGCCCTTCTTCTAATTCAAGTAAATAGTGAACACCTCATTCTTGTTTGCCCCCAAATTCCCACTTTTAAAACCAAAATCTCTGTCTTCCAGGAACCTCCTCAGTCCTGAGCAAACTGGAATAGTTAGCCTCACTAAGTCTCCTGTCAAAAGTCACCTTCATGGAGATCAATTTCTTTTCTATTCATCCAAAATCATTTCCCCAGCCTACAGCCAGCTGTTCTTAATCATGAGCCAATTCACTTTATTCAAAGAAACTACCACCATGTGACATTAACTTATGCAGCTGTGTATCGCATGTCTTTACTTCCTAGAATTTAAGGATATGGGGAAAGGGCAAGTTTTTGTTTATAACTAGAACCCCAGGACCTTAAAAATATATTATACATTAGATGCTTGGCAAATATTTATAGATTGAATTAAGTAGAAATTCCAGTGATCTGTTTTTAATTTTGAATTTCTTACTATTTTATATCGGGTGATTGGGGAACTAAATATTATCTTTTTGCTTGCAAGCACTCATTTTCTTCTAGGAAGCTCTTTCATAACAATGAAGAATGTGATAAAATGTTGATAAGTACAAAAGTATTGCTCCAGTGCATGAAGTTTCCTAAGGATCTAAGCTTCCATATTGGGGCAAAATTTCAATTTGTAGCCCCCCAATCCTTATGTTACTTATGATGACAAACCCATGTTAGTAATGGGAATTTTTCTGAGATGATTAAATTAGTCTGAAAGGACTATTTTCGTTCTGCGTCTCTTACTAATTATTATCATCATATCCCTTACCCTGTCATTATCACATTGGTACCAATAAAAGAATAAGTCTGTCATATTGTATTCTTAAACATTTTGTATTGGTAATTAATTCTATTCACCAAAATATGAATTTTTTTCTCCTAATACTATTCCATATGTATGGCAAACTTAAGAGTTTTTCACTAATATACCTGGTATTTCTTTTAGGCACATGGTAGAGTTGTACTTCTCTCTGAATTTCCCATGTGATTTGTTTTGTGAAAGGAAGGAAGGAAAGAAAGGAGTGAAGGAAGGAAAGAAGGAAGGAAGGAAGAAGAAAAAAAGGAAATTTTTTTGCACAAATACTTTTTGTTTTCAACTTAGATGGATGCCATAAGAGCCAACACCTACTTTATTATTGTCTCTTCTTTCTACCAGAGTCATTATGGAAGCACATGATGAGATAGAGCCCCAGTTCCCTTTTCATGAGTGATAGAATTAGCAACTCTTCCACATTACTGGCCCACACTGATAATGTGCCATAAGAACCCTAATTATTAAGCATGTGGTGGTTTTGTTGCCTCAATATAGATATTGACTTATACATTTTGTTACAAATTCTATTGTGTCTTCAAATATAGATTTTAGTGTTGAAGAGACATGCATGCGTATTACATAACTTATTTTATACTAGATGACAAACAAGTACATTAAAAATAAACATGAGGGGTGCCCGGGTGGCTCAGTCGGTTGGGCGTCTGATGTTGGCTCAGGTCATGATCTCACACTTTGTGAGTTCGAGCCCGGCGTCAGGCTCTGTGCTGACAGCTTGGAGGCTAGAGTCTGCTTCAGACTCTGTGTCTCCCTTCTCTCTCTGCCCCTCCCCAACTTGTATTCTGTCTCTCTATGTCTCTCAAAAAAATAAATGTATAAAAAAATTTTAAAAAATAAACATAAGAGTGAAGAATAAATAATCTGCTCAAAATTAAAAATAGATATTCCAGGGGCCCCTGGGTGGCTCAGTCAGTTAAGCCTCCGACTTCGGCTCAGATCACGATCTCATGGTCCATGAGTTCGAGCCCCGCATCGGGCTCTGTGCTGACAGCTCAGAGCCTGGAGCCTGCTTCGGATTCTGTGTCTCCCTCTCTTCTCTCTGCTCCTCCCCCATTCATGCTCTGTCTCTCTCTGTCTCAAAAATAAATAAACATTTAAAAAAATAAAAATAAAAATAGATATTCCACAGGCATGTGGGCTAAGGAAAAGAGAACTTCACCAAGAGTCTAAAGAATTCCTGATGCTTTGCTTTTCCCCGATTGTACCCTATGGTAAATTCTCATTCTCATTGAGATGTTTTGTTTTGTTTTGTTTTTTGTTTTTTGTGGGGTTTTTTTGAGGGGGGGTGGGAAAGGCAGAGAGAGAGGGACACAGAATCCCAAGCAGGTTCTGCACTGTCGGTGCAGAGCCTGATGCAGCACTCAGACTCCCAAACTGCGAGATCATGACCTGAGCTGAAAGCCAAAGTCAGACACTTAACTGACTGAGCCACCAGGTGCCACTAATTCATTATTTTTTATCTGAAAAAAAATGTTTCTCTTGGCAGTATTTTAAAGTAATATGAAAATGAATATTGCTTATTAAGGCATACAGTTTTAGAAGAAAATATATATGAATATATAACCATCATTATTTCCATTCCTCTAAACAATTTTAACAGATATTTATCAAGCACTGGGGATATGCTTGGCACCATCTAGTTGTTGGATATACTGTAAAAATTAAGAAAGATAAATTTCATCTTGCCTTCATAGACTTACATTCTAGCTAAGCAACTAAACAAATAATAAATGGTGGTAATAAATGGTATGGACAAAGTAAAAATGGGTGATATAGATACTGAGCATCAGGGTAGGGAACTGTTATTTTAATAAGATCTGGGAGCAATCCCTGTATATGGTGACATTTGAGCAGAGAACTAAAAGGAGTGAAGTGACCCATGTAGGTACATGGAGAAAGAATGTAATAAGCAAAAGTAAAAGGGAGAAAAACCCAAGAGGAAGGCTTGTTCATGGCCTAGATTTTGGACAAGTAGCAAGAAGCCCATAATGGTTGGAAATAGATGAGTGTTCATCACAGAAAGAGAAGGTGAGTTTAGAGAGCTAGAACTATTGCTATAATGCAGTCAACAGACAAGAGACCTGAGAAATTTGTCATTATACCTACTCTGTAGCTTACATTTTATTTATTATTTTATTACAATTATTTTTCCTTTTGAATTTTTGTCAGCTATATTTTGTAGTTTCAGGTCTTATATATTTTTTAAGTTTTTTTAATCCCTGAGAATATCATACTTCTATCACTATTGTAAATGGCACATTTACTTCAATTCTTAGTATTTAAGTTGAATATAAAAAGTACAGTTAATTTTGTTAATTTATTTTGTGTCCTACAACCAAGTAAAATAAGTTATTAGTTCTAGAAGCTTCTCTCTTTTTCTGTAAAATCATAGGATTTGGCACATACATGATAATGCCATCTGTGATAAAGTTTTACTTCTTCCTTTCTAATCTTGGTTACTTTTGTTTTGGTTTCTTTCACTGACTCCAGCCTCTATTATAATGATTATAATATTGAATAGAATTGGTAGAGCAGACTGCCTTGACTTGCTGCTGTTAAAGGAGCAATATTTAACTTTAATATTAACTCCAATGTTAGCCAGAGTTTGTCTAAAATGCTGTTTCTCAGGTTGAGGAAATTCACAACTATTTCTGGGTTTTTAAGACTTTTCAATCAAGGATGGTTATTAGATTTGACAGTTGTTATAATACATGTATTGAAATGATTGTGTGTGTGTGTGTGTGTGTGTGTGTGTGTGTGTGTTCCCCTTAAGTCTCTTAAATATATTGATTAACATTGACCTTAAAAGGTAGGGTCTGGCTGACTCGGTGGAGCATGTGGTTCTTGATCTCAGGGTCGTGAACTCAAGCTTCATGTTGGGGGTAGAGGTTCCTTTAAAAATATAAATAAAATTAAAAGGTTACAAGAACCTAACTTTCTTGGAATAAACCTGCATTTATTTATTTATTTATTTATTTATTTATTTATTTATTTATTTAGTAATATATTCTGGTTGTGTTTTTATTTATTTTTTTAAAGTTTTTTTTTTTTTTTAATTCTGGTTAGCTAACATATAGTATAATACTGGTTTTAGGAATAGAATTTAATGATTCATCACTTACATATAACACCCAGGGCTCATCACAAGTGCCCTCCTTAATGCCCATTATCCATTTAGCCCTTATCCTTTCCACCTCCTCTCCAGCAATCCTGTTTGTTTTCTATAGTTAAGAGTCTCTTATGATTTGCCTCCCTCTCATTTTTTCCCCTTCCCCTATGTTCATCTGTTTTGTTTCTTAAATTCCACATATGAGTGAAATCATATGGTATTTGTCTTTCTCTGAGTTATTTCGCTTAGCATAGTACACTCTAGTTCCATCCATGTCATCACAAATGGAAAAATTTCATTATTTTTTAAGGTTTATTTATTTATTGCATGTGTGTGAGAGAGAGCATGTGCAAGCAAGAGGGGGGAGAGAGGCAAAGACAGAGAGGGAAGAGAGAATCCCAAGTAGGCTCCTTGCTGTCAGCTCAGAGCCTGACATGGTACTTGGTCTCAGAAACCCAGAGATCATGACCTAAGCCAAGATCAAGAGTTGGTCACCTGACCATCTGAGCCACCCAGGTGCCCCTCAGGTGCTGTGTGTGTATATAAAAATATACATGTGTATGTATATGTATATGTATATGTATTCGTATATGTATTCGTATATGTATATGTATACTTCTTTATCCATTCCTCAGTCAATGGACATTGGGACTCTTTCCATAGTTTGGTTGTTGATAATACTGCTATAAACATTGGGGTGAATTTATCCTTTTGAATCAGTATTTTTGTATCCTTTGTGTAAAAACCTAGTAATGCAGTTGCTGGGTCATTAGAATAAATCTATTTTTAACTTTCGAAGAAACTGTTTTCCAGAGAGGCTGTACCAGTTTGCATTCCCACGAACAGTGTAAGAGGGTTCCCCTTTCTCTGCATCCTCACCAACATCTGTTGTCTCCCATACTGTTAATTTTAGCCATTCGGACAGATTTGAGGTGGTATCTTATCATAAACCCAGTTTAATATGAAATATTAATACCTGATTTTCTCAAAGTGTCAGATTTTAGTTTCATTCATTTTGCTGTTTTTTATTTTTATTTTATTGATTTTTTTATCTTTATTATTTTTCTGCTTTCTATGTATCTTCTTTAGCTTTCTTAAACATGTGAGGTGAGGACGTTATTTGAGAACTTCTTGCCTATTATATATCTTTGTGTAGTCCTAAAACTTTTCATCTGCTTACTGACTTAGATGACTCTCATAAAGTTTGATATGCTGTTTCCATGTTCTTTCAGTTCAAATTTTAATATTTAGTTATGTATTCTTTTAGACTCATGATTTATTTAGCAGTGCATTATTTAATTTCCCAGTATTTATGTGGGTTTTTTGAAAATATTCCTTTTTTTCTAATTTAAACTTAAAAACTTAAGGCTAATATAAATTAATTTTATTTTGGTGATTATCTGAAATATTTAATTATCTTTAAATTTACTGAGACTGACTTTAAATCCAGATTATTATTTTCTTGCTATATAACCTCTGTGTATTTGGGGAAAATGTGTATTCTGCTATTGTTGAGTGAAGTATTCTACAAATGTCAGTTAAGTAGTGTTGGTTGATGATGTAGTTCAAGTCATTGCCTTTATTTATGCATCAGTCAATTACCTTTAACCACTTTTAAGTAATAAAGTATTTTATAATTGTACACATATTGACTATCTCCAGGGATATTAATTTACTTTGAATAGATAGAGATTTCCATATTGTATCATACCTTTCATGTGAAGGACTTTTGATAGTACTATTCTATAGTTTATTATTTCTTTCACCATTGGTATATTTGAAAAAAGTCTTTCTGTTACTTTTAAAAGATAAAAGATACGTTTGTTGGTTATAGTAATCTGGTTTAACAGTTTTATTCTTTAGTAGTTGAAACCTGTCATGATTCTCTCCCTTGATTTGATTTTAAAAGAAGTCTGCAATAATTATTTTCTTTGTTTCTTCCTGCAATATTTTTTTGATTGATTGATATATTTATTTATTGGGGGGGAGTGCAGAGAGAGAGAGAGAGAGAGAGAGAATCCCAAGCAGGCACTGTGCTGCCAGTGCAGAAACCAACGGGGGGCTTGAACCCACAAACTGCAAGATCATGACCTGAGCCAAAATGAAGAGTAGGATGCTGAACCAGCTGAGCCACCCAGGCTCCCCTCTTTCTACAATATTTATTTTTCCCTGAAGTTGCTTTTAACATTATTTATCACTGGTTTTAAGGAATTTAATTTTATATAACCGGTGTAGTTTGCACTTGGGCTTGTAGTTTCTTGTACTTGGGCTGTGCTGAATTTGGCTGTATTGGTTTATGGTTTTCATAAAATATGAAAAGATGTTGACCATGAACGCTTCAATATTTTTATTTCCCTTTTGATTCTCATTTGGAAATCCAAATTATACATGTATTTGACCATGTAAAGTAGTCCCATGACTCCTTGATAGTATATTAACTCATTCTCAGCTTATTTTCAGTTTCATTTTAGATAGTGTTTATTGGTTAACTTCAAGTTCACTAATCTTGCTATGTTTTTGTTTCCTACAGTTTTTAATCTTCATTTATTTCATACAGTATATATTACTCAGATCTTGTACTTCCCATCTCTAAAATTTAATTTCATTTACTTTTTATTTTTCAATATTTATTAATATGCTCAATTTGTCATTTACCTTGCCTAAGATATGGATTTTAATTATAATAAATCTTCGAATATCTTTGTCTAGTAAATCCATAATGTTAATTCTAGGTATGATTCTATTGATTTTTCTCTTCATTAGGGTTTATATTTCTCTGCTTTTTAAATGCCCAGTTAATTTTGACTAGGAGTCAGATATTGTGAATTTTTTAATTTTACCCTACTGGCTGTTAGGTGCTTGTGTATTTCCAGAAGTGTTATTGAGTTTTGATCTGAGATACACTGAATTTCTTGGAGACAGTTTGTTTCTTTCAAAGCTCGTTTTTGGGTTTCATTTTATAGAACCCAAGTAGCTATCAGCTTGTTACTCATTTTTTGCCACTACTGAGTCAATATCATTCTGTGATTTATATATTTTTTCCTCCAAACAATAGGAACAGGTTGTTTCCTTTGCTCCTTTTGAGTGGTTAGTTTCCTGGCCTTGTGTCTCTTTTTCACACACAGATGCTGATCAATCCTTAGCTAATATCTTGAGAGAGGTCTCTCCCCCCACCCTCTCCCTCTCTGTCTTTCTGTAACTTTCTATTCCAGTATACTTCCCTACAAATTCTATATGCCTGGGATTTTACAGACTAGTAAGATTTCTGAGCTCCACTTTCCTTCTCTTTCCCCATACTGCAGCCCAGAAGCAATTTCCTAGCCAAATGCCCAAATTATGGAACTAGTACCATTTGTTTCTGCTTTCCCCAAAATCAGTCTCCTGCATTGTCTACTCCCTAATGTAACAAAACCAAAGGCATTTTATTTTTAATATTTTGCCTGAATATTTAGGACTTTCAAGCAGCAAGGTTAATCCTATCCCTCTTATTCTATCTGCATCAGCCTGAAGTAGAAGTCCTCTTTTATTTGTAATCTCGAGAACTAAATTTAGAGGCACAAGCTGTTTCAGATTCTGTGTATTCATGAGGAATGTAAAAGAGTAAAACTGTTGACAATGTCTCATGCTTACCATATCAATGATGTACTAGTATTCCACATATATATGTAATTAGTTAATATTTTTATATAGTGCTATTTAATAGCACTGGATTTTACAGAAATTTGTACATATAGTATGTAAAGGAAAACTAAAAATAACTTGTAACTTAAAAATATATCAAAATTCAGTCACCTGGTTAAGACTAATATAAAACCAATTAAAACGACCAAACAATTTCTTTGAAGATATGCATGAAAGTTCAGCAGATGCTGAAATTAGAAACAATTTCTTTTAAAACTCACTGAAAGAAAATGGAAAGAAGAAAAAGTTCACTTTGATTCCACTGGGTAACATAAAAATACATTTTACTGTCAGATTATTTGCAAGTTTATTTAAAGATACCATCTCTGTGAATATTTATGTCCTGTGAACATGACTCCTCTTCTGGTAGTCAGAAATTTGTGTTCAGCTGTCACTCAGAGTGGCTACTTCAAGATATCTTGCTTAAAAAAAAAGACATTGAAAGTTTTAAATTCTTTCCTCAAGGGCATCCTTTTATAGAATGCCAAAGGGCACCCTGGAAAAAACACACAAGATATTTCTTTATGTTTTCGCTTTCGAGGATAGTAACCTAATAAGCTTCCAAGCAAAGTTCAATTACTATTTGCATGTTACATTTTGGAGGAAGAGTAGGGACTTGACCCTGGTTGATATTTCAAAATGCAGAGTATCTTTTCACATAATGAACCTTGTCTCATATTGCTTTGTTTGACTAAAAGTAAAATATTAAGAATAATAAAAATCAAAGGAAATTTCTAGTGCTATGTTTTACTCTTGAATTAATATCTCTGGGATGTAGATTGTTCATCTATCTACCACACAGGTTTTCCTCTGACAAGTTTTTCAACATTTACTATTTTAAAATTTTAGAATGGCTTTAGATTTACAGAAAAGTTGCAGAGATAGATTCCTTCATGTTCTCCACACCCCAGTTTCCCTATTTTTAGCATCTTAAATTAGCAGTGTATATTACAGTTAATGAAATAACATTGAAGCACAATTACTAACTAAAGTTTATGATATATTCATATTTACTTAGTTTTTAATTAATCTGCTTGTTATGTTCCAAATTCCTACCTAGAATACCATGTTACATTTAGTTGTCATGTCTCCTTAGGGTCCTCTTGGCTATGATACATTTTCAGAAATTTCTGGTTTTTGATGACCTTGACAATTTTATTGAGGACTGATCATATATTTGTAGATAGACCTCTTTTGGATTTTTTTCTGATGTTTTCTCATGATTAGACTTATTTTATGTTTTTTTTTTTTATTCATCACATGATATCAGATATACACTATCAACATGGCTTATCACTGATAAACTTGACTTTGATCAATTGGCTAAGATAATGCTTTCTAGATTTCTCCACTGGAATGTTATAATTTTTCACCTTCTCATACTGGACCCCATAGAAGGAAGTCCTTACATGAAGCCCAACTTAAAGAATGGAGTTATAAACTCATTATGCTTGTGAATGAGGGCATCTGCACAAATTATTTATTATTTTATATGAGAGATTGACCCATCTCCAAATGTATTTATTTAATCATTTATTTATATTGGTATGGACCCATGGGTATGTATTTTATAATTTGATTAGAATTCATTGCTACATTATTTATCTTATTTCTTAAGTTGTTATGGCTTTGATCATTGGAAGTTCTTTCATTTGGCTCCGATGTGCCTTTGACATAAATAACCTCATCATACCTGTGGGTTCATTTGTTTGTTGAACACTTTCTAACTATCTGGAACTACATATTTCTCTGGGATCCTCTTATATATTTATTGCTTCAGTCCTTAATTCATACATTTCACCATGGAGTCTTCATACTTGTTTCTTGGTATTTTATTGGTATTAGTTGATACTTGTGTCTCCAACTCTATTACTACATGTATCATTCTAGTGTTCTCATGTTGCTTGTCTGTAACCTCTCACTCTTAACTGTGAGAATCCTGGTTCCTTCCACCCATCCATGTACTTAATTTTTCAATTCAATTGTGTGTGTGTGTATATATATTGAAATTGAAATTTTCAATTCAAGTGTGTGTGTGTATATATATATACATATACATATATATGTATATATACACACACACACACACACACACACACACATATAGTCTTCAGAATCATTAACCCAGACTCTTTGGAAACAACTTTATGAGTATAGTGCTTATACTGTGCTTAAATACAGCTCATTTTGCCTTTCATCTTAGAGATGCTACTCATTTCCAAAGTTATTTAGGTCAGTGCCATTTTGTCCACTCTCTTCAGGTAGGTTGCATCATACATGGGTAAATACAGTTAGATTCTTTTTTCTTTAATGTTTATTTATTTTGAGAGAGAGAACATGAGGAGGGGAGGGGCAGAGAGAGAGAGAGAGAGAGAGAGAGAGAGAGAGAATCCCAAGCAGGCTCTGCACTGTCAGCACAGACCCTGATGCAGGCTCGAACCTACAAATTATGAGATCATGACCTGAGCAGAAACCAAGAGTTAGATGCTTAACTGACTGAGCCACTCAGGAACCTCAAATACAGTTAGATTCTTTAGTCACGGTCTGAATTCCATCCTGAAATTTCTTGACCTCTCATTTTTTTTTTAATTTGCATACATTGATTTTGGCACCTTATGCTATGAAGTGCCATAAGTTTTGACGAATGCATACTGCCCCATACTCACCAACATTGAATCATACAAAATAGTTTCAGTACCTAAAAACACTTGAAAATTTTTTCTATGCTTCAGCCCCCCTGTTGAACCCTTGACAACCACTGACCTATTTATAATCTCTATAGTTTTACTTTTTCCAGAATGACCTATAATTGGAATCATGCAATCTATGACCTGTGTGGAATGGCTTTTTTCACTTAGCAATATGCATTTAAGATTCATACCTGACTTTGAATGGCTTGAAGTTAATTCCTTTTCATTCTTGAATAATATTTTATTATGTGGATATACCACAATTTATATATCTATTCCCCTATTAAAAGGCATCCTGATCATTTCCAGTTTCTCATGATAATGAATAAAATTGGCATAAACATCCACATGAAAACTCTTGTGTGGAGATAATTATCTAAATCACTAGGTAAATAAGTAGGATCACATTGGATGGACTGTTCAGTACCAGTTCATATTCCCATGAGCAATGAATGAGAGTTCTAGTTGCTCTGTATCCTTGCACAATTGCTGCTATCAGTTTTCTTCTTAATTTTAGCCATTCTAATAGGTTTGTAGTGATACATCATTGTTTTAATCTGCATTTTCTAATGACAAATAATGTTAACCATATTTTCATGTGTTTATCTTTCACTTAGTATCGTCTTTAAAAAAATGTTTATTTATTTGTTTTGAGAGAAAGAGATAGGGAGTCAGCAGAGGAGAGGCAGAGAGAGAGAGGGAGACAAAATCTCAAGCAGGCTCAGAGCAGTCAGTGCAGAGCCTGATGCGGGGCTCGAATTCAGGAACCATGAGATCATGACCTGAGGCAAAATCAAGAGTCAGACACTTAACTGACTGAGACACCCAGACACCCCTCACTTAGTATCTTCTTTAGTGAAGTGTTTATTCAGATCTTTTGTCTATTTTTTTTTAATTGAATTGTTTTTTTTTATTATTGAGTGTTAGTGGTTCTCTATATATTTTGGGCACAAGTCCTTTTGCAAATATTTTCTCTCTCTCTATGTCTAGTTGAAGGGTCCAGCTCCTGTTTAAAAATCTGTATGTGATATCTCAGGCCTTATCATAGGCAATTACCAAGGCTCAACCTAGCAGAGCTGATGGGGAAAAGCTGCCTCCCCACAACAGACTCAGTACACAGCCAGTGCATTACAGTCTCTAAAAGGAATTTAGTCAAGTACTCAGACACTGCTGACCTTTCATATTCTTTACATATTTACATTCCTAGCCCTTGAACCTGCATTCATGGGTGTCCTCATCTGAAACCTTGGGCCGAGTTCTACTTAGGAACCTTTGCTGAGACCTCCTTATGTAGGCAAAAGGAGGAAACCCTGAAGACATTTCCCCACTCTGACTCTGTACCCAGTAGTTTTCTACTTTGAGACCTCTGCCCTTATGCTCTCCCCAATCCCCGAGTCCATAAAACTGTCAAGGCCCTTTGTTCAGGGCTTCCTCACCAATGAGATGACCCCTACATCTGCACTGATTCACCAGATCCTCAACAATGTGCTGTTCCAGGGTGAAAATGGGACAGGGAGCATGAGTTGGTGCTTCCTCTGGCTTTAGAGCACAGGACAGCTCCCCAACAACAAGGCATCTAGCGAGCACTAAACATCTATCTAAACTATCTAGCGCTAAACATCAATAGTGCTGAGTTTGAGAAACTCTGCTGGAGTGTCCATTGTGAAATGTAAGTTTATTGTTGTTGTTCATCTTCGTTAAATGGTCTAAACTTGTATTTTCTAGAGCCTCTAGGGTTCTGTGAAGGTGCCTCAATAATTTGACAAGGACACCTCTTCTGTCTACCCTTTGATAAATTGGGATTATTAATGAGATGTAGTGAAAAGATTGTTAATCATTCCCAAGTGCCCCCACTTAACTTTTAGGAGCAATATGGTTAGAGACACATTTCCTAGCTGTTGATATGTATTCACAAATGATTAGGTTTGGTCATTAGATTGTGATCATAGGTGATTTGTTCAAAACCACCTGCCCTGAGATACTTGTTCCCACCATCCAGTTGGACGGAAACAATCTTTGAAACTATGTTTTGAGGGTGGCGGAACCAACCTACAATTGTGACCAGTCCCCTTATCACTGTTAATTTGAGAAAGAAACTTAATTTTGAGTCATCAGCAAATTAATTTAAACTCTCACAAATACAGATGAAATGCATGCTTCTTGATAAGGTGGCTGTCTCTTAAGATCATTTTTGTACTGTGAGATAAAGCTTGACAGCATAACATGATGTACAAGGCACTTTGTGGCACAGCCCTGCTTGCAAGTCTTGTTCACCCTCATTACACTTTGCTCCTCTACATGTCTGAAACACCAAATCAACAAGCTGCCTCAGCTCTGTCCATTTCCATCCTGTTCATAAGCTTAAATTGTCCAATCACCTCACCCTCATAGTCTCATTGCTTAAAACTACTTTAATTTTTTTTAAATCTTTTTTCATGTTTATTTTTGAGAGAGAGAGAGAGAGAGAGAGAGAGAGAGAACAAGCAGGGGAGGGGTAGAGAGAGAGGAAGAAAGAATCTGAAGCAGGCTCCAGGCTCTGAGCTGTCAACACAGAGCCCGACGCGGGGCTCGAACTCACAAACCTGAAATCATGACCTGAGCCGAGGTCGGGTGCTTAACTGACTGAGTACCCAGGCACCCCAGCTTAAAACTACTTTAAAATCAAATACACACTCAACACATTTTTGTAAATAATCACCCACACAAGGTTTCCAAAATTATACAACTAATGGCCCAAACAATGCTTAACAGTTTAGACATTTGAAAAGAATAAATGATCAGTTTATGTTCCTGAATTCTTATCATAGAAAGTATCAGTGAATGAATAGCTAATTAATAGATTAACTATGGTATTATTTAATCATAATGTTTATAAATAAAACTGAACTTCAATTACAATATACATCTGGATTTTGACTCATTACTTGACTCTACTTTTTTTTTTTTCAGTTTACTACTAATGGTGATTGATAGACTTCTAATTTGATGTAGTAATCCAATATGCAAACCCTCTAGATCAAAAAGTTATTTTCCTTTTTAATTAGTCAGTTTGGATAACACAAGAAAGCAAGATTAGAGTGCTTTTAAGGACTCATGTATTCAATTTACTGTGACTATTTTAGTCAAATAACTGTTTTATCAATTATGGATTTTTTGCCTGAGACTTTATGCATCTCATGTGCTATTCAGCAAGTATGAATCTTCTAAGTGAAAAATTATACAGTAGGAAAAAATATAAGAAATGGGTTCATAATGCCTACACTCTGGGAGAAATTTATTAGTGATTTTTTTTAATTGGTAAAATTTTTAGAAAATAAAATTCCTTCAATGTGATGACAAAAAAAAGGCAAAAAGACAAGCTCTTGATAAATATACTGATATATGTGTTGAGCCTGATTATCAACCAAATATGCATAGCTTCTGCAAAATCATTTAAAAGAAGGTAACTTGTAGAGTGCCTGGGTGGCTCAGTCGCTTGAGTGTCCAACTCGTGAATTTGGTTTAGGTCATGATTTCAGGGTCATGGGATCAAGCCCTACTTGGGGCTCCGTGCTGAGTGTGGAACCTGCTTGGGATTTTCTGTCTTTCTCTGTGCCCCTCTCCCTTGCTCACATGTTCTCTCTCTCTCTCTAAAATATAAATAAAGAGATAAATAAACAAACAAACTAAGGTAACTTGTATTCTTTTCATAGGAAGTATCTCATGATTTATAATTCTACAAGGATTATTTCTATAATTATACCCATATTTCTTCAAGGAGCTTCATAGTAAATAAAAACAATAAGCAAACACAGCATCACACACACACACACACACACACACACACACAGTAACAACAGAAGAATAAATATGTAGATTTTGGTGTTATTTATACTTGATTTAAATCCCAGTTCTGGTTATTTATTAATTATATGATATTGACTATGATATTCAACATCTCTTACCTTTATTTTCCTCATTAGTATAATAGGAAAAATGATACAAGGCTAATATAATTAAAAGTCTAGTGAATTTTTGGTTAATTATTAATTTTCTACCCTCCTCTAATAATAAAAATATGACAATCATGTTTTCTTAACCAAAACTTAGATCATGTGTTCTGACAACATTTACTCTGAATTGTTATTTTATTAATATGAAAATACTAAAAGAAAGTTGAAATGTTAATTTGTAAGGTGTTGTTAAAAAGTTATTGAATTTTTTTAAGATACTGATAACTTTTAATAATTAGAGGTACAGCAGGATTACTCACTCTGAGATAATGGAAATTATGGATTCATTACCAGTATAAAGGAAAGAAAACTCAGACTGTTTCCTGCCATATCTAAGTCATTTATAAACAGAGAAGCAGAAATTTTTTTATATCTACTTCTCTCATCTAGAATAAAATCTTACCTATTTATTTTTTTCTTTATGGAGCTCTAAAACACCCTCCTTGGAAAATCTCAGCTGAAGTGTATGATAAAAGACTATAGAGGTAGCATTAACCTGGCCAACTCTACAGACTCAGGCGAACTGTCTATACCATGGTTGAACTCAGAACCGTTTAGGAATCAAGTCCAGGATAAGCATCCCTTAGTATTATTTTGACCCTTGTTAAAATGGTAAAGGTGACTTTATTATGCAACATCTCCATCAGTATCAAGACTACCACAATAAGGGGATTAAGATTGGGCTCGACTTCTCATGTAACAACAAGTTGGATTTTATAGACAAGGAGCACATTGGGTGACAGGAGGTCAGTGAACAGAAAATGGAACAGGAAACATCTAGGGAAGGGGGAATTCTTATTAAATTGACTTAATAGGATTCTTGCTGAAGGCTGGCCAGGGTGATCAAATACCACTTGGAGGATAGTAAAGGATATGGCATTTGATCTGATACCGAGAATGCTCAGATATCAAGGGCAAGGGTTCTTGCTAATTAACTTAGCAGACTTCTTGCTACAACTGGAGTATGGAGGCCCAGCAAGAACAGGGACCAAGGTTGAGGCCTAGTAGATAAAAGGATTCTGAGGAGCCTAAGTTTTGGTCAAGGAGACAGTCTTTGTCAATATAGTGAAGTTTCAGTTGATTCTTATGTCCCAAACATGCAAGACTGTGGAAATTCTATAAACCATTTTAAACAAAACACATAACTTTAAAACTAATAGTTTTACCAGTGGGAATCCCACTTCTAACATCTGTTTCTGTAATTAGTAAACTCTCGATGTTGACTCAAGATATAGATTGTAGAAATGCTTGAAGAAGACACCTCTGGAGTGTAGACATTCTGATTAAATGCTAGCCAACCATACCTATCCTGGGAGAATGAATTATTGATTAGTCTAACTGAATGTTCTGAGGCTACCAATTAACACAAATGCACACACACTTATTACATACATGGTTAATTCTGAAATGTCTTCCTGTAAGTATAGAAATTACACAATTGTATTTTTATTCATCCTGTTTTGAGAATAATAAAAGTAGATAATCAGAACTGGATTAGAAAGTCCAGAGTATATGTTCATTCGATATACAGAATTTATAAAGAAGAATTGATTGATCTTAATCCTATGTCTGAATGTAAATACAAGACTAATAGAGAACTAGGATAAGGTAAATGTGGGAATCTGAAGTGTCTGTTTTGATCTTTGTGCATATCAGTGCCTCTCAGAGTGGCATCAAAAAGGATTGTTGCCAAATATAAGATGCTATTTTATGGAAAGTGTCTGGGAAGGGATTTTCTATAGGGGTTGAACCACCAGTTATATATTTTTTTCAAAAATAGTTCCTTCATATACAAGTACGATTAGCTAATATTGTTGAAATTCTTACTTATATCAGATACCATGCTTTGATCTTTTACATGTATTAATTCTTTTTTTTTTTTTTTTTTTAATTTTTTTTTTTCAACGTTTATTTATTTTTGGGACAGAGAGAGACAGAGCATGAACGGGGGAGGGGCAGAGAGAGAGGGAGACACAGAATCAGAAACAGGCTCCAGGCTCTGAGCCATCAGCCCAGAGCCTGACGCGGGGCTCGAACTCACGGACCGCGAGATCGTGACCTGGCTGAAGTCGGAGGCTTAACCGACTGCGCCACCCAGGCGCCCCACATGTATTAATTCTTAAATACATGTGTATTCATTCTTAAATACACACACACACACACACAAATTAAATATTATTATCATTGAGGCAGAATAACTTGTCCAAAGTCAAATAGCTAGAAAATTGATAAAATAGAATTAAAATCTAGGCATGAGGCCATGTGCTCAACCATTATAATATATTGATTCTGTCGGAGTGTGTGGCCACGGCCAGCTTCATTGACCTATGATCTGGGCAGCCACACAGGATCTCATGCTTAGAAGAACATTGCTTTTTGTTTAACACTCTTTTCTTGCCATTTGGGAATGCTTAATAATTTGTGAACATGGGACCCCCACATTTTCAAGTTAGCATTAGACCCCACAAATTATGTTACTGGCCCTGTGTGTGAACATTTTAAGCATGAAAGGGCATAACTGCTGACTGATATGCAGAGATAATCTGAAGAAGCTCCTCTTGTTACAGTTATCAGAAACCAGTGAAGAAAAATGAAGCTATTGGTAAACAAGAGACTAATCATCCTAGCCTTGTATCAAATATGAACTGTTATTAAAAACAAATACACGTATGGAAATTTACTTATGTCATGTGTTTCTTATGAATACAAGCACAAGGATATGTTAATTTTTCTTCATGCTTACCATGAGAGGGTAGTTACAGGAAATTCAAATATATCTGGAGTTTCAAACACATTTCTGTAAGCCAAAAATGTTATTAGAAGAGTGAGTCTCTCATTAAAAACTTAGAAGATAAAGACATGGTGCTTGACAGTAAAATTGCAAATAAAATCTAATTAGTGAGTATGCTAATTTTTCTCCCCACCTGTTCACATTAACAGGAAATGATATTAATGTTTTCAATAGCTGAAAAGGGATACAATTAACTTTACATTATCATATCAAAAGAATTGAAGTAACATTATAAATCTAGCTTTTCCTATATGCATGAAGAAAATGCAATCTTCACTGAAAAATGGCTTAAAATTTTAGAACTAAAGAACTGTCTGAAATTAGAAACAGTATTATTGCAAAACCATAAATGTTTCCTCTTTGTTGAGCAAAAAAAATGAGCAAAATGCAATTCTTGGTAAAAGAGTGATAGATTTCAGAGCACATTTAAGCGAGAAAGAAAGAAATAGCACAGAGACATAAATGTAATTTTCACACCCTCTGAAGAGCTTTGCACAGCATTTTTAGAACAGTTTCTGTATTTCATTTCCCTCATTAAAGCCATGTAGCTTAGCAATAGTGTCATTTTGAATAAATATATTTCCTTTACAACAACCTAATGCAGATTTTATGGATAATTTATTTATATAAATTTCCTTTGTGTCACCTTGTATTTGAGTTTAATTTAACTTATATGATTATTTATATATGATAAATTAGATTTTTCTTTTAATGTAATTCACCTTATACTATATTGAGTTCCAATTTATCCTAGTAAGAAATAACGTTCAATGATGATATCTCTGGCATACAGAAAGTCTATTTGGCATGCGCATTTATTCTAACTAAATCATCTCAGACATTCATTTACAGTTGAATCCAAAATTCTTGTACAAAATTTTAGAGAACAGACCAAAGTTCCTGTAAATATTTAATATCACTTTCTATCTTTTAAACCATTAACTGGTATCACAAGTTGTCATCTTGTGATGTATAAAAGTAATGAAGGATCAAAAAACTTTGTGAGGATATGCAGTTCAACCAGACTAAATTTTGTTCATCAACAGTGTGAAATAGTAGTAGATATAAATCACTGAAATATGTCATTAAATCCTAAGAGCTTCTCTAATGACATTCACATTGTAATTCTGAACACATAACTCAAAAATATTAAAATAATTAAACTGGTATAGATGCCAAATCCCTTAGATGTGTTCAAGACTCATTAATTTTGGTAGAATACTATAGTCTTTTTAAGACTGTGTTTGATGTTTTAGCTATGAATTATTCTTAATGTAAATAATACTCTAAAGGAGAAAATGTGTTATTCTTTAAGGAAAATTGAGAATCATAGAAAATTAACTTATTTTCCTGGATAACGAACAAAATAACAAAGTTTATTTTAAGCCCTAATCATATGCATAGTACTCTGGGAAAATTAAAAAGATTGGGGGAAAAAGTAATGCTTATATTGCTGTTGAGATAATATTAAACTTCATGAATAAATTAATAAACAAAGCAAACTGTGTGATAGGCATTGAATAAAATATAAGCTTTCATTAAAATAAAGGAGGAAAGAAGTGAGTAACGTAAGTGTTGGTATGGAAAACTAGAAAAATGTCTAGATACTGGCTTCTGAATGTGTCCTCGTCTTTTATCCTTTTTGTTCATTACATCTGACTAAGCATTCCCTTTTCCCTCAAAACTAGTTGTTTCCCTAAAAACTAGTATCACCTACTATATCATGACTCCATTTTATCCAAATCTCATTCCATTAATGGTCAATTGTCATCCTTTATTCCTTTATTTTTATCATAATTTATTACTTTATTTTTATTTTCCTCTTTTTAGTATTGGACTACTATTATTGTCACGCATTCATGAGGATCTTAAAATCTAAATACTTCTTTTATTTAACCTGATAACTTTATGGTATAATTACTATACTATAAATCCCTTCTTACTGACTATCAAAGTTCCTTAAAGTTTGTGTAACTCCATTACTCTTATTTGAACTAGTTCATTAAAGGCTCACAATATGATTACCATACTTTCTCAATATTCGTTACACCTAATCAACCAAGCAGCAATCATTACAGATTGTGATGTTAGAAATTATGAACTACTCTCTGGCTCCATCCACGTTGTTACAAATGGCAAGGTTTCATTCATTTTTATGACTGCGTAATATTCCACCATCTTCTTTATCCATTCATCAGTTGATGGACATTTGGGCTTTTTCCATGATTTGGCTATTGTTGATAATGGTGCTATACACATTGTGGTGCATGTATCACTTTGAATTCGTATTTTTGCATTCTTTGGGTAAATACCAAGTAGTGTAATTGCTGGATCATAGTGTAGTTCTATTTTTAACTTTTTGAGAGAAACTCCATTCTGTTTTCTGTTTTGAGTTTTGGAAGTGTATGAGTGCTTAGGAATTTGTCCATTTCTTCCAGGTTGTCCAGTTTGTTAGCATATAATTTTTCATAGTATTCCCTGATAATTGCTTGTATTTCTGAGGGATTGGTTGTAATTTCATTTTCATTCATGATTTTATCTATTTCGGTCATCTCCCTTTTCTTTTTGAGAAGCCTGGCTAGAGGTTTATCGATTTTATTTATTTATTCAAAAAACCAACTCTTGGTTTCATTGATCTGATCTACAGGTTTTTTAGATTCTATATTGTTTATTTCTGCTCTGATGTTTATTATTTCTCTTCTTCTGCTGGGTTTGGGTGTCTTTGCTGTTTTTCTTCTATTTCCTTTAGGTGTGCTATTAGATTTTGTATTTGGGATATTTCTTGTTTCTTGAGATAGGCCTGGATTGCAACGTATTTTCCTCTCAGGACTGCCTTTGCTGCATCCCAAAGCATTTGGATTGTTGTATTTTCATTTTCATTTGTTTCCATATATTTTTTAAATTTCTTCTCTAATTGCCTGGTTGATCCATTCATTCTATAGCAGGGTGTTCTTTAACCCCCATGCTTTTGGAGGTTTTCCAGACTTTTTCCTATGGTTGATTTCAAGTTTCATAGCATTGTGCTCTGAAAGTATGCATGGTATGATCTCAATTCTTTTATATTTATGAAGGGCTGTTTTGTGACCCAGTATGTGATCTATCTTGGAGAATGTTCATGGGCACTTGAGAAAAAAGTATATTCTGTTGCTTTGGGATGCAGAGTTCTAAATATATCTGTCAAGTCCATCTGGTCCAATGTATCACTGAGGGCCCTTGTTTCTTTGCTGATCCTGAAACTACATGATCTATCCATTGTTGTAAGTGGAGTATTAAAGTCCCCTGCAATTACCACATTCTTATCAATAAGGTTGCTTATGTTTATGATTAATTGTTTTATATATTTGGGGGCTCCTGTATTCAGTGCATAGACATTTATAATTGTTAGCTCTTCCTGATGGATAGACCCTGTCATTACTATATAATGCCCCTCCCGCCCAGGTGCACCTTGAGGATCCACCCTAGCTAATACGCCCTTGGCCAGATCCCATCAAAGCAGAACCACAAGCCTGGCAGTATGCAAGTAGCCCAGACAGGGGCAGCACCACTCCACAGT
Organism: Leopardus geoffroyi; assembly: GCF_018350155.1. Classification (NCBI taxonomy): domain Eukaryota; kingdom Metazoa; phylum Chordata; class Mammalia; order Carnivora; family Felidae; genus Leopardus; species Leopardus geoffroyi. The sequence goes on along the minus strand of NC_059338.1, from coordinate 95,034,823 downwards.
GAGTGCTGCCCCTGGGAGAGGGGAAGATAAGGTAAACACTAGTCTGACTGTGGCCCCAGCGGTGGGCTGGGGGCAGACATCAGGTCTGACTGTGGCCCCACCAACAACACAAGTTACTCCGGACAGCACAGTGGAAGTGTCCTGCGCTTTGGAGCCACCGCAGGGACTACCCAATGTGACAAAATGGAAGACTTATCCTGAAAAGAAACTCCAAGAGGTAGTGACAGCTAACAAATTGATCAAAAATTATTTAAGCAATATAACAGAACAAGAATTTAGAATAATAGTCATAAAATTAATTGCTGGGCTTGAAAAAAGCATAAAGGACAGCAGAGAATCTATTGCCACAGAGATCAAGAGACCAAGAAATAGTCATGAGGAGCTAAAAAATGCTATAAATAAGGTGAAAAATAAAATGAAGGCGACCACAGCTTGGATTGAAGAGGCAGAGGAGATAATAGGTGAATTAGAAGATAAAATTATGGAAAAAGAGGAAGCTGAGAAAAAGAGAGATAAAAAAATCTAGGAGTATGAGGCGAGAATTAGAGAACTAAGTGATGCAATCAAATTCAACAATATCTGTATCATAGGAATTCCAGAAGAAGAAGAGAGAGCAAGAAAGGGGCTGAAGGTGTACTTGAACAAATCATAGCTGAGAACTTCCCTGATCTGGGGAGGGATAAAGGCATTAAAATCCAAGAGGCACAGAGAACTCCCTTTGGATGTAACTTGAATCGATCTTCTGCATGACATATCATAGTGAAACTGGCAAAATACAAGGATAAAGATAAAATTCTGAAAGTTGCTAGGGATAAACAGGCTATAACTTACAAAGGTAGACACATAAAAATAGTAGTATACCTATCTACTGAAACTTGGCAGGCCAGAAACGAATGGCAGGAAATCTTCAATGTGTTGAACAGAAAAAAATATGCAGCTGAGAACCCTTTATCCAGCAAGTCTGTCATTCAGAATAGAAGGAGAGATAAAGGTCTTCCCAAACAAATGAAAACTGAAGGAATTCATCACCACTAAACCAGCCCTACATGAAATCCTAAGGGGGATTCTTTGAGTGAAATGTTGCAAGGACCACAAAGTACCAGAGACATCACTACAAGCATGAAACCTACAGACATCACAATGACTCTAAACCCATATCATTCCATAATAACACTGAATGTAAATGGACTAAATGCTCCAACCAAAAGACATAGGGTATCAGAATGGATTAAAAAAACAAGACCTATCTATTTGCTGTCTACAAGAGACTTATTTTAGACCTAAGGACACCTTCAGATTGAAAGCGAGAGGATGGAGAAGTGTATATCATGCTACTGGAAGTCAAAAGAAAGCTGGAGTAGCCATACTTATATCAGACAAACTAGACTTTAAATTAAAGGCTGTGACATGAGACTTTCCTTATTAGTAAAGATTTAAACAGTTATATAATCCCAAGGATATAAACTGTACCAGCAACTCCTATAAGTTATGGGTGTTCCTGTTCTATTTATATGAACACAAATAGAAATCAAAAGGTATTACCAATAGTGACCAAAAATCTGTATTGTCCTGGGTGGGAGTGGGAGTGTGGAGTCAGGGGGTGGTTGCTTTCTCTAGTTACTGAGAAGTTCAGCTAGCTTGGTCAAATTATTAGTCAAATGATTGGGAAAGTAACTTTAAAATGAGAAAGTACTTCCTAACCCTAATAATATTCAGACTTAAATAGAGGTGACGAACTATTTCAAAACAAAATGTTAAGAAATAACCTATGAATATTTGTTATTTTACGTGCATTCCTAATCTTCAAGAGAACTTATCTACTAGATAACATAGTATGCTTATGATTCCAATGAAAATTTTCATTAAATAAATGTAAAAGAGCTGTTAACATAAGTTTAAATTTCACAAACATATAGGTATATTTTCAATAGTTAAGAATATCAAAGACATGTATTTATGAATCTAACATTCAAGTAGTTGACTCTAAGATCTTAGAGTCAAACAAGTGAAACATGTGAAAATCCAAATGTACTCATAAAGTAAATTTAAATTGAATAATAAAAAATAATTAATTGGGTTGTAAGGTTTTCTTAAAAGCTTTGAAAAATTTGTTAGAATCATAAATTAATATGATTTATAGTTTCACTCATACTAAAACTTAGAGAACTCACTTTCTTAATTTGTAATTAAAAAATCAAACACCAATAATTTAAAATAAATTTCTAATTAATTTACACCATGCAAAAAAAAAATGTTGTTCTTAAAAACACCTCTAATTGCTCATTGTGAAAAACATTCACTTGACCTCCCTCTCCACTTATGCTTATTCTGTTCCCCTTGCCAAGAATTCTTGGATCAATACCTATTTCTATTTCTACCTATTGAAATATTAACCAAAATTCAAGAACTAAGATTAATCCCATCATCTCCATAAATATTTTCCAGATTCCTCTTTAAGAACAAGTATCCTTTTTTTTTCCTTTTTCAAGTTTTTATTTGAATTCAGTAATTAACAGTGTAATATTAGTTTCATGTGTAGAAATTAGAAAATAAATAAATATCCTTTTTCTCTGTTTTCTTTTGTTTTTACCCAATGATACTACCTACTTCATTACATTTGAAATGCTTGCACATGTCATCTTTCCTCTATGATGCCAGCTCTGTATATTATAGAAACTGTTACAAATTTGCTTTAGGTAGACAACTACTGGATTCTGATATCAAGAGCAACATAATCCTGCCCACGTAGCCAATTGACCTTTAGCTTTGGTCATAATATAAAGAACGTATGAAATTTTAGATGCATAAGTAGAAAGTCATCAGTACTAGATACACCAAATTTGAAGTACACATTTGCTTATGTCATAGTTAAAATTTCCGCCACTCCCAGATTATAATAAAAAATTCTTCAGTACTCATGAAGTTTTCTTACTAAATGAACTGCTGAATATCTCTACCAAGAGCTAATATTTGTGGCAGCAAAAGGCATACAATTTTGTTACTGATATTAACAATAATTCTTTGATGTCGTCCCATTAAGAAGTTTGGGGGGGGCGCCTGAATGGCTCAGACAATTAAGCGTCCAACTTCAGCTCAGGTCATGATCTCATGGTTTGTGGGTTCAAGCCCTGTATTCGGCTCACATCCCGGAGCCTGCTTCAGATTCTGTGTCTCCCTCTCTCTCTGCCCCTCCCCTGCTTGCCCTCTGTCTCTCTCTCAAAAATAAATAAACATTTAAAAATTTTTTTAAGAAGAAAGATTCTGGTTTTGGCGCTTTATGATATGTATCATACACATATACACGTTCAAATGTGTGTGTGTAGTATGTGTATATGTGTGTTGAGACCACTCATAGAAACTAGATGAACTCCACCCAAACTGTGCTTCAGATGCCCATACTTAGGACACCACACGTGCACCAAAATGGTATAAAAAGGCTTTTTACTTGTTCCTTATTAACCTAGTGAGGGTTCTGAGGGCTTCTGGGGAGAAAAGGATGACTTGGAGACACATCTAAAAAAGAATTGAGAGAGAGACAGAGCAGAGGAAGGAAACTGGCTTGGCAGGGTTTTTAGGGTTTGGGGGATGGGTCCTGATAAGAGTTCCCTTGCCTACAGAGAAGGACTTTGTGGTTTGAACCACCTGCCATGTCAGAGGTAGCAGCCACACTTTCTAATCACCATATCTAGATGTGGGACAGAAGGAGGAACCAGAGTGCTTACAAAGGGCTATGAGACTTAAAAGCTATCAGCAGTCAAACATTTTTTAAAAAATGGAATAAGACACATTATTATAATGTAAATGTGTTGTTTTAGCTTGTTTCTACTGAAAAATTATATTTTCTGAGAAATTCACTTTATCTGATTTTCATATTTATTTGCTATAGATTATTTCATATTACTAATACATTTATTTGCAGTCATTGGTGACCTTTACACTTTCTTTGTTCTATAAACATTTTGAATTTGGAATCCTCTATTTTGTGCACATGCAAGTTTGCCCTCCTGATGTATGGAGGTTTTGTCTCGTTATTTTTTACAGAACTTACTTTTTATTTCTTATACTATTCTTTTGTTGTATGTTTTTTTTCTACTTCTATCATTTATTCTGTTTTATATGTAAGCATATTGAATTGTCTACTAAATTATTTTCTAATTCTTTTTAGTATTTTTAAATCTATGGGTTTTCCTCTACACAGAGCTAAATAAAATTAAGTGATTTATTTTACAAATCCATTACCAGTATGATTTTTAGCATATTAATGATATTCTCTTCTGTTATTGATTCCAAAATAATATTGCTGGCTTAGGAGAAGCACTTTTATTATTTAAAATATCACTAAATTAAGCAATAAAACTTCACGATATAGAAGTTACAGAGTATCATAAAGTACTTATCAATTTTATTTTAAATTTTGGAACAGAATTGATAACAAAATTTGAAGTAATATGTAAAAACCTAATGACTAAGTGAATACTACAATATCAAAACACATACACACATGTAAACCTTTCACGTATATGGAAGAAATAGGTCTAATCTGAATTTCTGGCAAAACCAAACAACAGGATGTTAATTTCTATATAAATAATCTACTTCCAACACTTTCCTGTGGCTAAAATTAGTACAAGTTCTTTTGGGCTTAATTCTCAGTAAGAGGTATTATTTTAACAGTTTCTTTATTGAAACATAAGAATATATACATATACAAGATTATGTAAAATTGATTTGCATTTATGACAAACCACTTCAAGAAATGTGGTAGAACTTTATTAAAATCAATAACTTTTTGTTATTTATCTAAAAGCATTTAAAATTTTTGCCTCCTTGTCTCTTATGTTCATACAACTGTATTACTGATAAAGCATTGGTAGGGTTTCATACCATTGTTTGTTTGTTTTTTTGTTTTTTGGTTTTTTTTTTACTTAAGATGTGTTGTTACTTAAGTATTTTGAAATAAGAAGTGTTGTATGATGACTGGAGAATTGGTCATGTGCCTTAGAAACAGGCCCATTTGCCTATTGGTCTGATAGAGATCATGTGAATGCTATACTCATGTGATCAGGCATGAAACTTTCTCATCTTCAAATGAGTAGAAGAATAACTTAAATTAAATATTATTTCATTTAAATCATATTTTTAACTTTTATTAAATGGCTTTTCATTTTTACTGTTTAGTATCATTTTTTTTTTTTTTTTTTGCCATCCTCCACCCCATTTCTTTTCCTTATACTCAAGTTTACTTCATTCACTAATCTTACCTGGTGTAACTGACAAATAATTTCTTTCTGAGTTCAGCCTTTCTTTCACCTTTGTCCCTTTGTCTCCTCATACAGGCTGTGCATTTTTTGGTCACCTCTCTTGTTATCCATAAGATTTATAATTTTTGCTGCTTGTCTATTTTTCATTGCAGTGCTTGATAATTTATTTTCCTTCAGACTCCCAATGTTTCTCAGATGCATACTCATGCATTTGCATTCTAATTACAATCATGTATTGATGTATTCTTGGATTCACTGGGTAGTACATTACTAAAGTGGAGAGTAATTTGGATAGTAAATGTTCCCAAAATATTTTATAAAATGTGTTTCTCCTTGGAATCTCTTCATTCACAGTGATGTTTGTTTGTATTCTATATTATAAACTGTAAAATGCCTAGGTGTATGAAACAGAAATAATTTTAACAGACAAATGAATATAAATAAACCCCAGTAATATTTTACTATCCTCAAACATGTATTGTTTTTTCATAATATGTATTATTTTCAAAATTTGCCCTGGAACAAAACTCTTCTTAAATCAGCTCACTCTCTCTCTCTCTCTCCCTCTCTCTCTCTCCTTTGTCTCTTTTTCCCTTATTATTGGTTAGTCTATGCATTGATGAAAACCAGCGATGGAAATTTGCATGGGTTTAGTAAGTCTTGAAAAATTTCCCATCATTTTTGCTTTATAACAGTTATATTTGTTTCCAAATTAAAGATATTGAAGGTCACCATTAAATTAAACAAAATGGGGGCGCCTGGGTGGCGCAGTCGGTTGAGCGTCCGACTTCAGCCAGGTCACGATCTCGCGGTCCGGGAGTTCGAGCCCCGCGTCAGGCTCTGGGCTGATGGCTCAGAGCCTGGAGCCTGTTTCTGATTCTGTGTCTCCCTCTCTCTCTGCCCCTCCCCCGTTCATGCTCTGTCTCTCTCTGTCCCAAAAAAAATAAATAAACGTTGAAAAAAAAAATTTTAATTAAACAAAATGTATTTAGAATGGCTTAGCTTTTCCTTGAAAGGTGTAAGCAATACGAGGCACAGGGCTCTATGTTGTGTGTGTGTGTGTGTGTGTGTGTGTGTGTGTGTGGTAAGGAAAGGCTGAGTGTAGTGGTGTGGCTCAGGAATAAGATTGTAAGCCTTTCCTTTTACAGTTACAAACACAGTTTGGCTGGATTGTACACTGAAACCCTAATATTTGCTCAATAATTGTGAAATCAGCATTTGGTTATTGCCTTTATATTAATTCAAATTTCACTATGAATGCATAAGACATAACAGAATTATATACTGGAAACCAAATACCAGAAATGAAATAGGTCAAATATATATTAATCAAATAAACAAAAAATTTCGTAACCACTAAAAAGACATTATGTATATAAATGTGTGTGTGAATGAGACGAACTATATGTTTGTGCTTCTAAATTATCTGAAAATTAAGACAACTAAATTATGAAGAAAGAGTGACTTCTACAGAATAAATGAAAAATAATTTGATAATTTGGAGTTGGAAGAGAGTCCAAATTTGAGGGTTTGGAAGAAAAAGTGTAATATTGGATGATGAACCCAACATCAGAGCACCTAAATATATAAAGCAGAAACAGAATTAAAAAGAGAAATAAATGGGAATGCAATAATAGTTGGGGACTTTAATACCCTTTTTCAACAATGGATAGATTATTCAGACAGAGAATCAATAAGGAAACAGCAGATTTGAACAACAGTATAGAGCAAATTAACCTAACACACATATACAGAACATTCTATCCAACAACAGCGAATATATATTACTTTCAAGCAAACATGAAACATTTCCTAGGACAGACAGTGTTAGGCCGCAAAACAATTCTTAGCAAATTCAAGTAGATTGAAATCATACCAAATATATTCTCTGAGCATATAGCATTAAACTAGAAATCAATAACAAGACAAAAACTGGAAAATTTACAAATACATGGAAATTAAGCAACACTATCCTGAAAAATCAATGGATCAAAGACAAAACTAAACGGACAAAAAAAAAAGTTTCTTGAGACAAATGAAACAGAACATATCAGAATTTATGGGATGTAGAAAAATCAGTTCTAAGAGAGAAGTATATAGCAATAAATGTCTACATTAAGAAGCAAGAAGGATCCCGATAAACAATCTAGGGGCACCTGGGTGGCTTAGTCAGTTGAGTGTCTGATTTCAGCTCAGGTCATGATCTTATGGTTGGTGGGTTTGAGTCCCACATCAGGCCCTGTGCTGACAGCTCAGAGTCTGGAGCCTGCTTCAGATTCTGTGTATCCCCCTCTCTCTGCACCTCCCCTGCTTGTGCTCTCTCTCTCTCTGTCTCTCTCAAAAATAAACATTAAAAAAACTAAAAAAAAAAAAAACAACACAAAAAAACCCACAATCTAACACTATGCCCTAATGAACTAGAAAACAAATAAAACTGAGCCTACAATTAGCAGAAAAAAGGAAATAATAAATATTAGAGCAGAAATAGGAAATGGGGAACAGAAAAACAATAGAAAAAATTAACCAAACTAAGAGTTTGTTCGCTGAAAAGATAAACAAGATTGACAAAACTTTAGCTAGACTAACCAAGAAAAAAGAGAAAGGATCCAAATAATAATAATAATAATAATAATAATAATAATAATAATATAATAAAATACAAATAAAAAGGAGAAATTACAACTGATAACACAGAAATTTAAAAGATTGTAAGAGACTACTATGAACAATCATATGCCAATAAACTGGACAACCTATAAGAAATGGAAAATTTTTTCTTTTTAAATTTTTTAAAAGTTTATTTGTTTTTTTGGGGGGAGGGTGAAGGACAGAGAGAGGGAGAGAGAGAATCTCAAGCAGGCTCTGCTCTGTTAGCACAGAGCCTGGTAAGGAGCTCAATCTCATGAACTGTGAAATCATGACCTGAACCAAAACCAAGAGTCAGACACTTAACCAACTGAGCCACCCAGGCACCCTAGAAATGGAAAATTGAAAACATTTTAGAAACATACAACTTTACCAAGACTGAATCAGGAAGAAATAGAAAATATAAATGAACCAATTTCCGTAAGGAAATTGAATTAGTAACCAAAAATCTACCAATGAAGACCAGATTGTTTCACTCATGAATTTTACCAAACATCTAAGGAAGTATTAACACCAGTCTTTCTCAAATTCTCCCCGAATACCAAAGATGAAGGAAACACTCCCAAACTCATCTTATAAGACCAGCATTATCCCATTACCAAAACCAGAAAAGGACACTACTAGGAAAAAATAAACTCTAGGGCAATATACCTAATGAATATGGGTGCAAATATTCTCTATGAAATGCTAGCAAACAGAAGTTAGCAGAATATTGATAGGCTCATTCACCATGATCAACTGTAATTTATCCCTGGGATGCAAGGATAGTTCAATATATACAAATTAATCAATGTGATATATCCCATTAGCAGAATAAAAGAAAAGAATCATATGATCGTCTCAACAGGCACAGAAAAAGCATGGACAAAATTCAACATCCTTCATGACAAACACTCTTAACAAACTCAGCATATAAAGAACATATCTGAACATAGTAAAGGTCATATATGACAAGCCCACGGCTAACATCACAGTCACAGTGAAAGGTTGAAAACTTGCCCTCTGAGATTAGGAACAAGACAAGGCTGCCCACTCTCATCATTTATATCCAACATAGTAATAAAAGTCTTAGCTAGAGCTATCAGGCCAAAAAAAAAAAAAAAAAAAAAAAAAAAAAGGAATAAAAAGTATCAGAATTGGAAAGGAAGAAGTAGAATTGTCAATATTTGCAGATGACAGTATTATATATAGAGAAAGTTCTAAAGCCTCACCATAAAACTATTAGATCTAATCAATGAATTCATTAAAATTATGGATAAAAAAACTCAACATGAAAAAATCAGTAGCATTTCTATGCACTAACAAAAAACTTCTGAAAAAGAAATAAAAAAGTCAACCCCATTTATAATAGCATTGAAAACAACAAAATACTTAGAAATAAATTTAACTAACAAGGTGAAAGATCCATACACTGAAAATTATGAGACATGAAAAAAATTGAAGAAGACATACATAAATGGAAATGTATCTCATGTTCAGGAATTGGGAGAATTAATAGTATTAATGTCAATACTACCAAAAGCCATCTTTAGATTCACTACAATCCCTAACAAGATTCCAATGTCATTTTCCCAAAATTGAAAAAATAATTTTAAAATTTACACAGAACCACAAATGAACACAAATAGCTAAAGAAATTCTGAAAAAGAATAATAAAGCAGGAGGCATCACACCTCCTCATTTCAAGCTATACTATGAAGGTTATAGTAATCAAAACAGTATGGTGCTGCCATAAACAAAGACAAAGAGACCAATGGATAAGAATCAAGGGCCCAGAAATAAATGGAATATATATGGTCAATAACATTTGATAAGGGAACAAGAAAACTCAATGGAGATAAGACAGTATCTTCAATAAATGGTGCTGGCATAATTGACTATTCACATGTTAAAGAATGAAACTGGACCCATATCTATACCATGCAGAAACATTAACTCAAAATGGATTAAAGACTTAAATGTAAGATCTGAAACTCTGAATCTCCTAGGAGAAAACATAGGAACAAAGCTCCTGGACATGTGCCTTGGTCATAAGTTTTTGGATATGAAAGCTGAAGACTGGCCACAAAATAAAAAATAAACAAGTGGGACTGTATCAAATCTGAAAGTTTCGGCACAACAAAAGAAACCATCAACAGAGTGAAACGGCAACCTATGGAGTGGGAAAAAAATATTTGGCAGCTGTGGAGTGGAAAATAGTATGGAGGATCCTTAAAAAATTAAAAATAGATCTACCATATGATGCAATAATTGCACTGTTGGGAATATACCCAATGGTAGTGAAAACACTAAATTGAAAATATATCTGCATCCTCATGTTCATAGCAGCATTATTTACAATAACCAAGACATGAAAACATCCTACCTCTCCATCGATGGATGGATAAAGTTGTGGTGTATATATGAAATGGGATATTATCCAGCCATAAAAAAACAAAAAACAAAAAACAAGAAAACCCTACCAGTTGTGACAACATGAATGGACCTTGAAGGTGTTGTGCTAAATGAAGTAAGTCAGAGACAAGTACTATAAGATGATACTTATATGTGGAATCTAAAACAAACTAAAACTAAAAACAAATGCTTAGAAAAAGAGATCAGAATTGTGGTTATCAGAGACAGGGAGTGGTTAGAGGGGCAGTTGAAGGAAGATGGTCAAAAGGTACAAATTTTCAGTTATAGGATAAAGAAGTACTATGGATGTAACATATAACAACATAGGGTTTTGGAAGTCAGAGATAATACAGTTCCTTTTAAAGAAGCATTCAGTGAAGATTGATTGGTTTATTATAACATAACTCTAATAGTTAAGTTTTTCTTGTTGAAAAGAAGCTTCATGAAGAAGGAAGTTTTAAATCTATTTTGTTGGGGCGCCTGGGTGGCGCAGTCGGTTAAGCGTCCGACTTCGGCTCAGGTCACGATCTCGCGGTCTGTGAGTTCGAGCCCCGTGTCAGGCTCTGGGCTGACGGCTCAGAGCCTGGAGCCTGTTTCCGATTCTGTGTCTCCCCCTCTCTCTGCCCCTCCCCCGTTCATGCTCTGTCTCTCTCTGTCCCAAAAATAAATAAACATTAAAAAAAATTTTTATAAAAAAAAAATAAAAAAAATAAATCTATTTTGTTTACTGCAATATTTTCACTAGTAAGAAGACAAGTTCTCCCCAAATGTACATTATATGAATGAGTGATGATGATGATGATGATGATGGTATTTTTACTAATACTCAACTGGTGGCTCAAATATTATAGTTTTATTTTGTATCTTGCATTGTGGTTAATAAAGCCTCCCTTTTTCTTTTTTTTTAATTTTGACATTTCTTACTGTTAAAAGTTATAAGTAGAATCATTCTTTTTTGATTATCATTATTTTGTAATCTGCAAATAACCTCTTTTATGTTAAAGAAAAACTTCAGAGTTTTGTTTTGCCTTGTTATGTATCCAGTTTTGTTGCCTTTTTTCATTCACAAATTATGACATTTGTTATCAGAAAAGGTATAAAGAGGCATGGATTGGAATACTATTATTTCTATACTGGTGGGATCTCAGATTTTATTTGGCCTATTTAATGCACAGTTGTTGAGGCTTCTTTTCTCTGGGTATGACTTTGAAAATGATATTGTTGTGAACAAAATGTAATAATTACTGAGCATTTACTAACCAATCTAATGCTAGTTTGGTATACATAGAGGAAGCAAAAATGTTTTGGTGTACATTTCAGAAAACTAAGTCTTTTATTAATCTAAGTCACATGATTACACTAAGAGGAAAATTAACTACTGTGTAGCTGTTGATATAATTTTTATATTTTACTAATATTGTTTTGATGATAGAAGTGGAATAATAATCCACAGCCTTTATAAAAAGAAGGCAGATGATACAATGAAAAGGAATAACCTCTAATGGAAATATTTAGGAAAATTTCACTTACATGTAATTTTTTTTTATCAGCACAATTCTCTTCTCCATGCCAACCTAGAGCAAGACAATTGCCTTTTCAAAATATCTAACCTTTGGATATTTGCATTTAATTGGTTTTCTCCCAGCGGCTCCTCCTTTTTAATCAACACTTCCTCATTGCCTTTAACTATTCCTCTATGGCATCCTTAATTTTTAATTTACACTGATGCATATGTATGTGTATAAATTAAAATGTGCTCATCCTTATGTATTCATGTGCAATCTAGAAAATAGGAAAATTTGGGGGGAAAGATATTTTTTAGGAAGGGAAAGAAATGTCATTTGCAGCATCTTTAAGCCATGGGATTTTGCTTCTTTAATTTTTTTTTTTTTTTACATTTATTTATTTTTGAGAAACAGAGTGAGACAAAGTGTGAGTGGGGGAGGGGCAGAGAGACAAGGAGATACAGAATCTGAAGCAGGTTCCAGGCTCTGAGCAAGCGGTCAGCACAGGGCCTAATGTGGGGCTCGAACCCACAAACTGTGAGATCATGACCTGAGCCAAAGTCAGATGCTCAACCTACTGAGCCACCCAGTTTCCCCAGCTTCTTTTTAATAATGAACACCAATGAAAACTGAATTTGATGACTTTTGCAATTTTCTGAGGGAATGAAATGAATTATATGAATTGTTGGCTAGTTTCCGATATGTATTATTTCTAGTTTCTGTGGTATGTTTTGTAAAGGCACAACAATTTCAGATGATCATTCACCCACACTTTCTACTAGTGTATCACTGTTACCATTATATTTTAGTATTTTATTTTTGTTCTAGCTTAAAATAAATATTGTGGATTCGGGATCAAGTTTTGCTTTGTTCCATATGGCTATTCGTTGTTTCCAACTACATTTATTAAAGAAAACCTTTCCTTTCCATGAATCATCTTTACCCCAAATAGAATTGCCATATATAACAGGACCATGTTTATCAGTATTCTATTTCATTTTGATGCCATCTATATCGGTTCCTCACTATGGGTTTTTGATAGGCATTTAACTGAATTTGACAATTTAGTTAAGAATAACTGACTCTTTAAGTCATTTTAATCTTCTCTTCAAAAACCCTATTCTAGCAGGTACTGTAGTGGCTCCACCCACATATTCTCACATCTTTTTGCCAAGGGCATTCTTTCACTTCTTTGAGTTTATCCCTGTTTCTTTGGTTGAAGAGCATTCCTTAGTTTGCCAGTATCTTTTGTGTTTGTATGTTTTGTGCAAGTGACCAGGAACTTATGTCACAGGTGGCGGGTTATAACTAAAGCCTGAGAGGTAGAGGGAGTATTGAGACTCCAGCTCCCTGACTGCTGATTAGGGTAATTTCAAGGTATGGCCTGCACTGTTTCCAGATTCATCCACAGCCAAATCATGGGTACCCTCTCAGGACTTTAGCTGGTATTATTTCCTCTTTTGGCTGTTTCCCATTCTGGTCCTTTCTCCACACCCCCCCCCCCATACTAAGTTTTCCTGGAAACTAATACATTGCTTCTGCACAAATCACCCTTCCACGGTTAGCTTCCAGGTGGCTCAACTCAATACATAATTATTAAGGAATTCAGTTGTGATGATACTGATATCAGACAAAATGTCAAGCTAAGTAAGAGTCTTGTACTAACATAAGTTATTATCACCATTGTGTCACTTGATATCAAGCACACTTATTGTCAGACTTCTAGGGTCCTGGTCATATTCTTTGAAATGGGAAATAATAGTAAAGACAATAGATGGAGATTTCACTGTTACAGATTTTCCACGACAATCAGGAAAAGCATAAAAATAAATAAATATATACATACACACATACATACATACATACATACTTCATAAATGCATAAATTAATAAGACAGAAAAATACCCTAGTGAGAAGAAAATCAAAGTAGAATGTCATAGAAAGGAGATGGAAAGATGCTTCTAATTTAGTAGTCAGAAAGGACCTTACTCTGTTAGGTAAGGGGCACCTGGGTGGCTTAGTCAGTTAAGCATCCAACTCTTGATTTCAGCTCAGATCATGATCTCATCATTCGAGAGATCAAGTCCCATGTCTGGCTCTGTGCTGACAGTGGGGAGCCTACTTGGGATTCTGTCTGCATCTCCCCTGCTTGTGTGCTCGTGCTCACTCTCTCTCTCTCAAAAATAAATGAATACACTTTAAAAAAAAGAATGGAGATGGAAGACTGGTGGTAATCTAGGTAGGATGTGATGGTTAACTGGCTAGGGGCAATTTAAAGGTTAGTGGGAGACAACTGCTGGATTTTATATATATTTTGAACTAAATTCTAATTTGCTAATAGATTTTGGAGAGTAGTATGGAAAAGGAAAGATATAAGGGTGACTCCTAGTTTTTTCTCTCTTGTTTCTGAACGATTGAGTAAATGGTGATAGGATGTGATAGGATCGGAAAAAGAAAACAAGAGTAAATCAAAAGTTTGCTGTTGGATATGCAGTTGTTGTGGTTTGATGCCCATTATAAATCTGGTGTCAAGTGTGCAGTGCATTATGCAAATCTAGAACTAGGGAACTAGGGTAGTTAGAGATATATATGTGCAAGTCACCATGTACAAATGGTATTTAAAATCATGGGACTTGGGGCGCCTGGGTGGCTTGGTCGGTTAAGCGTCCGACTTCGGCTCAGGTCATGATCTCATGGTCCGTGAGTTCGAGCCCCGCATCAGGCTCTGTGCTGACAGCTCAGAGCCTGGAGCCTGTTTCAGATTCTGTGTCTCCCTCTCTCTCTCTGCCCCTCCCCTGTTCATGCTCTGTCTCTCTCTGTCTCAAAAATAAATAAACGTTAAAAAAAATTTTAAAAAAATAATAAATAAATAAAATCATGGGACTGGATACAATGACCTAAGGCAATGCCTCTGAAGCTTTTCTGAATCCACAGCAAAAAGCATTTGCCTTCTTAACCCCTGTTCACGGATACATACTGAAATAAAATTTTCACAGAATTGCTAGCATTGATTACACAGGACTGAATATTTGAAAGAACTCACAAGACTTCACAGGCTGAATACTTATTAAAGCTTTAATACAGCTTAAAAATGCAGTACAACAGGAGAAAGGATGTACAGGCAATTATTGGTGGCCTGACAGATTTCTAGGCACAGCTTCCCAGAGTCCTTTTGAAGCTGCACAAGATGTACTTCCTCTTTAGTTTATGAACCACCAAACCACGCACACGGTATCTTGTTTTAGGGGAGCCCAGGAAATAGTTTCCATTCCTAAGCATCTCTCATACCTCACTGATCACATTCCCAACACAGATTAGATAAGCAGTTAAGCCAAATGTAATCAATGTATATATTGGTAAATAATGTAAATCAGCTTTTATGGGGTGCTTTCAGGGAATTTGTTACCCTAAATAACACAGTATATATTATTACTTACCACAGCTCATCCTGATCTTGACCATGAGTCAATGCAAGATTCCAGGCATACCCAGAGATAAGCATGGAGCTGTCCCAGTCTAGCTGTAAAACTCTTTCTCATGCTCTTACTATGTGTGATATTCACTGACATTTTCAATGCAATTCTTATTTTATTCCATTACAAGCAAAATCTGGTCATGATTCATTAAATTTATTCCATGACTGTTTTTAGACCTCCATTTAAAAACAAAAAGCAAAACACAAAAAAGCAGTAGCCTAGGGAGACTGTAAAGGGAGAAGGGAAAAGGGCTTATGGACAGGAACCTTGGAAATACCAACATATTAAGGTTGGAAAGAGGAAGAGGAAAAAGGGACAACTGTTGAGAGAAAACTAAGATAGGAAGAAATACAAGAAGACTGTGGTATCCTGGAAACTAGGAGAAGAAAAAAAAATAAACTCTACAAGGAAAAATGATCAACTGAGTTGAATGTTACTGAGAGACATAAGAATTTGTAAATTAAAAAATAAGCATTAACATAGGTGAGAAAGATGACATTGATGATCTGAACAATAACTGTGGGAATGGATGCCTGTTTGGAATGGATTGAAGAGACAATGATAAATGAGAAATCAAAGACTGGGCCAGAGGGCAACATCTTTAAAAGTGATTTGCCCCTGAGAGGAGCAAGGAACAAGGCAGTAATTGGATTAGGTCATGAGGATCAGAGCGTGTTTTTAATAGACTAAATAACAGCATGCTCATATGACAAGTGTTAACGATCCAGTAGGGAGGAAAAATTTGATGATTTAAGAGATAGAGGAGTATTACAGAAAGAACTAGAGAAAGCAAGAGGGAGTGTTGCCCAGAGAACATGGGGGCTTCTAACCCATGTGGAGCAAAGATAGTTTATGCATTTCTTTTTTTTTTAACGTTTATTTATTTATTATGTGAGAAAGAGAACACAAGCTAGACAGGAACAGAAAGAGAGGGAGAGAGAGAGAGAATCCCAAGCAGCCACATTGTCAGCACAGAATCCGATGCAGGTGTCAAACTCACAAAAGGTGAGATCATGATCTGAGCCCAAATCAAGAGTAGGATGCTTAACCGACTGAGCCACCCAGACTCTCTAAGATAGTTTATGCATTTCAAAGGAAGCAGGCAGACTATAGGGCAGCAGAGGTAAAACAGTAAAATGTGTGGTGTGAAAGTGAGAGCATCTCTGGTTACTGCTAATTTCACGGGTGGATTCTTTCTATGAGATATGTACATTCAAGAGCATTAGATCTGAAGAAAGAATTAAGATGCAAAATATTTATCAGAGAGAGTGGAATAACAAATTAATAGGGAAATGTAATAGGTTTTCTGAGTATTGCTGAGGGTGCACTTCAGATTTCTCAAAAAGTTGAACCAGATGGTTGTATGTTTTCCATAACATCTTCAACTGTTTGGCCATAGACAGAGAGTTAGTCAAGGGCTGGTTGTAACTTCGGTTGAAAATCTTCTGGTTAAGCGTAGTGGGAGGAGAGAAAAGTAAGTTGAGGATGTAGATATAAAAACAAATAGAAATCCCCAATCTAAACTGAGTTAATTAGGCAAAAGAGGATGTGAGTGCAGTGTGGAAATTGAAAAAAATGATGATGTACAAATGTGATTACATATTACACAAGCTCATTATTTTAGAACAAGTGAACTTTGAAAATAAGAGTAAGCAGAAACTAGAACTCTCAAAATAGAGATCTGGGGACATGGTATAGCTATTGATGACAAGAGCAACAATATTATTACTATCGGTGTCATTGGGTGAGACAGGTGAAGAAAAAGATATTTGGAATTGAGGAAATTAGACATGAGAGCTCAGAGTGCTAGAAAGATTATCTACATGGGTTTTGACAATTCCGTGAATGAAGACTGAGATTAGAAGGTGGAAAAGAATGAGAAATGACTTTTGCTCTTATAGCAGTGGTGAACCCTGACTTTAATGGATCAGGTGTGAGATTTCGCCAGCCTCCGTATATGGAATCCTGCTGACTACAACTTGAAATTAAAATTCTGTGAATGGACACACAAGTTACATGATTATCAATGTCCATCCCACTTTTCCACCTATATCTCTTCTATCCCTTCTGCTCCATTCTTCTGATTCCCAGTGTGGTGAGACTCTTTCTACATTGACCTAAGTCACCAGCCTAACTTATGTCTCCTTTCTTTCAGACATATTTTTCACCCTAAAATATTACTTCACTTTGTTACCTGACCAGTTTCTACCATTTTGTAAGATCCAGTTCAAATACCATCTCATCAATTAAATTTACCCAAATTTCTCTAATTTCTTTATATGTACCTAAAAATGTATTAATATTCTAACTTTTGAAATGACTGACTTTCAACATGACATATTTGTATTTACATATTTGTATTTTTGTCTAGCTTGCAATTTTATCAATGAGAAACTTTTTTTTTGTCTTTTTGATCATTTTTATATCACATAATATAGTTCCTAAAATATAGGAAGTGCTTAGTAAAATGATCGCTGAGTATGTGAGTGAGTTTAACTGGTCATTTAGCTTTATGGCAAATGTCATATGGCTAGCATAACATCATGGTATATATAAACCTGAAAGACTTAACTAACGTGTAAATTTGAGGTCTTTTAAGAACATATGTTTTGCTTTTATTTTTCAACAGGTGGTATCAAATTCAATAAACAAATATATCAGCTCTCAAATACAGTATTTATAGAGACATTGGCAATTAGGCAGCCATTCTTTTTATAAGATGGAATCATTGAAATTGCCCTTTTCATGTTGCAAATGGTTGAATACCAGCACTTTTATAGATTTCAAACTAAATATCTTTTAGTACAGAAAAAAATCTGCAAGTGCAATAAATCTTTAACATGCTTAGGAAACTATTCACAATCTTTAGCAAACTTTAAGTGTGCACATCTGATTTATGTCAAATAGCCTTTTGATGGGGGTGATATAAATATCCTATTGCCTTTTTTTTAATCAAATTTTGCATTGTAAGGATCTCACATTTGAACAATGCTGAAACAGCATAATATCAGTGTAATTGCATTGACATCATAACAGTTCCTTGGCAGCAATTGTGCTCTCAATAATGCAAATATAGTGCATAATTAAGGTAGAGGATACCACCATGATCAGCAGAACGCCTACTCTGGAGCCTATACAATGTCCCTGTATTATTGCTATGAGAGCAATGATTGCATCCTGCGCCTTCTGAGGACCGCATATAATGGGCAATATGTGAGTATCATAAATGATGGAAACTGACATTTGCAGCAGCTGTGTATCTTGGTTTCTTCAGATGTTTATTCATAAAATACATATTGCTCTTGTCAGTCTGCCCAGATACTATGAATACACAGCATAGAAGAATAGATTAGGTGGAAAAAAAGTCAGTTAAACAATTTGCTGTGTTTGAAACTGTTTTAAAGTATAAGCTGTTCTCAGTCTTATGAACTATTTGTCAATTTATAGTGCATAAAAAGGTAAAATATTTTATTAATGTTCTAAATGCCTTCTTTAATTCCACAAAACAAATCTACCTCATATTCATTTACTAACAACCTCCTTTTTGAGAGACATAATCTAAGTTAGTTAACTTTTTATGTTTCTGTTTTGTCCCCTATAAACTGAGGGAGATGTGCTATGTAATTAATATGTTTGTTTGTTTGTTTTATTTAAGTAAGATAATGAAGTCAGTGTTGGTTTATCTCAGTGCCTATTATGGTGCAGATAATCAATTTTAGTTTTTATTATTGTCGCTATAATTTTTTGCCAATCCTGACCTCCTCTCTTATAAAAATATTTACAATTAAATGATACCAGTTAATTTTTTAAATGCTTATTTATTTTTGAGAGAGAGAGAGCACAAGTGGAAGAGGAGCAGAGAGAGAAGGGGACAGAGGATCCAAAGCAGACTCTGTGCTGATAGCAGAGAGCCCAATGTGGGGCTTGAACTCACAAACTGAAATCATGACCTGAGCCAAAGTTGGACGTTTAAATGACTGAACCACCCAGGCGCCCCTTGATATCAGTCAATTTGACATGCATATCAGTATTTTAAAATGTAATGTTGATAACCGGCAGGACCTTTGTCTGCATTGTTCATCACTGAATCTCCAATACCTAAAAGAATTCCTGCCTTACAAACAGTATTTATTTGCTATCTGTTGAATGGGTTAATACATTCTATGTGATATGTATAATTTTTAACAAAATGTCAAACAAGTGGTTTCAAGTTTCTAATTATACCTAGATCCTCATTTCTTGCACATACGACTCATAGGTACAAAGAAATCTATGAAGTGACAGAATTATATCTTTGTAAGAGAGGCACTGACAGAAAAAGATCAATTTGTTAATTTTTCTAGTGACCTGTTTACTAGTGACTAATATTAATTGTCTTCAATGACTTAAATTTCATAGATCTCCTTAATCATATTTTAAAAATAAGAGAATAAGAAGAAAACCTCAAAGACTTTATGTATAATACTGCATAATAGATTATAAATAATTCAGCTATGTTCCCAGGTACAAGATTTCTTATAGATACTTTTTTTTACAATTTTTATTATTATTATTCTTTTGTGTAATTTCTTTAAACAGTGTAAACAGTGGCAAATTAGATTGGTTAGAGCATGTATTTGAATTGTGATTGGCCTGAGTGACATTTTCCAAGCTTGAAATTCTAAGTTGTTTCCTGTTCTGATATTTTAATGGTTCTTTGAGATATTAATTATAATAAGGTTTTTTTAATGTTTTTATTTATTTTTGGGAGAGAGGGAGAGACAGGGCATGAGCAGGGGAGGGGCAGAGAGAGAGGGAGACACAATCTGAAGCAGGCTCTAGGCTCTGAGCTGTCAGCACAGAGCCCGACACGGGGCTTGAACTCACAACCCCCTGAGATCATGACCTGAGCTGAAGTCAGACGTTCAACCAACTGAGCCACCCAGGTGCCCCTAATTACAATAAGTTTTATTTGTCTTCAATCTAAATCTTAGTCATTTGTTTTTCATTTGATATTAATGTAGCATAATATCTTGATGATGTTTTTATTTGTTTCTAAAATTGCTTGTCCATGAGCAAGTAATTATTTCTGCATTGCAGAAGATAGTTGACAGCATCAGATGAATTAAAACCTAAAATCATTTTTAGGTGTTTTTTTTTTAATTTCTTTTTTAGAGAGAGAGAGAGAGCATGAGTGGGGGAGTTGGCAGAGGGAGAAAGAGTGAATCTTAAGAACGCTGCAAGCTCCACACGGAGGCTGACCCAGGGCTGGATCCCATAACTGTGGGATCATGACCTGAGCTGAAATTAAGAGTCAGATACTCAAGTGCACCTCGATATTTTAGAGTCTAGCAAATTTAATGTGTTCCTATTGTAGTTAAATTCTCTATATAATATTCCTTATTAATCTTGACAATTCTCAAAAGA
Organism: Leopardus geoffroyi; assembly: GCF_018350155.1. NCBI lineage: Eukaryota > Metazoa > Chordata > Mammalia > Carnivora > Felidae > Leopardus > Leopardus geoffroyi. Next base: position 95,014,134 of record NC_059338.1, on the reverse strand, counting down.
TAAATTGTAGTATTGTAGTTTGTGTCATATAAAATTGTCCATCTTTGATTTTTAATATACATATATAAATGATAATTTAATAAGATGATTAACTATTCTTATATTAACATGGAAAGTGAGAATTCAGATGCAAAGGGATTAAGAACTTTCTGTTATCACTTATTTTTGTGGTGGAGTAGTTATTTAAAGCCAGTTCTTACTGGCTCAATATTCCTTACATTATTCATAGTTTACCACACTTACCATATTTTATCCCATATATTTTTTCTTTACCATCAAAGATTCATTTCTTTGAATTAAGGATTTTCTTTTTCATCAGGATATTTTTCTCTTAAAGCAACTTTTACAGAAAATGGTTATGTAGGAACCCAGTATCAATAGTTACATAATATCTTTGGGATTTGTTCATCAAAATCATTTTCCAGAAGTGTCTAAATAAATAATTCAAAGAAAAGAATAATAGATTTAAGAAGGTACATGGAAAGTAGATTATTTTAAAATATGTTTAAAGCACAGAAAAATTGCTTATGACTAATATCATCCACGGCCTTTAAGGGGAAATCTTCAGGAAGGAGGGCATTACTATATATCCTATAGTCTTCCCTGTGGCTTTTACCTTACTATTTACAATATCTCTGCTGATTGTTCCATGTCCCACTGAAAATCATTGTGTTAAAAATGAATTTTTCTTCACTTCTACCTCTCCAAAAGTAAGAATAATAATACATTTATAATCACGATCATTGAAGTAAATAATTATAAAGTATGATAATTATGAAATAGATAATGGTTTAACCATTTACTCTGGCTTGAAGGGGAAAAACAATCACATTTTACAGTGAACAAATCAATGATAGCAGATATTCACCCAGCCATCTTCTTTCTTCCTCTTATTGGGAATTCTGAAAGTTGTATACCCACAAGTATGGAACTAACTACTCTCCTTTTAGCTTTTATATTACAAGATTCCTAAAATTCAAGTATCAGAACATATCATGCTCAAAAGACATCTTGATGCTCCCTAAAAGGTTGACCATCATAGAAATCTTTAAAAGTATTACAGAAGCATAGGGGGCATTTTTCAGTTTGATTTTGATTTTCTCTCATGGAAAATAGTTACTGGTTTGTTCAGTATCAGAAAGCAAGAAATTTGAAACACTACTACCTTTAAAAAAGATTCATTCCTTATATTAACCCATCTGATCTATATTTCTATGGAAATGGCCAGAATGTCAGGCAACAATTGAGTAAGGAAATTTTCAGATGCTGATTGCCTATGGAAAAATTCAAGTTTTAATGTACAGGAAGATATGAAATGTTCATAGACTTTTCCCAAAAGTCAGAGATCTTTTAACGATATTCAGTTTATAGAGAACATGAAAGACTGAGAAGTAAAGATATATTTGAATTTACATTGTACGTGTATTTTTAATTTTAAGTGGCTGTCTTCAATAAAATATTTTGTAATTGTGATTTTAATGTATAATTGAATTCAAAATAGCTGTATATTATATATGTTGCAGATATGTAAATATATATATATATATAATTGTAGGTATATATAGATATACTTAAATATACCTAAAATAATTTGATCTTATTTTATTTTTCCCTTATATCGTGTAATAATCAAATCTTTCTTCATGCTATATGTGTTGCATATCCATTAGGTAAAGGACATTGGTAATTTTTAAATTTCCACTTTTGTTCTCACATGGCATAATCTTACATCGACATGATATATGACAAATACACAGTCCCTGACCATAGTCACCTAAGCTGTCCTGGCTTGAACAGCTAAGTGATAGTTTATTCCTGTTGACAATAAACAATTTTACAGAATACCAAAAGCAACAAGGTCATTCTGTGACCCTGATTGAGTGAGACAAAAACAAGATCACTCCATAACAATGAGCTCAAACAGAAACTGAAACGCTGTCCAAATTGCAGAAATTATCTAGGATCCACCCCTCCCTATTCCTGCAAATATAACTGCCACTCCTTTGGCACATAACGTTCCATTCCTTCTGCCTTTTAGAAAAAAAAAAAAATTGGTAAGATACTCAACCAAAGGATTACCGTATTGCATATCCTATGCATAGCAACACTGTACTTCCTTGAAGCCTCTCCAAAATCATATAACACAACACAAAGTATTCTAGCAAGTTCCTTACTCCCTTTCACTGAGACACCTCATAGACCCATATTGTTGGCTGTCTCCTTTGTTGCAATAAACAAACAGACTTGGCTTTATTCTACTATAGGAGTGTTCCAGGGGGTTCTTGACTGAAATTAATTGACAAAGAAAACCCTCTATAGATGTATACAATTGTGATATACCATTAAATATCTAGTAGTACTGTGCATTTTTCTTAGAAAAATAATACAAAGTCAAGAAATATATTGAACATCTATTTTCTGTCACATGTCTTCTTTGGCAATTTACATATTGAATCTTCTCAAGCATCCTGTGAAATTTTGCAATTTAAGAAACCAGGTCTATGTTAAACATAGAATCAAGTATGTGAATTAGTGTCTTTATGTTAAAGAGTTTAATAGAATGTAACACAGATGTATATTTCCTATTTTTATGTTCCTTGCATTTAATAGATACTTCAGAAAAGATATAACACAGAGAGAAACCTCTTCTATCTAACAGCATCTTTTTGGAATTTCTGTCCTACCCTACCTCTTTTCTTTTTAGATCACCTCACCTAATCCAGTTCTCAGCTTTTATTTCAGACCATTATTGTCCCAAATTGAAGTCTCTGCATTTTGGAAGACCTTTGACAGATTTTGTTGTGGTTAATGATTGTTTACATTTCCTTTCTTTTATATGATCTAAAACACTTTACAAAACATGGCAAGTATATCTTTTAAAATTTGAAATACCCGTTAACGAATAAATAAGTATATTTCTTTATTATCTTTTCTTTTTCATCCAAGCAATGTCAATTTAATTGTTTAATTTGCTTATCATTTCCCAGCTGAATTTATATTTGAAATCTATATGTATCAAATGCCAGTATAGACTAGGATGCTTTCTGTTTTCTGTGAGCTTCCATTGATTACCATTCTATTCTTTGCCAATTATATTTATTTCTTTATATTTCTAAAAATTTTAAATTTCAATTTTGATGCAATGATATGCACATTTATACATTTATTTTATTAATTTATATTATTGATTAATTCAAAGTGATTTTCAGAACACTGCTGCTTACATTTTAATTGAAGTTAATATTGTTACACTATTTTATATATTAGATATTTGTATAATATTTTTGCTGAACTTAATTTTTAATATTGCTGGCATAACAAAAAAAAGTTTAGATAATCTATTTTGAGAGTTTTAAAGTGTATTTGTTTTTCAGATTTTTTGTAATAACCAATATATTTAGTCTTACAGATGATTTATCCCCAACTTTACAAATCCGTTGATCCATTTCAATCTTCTTAATTAATTTCTAAATAGCCTTTAATATGGAATCTCTCTCACTCTGGAAACATTTAAATTTTACCTTCATACATCTTACTCTTGGTCTTCCATTATTATATCATTTATTGTATTTGTCCCATTACTGGCTTCACTTTTTCTTCTTAAACTGTTAAGTATTTGAACATTTTAGGAGTCACACATTATTTGTTTTTATTTTATGTATTTATTCCTTCAATAAACTCATCCAGGATCAGGACTTAAAAGTCAATGTACAATTTTATTTTGAGATTTACATCTCTAATTCTTATTTTCTGCTGAGTGACTCTCTTGTACCCAAAAGTGTCTTTCTCTTTCTTTAATTCCTACTTGGATGTGTAGTAAGCATCTCAAACTTTTCAGGTTTTGAAAAAAACATCTTTATTCTTATTAATGATAAGCAGATTTCATTATAAATTAAATTACAGATATACTGTCCACTCTTTGGAGATTTGCAATACATAGTAACAGAGTAACTATATATATTTAATTTTGTTTAATCTATTCTTTTTTATTTAACTGAACAAGTTTAAATGTGTATTGCTTAGAGCATGTTAGAATATTGATGAGAATGATTTAGTAGAGTGGGTAAATTTTAATATTCAAGAAAAAGAAAAAAATAAAGATTCTGAAAGGGATCCAGAATACAAGTAAAATAATTAACCTTTGCAAGGAGGAATAATGCATTTTCTGTATAACAGAAGAGAAGGATAAAGTGCAAATATATACAGGCATTATTTATGTTGGTTACCGTGGTGTTAGAATTTGAGGAAATTATCACTTGTTGGCTAACTATTATTAAATAGTTATGCACTTGTGAAGTGCAAAGTGAGGTCATTATCTGAGGGTGAACAAGTAAAGGAGAGTGAAAAGAAGCAAAGTATGAGAATGAGGTAGAAAAAATAATTATTTCAGAAAGTGAGCCTTTATAAATGTAAGAAAACAGGGGAGTAAAGAAGATTCAGTTTGATGTTTGCCATCATGTTTTGATAATGTACACAATGTGCATAACTTACACAGACCAAAAAAAGAACTTATCATACAAATAACACTTGGACAATGAGAATTATCTGATAATTTGTAGACTATAAGGTACTAATGGTTAATAAGTATGAGCAATGTTCAATCACAGTAATTAATATGAAAATCTAAGTTAAAATAGTTAATGAAATATTTTAATCACAATACTGTAAATGTATATGTATTTCCCTCTTCCTCTCCCTTTCCTTCTCTCTCTTTCTGTCCCTCCTTAACTATGTATTCACTTTGTTATACTATAATGAGACAGAATTTTGCATAAGTTATTTGTGGAAGTGTATATTGATACAATAATTCCAAAATGCATTCGATTATTTCTTAGAACCTGATCAAAATGTATAACCATATTCAAATGTTTTGTTTTTAAAGATATTCCTTTAAAATCATTTATGACAGAAAACCATTGAAATTCTATAGTACAACCATAAGGAAATGAGTAGAGTGTTGTATAGTGTTGACATATACTGTTATTAAGTGCATACATGAGAAAATTCATTAAATTATTTGAGGTTATGGCATAATCTCAATCAAAAATAATTAAAATCCAGAGAAAAAAATTTAAACTACTAACAAACCAGGAGAGAAATATAGTCGTACACCATGAACTTAAAAGAAAAAGACCAGCCATTAAATATTAAAAATTTCTGGTTTTCTTCACTTCTCCCTAACAAAATCTTGATTTTGTCACTATTAGCCCTATTTAAGAGACAAATGAACTAAAAAGGAGCAGCCTCATGGTCTCCTTAAAATATTAGCTAGTCTCATAAAAGATTCAAACACTAAAAGTAAATACTACCACTTCCCTTACCATTTTCACCCAAATATATAACCAGCTCATCACCATCATTAATGTATCTTTCCTAACATGTTTATGCTTTCATAGAATGCATTGTTCTATGCATTCTTTGAATATGGCTTTCAGCGTATTTCAGTTCTGAGTCTTTACATTGTACAATGTTCTTAAGATGTGTGCATTTTAAGATTATACTGTGCATCTTTTAACTTTACAACAAAAATTTGAAATACTGAATTATTTATACAATTCCAAACTTAGAGTCATGATACCTGATAGTCCTTACAGATTATCAAACTCAATTTCCATGAATTAAGACATAGAATATAATTTTGTCTCCCTACCTTAAAATTTTTGAATTGCTTCCCATTGCCCTTGAAATGAAATTCAAAAGTTTCGCTGTGACCTATGATACCCTGCATGCACTGCTCTGGTTATTTTATCAGTCGTGCCTGCTCTTCTTTATTCTCATTCAGAACAACCTAATCCTTGACTTTATCCAACTTCCCAAACTTCTTTCTGCCACAGAATATATGTCATTAATTCTGCCTAGAAACATCTATCTAACATCTATTCATTCCTTCATATCTCAGCGACAATAGGCATTCCTTACAGAAATTCTCCCTGCCTTTATATCCTGTCCCTCTATTCCATCATAGAATTCTGTTTTTTTCCCCCTTTGTGCCATGCATCACACTGAAATTATAATTACATGATGCACAATCTCCTCTAGTACATTATAAGCTCCAAGAAGCCAGGGATACTGACTCAAATATATAGGACTCTATCCCCATGGCATTGCAGAGATCCTGCCATATGGTATAAACCTAATAAATGGATAAACTGAATTCTAAGGCCTTATTTTAAAGAGGAAATCCCTGTATGGTGAGACATTAGATTAGAATGTCAAACAAACAAATGAACACCTAGCTAAGTGATTTAACTAGAAATGCCATTATCATAAAGACTTCAAGCAAAAAGCAGGGACAGTGTTTTAAGATGTGTGAGTTGTATTTTCTTTTTAAGACTGTCACATAACACCTAAATTCTTTTACTGTTTTTATAGAATGGGGAATGTATCTAACTTTGATATTTCACGTATCAATATTGAACTGGGAATTGGATGAAAGTAACTTCTGTTTTATAGTTTTATGGAGCTGGACAACAGTTTGAATAACCTGAATAACAGTTTTATTATGTATAAACTTTTTGACTCTATATTCAAGGAGAAATACTTCCTTGAATATAACTTCCATTATTATTATCTCTAATAAATTATTTTGTGAAATGCAAGGTTGTACAATGATACTTATCTTCCCAAATATTAATCTTTATGATACTAGCTACGTAGGAACAATGGTTTTGTGAATGTAATGTGTATTTCAGTGGGAATATGGCCTTCACCATAAGTACAAAATTTATTTTATTGTTCATCACAGTGATTTTAAGTATTCTTGGGCATACCTTTCTTGAAGCTTCCATTTTTGGAAGTCTCATCCTTCCCTAAATACTTCTCCCATCTTTATAAAAACAAATAAAATAATTTTTATGAGACTCTGAGAAATTTTCTGGTAGTTAGCTTAAAGTAATAAATCATAATAATATCATTTCATGTTAATTGTAGAGAAGTTCTAACACAGTGTCCTTACCCTCAACTCTTCTTATTATCACCTCTGCTCCTGGAAATTAAAATTGCTTGGATCTGATCCTAACACATTGAGCTAACACTTTCAGCTTTAACTTTTCCTGTCACACATCTTCACCTTCTGTAATGGCAAAGCTTGTGATTTCAATAACATATCCATTATATATTTTAATCATTTTGTAGAATTGAACTGGGTAAAAATTGAACCATATCTGTGGCTTTTCCAACACTCACATAAACACACACATGTAGGCAAAGGCACAGATATCTACTCTTCTGTACGCCATGCCCCTTTCATTAGACAATTTTGATTTTAATTGGTTGTGTATGGACTTCATTATCTAATTATAATCTAATTTTAAAGAATAAAAACCATTGCATAGGGTATCTCCAATCTTAATCATGGACATTAATATACTGTTCTTTGAAATTCAATCTGACAGCCTCTTCAAATTCAGAAATTGGCTTGCTAGAGACCTTCAAGGTCATGATCCTTCAAAGCACTGTTTGTCAAATTGCCCTGACACACCTCCTGCAGGAAAAACTACTCTTTGATTATTAATGTGCAATGGAAAGTGACATAGCCTTGCATACTGATCTTATAGATCAAGAAAAAGAAGGTACAAAGTGAGCTGGCAAAAATACCTTGAGTGAAACCTCATGTATATAATGAATACAAAAAAGCATGATTTGATACGTGAATCTTTATTTCTGAATAAAGAATTCCAAATTCTAAAAGGCATTGCAAATATGCTGGAAAATCATACATGATTTTCATATTGTCAATATAAAACATAGGGAATATATGTATACAGATTCTTGGCTCCACAATAGAAATAGTATTAATAATATTGATTACACAACAAATTAAATTATATAAACTGCAAGTCAGTTTACAAAAAAATAGTTCTACTCCCTTCTGCTGCATTTTAACTCAAATCAACACAAATACATTCATTTAGTATTTAGCATACATTAATAATTATTTTTAGTACAGTGGAGAATACAAATCAGAAACTCCTGGAAGATGTATTGTGGAGAAATAACATATATATATATATATATATATATATATATATATATATATATCACATATGTTACATATATGTTATGTATATATACATACACACATGTGCTCATGAACATGTAATATGTTCATGAAATATGAAATATGAAATATGTAAATGCGTAGATATATAGTGCGTATCATTAAGGGATATTGTTTTCATAAAAATATTTTTATAAATTGTTCTTTGATAAACTTCTTCATGATATTAAAATCTATGTAGTGATATTTATCAGCCACAGTATCTCATGTACATATGTGTGTATGTAAGAAAATACTAATAAAATTAATTAGTTTGCAAAAGCAGAAGAATAACAAATCATAAGATGATCATAATTGTATATCAGAACTCCTAAGAATAAAGAAACAATTCCAAAAATTCTAGAAAAGAAATAGAAATCACCTGGCATCTGATCTCTCACCAGTAAAACTGTACCCAAGAAAACACTGGAAAATGGCTTCCAAGTTGTAAATTAGGGAGATAATTTTGATTCACCAATTTCATACCTTTAAAAGCTGTCTCTCAGGAAGCTATGTAAAATAAGATACATTTTCTGATATGTGACAAATCAAACAAGTTTCTCTCCCATGCATCATTTCTTAGGAAATCACCTCTAGCAAATGACAGTTAACATCAAAAAGGAAGACACAGTGAATATAAGATATTTTATAAGGTAAATGTTGTAACTCAGAATTTCTGTGAAAGTAAATTAATCAATCAATTACAATATTTCTATATCAAGCCCATAAAGCCATCAGTCCAAACAACAATGGGAAGAGAGTAGGCTCTAAAGTAATATCTTTAAAGGAGTGTGTCATATTTTAAGAAATAGGTGAGGTGAAAAAGAGATGGGAGGTGGATGATTAAATTGAATAGTGGATAAATATTTTTAAGAATATATATGCAGAGTAGGTTCAGAATAAAACTGCATGAAACTTACCTGTTTTTGTTTTTCTGCATCTATGACTCTGCTTATAACATTACTCTCTAACTTGTGGTTTTTGTTTTTTTATGAATAGCAAATTCCTTTCTGAGCCATCTCTTTTCAAAATTTTCACAATTTGGCTGTAGAAGAAACATTAAGAACTGTGACTCTTTGTCATTGCCCTGTAACATCACTAGATACTTTGTACATGAATAGATCAATAGTATTCAATAAGTATTTGTTGTATGAATGAATTAATTAGACTATTAAGACCTAGAATAATGTCCTTTCATTGGAATGATTAGTCAACAGCCACACCTAAGGGAAGAACAAGCAAACACATATATATATGTGTGTGTGTGTGTGCGCGCGCGTGTGTGTGTTTTTTAACGCACTTGATAAAAGTTGTAGAGTGGGGAGAAAGAGAGAGACAAAGATAATTGTTTTACAGCAATAATTGATCAAATTTTGTATCGATGATGTAATGAAGTCTAGAGTCAGTAGAGTTAATTTGGATACTTGAAGATAAAAGATGTTAATTTTAAGATATATTTTAATAGAGAGCTCAATGGTGTATCCAGATAGAGATGTTAATATCATTATTTGTAAGCATAATTATTTTTCCTAGCCTCTGGAACTATTGTAATTACTTGTAGATTTTCACCTTTTGATGTGTTTCCATAGCACCTGGGATTGACGTATTGCTGCCTCGACACTTAATATAATGTACTGATACTGATCTTAGTATTAAATTCTTAATTTCAAAAGAGCAACAGACTATTTTTATTATTTTATCTATAAAAGCTTCATATATTGCCTGGCATGCAGACTTTCCACAGATGTATGTTAAACTGAGCAGACAAGTCCAGAAATAAATAAATAGGTTTTTAACCTGGAGAGACTCTTCTAAATAGAGTTTAAATTAAGTGATAGGTATTCAAAAGTCATCACTTATAGGAAAAACTTATATTAACAGAATGTAAGGAAGTATTCATAATGGAAAATATTTAGTAGTAAATAAATCAAGCTATGTAAAAATAAATGCGTCTGAAGTGGAACAGTCCTCAAAATATTCTACTGAACAGTTTTCCTAGAAGTTTGATATGGGCATTTTCTTACAAAATAACATGAGAAAATGTTTTTAAATTAGTTTATTAATTTTGCCATAAGAAAGTAGCATTGAAACTATACTTACATTTTAGAAATTATGGACAGGGTAAATACTCATAAGTTGATGTTTTCTTGAATAGATTTTTTGAAAAATATGATAGCAAGATAAAAATTGTTTCATCTTATAAAGGAGTCTCTCCTAGAATGGACATGAAATTCATTTTGCAGTAATATTTGAAGATTCCTTCTTTTTCCAAGGGTCTTCTTTAATTCCTTGATATCCAAAATAAATCCTATTGGAGTTCATATGACTACATCAGTTTTGTTCATTTTCTCATATTTTGATATGTACAGTACTAACTCTGTCAGAACCTCATTCTTCTGGCTTTGTGGGATATTGGGAAAGTTCTCCCGAGTCACTTTCATAAACTTCATTATATTAAACATTACTATAAGATTTTAATTTTTAACTTATTTTTATACATTTTCTTACTGTGAGATTTCCCAAATGCTGGACTTTCAGAAATAGGCCTGTGAAGAATTGACAAGAGAAAGAAGTGGATCAGTTCTGGCTGTAAGGGAGAGAGACTTTGGAGTGGAACTAATTTTTTAAGTAGGCAGCTCTTTAATGAAAATTATGCTGTTAGTATGATTGTTTCTTCCATGAGTAATTTGATTAATAAAATGCAGATCTAAATGAAGAAGTCTCTGGATATGCACCAGTGTATCCCTTCCCCCTTTATAACTGCAGTATTACCCACAATGGATAAAACATAATCTATTTTGTGTCGCAATGCCAGTCCCTATGACATACACTTGATACATGCAAATATAGAGGTCTAGTGTCTACCCTCAAAGAGTCCAGACACCCTGGACTACCTCTGTGCATTTGCTTCCAGAGTCCTTGGAATAAAGCAAGATTGTTTCTAGTACTCATGAAAGGCTAATTTCCTACATTGCTTATAAAATCCCCATAAAAGTTCTACTTTTTTCATAAACTTTAATTCAGCTACTTAAAAGTTAATTTGTTCTTAATTGCTGATGTAGTGTTTATACAATACATGTTCATTTTATATTATATCCAACAATAGAAATAAGCACAGTGATACGCAGATAAAAATGAGAAAAGTATGGGTTAAATATGTTTATTGGTAACATGGGGAATAACTAATATATTCAAATTATTATGATACATCATATTTTTAAATCAGGCTAAATTTTAAAAACAGGTTATAAGCATCTAGAGGGTAAGTTTGCATTTCTGCTATGCTCTATATAGCATTATGTAATGCTGATGTGCTTTTTAATACAATATATTTTGGATTGCTTATAGTAAATGCAAAGGTGCAGTGTTACATTTGTTATAAGCCACTGCTTTAAATAGTGCCTTATTGATCAAGGGGTTTGAAATGAGGGTTTAATATCCTAGACTGTCATTAAAACAAGAGAGAAAATATAGAAAGTCAAATCAAAGTCCTAAAGTGAATATCTCATGAAAGAGAACAGAAGCTTACAAAGTGAATCATCAACTAAAATATATATGATTGCTTTTGGGTATGTTTCATTGTTCAGCTGTAATCAATATGACAATCCAAGTCAGATAGTATAATAGCAATAACTTTTAAAAGTCTTTGAACATTTATTGCTCATCTCTCTTGCATTTTATTTGATTCGGGGTGCTTCAAATTTGAAACAATCTGACTAGAATGCAGTCATTGTGTTTGAAATGGTTAGCGTAGGCAATTGAAAGAAATGTTCAGTTTTCTGTTTGATGTTACTGCTGGTATTTTATGCCTCGGAATAAGGCTAGAGGTAACTACACTTAGTAAAGGAAACTCTACTCCATATATATATATATATATTATTCCAATATATGGTTATTTTCCATTTGTAAAATATGCTTCTGTAGGAAAATACATGCACACACACACACACATGCATACACACATACTTTACAATTCTATAGATAACAGAGAACACAGTTCCTAATCTCCAAGTATAATAAAGAATAAGTAGATATTAGGTAAATGCCATTGGAAACTCAAAAGTTTGCTTGTTCTTTTGGTGGTTGGTTGGTTGGTTGGTTGTAATTTTACCAAAATTACAAAGAATATTCTATACATGTCAACTTTCAAATCTGTTTCTTGAGATTTATATGGGGTTTTTCATTTCTAAGATCTTTCTAAAGAAACAGTATTGTTAACTGCAGCAACATGGGAATGATTTACCTTTCTTGAAATTGCCATAAAGGGCAATAGTGACCTAAAGATGATTGTCAAAACCAGACTAGAGGATGTCAGAGTTTGAAATGAGTTTGTTTTACAAGTCCTAGAGACTTGCCATGAGTATCCCTAATGAATATTAAGATGCCGTATTAGCCAAGTTGGCAAGATTCATTCTTCTTTTTGCCTCATATTTGTTTTACCTTCTTGATTTCATTTCATATCTACTTTTTGCAGAGTAAGCAAGGAAATTAGATGTGAAGAACTGAAGAACATAGGGGATCAGAAGGGGACTGGAGATCCTAGGAAGAGTAAAGGATGAACAAAACCAAGGCTACTCAAATGTGCAGTTGACTACCCCCAAATACCTCTAATATAAATATCAGAGACATGTTTTCAACATGAAGTCTATTATGGCTACTTAAGTCAAAATAGGAGAGTAAGCAATACTGTGCATTTCTCTTTCATACATCTCCTACATCCCCAGTCCAGCACCCCACTCCCAGTAATCCACAATCCTCTACAGACTGATCTAGGAACAGTTTTACAGTTTTACAGTGAGACCCACTCTTCAACCTATGATCATTGTTTTCAAAACATAATTTTTGGGGCGCCTGGGTGGCTCAGACAGTTTGACTCAGGTCATGATCTCACGGTTTGGGGGAGTTCAAGCCCAGATTGGGCTCTGTGAAGACAGCTCAGAACTTGGAGACTGCTTCAGATTCTGTTTCCCTCTCTCTGTGCCTCTCCTCCACTCATACTCTGTTTGGTCTCCAAAAATTAATAAACATGGAAAAGAAAAGGAGTCATGAGAGAGAACATCTTTGCCTTGCATTGATCTTATTGGGAACGTTTTTAAATTTCTTACCATTAAGTAAGGCTTTTTGTAGACAAACTTTATTAAGTTAAGGAAGTTCCCTCTACTCCTAACTTTCTGAGAATTTTTATCATGAAAGGGTGTTGGATTTTGTCAGCTCTTTTTTTTTTTTACTCTATTGATATGATCCTGTAATTTTTCTTTTTTAGTCTATTGATGTAATAGATTACGTTTATTAATTTTTTAACATTGAGTCAGCCTTGCACACATAGGATAAATACTACTTGGTCACGGTGTATAGTTGTTTTTATACTTTTTTGGATTTGATTTGCTAATATTTGTTGAGAATTTTAAATCTATGTCATGAGAGGTATTGGTGTGTAGTTTTCTTTTCTTTTAATGTTTTTTGTCTGGTCTTGGTATTAGGGTAACACTGGCTTTATAGAATGAGTTTTGAAGACTTCTAGCCTCTGTAAAAGACTGTAGAGAATTGGTATGACTGGATCGCCCTGCAGTTTTTAACTCTACAGATATGTCTGCACTGAGCCTCCAGCAATTTGTCAATTACAGTTCAGTTTTTCCTACCTCGCACTGATTCCTATGATAGTTTCATCTGAGTCTCTGCTTCAGTTAGCCACAACTCCCTGTGTTTGCCTGTGCCTCTACAGTCTTGAGGGAGCAGCTTGCTCTGTGTCCGTTCCTCTTATGCATCCAAGAAAAGTTGTTGATTTTTTCAGTCTGTTCAGCTTTTTTACTTGTTTCAGGATGGAGTTGTACCTTCCAAACTCTTTACATGCAGAATTGGAAACCAGAAGTCCAATAAAATTTAATCTTCAAACACGAAAAGTGTTGAAATAAGGTTCAAAAGATTTACCAAGACTGATGCCAAAGAAAGTGTAAAATAATAATCAAAGAGAAAGAAAACAAAAAGAATAATAAGGAATTTATCTTACATAACACAGGTTGTCCTGCCAGCATAAATATTTGTTGAAAACATTAGCAAAAATTATTAACCAAAGTATGTCAAAAGCAGTAATTTTAAGCCAAAATGATGTATTTAAAATATTGTAAATTTGCCTATCTTCTGATATTGTCCAAGAAAATATTTTCTTCATTTACTTTTTCTAAGTCATTCATTAGAGATCACATATTTTTGAAATGCCAAATATAATATTTGGAAGTGATAGTCACGGACATACTGCTTCAGTAAAACAGTCCTTTCAAAAAACTCACGTCATTGCACCAGCAGGAAACTTTACACACTTGTAACTATAGTACTCACTGCTTCCACAGAAATGCATGAAAATTTAAGAGAAATATATGACAGATTTGTTCAAATTGTCACATGGATCAGAGTGGTCACTGAATTCTGAACAATTTTCAATCCTCTGAAGACATTATCTACAATAACGGTGTTTTTTAATCTAGATAGTCTTTGGTTTTCAATTAACATGACTCATTCTTTTAATTGGATTGTGAGATGAACTTTACCAATTTCTAGAAGGACATTTCAGTTACTTAGATCATAAACACGATTGAGGCTGGCATTGTAGATCAGCATATCTTGTACATCTGGCACAAATGTAATTGTTTTCCAACAAGAGCAGCATGCTTATTTACAATTGTTTGAAAAAACTCACAAAAGGATTTTATAAATATTTTCCAAACCACATAACAATTATTTTTATATTTTGTATCACATTGAAGATATTACCAAATAAGCTGACACTTTCAGAAGAGTCTAATCTAAAGAGTTCTTGACTAAAAGTTATTTAAATCATTTGGATTAGGAAATTAAATTCATTGTCCAGTATAATCAAATAAAGCTCATATATATGTTTTGTATTTTATAAATACATTCCCAAATATAAAAATAATTGATGTTTTCCAAAATCAAATTTAGGAAATAAAATCACAGTCTTAGCACCAACCTTTCGTTTCATTTAACATAATCAACATGAAGCCAAATATCTCCATATTACAAACTATAATAAAATATTCCATTATTTTCACTGAATTATCTGTCAATAATTGCAAATTTCTAAAAATTGAGATTTAATGTTACTTCTCAACATTAGTATTTTTAGTATATTAATTTTTAAAAATGGAATTTTATCACTTTATTCTCTACACTTGGTCTTCATTATGAGATATTATGTTGTTTTTTTACTGATAATATAAGGTTTACTATATCATTACATTTAAGTAAAAATGTATGTCAGTTAAGGAAATAATGTTTTGTTTTTTTCAAATTTATTTATTTATTATGAGACACAGAGAGAGTGAGAGACGGAGAGAGAGAATCCCACGCAGGCCCCCACACTGTGAGCACAAGAGTGTAAGATCATGACCTGAGCCGAAACCAAGGGTCAGACACTTAACTCACTGAGCCACCCAGGCACCCAAGGGAATAATGTCATAGATAGCAGTGCAGTAAGGTGAAGACTTGGCTGAAGAGGAGGAGGAAGAGGTATGTAGCACACTGCGTTTCCAGTGCAAGAATGATAAAAGTTTGGAAATCTGACTCAGATCATTCAGGAGACAATAGCTTTTTAAACAATAAGTTTATTTTCGATATTTTTTTCTGTGTTTTAAACTTTTATAGGTAGCTTCTCATTCAGCTCTAAAGTCCAATCTCTCCCTATTTTATCTTATTGCCTGATGTTTCATAGTGATTTAAATTAATTCATAATTATCCATTTTAAATTGCTTTTCTTCCCCATTTCTTAAAGCATTCTAAGATTTTTCATTAAATGACAATTCATATAATAGGGTATTATTTTAAGCCTCTCTTTTATAGGAAAAGGTTATATAACATTATTCTTACCACCATGTATTTTTGTATGATTCCAAGTCTGAAAATGGAATTGTTACCTACCGATTTAAATATAAATAATGTATTGATTGCACACTAAACATTTTGTCAGAATACTTTTACAAAATAACTACCTTTTGTGAAAATTGAAGATTTCCTTGTTACTGCCTTTCTGAATCCCTAAAACATACAATTGAAAGGCTTCTTTTAGAAATGCAGAATCTTATTAACACGGAAAGAGGATTGTAACCAGGTATGTTGTTTAAGTACAAATGAATACTTTGGTTTTCTAATACTTAAAAATTCCAAAATAATCATTTGTGATAGACCATTATGAGTGTGGACAGAAATTCCTTCCCTGTTAGTCATTCTGTCATCCTAATTCCCATCAATTTAATTGCTGAATTATTATGCAGCTTATCACAAAAAAGTAAAATAAATAGATAAATATATTAAAATAAACTGATGAAAAATAATAAAATTTGTCAAAAGACAAAAATTTCACCATTAGCCTTACCATTTTAGCCACAGGGCTATCTCACAGCAGCCACTTAGAACATTTAAAAACTGCTCACTTCACTGTTAAGGAAAACAAGGAGCCAGACATTACCAAAAATGCTATGGTAACCAGCAACATTAAAGGGAAAACCAAAATTTAAATCAAAATAACACTATGTGACAAAATACCACAAAACATAAATAGATTGTCCAAAAAAAGGGGGTTGAGGGATAATTAGTAGAGTAAGACCTGTTAAACAGAAATAAAAACTTCTATTAAAATTCCTTGAAAAATTCAAGGGTAATATGTTTTCAATTAAAAGAACAGGGTGGAAAAAATATCAAAGAGAATACCTATATGATACTGAATATAATTAGAGATAGACAGATGATAGATGATCAATGGACAGCTAGATTATAGCTAGCTAGCTAGATTAACAAACAAATATTACCCAAAACATTGGTAGGTTGGAAATCTGTGAAGACTTTCCCAGGCTTTATCTTTGCAGAGAAAAAGACAAGGATATGAGGAGAAAACTGTGAGATAATAACTATCCATCATGAATGTCAAATATCTGATAAGTAGCAGTTATAGAAAGTGAACTGAAAAATGGAAGACAGAACATTGCCTAAGATATATATAAAGGCAGTGTTGTAGAACAGAAGGTAATCTATAATAATGGTTTTATATTAATATTTATAGACATTTTTTAAAGTTTATGATATTTTTAAGGGAAAAAGTAAAGAAAGAAGTAAAAAACAATAAAATAAGAAGGAACAGAAGGTGATGTCATGGTTGCAAAGGTAAGTATTTCTCAAAGAAGGGAGTGGGCAACTATAGCAAGTAACAAGGACAGGTAAAGCTACATGAGTACAGAAAGGTACCCACTGCATTTAGCATTCATCAGCCGTTTCCATTTCTGGTATCGCATGTTTAAGCATTATGGAGGGTATAAAAATGACTCTGTAACTAGACTAGGAAATGAGGGAAATCAAGAATAGTAAATTCAATGTCACGATAACTGTTTAAAAATATTTTGCTTTGGAGTAGATTTGAGATATAGAATAGTAGATACAAGTGAAAAAGAGTTTCTATGTTTTATGGAGATTCGTGAGTTGTGTGTATTTTATTAAAAGAAGAAACTTAAGAATATTCAAACTTTGATGGGACAGACTAAAAGAGGAGATGTTGAAGAAAAGACACTTTGGGGAAAATAAACTAATAATAGTTTAAGTAAATCAAACTAAGTAAAATTTTTCATATGTTCAATACTGTAATAACATAATTCCCAAGCTACTCATCATTTTTATATGGTTTATGCTATAATGATGCCTAGAATCTCTTTATTCAGAGCAGGAAAATTAAACCCTCTCAATTTTCATAACATATTAACAAAAATATGTCACTTTTTACATGAGCTGTTTTGTATAACCATCCTCAGTACAACTAGTGTTCTAGCCCAAATGACTCATCAATCATATTTTCACAAATATTTCACAAAATAACATGATTCCCTCCATTTGAGAAATTCTGGTAGTAACTATGAAAATCATGGAAATTTTCACATATATGTGTATATACATGTTCAAATATATATTTATATTCATATTGATATGTACATATACCCTTGAAATTGATCCTAAACAATGCAGGAGTTGGGGTGCTGACACCCAACCATGCAAGCAAAAATCCACGTATAACTTTTGACTCCCCAAAAACTTATCTACTAATAGCCCACTTAGGACTGGAAGCCTAACTGCTACGGTAAACAATCAATTAATATATATTTTGTATGTTAAATATATTATATACTATAATCTTACAATAAAGTAAGCTAGAGAAAAAATGTTATTAAGAAAATCATAAGGAAGAGAAAATACATTTCTGACACTCTACTTATCAAAAAATACCTGTCTGTAAGTGGACCTGTGTAGTTCAAACTCACATTGTTCAAGAGTCATAAATGATAATGATGATCAATAGATACATAGATAGATGATAGATAGATATGACTTAAAATGAAAAAAACATTTTTGAAATATATAAGTTGTTGGAAGGAAAGACTGTTCTATTTAGCACTTTATATAGAAGAGAGTGCAACAGATAGTTAATTGGTGAATATTGTAAAATAAATTATTAAACGAACATACAATGTTCAGGGAAAGGAAAATAGACAACTATAATGTGGACATTTTTAAAAGATGTATCATATATTTATTACAATACCAATAAAAAAATCAAAAGAGGAGCGCCTGGGTGGCTCAGTTGGTTAAGCATCCGACTTCGGTTCAGGTCATGATCTCATGATTCATGAACTCAGTGCACTCACTGTAGCGCTCTTTGCTGACAGCTCAGAGCCTGGAGCCTACTTCAGATTATGTCTCTCTCTGCCCCTCCCCCATTCGCATTCTGTCTGTCTCTTTCCCTCTTAAATATAAACATTATTTTTTAATCAAAAGAAATAAATTTAGAAAATTTACAGAATTTGCACATATAATGTGTGCATATAATTATTGAATACATCTACAGAAAAATATTAAAACATTTTAAATTCTGATAATTTAAACTGGAGAAGGATACTGTGGCAGCTCAGTGGAAAAGGATAAACTTAAAACCATGTCTTTGTGTGTGTGTGTGCACAAGTGTTTTACATATATGCAACATCATATGTATGATATGCAAGAATGTATAAAAGTTATAACAAGATACCTCTGATATTATAATTACTGAGGGATGAAAGGATTTGTGATATATTGTATGAGAAAAAAGAAATTATGCTCCTACTTCATATGGTCAAACGAGTTAAAATATGGGAAAAGGGTTTAAAAGTAAGGAAACAAAACCCACCAGAAAATAATGATAAAAACATTGAAGTATGTTTATTTATTTACAGAGTATAAAATAACCCTCTCTGCAAAAGAAAAAGTGAATATATAAATTAAATGACTGATAGATTTTATTTTATTTTGATCTAAAATTTATTCATTCTTAAATGCAAGAAACAATTATTTATAGAAGAAAATATAACCAATATGATTTAATACCTGCATTTAACATTATTTTAGTATAAGTTTTGTATATAAACAGACACATAAACACTTTTAAGGGACAAAGAAAGCTTAAAATTCAGAAGAAAACAGGCAAATAATACAAAAAGAAAATACAGAAAATGGATCCAAATGACCCACAAACATTAAAAAAAAAAGCTGCCTTACTCATAAAAAATTACAAATGCAAAAAAATAGCATTATAATAGGTATAATGTTTTCACAAATGTGTTTTGTGGACCTGAGAACATTAAATATAATTTATTACTTTGTTTTGAATGTAATTGCATGGAGGGATACTGAAAACTTAATACTTTAATTATCTTTTGGAACTTTTCTGTGCTACTCACTGAAAAATCTATTCAGTAAATGTTGTTCTGGAACCAATACATTTTTTAATATTCCCGAATCATAAAAAATAGAAGGAAATTCCAAGTGTGCTTATTACCTTTCACCCCTCTTTTTTTCTGGCTCTTACCTGCCCTGTGATGTTTAGGGTGAAAGAGACAAGAGGAATCCACTGTCATTACATCCCGCTAAACTCACTGTCATAATGACCTAACTCCATATTCATGATTCAACATATTGCAATTTAAGGTCTTTACCAAACCAGTGAAAGTGCCTTTACTCAGATAACAATGATTTCATATTGAAAAATCTAATAAACTTTTTTTTTTAATTTCTCAGCTTACTAGCTCTTTTTGTAATTGCTTATTCTCTTCATCACTTGTTAAATTTCTTTGGCTTTTGCAACAATAATGTTTTCTTCATTTTAAGTTTTCTGTACCTGCATGAGCCTCTCCTTTCTTTATAATTTCTTCTTATTCATTAAGATCTATATTTATAATCTATTATTCATAATCAAGTATCATAATATTAAATCCATGAAAACCTAAGACATTATTATATCAGGCATTAAGGATGACAAAAAATCGGATGATTCTGTTGCTCTTGTGTGTCCAAAATGCTCAGAATTTTGTGTCAGGAGAAGCACATCCTATTGCAAATACCTGACCAGACTAATAAACAAGTTTTCACTAATTAGAATAATGAATTATGTTCAGTCAGGATAAAAAGAAAGTTATTGTAGATAAGCCTTAGTAGTCTCTGTAATAAGACTCAAATAGTTTGTGATTTATAAAATATGACAATTTAATCCAAAGTGTTTCTGTTGAATTAAATTAATCATTACTATTGTTTCCAACTGTACGAGGCTTCCATCAAAATATAAGTTTTAAAAAAAGGAAAATCAGAAAAACAATAAACCAGTAAGATTTTTGCTTCCTCTTAAGATTCTTTTGAAAGAAATCTTGAGGTTTTTATCGAGGGGTGGTACTAATGCTACAGAAATCTTTGTACTTTAAAATTTTCAACCTTTCTAATTCATGAAATGCCTTTTGTTGGGTAAATTATTATTCTCTAGATGATTAAGAAGACGAAGAATAATAAAATATCTTTTCCATCTGCCTGAGAAGCAGACATTACTATGTAAAAGCTAACAATTTTCTCCTAGTTCATTAGGTAGAGTAACTGTTATTAAAAACACATTGTGCAATGAAGATGGAAGAGTAAGAAAGATAAAATATCCATTCTGTCCAGTCCAATAGTTTCTATTCTGGCAAATTCATATCAAAGAATAGAGAAGAAGCTTAAATCTACCTGGGCCAAAGTTTGAAAAACACACACACACACACACACACACACACACACACACACAGGAGTTAATGCTTCTTCAAAAAATTTTATTACCTTGCTTCATTAAATGATTGACATTTATTTTAGGCTCAGAGTAACTGTGAAATTTAGGATTTACTCATTAAAAATAAAAACCACCAATGGAAATGCAGGCAAGTATAAAGGAGAACATACGAAACAAAAAAAATGTATGTGTGTATGTATATATATATGTGTGTGTGTGTGTATTGTGTATGCATATATATGCATATATGTGTGTGGATATATATATATTTCTGGCTGAAGTAGATAATATCAGATTATGTTTATAGTAAGAGTTGTCTTTCATAGTCAGAATAACCTTTAATTTCTGACTTGAAAATAATATCTGAAATAATTTTCTAGAAAAAAAATCTGTATGTATTCAAGATCTTAATGATCCATGTGTGGGCTAAATCAAATTCCCAAATTTAACATGGGACACAAATAAGTTCCCTTTGAAGAGGTTAATCTAATTGGAGATATCAATTAGGAAGATTAAAGGAAAGCCTGAAATGCAGAGCAGTTGTCTCTGATTTTGGTATTTTCCTAGCATACATGTAAAGATCTTCCTTGACTCATGTTGGGGTTACATTCTGGTAAATCCATTGTAAATTGAAAATATTGGAAAACTCATTTAATACACCTCACCTACTGAACATCATAGTTTATCCTAACCTACCTTAAACATGCTCAGAACACTTATGTCAGCCTACAATTGGGCAAAATCATCTAATGTGAAGCTTGTTTTATAATAAAGTGCTGACTACTGTGCTGAAAGTGAAAAACAGAATGGTTGTATGGGTACAGAATGGCTGTGAGTGTATGGATGGTTTACTCTCATGATTGCATGGCTGCGTGGGTGCTAAGGCTGCTGCCACTGCCCAGCATCACAAGATTGTATCATATCATATATCACTAGCCTGGAAAAAAGAAAAAGCAAAGTTAAAAGTTGAACTACACTTTCTACTAAATGCATATCACTTTTGCACCATCGTAAAGTTGAAAACTCCTAAGTTGAAACATTAAGTCACGGTCCTTCTATAAATGGGAAGGATCACCTAGAAAGGGAATGTATACAAAGAGATGATGATTAAGCACTAATATTGAGAAGCTAGTTAGAGCATAAGCTTGCACTGGAAGAAGAGGGGCTAAAGAGTAATGAGAAAACCCGTGATACTTCTGAAGGCAAGGGAGAGAGTTGTATTAAAAAGGAAAGAAATGCTACCTATGTCAATTGATGCTGATAAGGTTTAGGAAGAGACAAAGAAGTTTTTACTGTATGTAGTAAGATGCAAATCATGCAAGGCACCTGGGTGGCTCAGTCAGGTAAGCATCTGACTTTGGCTCAGCTCGTGATCTTGTGGTTCGTGAGTTCGAGCGCCATGTTGGGCTGAGCCGACAGCTCAGATCCTGGAGCCTGCTTCAGATTTGTGTCTCCCTCTCTCTTTGCCCGTCCCCTCTCATACTTTGTCTCTCTTTCTTTCAAAATTAAATAAACATAAAAAAAAAGATGGAAATCATGCCCACATAGGTCAGAGCAGTTTTGATATGTTAGGGATGGAAACAATCAGCCAGTGGAAATCAGTTTTACTCTTCACATATTGTTTACACTCCATCCAAACATTCACCAATTCCTGCTAGATTTATTTCCTGAATATATATCAAATCTATCATTTCCTTTACATCTCTGCTTCCAGCGCCTTTGTTCAGATCCTCATCAAACAAGGATTATTCTTTTCAACATTATTCTAGAACTTTCTTGATTGATAATCTATGTTCCAATTTTGTCTTCATTTAACACATTCTCCAAATTAGCACTGATCTTTCTAACACGAATATGCAGATCTAATCTAATAAAACCTATTATATTATGCTAATATAATCCATGCCTTCAGAATAAAAATTCATACTACCTAATATCAAATAGATGTCATCCATAATCTGGCCTCTAAACTCTCCATCACCATAAATGTGCCTGACTTTCCTGCCTTAAATCTTATTTTCAAGCCAACCATTGCATTTGTGTCACAAGTTTTTTATTCATTATAAAGAAGGGTTCTTTGCTCAGGAGGTTATTTTATGTGCACTATCTTCCCTTCTTCCTTTTCTCTCCATTTACTTTTTAAACTTGAACTGATGTTTTGAGAATTAACTTTTTTTTACTCATAAAAGTCAATCTTTCCTCATAGCATCTGCAAGATTGTTCTTTGATGATGTTTTGTGTAAATATCTATCCCTGAAATTAACATATGATTTTTTTTTTTTAGTTTTTAGGCTATGTGACTTTTTTTTTTTGGATGGTTAATTTTAATGGGGCAATTGACTAAGCCACAGGATATTCTGATTGGTGGTTAAACATTATTTCCAAGTGTGTACTGAGAGTGTTTGAGAATGAGATTTGCATTTGAACTGGTGGACTGAGTAAAGCAGATGGCTCTCCGCTGTGGGTAGGGGTGATCCAATCCTCTGAGGTCCTGAAAGAGGAATGTTGAATTTGTTCTGTTTGACTTTTGACTGGAACATCTATCTTCCCCTGCCCTCAGTGCTCCTGGTTCTTATGCCTTTACTGTGTGAATAGAATATGCACCTATTCCTCTCTAGTCTTAGGTCTTTAAATGACAGCACTGGCTTTCCCGGGTCCCCAGGTTGCACACAGCAGTTGATAGAACTTCTTAGCCTCCATAATCACATGAGCCGATAAGTTAAAACAAACCTCTTTATATATAGTAATATTCTATTAGGTCTATTTCTCTGCAGAACCATAATGCAGTCTGTTTCTCTCACTCCCTATGCACGTGGATTTTTCATTTTGTATACCTTTAGTCACTGGTATAGTGACACACATGTTAGAAGCTCAACAATTATTGAATGACAAGTGGGTTGTTAGGTGGTGTATAACAAAAGGCTGAACACATTATCTAGGATGGAATGACAAATAGTAGGGCTTTAGGAGAAAAGGAAACAAAGTTAAAACAAAATTAACATGTCCCTAATAAATTTATGATATTTTAATATTAATGTTAGCATAATTTCATTTTGATGCTTACTTATTTTTTACTTTCCCAAATACTATGTTCTTTTAAGTGCTTTATAAATATCTTATTTTGAGCCAAATATTCATTATCTTAAATAATTAGAAAAAAAGATTTAACCCTTTTGAATATCTATTATTTCAGATATGAAAACAGAAAGAAGTATGCATTTTAATACTTCCCTACATAAAATAATATGACCTAATTTATCTGTATCTACTCAGTAAATTCAATTCTAAATAATAAACAAAGAGAATGTGAATAGGTTTTCAGTTGGTTTAATTTTAGATCTAAGTTATAATGAAATAATAAAAACAGTATTTTTCTTTGTCTACTTTGTGGCTTTCTATCATGAAATACTTTCTTGTACCCAGACTTTCAATTAAAGTTAATTACTTCTTTGATTATAGCAAACATTTGATGCAGTTTCTATTTCACTGAAACAATTTCAATAAAAGTAAAAGAAAAAAAACATAAATTGTCTTGCCAAGCATGAATTTACCATTTATATACACAACTTTGGTAAACTCATATTCAAAAAGAGGTATAAATTGTTGAGTTTATTTATTCATGATATGTGTTTTCATTACAATGTAATCTAATTTTATCTGTGAAGCATTTAGGGGTTAATGATCCTGAGAGCACATATAGGAAGCAATATTCTGACAGTTTCAGGAGACATGAAACTATTATTCTTTAGAACAAGATAAATACTAGTATTACTATTACTACTACAAGCGATAATAATAATCAACATTGTAGTTTAATTTTTATGGATTTCAATGTGAAAACAATTTTATTTTTGTAAAATACAATATGGCTAATGGTTATTGCCCACTTCATCCTCCATATCTTATTCCATGTAAGAACTGTAGGAAAACTTCTTAGAGTTAAATATAGCAATAATTAAGGGCAAGATCTGGTTTTCAGTCATATTATCTATAAATATGTATAGTTTATGGTATCTTTCTCCTAAGTATGTTAAGATGATTTGGTTTAATATAAACTATGTTTCACCTACTTCTAGAGAATTATTTAAATTTTTTAATGTTTATTTTTGAGAGAGACAGACTGTGATGGGGGAAGGGCAGAGAGAGAGGGAGACAGAATCTGAAGCAGGCTCCAGGCTCTGAGCTGTCAGCCCAGAGCCCGATGCTGGGCTCGAACTCATGAGCCCTGAGATCATGACCTGAGCCAAAGTCAGATGTTTAACCAACTGAGCCACCCAGGTGCCCCCTAGAGAATTATTTAGATACACTAGAATTATCCTTAAAAAAGAATAGTTTTAGAATTAATTGTCCATGTATTTTTCAACTTAGAAGGTTTTTTTTAAATATAAAGTTCAAGATCCTGCAGAAAATACATGAAGTCCAATTGTATCAATTTTTTCTGCATGCTTTAGTTTCCTTAAATGAAAATATTCACATAAAATACTTTATGAAGACACATATATTCATTTCTTTGGGGAGAAAAAAGGAAAAGGAGAATTGCGGAGAGAAATAATAGATTTTTCATTTTATAAAAAACTAACAAGTTGATTACTACTCTTTAGTATTGCCATGATCTTGTTTACTTTACATTCAATCTATACCCTTTTCTAGCTTCTTAAAAACAAAACAGATGAATATACGGGAGGGGGGGAAACAGAGAGAAAGGGAAACAAACCATAAGAGAACAACAATAGAGAACAAACTGGGGGTTGATGGAGAGAGGTGCGTGAGGGATGGGCTAAATGGCTGAAGGGTATTAAGGAGGGCACTTGTGATGTGCACTGGGTGTTGTATGTAAGTGATGAATCACTGAATTCTACTCCTGAAACTAATATTGCACTATATGTTACCTAACTAGAATTTAAATAAAAATTGGAAAGGAGAAATTTAAACATTTCCTTTTAAACATTTTAAACATTTTAAACATTTCCTTTGCAACATGGTATTTTCTACCATAAGCACTTACTGTTAAAATTTTTCCTTGTGTGGTATTTTTGTTGCATGCACAATCCATAATAGGTTGTGGTATCATCTTCATTCAATTCAACATAATGTTATTTCTCTAGTGATTTCTTTCTTGGCCTGCATATTCCTCAGATATATGTTTGTTTTTTTTTTTAATTCCACATACTTGGGGATTTTCCAAATGTCATCCTGAAAATAATTTCTAATTATTTCTGATTGGGCAGGGAAAGCAGTTTGTAAATTATCAACCCTATCAAATTTATTGAGATTTATTTCATTGAAACCATGTAGTCTAATTTGGTAAATGTCCTATTTGCATGCTGCAATTTTGAGTGGAGTGTTCTAAATATGTAAATTAATTCAAGTCTTCTTATATTTTCACTGATTTTGAGTATGTGTGTCAAATTGTCCTGTCACTTATTCAGACTGTTTAAATTCTCAACTATAATGGTGGATTTATCTATTATTTCAATTCTTATGGATTTTCTTTGAAGAATTTTATGTGCATATATATTTATATTTTTATAAACTCTGGATTTCAAGAAATATCCCATCCTATTCCTCATAATATTCCTTGATTTTCAATCTACTTTGAAAATATGTTGTCACTTCAGAGAAAGACAGATATCATATGTTTTCACTCATCTGTGGAACTTGAGAAACAACAGAAGACCATGGGGCAAGAAAAAAAAATAATTTCGAACAGAGAGGGAGGCAAACCATAAGAGACTCTTAAATACAGAGAACAAACTGAGGGTTGATGAGGGGGCAGGGAAGAGGGGAAATGGGTGATGGATACTGAGGAGGGCACTTGTTGGGAGAAGCACTGGGTGTTGTATGTTGAACCACAGGAGTCTACTCCCAAAGCCAAAGCACACTGTATGTTAGTTAACTTGAAAATAAGTTATATTAAAAAGAAAGAAAGAAAGAAAGAAAATATGTAGTCACTTCAGAGTGGGGTTTATTTTTCCAGTTAAACTTATATCTTTATGTTTAAAATGAATTTTTTTATAGAATTACATAGTTGGAAGTTGCTTTTTTACGTACTCTGTCTTTAGAGTGTTTTTACGAACTACTTCATTGTGAATAAGGTACCATTTTATGATGTTTTACATTTGTCTCATTATCTCAGTTCCTTTTTATCCTTTTCTTGCCTTCTTTTGGATTAATTATTTTTAATAATTCCCTTTTTATCTTCACTATGGGTTTAGTGGCTATATCTCTGTTTTTTTACTGCTTCACCCAGGGTTTGAATATATACTTTTAACTTTTCACTGTCTACTTTCAAATAATGTGCAAAGTATACATTACCTAGTATTATACATAATCCATAGTATCTTTCTCCTACTGTCCCTTGTGCTTTGTTTATTATGTATTTTATTTATGTGTATATTACAAACTTCACATTGTAATTATGTTGCTGTAAAACATTATAATTTAAGGAAATTTGACAAAATTATCAAAAGTCTTTTAGGTTTACTTATATGTTTGTCATTACCAGAAATCTTTACTCATGAGTATAGGTTAAATTTTCCACTTGCACTCATGTTCTTCTGTATCATTTTATTCCTGCCTAAAGAACTGTCATTACCATATTTTTGGAAATGAGTTTTACTGACAATGAATACTCTCAGCATTTTTTTCCTGAGAAAGTCTCTATTTCATCTTCATTTTTGAATGGCATTTGAGAGCTTATTGAATCCTAGTCAGTTAAGATATTCCTCACTACTTCAAAGATAGCACTGCATTGACCTTTGCCTTGCACAGCTCTTACCAAGAAATCTATCACTTTCACTTATTTATCTGTAAGTAATGAGTCATTTGCCTCTGGCTGCTGTTAACATTATTCCTTTATTACTGATTTGCTCTCTTTATGCCTATTTTAATAGAAAGAATGTTTTTAAAATTCTGTGGCTCTTATTAAAGATCATCTTGGATAATACTGACCTTTGGCAAGCCATACTTATATGTGTATACACACAAACATATGTATATACAATATATACGTATATACACAAATATATATACACAATATGTATATGTATATGCAAATATATGTGTATATATGTATATATATATTTGTTTCAACTTCTTAATGTTTAAAAAAACTGTAAAATGTTTAATTGATTTCCATCAAAATGGGTAGAAACATATGGATGGATTTGACATTAAAATAATGAGTCCTCTAATCCATAAAATTGGTAAACATTTTTTCCACATTATTTGTTTTCTTATAGAAATGTTTGGTATATTTTTATGTTAACCTTGCCCTTCTTTTATTAGGTTGACTCTTAAGGACTAAATTTTTTAGATACTACTACCAAATCAATATAATTTTTATCTTCTTCTGATTTATAAATGCAATAGATTTTCCTGTTTTGACCGGGCATTCAGTGTAAGAATTATTGTGTTGGAGATATACCATTTTTTTATGTTTTGGGATTGTATTTCTATATACATGCACCCATGCCTCAAATAACTTTTATGCTAATCATATTCTATGTGCATATTATGTGTATGTATATTTATATATGCATTATTATATATTTTTTATATACTGTTAACATATTTATAAACACATTTTGATTTTATTAATGAATACAAATAATTTTTATGTTCAGGACTTGACAACACATAAGAGGCATTCTATATAGTATTCTCTATTTAAGTCAAGAAAATGCACACACTACCCAGCAATTCACTTTTAACTGGATATTCAACAAAAATGTACCTGAATGTTTAACAACTTAATGGAACATGAATGAAAGTATTCATATCTGCTGTATGAATAGTAAACCCAAAGCAAAAACAACCCAAATGTCCATCAACAGTAGAAGGTTTATACAAATATGGTTTATTCATATAAAAGGACATTATATAGCAACAAAAATATAGCTATCCTAGAATGAAAAGTGCTTGCCCACAATAACCAATGCATAGGAACACCTACTACACTGATTCCAGTACATTATATTTAAAGCAGGTGGATCTGTGATGTCACTCCATTGCCTTGTAGATGGCAAAGCTTTAGACAAAAAATCTATCAGTTTTATCTTTATTTATCTGTAAATAGTACATCATTTTCCACAGGGTTTTTTTTTTTTTTTTTTTTTTTTTTGTAAGTTAACAATATGGTTATCTGGAGAGGAAGGTGAGGTTAGTTATGAAGATGGGCATGGGGCAGTGTTACTTGGTTTTGACAACATCTATTTTGTGATGTAAGAAAGTAAGTATAGATGTATTCGTTTTGCAGCGATGTGTTGAGTTCTTCATGTTTTTAGTACAACGTTATGCATACATGTTATAGGCAATTTAAACATCTTTAAATAAAGAAAGTTATTTCAAACATACACAGAGGTATTTTGCACATGTGCAGCTATGTATACATACATATCCTCCTTTCTTTCTTATAGGAAACATACTCTGCATCATGTATAAGATCTTCTTTTTTATATATGACAATACTTTAAAAATATGCTTCTATATTAGTTTATAATTATGTACCAAGGTGATCTCATTTAAAAAAATGTATATATCTTCAAGATTAAGCAAGTGTCTTCAATTAGTATAATGTGTTAATCACATTAGATGTTTATTTGTTCTGCATGAAAAATGTATTATTACACACTGGGTTTTCAGATTGGTACATAATTACATAGCCTGTTTTGCCATTTCACTAATAACGAGTCTTTGTGTATACAGTGGGCTGAGAGATAAATTCTTAGAAATGACATATCTCATAAAAATAAGTATTAAAAGTTTTAATAGAGGGACGCCTGGGTGGCTCAGTCAGTTAAGTGTCTGACTTCAGCTCAGGTCATGATCTCACAGTTTGTGAGTTCGAGACCCACTTCAGGCTCTGTGCTGACAGGTCAGAGCCTGGAGCCTGCTTCAGATTCTGAGTGTCTCCCTCTCTCTGCCTCTTCCCTGCTTGCACTCTGTGTCTCTGAAAAATAAAATAAACGTTAAAATTTTTTTGAAAAAGAAAGTTTTAATATATAATGGAAAATTCATCTTCTTAATTGATTAAACATTCATTCCTATCAGTAATATAAATGGGTAACTCTTTACAAATAGTCTCCCTAAACTAGGTAATTAGCAAAGTGTATTTTTAAACCTAATAGGCAAAATTTGGTCACATATTGTGGCTTAAACATACAATCTGCCTTTTATTAAGGAAGAGATTAGACATACACATCACATACAAATAACAAATAACATTTTTTGTCAGTATAAAGTCTGATTCCTTTTCACATTTCATTATTTCTCTGCTTGGTTATTTATATTTTTCTTAATTATTTTGTGTGCAATGTTGAAAGCATAAGACTAAAAGTTCCTATGAGAGAAATTACACTATTGTGTCTTTAATACCAATACTTCTTTAGTAACATAAGCTTACTATTGATGCCAGATGTTATACTTAGACCTTAATACTATAATTCGTTCACAGTGGCTTTCTGTTCATTTTTCAATTCATGAAGACACAATGCCACATATTCATGCATAATAAAATATCAAACTGTGATCACCACAAAGAAACTCTTAATTCAAGGAGTACATGGGTGGCTCAGTCAGTTAAGCGTCTGACTTCAGCTCAGGTTGTGATCTCAAAGTTGGTGAGTTCGAGCCCAGCATCAGGCTCTGTACTGACAGCTCAGAGCCTGGAGCCTGCTTCGAATTCTGTGTCTCCCTCTTTCTCTGCCCCTCCGCTGCTCATTCTCTCTCTCTCTCTCTCTCTCTCTCTCTCTCTCTCTCTCACTCTCAAAAATGGATTAACATTAATAATGTAAAAAAATAAATAAATAAAAGAAATTCTTAATTCAAGACATGCTTACCTGAAATAAGTTTTGTATATTGTACATCCTTGGATAAATAACCTGACTGAATTGCTTAATACTTACTATGTCTAAATATATACTTATTCTTAATATGCCTAATGTGTAATAGCATTGCTTTTACAAACCCTACTGCCAATAATAATGAAAATAATAACAAAAACAACATCACATAGCTCGCACATGTTTTGAATCAAGTCTAATTAGATGTATCTAATGGAAGATGCTGCTGTTTAATTGCACAGAAGTATTGGTAGAATTATATAAGGATAAAGATTAATAACAAAAATAAGTACTGTGTAGACAAATATTAAAAGATAATTTTTTAATGTTTATTTATTTTTGAGAGAGTGAGAGAGACAGAACACGAGCGGGGGAGGGACAGAGACAGAGAGGGAGACGCAGAATCTGAAGCAGGCTCCAGGCTCTGACCTGTCAGCACAGAGTGCAACCTGGGGCTCGAACACACAGACAGCAAGATCATGACCTGAGCTGAAGTCAGACACTCAACCGACTGAGCACCCAGGCTCCCAAAAAGATAATTTTTAATACAGTTTAATGGAAGGTCAAATAATATCCTTTTTGCTTTCACATACCAAAACATTTTTGACCATGTTATTGGGTTTATACTTTATATTAAATATTGACTATAATGAAATGGAGTTTAATCAAGAAAAATCTCATATTGTTTATTATCCTACAATTAAACAATTCCCTGGAAGCTTATGCACAAGTAAAGCTATAAAATTTATAAAACAGCAGGGATCAGAACAGCGTGTAACTTTAGTCACTTAACAACACTAGTTGACAAATATTTTCTGTTAGTAATATCTACATTATTGTGTAAACCACCAAACAGTATATTATACATTGGAGTTCAGAGTAAAATATAATGGCAGCTAAATGTAAAAAAGGGGAATTAAATTATAATAGTAAAATCTTATGTACAATGAAATATGTTCATTAGAAAGCATATTCCCTTTCTACATTTCTGCAACTAATTAGACTAATTAGGCATCTTTACATTCTTATCATACTTCAATGATTAGTAAATTGAATAGTTTATGCTATAAGTTCAAGTAATATCCAAAGTTTTTAATGTGTATTCTACTTAAAAATAGTTATCCTTAAATTTAATTGAAAACATCACATATGTCACTAGTGTGCCTCTTATTCTGCAAATGGACTTATACTTGCCCTAACAAAGAAGATATTGATTGTGGCAGCATCTAAGCAAAGCTTCCATTTAGCGACACATTTCATGTTCTAGTGTTTGTTCTCATATTGTATCCCCCCACAGGGAACTCTAATCCCAATTTTTCAGGTTCCAACATCAGTGCCAACTTTTCCAGCCAGCATCATCAAACATGATCAAGAAGCTAATGATACTCTCTGTGTTTCCAAAGTACTTGATCATGACTGTTACTTGATCACACCTCTGCTATGGCGTCTACTGCACCATAGTACGATTTATCTCTGTCTTTTGATCAAGGACTTCCTTGAAAACAGGGATGAAGCCTTAGTCGCATTCACGTCGCTTCCTCTAGCTTGGTGCAGTGCCTTTTGTAGTCATCCTCACTGACTTACTAAAAGACTTATTGGACTACATAGATGGAACTCATAAGGAGAATTTTCACCAAAATCTTCATACATTACCTATTATTATGCTCCCTCCCCAAATAATCAAGCATAATTTTTATTGAGAGAGAAGTTTTATTTGCTGGTATTGATTTATTCTGTGGTTTCATTTAACACACACACATACACACACACACACATTAAAATTTTTTTGCATGCTGTCCTTTAAAAAATGTTGCTTCATGAGTAAATTAGAAGGAATTAGCTTTTTATTTTGATAGTTTTCATCTTTGCTGAGGTATAACTTTGAATAATAAATCACACATATTTCAAGTGAATACTATGATGGATTTTGACATGAATATGCATTTATAACACCATCTCCACAATCAAAATAATGAATAATATCCATCACTCCAAAAAGTTACCTTTGACCCTTTGGAATTTTTCCCCACATCTGATCCAGTCACCTTACGTTAAGGCAATTACTGATCTTTCTGAAATTATTTATCAGTTTGCATTATTTAAAACTTTATATACATAGAATAATGAAATATGTTCTTTTGTTGGAATACTTTTTTATTGAAGTGCAATTGAGAAACTGCATTACATTCATTTCAAGTGTACAACATAATGATTCAACATTTTTATGCATTGTTAAATACAAATATCAAATACATTGTGGAAGATCACACTAAGTCTACTCACCGTCTGTCACTATACTGTTAACATTTTTTTTTCTTTTGATGAGAACTTTTAAGATTTACCTTCTTGGAACTTTCAACTTCTCAATACAATATTATTGATTACAATCCTCTTGCTGCATATTACATTCCCATGACTTATGTTATAAACGGAAGTTTGTACCTCTTGATCTCCTTCACACATTTGCCCATCCCTTATCCCTTTCCCTCTGGCAAACACCAGTCTATTCTCTGTATCCATGAGTTTTGTTTTGTTTTGTTTTGCCTGTTTACTTCTTTTACTTTTTTTTTTAGATTGCAGATTAAGTGAAATCATGTAATATTTGTCTTTCTCTGTCTGGTTTATTTCATTGGCATAATGCTCTCAAGGTCCATCCATGTTGTTACAAATGGCAAGATTTCATTCTTTTTTAAAGCTGAGAAGTATTCCATTGTGTGTGTGTGTGTGTGTATACCACACCTTTTTAAATCCATTTATCCATAGGTAGATATTTAGTTTGTTTCCATATCTTGGCTATTATAAATAATGCAGCAATGAACATAAGGGTTCCTATTGTCTGAGATCTTTCATTCAGCATAACTGCTTTTTAATGTATATGTACCTTGGTAGTTTTATATATTATAATTTATTCACCTATTGATAGACATTTTGGGTAATTTCATTTTTTGACTATTACAAATAAAATGAATATTTGTGTACAAAAATATTGGCTTCTTATATTCCATTTTTTACATTTTTAAGATAAATGCCTATTCAAATATCCCTTCTTTTTTATTATGTGAAAGGATGTTAATTATTGGTTCAATTTATTATTCAGATATACGCCTATTCAGATTATTTATTTTACCTCACATGGTATTAGGTTGTTCATGTCTTTCAAGGAAGTGTTCATAATTTTCTTTTACTATACTTTTGATATCCATGCAATAAATATTGATGGCATCTCTCATTTCTGATATTATTACTTTGCATTTTCTCTATTATTTTCATGGTTACCCTCACTAGAGGTTTATCAATTCATTATCTATCTTAGAAAATAAATTTTGCTTTTGATGAATTCACTATGATTTTCCTGTTGTCAATTCTGTTGATTTCTGTTCTAATTTTTATTATTTCTTTGCTTCTGTTTGTTTGAGACTTAAATTTCTGTTCTCTCTTTCCTCTCTTATGGTGGGAGTTTATGTTATTGAAATCAGATCTTTTATCTTTTCTAGAATAGGCAGGTAATGGTATAAATTTTCCTGTAAGCATCACTTTCTCTGCATTTCACAAGTTTTGATGTTATATGTTCATCTTAATTTTGTCCAAAGTATTTAGTCTCTCTAGAGACTTCTTTGGTCTATACATTATTTAAAATGTGGTGTTCAATCTCCAAATATTTGAAGGTATTTCAGCCTAGTTTAATTGATTTCTAGTTTAATTTCATAGGTGTCTAAGAACATACTTTATAAGATTTCTATTATGTTAAATTTGATGAAGTTTATTTATTTAGAGAGAAATAGAGACAGCATGAGTGGAGGAGGGGCGGAGAGAGAAGGAGAGAGAGAAAATCCCACGTAGGCTCCACACTATCAACACAGAGCTCAATGCAGGGCTTGAACCCACGAAGCCACAAGATAACCTGAGCCGAAACCAAGGGTTGGATGCTTAACCGACTGAGCCACCTGGGTGTCCCTGATAAAGTTCTGATAAGGTGTGTTTTATCTCCCAGATGTTATTAGAGGTGTTTCATGTGAGGTAAAGAAGACTGTGTATTATGTTCTTGTTCAAGGAAATATTCAAAAGTCTTGCAGATGTAGTTAATAGTACTATGTAGGAAACCAAATCCTTTCTGATTTTTGCCTCCTCATTTACAAATTAATGAAGAACAAGTCTGGAAGTTTCTATCTATGATAAGGGATTTGTCTATTATCCAGTTGCATGCCTTTCAGATTTTTTTTTACCTATTTTGACACTCAGTTATTAGGTGCATCTGTGTTAATAATTGTTAGGAATCCTTGGAGACTTGCCATTTATCATTATGTAACGTTCCTCTTTATACGTGGTAACTTTCCTTGTTCTGTAGTCTTCTTTCAGTGTAATTAGTATAGATATTCTAGCTTTCTTTTTTTTTTTTTTAAGTTTATTTATTATTGAGAGACAGAGAGAGACAAAGCATGAGTATGGGAGGGGCAGAGAGAGAGGGAGACGCAGAATCTGAAGCAGGCTCCAGGCTCTGAGCCATCAGTACAAACCATGACCAGAGCCGAAGTCAGATGCTTAACCGACAGAGGCACCCAGGAGCCCCTGTAGCTGTCTTCTTTAATGTTAGCATGGATAACTTTCTCCATACATTTACTTTTAACCTATCTGAGGGTTTGTTGTAGGTAAAATATAGTTGTGTCTTGTTTGCTTCTTCAGTTTAACAAATTCCATCTTAACTGGTGTGTTTAAATTTGTTTTTTTTTTCAACGTTTATTTATTTTTGGGACAGAGAGAGACAGAGCATGAACGGGGGAGGGGCAGAGAGAGAGGGAGACACAGAATCGGAAACAGGCTCCAGGCTCTGAGCCATCAGCCCAGAGCCCGACGCGGGGCTCGAACTCACGGACCGCGAGATCGTGACCTGGCTGAAGTCGGACGCTTAACCGACTGCGCCACCCAGGCGCCCCAACATAGTATCAGTTTTAATTTACTCTCGTAATTACTATAATACTTTTATTACTTTTGACAAATACTTGTAGATATGCATAAGACCATAAAGATGGCTAAATTTAAATAGTTTTTGATCTTTCTGTGATTGCACTAAAATGTCACATTACATTTGTATCTATTTTCTGACCAAGGAAATACCTGCTGTTAATTCTTGGAAAATTTACATACATACAATTATACATAAAATATTTATTTGATTTGATTAATGCTATACTATTGGCACAGAGGTCTCGGCTTTTCGGAAGATTGCTGAACATTCTTTCCAGAGATAAACTGTAACCAAGAGAGTGTTTTACAAATATACCATTGTTCTAAGTGGAGGACAAACCGCTCGGAAGGGAGATGTGTGACAGCAAGGCTGGACACCAGAGAGCATTGTTCTGTGGGGGGAGGGGAAAGAGGCCAGGTGAGACAAGGATATGCCTGGTTAACAGCTGATATGTTTACACCATCTGCTCTCTCAGGTTTCCGATTACTCGGAGGCACAGGAAAGTAATGCAAAGTCACCCAAGGTCACTTAGTTCTTAGGCAAAGTCATTTAAGGGAAAAATTTAGGTATGCAATTAAGTTCACTTAATAACACAGAAGTATTTAATGCTAAGAAACTTTCAGATACAATTTTTATTGTTAAAGTATATATTCTCCTAAAGAACTCCAGATGTTTAAAATATTGTATTATTCACATATACAAGGGAATTGTAATCATTCATTTTGTGAAAATTCACTTATTGGTCATTTCAACATTTATGAGTACTGATGATCATTACTTGGTTAAATTATTGCTATCATTACCTCTGTGTATTAACCTTCTTGATAGCTAATTAGACAAGCCCTGCAATGATTCTCCATAAGTACATAAACCTTTCTTATTCATTTTTGTACTCCCATTCTGTTATGGACTCTGTCTGTATTCTCCCCCAAATTCATATGTTCAATCACCTCCATGTTTCATCATCTTAAGTGTTAATTTTCTCTTAATGGCAACATTTTTGTTCTAATTCTGTATCATATGGGAAATTTCTTCCTACTGGTTAGAGTGGGACATTCAGATCCAACTAATGTTTACTTCAACTTGTTTCCAAACTTGTAAATGTTGATAAAAAAAAAAAAAAAAAACTTGGAAAAACTTAGTCTCCCAATTAATATTTCTTTCCAGTACATGTCTTCTATTCGTTGAGTAAAATAACACGTGTCTTCCTGGTAAAGAGACAATCACTACTTCCTTCCAATAGGCATGTGTTTCATGGTAATTTGCTAAATTTTCCAAATATATTCAGTAATAGCTATCATGTACATAACACTATGTGCCAGAGGCTGTGCAAACACTACAAAGATATTAAACTCCACAACCAAGAAATTTGCTGCTTTTATTTTCTCCATTTATACATGAGGAAATTGGGATGTGAACCTGGCAAAATTGGGGAAGTTCATGCTATTTGTGAGATTTGGGGCATCATACCTCTGCTCTTAAGTGTGATTTTCTATTGACATTCTGTGTCTAATGTAGTTGATTGCAACTCATGAGGAAAAAAGAAAGGAAGAAAAAGAAAAACTGAAGATAATCATTCTCATGCATCCTTCACAAGTGGAGGTTGTTTATTTTCCTTACAACCTGCGTGTCACAAGTTAGAGATTAGGTCAGTGGCCTTTTTACTCCATCCCACTCCGTATACACATCGTTACTTGTCCACCTTCTTGTAAATCCATCGCTAAATTCAGGTTGATGTCATCCAGCAGCATCACTCTCTAGTCTCTTGATTTCTGACACCTTAAATTGTTGTAGATATCACACCTGGTCGATCTAAGTTGATTTTGACACCAAAATAAGCAATTTTACCAGAACTATGAGGTCTCATGTCCCTCAGGTTCCCAATCACTCTCTTTCACCAGGCCATTTCCAAATAGTATTTTGGCACATGCCGTCTCCACACTTATTTACCATTTATTCTATGGTACACTGTGATGCTATTAAAATAGTGCTTGCTAATCACTGATAATTCTCCCATTACTGATTCCAAAAGCACATTTCAACTTTCAAGTTGTTTGATCCCAATAGCATTTTCAAATAGTTTTTTAAATGTTTCAACTGAAGTATAGTTGACACAGAATTTAAATTAGTTTCAGGGGTACAACATAGTGATTTAACAATTATAAACATTACAACAATTATAAACATTATAAAATACAAAAGAAAGACAAATACCATGTGATTTCACTTATATGTGAAATCTGAAAATAAATAAATAAATAAATGCACTGTAACAACAACAAAAACAAAAACAATAAAAAAAGATAGAGAAACAGACTCAATATAAGCTCAACAGTTTTCAAGTTTAAAAAGTTATTCATAGGGGCACCTGGATGGCTCAGTCAATTAAGCATCTGACTCTTGGTTTCAGCTTAGGTCACGATCCCATGGTGCATCAGGCTCTGTGCTGGTAGCATGAAGCCTGCTTGGGATTCTCTCTCTTTCCCTCTCTCTCTTTCTCTCTCTCTCTCTCTGTCCCTCCCCCACTTGTGCTCTCTCTCTCTCTCTCTCTCTCACACACACACACACACACACAAATAAATAAATAAACTTAAAAAGTTCTTTTGTTTAAGTTACTCAAATACTAGATGTTTGGAAATTCAGCGACACATTTTAATGTCACCACTGGGTCAAAGCAAAAATCACAACTCAAATTTGTAAACATTGTAACTTATTAAGTTGTAACATATTAACATTGTAACATATTAAAACTTCTGGGATTCAGCAAAAGCCATCCTTGAAGAGATTTTTAAAATCTAAATGCATCTATTACAAAAAGAAAATCTGAAATCAATTATTTAAGTATATCTATATATCAAAAAGATAAAAAGATATTATAAATCAATGCTATATAAGTGATAGAAAGTGAAAAGATAAGGATTAATGAATTAGAAAATGAACATACAATAGAGCAATGCAAAAAAATTAAAAATTGGTACTTAAAAGACTAATAAAATGCATGATCTTCTAGCATGATTGAGAAATACAGAAGAAAGAAAGCACACATAAATGGTATAGGGAATGAATTAAATGCCATCACTATGAATCCTAGGTACATTACAATACCTAGGATATAATAATGGATATTTGAACAATATTGTATTTAGATAAAATTGACAAACCCCTGCAATAT
Source organism: Leopardus geoffroyi (assembly GCF_018350155.1). Taxonomy (NCBI): domain Eukaryota; kingdom Metazoa; phylum Chordata; class Mammalia; order Carnivora; family Felidae; genus Leopardus; species Leopardus geoffroyi. The sequence goes on along the minus strand of NC_059338.1, from coordinate 94,975,005 downwards.
TATGACCTCTAACTCATTATACCAAGTAATGGAAAAGGAAAGACTCCCCTACTCATTTTATGGGGGTGCCATATCCTTTATAGCAAAAACAAGGATATTCCAAGAAAGGTATGTTAAAGATTGTTTCATGAAAACAGATGAGAATTCTTTTTTCTTTCTTTCTTTTGTTTTTTTAGTTTACTTATTTATTTTGAGAGAGCATGAGCAGGGGAGGGGCAAAGCCCCTGATGTGGGGCTCAACCCCACAAACCATGAAATGACCTGAGCTGAAATCAAGAGTTGGACATTTAACCAACAAGCCACCCAGGCACCCCACAAATGAGAATTCTTAAAATATTAGTGATCCAAATGCAGTGATATACAAACAAGGATAATATATAACCATGAAATTAAGTTTATGCCAAGAAAGCAAGTCTGGTTTAAAATTTAAATATCAATAAATAAAATTCACATTATTAACAGACTAAAGATGACTGCAAAATGTGTTTCTCAGTGATGGCAAAATGTGTTTTGCCTAATTCACTTCCCGTTGATGATGAGGAGAAAGATCATAATAATGGGAAAAGGGGGAAGTCCAGATCAAAATGTGGATTTTGAGTTGTGTTGTTAGCTGACTGGTATTAATTAAATTATGAGAGCTGAAATCTATATATCCCACAACCCGGCAAAGTGAGGACTATTTATAGTATACCATAAGTAAAGTGAATTGGTATTTTACATATAAATTATGTTAACAAGAAGACATTATGTCAAAGATAAAACTGTAAAAAAATATAATTTATTTTGTTTTAATCAGGAGTGTGTTATATATGTCATAATCACCCTTCTGTATATTGAAGATCAACTCAAACATTTTTATTTTATCTTCTAATGGATGAAGACAATAAGGAAGAACTATGGATGTAGAGGGAAATAATAAGGATTATCTTTGTGTTTTTAAGAATATATTATTCAAAAAGGTTAAAACACCTCAGCAAAAAGTGTGAAAAATAGATGTTCAAGATGCTTTTGGTTTGCTCTGTAAGTGCCTTCATGAAACAAAGGCATTCATTTTGATGACTCAATATGTTCAGCATGATCAGAAAAGAGAGTGTTTATCAATTCATAGTGTGTTTAAACAGAAAACTTATTGAGGTTGAAATCAGCAGATAACGGCAAGAAGTGCAAAGGTTTTGTCATTAGACCATGAAATGAGATAAATTCAACATGAATATCTAAAGAATTCAAGCCATGAGAAATGATTATTTGATAAATTATTCTCAAGTTTGTTCATGAGCATATTGTGTTATTTCAGTCTACTGGGCATTTCCTATTTTATCTCAATATATGTGAATATTCACTTTTATATACTAAAGATGTAAATTGCCTTGCTAAGTAGAATTTTGAGGAAAAAAATTGCTGATTCTGTAGTTACTTATTCAGTAATGAGCAATATACAGTTAATTATTGAAAGCAAATGAATGTTCCACAATGTAATTCAATATTTATTTGGGATTTAACTAAATATCATTTATAGAATTTTATATATGTAGTAATTAGATGATAAAGTGTATAAATAATGTAATTTAAAAAAAAGATCTTGCAATTATATCAACTTGATCTCTGCTATCTTTATCAGTGTCTTCAAAACTGATTACATTGACAGATGGTGATGATCTAATAAATGCCTTGAATTTGCCCTTCCCCACTATAAATCACTTCTTTTTTTTTAATTTTATTAATGTTTATTTATTTTTGAGAGAGAGAGACAGACAGACAGACAGGCTGAGCACGAGCAGGGGAGGCACAAAGAAGAAGGGAGAAACAGAATCCCACACAGGCTCCAGGCTCTGAGCTGTCAGCACAGAGCCCAACGGGAGGCTCAAAATCACAAGCCTTGAGATCATGACCTGAGCTAAAGTCAGACACTTAACCAACTGAGCCACCCAGGCTCATTTTTATAAGACATTTTTTAACGTATTCACTTTCAAGAAGCTCACAATCAATAGCAAGCCAGATTATCCTCAACTACCTGTATTGTGTGTGAGATATAATGCATATAACAATGTACAGGGTTAGTATTAATAACAAGGACTTCAGAGAATCTACTAAGGATTAATTCAACACATATTTATTCATAACCTACCACATGTCATGTGACTCCACTAGGTGCTAAAAGTAAAAAAGCATGAAAAAAAATAGCAACACCAAAAGAAAGACAATACTTGCCTGTCTTTAAGTCTTTCATAGTATAGTAGGAGATCACATGGGGGTACAAATAGTTAAAATATACGAAAGAGTGTAATACATGATATGGGAAGTATAATAGTTTTGGGATTTCAGAGTTTGACTTAAGATTTGGGAAAAGAAGCATAGGTAGAGTCACCGAAAACATTTAGAGGTTTTGGTGTTTGGCAACTTTGTTACCAAACCTTATATATTTTCCTGATATATTTTACTCTTCTATTCATTTTATTATTATAATATACTGTACAATAATATACATATTGTATATAAAAGTACATGTGCATTAAGAGAGTTCTGTGAGTTAGAATCACTTACATTATAGGGGCGCCTGGGTGGCTCAGTCGGTTGAGCGTCCGACTTCAGCTCAGGTCATGATCTCGCGGTCAGCGAGTTCGAGCCCTGTGTCGGGTTCTGGGCTGATGGGAGCCTGGAGCCTGCTTCCGATTCTGTGTCTCCCTCTCTCTCTGCCCCTCCCCTGTCCATGCTGTGTCTCTCTCTGTCTCAAAAATAAATAAACATTAAAAAAATTAAAAAAAAATCACTTACATTATAAACTTCATGATATTTAAAATGACACACCACAAGAACTAAATTAGAACGCTTAGTGCTGCGACCCAAGCATTTGTTGTTTTTGCTTTTAAAGTTCCCCTCGTGATTCCAATCATAGTTTGATAAATATTGCTTAGTGTCTTGTTTGTGAATAAAAGACTGTACAGATCAGACATCATGATTAAGATAACAAGCAGTGATAGTCAAGTTAAAACTTCACATTATTTTTATAATTATTTTTTTTCCTAATAAGTATCAGTATACTCTCAATCTACTCTAAGTTTTAAGCTCATCTTGCTGTAACCTTCTTTTCCCTAAAGTTACTGGAATGCCTTGCCTAAGGGATATTCATTCTTATTGTATAAGCAAAAGGAATATAAGTGTAATGACATTAAAAATTAACTCACATTTGCAGTACCAAGGATTTCTCATTTCTGAAGACAATCTATCAAGAAGTCAAATGCTTTCAAGTAAAATTTTCTCTGATTATACTGATAGACTTAGTTTAGACAGGCATGCATGACATTTCAATAGGGGTGAGATCATTGAGGTTTAGGAATATAATGACATATTAATCTGTGAACACAGTGTACGATTTCTAGCACAGAACACCCATTGTGTCAAAGTACCCTTAAGTGTCTATGGCCAAACAATAGTCTAAAGCTAGTCACCATTTTCCCTATGATAATTTTTTCTTAATTGGGAGAAAAAAAGATGGACTTAAACTGTCACTCCTACAGCATGATAACATGAAGCAGATTATTTTCTACCTGAGATAATTCGCATCAGTCATTATAAATTAAATGAGATGAATGTGTAATATATTCTTCAAAGCCTTATACATAGTTTTGTCATTACAAATGGTTCATTCTTGCCACTTAGTAGTATAGGAACTAAGGTAAGTTCATTTCTCAGTCTGTGTGAATAAATAAATGTAATGAATGATTTGAAGTCAACACTGGCAATTGTTTGGGGTTAAAGACAGAAAAAAGGAAAGTCACTTTTTCCAAAAGCAAGTAGTGGCCAGTTCACATCTACAGAGCTAATTTAAGGCATTTTTTTCATATGTCAGTGAATCCAAGGATACCTTACCAGAAAAGAGCCAATAAACCAAAGGAGCTAATATGTGAGCCCTATGTAGTTTCATCAGAACTAGAAAACTATTTAAACTTTGTTGGAAAACTTTATTTTGAAGAAAGTCTGCTCTGAAATTTTTGAATATTTCATTTATCATCCTATAAATATGATCAATTATTTAATTAGGCCAACAATAACAATGAAATCCCTGACTTTTGGCCAATCATTTATATTCATTATTTTTAAATGTTTCAAATTAGTCTTGTAAATAATCAATGTGTACAAAGTTTTTTTTAATGTTCATTTATTTATTTTGAGAGAGAGAGAAAGAGGGAGAGCAGAGGGACAGAAATAGAGGGAGAGAGAGAACCCCAAACAGGCTCTGTGCTGTCAACTTGACATGGGGTTCAAGCTCAGGAAAAGTGAGATCATGACCTGAGCTGAAATCAAGAGTCATACGCTTAATACTGAGTCACCCAGGTGCCCCTAAAGTGTGTATGTGTATGTGTGTGTGTGTGTGTTTAATTGCAGTATAGTTAACATATACTGTTATATTAGTTTCAGGTGTACAATATGAATCAACAATTCAATGCGTTACTCAGTGCTCATCATGGTAAATTGTACTCTTAATCCCCTTCACCTATTTTACCCATCTCCCCACCCATATCCCCTCTGGTTACCATCAGTTTGTTCTTTATAGTTAAGAGTCTCTTTTCTTTTTTTTTTAATTTTCTCTTTTTATTTTCTTTCTTCATTTGTTTGATTTCTTAAATTCCACATTTGGGTGAAATCGTATGGCACTTGTCTTTCTCTTAGTGACTTATTTCACTTAGTATTATACTCTCCAGATCCATCCATGTTGCTGTAAAAGGCAAGATTTCATTCTTTTTTATGGCTGAATCATATATATATATATATATATATATATATATATATATATATATATACATACACACACACACATATACATATATATGTCAAGTTAATATATATAAATATATATAAATATATTTATATTATATATGTCAAGTTAATATACACATTTATATATATATTAATATATATATATCACCTCCACTATATCCATTCACCTGTCAGTGGACATTTTGGGCTGCTTCCATAATTTGTCTATTGTAAATAATATTTTAATAAACATAGAGGAGAATGTAGCTTTTTGAATTAGTGTTTTGTATTCTTTTGGTAAATACCCATTAGTGGAATTACCAAATCATATGGTAATTCTATTTTTTAACTTTTTTATGAACCTCCATATTGTCTTATACAGTGGCTGCACCAGTTTGCTTTCCCACCAAAAATGTACAATTGTCCCTTTTTCTCCACATTCTCACTAACACCTATGGTTTCTTGTGTTGTTTTTAGCCATTCTGACAGGTGTGAGGTGATATCCCATTGGTTTTCATTTGCATTTTCCCAGTGATGAGTAACGTTGAGCACCTTTTCATATGTCTATTGACTATCTTTTTGTCTTCTGCGGACAAATGCCTGTTCATGTCTTCTGCCCATATTTAATTGGATTATTTATTTATTTATTTATTTATTTCGTGTTGTTGTGTGAGTTATTTATACATTTTTGGTACTAACCCTTTATTCGAAATTTCATTTGCAAATATCTTCTTCTATTCAGTAAGTTGTCTTTTAGTTTTGCTAATTGTTTCCTCTGCTGTGCAGAAGCTTTTTATTTTGATGTAGTCCCACTTGTTTTTGTTTTTGTTTTTGTTTTTTTGCTTTTGCTTCCCTTGCCTCAAGAAACATCTAGAAAAATGTTGTTACAGTGATGTCAGAGAGATTACTGCCTTGCTCTCTTCTAGTCTGTTTATGGTTTCATGTCTCACTTTTAGATTCCTAATCCATTTTGAGTATATTTTTTTGTGTGTATGGTATAAGAAAGTGGTCAAGTTTCATTCTTTTGCATGTAGCTGACAAGTTTTACCAGCATCATTTGTTGAAGTGACTGTCTTTTTCCCATTGTATATTCTTGCCTCCTTTGTAGAAGATTAATTGACCATATAATCATGGGGCTTTTTTCTGGGCTATCTACTCTATTCTATTGATCTAAGGGTGTATTTTTGTGCCAGTACCATACTTTTTTGATTATTACAGTTTTGGAGTGTATCTTGAAGTCTGGGATTGGGATACTTCCAGTTTTGTTCTTCTTTTTCAATATTGCTTTGGGTATTCAGGGTCCTTTGTGGTCCTATACAAATTTTAAGATTATTTATTCTAATAAGGTGAAAGATGCCTTTGGTATTTTTATAGGGATGGTGGTAAATCTGTAGATTGCTTTAGGTATTATGGACATTTTAACAATATTTGTGAGTTTTTTCAATATTTGTTTCGTAGTTTTCAGAGTTGGTTAAGACTGGAATAAATACCAATAAACTTGGTTAAGTTTTTACTATATATTTTATTTTTTCGGTCAATGCATGCAAAGCTTTTCATATTTATTTTCCTAAGTCTTAAAAGTAAATATATTTAGGAAGAAAACAGAAAATGTATTATTTAGCTAATTAGCCAAAACAGAAGACTTCATATACCATGGAAAATTAATATTTTTAAAATTTTTAGACATACTTCATTGCTATTAATGATAACTCATAATTATATAGAGTTTGAAATTCTATCAAGTGTTTTACATAGTGTGACTTCAAATCCCATAAATAAACTACATTGGGAGAATATCACCTGTTTTAGAGAAGACACTGAATCTTAAGATGCAATTCACTTGCTTGTACTACTCCCAGCTCTAGAAAGGACTCAGCAGATATAGTTGATTGCCATCAGTCTGGGACAGAGAACATAGTTTCCTAAACGTGAAAGCAAATTATAAATAGTTATGCAATATCCTGTGTATTTCTGGGGAACTCACACACTAACCTCATACAATACAGCATCTATGAGCATCATGTTTGAAGATGGGTCATCCAAATTCAAATTCCGGTTCTCACTTGCTGAGGGACTTTATATATTCACTTACTTGATCTCTCAGTGCTCAGATTTCTCACTTGCAAAATGGGAATAACCGTGCCTGCCTCCTGGCACGGTGAGGAGGACAAATGAGATAGTTCATACAAAGCACTAAGACGATTGCCAATGCAGTGTATGTTCAATAGTTGTATTGATTATTACTACTATGAAACATGTTTTTGCAATTAATAAAGGTCCTAGATAAGAAGCAGTGGGAATTAAAAAAAATAATGAAAGAAAAATTATAACTAATTCAAGACTTAATGATATTAATATTAATTTCAATATTAACTATATACAAATAATAGTATTTTAAGTTAAATTTAGTATGTACTATATTATATATTATGGGTAGTACAATACTATATATAATAGCATATACCATACAGTGTATTATATATTATGTTATATAGTAGATATGTAGTATATAAATATCTATTATAATTAATAGGTGAAAGATTTCATGTATTGCTAATGATCCATATATTCAATAAAAAAATAAAGAGGCAAAACTTTTCCTGGACTGACTGGATAGTCTACAAAATACATGTTAGTCTATACAAGTAATGAGCGTGTGTGCATACATATATATTTGTTCATATGCATATGAAATATACATAAATGAATCTAATAAAACTACTTATAATTTACAGTGCCTTGTGTTTCAGATTTTAGGAGATTTCCCCATAAGATGACAGTGGTATTTTTTAATAAGTAAAATAGTTTTCCTATTCTAAGTGTAATCTTGAGCTAAAGAGTTATATATTTTAGGCTATCCCCATACATTTTAAAAGGCAGCATATCATAGGAAAGACGAAACAAGCAGGCCAGAAACTCACTTTTAATGTGACATGCTGCCTAATACATTGAAGACAACATAAGTGACCTTTAACTAATGCTATATTTTAACATCTTAGTAGTAATTGAGTTCATATTATTTTTAAAATTCACCTTTTTTAGGGTGCAAAATACAGTTTAGGCTTTGCATTTTCAAAACTACTTGTATCCACAATCTTCTCTTTTCTCTTAATATTTTTAATATGTATCATGTGTCTAACAGCATCCAAAATTACCTTTCTTTACTTATAGTTAAGGCAAAATTATGATGTCTTAGGATTATCATCTTTTCATTATAAATACTTCCTTCATGTGTGTTAATATTTGTTATACCTGTCATTTTTCCCTCAGCGATTAAACTATTAAAACAAAATGTCATTGGGAATCAAAGAAAGACCAGCTGAAAAGCTAGGCTTCATCTGTTTTCCATGGACAATTGAATTTTCTCATCTACTTATACTGGCTTTTTAGGACATTAGAAGCTAGGATGTATTTTTTCTTGCTTGAACTGAATTTTCCTGTCAAGTATATAGGACAAGGGACCAATTTAAGAGTAGGATTAATTGAAGAATTAGGCTTAACTGTTCAATTCTCAGATCAGGCATGCCGATAAACAAAAGGAATTATAGAAGCCCATGGGACCCAAGAGGTATAAATCATTGCTGTAAACTTTAGCAGGGAAAAAGAAAAAAAAAAAAAGAAAAAAATCACCTGCCACTCAAGACTAGAGGTATCAATAACTGACATTTATTGAGAATCATATGTCACTGCTTTTAGTTCTCCACAGCTGGTGGGTTAGTGGTCTTCTAAGGGTGATTCTTCATAAGATCCGATGAGGAAACTAAGGGATAATTTTCCCTTGGAAGTGTTACTGTCCAGTGTAGTAATTGCCTTGTCTCTGGATTAAAAACAAATGCTCATAACAAAGTGAAGGGCACTTTGTGCACATACAGTTTCCCAGTGCATTGTAAGACACATGGGTCTCAAAGGTGAAATAGAAATTAAGAGGCTTTGATATCAGAAAAAATTTTTTAAAAAGACTTCTCATAAGATTGAGGGTATACATTTTTTTTTTTTTTAATTTCACAGTCTGGCAAGAGGACAGGACTATTTCACTTTCCATTCTCTGTGAGAAGATAATAAAAAAAAAAAAGTGACGACTCTTCCCAATTTGGTAAAAGTAAGGTGTCCCTGATTAACCTCATCCTAAGAGATGTCCCCTAATTTATTTTAAGTTCAAAGTTCTTACTCTCTGGACAGCTGTCTTCTATTAATGTTTTAATGGTAGACTGAAACTAAGCTAATTGTCCCAGGCTATCTCATCTTCTCTTTTATAAAATAATTATTTTTATGGTCTTTGGCAAATGTTCTTCTATTAGACTCAACATTGCATCATGAGAAAATAAATTTATTTGGTGTAACTGTTGTAGACCCTAGAGTTTGGCTTGATATCTAAACTTTGCATTGGACCAATATCATAACTTCAAATAGCTTATTAATCCATAGAACCCCTTAAAAGTGGGGCACAAGAGAAACAGAAACATTCACTAATTCAGTTCCTGAGGTCCTGAAATAACCTCACTCTTAAACAGAGTGAAAATGATCCAAGCTTCACCTGTTCCAAGAATCCCAACTCTATACAGGCTTTTCAATGAAAATTCCTCTAACAGAGACTGAGTGGAATTAACATCAGAGAAAATGTACTTTTTCCTTTAATTGCTTTGGATTTTTAACTTTGCAAGGATTTAAATTTGGTGATTTAATTTATTCTTGGAAAATTAATAATGGGAATATGTATATTCAGACTTGTTGGAATTTTATTATTGAGTACATTCATACTGCCCTCTGGTCTCATTTCCGAACCTCTGGTGAACTATAATAAGCAAAATGGATGCAGGTAAATTTGGAAGAAAAATAGATTAAGGACTACATTTTTTGTTGAACTATTTGAACCCACTTTGGAAACTTTTAATAACAAATTTCAAACTTCAAGGATGATCCCCAAAGGACATTTAAAATAGCAGGGATTGATATGATGTAATGTCACAAGAATCTCATGAAGAGGTTAATGGACTGTCTAGCTTGACTATTAATCAGGATAGGAACAGCTCTGATTAACCTGATTAAGGCACAGTGGCTGTACCCACAGTATAGAAAATATAGGAAAAGTAATATATGAAGAATATTGGTTTTTTCCACCATCAGTATTATCTTTCTTCCAATTCCTCACCCAACGTTTTCCCTGAAATAAGCTGTGAATGTTGTGGTTGGAGAACATGGGAGAAAGAGCACAGTATATTGCCCCAGCTTATTCTGGGGACACTCCATTTACGGAGAACATTCTAAAAATGTTTATTGATGTAAAGCAGTCAGAATTTTTTCCATCTGCCTTCTAATCATCCAGAACAGTTGATGAAACTCTACTTGGGATTTCTGGAGCACAGGATTCACAGCCAGAGTCACATTTTACAGAAATTACTTACTTATGTTGCTATCATTTGCTTCTAAAAATTAGGTCCCTATCTTACCTACAATGCCTGTCTCAGGACCTGACATGGCTTGACAAATAATGGTACTCAAAAAGCATTTATAAAAATGAACTAGCAGTCTTGCCATTTGCAATGACGTGGATGGAACTGAGTGTATTATGCTAAGCGAAATAAGTCAGACAAATATCATATGATTTCACTCATATATGGAATTTAAGAAACAAAAGAGATGAACATAGGGGAAGTGAACAGGATAAAATAGAGGGAAAAATAGAACAGGATAAAAACAGAGAAGGAGGTAAACCATAAAAGACTCTTAACTATAGAAAACAAACTGAGGGTTGCTGGAGGGGAGGTGGGTGTGTGGATAGGCTAAATGGGTGATGGGTGTTAAGGAGGGCACTTGTGGTGAGCACTGGGTGTTATATGTAAGTGATGAATCACTGGGTTCTACTCCTGAAACCAGTACTACACTGTATGTTAACTAACTTGAATTTAAATAAAAGCTTGAAAGAAAACTTAAAAAAAAAACAAAACACAACATTCATTACATATGTCTAAAGTTCACAAACAGTGCCTTACATTTCTTATGTTTAACTTAGAATATAAAATATAACAGGTACATTCAAAATATATATGCAGAATCAATGAATAGATTAGTAATGATTAATAATATCTTATGAAAAATATATTGTCTGTTTAAAAACAAAACACAATGAAAAAATGTTGGTAGATTCACGTGGAAGATTTATTACCTGCTTTCAGGGGACAAAGGAGGGTCACAGTGTCCTTCTTGCACTGGCTGCTTCTTAAGTGATTTTAATCCAAAATAATCAATATGACAAAATGGCATATTTGGGGGCATGTTTTGCTTCCCTTCAGATCAAAAACTTTATTCAGCTGATATGCATCAGGGAGCAGTTAAAGACCAATACCTTCCTGAGCCAAGCAATACTGGAGTTTTATAGGGTGAGGAGAGGAGAGAAGTGTGTCCTTGTGGTTTGGCTGAGCTGGAACGTCTGTTCATCTCTAATTGCTGTAAAACCTATGGTCGGAAAATATGGAAATCGTTGTGGGGTTCCATGCCTACTATTAGGGATTGTGGATGCAGGTAACTGTCAGAACAACCTTCTGAGAACTGTTTGTGCAAGACTTAAAAATTTTCAAGGTCCAAAGTAAGGGTTGATATTCAGAAAAAAGCAAGGAGCAGGGGGGAAAAAAAAGACAAAAAGTTCTAAGGCACAACGTAAAACCAGTGAAATTGGGAAAACTGTTTTTAATCCTCTTATAGCCACTAGTATCACTCAGTCAATGGTATTCTCCTTTACTACAGTAAGTTTAATAAACTTAGTTTTGCCTGACCAATAGATTTTTCTGATGTTCCTCTGTTGAGTTGAAATTTGACAGCAAAATGCATCAGAAGAGTAAAAAAAAATAGAGGAAGAAATCTGACAACTGGAAAAGGAGGTCACATAAAAAGTGACCTTTTAATGGCATCTTTGAAGTGTTTGGGGGTTAAGAATATGGATATTAATTGAAGATAGTTCATATCAAAAATGTGGCACACGTTGTTTCCCATTGAGGAAAACATGGCACAGACTCAATAAAAAATAAATGAAAGGGATATTACATACAGTTTAACCATTAAAAGGATAAGATAAGGGGCACCTGAGTGGCTCAGTTGGTTAAGCCTCGGACTTCAGCTCAGGTCATGATCCCACGGCTTGTGGGTTGGCTGTGCTGGCAGCTCAGAGCCTGGAACCTGCTTCAGATTCTGTGTCTCATTCTCTCTCTGCCCCTCCTTCCCTTGTGCTATGTTTCTCTCTGTCTCTCAAAAAAAAAATAAATGTAAAAAAAAATTAAAAGGATAAGATAATGCTATGAATCACTTTATGCTCATGCATGCAAAAACTTAGAAAACACAGGCCACTTTAATAATAGCCACAAACTGCCAAAACCCAGTAAGGTGAAATAGACAACCTGTATAGTCTTATAAGCACAACAAGAATTAATTTTTTAATTAAAAAGCTTTTGATAAAAAAAAAAATCTCCAAGCTTAAACTGCTTCATTGGAGAATTGCACCAAAAAAATTAAGAAAGAATTAACACTGATATTAAGCAATCTCAGACAGAAAATAGAAGAGGAGGAAATAGTTTCCAGCCCATTTAGTGAGACTAGTATTACTCTAAGGCCAAAAACAAAAAAACAAAGCACATACACACCAAAGGAAAAATAGACCTACATCTCTCGTAATCTTCTCATTTTTTCTCAACATTTTATTTTCTCAACATAATATTGGCAAATTGGATCAAGTACTATATACAAGTAATAATATACCACAAAATTTAGTCACATAATCAAGTGAGAGTTTTCTAGGTATGCAGAGACTAGGAGAAAATATAGGCAAATCACATGTGAAACCAATGTCTACTATTGAAAACACATAAAGTCTCAACGTCAACAGCAGTAAACAAACACTTCACATAAAAGTGGGCAGAAGATATGAACGAACATTTCACTGAAGTATATAGAGATGGCAAATAAGCACAGAAAATTACTGATTAGGTAACAGAAAATTAAAAGTAAATGAGATATCACTATACATCTATCCGAATGGCTAAAAGAAAAAGTAGGAACAATAACAAATGCCAAATGCCTGCAAGGAAATAGGTAAACTGGATCGTTCTGGAAAAGGCAAAACTGTGGATGCAGTACAGATATTAGAAGTTTCCAGGGAGGTAGGGCTGTGGAGTGACGAACAGGCAGAACACAGAGTGTAATGCCCCCGATTTCGAATCCGAGAGACCACCAAGGAGCCGATACCGATGCAAACGCACAAGGGTTTATTTGCAAGCTCGAGCTTGGGCCCAAGTATACCCGACACAGCGGAGCAGGGACTTGGACCCCTAGGTTAACAGGCGTAGCAGTTTTATAGGGGCCAGTGGCCAATGAGATTGTAACACACACAGAAAGTTGCATAGTCATGTCAGTCCACACGCAGGTGGCCAATTGAATTACAATTTACCCTATAGTAACTGTTTGAACTAGCCTACCACTCTGGTCAGAATTGGCACGCAAGTTTGGTGGGCAAAAGGTGGGGTTTACATTCTTTGGCGGTTAGGGGTTCCATATTCCTATATGAGCCGGTTTCCAGTAAGGATGTGCTCAGCAGCTTGACTAGGGTGGGGGAGTGTCTTAAGCAATAAGTAGGTCATATGGGGGTTATACATGAGATGGTGGATGTAGCACAAAATGGAGTTAGTCTTGCTCTTCTTGTCCAGGGGCAGGGGATTTTTGTTAAATTCCTTGGTTCCCACACAGAGGATTTTTAGGGCAATGAAACTACTCTGTATGACACCATAATGATAGGTACATATCACTACACATTTGTCCAAACCCATAGATTGTATAATACCAAGAATGAATCCTAAGGTAAACTATAGGCTTTCAGTGATTATGATGTGTCAATGTGGATTAATTCTTGTTAAAAAATGTACCATTCTGTTGAGTCATGTAATACTGGGAAAAGCTATGCAAATGTGGGACCAGGAGTACTTGGGAAATCTCTGTATCATCCTCTTAATTTTACTGTGAACACTAAGTCTTAGAAACATATTTTTATATGTGCTAGTATAAAGGGAAATGGTCTACCTGAGTTGTGTGTATAATGCTTAAATAATTAAAATTAAATGATAGTTGCAGATTAGGTTAGAATGCTAGAGTGAGTCTGTTGATTCAGAACCTGAAGGATCTGAGATTTTACCTTTGTTGCAGGACATAAGATCTCTGGACTAGAGACATATGCAATTCATTGCTTATGGCCAAAACAGCAACCCGAATAAACTACCCCAGATCCTCAAGCCCCTGTCCATTCCTTTGGTGCTTTGAGAAGGGCCAAATGTGACCTGCACATGTAGGTACAGGTACAGAAAAGGAATTCTGAAATTACAATCTGATTCTGATCTTATATTAGGACTGCTGGTAAACTGTCCATTCTTTCCTCCGGAAGAAGAATAGAACCTTACCTTTACGCTTGAATGTAAACAACTCATCTTTGACTTTCTTACCCCAAAATGACTTCGGAGAGGAGAAAAGTCTTCCCACTGACCTAAAGGGAAATACTAGTTCTAGCGTTGAAGAATGTTTACTATGCAAACCTCCTTGAAACGATGGTCAGTGCCTTTTGGTCAGAAAGCCCATACAGCGACATGAAAAATGCCTGGAGAATTGCCCACAATGTGAATCAGATTATTAAGAAGCATAAATTCTCTATAGGAGAGTTTGCATTTTAGTTTATTATTTATCCATCCCCATCCTCATTCATCTAATGCAACATTGTTGAGTACATCTTATACTACAGGTATTTTAGGCATTTTGAATGCAATAAAAATGTACATGCCTTTAAGATATCAAGATAATAGTTAGTCATAGTGATAACTAACAAATAATTAGAATATATGAATAAGGGCTATTTTATATAGACACATATATGTAAATACTAAATTCAGTAATCAAAAGGATGCTTAATTTTAAGAAGAGGGGAATGAGAAGAAAAAGATTGAAGGGAAGAACATGACTTATGAGACAGTTACAACAATCTAGTGCTGCCCTAAAGAGTTGCTGAAAAAATAATGGTTGTGAAGAGAAGAGGATGTATTTAAAAGAAAAAAAAAATTAAAGATTATTTGGAAAAACTTCTGTTCAGGCTTCACTGATTGACAGCTGTGGTTGCCTGGAAACGAAGAACATTTAATGAGTATCCATTGTTTGGTAATCAGCCTTGATTGTATTCCAGACACAGTAGAGATGGAGTTGAGCACTCAGGAATAGAAACCCATAATAAGCAGAGGTATCAGATACCCACAATTTATCTCCCTTCTAAGTTAGAAAGAAAGTCTCTGCAGGAGTATTAGAGCCATACAGCAGTGATGGGTGATAAGGAAATTTAGCCACTTAGTATTAGCTTTGCTATTCTTATCAAAATTATTTCTGATAAATTACTACATCAGAAAAAGGTGATTTGGAGAGGTTTAGAGTATTAAAATTTGCTCATGCTTTCTCCAGGTAAACGTATAATAAAATAAGAATGCAAATAGCCTATCAGCTCAGGTTCTTTGCAGAAATAATAGGTAAAACATGAAGAATATATATATATATATATATATATATATGTATATGTATATATATATATGTATATGTATATATATATATGTATATGTATATATATATATGTATATGTATATATATATATATAGGCTCTACATATCTTAGTGTTTATTTACTAAATTAAATAATATTCTTATATATATATTGTATACTCTTCATTAGATTGGTAACCTCTTCTTATTCCTTAGTTTTCACTTATTATTTCATTATGTAAGACACACAATTATTTATAATTATATAGTTTATTAAATGTGGTAATTAATAATTCTTATTAGTAAAATTATTAAATACAAACAGAAATCGTTTTTTAGGCAAAATAGGTAAGGAAATGCAATTAAGAATGAATTTTATTCCTGAGCTTTAGGAACCCTGAAGCAAAAGTGTAAAGGTAGGTTGGATCCAGACTATTAAAACCATAAGTATTTTGTAAGAGAGTTAACACTTTATTCCAAGGGCCCTCTGTCCATTATCCATCTGTCTCACAGATCTAAAGCACAGATCAAGTCCCATCTCACAAAGGTGATGCGAGAGTATATGGATCATGAAATTAAGAAAATAACTTTTTAAATGTCACAAGTTTTTTTTTAATCTAGATAATATGAAGCTTCTTTTTTGTAATATAGTTGATTGATAAGAGAATCACAAAATTATCAGTATGAAAAATAAGCAAAGAATAATGGAGACAAGAAAACATACGAATAATCTTCAAAATATCACCTCCAAATATATGCACACAACTTCATAAACCATACCTCTCACTTTGGGAAATTAGTCCCAATATCCAACATCATCATGCACCAAGACACACATTTCAACATTATTTAGACGGTGGAAATTTAGAAAAAGCTTCAGTATCTGGCAATACAGATATTCTTCAAGACACTTGAGGATACTCTACGTTACAGAGCTATTAAATTGATACTTAAATATGAATACAACCAGGTAACAGAATACACAATGATGGAGAAACAGTACAGATTGAAAACTGCAGTGCAGCAGAGGTCTCTCCACAACACCAGTAAAAATATCTTCCTTCCTTCCTTCCTTCCGTCCTTTTTTCCGTCCTTTTTTTCCTTCCTTCCTTCCTTCCTTCCTTCCTTCCTTCCTTCCTTCCTTCCTTCCTTCCTCTGCTTTCCTCATTCCTTCCTTCCTTTCTTTTTTTCTTTCATTTTATTTTCCTATCTTCCATGATCATGAAAATCTTTCTGAATAAAAGAAATCCATAATTCTGGAAATAAGTTAATACTTACAACTGTTATATAGATTCCATGAAGTTTAAAGAATAATTGTACTGTTCCTGTTTCCAGTACACAGCTTTTCCATGCCTCATAGTACAGATGTCTAGGTTTTCTACTATGTCCTAATTAAGTTCCTAGAGTGAATTTGAAGTTTAATTTTGAGAAGTATTCTCGATTTGGCTGGAAACAACCTTATGATTTACTTTCAAACATGAATACCTTGTCACAATGTCTACCTTAACACATAGGTAACACCTCAGATATTTTGGCAGTAAAATAAATAAAATAAAATAAAATAAAATAAAATAAAATAAAATAAAATAAAACTCTTTGCGAGAGTACATATCTGATCTCTAAAAAAATATAAACCATCCTTTATTGTTCTAGAAGACCTTTGCCATGAACTGACTAAAATCAGTATTAATCAAATATGTATTGAAAAATTAGCTAGCAAAGAGTTCTTTGATAACCATGATGGGGGAGATTATGGTGGGGGGGTAATTTGAAGAGAGAAGAAAGTGTCTAATGTATGACTCAAGGTCCTATATGAAAATATCAATGGTGAATTATATTTACAGGGTATGCAGTCTGAAACCATTTCCCTTCTATGAATATGTAGACTTCCCTGAATTTCAAAAAGGGAGAGATGCGGTTTATAAAGTTGTGCTCATATGTTTGGAGGTGATATTTTTGAAGATTGTTCATAAGTTTTCTTGTCTCCTTTATTCTTGGCTTATTTTTCATACTGGTAATTTTGTGATTCTCTTATCAATAAACTATATTACAAAAATTAAGCTTCATATTGTCTAGATTAATAAAAAAACCTGTGACATTTAAAAAGTTATTTTCTTAATTTCATGATCCATATACTCTCGCATCACCTTTGTGTGATGGGACTTGATCTGTGCTTTTTCCCCTAGTGCTGGCAATAGTATCAGAACAAAATCAATTTTTGTTTTCTCATCTTTTCTGGTGAATTTTTCTTTAACGGCTCCAAAAATATACGAGCTCTGTGACATTAGGCGAGTTGCATTTTGTGTCTCAGTTTCCTCATTTGTAAAATGAAGTGAGAACTCTAACCAAATTGTTGAGATTAATAAATGAAATAAGGCATATCAAAACATGTAACACTGATACACATTACACATTGAGTAAATATTTCCTTCTTCTTCATCAAGAGAATATACTTTAAGGCACAGTCAGTGATTTTCTGGCACTGATCTTGTGCTTAAAACACACCTGAGCCCATCAAATGTAGAGAGGAATGTGAATGCCCCTCATCTGTTTCTCTGCTTCCCTAATCATTAATCTAGGAATATCTTGCTGTTGCCTCTGTCTAGGTTGATGATAATGAATTTTGAAATTGAATCCCCGGAGAGTCTGCTAAGCTAAAGAACTGTCCAAGTTAGACATGGCCCCAGCCTTCAAAAATTTTACATATAATGGTGGTTGGTGACAAGCCTGGAAACAAAAATAATATAATGCAGAATTACATGAGAACTATAATAGAAGTAAAGGAGCAGAGTGGTAAAATGAAAATTGACCCCTTAATACCTTTGAAATGCAAACAAACTGTGTCTCTGGGATGCATTTCTGCTACATTATTTAACTTTAAAATAATGAGCTTAATCAAAACAATTCTCTGGCTCTCGTATCCGAGTTTTCCACAGTAGAGAAGCCTGTCCTAGCATCAAGGACAACTGGTCCCTGAACAGTTCCTCTCAGATGTTGCCTGACTCTCTTCTGTCCTCTAGTGGTAATCTTTAGAATTACTTCACCCTTATTTCAAGATTGAACCATCCTGTGTTCAAAACAATTGTCCCAAATTCTACATGCCAGGGTTAAGAATGTGGAGAATGTGGAAAAGAATCTGTAGGCAAAAAAAAAAACAAAAACAAAAAAAACAAAAAAAAAACAAAAAAAACATAGAAAATTATTTCTTATTCTCCGAAAATATCATAAAAAGTGAATTTTCACCACAGGCTCTTCAAAATTTTTCCTGGGTTATATGTTAGTTTGACTAGTTAGTTACCATGTTAAACTGGAGAAAATGATAATAATTAGAATACGAGTAAAAAGGAATAAAAGAGAAATTTATTGAGCATTTACCGTGTATCAGGGATTGTGTTAAATGCTCCACATACATTATTTCATTTAATTCTCACAAGAAACTAGGAGGTAGATATGAGAGGTATATGGTAAAGTGCTTGAGTTTTAAGGTAGGTAAGTGTCTTGTTCAAGATCACACAGCTAGCCACTAAAATATTTGAGATCTGCCCCAGTTGTCTAACTCTGAAGCCCTTACACTTAACAATCATACTTCTTCTCTGTCAAACATACAATGTGTAAAATTTTTTAGGTAGCAAAGAGTTGTAGTAAGAGCTCAAATGTTATTGTTCCTTTGTCCTGTCTTTTCCTCCAATTGCCATTGCATTTCTCTGTTGTACATCACCATGCTTCTTTATAAAGTGTCTAATAAATGATGCCACTTCTTCAGTTCCCAGACCTAGTTCAGTCTACCTCAGTCTGGCTTCTGGCTCCAAACCGGTCCACTGAAAATACTTTTTTTTTTTTAAATTTTTATTTTTTCAATGTTATTTATTTTTGGGACAGACAGAGACAGAGCATGAACGGGGGAGGGGCAGAGAGAGAGGGAGACACAGAATCAGAAACAGGCTCCAGGCTCTGAGCCATCAGCTCAGAGCCCGACGCGGGGCTCGAACTCACGGACCGCAAGATCGTGACCTGGCTGAAGTCGGACGCTTAACCGACTGCGCCACCCAGGCGCCCCGAAAATACTTTTTTAAGATTACCAATAATCTGTGTCAGGTACCATGAAACAGCAAGGATATATGTAGATTTCCAAAGATCCTACTCAGTCTCTCAAGGGTATGAAACCCAAAAGACTACCCCCTCCTTTTCAGAAATGTTCTTCCTTTAACTGCCATTTGCATTATCTTTCATTTTTTTTTCTCCTTCTTCCTCTTTATCCTCTTTCTCCTTTACTTTCTTTTCCTCTTGGTGTCCATCTTTATCTCAGTAAAGCTTTTGGGTTATTTTGTAGGCTCAGATCCTCTACTTGAACTGCAGGATGAAGGAATATTTTTAGTCTCATTTTTGGCTCTGTGTTCACTCTCCTAGATTAAAAAGTAAAAATGTACTTGTCCACATTACAGCCTAATTTGTATCTCTCTATGAGATCTCTAATCCATCGAAGTAATTGGCATCTCCATTTTAGGGTCTCACATTCATCTACATCTAAATGTATCTTAAATATTTATCTTGGTTTTCCACACCAAATCACAACATCTTTATCCCTTTTTATTACCCCACACTCCCACACTCTGTCTGATCTCAATAATTGCAATGTTTACCTGCTTGACTCTTCAAACTGGAAACCTTGGAACCAAGTGTTATTTCCACATGCTTTTCCCACATCCACAACATCCCATCCTCGGGACTTTTTTTTGTTTTGTTTTGTTTTTGGTCTCTTTGTTTTTCTCCAACTCCCCCTCCAACAGCAGCATATCCCAGGCCACGGATACCATTTTCCATCACTACTACCATAGCCCCTTAATCCTCTCACTTGTTCTATTTTAGCCTAATTCTACATTTAAAAGGACATTCTTGGGGCACCTGGGTAGCTGAGCTTCATGGTACATGAGATCGAATGCCAATTGGTCTCTGGGCTGACACAGAGCCTGCTGGGATTCTCTCTCTCCCTCTCTCTCTCTCTGCCCCTCCCCTGCTCACTCTAAAATAAATAAATAAACCTTTTTTTTAAGACCTTCTTTATATTCGAATATCATTATTTCATTTAGGTACTCAAAACCTTTCCATGGTTTCTGGTTTTACATAGAATAAAACCCAAACCTTGAATCGTCCAACACAATTTGGATTCTACCCACATCCACCTTCTACAAAACTTCAGTCAGTCTGCCCTCCTCTCATATTCTCACACTTATTCCAGTTCTATTTCCAGCCATACTAGGAAGTTCATTCCTGAATCCTCATATCCTGGCTATGGAAAAACAACAACAACAACAACAAAAAACCAAAACAAAACAAAACAAAAAACGCCAGCACCTGATATTGATTGCTGTTTTAGGAATTACACAACACACTTTATGATTTTCCTTTCCCCAGAAAGTGTTGCCTTTCAGCTACCCACATCCAGCCCTTCCTCTGGTTGCTTTGCTATATATTATTTTCTTATGAATTATTAGCTTGTAGTATAATAAATTTGTTGATAATTATGCTACTTTTTTGGTCAGTTTTTTTCCACTAGAATGTAAGCTTCAGGAGAGCCAAGGTTCTTGGTCCACTTTGTTTATTTGTGTGAGCACGCAAAACTGAGTCTTGCATAGAGAAGCCCCGTAATTATTTGATGAATAAATGACAAAACAAATGTGTCATTTGAAGAGACTTATATCATGCCAAGGAAACTATAACATAGACTTTTGGCACACTCATTCAAAAACTGACTCCTCTCGCTCAAATTCTTTATTTTCTCTGAAAATGAATTTAAATTGTTTGGCGTGAGAAATAACATGCCTTGTTTTCTTTGACAAGACACCTGTGACACTTGTTTATTGTTCAACTTTTACCATGCTTTTCAAACATATATTGAAAATAGTTTATAAGGAAAACTCAGATCTGTCTCAGGTTTAAGAAGCTAACTAGACAACACATTAACACATTAATTAACACATTAATTTTCACTAATTTCCACACTATTACGTGAGCATATTCTAAAGACCATAGTGGAAAACATGTTCTTATTATAAAATAAGATTTGCTGGAGCACACATTTTTGTTCATGATTGTAACTCAGTCCTCAAATATGCATGCATTAAATTCATCCAGTTTTACTGTTTGGGAATTATTAAAATACAAAGATTTAATTTTATCATAATGTTTCTTAAAACCCAGCCAACTGCAGGCAGAGGGCAAGATTACTTATGTCTTAGAACCTGTATTTTACTTGATAGCTCAAACATTTTTAAATGGAGCTCCACAAAGTCATTTTATTTTAGCAACTGGGGAATAAAAAGAGGTAATAGAATGGCTTTCCATTATAAGAAGAATAAAATATATGCACAATTTTAGAAGTGAAACATTTTTAAACTCATTCACATATTCTAATATAATTGTCTTATATGTGTTCCAAAGTCAATATAAAATGCATAGTGCTTTTATGTTTTATTCACTTTCTTGTTCCAGGTTAGTTGATTAAAGTTCTTCAAGAGACTTTGGAGAACATAATTGGAAAGTGAATGTACGAGTAAGAAAGTTTTTCCTGAACTCATTATTATTCTGATAGCATTCATTCTTGTCCCTTTAACTTTTTTTTTTTTTTTTACAATATATTTATTTCCAAGCAATTTTCTGGTTTTGTGGTCACTTTAACCCATCATTGTCTTGAGGCCCTTTGTGTAATCTAATCACTTAAAAATGAACACACAGAGTCATCTTAAAAATCACCTCTTAGGGGGCAGAGGGGCTTGACCCCTTTCAGGGAGCCTTCAGGAAGAGGCTTCCTAACACACCGGTCCTTTAGGGCCCCCACTCTGAGCCCCCCCGCCCCCGGCAGGTCAGGCCCTCTCTCCGACCCTGACCACCCCTATCCCCAGGGCTTCCCTCCAGAAACACAGAGCCTGCTGCCTTTGCCTGCTCGCTGACCTGCTAGGCACCTATCCCCACTGACCCTCCCCGTGTACCCAGTCATTTCTTAGCCACTGACTGCATGGCCTGGGGGTGGGAGTGGGGCTTTCAGGGTGACATGTTTACAGCTGGGTAGGACTCAGTAAAGTGGATTTTTTTTCAAAAATTAAAATTAAAATGGGGCACCTGGGTGGTTCAGAAGGTTAAGCACCTGACGTTTGATTTCAGTTCAGGTCATGATCTCCCTGTTGGTAAGATCGAGCCCTACACTGGGCTCTGTGCTAACAGTGGGGAGCCTGCTTGTGATTCTCTCTCTCTCTCTCTCTCTCTCTCTCTGTCCTTTCCCCACTCATGTGTGTGCTTGCTGTCTCTCAAAATAAATAACTAAACTTTAACAATATAAATGAATAAATAAATAAATGTCATCTTCTCTGGCTTTTATGTTAAAAGTAACATTTATTTTGTTTCCCACTATTTTATTATTTTTTTTTAATTTTTTTTCAACGTTTATTTATTTTTTGGGGGACAGAGAGAGACAGAGCATGAACGGGGGAGGGGCAGAGAGAGAGGGAGACACAGAATCAGAAGCAGGCTCCAGGCTCTGAGCCATCAGCCCAAAGCCTGACCCAGAGCCTGACGCGGGGCTCGAACTCACGGACCGCGAGATCGTGACCTGGCTGAAGTCGGACGCTTAACCGACTGCGCCACCCAGGCGCCCTGTTTCCCACTATTTTAAAAGAATTCTTCAGACTAAGGAAATAGAACAATGATTGTCCTCTATTTCTTCAATCATTATTTATATTTTTAAAGTTTTATTGATGTATAATTTTTTATAAAAATCAGAAATCATAAAAATCACAATTAATTTACACAAAGTGACTATACCTGGGTCTCCATCACCCAAATGAAGAAACCAAATACTGTCTTCAACACAGGAATGTTCCCCTGCCCCATGCTGATCCCCATTCCAGTCATTACCTGGGAAAATAAACATTTACATGATTTCTAATGCCATGGATTATATTTATTTTTTTACAACTTTATATGAATTAATTATTCAGTAAAGACTCTTTTTTAATTAGCTTCTTTGCAACACTGTTATGCTGAGACCCATCAATGTCTTTGTGTGCAGTAATAATTTATTTAATTGTGTGATAGTAATTCATTGTATAAATATATCAAAAAACGTTGATGCATGCCCCTTTTGATTGATATTTGAGTTGTTTCTGTCTTCTAGTTGTTGATAATAGTGCAGCCATGAACATTCTTTTAGGTATTTTTAAGTAAAGTTTGAATACATTCATGTTAGGAATATACCTATAAATAGAAATGCTAGATCATAAGACATATAAATACTCACCAGTCGCAGAAACTAAGAGAGTTTTCCAAAGTAACTATCAACTCATGCAGTGTATGCAAGTTCCAATAAATTCGCATGTGAGCCATCAGAAGATATCATGTTTTTTTATGGCCAACTGAATGAGTATGTAATGGTACTTCATTGTAGTTTGAACTTGTTTTCCCTGTTGACCAAGTATTTCAGCACCTTTTCATATGTCTGTTTGCCATTTGGATACTTTCTTCAGTGAAGTGCTTTTATTGAGACCCTTGCCCATTTTTCTATTGGTTTAATTTTATCAATTGGACTGTAGCATTATTTTTTATTCCATATCCATGCCATTCGGTATAAATGGACATATGTGTCTTTATACACATAGATATATATAATTTTTCCACCCTATTCCTTTGTCTTCTCAATGATGAAAAAGAAATTTTTAATTTAAATGAAATCCAACGTTTTTTAAATCTAAGAAAATGATAGCCATCCTTTTCCAGGATTGGCTTCAAGATTTCACATTGCATTTAGTCAGCATTTTGCCTTAGTATGTTCTAGTCTGTGTGTTTCAATTTTTCCTAATTTTTCATGATCTTGATATTTTTAAAGAATATTGGTTATATTTGTTTTAATGTTTATTTTTGAGAGAGAGAGAGAGAGAGAGGGAGGGAGAGCAGGAGGGGAGGAAGGGCAGAGGGAGAGGGATACAGAGGTTCTGAAGCAAGCTCCTGATGTGGGGCTTGAACTCATGAACCTAGGCTCGAATTCAGGAACTCTGAGATCATGACCTCAACCAAAGCCAGACATTTACCAGATTGAGACACCCAGGCGCCCGTAGATATTTTGTAAAGTAGCCCTCAGCTTAGGGTTGACTGATGATTTCTCTCAATCAGACTGTGGTAATAAGTTTTTGAGAAAATGTCATAGAGGTGAGCTGTCCCTCCCCTTTGCATCATGTCAGGGGTTCACAACGGACAACCTGACCTCACTGCTGAACTTAACCTTGATCACTGCTTTCGATGGTGTTTGCCAGGTTATTCTGACTTAGTAATTTCTTTTTTTTCCTTTTTGGAGTGGGGGAAGATTTTTTATTGGTCTTGTAAAATTATTTTAATTTATTGGTTGCTTAGCCTTCCCCACTGCAACCTTGTGTGTCAGCTTACCAGGCTCTGCTTCTTCAATTCCCATGGCTCCATCTGCTTTTCCTTCTTTCTATTTTTCTATTTTTTTTCTATTTTTTTAGCTGAAGTATAACTGGCATATAACATTATATTAAGTTCAGGTGTACAACATACTGATTCGATATTTGTATATGTTGCAAAATGGCCACCACAATAAGTCTAATGAATATCTGTTACCATAAATAGTTTTTCTTGTAATGGGAACTTTTAAGATCTATTCTAAGCAACTTTTTCCTTATCCCTTCTTGTATCATTTTTGCCTTCATTAAAAAGACACATAGCTATCTATGGAGGTAGATATTATCATTATCATTATCCTCATATCACAAATGGGGAAACTGAGGCATGAGGTATAGGTGTTTGACAGGCTGTTCCAATGTAGTTAGTATTTTTTTTTTCTCCTCTACACTCTATTTGTAAGCACTCACTAAGTCCAGCCCATGTTCAAACAGGGGGATTAAGCTAAATATATATCATTTGAATATACTATTTTAAATTCTTCCCAGAAGACTTTTCTGTTTTACCTCATTTATTTATTTATTTATTTAATCATTTCTATCACTATATAATCATCAGTATCTATTTTATTCTTTGGGTTATCATCAAATATGATCAATACTAATTTTGTCTAAAATTTCTCCAGTTTTGGAGTTCTTTTAGTGTGACCCCTCTGTCTTTTTGATGTGTTTCCATTATTAATATAGTATTCCCTTTCCTTTTGGCACTATATAGTGTTGTAGTCTCATGTTTTATTTTTCCTTGCCTTGCCTGGAATCAGCTATTTTCTTAAGGACCTCTGTATTTTTTTTTTTAATTGAAAAATGTGATTTAGAAACCAAGATCTGGGTTGTGCTGATAGCTACCGCTTATAGGTACTCTCAGTAGACAGAGCCAGGAGATACATATACACACACTGACTTATGTGTATTTATTTACATGTGTGCAAGCATCTGTGCATTTTGTCAGCATACATGTATATCATAGTAAACATGAATTTACACTGGCATCTTTGACCTATGTTCCAGCACTGCAGGGTTTGTTAATATACTATTAATTTATGTATTTTTTCAACCCCAGTATAAACAACACCAGTATGTCAAGT
The DNA here is from genome assembly GCF_018350155.1 of Leopardus geoffroyi. Lineage (NCBI taxonomy): Eukaryota > Metazoa > Chordata > Mammalia > Carnivora > Felidae > Leopardus > Leopardus geoffroyi. The sequence continues at coordinate 94,949,154 of NC_059338.1, read as the reverse complement.
AAATGCAGGATTATTAAATTCCCTTTCTGGAATTCATTTTATTTACCTTTCTTGGAGTCATCTGTTCTCTGACTAGTTTGTAGTTTTATGGTTTTGTAGATTAACTGGTTCATTTGGCTTTTTAGGGTAATGATCTCTTGTAACATTTCTACATCTGAACTAGAAATCCTATTATTCTTTTTCTTTATATAGATGATAAAATCATAATAACCATCCACTTTTCTCTTATAGTATACATTTAAGTCTACTCTCTATCACTATCTGTGTCTTAGTTTTAATATGATATAATTTGATAATTATTAAGATAAAATTTTTAGATTATGATTTCTTCTTTGACCATAGGCTATAAATCTACATATTCAAACCCAATCTTAAGAACATTTTCTAGTTATTTTTTAGTTACTTTTAGCATAATTGCAGAGTGAACAGAGAATATATTTGGCATGATTTTAATTGTTTATTTTCTTACAGTTATTGATTCAGTTTATGCGGAATTCTGTGTTTTATGAGCTTGAAAAGAATGTTTACTACATATTTCGGGTACCAAGTTTTGCATATATCAATAAAGAAAATTTTATTAACAACATTGCTAAAGTATTCTTATTTGTACTTATATTTTGTCTGTAGGTTCTGTGTACCTCTTTTTTTAATGTTTATTTATTTGTTTTGAGAGAGAGAGAGAGAGAGGAAGACATGAGCAAGGGAGGGGAAGAGAGAGGGATAGAAAGAATCCCAAGCAGGCTCCATGGCTCCGCCCACAAACTGCAAGATGAAGAGTCAAATGCTTAACTGACTGAGCCACTCATGTGCCCCTGTGCAAACTTCCTTAAGCTAATTAATGTACCACTACTTCTGGTAACATCAAAGTTTAAAAGTTATACCTTGTTTTTATTGAAATAGAGAAAAAGAAAAGGAAAAGTTTTTATCTTTCATGCGTGAATCCAATTTTCTGAAGCTCATATCCTATATTAAAATACTGAGTGATATGTTTATTCTGAAAGATCATTTCTTAAAACCACTTCTACTATGGCTTTGTGTGGTTTTCCCAGACCCATCAACTCCTCTGTTTTTCCCATTTTAAGGTATGTCAGTATTATTCTCTCCATTCCTCCCAGCATTCATATCTGGTACCTTGAATTCTCAACACCCTGTATCCAAGTCAGAAGTAAACATTCACAATCATCATTTACTTTTCAAACATATTTCATTCCTTTACTTTCTTCTGCTGTAGAATGGCAAAGATTCTCTCTTTGACCAAACTCTAACTTAGACTCTTCTGAGCTTTTTTATAACGTGGTTTTGACTTTGGGACTTCTGTGTTTGTCTCTGCATTGTCCAATTTTAGCAAGCATCCTGCTAACCGAGTTTAGCCAGTAGCCCCAATCCTCCTCTATGTGATTACTCTCGATATCTAATTGGGTTCCTCATCACTCTGGTCTGCCTTCAGCAAAAATTGTTGGGGCAATTTAACCATAATGCCCACTTACCTCTTAGTAAATATCCATCTACTTAACTTCACCCTGCTTGTTGGCTATAAATTTCCACTTGCCCATGCTGTATTTGGACTTGAGCCCTGTTCTATATTGAGGTCTTTCTCCTATTGCATTTTTTTTTTTCTAAACAAAATCTGTTTTTACCACATTAACTACTGTTCAGCTATGGTTTTCCTTGGATACTAGTGACAATGAATACAACTAGCACAAATGTTGATAGCATTACTATAGACTGATGATTCACAGTCATGATTCACAGACAAAAAAGAAATGCAGGATGGCACTGTGATTAAAAACTGATCCAGAGATAAAACATTTGAGTTAGTTTTAGTTTGCCCAGTTAGTAGCTACGAGATCTCAGAAGTCAACATTTTTGAGCCCTGATTTCCTGATCTCCAAAATCAGACTAGGAGCAATACTCATTTCACTGAGTTGCCACGAAGTTTAAATGGGTTATTAGTTATAAAGAATCTTGAAACCATTCTTTGAACATACTAAGCACTGTGTCTTAAAATAACCTTTAAATTCCAAAGAAAAGTTCATCCATAAGTGTTATGGTCTGAATGTCTGTGTTCTTCCCCACCCCAATTCAAATTTTTAAATACTAATGCCTAATGTTAGGATTTAGTAGGTGGAGATTTAGGGACATGCTTAAACCATGAGGGTGGAGCCCTCATGAGTGGGATTAGTGCCTGACAAAAGAGGGTCTGGAGAGATCCATAACCTCCTCCACCCTCTGAGCAGGCAGTGAAAAGGCATTAGTTATGAACTAAGAAAAGGCCCTTCACCATACTGGCACATTGACCTTGGGGTTGTCAGACTCCAGAACTGGGAGAAAAAGAGGTTTTCGATTATAAGCCACCAGCTTGAAAGGGCTGTGTCAGTCCATAGTGTATAAGAAAATGAATCTGCTTGTGTAGCTTGGAAGTTTTATTGTTGTTGTTGTTATTGAAGATAATTTCTTTACATTTTGAATATTTTATTTGGCTCATTTTGTTTTGTTAGAATGATGAAGAAATTCTGGGATTTGTCAGTGCTATAAATAAATAGCTTTTATAAAGTGATTACACACAAAAAAATCTCCCTTTATTCAATATTTTCTATTTATATACCATAGTTTTCTCATTTGAATATTTTAAATATGTTTCATATAGAACAATGCTGATGCATATGTGTGAATGTAGAAAAACAATAAAAATACTTTTATTTAAGAAGTCTTTGGAAGCAAAACTGATCATTCTGATATATTCTTGTATGACCAAATGATAAAAATATGTAATATACAAAATACAAAATTATTACACAAACTATATAAATTTGAAATATTTCAGAATCAAACACTGTATTTTTTTTTAATTTTCAAAAAGTATCAGACATTAAAGATATGATCAAATTACTTCCTTTCTTCTCCAGGAGCTAACACCATGGTCAGAAATATTATATTTTAGGGGCACCTGGGTGTCTCACTTGGTTAAGCGTCTGACTTCGGTTCAGGTCGTGGTCTCACAGTTTGGGAGTTCAAGCCCCATGATGGGCTCTGTGCTGACAGCTCAGTGCCTAGAACCTGTTTCTGGTTCTGTGTCTCCCTCTCTCTCTGACCTCCCTCACTCATACTCTTATCTCTCTCTTTGTCAAAAATAAATAAACATTAAAAATATTTAAAAAAAGAAATATTGTATTTTATACTACTTTTTGGTAGATACTGTCTTTTTATTCAGGCTTTATATCCCATTATACAGCTCATAATTTTCTCATTTTTAATTAATATTTCTGAGTTATATCAGCTATTCCATAGGTCAATTTATTTATTATCTTTATAACCCAATGCAAGTTTGGTTAAAAATGTGTTCTAACATATTTCTTTCCTTTTTTTTTTTTTTTTTTTGCTTTTGAAATTATCCATAGATAATCTGAGAGATATTGTGATTTTTTTTTAAATCCTAGATATATAAATAGTCCTCCTAATAAAGTTAAGGATTTGATATCTGGGAATCTGTATTTCCATATATTCTAATTTTCCTTAAAATAATTCTTTCATAAAAAGTCATTTCATTCTTAGGAAAACTTTATGTGTGTAACTGGATTTTCTCTACACACATTTATTTTCATTATTTGGCTCAGATATATTAATATTTCTTATCCTGAGTAACACATTTATTTACAGTTCTCTGCTTATCTAGAAATTTAGCCAAAACGTATCTCAGAAAGCAATGACATTCATAAACTCTGGACTACCTTGAAATACTACCAGAGTATCAACTAATTTTGCTAATGGGGTGCCTGAGATCCAAAATGATATATACAGTTAATGTACTCAATAATGAGATTTATATGAAAATCAGTACATAGTAAGTAGAATAAGTTAACCTTTCAAGAACATTCTAGGATATCCAGTCCTAGGAATATATTTCATGAGATGAAATATTATTAACAGCTAGTTTTTAAGGTATTTCATATAAATATAGTGCTGTTTTTTGTGCTTGAATATCACCTAACAGAGCTAGCCCACACCTAGATGATAACTATAAAACCTGGACAATTACTATTATTTTTTAAATATATATACAGGGGCCTGAGTGACTCAGACAGGTAAAGCATGTGGCTTCAGCTCAGTTCATGATCTCACAGTTTATGAATTTGAGCCCTGCATCAGGCTCTGTGCTGACAGCTCAGAACCTGGAACCTGCTTTGGATTCTGTGTCTCCCTCTCTCTCTGCCCCTCCTGCTCATGCTCTATCTCCCTCTCTCTCTCAAAAATAAACACACATTTAAAAAAATTAAAAATATATATAATATATAAAGTCTGAGGGCTCTATATGGTGAACAAGAGGAGACAAATTTTGGAGGTGGTTTTGATGTCAATACTTTAAAAAAGAGAATTGCCTAATATGAGAAACACATTTCATTGTGTTTAACCTGAAAGCAGGCCACAGTTGATGCATAGAACAACAACAACAACAACAAAAAATCAAAAATGTACTAATTGAAAAAAAGTGTATTGAATGAATTAAATATTAGACTGTATACCACAGAAGAGATGATTCGGAGACAGTAGAATAGTTCTGAAATAATTAATTTAAAGTCAATGCAGAAAAAGGACAAAATAGAAATGTGAAAACAAAAAAAGAGGTTAAGAAGGAAGGTCGATAGGACTTCTGCTTCAGGATTAGTTGCAGGGACATGGTGGTCCTGCTAGAAAAAACAAAAGTCCAGATCAGTTAAAATCTCAGAAAGAGAAAACCTTCCCCTTGGTAAATCCCTTTCTAAGAAAATACCATAGGGAGACTCTGTGTTTCTTTTATATACAAAATCAGAATTGGAGTGGGGAAGAACACAAACATTCAGACCATAACACTTATGGATGAACTTTTCTTTGCAATTTAAAGTTTAAGACACGCTTATATAGTGCTTAGTATGTTCGATGAATGGCTTCAAGATCTTTTACAAATAACAACCCATTCAAACTTCATGGCAACTCAGTGAAATGAGTATTGTTTCTACTCTGATGTACATGTGCTCCTACTCTGTGTACGCGGTGGGGGGAAACCCAGCAAAATAAAAATAAATGGGAAAAAAAGTTATAAAAAGAATTGAAAATTGTTGAAACAATAAATATTTCAGTAAACAGAGGGAGAGAAACCTATTTTATGAGGCCAGTGTAACTAAAATGAATATACCCACGAAGTATAGTACAAAATACACAATATCATTCATAAACATAGACATAAAAACCCTTAATAAAATATTAACATATTGAATCTAACAATTTATTAAAAGTATATATTCTAAAAAAAATACTCCAACTAACTATACACTTGGTGATAAAAGATTGATAATTATGTTCTTCTAAGATCAGGAATGTAGCGAGGATAAAAATTCTCACTATTTCTAGTTAAGTATTGTATTAGAGCAATTACCCAGTGCAAGAAGGTCATAAAAAGAACTAAAAGACATGAAGATAAGGGAAGAAATAAAATTGACTTTATTTACAGTTATGCTTGCTTACATAGGAAAAAATCTGAAAAACTCTACAAAATACAAGTGAATTTAGCACAGTTCAGAAAAAGATCAATACATAAAACCAATTATAGCTTTACATGTTAACCACAAAAAAAGTAAAATTGGGACTTAAAAACATTTCATTCACAGGGCACCTGGGTGGTCAGTTAAGCATCCAACTTCAGCTCAGGGCATGATCCCACAGTTCATGAATTCGAACCCCGCGTTGGGCTTTGCGCTGACAGCTCAGAGCCTGGAGCCTGATTCAGATTCCATGTCTCCCTCTCTCTCTGCCCCTCCCCTGCTCACGCTCTGTCTCTCTCTCCTTCAAAAATAAATAAACATTAAAAAAACCATTCCATTCAGGATAACACCTGAGAAACAAAATTCTTAGCTACAAATTTAATACAAGATTTCCACCATCTCTATGTAAAATAGAAATTATAAAACATTGTAAGAAAACTTTCACAAGATCTAACTGAATGAAGAGATAAGAGATACACCATAATTGGCAGCTTTAATACTGTAAAGATAGTAATTCTCAGATTGAACTACAGATTCGTTGAACTCAAAATCCAAATTCAAGCTGGATCTTCTTCAAGCTGATTTTCTGTGTGTGTCCATTGTTTTATGTTTACTTTTACTTACTTTTTAATAAAGTTTTAAATATCATAATACTTTTATATTTACAGAAAAGCTTCGAGAATATTACAGAAAGTACTCCTATAACTCACACACAGTTTTCTTTATTATTAACATCTTATATTGCTAAAGATTATACTCACCAATGTCAACGAGTGTGTGTGTGTGTGTGTGTGTGTGTGTGTGCGCGCGCGCGCGCACGCGCACGTGTGTGTGTGTTGGGGGCAATCCCACACCATCAAGAAATTATCCAACACCAGCTGGGTGTCCAAAAGTTTACTCAGTTCTGACACTATCTACATGGAGATAGAATCAGATCCCATAGGTTAAGGGGACAGTCTCATAAGACTACCCCTGCCTCTTCACTTCAGGGGCCAATTTCAAGTCCACATTATTACTTGTACTTCTGACAGACTGGATATAAATGAGAGCTTTCACAACTACCTCCTTGGGTTCCATTAATTTGCTAGAGTGGCTCACAGAACTCAGAGAAACATTTTACTTACGAGATAACCAGTTGATTATAAAAGGATATAACTCAGAATATTCAGATGGAGAGATGCATAGGGAAGGTAAGGGAAAGGGGAATGGAACTCTTATTCTGCCTCTGAACTCTTATTCTGCCTCTGCTCCCCAAATTTCCATGTGCTCACTGACTCTGAAGTTCTCCAAATCTGATCCTTTTGGGTTTTTAATGAAGGCTTCATTATATGGGCATAATCAAATCATTGGCCATTGGCAATTCAATCTCAAACCCCTCTCCCCTCACAGGAGCTAAGGGAAGTAGAAATAAACATTCAAACCCTTTATTCATAGCTGGTTCCCCTGGAAACCAGGCCCCATTCTTAGGTGCTTCCCAAAAGTTTCCTTGTTAACATAAACCCAGTAGTGATGAATACGTAACATGACACTCATTTCACCTTTATGGCTCTGAAGAGATTTCAGGAAGTGAGAACAAAAGACCAAATATTATGACAAAATATGTTCCATTGCTCTTATCACTCAGGAAATTCCAAGGCTTTGGGGAGTTGTTAGCCAGGAAACATGGACAAAGATCAAATACATATGAGAAAAATATTTTGGTCATGCAAATAACCAAATACACATTTATTTTACATCACAATAACAATATCACTATAGTACATTTGTCACCAACCAATAATTATTAATGTTAACTAAACTCCACAATATATTTAGATTTTTTGCGACTGTGTTTATTTCTATTTCAGAATTCTATCTATAATGCATTTCATTTAGTCATTTTTCTCTTAGGCTCTATTAGACTTAAGAATGACCCAGGTGTTTCTTGTTTTTGATAACCTGGATGATAATGAGGATTACTAATCAGGTGTTTGTCAGAATGCCCTTTGATTTGAGTTCTGATATTTTTCTCATGTTTAGACATGTGTTAAAGGTTTTGGGGAAAAGATCATAGAAGCAAAGTGTCACTTGACGCTCATCACATCAAGATACTTGCTGACATGACTTAATACTGATGATGTTAAGCTTGATTTACCTGGCTGAGGTACTGTTACATGCTTCCACTATAAGGTTATATGTTTTCTCACTTATTTGGGAAAAGGTCAACGTGCGTAGCCACACTTAGTTGGCAGGGAGTTATGCTGCACCTTTTTGAGGATAATATATTATATATTATATATAATTAGTTATATATATGTAATTATAATATTTGTATAACATACAGCTATATATAATATAATATAATATAATATAATATAATATAATATAATATATAATAGCTATATATATTATATATAATAGTATATAACTTTAAAAAATAAACTGAGAAAAAACACAACAGTCAAGTAGAAGCACAAAACATAGATTCCAGGTTAAAAACAAAAACTTGATTCCAGTGCATGAAGTTCATTATATACTGACAAAAGTTTCAACAAAATAGGAAATAATAACTTAATAATTATATTTAGAGAATACAGATATTTAAAATATATAAAGTAAACATTGGTAATACTGCAAGGAAAAAAATTACAATAGTAGTTTTCAAAAACCCTGTGTCTATGATAACTCAAGCTGATAAGGGTGCAGTAAGCAAATAGAATAATGTAGACAGTAAATAAATATGATCTAATTTCTGTATACATAGTGCCACTAATATATGGAGAATTCACAACGATTTCTAGTATTCACAGAATGTTTACAAAATTGACCATGTATGATAAGACACTGAGCTAGATTCAACTAATTTTCAATCATCATTATTAAGAGCATATTTTCTATCATTGTTAAATAAATAACAAAAGGTGAAGAAAAATTTTATAACTTTTTGTTTGTTTGTTTTTAATTTATTTATTTATTCTGAGAGACAGAGATAGCGCTAGTGGGGGAGGGGCAGAGAGAGAGGGAGACAGATAGTCCCAAGCAGGCTCCACACTGTCAGCACAGAGCCCGATGCAAGGCTTGATCTCACAAACACTGAGATCATGACCTGAGGCGAAACCAAGGGTGAGACACTTAACCAACTGAGCCACCCAGGTGCCCTCCATAACCTTTTCAATATTTTACTTCTTAAATAACTTCCAGCTCAAAGAATCATAATAGAATTTAGAAATATTTAAAGTTTTATAACAAAAACACTACACGTAATGTTACAAACCTTACAAACAATGTTTGTAGCAAAATTCATTACCCTGTTAGACACAATATTAGAGAACAAAAGTGACTGGAAAGTACGGAGATAAACTTTCAACATAATGAGTTACTCAAAGAATAACAGGACAAATGGATAAAAAAGAAGTCTCTCTTTAAAATATTAAGACACATATTAATGAAATGGAAAAGAGAAAAAAAATAGAATCAACAAAGTCAAGTATTTGTTTTCAAAATAAAAAAAAATTAAAAACCTTCAGACTAATCTGTGAAAAAATAAACAGAATTATATTAAAATGGAAATGAAAAAAGGTGAAGTTATAAATGTCAAAAAGGTAAAAAGCAGCAACAACATATGCAAAGCACAAAAATGGAAACTTTAATTCTTTAAAAAAATTTTTAGCATTAATTATAATAAATGAGCCTGAAAGTAAAAATAACAGAGCTTTTGAATCTGCCACTGTTTGACATTCAGTACACAGACTCCTGAAGAAACTTGTCTTAATGACCAGGAATTATCAATGACCTCTTTATTTTTGTCTGTGATTCTCAAAGAAGGACTCTGAAACTGCCATCCACCTATTGGAACTAGCTTTTTATGATGGTAATGTTATTCTTCAAATTACAATGTTGATTTTTTTTTCCTTTTTTTTCACCGTCACCCCTGCAATGTTGAATTTCTTGATGGAAAAATAAGTCCTAGAATCTTAGAATTACAAACTAAAAATTCCTTCCTATCGTTTTGTAATCTGGGTTAACAAAATGATGGGAGAGGAATGCTCTGAAGAGACAAAGAGGATGCCTGGGTGGCTCAGTTGGTTAAATGTCTGACTTTGGCTCAGGTCATGATCTCACAGTTTGCAGGCTTGAGCCCCTTGTTGGCCTTGCAGTGACAGTGCAGGGCCTGCTTGGGATTCTCTCTCTCCCTGACTCGTGCTTTCTTTCTCTGTCAAAATAAATAAATAAACTTAAAAAAAAAGAGGGACACCAAAGAAAACCTTATATTATTTTGTAAACCTTACAATCTCTTTCTAAAAATATGCTTCTCTTGAGTGCAGGCTGCCTGGGTACTGTCTCACTGTCATGGTTAGAAATGTTTATGTGGTCAATAAGATCTCTTTGGAGTTTGTCCTGGTTAGTTTGGACTGTTATAACAAAATGTCATAGACAGGTGGCTTAAATAACAAACATTTATTTCAGGGGTCTGGGAAATCCAAGATCAAAGGAACTGCATATCCAGTGTCTGGAATAGCCTGCTTTCTTGTTCCTTGATGGTCATCTTCTCACTGTATCCTCAGGCAGAGGACAGAGAAAGGATGCAAACTCTTGTGCCTCTTCTTATGAGGGCTCTCACCACATTTAAACGGGCTCCACTGTCATGATCTAACCACCTACCCTAAGGTCTGACCTCCCTACACCATCATATTAGGGGTTAGAACTTCAAGATGTGAAAATTGTGGCCACAGGACCATTCAGCCCACAATAGCGTCTTAGAGTGAGATGGACTCCATCACCACCTGACCTTGTTTGTAGGGGGGTTGGTGAGAAGGGTTCCTAAGACGGAGAAACCACATTTCTAAAAAGTGAGGATGGCTTAATACATAGTAATATATGCATTCTCTTAGCATTTTGTTAGATTTCAGTTATTTGTCGTGTCCATTTAGTACTCCATACAGAAGAGGATAACATTTTCGTTAACTCAGTTTGGGTTTTATGGTGACCATATTTTTTTTTTACTAAAAGTTTTAATCTTTTCTGATCACAAAAGCAATTTACATTAATTATCAAAAATAGAAAAACACAAAGAAAAAATGCATAATCCAAATCTAAAATATTTTATTAATATTTTGGTGTGTACCATTCTCTTTTTCCCCATGTGTGTTGCATTTATGTGTATGTGTATATGCGTAAGCATACGACAAATGCATTAATGGTCACTTTTTGATTATAGAAAATTATAAGCAAAGAATAAAACCAGTTTCTCCTGAAGATTTATATAGACTAAATTGGGTTGAAATGTATTGAGATCAAAATATAATATAGGAAGCAATTCACTTTTATGATATAAATGCCTAAAAGGCACAAATCATCCATCCAGTGATTCTGTCATTCAAACCGATCATTGTTCAAGCAGTCATCCCTCTACTTTTGTCTTCAAACCATTTTCTGTATTGAATAAGGAATATCATGATGTATAAATTATGTGTACACCTACAAACCTGTAGGCGATGCTTTTTTTTTAATAATGTGTCTTCATGTAAGTCTCATAACATTTCATTTAAATTGTTGAAGTTTCTAGGCTGTAATTATCTTAAAACATGAGTTATGCCTCTGTCTTCATTGATTAATCTCTCCCTAAGTTGCAAAAAGGTCTTATGAACACTATTAAGCTAAATTTATGATTTTCTTCCCTTCAAAAAGCAAGGAGTGTGGGGTTGTCCCTCCTCTATGCTTCCATAGCACCTTCTATAATCCTTCATTTTAGCACTTACCTCACTGTGCTATAATTACTTGCTTGCATTTGTCTCTCCCATTAAATAATGATCCCATTAAAGCAACGCCTATTTCTTATTCCACCCCAAATTCCTGGCACCTAGCAAAATTCTTGGCATATGTAGACTTCAGGAAATAATGGTTAAATGAATGAAACCATCAAACCTCTTATATCACTGTCACCCGCTTTAATGGCACAATTTGTATAGCAATGTTGACAGAATGGCCTGCTTTCATTAAGTTATCTTTAGAGATTTCACAGCTGCTGCACACACATTGAGTCATCCTTAGGTTTATCAATCCTTATATAAATTTACAAATCATTAAAGAATTTAACATGGTAATTGTGAGCTACTCAGGTGAATAATACGTTTACAATTACTAATTGATTTCTGATTTGGTCTTTGTCAACATCAAAAGAGAAAGGACCAGTAATCATTTCACAATATATATGTGTATCAAATCATCAGGTTATATACCTTAAATTCACACAGTATTATATGTCAATTATATTCCAATAAAGATGAGGGGAAAAAAAAAAAGACAGGTTAAGAAAAAAGAAATAGGACCTGAACATTTTTGCAGGACATCCAGAAAATCACACTGGACCTTCTGTATTGAAATTCAGAAAATCTCTACATTTAGAAAACTGTTATGGAATAGAATGGTCGCTAATATCTGGAGAATCTCTGTCCTGTAGAAAAAGTTAAACAACTTGTTTTATTCTAAAGTACATTAATTGATTTAATTAGCATGTTTAAAAAAGCACTGTCTGTACAAGTCATGCTAATTAAGAACTAAAACAGTGATATGTACAGAATTGTATTAACACATTTAAGTATTTTAAGTAATTATTGGCTTCATCCACCAGTACCAATGCTCAGAGCATTTTTAAACACTCTACTATCAGACTGTGTATTATATTCTATTGGTTACCTACAATGGCGACAACTTGATTCTTGATGCTAAGAATTATAATAGTGTATATTTTTTTTATCTTAAGGAACACAGCTAAACTTAACAATAGTCTAGAGATAGCCCGCAGCATTTTAGGACTATGTATGCTGAAAATGTGTGTGATTTTTCAAAATCTGGAAAGGCTTGGCCCTGAGGGTGTTTTATGATGACATTTTGTGAGAGGCTGGCCAGAGGTAAATCAGGTGCTTAAAGTTAGTGAAAGCATTTCAGCTCTAGAGTTCAAGTTTGAAAATGTAGCTGAGCTAAATGTATAGAATGAAACTATGTAAGTTTCATGTGAGTCAACTTCAGGCTTAATTTAAAATCATCAACATTGGGGGCGCCTGGGTGGCGCAGTCGGTTAAGCGTCCGACTTCAGCCAGGTCACAATCTCGCGGTCTGTGAGTTAGAGCCCCGCGTCGGGCTCTGGGCTGATGGCTCAGAGCCTGGAGCCTGTTTCCGATTCTGTGTCTCCCTCTCTCTCTGCCCCTCCCCCGTTCATGCTCTGTCTCTCTCTGTCCCAAAAAAAAATAAATAAACGTTGAAAAAAAAATTAAAAAAAATAAAAAATAAATAAATAAATAAAATCATCAACATTGAATCAGATGAAGCAACCAAAACTAGGAAAGCAAAAATAATACATAATTTTCAAAGTTAGATAGGTTTGGTGGTGGCTATTGAAACTCCGGGGAATAATTCATTTTACTACTGCCCTCTGTAGCTTGGAATATGTGAAAGAAGAAACCCAGCCTGAGGAATGTTTTGGAAGGAGCTGGCCAAAGTGAACTCTAAGCTAACTGCAAACGTTAATAGCAAAGTATGTCAGTAAAGATAGAGACCGCCCTGCAACTCCTCAGAGTCAAACTCATAAATTTAAATGCAAGATTGATATATTTATTTGAATGCTATATAAACATTCCAAACATTTTTGCCTTCAAAATCCTCAGTTTTCCCTATCCTAGTTAAAAATACCAAAATCTGCTGTGTCTCTCAAACCAGAGATTTAGGAATCATCCTTGATTCCTCTGTCTCATTCAATTCCACATCCAGCTCCTGTCACTGCTATCTATAAAACATGTCTGAAACACATCATCTTCTCTCAGATTCATGGCCTTTAGTCTAGCCACCTGCATCATCTGACCTAGACCACCCAGATGGTCTCCTACATGGTCTCTCTGCTTCCATCTTGAATCCCGTCCATCTTTTCTCCAAAGGAAAGCCAGAATAATTTGCACTAGCATAGATCTGCTTCTCTCTCTTCCCTGCTTAAACCAGTTGGATATCTTCCAAATGAAATTTGAATAAAATCCATACTCTGTGTGACCTGGCTCTTATCTCTGAAAAATTTGTTTTCTGATATTTCTCTCTCATCAACAATAATATGTTTAAAAACATTATTTTTTAATTCTCAAGTTAGTTAGCATACAGTGTAGTCTTGGCTTCGGGAGTAGAACCCAGTGATTCATCACTTACATATAACACCCAGTGCTCATCCCAACAAGTGCCCTCCTTAGTGCCCATCACCCATTTCCCCCACCCCCCACCCGTCAACCCTCAGTTTGTTCTCTGTATTTAAGAGTCTCTTATGGTTTGCCTCCCTCTGTTTTTATCTTATTTTTCTTTCCCTTTCCCTAGGGTCATCTGTTAAGTTTCTCAGATTCCTCATATGAGTAAAATCATATGATATCTGCCTTTCTCGGACTGACTTATTTCTCTTAGCATAATACTCTTCAGTTCCATCCACGTTATTGCAAAAGTCAAGATTTCATTCTTTTTCATCACCAAGTAGTATTTCATTGCATATATATACCACATCTTCTTCATCCACTCATCAGTTGGTGAATATTTGCACTCTTTCCATACTTTTGCTAGTATTGAGAGTGCTGCTATAAATATTGGGGTGCGTGTGCCCTTCAAATCAGCATTTTTGTATCCTTTGATAAATTCCTAGTAGTGTGATTGCTAGGTCATAGGGGTGTCTACTTTTGATTTTTTGAGGAACCTCCACAGTTTTCCAGAGTGGCTGCACCAATTTGCATTCCCACCAGCAGTGCAAGAAGGTTCTCCACATCTCCATTTCTCCACATCCTCACCAATAGCTGTTGTTTTGCTGGGTTGTTAATTTTAGCCATTCTGACCAGTGTGAGGTGGTATCTCATTGGGGTTTTGATTTGTATTTCCCTGATAATGAGTGATGTTGAGCATCTTTTCATGTGTCTGTTTGCCATCAGGATGTCTTCTTTGAAAAAGTGTATGTTCATGTCTTCTCATTTCTTCACTATATTATTGCTTTCTGGGTGTTGAGATTGGTAAATTCTTCATAGATTCTTGATACTAACCCTTTATCTGATATGTCATTTGCAAATATCTTCTCCTATTATGTCATTTGCCTTTTAGTTTTATTGATTGTTTCCTTTGCTGTGCAGAAGCTTTTTATCTTGATGAGATCCTAAGGTCAAAGAGGTTACTGCCTGTTTTCTCCTGTAGGATTTTGATGGTTTTCTGTCTCACATTTAGGTCTTGCATCTATTTTGAATTTATGTTTTTGTGTGGTGTAAAAAAGTGGTCCAGTTTCATTCTTCTGCATGTTGCTGTCCACTTTTCTCAGCACCATTTGTGAAAAAGACTGTCTTTTTTCCATTGGATACTCTTTCCTGCTTTGTCAAAGATTAGTTGGCCATGTATTTGTGGGTCCATTTCTGGGTTCTCTATTCTATTCCATTGATCTTGTGTCTGTTTTTGTGCCAATACAATACTTTCTTGATGGTTATAGCTTTGTAATACAGGTGAAAGTCTGGGATTGTGATGCTTCCAGCTTTGGTTTTCTCTTTCAACATTACTTTTGCTCTTCAGGGATTTTTGTGGTCCATACAAATTTTAGGATCGTTTATTCTATCTCTGTGAAGAGTGTTGGTGCTATTTTGATAGGGATTTCATTGAATGTGTAGATTTCTTTGGGTAGTATTGACTTTTAACAATATTTGTTCTTCCAATCCATGAGCATGGGATGTTTTTCCATTTCTTTGCATCGTCTTCAATTTCTTTCATAAGATTTCCATAGTTTTGAGCATACAGATCTTTCACCTCTTTGGTTAAGTTTATTCCAGGAGAGTTGGAGCATTTGTTGGTATGAGAAAAAAAAACATTCATTTGGTGGTAGAGATATCCCATAGGTAGAGTAAGAATTATTTTATAAACACACACACACACACACACACACACACACACACCACAAGTCTGATTATAAACTAGGTCAAAAAGAAATTATAAATAGAAGTTAAAGACAGTTTTGAGCAGTGGCAAAATCCTTGGTCTTCCTACACCATATGACCAACTTAACAATCTGAATGGCCCAATATTCAATTTAATGGAGTAGTGAAGTCATTAATGTTTATTATGACAATGTATAGAATCCCACTGTTTTATATTAGGATACAGAAAAAAAGAGAAAATTTTCCTGTTGATTTATAAATACTTTAAAAATTAAAGCACTGTCACCAAGAATCAAATTAATTCAAAGAAATTAGCATTTCTAATTTGTTGTTATTGTTATAATGTCCATTCATTAGGAAACCTAATAAGGTCTTTTATTTAAAAATGTTTATTTATTTATTTTAGGAGAGAGAATGTGTGTGCATGCATGCACAAGCAGAGAGAGAAGGAAAGACAGAATCCCAAGCAGACTCCAAAGAGTGAGCACAGAGCCCAAAGCAGGGCTCGATCCCACAAACTGTGAGATCATGACCTGGGCCAAAATCAAGAGTCAGATGCTCAACCAACTGAGCCACCCAGGTGCCCCCCTAATAAGGTCTTTTTATTAAATTTTACTTACTCTATATTGCATTGAAATCTATACCATAAATGGTATAGATATAGCATAGCAAATACATGGTATAGATTTAGCATAGCAAACCAAATAACAGGTTTCAAATAAATAATCCAAATCAGACATTTAAAAGTAAACTGGTGAAGAGGCAGTAAGGAATCTACTCCTGAAATCATTGTTGCACTATATGCTAACTAAATTGGATGTAAATTTTTAAACAATTAATTAATTAAAAAACAAACAAAAAACAACAAAAAAGTAAACTGGTGAATAGAATAAATGTCAAGAAAGCATATACAATATCTCTATCACTTCATCCCCAGAAACATAAGTCTTCAGTTGATACATTTTACTGATTCTGCAAAGTAGTTCTTTTTTAAAGCCTCCCCTCAGTGAGCAGTGGATTTAATAGGAATTCTCCTTCCATGATGTATAACTTTACAAAGCAGGAAGTGAAGCTGTGTCCTGAGGAGGCAATCCTGTGGTCAAAGATGAGGATTTGGGGCAAAGAAACATAAAAAGGTGTGAATCCACTATCTAAAAACAATAACAATTACTGCAACACAATTAAGAATATTTCCAGTGTGTTTTGAAAAGACTTCCAAGAAGAATTGCCTCATTAGAAGGTGAATGAAAGATGTGTCTGTCTAAATTCTGGCTTTCAAAAAAGTCATTCTCTTTCTCCAGAGTGTCTCTTTTCTTCAAAGATCAATCACCACCTGGCCATATTATTGCCAAGTTGATGAATTACGGAAGTTTTCTTTCCTGACACCTTTGGCTGATACTGTGTGAAGAGAGATATCCCAGGGGTAGAGAACAAGCTACAAATGAGACAACCAGGGTTTAACATTTTAGTAGAAATAACAGATATGCAAGCAAATAATTTGAATAAACTAATATAGCCAATATTTATTAGAGTTTATCATTTGAACAAAATGGAAATCTGCCTAACTGCCAAAAATCTAATTGATTGATAATTCTCCCTTCTGCAGCTAATTCAAGAAAATCACACTCCCAATTTGAGTTTGTTAAAGAATATATTTTTATTTTTATGAACCTTGGTATTTATAATTGCCCTCTGCTTTTCAGTTTTACTTCTCTATATACCATGAGCATCACTAAGTAAAAATTGCTGGAAGATATGTAATGCTAATGCTCGTCACTGAGGAGATGGAGAACTACATGGGTTGACAAGTCCTTAATTATATTGATGAATAAAATAAACAACTTTTTAAACTAATTAATTTTGCTTTTATGTTACAGAAAGTAATTCTAACTTTTGTTACATTTACTCTAATGCCCAGGGCATTTGGCATAGCTAAAAATAAAGAATGTATCGTTGCTGATCAGAATGATTTAGAGAATGTTTAATTAGACAACTTGTTGCAAAAATACTTAATGAGTTCTCATGTGAAGTGGAAATCCTAAGTATCTTCCCCTTCTGCCTTAACTCAGACTTGATTAGTAGCTCTGGGGTAATTATGATTCAAAGCACTAAAGTGAGGATATTGGAAAGAGGTGCATTTTAGATTGCAACTAATAAGAAATTATATATGATAAAAAATTTAAATATAATGTATTAGGAATATTGCAGTTTGGCCAAACAATGCAAGTAGACTTGAACTATATTAATTATTACTATATTTTCTTTTGATTTTGGAAAATATTTGATTAATATAGTACTTATAGTTACTTTTAGTGGATATCAAATGCCAGTTTATTTGATGTAATTTATAAATAGATACAAATATACAACTTATAGTGTATATCTACTAACTAAAAATACTTTCCCCCTTTATGTACGTGGCATAACTACATCTACTTCTCAAGGTCTGATTATCAAAGGCCTGTCATGCCAATGAATGAATTCCTACCTCCAATTTTCAGTTTTCTCCAACACCCCTAATTAAAACCTGCAATTCCATTTTGTGTTTACTGCTATTATTGTTCCATGAGGTGTTTTTAGAACATGACTCCCTAAGTTATCTTCAAAATGTCCACTATATGGGAGTATGTATTTTTTTCTTCAGAAATTATATACAATCCCTGAAAAGTGATAAAAATAATTATTAAGTTTAATTAAGAACCTCTATCCTAGATTGTGTGACTTGCCAGAGGACAGGGGTCTTGAATTTTAATTATTAGTTTTAGATATGAAATAACTACAAATGTATGCATAAGTAGTATTCACATTTTAAAGAACAAGATGAATAGTCAGTGCCTAACAGCTGAAGAAATGTAGCCATAATACAATTTTTCTTTATCTTCTTTGAAATTTCATCTAAATATTAAACCCTTTCTCTGTATTTCCCACATCTCTTGGCTTTTGTATTTTCTTTCTCTTTTCACTTATGCTTTGTTCTATTTTTTTCCACATCTATCACTAATTCTAGCTTCACCTCTGTCTAATCTCCCATAAAAACTGCGGCAACACAACATACATTTGGGCTTTCAGATTGCCATCAGACTCATCAGACACAATTAGGTTTTGATCTAATGCTACATTTATGTAGCTTTACAGATGGCTACAAGTCAGGATTTACAGCAGGCACATACCCTTCATCTCATCAGGAGATCCAAAAGCTAAATAGGTACAGAGTGTCTTTGTACACAGACTGTGTACAAAACAAATGAAGCAAGCATAATATCCAAATGATGTTTTTTTTTTTTTCCAGAAAGAATTCACATTAGCGTTTGTTGGTCACCTAGGCATTATTCTGTATAATCCTAGATCACCTGAATCCGATCAGAAATTGATCGGATTTGAGCCAGGTAGTTAAATCCTTGAGAGGATGGGTCTATTTATGTTTACTGTTATTCTTAGGATTTATTTCCTTGGTGTTCTGCTCTCCTTAGTGTTCCTTACCTCCCATGATCAGTATAATTATGGATCTCACTTGGTTGTATGTTGTTCCTGTTAGTTCTTACTAAGTGTGTTTTATTTAAGTTCACTGGAATGTTATCTGTAGAAATCTGTGTATGCTGTTTTGTCAAAATAGCATTTATATTAACTTTTACATATTATCTGTAAGCATGAACAAAGTATGATCCCTCAAAAACAGACTTAATAGAGATAATTCTACAGTGGATACTATACATCTATGGAACAGGTTTTTGACACTAATTTCTCAAAGGAGATTTTTTCTTTTCTTCTTCAGCATCAAGCATCTATGAGTTTTAATGAAATTTCCCAAGAAATATGATACTTAAACGAATCAGACACTTGAACACAGGGATCTGACTTGAAGAGATTCTATTAGTAGATGAACAGAATCATAATGTCATATGGAGGGAAGTGGACCCAGAAGGAATTACCTGGGTGCCTTTAATAATGGGTGGCAACAGAGACATTAACTAGCTTCTGCTGCTTAGAAGATAATAAAATAGAAAGGTGCCCGAGTGAAGTTCTACTTCCTCAACTGGTTTCCTTGTCTTGTGCTAGCATGAAGCTTAGAGTTCAAGTTGGTCTGGTTATTCTTGTTTTTAAATACACAGCAAATGGTCTTATTAAACATATGTAGTATATAATATGTAATGTCTGTATGTAAGTATGTAAGTATATAATATCAGCAATTTGTAAAAGTAGAAATATAAAATTCAAGGAGTGTTTTTGTTGTGAATTAACCTGGGCAACTATCACTAGGATATTAATATTAGTTCTTCATGATTTCAGTTGTTTATTTCCTCATATGTGAGACACTAACTGCCTAGGGTAATAAATTTGTGGAACTATGAGCCACAGCTGTATTACTGCCACTCAGTGATTGGTTCTTTTTATCTCACCAAACATGTAATTTCCATATGGAGTCCCTTCTTGTCTATCATGACATAAATGTAAAATTTTACATATACTATCTTTTAAACCTTGTGTGTTAACACACTAGGAGTATAAAATATGGCAATAATTTTAGCAGTTGGTCAGTCTTATAGGTAGCCATCTCTGTAAGGTCTTGTTTTTCCTTTCATTATTCCCATATTCTGTTTTCCTGTTATACTAAATTTCCTCTTTTCTGACAGTAGATAATACAAATATGAAACAACTATTTTTAGTCTGAGTTGCTTGTAGCCTCAAGCAAATGTCTGTACCTTGTTGAACTATTAAATAACTAGAAAGATTATATGGAAAATTATTTGGTTTCCTTTTTTATTAGTTTAGTTTAGTTTTGTTTTGTTTTCCTTCTTAGAATATGGTGGGTTTATCAACATAATTATTAACAAGATAATTTGCCTAGCCTCAGATTACTGTCTATCCATTTCTAAAATGCTCCAGAAAAAGCTGTTGAACAAATAAAACTGAGTTTATTAAAATGTGGATGTAAAGGAGATGTCCCAGGGTTTTATACCTAAGATTGTGATTTTACGGTGAAATTTGCAAACGAGAGAGCTGATTGGAATTGGGCATAGTTTAGTGCATAATAATTCTGGATTGCTGTACACAGTAAGGTGTGGTTCTTAAGAAGTCTTGATAAGCCATCTGTTATTTTTGATAAATAAACTAATTTAGTTGGTCCATTATCTTACAGGAGCAAATATTACTGAGAGCAAGACACTCAGCCATATTTGTCTGTTGTCAGTACTATTTTAGCACGGGATGAGGAAATCATACCTGTTTCTAGTATTATGTAGCATAAGGAAAAGAAAGTATGTTTGGACTCAGTATTTATTGGATAAGATTGTTGTGATGCATCAGCACTAAGGACTTTCATTTTCTTTGCCCTTGCTTCAAGGAGCCAACAGAAAGAACCTACTTTACGTTTTAACCTTCTGATTTGTTTTTCTCTGTCCAGTTATAAAAATTATTCTAAAAACCCATCTACTCAGAATTCTCACCTAATTAACCCAATTAAAATCATAATTCTCCTACTGAGTTTTCCCTTAGCATTTACCCATGCAGTTCATACTGCATTATTTTGTTCATATTTAGCTCTGCTCAAGTAAATTACATGAACTCTCTGAC
The DNA here is from genome assembly GCF_018350155.1 of Leopardus geoffroyi. Classification (NCBI taxonomy): domain Eukaryota; kingdom Metazoa; phylum Chordata; class Mammalia; order Carnivora; family Felidae; genus Leopardus; species Leopardus geoffroyi. The sequence goes on along the minus strand of NC_059338.1, from coordinate 94,928,159 downwards.
ACACAGGCCAGTTTTCACATCACTGCATAATTTCATTCAGTTCCAGTGGTCCTGACAGTGTCTTATTATGCCTTCATTTAGGTTCCTTCAGCAACTATTTGCCTCATGCATATTATATGTCTGTTGTAATTTTGCATATACATTTGGCTCCCCTCAGAGAAAGAATAGAGAATTTACACACAAATGCCAGAATTATCCATGTTGTATCCTGAAACAGAGACTATTTATGTCCACAGTTGTCAACACAGAAAGTGTTTCCAAGATTTTAGTTACAATAACCGAAAAGAGCATAAGATGAGCATTACTCCATTTAACTACTTTTTTCTTCAAAGTAAGATACATAATTTTTACTGTCTGGAATTAAGTTTGTTTTTTCTTATTTTCCAACTTTTCTTAAAGAAGAAAACCTTATAAGTGATTGTATTTTCAAAACTCACTAAAAACTTCTTTGTTTGTTAAAATAAATTATTGTTTTTAAAGAGATATTAAAATTAGCCCTATGTTTTATATTTTGATTTTCAGAAAACAAGTAGTATCTGACCTACATTTTCCTTTGTTCTCATCCCCCTCCATACCTGTATGTTTACTGTAGAAACAATAAAGTTTTGGGGATTTTTCTTTTTCAATTAGTGGCTTGCTCTGCACTTGGATAATAGTTTTAGAAGTAGAGTTGTGATACATTTATTTTTTCTTTATTAAAAGTCCAAATTATATTTATCTGTATTCCTAGGACTTTGTTTGGGTTTTCTGTTTCCTGTGAAATAGTGGCTACCAATGGAAAAAGAAAATTTCCACATGTGTCCTGATTTATTATATGTGGATCAAAATTGATTTTTTTTATTTATAGGCTTAAGTGTTATTTGTTAAAGTTTAATTTGTAACTAAAACTAATAGTAGTACATACTTGATCATGACAGCAAAATTATTAGAAATGCTTATAAATACTTGTTAAGGAAAAAAACCAAAATTGTACTGGACGTGCATCTCTCATAGAGATGGTTGGTGATTTAAAACAAAAATGAGTTTAGGGGCGCTTGGGTGGCTCAGTTGGTTGAGCGTCCGTCTTCAGCTCAGGTCATGATCTCGTGGTCTGTGAGTTCGAGCCCTGCGTCGGGCTCTGTGCTGACAGCTCAGAGCCTGGAACCTGCTTCAGATTCTGTGTTTCCCTCTCTCTCTGCCTCTCCCCTGCTCATGCTCTGTCTCTCTGTCTCTCAAAAATAAATAAACATTAAAAAATTTTAAAAAAATAAATCAAACAAAAATGAGTTTAAATATCTATTGGTAAATATAGTTTCTTTTAAAACTGCCAAGAAAACTTTTTGAGTATAGTTGATACATGATATTATATCCATTTCAGGTATGCAACATAGTGATCAACATTTCTATATGTTATGTTATGAATCATATGAAAATCTTTTTAAATTCCAGTATATTTAACACACAGTGTTGTGTTAGCTTCAGATGTACAATATAGCAATTCAGCAATGCCATATCTTAGTCCTCGTCAAGAGAAGTGTACTCTTAATCCCCTGCACATATTTCACCCATCACCCCAACCACCTATCTCTAGTAAGCCTCTGTTTTTCTGTATATTTAAAAGTCTGTGTTTTGTTTTTTTTTTTTCTTTGCTCATTTGTTTCTTGAATTCCCCATATGAGTAAAATCATATGGTGTTTTTCTTACTCTGCCTGGCTAATTTCACTTAGCATTATGCTCTCTAGATCCACCCATGATGTTGCAAATGGCAAGATTTCATTTTTTTTTTATCACCGAGTAATATTCCATTGTATATGTACCACATCTTCTTTAACATTTGTCTATCAATAGGCATTAGGCTGCTTCCATGATTGGCTATTGTAAATAATACTGCAATAAACATAAGAGCGCATATATCCCTTCAAATTAATGTTTTTGTATTCTTTGGGTAAATGTCCAGTAACACGATTACTGAATCATAGGGTAGTTCTCCTTTTAATTTTTTAAGTATATTTATTTATTTTGAGAGAGAGAGAAAGAGCACAAACAGGGGACGGGCAGAAAGTACGAGAGACAGAACCTGCAGTCGACTCCACCCCATCAGCACAGAGCCCAATGTGGGGCTCAAACTCACAAACTGTGAGATTATGATCTGAGCTAAGATCAGGATTTAGACACTTAAACAACTGTGCCACCCAGGCACCCCTGTTTTTAATTTTTTGAATATCCTCCATACTGTCTTCCACAGTGGCTTCGCCACCAACAATGCACAAGGGTTCCTTTTTCTCTACATCCTCGCCAACACTTGTTGCTTCTTGTGTTTTTGATTTTAGCCATTCTGACAGGTGTGAGGTGATATCCTGTTGTGGTTTTGAGTTGCCTTTCTCTGATCATTAGTGAGGTTGAGCATTTTTTCATGTGTCTGTTGACCATCTGTATGTCTTCTCTGGAAAAATGTGTGTTCATGTCTTCTGCCCATTTTAGATTATTTATATTTTTGGTGTTGAGTCATATGAGTTCTTTATATATTTTGGATATTAACCCTTTATCTGATATATCATTTGCAAATATCTTCTCCCATTCAGTAGGTTGTCTTTTAGTTTTGTTAATTGTTTCCTCTGCTGTGCAGAAGCTTGCTATTTTGATGTGGCCTCACTTGTTTATTTTTGCTTTTCTTCCCTTGCCTCAGGAGACATATCTAGAAAGATGTTGCAATGGCTGATATCAGAGAGACAATGCCTGTGTTCTCTTCTAGGTTTTTTGTGGTTTCAGGTCTCACATATAGGTCTTTAATCCATTTTCAGTTTATTTTGTGTATGGTGAAAGAAAGTGGTCCAGTTTCATTCTTTTGCATGTAGCTGTCCAGTTTTCCCAACACTTTTCTTGAAGTGACTATTTTGCATATTCTTTCCTCCTTTGTTGAAGATTAACTGACCATACAATTGTGGGTTTTTTCCCTGGGCTTTGTATTCTGTTCCATTTAGATATGTCTATTTTTGTGCCAGTACCATACTGTTTTGTTTACTACAGCTTTATAATATAACTTGAAGTCTGGAATTGTGATGCGACCAATGATCCCTACCAAAATACTGACAGAATTTTAAATATAACTAGAACAAATGATTCTTAAATTTGTATGGAACCACAAAGACCCCAAAGCCAAAGTGCAGTGCAAGTCTAACAAAGCCTCACTCAATCTGGTGAGGAGCTCTGGAATAGATATAGATGATGACATAGATATAGATATAGATATAGATATAGATATAGATATAGATATATAGATATAGGTATAGGTATAGATATAGACATAGACATAGACATAGACATAGACATAGACATAGACATAGACATAGACATAGACAGATATAGATATCTTCAGCATTCTATCCAGGTCTAAAATACTGGACAATTCAATCCTCCTTGTTCAAAGGATGCAAATTACTCCACTTTGACAACTCTCCAGAACTGAATCAGCTCTCAAAGGCCTGAATGGCCATGAAGGAAGTTATCTGCTGCCTCACTTCCTACACCTGAGCACAAATACTTCTTTAAACTGGGAATTTAGCAGACCTCTGTGTCTACTGAAGTTCACTTTGGGGCTTGTCATATCTTCCTCTCCAAATTTAGGAAACGCTTCCTCCAAGACTCTGGTGTCTCCTTTTTTCTGAGAAGAAAAAGACAAGAGGAACCTTAGTGAGTAAAAAACAAACAAACAAAAAAACTGTATTCTTGTCCCCTGTAGTTTGTTTCTAGGCCCCAATCAATCTTCATCATTCAACTCTCCCATCAATCATTTTAGATTCCACTTACCCCAGCTAGCTTATCTGGTGACCTAATTCGGACTTTCATACCTAAGGAGTTGAGTCTTAGGTTGTCATGTACTTCTATGACTGGGATTGCTAAATTTGTTCATTTCCCACCAAGGGAGTACCCAGATGCATCCAAGTGAAAAGCCTAGGATCCACACACATTACTTTCTGTTTCCATCATACAGGAGGCTCTTGATGATGAGTTTCTTCTGCCAAGATGACAACTTCTCTTTTTGCCTGCTAGTCCCGGAACAGAAGGAGCCCAAAGCACACAGGCATCAGCCACACCTTATCAATTAATGGAATTCTTACTATGTACCTTGGAAAAAGCATGGCTCCTTTGCACACCAGAAGCTGCCGAGTCCATGGTTGTGAAATGGGTGGCAAAGTAATTCCTAATGGTCCATTAAGAGTGGTGGTAAATGCTGCCATGGCTACATCTACCCCTTTGCATTTGAAACCATGTTTTGTTTGTATTTAGGACATAGCATAATATAAATGTCTTTGATTCAATTACATACTGCTTCCTGCAGAATGGTTTTCCATCTTTGCAGAATATTGTTTCAATGGTAGAACTTCAGCTGCCCCTTTAGCAGGCAGTTCCATCTTTCTACTAAGATAGTAGCTGCTGAATAGTGTAGTAAGTGTTGTGATCAGTCAAGTTCATGATCATGGTTGTACTCCCATACCTCACTTGTGTTAAGTGGATTTTTTGGTCTGATGCAAGGTTATGTAGGAATCCATGTGAGTGGAGCACATATTCCTATGAGAACAAATAAATCATTGGATTTGTGGAGACTTTCTAATTCTTTCCACACAAATTTGCATAACTCTATTGTTTTTATTTTTTGAAGGTTGTTTATTTATTTATTTTGAGAGAGAAGGTGCGAGCATGGGAGGGGAAGAGAGAGAGGGAGAGAGAGAATCCCAAGCAGGTGCCACACTGTCAGCACAGAGCCCAATGCGGGGCTTGAACTCACAAACCATGAGATCATGACCTGAGCTGAAATCAAGAGTCAGGCACTTAACCAACTGAGCCACCCAGGAACTCCTATAACTCTATTATTTTAATAGAGGAATAGAATTGATGTTATCTGAATTTACATTGAGTAGCTATAGCTTATAAGGGGTCCAAAGTATGTACACTAGAATTCATTTTGCCATCTCTTTGATAGCAGTTAAAGGTAATGTTCTCCCATTGGGAAAAGAGCTGAATAAAGTCAAGTTATACTCAAGTGGCCAGTTAGCTTCCCTTAGAAATGGTGCCATAATGGAAGCCCAGAGTTGGTCTCTGTTGCTGGCAGATTGTACATTAAATGCACAAGTAACTAGATCAACCTGATGTCCACTAGCCTTAGTAATCAGCAACTCAGTGCTGGCATAGCAGGTGCATGGATCCCAATAGCATGGATTGTCACTTAGAGAGAGTGATCTAGTTTTCTATGATTGCAGAATATTGCTTCTAAGGTAGGACTTTAGTTTTGTGAATGGCATGTAAATATGCACTCATATTTGTTGAAAAAAATCAATGAAGATCAAAATATGCAATTTATGTTACTAGTTCTGAAGACGAATGAAAATGCCTATAGGAAAAAAAATAATTCAAATGTGAATTGTGTAGTCAAAACATTAAATTGGTTTAATAAGGTTTTGGCCATGTGAGGGTTGAGTGATCTTGGCTTTGCAATTACCACTTGTATAATGTTCATGAGTTCATTGTATTTTATGACTTGAAAATGTACTGTAATATACATGATACTTCTCAGTCCTCCAGTTCCAAATTATAGTGTATGTTTCTCTAAAAATTCACATGGAGGAAACTATGTGAATGAAAGGAAATTCATTGTTTTTGTCTCTTTAGAAAAAAGGGACAGATCTATTTTGTCTAAAGCAAATTTAAACATTCTAAATTTTCAGTGTCACCTTAAATTAAAGAATATCAACTAGACTTATCATGGGGATCATTTCATATATATGAAAATATCAAATCACTATGATGTATAGGTGAAGCTAATAGAATATGGTATGTCAACTGTATTTCAATTTAAAAGAAAAAAAAAAGAATTTCAAGGCCTGAAGACAGAGACTAGCCCTTAAATGTATTCTTTCTTTTTATAAAAACAACATATTCTTCCTCTAGAGACTTTAGAAAATGTAAATAAACAGTAACACAAACAATAATAACAGCAATATTTAAAGAGAACTTAGATTTGCCAGGTATTGTACATATATTACTGCAATCAATCCTCATAATACACTATTATTATTATTTTTTACATATGGTAAATGAGTCAAATACCTTCAATCAGTGTAAATAAGGCCAAATACCTCCAACCAGAGTAAACTTCTAAACTTTTACTAAACATTTAAGAACATAATTGTCCATAGAATGTTTTTTAATTTTCTAACCATCATATTTTTGATACTAAGAAATACTTTCTACACATAATAAGATTTAATGTTGCTAATAAAAAGCTTCTTAAATCTGTTTTTTTTTTAATGTTTATTTTTGAGAGAGACAGAGAGAGTGCAAGCAAGAGAGGGGCAGAGGGAGGGAGACACAGAATCTGAAGCAGGCTCCAGGCTCCAAGCAGTCAGCACAGAGCCCAATGTTGGTCTCAAACCCATGAACCATGAGATTATGCCCTGAGTCCAAGTCAGACGCTTAACTGACTGTGCCACCCAGGGGCCCCTTAAATCTGTTTTACTTATAGAGCCAGAAATTTATTTTTTAAATCTGTAGAATATATTTTTATGTGTTTTGAAGCACATACACATTCGAGTCCACAAATAATTTAAATGCCATGTGGAAATTAAGTTAGAAAATTATTAGAGCACCAAGGAAAACTTGAAGGCACAAAATTATGAAAGATTACTCAAGAGTTGTAAAAAACTAAATTCTTCCTGATATCAGTACTGATATGAAATAAATAACTGGTATATAAATATATTAGAATTAAATGGATCATTGAAATAATACTCCAGTGACTGACTCAAATCAACCCTCAAGATCTTGTTTATCTAAAATAATTTGTAGATTCAATATGGTTGACCATTTGACAAAGTTTGCCATTGATCTTGCTTTTTGAAATAAATTAGTAATGAGAACATGGCTTTCATGATTTCATTTTTCACACTAGTATTGAAAATTCATTTTTTTTTACTGGTTTATACCCACGTGTCCTTATGTTGGTTGACATTTTCTGTACCCCTTGACTTCGACGGTACTCATCATAAGAATCAAAGAGAATTCTGAGCAAGATGTGTCTTCACAGATTATCTGACCAAGGATTTGTATTTATTACATGAGAAAACTGAGGTTCATTGACATATTTAAGATCTGTCAAGGAATATGTGATGCACTCAAATCAGGTAACTTGAGGGGACTATAGTAAAGGATTCATTTTCAAAGATAAACATAGAAACTATAAGGAATAGCATAGACCCTTAGGGGTTACTACAAAAGGAACAGTTTCTATTCTAGATCTAAGAAATCAAAGAAGAAGCTCAGGTGATCAGAATCTAGAATAGCTCTGTAGAATGAGCCACCTGAAGAAACTGTGGCCCTTGATTGAGGAATGCCACCAAATTCCAACAACATAACTAAGAGGAAGTTCTTGGAATTAAACTCTGCCCTCACTTTTTATTCAACCTTGAATCTCTTGTGAACCCCCTCTCCCCCGCCAATGGCTGAATCCACTTAGAAGGCAGATGTTGATGTTGTCTATCTCAGTAAAATCCTGATTGGTGGAGAACTCTAATGAAGGGTTGAGAGTAGTTTTGGAGTAGCAAAATAAAAATAATGAGAACAAGCATCTGGATGAAATATCCATAAATTTCTCTGATTTTAAGGTCGTATATATGAGAGAAAAAGTACTAGTCTTGTATGGAAAAACTAATTCTGATTACTCTCCTGGAACCCTTCTAGACACTGAGGTCATAGTAATGAGAAAGACAAACTTCATAATGTCATGAAACTTAAATTAGATTGGACTGAAATGAGTAAAAAAAAAAAAAGTAGTGGACACTTATATAAAATGATTATAATCTTAACAAATTCTTTCTAGGAAAGAAGTGCCTGGGGGGGGGGGGTTGCGGACAGAATAATAACTATATATGGATGGAGCAAAGTAATGATTATGTCTCTTTCAGAGATGTGGAAATTTAGAGATTATCATTATGCAAGCTGGCATTTTTAATGATAGATATGGAAGACCAAATTTTCTGTGTTCACAACCAATTTTATTTTTCCCTATTTCCTCTCAGGGAACATAGTATTTTAAAAATATTAATCCTATGTTTCTTTCAACCCCATAGTTCTTTGTACAATTGGAATTTCAACTATTTAGTGAACAAAGCTTCCTGTGTCTGTTTCCTTAGGAAAGGGGTAATAAAGGAGAAAGCAAAGAACTTTTATGGCTCTCAAATAGTTTGGCTTTATGGAGATTCCATATATAAAACATTCACTGTGAGTAATGACAAAGTATGTTACTGAGACTAGAAAACTTGCCGAATATGAAAAGGTAGAGATGGAAAGGCAGAGCCTTGAGCGGAAAAGGAGAAAATAAAAACTAACAGATAGAACTTTCGGATTGAATCAGATAAATTTGGATCTGAGAACTTAACATGTAGGCACGTACCATGAAGAATGAGAATATGGGTTAAAAAAAAACAAGACAGAAATTACTGCCTAGTATATTTGCTTAGAAGTTTCGGTAATGATTTTATAAAACTCTGTGGAGCTCCAGGAGGTAAAAGAGCAGTAGGGTAATTTTCACTTACACAGAGGTGGCAAAAGGTCTTACCTAGTAATGTGAGGGGGCATCAGAGAATTTCCATAGAGTAGCCAAGGCTTACTGAGATAGAAACAAAGGATGGAATAGTTAAAACCAAGAGAGAAAACACACAAAACCAACAAGACAAAGTTCATCTCAGTCAACGCCAGTGTGTTTGAATGATGTCAAGCACCCTATGAAACCCTCTCCTACCTGACTCAGCATTTAACTTATCAGAGTTTTGATGCAGTAACAGGGAAAGTTTCTGCAACCTCGGCAGAAAAGGGTTTACAAGAGAAATTAGGAATCATCATGGGGAAAAAAAACACAAAATATTCTTTCTTTGCCTACCTGATCTCACAGAATACAATTCAAAACTATGTCATATGTAGCTTCAAGATTTCTAGATGATTGTATTACATATTCTTTTTCTTTGGGCATTCATCTATATTAAATGATTCATTAGGTTTTAAACTTTTACAGTTTCTGTTTTATCTTAGAAAAATGTAAACCATTAATTCTAATCAGAGAGTGGCATGAGGAAGGCATTTGCATTTTTTGTGTTATATACACCTGGAATTTCTTTAAACTAACCTCATTTTTTTTTTTATCTGTATGAGGAAGAGAATACTATTTGCCCTCTAGGACTGTTTTCTGACATAGAAATAATGTAGAGAAAGGTATCATACAGTCCATGTTTAATAAGCAGCTGTTTAATCTTCTTTTTAAAGTTGGTAGGTGAGTCTATTATTCTTTGAGGACTTGATAAACTTGATATTCACACTTGACTGATTTTTTTTCAAAAAAATCTATTTCCTTGCCACTTACTTTATGGTAGTAAGCAGTCATTTGGGAATAAAACATTACTGTCTTTGAAATGATAGTGTTTCAGATCCATAGAATATTGCAGTTGCTTTTGCTAAGTCATATGTGCTATAAATCTGAGAATTCTATAATCACAGAGTAAGCATCCATTACATAAAAGACAGAGCTTATAGTTGATAAAATGAAAGAGAAAACACACACACACACACACACACACACACACACACACAGATTAGAACCAAAGGAATAAAAGTTTATAACTGGAAGGAGGATGAGGGCAGATTTGTTTCTTAATTTATTCCCATTCTTTTCATGGTTCCCTTCATCTCTGATAATGATATTCAGGTGGTTGAATTATATCCAAAAGTAGAAACAATAGCTAAACCCATGACATACCCTTCAAACTCACACATAAGAATATGTGGAAATTTTATAAAATAGAAAGGGAATTATTGAGAATGTATTTTCCTACTAGAACTGTGTGTTATCATGCCTTTGGCTACTAGGAGTACATTTTCATTTGTACACTGATCACAATTTTTAAAGCAACGATAGCTAAAAACTCTAGCTAAGAAGAGGTGGGAAGTCAAATTAAATGCAAAGCTGAATAATTGGAGTGGATAGAAACAATTTAATGTTGAATGACAATGTTAGTTCAGATAGCATCCACAAAATAAAAGAAGCTATATTCCTAATAAAATCTATTAATTTTAAATGGAAAGAAATAATATACATCGAATACTAGTTAAATACTAGTATTTAATAATAATAAATACTTTTCATTTATTTTTATTTATTTTTTATTATTTATTTATTTTTATTTATTTATAAATAAATACTTTTTATTTATTTAAAAATACTTTTTATTTTAATTTGAATATTAATATAATTATCATATATAAGTATTGATATATTATGAATTGGTATTTATTAAAATATTAATATAAAATATGCTACATGTGCCATATAGTTCATACTGTGAAAAATTAATGAGTCTTACAAATGATCTTGTGAGGGGATAAAAAAATAGAAACGTAACGAGAGATAAATGGCAAAAAAGCAAGCAAACATTAAAAGTGTAAGATTTAATAAATATACAAATGAATAAATTAAAAGTGTAAGAAACCTTTAATATGGCAAAATGAGGTATAGAGAAATCACATTTAACCTTTTTTTAAAATTTTGAGATTTGAAGAATGTAGGAGCATTAAAATTTTTGTTAAAGATTGTGGGAGTTTTTAAGTTAAACTATAACAAAAGAGTCCAAGTGAAGATGAGCAAATCAAAGTAGATGGAAGGTTAGGGGACAAATCGGTAGAACAGAAGAATGGCAGGAACTAAAATGTAAGGAAGGACTTGGTTTCATAAAAACATACTGAATCAAACAATTCTTTATACCACTTACTAGATATATCATCAGTTCCACCACTAAGATCAGTTATGTCACCACGAGAAGACATAACCTATTTTCAAATGTCTCTGAATAAACCAAGTTTCTTAATAAACAGAAAGAAAATGAGCTCTATGATGAGCAAAGTGGTTCTGCCTTGTCAATAAATACAGAATTTGGTTCTTCTTCCATCTCCGTCTAAACCCACCCTTCCGAAGAAAACAAACTACATACCAATGCAAAGGCACTCATGTGTGCAATGTGAAATTTGAAAAAGAAACAGGATATTTGGTAATATAAATTCATTGATGGATATCTTTTTTTTTCTTTCTCAAAGATAGTGCTGGTAATGCATCTGAAACCTGTAAAATATGTTCAAAATATCTGCTATAATTATGCATAGCTGCCTGTCTAGCTCCTGTTTGGGTTAAAAAGAGAGAAAGGAGAAGTCAGGAAATATATGCTAGAGGCCAGAGAATCCACTGACAGGGCAAACAGACCTGTGCCTCAGTCTTAGTAAAACCTGAATATGTTAGCCCCATAGATAATTAAGTCATAAATGGTAGTCAGGTATTTTTTACTGATTTCAGAGAAAAAAAAAAAGCTTACAAGATTCCTAGGCTGTGGGGATAGGGACAAAAATGGGGTTGCTCAGAAACTAGGGAACCTAAATATTTATTTATTTATTTCCTTAATTTAAAATATGATTTGGGGACCCTGGGTGGCTTAGTGAAGCATCTGACTTCAGCTCAGTCATGATCTCTCCACTTATGAGTCTGAGCCCCATGGCTCTGTGCTGACAGTTCAGAGCCTGGAGCCTGCTTTGGATTCTGTGGCTCAGGCTCTCTCTGCCTATCCCCCACTTGCACTCTGTCTCTCCTCTCTCAAAAGAAATATATATTTAAAAAAATTTAAACATGATTTGTCCTGCTAAAAACAATTTTTAAAGCCATTGACTTAGTTGAGTTAAAATTAACAGTACAAATTTCCTATTACATGACAGGTAGACATACAGATATATAGATACCATTTCCATGGTTTAATCACAGCTTGTGATCCAATACAGTTAAAAATGCTCTTGGCATATTTTCTTTCTCTCAATTCTCAGGGACCTAATGAAATACAGTGGAACACCAGCTTCACGATTACAAGCTGTGTAGTTGGACAAATCATGCCTATCTCCCAAGAGCAGTTTACAGATTCAATGTAAATAGCATGTGGAGTCCCTCAATCCTCTCTTAATGGCAGTCATATTATTTACATCACCTTTGTTGCTGTTGCTGCTGTTAATTATTAGGGTGTGGTAGGCTTGCTCTAGCCTGTTTCTGGAAAACTCCTTTTATATCAAGAATCTGCCAGTCATAGCCCTATTCCTCCTGTGGGACTTCCCTGATGATTTCTGCCTAACTAGTTCTGAGGCTTTACCTTTCTTCCTCTGGCATTTTGTCTCCTTCCCCCATGCTGTGTGGCGTTCTAGGCACCAAATCAGACTTGAACATTCACCTATCACCTTTTCATAACTTTGGGCTTCCTCTAGTGCTGGACTGTACACATAGTGAAATTGGGGTTCTGGGTTCAGTCATTTAGGTGAATGAAGCTGGTGTTAACGGTGATACGTCTCCTGTAATATGAAGGTTTTAATTCTAGCTTGCTCATTAAGCTATATATCTGTTACAAAATTGTTTATCTTAAAATACTTGTAAACAAAATGCTCAATTGAATGAGAGGAGAATGATCTGTTCTCACTTCTGTCTGTGCATAAAAAATTTTAATTCTATAACAGTCATTCAGTTATACATTTCCCTTCTAACCAGGAAGATTAACCGCCATCGCCCTCTTCTTGTGTCCCTGTGGTAGTAAAAACATAACTTTGAAAATAGAAAAAAAAGTCCTTAAAAACTTTTTAAACATTTTTTTCTAGCATGTTCCAATGAATTTGTTTTTATTGGGCTAAAATCCCAGGGAAACTGACTCTGAACACCTGATTACAATTTTGAATCATTACAGCCCTTTGAAATTTAGATTACAGAAAGGTAATATGTCATTATGCAGCTTTTAAAACCACATTAAAATATTGCTTAGGTTGCCAATATTTCTCTTGCTTTTCAGTGCTTGCAGAAAAAAATAAAATAAAAATAGCATTATCAAGGTTTTTCTTCCTGTTTTTAAGTTGTTTTATATTTACTTGGTAAAAACGTCACCAAAGCAAACAATTTCTTTCATCCATATTCAAACCATCCTCCAACTTTTTCATCAAATGGCAGCCTCACACAGTATCTCACTCAGCCTCTCTTTTTTGCTAAAGTGGTTCCACGTGGCAGCACAAAATACAGAGTCTAATTTAGAAGGAAGCAATAGAATATTGGCACCAGCCAATTGTTGATGTCAAGAGAAAAAATGCAATGTAGGTTTGCCTATTACTGAAGGAACCTAAAGGTGATTTGTGAATCCCATCCACTGGCCAAAAAGCATATAAATCCCAATGCCATTATCAACACCAGTAAACAAGTTTCAAAGATTAGGTAAAGTCAGCACTTGAGCCCTCAAGGCTTAAAAATACTTCTAGGATGAAGGAAAAATAAGGGCAGAAAACCTGCTGAAAAAAGCAACACACAGTTGTTTGTGTTTACCCTAAAATGAAGTTTAAAATAATGCATGTATCATCAAATATGATTTTGTTCACCAAGTAAGATAATCCAGAATCCATTTAGAAATATTTTTATGAGGATATGATTACGGACATTTAAAAGGATGAGGAAGTAGAGTATTAGTAGATAATTCAAATAAAGAAAATATGCCTGATAACAGTTTGGTACCTAGCTTCTGTGATGCCTTATGGGATCCTCCCTGTACAAGAGCTTCTTATGAGATATTCTTATACATAGATAGATGGATCTGTAAAATTAAAACCATAAAAGACTGGACCTGGTGTTGACTTTTTAGTGCAGCACATCTTTAACCTGGCCAACACCATATGATATAGCCTATTGGGAATAATTCCACACAATATGGCCACAGTATAGGAGAGGGTGATGAAGGAGGGAGTATCTCCATTCTTAATTTTTTTTCAAATGATTTCAGTGAACATTCAAATTAAGAATCACCAAAATATTTGCTAATTTGTCAAAAGATATTTAAGAGCTAAAATTTGGTGCTTCATTTAGACTCATTTTGATCATTTGATTTAGACTCATTTTGATTCTTTAGTCCTGGAGTCTTTGTTGGCAGATGGGAGTAAAACAACGAAAACTAATATAAAGGCCTTGTTCTCAAGGAACTTACAATCTAGTAGAGAAGATAAGAACCCAAAACAAAATTGTATTAAACATTTTAAAGGGTTCACTATAAGTATGTGTAATTTTTCTATGGGAAGTTCAGAAGGAAAGAAAGAAAAGAGAAAGAAAGAAAGAAGGAAAGGAAAGAAAGAAGAAAGAAAGAAAGAAAGAAAGAAAGAAAGAAAGAAAGAAAGAAAGAAAGAAAGAGAGAAAGGAAAAAATTACTTTTGCCCCATTAAACAAAGGAAGGTTTTATAAAGAAGTAACATCTGAGATAAATTTTGAAGGATAAATAGGTTTTTACCAGATGGAGAAGAGAGAAAAGATCATACCACCAAGCTCATGTAAATGCACATTTTGAAATAGGTGACAAAATGTTTCTGTGTTTGACTCAGAAGTTTTGAATGGCTGAAAGGAAAGAAAAAGGAAAGGAAAAATCAAAGCTAACATACATGGGGTATCACAACTGTTGAAATAAAATTAATTTTTCCAATCCTCAGTTTTCTCATCTATGGAGTAGGGACTATAATGCTTGTAGCAAAAATTTCCTGTAAGAATTCACTGAGCCCCAAGCATACAGCCCCTCTCACAGCAGGTATCCAATGAATAGCAGTCTCATTTCCCTTTCCCTATCAAAAAAAGATGGGAATACAGGGAAAAAATTGTGATGTAAGATTACATCTAATTATATTTTTTATGTTTATTTATTTTTGAGAGAGAGAGACAGAGAGACAGAGCATGAGCAGGGGAGGGGCAGAGAGAGAGACACACAGAATCCGAAGCAGGCTTCAGGCTCTGAGCTGTCAGCACAGGGCCCAATGTGGGGCTTGAGCTCATGAGCTGTGAGATCATGACCTGAGATGAAGTTGAATGCTTAACCAACTGAGCCACCCAGGCGCCCCTGATTACACTTAATTATTAAAGAGAGTTTGGAGTCACTGTCAAAGAAATGATTGATGAGAATGTTTTCCTGTATCTTGTGCTACAAATCTACTGTTACTACTTTGCTGTGAAGATAAATGAAAGTGTGAATGTGTAAGTCAGATGAAAGCACTAACCTTTGAATTGCTTATCTCTTAACAAATAGGTGGTTTCTTTAACATTTTCTAAAAGGTACAATTTTCTATAAGTGAATCTAATTTCTATTGACTTTTGACTTCAGTTATAAAATCATGAGTCTGATAAACCAGAAGTTCCTTATATATAAATATAAATATAATTTAAATGACACCAAATCTTAAACCATGCTTTTTGAAGGGGATGACAACTTTCTGGCTATATTTACATTAATCTGCAAATTGTTGTTGGTCCTTTAGGAGAAATTAATTCAAGTAAATTCAGTGCACATTTACTGATTTCCTACAATGTGCCAGGCACTTTAAGAGCCTCTATACTCTAAGACCTAGATCAGTTGTGATTAAGAAATAGATATAATCTCAAGAACCTCATGTATAAAAAGGGAAAAATCGAGGATTTCATGACTTACATTAGTGTCAGAAGGATGTAAATGCTATAAATTTTTTACATTACATAAATACTATGTGACATTGCATAATAAAATCTAAGAATCAGTTGGAAAATTATACAAATAATGAGATTTAACAAGATTAATTAATTTTTATCAAATTATATTTGTTTGAAACTAAAGAGCATAAAGCATATTTTCCCATTTGCTATGGTAGAAATAAAACACGAGGAAGCTTCCATAATATTGTTAAAGTCAAGTTACATCTTACAAAAGTTAGTAATGTTTTACATAGCATTAGAATCTAGATATTTAGTTCAATATGTAAAGAGAAAGACAGAAGAGACAGAGACACACAGAGAGAGACATTAAAATGTCATGAAAACATAGAAGGTGAACATGTTCTCTTTTGCTGTCTTGCCTAGTAATAAAATGCATTGGAGAGTAAATGACATTTGAACCAGATTGCAAATGATGAAGGATAAAGGAAGGAAGAAGATATCTTAGGCAGAGAAAATAAGTACACTGAAGAAGAGGCATGGTAACATCATCAAAGAATGGCTAGAAGTTCACCTCCACTGGGACAGAGTAGAGAAGTGGCAGGATATAAAGATTCAAGTATAGGTTAGGCCAAATATTAAGGGGCCTTAAATATCAGGTCAAGGAGTTTAGATACTATCCTCTATATAACAGCAATTATATCAGAGGTTTGTGGGTACAGACACAGTACATATAGATTTCTGTTTGAGAAATGTAAAGCTGATAACAGTGAGAATGATGGGTTCAGTTTGGCAAGAACAGTTAACAGGCTTATAGCAACATTCCAGCTGCAAAATTAGGATGGATTAATCCAAAGAGTGACAGTAGTTGGTGCACCTGAGTGGCTCAGTCGGTTAAGTGTCTAACTTCAGCTCAGATCATGATCTCTCAGTCCGTGAGTTAGAGCCCCACATCAGGCTCTGTGCTGACAGCTCAGAGCCTGGAGCCTGCTTTGGATTCTGGGTCTCTCTCTTCTCTCTGCTCCTCCCCTGCTTGGACTCTGTCTTTGTCTCTCACTCTCAAAAATACATAAACATTAAAAAAAAAAAAAGAGGGGCGCCTGGGTGGCGCAGTCGGTTAAGCGTCCGACTTCAGCCAGGTCACGATCTCGCACTCCGTGAGTTCGAGCCCCGTGTCAGGCTCTGGGCTGATGGCTCAGAGCCTGGAGCCTGTTTCCGATTCTGTGTCTCCCTCTCTCTCTGCCCCTCCCCCGTTCATGCTGTGTCTCTCTCTGTCCCAAAAATAAATAAACGTTGAAAAAAAAAATTAAAAAAAACAAAAAAAGAGTGATGGTAGTGAAGAGGAAAAGTTACACACTAGGGATTGAGTTAGAGGGACCTCCTCTAAAACAATCCTCTAGCAATGCTTTAAAAGCAAGCTTATTAAGAATAACTGATATGTTTTATGGATTCTTAGAATTATATTTTAAGAAGAAATGTAAAGAATACTTTCCTCAGCTATGTACCCAGTATAATATTACCTCTAAAATAGCAAGACAAGCACTATTTTTTATTCTTTATCCACTTGTACCTCTCTATTGCCTGGGACAATATGCAATAATTCCATCTCTTATTTGTCTTTCATGATGAACAACACATTATTTTCTATGTGTTTGTTGTTTCCTTAATTTTTTAAAGTAAATTCTGTACCCAAGGTGGGGCTTGAACTCATGACCCCAAGATCAAGAGTCACATGCTCTATTGATGGAACCAGCCAGGTGCCCTCATTTCCTTAATTTTTATGTACTATATTCTATCCATGTATAATATCTCAATGGCTCTTGGCTCTTTTCAAATTCTATTTCAGTGTGCTGATTACAGTGGGCATTGAAATATGAATTACCTCAGGTTATTCTTTAGACAAATTCAAGATATCAAAGGAAAACAAAGAAGAATAAACATTCTAGTACAACTAGCCAATAGAAGTAAAAAATACAACCATATAAACACAGTTCAAATGTGAAGTTGTTTTTAGGAAAAAAGCCATCATATAATGAGTTTAATCTATGCATGCTTAAATTGGATCAACATATGAACTTCCTTTCATAGTAATAAGAAATTAGTTCAGGATGGGAAATTTTCCAAGTTGAATTGGTGTAATGAAGATGGACAGAGTTGATCTCAACTCTGAGATTATAGTCAGCTAGATTTTTTGACACTAAAGCATCAATTTATCAATTGCATTATAGATATGATATTAAAATCTTCTAGTTACATATTTTTTAGCCATGATTCATTAAGATAATTTTATACTTAACTGGATTTTTAATGTTTCAAGCCTATAATAAACCAAGTAAATGGCAGAAATGAGGATATTCTGTAATTTATTTTATAAGCACATTCCTTTATGAAAGCCAAAAAAGTAAATTCTTAATCTTTAATGATGTGCTTTCTCCATACTCTATTTCTGCAATGGTTCTCAATCACTTTATCCTGCTAGAATCATCTGAAGTTATCTGTATTTGGCAAGGGAAAAGAACTTTAAGGGAAGTGACATTTTGTTCATTTGATTATTTTTTTGGAGAGCAGTTATTACAGGGATGATTTGGGCAGCTTCAGCAAATGCAAAAAAAAAGATAGAAAGCAAGATATACTATTTTGTTGTTGCTGTTGTTGCTGTTGTTGCTGTTGATACTATCAATAATGGGAAGACATGGAATGGTTTTAAGCCTTGGTGAAATCCTATTTGTAATTCTGGGAGATCACACTATTGACAAATCTGATTTAGTTGGAGCTAGATTAAAATTACAGGGATAATTTAAGAGGCTATTTCAATGAAGGAAGCACAAAAGGATAAGGGACTGAACAATGTATCATCAATAGGAATTAAGAAAATAGGAAAATATTTTCAATGTGGAAGGAATTATCAATATAACTATTTAATTCTATGGGCTAAATGAGTGAAAGGCTAACTTACATGACAATACCATTAACAAGGTTACAGGAGGTGGTACAGGTTTCATGAAAACATAACTAGTATATCACTTGCCTTAAAAAATTCCATAAAGAATTATAAAAGTGAAAGACAGGAGATAATATTGAGTTTCATTATTCAAAGTACTCTTTGGACCAGCAGTATTGGTATTCCTTGAGAATTAGAAAATATGAAAGACATGAGGAGAGAACAAAGATTTAAAATCTATCAATGGGAAGCTCACAGGAAGAAACAGCAATGAATGAGAATATATTCAAAGATGTAAGGATTACATAATTTCTACATTCTATCCAATAAGGTCAAGGAATAGCAAGCAGAATAAAACAAATAAATTCATATTGGACATAATTCAGTAATACTTCTAAACAATGAACACAAAAAAATTTACTTACAAAGATTGGCAGCTAGTTAAAATCTCTCTATGTCTCTTGGCTCTTGTCTCTCTCTCTGTCTATATATATATATATATATATATATATATATATTCCAACAGAATTATTAAAAGAACTTCTGTGATCAAGGGAAATCCAGAAATGTGGTTTTATTTATATATGTTTTTAGTTTTTTGTTAATGTTTATTTATTTGTCAGAGACAGAGACAGTGTGAGCAGGGGAGGTGCAGAGAGAGAGGGAGACAGAGAATCCAAAGCAGGCTCCAGGCTCTGAGCTGTTAGCATAGAGCCCAAGGCGGCACCCAAACTCATGAACTATGAGATCATGACCTGAACTGAAGTCGGACACTTAACTGACTGAACCACCCAGCTGCCCCTTTGATCTCATTTTTAAGCAATGAATGGAAATATAGCCTTTAATATACATATTCATGAACGCCAACATTATATGTTGCAAAGAATAAATTATTGAGAAAAAAATAAACAACAAAAAATTACCAACAGCTTTGTTTAAGAGAAAGGATTTTGTATAGTTTTTCCAGCTTTAACATTCATTATTATCTAAAGACCTTCAGTGGGCATGCATTAATGACATAATAACAAAGATTGCTCAAAAATAAATATAAGTTGTTCACCTTTACTTAAGCATCTTTTAAAACTAATCTAGAGTTTCAAATAATTTTGATGATAGTTATTTAGGGGGAAAATATTTCCCCCTAACATTTTCCGTTCTTCTCTTTTTCATTTTCATGAGGATGATATATATTTTCCATAAACAAAAAGAATACCGATTAGAGTCTGAGTGTTAGACATGCTATAGCTGTCAAATGATTGATCCGAAATGCTTTTACCTATATATTTTCAAATATAAATATATATATAAGTGATTAATCACTTAGTAATGCATATAAATGTTGAATCACTATGTTGTACACCTGAAACTACTATGATTTATGTCAACGGCACTTCAATTAAAAAGTACATAAATAAATGATCAGTTGATACAAGTTGTCCTAACTGCAGGTAAATTCAAACAACTAACCAGGGTGAATACCAGTATAAAGAGAAAACTCTCTACCTGGAAGCAGAAGAATTCAGGGAGCCAAAAATCCAGACATGTATAACGGGTTGTTTACTGGCGTTTGTGGAGTGATTTGTCTGTCTTCCTGATATTAGCTCTATTAAATGCAGTACCTTGGGTGCCTTCACTAGTTAAAACAAACAAACAAACAAACAAACAAACACCAGGCATCTCCACAGCCTATCATTTTTTCCAAGCCCTACTGTGCTCCATCTAATGTAAACTATGCTTTGGTATGACTTGGTTATAAAATGCTCAGTGAAGTAGCCTAGATGCATTTTGACAAGATTTTGAAACAGATGGTAATATTTTAGCTGCCCTCACCCCTTTTGCTTGAAGAATATCCTTTGCGATCAGTGGTATGGTAAAAGATTTAAAAAAAAAAAAGAAGATAGGAACTGAATATATTTTCAGCCTGTCATGAGGAAACCATGAGACAAAATATCCATGAGGCAAGGCTTGGTTTCTGATTTGTTTTGTTAACACTTATTTGCTTCCCAGTGGACCTTTTAAAAAGCTACAAGTAATTTCACTTTGTTATTTACCTCTGTGTAGTTTCATTTAAGAGGGTACTTCAGTAAACAATTTGGTCATTGCATAATACATGGAAGAAGTGGTCTTTTTCTTAATTTCCTGTTATGTCTGACCCTCTGTTTTCTTTCATCATCAAATAGTTCTTTTCATTCTTTCCTGTTATTGTTGCCACAATGTGTTTCTTTCTTTGTTAATGATGAGTGTTTTTCTCTTCTATTTATCTTCTCCACCTTTTATTTTCTAGCCACATCTATATAGAGCAATGTAATCCTGACAGCAGAAATTTCATTCTGTGCTTGCATGTACAGATGAAAGCTCTGCAAAATTTACTAGCAAACAGTCAGAAGGTAAATTTTTAAATATTCTATCTACCACAAAACTCTCAGAAATAGAATCTTCCTGACACAGACCTAAATATTTTAATGTATGCTAACTAAAGTGACATAACACAATTTTCCTCCATATAGAATGTGGATTTTTGTTGTCTAGAAAATATATTTGCACACCCTTATTTTAAATATATTTGCACACCTGGTATTTTTAGACTTTTTGTAATAAGAATCAAACATTGACTTAAAAATAAAAATAGCTGCCTTACATTTTCATTCGTTTGTTTTGTAATTTAATTTAGTCATTAACAATATCGCTATGTTAAAAAAAAAACAATATACCTATGTTTCACTGGATTGCTCTACAAATTTTTCTTTTGTTCAGACATGTTGCCTTGAATACTTCCTTTGGTTGTATACACCAATCCTAAAATAAATTAAATCATTATTATGCTGTTTCATTTCCTGTGCCCTCCAACTCTGGGCATTCCAACTTTCAGTCACATTCTGAGCTCTTCAAATGGACTGTTTGCTCAGAACTCAAGGGTTCCTTTTCCAGTTGAATAACATTCACGCCTGCCCTAAGATTGCAGGTAAACTCACCCTTTCACAAGATTTCTCCACCTCTCCCAGCACCAGTTCTGTCAAATCCATATGTTTGGACATTGGAGTCCTAGGGACTTTGTTTTCTTTTTGCTCAAAGTGAGGCTGGAGCATACCTGAAGATGAGTCAAGAAAATGTCTCCAGGGGCGCCTGGGTGGCGCAGTCGGTTAAGCGTCCGACTTCAGCCAGGTCACGATCTCGCGGTCCGTGAGTTCGAGCCCCGCGTCGGGCTCTGGGCTGATGGCTCGGAGCCTGGAGCCTGCTTCCCATTCTGTGTCTCCCTCTCTCTCTGCCCCTCCCCGTTCATGCTCTGTCTCTCTCTGTCCCAAAAATAAATAAACGTTGGAAAAAAGAAAAAAAAAAAAAAAAAAAAGAAAATGTCTCCAAATCCCAAAAGGGTAGAGTGGATGGGAAAGCACTTCCTCAGCAAGGGTAGGATAAAAAGTGAACCACCTGAAACTGGACCAACAATACAAAGCAGAACCAAAGTGGTTAGGATAGCCACTATTTTGCAAGCAAAATGACATATTTTCAAAGAGTGGTGAGGACTAGATAGATATCAGTGTGTTGTGTTATTTAGTCATCTCTACCACTGGCTGTGGTTTTCTTGAAATAATGGTTGCATAATCCATCTGAATGTCTGCAGAAAACAGTGCTTGGGACACTGAAGATGCTCCATAATTGCTAAGTGAATTAATAAAAAAGAGACAGCAAAATAGCCACTCACTGATTGATAATGAAATCATCAGGCAAAAAGATGACTCTACAAAGAATTATAATTTCTAAATATCTGCATGTATTAGATCTACTTCATTTGACATTTCTGCCCAATTGATAGGAAATCTCGAGCAGAGTTTTCACTAGTCAAATACAGTGTTCAGGGTCATGTGAAGCTTCCATTATGTAAAAAATAAATAAATAAGAGAGTTAAGTGATGCTCATAATATCCCAAATTGATCTGTTGTGCAATCATATAAGCACATATATTTCTTTTACTTTTCCCCTTTCTATTGTGTGTAATAAATATTTAACCACTTTAAAATTTTATTCAGTCAATTTAATTAATCCTGACAGCTTCTACTAAGGAAATGTTTGCTTTCTCTTCTGAGGAAGATTTTAAGAACATTCACCTGAAATGTTTTATGGATCCTACAAATGCATAACCCTGGAAGAAAGATCTTCTACAATTTTCTTCAAAGCAAGGAACATAAAAATTCACTAAAATATTGTGTTACAAGGATGCCTGGAAACCTGGAAACCCTCCTAATGATAGCTGTCATGTTACTGGGCTGCAGACTTTTGGATGAATACACCAGCTGCAGTGGGTTAAACTTTATGAAAAATATCCAAGTTTCCGGATACTAAAATATTGACATCTGCTAGAAGTAGAACCAAGAAGTTATCCTAAGAATGAAAGTAATTGGATGAATTATTTTTTTAAGTATGTTTTATTGCTTTAGGTAAACATGAAGTTCATGAAAAGAAACCTGTTGTCAATTACAGATAAATGTGCAGTGGCAAGATTTTTTTTAATGTTGATTAATTCCTGTGATCTATATATATCATAAAAGAAAGTTTGAATAAAGGAAGAGAAAGCGGAAGAAGGGAGGTCCATCTGCTTTGTCAAAAAGAATATATTAATTTATATTAGAAAAAAATATCCAATCCCCATCTTTTTATATATGAGATATTCTTGCCATATGTTTGCCATTTTTTGATGTTTTCACCTGAAAAGTACATTTGTTTACTTTTACACTTTTGCTTCAAAATCAGTCTTTTCTTTTACTTGTTACTACAGAATGTTATGTCAGAATATATATGATTTATATAATCCAAAATTTAGAAAAAGGAAAGGTGATTATATTTCCAAAAGCCCTGAAACTGAGCACTTTATAAGAAATAGGACATTTGTCTGTTAGTCTCCAATAATGTTACTTAATATTTGTAGAGAGCAAACTCAGTGTCAGTGCTTTAAATAAACTTTGTAAACTAAACGATGTAACTGGACTATGAATTCTGTATGGTGATTATTTCCATTTCAAGATGAGAAAATTGCTATCAGGAGGATATGTATTGCTTCTGGTCACCTGAGTCACAGAGCTGGGGTTGGGGGGCTCTGTTTTGAGTGTGCCATTTAAAATTTGCCTAGTCTCTCTCAGCCTCCTTATTTGGAATCTATTTCAAAGGATCCAGCGGAACCTCATTCACAGATTTTCGATTTCTTAGAAAAACATTGCATTGCATATTCACTTTACTTGTCTGTCTAATCATAGAATTTATCTACAATCCATTGTTCTGAATAGAGTCATTTTTGTTTTTAGGAATACTTTTCTGAATTAGGACCACAGTGTTTTACGCTGGTGAGTATATAGACGATTAGAAGCTTTACTCTACTCTTATGATCACTGAGACCTGGTGAGCCATTTAGAACAACTGAGTTACAGTTTTCTCATCTGCACAGGTGGGATGATGCCTATCTACCTTATACTGCTAATGGGAGGTTTCAGGTCATCACCTACGTAAGGTGTCCAGTGGGACCTTTGGCACACAGGAAATGCAAAATAACTGATTTTACTACCTATCTTCCTGAATTCCAACTTAGATTTCTTTCTGTTCAAAATCTGCTACCATCAATTCTATATTTTGAATTTCCCTTTTTGAACAAATTAGTAGAAGAGTTTGACTTAGAATCTCCGGAATACTAACCCATCCTCTATAGTTTTCCTCAATATGTCACACACAGTGGATGAGATATTATTCTTATCAATATTGGCCACTTATAACCTCAGATACTCTTCCTCTTCCAATTTTCTATGGTCTCTTTGCATACTAGGACCACATAATAACTCATCCAACACTCCTCTTGGGTCTGCTTCTAGACTTTATCTTCATCATTCCTTTACACCGCTCTCAGAGATGTTGACTGCTGATATTATATAATCCTCCTGATTTAACCCCTTTGGTAACTCCCTATGGTCTTCAAAATAAAGTTAAATTTCCTTAGTATGGCCTATGAGAACATTCATGAAAGCGGCCCCCTCATTTCACTGCAGCCCTTAAAAGTTTCCCAGTTTTTCTTTTTGTCCACACTTTATGTTTCACTATGTCTTTTGTCAGGGACAAATTTCTCCAGGCTTTTCAAAGTTCAGATAAGTAATTACTCTTTTTTGAGTCCTTTCTGAATTCTACAGGAAATGGACTACTTGCCTTTTATGTAAAACCAGTCCCTTAAAAATGTCCACCAGTGTATTTTGGTTCTTAAGATCTCTCAACTCATTTAGATGTGCACACAAATGACTTATTTTTTTTCAAATTCCACTCCTATTATGCCTTATCAAAATGTACTTCTAGATAATGCCTTTGTTGAAAGTATTTTGGCCTTAAGCCATAATTTGCAGTTACTAGGTTATAGGCACAGTCTCATTATGTTCCTCAATCTGAGAGGTGTTTATGTTAAAACATATTTATTTATGGCTTAAATTTTTTTAATATTTATTTATTTTTGAGAGAGAGAGAGCAAGGCAGGGGAGGGGCATAGAGAGAGGAAGACACAGAGTCGGAAGCAGGATCCAGGCTCGAGCTGTCAGCACAGAACCTGACTCGGGGCTCAAACCCATGAACCGCAAGGTCACGACCTGAGCCGAAGTCAAATTCAACCGACTGAGCCACCCAGCCACCCCTGGTTTAATTATTTTTTTAATTTATTGGAATGTAGTGGATATATAACATTGTATAAATTCAAAGTGTACAACATGTTGATTCAATACATTTATATATTGTAATATCATTTCCATTGTAGTGATAATTAGCACATCTATCACATCACATAATTATCATTCATTCTTAGCTTTGGGAATAATTAATATCTAGTCTCTTAGCAAGTTTGATGATTATACTAAAGCAATGTTGTCTATATTCACTCTACTGCGCATTAGATTTCTAGGACTTACTACCAATTTCAAGTGTGTCTTCTTAGACAACATCTGTCCTATCTCCTCCCCATCATCCCCTGGTTACCACTGTTTTACTCTCTTTTTATACAAGTTTGGCCCTTTTAGATTCCACATATAAATCATATCATACAGTATTTCTTTTTCTCTGTCTGACTTATTTCACTTAGCATGTCCTCAAGTTGCATTCATGTTGTCTCAAGTGGCAGGATGTCCTTTTTTTGGCTGAATATATACATATTTTTTTTTCTTTAACCATTCATTCCCTGGTATTGTCTCCATGCCTGAGCTATTGTGAATAGTGCTGCAATGAACATGGGAAAGAAGATATCTATTCAGTATCCTATTTTCCCTTCCTCTGGGTGTGTACCCAGAAGTGAAATGGCTGGATCTTATGGTAGTCCTTTTTTAATTTTTTTAGGAATCTTCATATTGTTTCATATTGCTTTAGGAATCTTCATAATGGCTGAATCAAATTATATTTCTACAAGCATTGTACAGGGGCTTCCTTTTCTTCACATCCTCACCAGTATCTGTTATGTTTTGTCAATTTGATAAGAGCTATTATAATCAATGTGATATACCTCATTGTGGTTTTGATTTGCATTTCCCTAATAACTAGTGATGTTGACCATCGTTTCACGTACTCATTGCCCTTTAGATGTCTTCTTTGGAAAAAAATATCTATTTAGTTTCTCTGTCGATTTCTTAATCAGATTTTTATTGAGTGAAATGATTTTTTTACATATTTCGGGTATTAACTTTTTCTGATGTATGGTTTATAAAATTTCCCTCCCAGTCTTTAGGTTGTCTTCTTATTTTGCTGGGTTTTTTTGTGTGTGTGCAGATGTTTTTTCACTCAGTTTAGTCCCACATGTTGGTTTATGCTTTTGTTGTTTGTGCTTTGGATGTCCTATCCAAAAACCCATTACAACAACCAAAGTTGAGTAGCTTCTTCCTTATGTTTTATTCTAGAATTTTTATGGTATCAGGTTTTATGTTTAACTCTTTAATCATTCCCATTTAAGTTTTGTGAGGGCGTAAGATAGGAGTCCAATTTTGTCTTTCCGCATGTGTTTACCAGTTTCCCCATAACCATTTGTTGCACTTGGTGTTCTTGGCTCCCTTGTTGAATATTAGTTGATTATATATGTAGGGGCTTAATTTGTAGATCCCTATTCTGTTCTATTGGTCTGTCTTCTTATGCTAACACCATACTATTTTAATTACTACAGCTTTATAGTATAGCTTAGAACCAGGAAGTGTGATTCCCACAACTTTGTTTTTCTTTGTCAGGATTGCCTTGGCTATTTGGAGTCTTTTGTGGTCCCATACAAATTTTTAGGTTGGTTTTTCTATTTCTGTGAAGAATGCCATTGGAGTTTTGAAAAAAAAATAATGGCTAATTTATATGGATGCTTTGAATAATATGGACATTTTCTTTTCCACACAGCGTTCTAATTTTCAACATCAGTAGCTTAAAGAGAAGCAGGCAGTCTTGGGCTGAATTTCATATAATTTTTTCACTCCCTCTGTTTTGGTCTGTACATGTCCCTCCAAGGTTGGTTAAATGGAGACAGGGAACATAGGGGAAAAAATGGCTTCATACATTGGATTCTAGAGGTGTTGCTCTCTCATCTACTTGGGAATACCCTACCATATTATTTCTCCTAAATCCACCCCCCTCCTTTTTTTTTCAACAATACAGGGGTAGGCTGATGGATAAGCAGATGTACAGTTTTGGAAGAAAACAAAGAAAAAGAAAAACAAGGCATATTTTTGAGGTACTTCCAAAATTTAGGGCTATTCTCTTTGGACTCACTTTTCATCCAATAAGAAAGCTGAAGTAATACTCTTCTCTCCTACAGGTAGAAGATTTAAAAAAAGAAATAGATGCCTTTTGGTCAGTCAATACCAGTCATCTAGTTCATGACCAATATGCTTCAATACAATTGAGGGAATCTCTCATTAGTCTGCTAATTTTGTCATTATTTATCACATAGAGAATATTTAGATCGTGTCAATTGAGCCATCGCTGCCTACAGGCAATTTTTACAAATTGGAAGTGGTAGCGGCCCCCAAATACTGTTTTTTCCTTGAGATGTCATTCCTTTTTTTATATGGTTTATTGAAACCACTTAATGTGAATATTCATGTCTCCTCTACTCTCCATGTTTCTGAAATTCCAGAAGCCAAATTGAGCATAGGTTGGTCTATTGACATAGCATCCACTCTCTTTTGAACAGATCTTTTCCTCTGTTCTTCATTCTGCTACAGAATTGCTTGGGCATATGAAACCTCCCTTTTAGAGTAAGTTTTTTTTCCTTATCCACTGGAGAATCCTCAGCTGGAGAATAATCTTCAACAGATTTCTTAAAATGAAGTTGTCATATTACCTTTGCAATGGGTCCCTTAGAAACCAATGAAAACTAGTTTTCAAAGACTAGTTTCCAAATTTAGGACTCCAAATTTCATAGCTATGGCCAGGCATCCAAATGTATGTAACTAAACAATTCAAAGCCAACTTGAACATACAGATAGAGGATGGATGTCTCTTGAGCTCATGGACAAGCTACTTGAAGGCAAGGATCACCCCTTGGCTCAAAATTGTCCCACAGATTATGCTTCTTTGCCACTCTTTGGTCACAAATAATGAATGGAAATTCACTCAGCTACTCTACCGTCTACTACCTAAAATCCGGAACCTCACAAACTAGGTCTCTGGGACACACAAACCATTTATTCTACCTGCCTGCATATTGGGCAGAAAAGAGCACAAAGTAGCAAATAATTGTTTCATTTTTTGATGTCTAAAAATTCTAAATATGGAAAGTCTTTTTTTTTTCATGGTATCCTAAACTTTTCCTCAGAAGTGCTTGGTTACTAAAATATATCTCAGCACCCACATGTACATTTTAAGGACTGTGCTTAAATAGCTCAAAGTTGCAGTAAGTCCCAAACTAATACTTTGGATGAGTTCACGTGTTCCTATTAAATCCAATACCTTATAAAAACAGCCATTCACCTGTATAAAAATAACTTCTCACCTGTTGACAAGGTCTCATTTGTTAGAGTCACCGTCAAATCTGTAACAGTTAAAACACACAACTCTAAATATGGGCAGCATGCACAGGGCTGGCTTTGCAAACCACCGAAGTGAAAAACCCATATTGTCTAATTTGACTAACCCATCACTGAAACAAACTCACTCGATCACAAGTCACCACCAGAAGTTCCCATTCTTACTTTGCTACTAAATCTCTTTCCTTGGAAGCTTTCAGTATCAGCCCAATGCACCTGAGGCTAACAATCTCCCTGAATTAAACCTACTCCCTTCTGCCCCAAGCTATAGTGCTTGCACAGAGCAATTGAAAACTCAGGTCTTCTACAAGGAGAAATATAACAAGTCCCAAAGACACAGAGGCAAGTCGGCTCCTGTGTCTGCTGCAGGAGAATAAAGAAAGGAGAAAGTAGTGTGACATGTTCTCAATCTAAAAGTACCTGTGTAAGAAAGTCATCATTAGTATCATTTATAACAGGTGTTGCAGGTGTTTGCTTCATAGTAAGCACCTAATAAATAGGAGCTTTTATTTTGAATATTATTATTATTAGCCTTTTATATTTATTCCTTGGCTTAGCCCAAACCTATGTGTATTGTGTTTTCTGCACTTTTCCCCTTGTAATCTGTGGTCTTCTGAAGCCATCCACACTGAGGTAGGAGGAAGAACACCCATTAAACAAACTTCACGTAGAAAAACAATGTGAGTCCATTTAAAGAAGAAACTAGAACAATTTAGCCCCTTGCTCTTTAATGTAAAAGTCCACCTCAAATACCATGAGTATTATATCCATTCTTTTATGCTTGGGACAGCATATTCTGACATAAATAACACAATCTAATATCCTTAATAAGCTAACAATATGGTAGAAACAACATACTCATACCTATAATAAGTAAAGTAAGTGCAGTGCCAAGAAGAATTGAAGCACACAGGTGTGGTGCTTACAGAGAGAAGCAGAGCGATGGTGGTGAGGGAAAGTTGCTTGGGGGAAGGAGCCTAGAACATTCAGTTTCCCTGTAATTCTTCATTTCCCGCACTTCTGTGAACCGAAATGTATTTTTAAAGTAACATAGTTAAAGAGAAATATTGACTTTTTGTTTCTTTCGTGTATCTTTTTGTTTTAGTCACAAAAAGAAAAAAGAACAACATGTCTGACAAAGTAAAATCAATAATTCTAAGATTTAACTTACCTTTTCCAATAACAGAATTAGGCATACACATGAATAATGTATTTTGTAGTATGAAGGAGAGAAATAGATGTTGTAGGAAAAAAACCAATTTATGGAAGGTAGCTAAGATTGCTAAGAGAAATGCCAGTGGCATCGAGAATAAAATAGAGTAGATTTTCCGAGATCCATACTTCATTCTGATACAGAAAGTGTGTAACTATGAGGCCCACATCAGGGATGATGAGCAATGTTTTTCTTTTCTTTTTTCTTACTTTTCATAAAGTCTGGATAATTTGCATTCACCTAGCAAACATAAATCTTTTGTTCATTGGTAAGTAGTATTTAAATTTGATTATATTTTATTTCTTCCTCTTTTATTAGGACACAAATTGTCTATCAAAGAAATTTAGAAAGAATTTACAAAAATGTGCACTGCATAAAATGCTTCAGAATTTCAGAAATGTTGGAGAACGTGTGTCAGTATTTTTAATTTAAGTATAAATTCCTTAAGTATAAATTCCCTTAAGTACAAGTTTTGAGTTTAGGGAAACTACTTTTTTTTTTTTACCTCATCAGAGAAATATTTAAATCCCCAGGAAACTGTCACCAAAGAAAACTGTCAATTTGGATATTTCTAACCAATTACATACAGAATCATGTCCGATTGCACTCTCCTCCTGGCCACAAGCATTTACAAGATTTTAGTAAAATGGGAATATAGTTAACTACCTAATGCATTCCACTGAGTAAATGTACACATTACTCTGATTAAGTGAAAACACCACTAGCTGAACCAACAAAGCCCAACAATTTTACTTAAAATAAGTGTCTCTTTTGTGTTCAGTAAATGCGAATACATTCACTATCTTTCTCATTCTATATAATTATAGCAGATGGGAACGTTTTTCCTTAGATTGAGAAGTTGGCATTTTACATGTTTAATTTGGCTCAAGATACAACATTTATAGAACTGCATTCCAAGCAGTGATTTTCTAAAAGATTCCCTATTGAATATGAATGTAATTATGTTAAATATTCCACCCAGAAATTATAATCCTAACCCTAAAGGTTATTTCTTGGGCATAAAACAGAAACATAGGACTTTTTTGTTATGTTTTCTAGACCACTGAGTAAAAGTCTATAAATTGCTACCCCAGAGTAATAACAGACTGAAAATATGAATATGAATACAATTAGCTTTAGCTAACAGAAAAAATGATATATTAAGCTTATGCATTATGGTTTTGCCCATTGATTAATGTCAAGGCTGTTTCTGTGTGACTGGCCGGCCAAAGGCCAACAGTAGGAGGAAGAGAGAGGAAGAGGAAGAGATCATTTGGAATATGTGTCAAGTATCTCTGCTTTTGCTCCTTGGCAATTCTTCTACTTAATGGAGGGGACTGGGCCACACACACAGCTAGCACAAATCATTAAGTCAGTGATGAGTTTTACAAGAATCACCAGAGTTTATGAAGAGTGAGGAGACCAGGCCAGTTGAAAGGATGTCTGTCCCTCAGGTGATCAGGAAACCTAGAACAAATGAACAGCTTGCTGTAGCAGATTTGGACTCAATACTTAAGTTACAAGATATCACAAAACTTATTCAACACAATTTGATATCCAGGAGAAGAGATGATCATGAGATCTAGGCCATTGACCTATTGAGTTTAGCTAATATTTGTCATGCTTTCTGAGAAACATGTAATGACTATCAGAGGGGGAAAAAGAGGACAAAAGCAATTTCAAGAAAGAATATATTAGGGGCGCCTGGGTGGCTCCATCAGTTAAGCATCTGACTTTGACTCAGGTCATGATCTCATGGTTTGTGGGTTCGAGCCCTGCGTCAGGCTCTGTGCTGACAGCTCAGAGCCTGGAGCCTGCTTCGGATTCTGTGTCTCCCTCTCTCTCTACCTCTCCCCCACTCATGCTCTGTTCTCTTTCTCTCTCTCCCTCTCTCCCAAAAATTAAGAAAGAGTAATTAAAATTATAGAGTTTGGGAAAGATCAAGGTGTTCAGAATGAAGCTAGAAGGTGCACAAAATATGTGTGTGCTTGGTGAAAGTGGTACTCCATTTCAGATAAAAGAGTGCAAGGCAGAAGAGAATGCTATTATGAACAGTGGCGAACTGTGTATTATATGAAGATCTTAGAAAGGATGACTGTAACCCGCATAGAAAATAAACGTGTGAAAAAGAGCCAGGATCATAACCAAGGTTAAGGGTTTGGTAAGAAGAGAACCTAACTAAAAGGACAAAGAGCAGAATCTGTGTCTGAGCTACACAATTCATGGAATACTTTTCTCTACTGAATGGGCTTTTAAAACCTCTTACAGTGAATGCTTTCTTCCATATAGAGGCTTACCACTGGGAAGTAGCTCCTACATAAACTTGGCCACTTGCCGTGAAGCACAACTTGAAAACCCTTGATTAGAGGATGAGCATGCTTCTTGTCCTGTTCTTATTAACAACAGTAAATACATACATACATACATACATACATACATACTAAATATGGAAAACACTACCACCCTATGAGTATGGCAAAAATATATATAATAATAACTACAACAAAAACCCAACAATATCACCTCCTGGCGAAGAGTGAAAAGGCATCTCTGGTAGGAATGTAAAGTGGCAACGATGTTCTGCAAGATAGTTTGGCACTGCCACACAAAGCTAAACATAGTCCCCCCCAAACAATCAAGCAGTTGTGCTTCTAGGTATTTACCCAATTGATCTGAAAACATATGTTCATGAAAAAACCTGCATGCTAATGTTTATTTCAGCTTTATTCACAGTCGTGGAAAACTGGAAATAATTCAAGATGTCCTTCCACAAGTGAATGGGTACAAAACTGCTGTGCATTCATATACTGGAATACTATTCAGTGATAAAATAAAAAGATCTAAGATCTATTAAGCCACACAAAAACATGGATAAATATCAAATGTATGTTATTAAGAGGAAGAGATCAGTGTGCAAGTGCTTTGTAGTATATGATCACATTTATAGGACATTCAGGGAAAGGTGAAACTGTATACATAATTAATGATCTCTAATTTTGATTAAGTACTAGTTTCTTAGCTATGACCCAAAAGGAAAGGCAACAAAAGAAATAATAGAAAACTTGGCCAATATCAAAATTAAAAACTCTTGTGCTTGAAAAGAAACCATTAAGAAGGTAATAAGAAAGCTCACAGATTGAGAGAAAAAATATTAACAAATGTGTAGGTAATAAGGGTTGCAAAAGGTGGTCTTAATAGTCTTCAGATCTCCACTTATCCACATAAAAATGGGCCTTGGGCTTGGAGCACTTCCTTACCAAGAGATAAAGAGTTCATACAGTCTGTGCTAGGCTTATCACCTTGTGTGGGAATATCTTTCCCTGCTTTGGGCTCAATGAATGCTCTTTTGTGTCTGCTCAAAACATGTGCATCATATGGCAGCTAGCCAACCCAATGTTCTATCTGTCCTCTGCCTGGAGAGTACAGAGTCCTCCCACTGTGATGGAGAAGGGTATACATGTGCACATGACCCTGCATCAGCTGCAGGAAGAGACCCAGTGGTCACAGGGGACCAACACACATACTGAGGCTAGTCTTGAACAGTCTCTTATCTCTGAAAGTACAGCAGTGTTCCCTCCATTGCTTAACTGTGTTCTGTTTTCCATGGGACTCTGACATCAAGACACAACAGCCAGGGACATCTGGGTGACTCAGTTGGTTAAGCGTTCAACTTTGGCTCAGGTCATGATCTCATGGTTTGGTTGAGTTCAAACCCTGCATGGGGCTCTCTGCTGTCAATGCAGAGCCCACTTCAGATCCTCTGTCCCTCTGTCTCTGCCCCCACCCCCACTCTTGTGTGCTCTCTCTCTTTCTCAAAAATAAATAAACATAAAAAAAAAAAAAGATGTAATAGCCAGAAGTGTTGAGAGTCCTCTTTTGGAACTGGTACTCTGCTTAACAATAAGGAACTCATATATAGAATATTAAAAAAAAAACTCATCCCTCAATAATAAAAGAGAAATAATCATGATTAAAAAAAAAAAAAGAAAACAGGCAAAGGATCTAAACAGAAGGTCCTCCAAAGATAGATATACAAATGGCTGTTAAACACATGAAAAATGATTCAACATCATTAGCCATCAGAAAAAAATTTTTCAAATCAAAACCACAACGAAATACTCCTTTATACAAACTGTGATTCCTATAATTTAAAAAAAAATTAAGAAAAAGCACAACTGTTGGTGATTATGTGAAGAAATCGAATCCCTTATCTCTGCAGGTGGGAATGTAAAAGTAGTGCATCTACTTTTGAAAACAGTCTGACTATTCCTGAAAAATAATCATAGAGTTACCACATGACCAAACAGATCCACTCTTAGATTAAAATATATGCCCCCCCCCACGATGTACACAAATGTTCCTGGCAGCATTATGTATAACAGCCAAAATGTGGAAATCATCCTAAACTCCATTAAAAGATTAAAAGTTAAGTAAAATTTGGTATATTCATACAACTAGACATCATTTGACAATAAAAAGAAATGAAGTGAAAATTAAATCACAGTTTCCAGCCCGGCATGTAAGGAACTTGGAAGTTGCCACTCCATCTTAACAAGTAAAAAGCTGAACAGAAAAATGAACAACCCTTCTGTTTCCTTTCCTATCTTTGTCAATGCTGTTTCCTTTCCTATCTTTGTCAATTTCTTGTCTTCTTGATCACAACCAATTTATCAGTTGTGAAATAATATCTCATTGTGGCTTTGATTTACATTTCCCCTATGATTAATGATGTTGAGCATCTTTTCATTTACCTAATGGCCATTGTATGTCTTCTTTGGAAAAATGTCCACTTAGATCATCTGCTTGCTTTTTAATTGGATTGTTTGGTTTTTACTGTTGGGTTGTATGAGTTCTTTATATATTTTGGATATTAGCCCCGTATCAGATATATGGTTTGCAAATACCTCTCCCATTCAGTAGGTTACCTTTTCATTTTGTTGATTGTTGTGCAGAAGCTTTTTATTTTGATGTCGTCCCACCTGTTCATTTTTGCTTTTGTTTCTTTTCTGTTTGGTACCAGATTCAAAAACCCATCACCAAGACCCATATCAAGGAATTTACTGCCTATGTTTTTTCTAGGAATTTTATGGTTTTAGGTATTGCATTTAAGTCTTTAATCCACTTTGGCGAATTTCCATATGTGGCATAGAATAGTTGTCCAGTTATATTCTTGTGCATGTAGCTGTCCAGTTTTCCCAAAACCATTTATTAAAAAAAAAAACTATTCCTGGGGTGCCTGGGTGGCTCAGTCGGTTAAGCGTCCGACTTCACCTCAGGTCATGAGCTTACAGTCTGTGAGTTTGAGCCCCGTGTCAGGCTCTGGGCTGACAGCTCAGAGCCTGGAGCCTGCTTTGGGTTCTGTGTCTCCCTCTCTCTCTGCCCCTCCCCTGCTCATGCTCTGTCTCTCTCTGTCTCAAAAATAAATAAAAACATTTAAATTTTTAAAAATAAATAAATAAATAAATAAATAAATAAATAAATAAGACTATTCCTTTTCCAATGTGTATTGTTGGCTCCTTTTTACAAATTAATTGGCCATATATACATGGGTTTATTTGGTGGCTCTCTATTCCATTGATCTCTATATGTATGTTTTTATAACAAAATTATACTATTTTAGTTACTGTGGCTCTGTAATATAGTTTGATATCACGGAGTATGATGCTTTCAGCTTTGTTCTTCTTTCTCAGGATTGCTTTGTCTATTTGGGGTCTTTTGTGCTTTCACACAAATCGGAGGATTATTTGTTTCATTTCTGTGAAAAACGCCATTGGAATTTTGATAGGGGTTGCATTGAATCTGTACATTGCTTTAGGTAAGGTGGACATTTTAATAATATTCATTCTTCTAGTCTATAAGCATGAACTATCTTTTCATTTATTTGTCTTCTTCAGTCTCTTCATTAATGTCTTGTGGTTTTGAATACACAAGTCTTTCACCACCTTGGCTAAATATATACCGAGGTATTTTATTCATTTTTATGCAGTTGTAAATGGAATTGTTTTCCAAGTTTCTATTTCAGATAGTTCATTGTTACTGTATAAAAATGCAAGAGTTCTGCTTATTGATTTTATATCTTGCAACTTTACTGAATTTGTTTATTAGCTCTAACAGTTTTTTGTTGGAGCCTTTAGGGTTTTCTATATATAATGTCATCAGCAATAATGATTGGATTGATCTTAATTTTGTCTCTTTTTTTTTTTTTTAATTTTTTTTTTTCAACGTTTTTATTATTTATTTTTGGGACAGAGAGAGACAGAGCATGAACGGGGGAGGGGCAGAGAGAGAGGGAGACACAGAATCGGAAACAGGCTCCAGGCTCTGAGCCATCAGCCCAGAGCCTGACGCGGGGCTCGAACTCACGGACCGTGAGATCGTGACCTGGCTGAAGTCGGACGCTTAACCGACTGCGCCACCCAGGCGCCCCTTAATTTTGTCTCTTAAGTAAATGCCAAACTAGCATAAACCCATAATATTGTAAACATGTACTCTGCCTGCTCTGATCTTCCCTGATGTCAGTGGTTCTCAAAAAAAAAAAAAAAAAAAATAGCTAGTGTCAAATAAAAGATGATGTTTTATGGAAATGGTGAGATAAGGATTGTTCATAGGAGTTGATTCATCAATTGTGTTTTTCAAATACAAAAGAAGTTGCTTCACGTAAAATTAATAGTAGTTAATTTTTTGAGGAGACTTACTAATGTCAGACATGATTCTATGATTTTTACATGTATTAATTTATTCATTTTTCAAAATAACTCCATAGATTAGATACTATTATCATTGTTTTATGCAAATAAAAGCATTGAGGCAGAGAGCTATTAAGTAATATGTCTAATGTCAAGCAGCTAAAAAATTAATAAAATAGAATTAAAGCTTAGGCATGTGAATCCTGTGACCATACTCTCAATGAGTCCAACATAATTGTGGTCAGGGCTGGCTTCATGTGCATGTGATCTGCACAATTGCACAGGGTCCTACCTGCAGTTGGTTTATTGCTCACATTGCTTAGCTCATGCTTACTTCATAATCTCTGTCCCTTCCACCATGCACACATTGTTCTTGAGTCCATTGTGCAGGGCCATGGGAAACTGTTGAAGGAAGTTGGCTGACATCAATACATGGGGATAATTTTATGGCCAGAGCTGATACAATCTGGAGGTGTCTTTACTCATATCTGGTGGTTGATGCTGGAAGTCAGCTGGAACTTCCACTGAGGTTATTGAACAGAGCATCCATACATGATCTCTCCCTGTGGCCTTGGCTCCCTCACAGCGTATTGACTTCAGAGTATTCAGACTTCTTACATCAAAGACTTCTTACAGACAGCTTATATAAGCGATAACTGGATAAGCTGCTGGCTTTTTCTTACCTAGCCTCAGAAATCACCTAGTGTCACTTCTACTATACTTCACTGGTTAGAAAAGTGACAGATCCAAGGGGAGAGTACATAGTTCTTTCCTCTTAATAGGAGAAGCATAAAATAAT
Source organism: Leopardus geoffroyi (assembly GCF_018350155.1). Classification (NCBI taxonomy): domain Eukaryota; kingdom Metazoa; phylum Chordata; class Mammalia; order Carnivora; family Felidae; genus Leopardus; species Leopardus geoffroyi. The sequence continues at coordinate 94,891,002 of NC_059338.1, read as the reverse complement.
TACACCATAATGAGCATCTTAAATAATTTCTTATAAACAGAAAAAGCAAAACTATCTTTTCATGATACATTTGGCAAACCTCCTATATATTTACTATGGATCTATTTGCCATAAATGAATCCATACTAAAATTGTGATGTAAGACCCTGACTTCACATAGGCTCATAGATAACATTCAAAAGTTAGCACAGCACTTGGCATGTATGGGTGCTAAATAAATATTTGGTGTTTTTGAGTTATCATCTCCATTGTCATTATTGTATTGAACATTCATAAAGGGATAATATGAGAAGAGTTATACCTTGCATACAGGTTACAAAGCTAGTTAGAGGATCAGAAAATATAAGATTGATTAGCATATGTTTTTCCAGCAATAATAGATTTTAATAAAATCACAGGAAATAGATAGTAATAGAGGAAATTGGTCCCTGAAAATATTATGGTGGAAATTGGAGTCAGGTGATGAGAAAATTATGGATTTATTAGACAATTATTTGACTTCTTTACAAAAGGCAAAGCAAATTGATTTTTATTGGATGCAATTTAAGCTAATTCTATTTTTGAATGCAGGCAAATACAAATAGTTTATAAAATCTAAAAGTATCATAATATGTGAAATGTTTAGTATGGGAATTAGTATATTTGTTTTTTCCATCTGTGGCTTTGAATATAGTAAATTAAATTAAGACTTTCACAAAACTGAATTTAAAACTCAGTCTCATCAGGAAATGCCATTATTATGCATAATTTATAAAACATTTTAAATTTTGTTTATACATGTCGGATTGGCAAACTCAGCAAACTCACCAGCCATGTTTACAACATGAAGGAAAGAATTGAGACAAGTCTCTCAATTACACATGCAATCCAATTGACCCCACCATGATCTTCTTTCTAGAAGCTACTATTGAGACATAGTATTGTAGTAATATTTCTAGACATGTGTACAGTACATAAACTAAGTAACAGGTCGTCTGTATATTACCCAAATTCCAATTTTACTTTTCATGAGATTTTTTTCTTATTCTGAGGAATGAGGGATGACTCAATTTTATGTTTCCAAAATATATGTAAAATTCAAAGATAAAGCCTAAGGTATTCTTCAAGCATAATTATTTTGTCAGAAGTTAGATGCAGAAACTCATTAGTGTCCAGCAATCAAATAAGAGAAGTCAGAAAGCATTCACTCCATTTATGTATTAAATACTTGGGGATTTGTTTATCACATATAACGAACACAGATTTAGGTATTGTGGTCATCCATATGCATAAGACCCAGCCCAGACTTTATAATTTTCTGGGGAAGCAAAGAAATAAAGCAACAGCTACAATGTAGTGAGAGTTTGGTAATGACTCTAGAACACAGAGGAGGGGCATTATAACCAGAGAGAAGCATTCGAAAAAAGCTTCCCAGAGGAGGGCACCTATGAGCTGAGATATGAAGAATGTACCAAAGGACTTTCTTACTAAAAGGCTCTATGCTTTTTGAGTAAGAGTTTTTCTGATAATTCATAGATGACTATAGATTATTTCTGTATAAAAATAATATAGATAATGCATGTAGCCAATGAAGGAGGTACTTTAAAGCAAATATATGATGCAAAAGTTAACATACAACCTCTACTTCCTTTACTTAAACCTATTTAGCAAAAGCTTTCAACTGAATTGCATATTTGATCCCCAAATCTCTGCTTTTCTTGGTTCTGTATGTCTAAAAGCTCATAGAGTATTGGATCAAAAGGATCACGTGTTAAGCTCCTGAACATAAAGATTTTGTTCTGATTTTAATAGTGGTGTATGTTCATTATGCAAAATTTGGAGCATGCTGATTAAATGGAAACAGCCAAGAGAAAAAAATGCAAATTAGACTTTTCCCATCTGTAGTAATAATGACTAATACATTGATTTGGTAGACATGTAAGTTATATAATCAGAAAAAAAAGGGGAAAAAAACGTTCACATTCCTCTATTCCCAATATTCAGCAGTCTAATTTTATGTCACCAACTAGTAGAGGAAAAGATCCAAATGTACCTGGATGCCTTAAGGCTATATCAGTCTGTTGTAGATAACATTCCCTTTATCCTAATATCCAAATTCTACTGCCAGATTCGGCCTTCCATGGTGAAGCAAGGTGTCAAGGCATCCACAGAGTGTCTCCAAGCTATCTTGGCCTCAGCTGCTCCACATGTCACACACATTCTTCTCCAGCTTCTTTATGTGAGCACTCATTGCACACTTTATGCCTCAATATCTGTGGCAGGTGTTTCCATAGATGCTGCCTTTCTGCCGTGACAACTTTTGCTTTCCTTCTAGGTAACACACTTGAGGATGGGTTGCCAGTGTGTTCTATAAAGAAATGAGGTTACTATACCTTTCCTTCTTCATTGTTGAATCTTGTCTTGACCTTGATTGAGCAGAGTAGGTATAAAGTTCTTTAATTAATAAGAATCCTTTGCTTCCAGATGTGTATATTCTCTCCTTTGGCATAAAAAGAGGAACCACATTTTTCTGTCTTTGGTTGTATCTGAGCTCAGAGTTTTCACGTATGAATTTTCTTTACCCTCTATCAGCCCCAAATGATACCCAGCAAAACCCTTTTGCAAATGCAACTAAAAAGTATGTGCATTCACAGGTGAAGAAGAGGGAAGAATATTTCTCTCCCAACACCATCCCGGTTAGGCTCAGCTTCAATAACTCACTAAACGTGTAAAAAAGGAACAGTTTTAAAACAATGCAAATATGGGATGATTGGTGAACATGTATTGAAAGCGACTGAAAACTAAACAGAAAACTTCTTGATGTTTTAAATTTTGAAACTGTCAGAAGCACTTTTATTAAACATCAAAAAGAGAAGACAATAAAGTAGGCTGCTCTTCAAAACCAGAAATTACGCTGAGATTTTTATAGCTTAGGTGAAAAAGCAAAAACATAGCTCTAGGACTGAGAACTCAGGGAGTTCACTGTGAGTTCAGGTACAAGCAAGGAGGTTAACAGTAAAGACCACTGCTGAGTTATTACTAGTTACTCCATACTCATGTTTCATGAATTCCAACAATTACCTAAAGTGTGCTTCACCAATTCACCTACATCTGAAGGCTTATAATACAGCTGAATAAAAACAAACTCAGAAGTAAAAATAATTTCACAGGAAAAAAAGTGGTCTTATTATTCTACATTAAATGACAAAAAAAAGCAAAACAATTATGATGGAGTTCGAAGCATAATAAACATTTTAATTTTGCTTCAGGCCAAATTAATTAATCCAAGTTTCTTCCAAGGTAAACAACTAGTTCACACATTCAGTTTGGTTAAGGGTAAAGAATAGGATATTTTGCAATATGGCATTTAAGTGACTAAAGTAAATTATTATACAATTTTCATTTCTTTGGCTTTGTGCTATGTTTACTACAGGACACTGAATCCATAACTATGATGCTGATTCTCCATGCTCAGGAGAATAAGAAAATGAGAATAGCTCCTCTCAGCAAATAAGGAGTTGAAAGGAGAGTGGCTTCTCTCACTATTACATCTAATTAACTACTAGCAAATGTTCTGTCTATCATAGTTCTGGTCTCTGCTGGGTTTGAGGTCTCAGTACTCAAAGAATGAATATTTCCAGCAAGGGACCCTAAAGTGTTACCAGAAGATTAGAAGTTGAGGTCCCCCCCTCCATATATGCTTATTGGGCCATTGGAAGAACAGCAAAGGCAGGCGACAGGGAAAGGAGCTAGAATGTTGGTAGGTATATGACCCGGACTTCATGAAGAAATAGAATACACGCCACAAAATAGAGCAAGAAATAAGTAAGGAACCAGTGAAATTAAAATACGACAAATGTAGGATCTCCAAAAACTGTATTTCTCAGGAAAAATTGGATCAACCCACCGTGTAAAAAAATACCAAAAAAAGTCCAAAATCACCTGAGATGTCAGCAAGGGTCAAGGGAATATGGAAAGTGGTAGGGAAAACAGAAATACATATAAAATCTCAAAATCAATTGCAAAAATAAAGAATGTAGTATTAATTCATTTTCTTCTATGTTATGCTACACATATATTTATATATTAACTAATTTTGCAATTTATTCCATAGATTACTAAATACCACATAGGATATTGAGGCAAAACTAAGAGAATTTTAGGAAGAAGTGAAGTCATACAGAGATTATAGGCTTTTTAGCTCAATAAGGGATTTCATGAAACTAGTCCTCCTTTTGGGACAGAATAAGAATGTTTTTAACTACAGAAGAGATTCTTATATGATGCTAGGCAGAGGCACTACTATTGCTATTGTTATTGTTTTTTGTGTCTTCGAATTTGAGTATGTTGATGTTAAGCAGTGGAAATGGTGGACCATTGCATACGTTCTTTTAGTTCCTGGCTGCCTATAATCTTGAAACATCCTGTTCAAAAGTGAGAAAGGTCCAGATCTTATTACTGTGTCTCCCTTTGTTTGAACTCAGAAATGTATTTTCTCCACCTTTCTTGCAGGCACTTGATGTGAACTACATCAATCCCAATTGTTTATACCAACTTCAAAAGAGTTACAAAAATTCCAAGTATGCTTCTTATTGAATATCCTCTGGCAAATGTAATGTCCAATCCAGCTGACCCAGAAGTAGTCATGTCAGAGGTGTTAGAAAGAGTGATCAGTAGAGAGACTTGGCAGTGTTAACTGTGGTACCTATGCCCAGTGATGGTTGTAGAAGTGTCTTTGCTGAAGAGGTTGTGTGCTCTGAACTGGACACTTCTCCTGGCTGAGTAACTTGCAACTCTGACCATTGGGCTTTGGAAAATTGTAAGAGTTATCAAATATATATATATATATGAAATATATATATGTATGTTTATATGTAAACAAGAGAGACCCCCTATAACTAGTTTTAGCAAGATATATATACGTGTATATATGTACATATATACGTGTATATGTATATATACGTGTATATATATACACATATATATGTACATATATACTTGTATATGTACATATACACGTATATATGTACATATATATGTATATATATACATATATATGTATATACGTATATATGTATATATATGTATACATATATATACATATATATATTGTAATATATATATTGCTAAAGCTAGTTATAGGGTGTCTCTCTTGTTTATAATTATGAACTCTCTGCAAATGCCCCCAAAGTAAAAAAGTGATTGAGTAGAGTGATATATCTCATCCCTTCGATGAGGAAGGGATAAAAACTAACAAAACAAAACAAAACAACCCACACAAAATAGTTCATTATCTCTACTTCCTCTAAAGCAGCAAACACAGAATGTGCATTAATATTTCAAAAAAGTAACCTTCCCCATGAATGTAAATTCTCATGTGATCAGAAAGGAGGTCTCATTTAAACCAAAATCAAATCCCTCCACTTAATTATTGAATAAAATGTGTAATTGACAACATTTTCAGAAAAATGAGAATCTGGAAATACATGAAAGAAAAGGAGTGTCTAAACACAGTCTTTTTAAGACAAGAAGTGATTTTAGATTTGAATGGCTGCTGTTGCAAGACAAAAGCAGCTAGGAAAACAACTTAAGGGCAAAAAATCCCTTCCTGTTAAAAAAAAAAACTGTGGCAATTCAACATAATTAGGTCTAAAGCAGAACAAAATTTGAATCTGTCAAAAGTACTGAAAAGGGAGCAAGAAAAAAAATTGGAGCAGACTTCAGTGGTTTCTGGACAGGGACTCAGTGTCAGTTTGTGAGTTTCCTCTGTGGGAAATCCTGTAGCAAAGATGACCCTGTAGAGAAGTGTCCAGGTAAGGATGCCAATACTTTCTCGCTTTCCAGGGGACACAGTATGGACATTCTCCCAGTTGCTGGGCAGAAATGCTTCCCAGAAATTAAAATGTAAGTACTAAGCAAATTTGGACATATAGAAATTTCCTGCAGGATTCAGAGCTGAGAGATTCACAGAAATTTAGATTTAGAAATTTAAATCTGAGATTTAGAAATAACAGAGGAGAATCAACAAATGAGACTGTGGGCTATATTGCCTTGCATTTTGGATTTGGGTCAGATTGTAGAGTTGTGCTAGATACGTAAGGTTTCTCTGAGAAGATTCTTCCCCAGGTCCCTGAACAACTAGAGACATCTTTCTAACAGGAATCAAATATCTTCATAATTTGGATATTGTTGGTAATTCTACTATAAACATCAGGGTTCATGTATCCCTTCAAATTAGTAATTTTGTATCCTTTGGGTAAATACCTAGTATTGTAATTACTGGATCGTTGAGTAGTTCTACTTTTAATTTTTCGAGGAACCTCCGTACTATTTTTCAGAGTGGCATCACCAGTGTGCATTCCCATCAACAGTGTGGGAATGCGTATTCTCCACATACTCGCCAACACCTGTTGTTTTCTATGTTAATTTTTGCCATTCCGACCAGAGTGAGGTAACTTCTTTTTGTAGTGTTGATTTGTATTTCCCTGATGATGAGTGATGCTGAGCATCTTTTTATGTGTGTATTGGCCATCTGTATGTATTCATTGAAAAAAAAATGTCCATTCATGCCTTCTGCCCATTTTTAACTGGATAATTTGTTTTTGGGCTTTGAGTTTTATAAATTCTTCATATATTTTGGATACTAACCTTTTATCACGTATGTCACTTGCAAATACCCTCTCGCATTCTGTAGGTTGCCACTTAGTTTGTTGATTGCCAAATTATGGAAACAATCAAAATGTCCATTTACTGACAAATAGATAAAGATGTGGTATTTATATACAAGGGAATATTATTTAGTCATAAAAAAGAATGAAAGCTTGCCATTCGCAATGACATGAATGGAGCTAGAGAGTATTATGCTAAGCGGAATAAGATAGAGAAAAAAATACCATATGATTTCACTCATATGTGGAATGTAAGAAACAAAACAAACGAACATGGGTGTGGGGTGGGGCGAGAGAGGAAAACCAAGAAACAGACCCTTAATTATATAGAACTGATGGCTACTGGAGGTGAAGTGGGTGGAGGGATGGATTAAATAGGTGATGGGGATTAAGGAGGGCACTTTTAATAAGAACCAAACATTGTAAGTGTTGAATGACTAAATTCTACACCTGAAGCTAATATTACACTGTATGTTAACTGGAATTTAAATAAGAACTTAATTTAAGAAAAAAATCAACTATCTCATGTCATTCCCTTTCCTAAAGGATCATTAGGTTTTTAATATACAAACCTAGAAATCTACAAATCTAGACCTACAACCTTTTTCTCTTTCTTTTTTCTTTCTCTTCCTTCCTTCCTTCCTTCCTTCCTTCGTTTCTTTCTTTCTTTCTTTCTTTCTTTCTTTCTTTCTTTCTTATTCCTTCCTTCCATCCTCCCTCCCTCTGTCCCTTCCTTCCGTTAAATCACACCACTGTAAAAAAAAAATAATAAAAATAAAAATTGCACCACTCTAGCTCCAACAGAAGGAGATTTAATAAAGGATGTGGCTTTTTTATTTTTTTTAAAGAATAAGTTACCTCTCTCCACCTAGTTAAAAAAAAAAAAAGATACCATAATTTTTTTAAAGAAAAGTATATTCTTCATGATTTTGTGTGATATTACAGAGAGATTTTAATTTTCTTTTAAAGCACTTAAGTATTTGATCCTTAAAATCTCTCTAAAGCAAAAAAATCATATATTAGCATAGAGAAACATTTAAAGCAGTTTCATTTCAGATTTATATTCATATATGCAAGTACGTCTTAAAGTAAATCTTTCAGCAGGATTTTGAACTATTCTAGCAGAGTGGAGAAAAATCACTTTCTGAGTTAGTGAAGTTTCTTATTACTCAGAAACTAGCAAAATATTTTGGTATCATTAATTAGTAAAAAGCCTGTACCCTTTGTCAAAATGTCACTTCAATGAAATTTAGAATCATCTGCTTTCAAGATAGAACAAGTAATCTTGGTTTGGGCTGTGAATAATTTCAAAATAATCTCAAGACTTGGTTATAAAATGTACATTTGGTGGAGGCTGAAATTGAAAAGCACTCATTTTCAAAGTTTCTTTCAATTACTCATGTCTTTATAATAACACATTTAATAAACTCGGGGTGTGTTTGAGGCTCTATCCTATATACCATAGAAGACAAAATATTATTAGCTCAATCTTAGAGCATTGAACACAAATAAAATATGTGCAAAAATAATACCGCATGTTTACAGTACAGAGTAGAATTGTTGAACATGTCATGCTTACAGACGATTACAAAAATTGATAAAGTATTCATCTGATTTTGCTCAAATTCAACAATAAGTTATATTTTCTATATATTTATACTAAAAATGTTATAGATCGAAGGTCATTTTAGAGTATCCCAATCATATTCTCCTCTTTTTCTTTTTCCATAAATGACTTTTTCCATATTTTAGCCTTATGATTAACCATGTGAACCTAGTCATGTGTTTTTACTTAAACATTAACCATACCTTATATAATGTCTTGAATGTTTTATCCCATATAGTTAATATTTATTTATTATGTTTATATATTTCTGATCTTATTAATTCTGTTTAAATACTGTATAGAGGAGCACAGTGAATATAACACTATGTTTTTACTTCCCTGACAATGACTGATTCTGATATTTTGCTAGTAGAGGCAAGAGAGCATTGAACATCTTTAGCACATCACATTATATGTGTGTGAGTGCAGCGATGCTCAAAGTAAAAATTGGGAGGATTCATGGAGAACATCTTCAAATTTTTCTTAAATCAATTCTTGGTTTGGGCTGTGAATAATTTCAAAATAATCTCAAGACTTGGTTATAAAATGTACATTTGGTGGAGGTTGAAATTGAAAAGCACTCATTTTCAAAGTTTCTTTCCGAATGTATGATTAGTTTGTTAATGAATACCGAATGTAGATTAGTTTGTTTTTGTGGTGAATTATATCTTTTGTCATTAACCATTTATTCCTAATTTGCCTTAAGTTCTACCCATTTAATATTAATATGCCTACATGAGCTTTCATCTGAATAGAGTTTTTTGTTATTTTTGAAACCCATTTGAAAATATTTTTCTTTACCTGATGATTTTAGTTTCTTTATATAAATTTTGGTTACTGATATATTTAGTATCAGTTATACTTTATTATTTTGTGTCATCATTTTACTCTTATTTAATTTGCTTTTTAAATTCCTTCCTTAACCTTCTATTAGATTGTTTTCATGCTATTTCTTAGATTTATCCTTATTTTTATAAACTCAGTTTATATTCTTTTAATGGTTTCTTTAAATTTTGCTATGAATACTTAGTATTTCTATCCTTTTCCAGAATCCTGTAACTCCAATCCTCAGCTTCTAAAATTCTAGTCAAAATTATGTATTATTATCATTATCCTTACCAAATTTCCATGTTATAATTGTTGTGTAGATTAGTTCCACCTTGTTTGAAAGTTCTCTTAAATTAGTCATTTTAGGGGCACCTGGGTGGCTCAGTAAGTTAAGCGTCTGACTTGATTTTGGCTCAGGTCATGATCTCACAGTTGGTGGGTTTGAGCCCCACATTGGGCTGCAAGCTGACAGAGTAGAGCCTACTTGGAATTCTCTGTCTCCCTCTCTTTTTTTCTGCCCCTCCCTTACTCACACCCTCTCCCTCAAAAATAAATAAACTTTAAAAAATGCTTTAATTAGACATTTTTTTTGTTATTCTTATACTACACCTATAGTTTTGGAAAATCTGTTTATCATTGTTTCTGTAACTTTCTCTAAATTGCTAAATTCATTGTCCTTTCCAAAGGACATTCTTAATCATTTTCTTCAATGGTAAACTGCGAGCTATAAATTCTGTCACAAATTCTCTGAAAATTTATTACTTATTCAGGTTAGTTTAGCTAAGGACACTTCTGCTAATTTTTGAATATATCCTTCTATTATCTTCAAGTGTTATTCTTTGATAAAAAGCCTATCTTAAGTCTAATTATCATTCCTTTAATATAATTTATTTTCATCTATAAGTCTTCAATATTTCTATTTGTCTTTTCTATGTGTAGTTGGAGTATTATATATGAGTATATTATATATCATATATATTTAACATGCTTCTTTAATCTAAAAATGTATCTTCTGTTTTAGATGTTCCTCAACCATTATCTCTTGATTATCACCTTTTCTGTTATTTTTACCCTTTCATTGTAGAATTCCTATTTCACTATGAGATATTTTCATTCCATATTCAAAGTCTCTTAGTCTACTTTTTTTTTTTTTAATTTTTTTTTCAACGTTTATTTATTTTTTTGGGACAGAGAGAGACAGAGCATGAACGGGGGAGGGTCAGAGAGAGAGGGAGACACAGAATCGGAAACAGGCTCCAGGCTCTGAGCCATCAGCCCAGAGCCCGACGCGGGGCTCGAACTCACGGACCGCGAGATCATGACCTGGCTGAAGTCGGACGCTTAACCGACTGCGCCACCCAGGCGCCCCTCCTAGTCTACTTTTTAAAATTCTACATATATTATCTGTCTATGATGCATTTTGATTATCTGTCTTCCCATTTGCCAATTCTGTTTTTAGCTGCATTTAATCAGCTGTTTAGTCAAACTTTTTATTTCATTAACATTTTGATTATTTTTTTACTTTAATTCCATCCAATGTTTTTTGATGATGACCTTTTATTATTGTTTTATTATTGTTCCATTCCTATTTCTTGTTTTAAGAATTATTATTAAATTTTATTTCAAAATATTTCATTATTTCTAGTTCTTGGCTGACTAGTTTATTGTCTTATATGTTTTGATCACATCTCACAATCATGTCATCTGTCGCATGTGAATCTCTGCTTGTCAAGGGCTAGATATAGTTTATTCTTGGGTATACAGGCTACATCATTTCATTTCCTTAAACCCAATAGCATTGACTATGTTAGAAATAATAGAATTTCTCCTGTGGGAAATGTGGGTTTCCTTAATAAATAGACTAGAACTCAGGTGACCATTAATAAAGAATGTTCATTTAGGGAATTTTAGTTTTCCAGACATTCTGTCTTCTTTTGATAACAACCCCAATTTTCATATGAGGACATGTTATAACTCACTATCAGGTCTGGTGTAGATATGAACACATAACCCAGCCTAAGTCAATGAATCATTACTTTCTCTCATTTACACTGATTGGGCCAAGGCCAGTTTGTGATTTAAGCATTGTGATCATAATGAATATCAGGAATATCTTTGGGAAATTTACTTCTTTTAGGATTCATATTTCAAAGGATGAGGCTGTGAGTGGTATAAAAAGAATCAGTTGAAAAAATATAAGAAGCTAGGAAGTACATGGAGAAGTCATTTCAAGAAATATAAATTAAACCCTGCATCAAACCATATGTAATACCAAACTTGCCCCTGTCCAGCTATATGAACCAATAAAGTCTCCCCAATACACCAGCTTATTTGAGCTGAGATTTTATTAATTACAAAGAAAAATGGAGGAGGAAGGTTCCTAACTATTAATGTCTATTCTTAAAATATAAAGTCTTTTTTATTACCTAGTTTAAAGAACAGGGACTCTTAGATTCAGGTGATATTTCCTGCATTGTGATTTTGAGAAGATTTCTTATTCTTCAGCATTAATGTCTTTATTTTAAATTTAAATAAAATGGTGGCCACTTACGGACTTATTTTTAGTATAGAATATGATGGTATATATTCAATGCCTATTATACGTTAAGAATACCTTTAAAGTTGTATTATTTTAGAGTTAATAATTATAAAAATAGAAGATAATCAGATTGCAGCTAGGCTATATCTCCCATTTTGCAGGAAAAAAAAAACTTACCTGGGTCAAATAAATTACACAATATGATTTTCCCATGGGGACTTTTGTGACTAGTAGTACAGGTTGCATTTGAATCCAGGTCTTCAAGTGAAAATTTAGTAGCACCTCATTATTTGACACGATTTTTTATTTACTTATTTAATACAGTTTTCTGTTTTTAATTATCTATGTGAATGTTTTTTCACAAAATCAGATTGCCTTGGAAATGTTTAAATAAGGACCACCCGAATTTCTCAAGGTGATCTTTATTATCACTGAGGTATGCTTTCTTAATATGAAAAATCCTCCTGCCTTTCCTTATTCAAACATTCTCTGAATATTGTGAAAGAGAAGGAGGGGAAAATATAGGGAATTGAAATGCAAAGATATAAAAAATATTTTTATAGATTATCACTTATATGCAATTAATGTTAGGACAAACAATTCAAATGAAAGTAATTTTAAAAAACAGGTAGATGTTATTTTTATAATTGAGAAGACAATTCTGCAATGTGAGTTATTTGTCATCTTTCACAAAGCACAGGGGAAAAGATGAGAGTTCTCTCTTAATTGAGACAGAGGAGGAGAGTGACAATGTTATATCCTGCAGGCCTTTGTTTATGCACGCTTCCTTTGGTGATTTATATTTTTCATAGCAAAAGTCAGGAGTCACTGCTAATATATGAATATATTACAGGTGTCAGAGGAAGTGAAATACATTCTTGCTGAAGAATAAAATAGAAAGTCATTACAAATGAAGAGTAAATACTATTCAGAGAAAGCTGTTCATGTCTCACTCATAAAATCATCTCAAAAGGAATGTGTTGACTTGTAAACTTCCTTAATATCTACAAGCTATTGTGCAGTTATAATTTAGCAGCTTCTGAGCCCATAACTATTCATTTTCATCTCCAGATTTAAACACAAAGAAACTAGAGAGGTAAATGGATAGATTTAGATTATATGTATCTGTCCAATATCATACATGTGCACAAATATACACATGTATCTAAAAAAAATAGGTTTAAAATTACTTTTTTAAATGGCAAGCAATTAAAAATGTATACAAGATGATTATGTAATGTGTGGTCCCAACTAAGGGGGCTAGAGATCAGGCAGGAGACTGTTCTTAAAAACTCAAGAGATAATAAAGAGAACAAATTGTGAGGTAAAGAAAAGGGGCATATTCAAAATGGAGTTAAGAAATGCACTTACCAGGGCACCTGGGTGGCTTAGTCAGTTAGGCATCCTACTCATGATTTTGGCTTAGGTAATGATCTCACTGTTCATGAGTTCAAGCCCTGCATTGAGGTCTGTGCTGATAGCATGGAACCTGCTTAGGATCCTTTCTCTCCCTCTCTCCCTTCTCTTCCTCTATTCATTCTCTCTCTCTCTCTCCCTCCCTCTCTCTCTCTCTCTCTCTCTCTCTCCCTCTCTTTCTCTCTCTCTCACACACTATCTCACACACACACATGCACAAAATAAATAAATAAATAAGTAAACTTAAAAAAAGAAATGCACTTACCAAGGTCATGTTAACAGAAAGATACAGGTCAAAGGAATGAATTCACACTAAAATTTGCTAATATAAAAAATAGTATGAATTATAATTCAATCAATTAAGAAACCCAGCGAAGAGGTCCAATAGCCTGTGGGGATTATGGTGGTGCAGATGCAGATGGTAAAAATCATTAGCATTTATGCAGTATTTAGGAAAATATAAATGAAATCAACTTAAAATCTATCTTGCTAAAATAAAAGAGAATGAATTTCTTGGGAAGCTATAGGCCAATATTCTGTACTTTTTATTTTTATGTGTCTGGTTCCTACCCTGATGCCTCCCACAAATTTAGGATCCATATAGCTACATTATTTATAGAACAAATGATTATCAAATTTGGAAAGGAGGCAGAAACAAATGAGTTAATTTAATACTGAGAGAGAATAGTATGTCCATATGGAAAAACTGTCATTTCTTGGTAATCAACTGGTTTTGAAAGTTTTAATAAAATAGAGTAAAACTTTTAAAACTTACCAGTAAAGTGGAATAAAATCAGGAATAAATACAAGCCATTTGGGGAGAAAATATTTGCAAAAGATACATATGGTAAGGTCTGCTATCTGAAGTATACAAATAAATCTTAAAATATAACCATAAGAAAACAAATAACCTTATTAAGAAGGGGAAAAGACCTTCACAGAAACTTTATCAAAGAAGATATAAAGATGGCAAGTAAGCATATGACAAGATGTTCAACTCATTTGTTATTAGAAAATTGTAAATTTAAATAGCAATGAGATACTACTACATACCTACTAGAATTACCAACCAGAACACTAACAACACCAAATGCTGGTGAAGATATCAGACAACAGAAACTTTCATTCATTGCTGGTGGAAGTGGAAAATGGTACAGATACTTTGAAATACAGTTTGGCAGTTCATTATAAATCAAAATCTATTCTTACCCTATGATCCAACAATCATGCTTCTTGGGATTGACCCAAAGAAGTTGGTAAAACATGTCCACACTGTTGCGACCGGCGCAACAAACACCGAGATCAGGGTCCTGAGGGTAGGGGAATGTAAGAAAAAAAAGAGAGAAGAGAAGACAGTTTGGGAACAGGAGGGTCCCCTGGGCTGATAGCCTAAGTGATGGCTTTATTGTTGCTGTACACAATCTTTTATATCAAGACTCTATGGGTCAGGCCATTCTAAGAATAAACAGGTTTCACATGATCGCTGCCAACCAAAACATTCAGTTCTGTGTACCTTGTGAATTTTCTAAACGGGTCACAGCAAGACCTTGTTGATAAGATTGCTAGCAAAACACAGTTCCCATGTCTGTTTCTATTTGACCCGGAGTAGAAAAAGGGGAGGTAACATTACTGCCAACACCCACAGACCACAGGCTTCAGGAATTAACTTTCTCAGCCTTGACAAGGCTTTCGTATGCCCTTGAAAGTGGGGGAATGGGAGGGGGAACCACCGGGTTGGCTGAGTCAACAGGGAACCGTTGCTCGACCCGGTCTCAGCCTGGCACCGGGGCCCAGCCTCCCACACCACATAAAAACCTGCACATGGTTAGTTATAGCAACTTTCTTCATTATTGCCAAAACTTAGGAAACTAAGATATTATTCAGTAGGTGAATAGATAAAGAAATTGTGGTACATCCAGGCAAAAGGATATTATTCAGTACTAAAAAAGCTATCAAGCCATGAAAAGACATAGAAGAAACTTAAATGTGTATTACTAAGAAAAAAAAGCCAATCTGAAAAAGTTATATACTGTATGATGCCAACTATATAATATTCTGGAAAAGTCAAGCCAAGACAGTAGAAAGCTTAGTGGTTGCCAGATATTGGGAGGGAAGAAGGGATGAATGCGTGGGCAGATCACAGGAGATTCTGAGGGTAGTAACACTACTTTCTATGATACTATAGTGATAGATACATACCATTATACATTTGTCCAAACACATAGAATGTACAAAAGCAAGAGTGAACCCTAATGTAAACCACAGACTTTTGGTGATAATGTTGTGTCAATGTAGGCTTATCAACTTATAACAAATACACCACTGTAGTGGCAGGTATAGAAAGAATGAGAGGTTGTGCATATGTGGGACAGGGGGTATGTGAAAACTCTGTACTTTCTCTTCAGTTTTTCTGTGCACCTAAAACTTCTCTAAAACAAGTAAGTGTATTAATTAAAAACATAAGCCATGTATTTTAGCAATTAGAACCTCCTCACGGAACTTTGTGATACAGGAAATGTGTGGAGAAAAGAATACAATGAAATAAAAATTCAACAAAAAATATTAATATTTTTCCCTCTGAATGTCTCGTGCCTTTTCAACTCAATATTTTATTAACATTCTCATTTTTCCTTTGAACAATCCCTCAGGTGTGTTGTGGCTATGTTTTTTTTTTAATGTTTATTTATTTTTGAGAGACAGAGGGCGAGCCAGGTAGGGGCAGAGAGAGAGGGAGACACAGAATCTGAAGCAGGCTCCGGGCTCTGAGCTGTCAGCACAGAGCCTGACGCGGGGCTCAAACCCACGAACTCTGAGATCAGGACCTGAGTTTAACCGACTGAGCCACCCAGACACGCCATATGATATTTTTTCTTAGAGTTTTGTTTTGAACAATAAATGCTGGCAAGGATATGAAGTAATTGAAGCATTCATATATTGCTAGTGGGAATGTAAAACGATACACTCAAGAAGACTGCGGCAGTTTCTTATAAAAACTGAGGGTATAATGACCATAGGACACAGCAAATTCATAAGCATTTAACCCAGAGAAATAAGAACATGTTCACACAAAAATTTGTATACAAATATTCATAGGAACTTTGGTCATTATAGTGTCAAGCCAAAAACAACCCAAATATCTTTCAGTTTGTAAATGTTCCCATGAAGTGTGGTTTACTCATGCCTTGGAGTACTACTCAGCAATAAAAAAGAAATCTTGATACAAGCAACAACTTGGATAGATCTCAAGGAAATCATGCCGGGTGGAAAAAGGCCAATCTCAAAGGTTGCACATTATATTATATCATTTATATAGCATTTTTAAACAACAAATTTACAGAGATAAAGAGCAGATTAGTACTTGTCAGCTGCATTGGGGTGTGGTGGAGGGAGAAGGATATATTTATAAAACAGTAGCACAGTGGGTCCTTATGATACAACCATTCTGTGTCTTGATCGGGGTAGTGGTCACAGAAATCTACACATGCAATAATTGCACAGATCTAAACACAGACACAAGTACATGAAAAATTGGTGAAATCTGAACAAGATCAATAGAATATATCAATGTAAATTAACTGGTTGTGATACTGCACTATGGATATACAAGACGTTACTATTTGGGGAAAGTGAGTGAAGGAAATGTGAGACCTATCTGTATTAATGTTGCAATTGTATATGAATCAACAAGTATCTCAAAAAATATATTTTTCTTTCCATACCCCTTAACAAATGTATATATTTTTCATAATAGAATCATAGATTGTGGTTTTACAATATTTCAGTTGTTACATTTATTTTCCACTTTGTACACACTCCTGCTGGTTTTCTGTGTTTCCAGAAGCTTTGAGATCAGAAAATGTTTTCTCCATAAACAAACTAATCATTAGTTTCAGATGCAGAAAACATTTCAATTGTCATTGTTCTTCAACTCTTGCTTACCTTCCATTATTTTCCTGTGCCTGAAAAACAATTTTTTGAATTCCCTTTTTTAGGGGTCTGCTGATGGTGAATTAGCTCAGTCTTTGTTCTTAAATGATAGTTTTATGGGTATGAATTTTACATTGGGAGATGTTTTATTAACATTTCTAAACATTATTTCGTCTTAATCTACCTTTCCATGTGTCTGTTGAGAAGGTAGCTGTCAGATTCAGTCTACTTTTTGTTCCTCTAGGATAACCTGGTCTTCACTGTGGTTGCTTTGTATGCTTGCTCTTTGCTTTTTTTCTAAATCTGATTTACTATGATGTGTCTGAATGTGAGCTTTTAAAAACACTTTTATAGTTACTGGTTTTGTTAGAATAAAATTAATATATTGATGCTTTTCATAAGTTTTGGAAAGTTCTGAGCCTTGCATCTTAAAATACTGTTTTCGCTTTGTTATCTCTTGTTATTTTGCTACTTGAACTCAACCTTGCAGACATTGCTTAAGTCAAATTGTGTTAGGTTATAGGAAGGTAACAAATGACCCCAAATCTCAGTGGTTTAAAAAAAATGACTTTTTTTTTCCTGTTACTGTCAGCCACTGTCCAACTATAGCACTTTTCTATATATCTTTGCCACTTTGATACCCAGACTAATGGAGCAGCCCCTATCTCTAGAGGATGCTTTTCTTGCATCTGATTGAAAAGAGGAATTGCAGAATCATGTCCTGTCTTTTAAATCTTCTGCTCAGAAATTAGAAAGGTTAATTCCAGTCACATTCTATTGTGCAAAACCACTCATGTAACCACGTTTACATCAATGAGATCAAATCCTATCAAAAGGGTATCTATTAATTAACTTAAATGACATCTGTGAAAATATTCCATGTTGTCAGCAGATATAGATGACAAATGTGGCCTTTAACTGGGGGGAAAATCTCAGAAGTACAACTGGAGCTTCAGATCTGGAAATGTCCCAGAGTCAGAACTTTGAATACCCAGGTTAAAGCTTTTAAATAAAATTTCCCCTAAAATATTTTTTTAAATGCAGTCTACCACATACCTTCTCATATCCTCTATACCTTACCATCTTATACCAATTTTCATTATTTTGTTTTTCTGTTCTTCTTTAAGAAAATTTTGATTGATGAATTTACTAATTATGACTTTAGAGGTGTCTGGTCTGCTGTTCAGCACATCTTTTGAAATAATAATATGATTACAATACATTCTAGTTCTAGAATTTCATTTCTATTTAATTGTTGTCTCCTATGTGAAATCACTTTTTACTCTTTCTGGTTCTCAGCCAAAATGTTCAAGCTTGAGTTTATCTCTCTGAACATGTTAAACATAGTTTTTACCATCTGTTCTATGATAATTTCACTATCTGAGGTTCTGTGCATCTGTTTCTGTTGTTTGTTGTTTCTGTATGTTTTCAATTCTTATTATCTCCTTATGGAACTGATTATCTTTAATTATGTGATGGACTTGAGATTTAAATGTTATTTATAGAAATAATTTCAGACCAAGGATGATGTTAATCTCTCTCTCAAGATGTTTCATGCTGCCAGGTGCAAGGAGAGCTTATACTCTAAGATCATTTTAACCCAATTCAGTGTGGGAAATTTTGGGAAGGACCACTGAGAAGACTTGAAGCTGGGCAGCAATTCTCATGAGGATTGGTTTTACTTCTTGATTGTCTTACTCTGAGGGTGAATTCTTATAGCCTTCACTCTCGATGTGCCCCAGACCCCAATTTTTTCTCTTTTCTCCTCTGGGCCTATCAAAAGTACTGCTTATACTTCCAGGTCCTTATTCAGAATTGGTGAAGGCCAAGACATACTGAGTTCTCAAGGACGAACTTACAACTATGCATTTTAGTTTTTGTTTAGATTAACCTAGTGAGCCTTATCTTTCTTTTTAGCTTTCAAATGTTTTAAGAGGTTTGTCTTAAATATTTTCTGCATTTTTGCTTGAGAGAATTGATCTGAATCACATATTCTGACAGTCTAGGTTGTCAGCTTTGATCTACGGAATTGACATTTATTTAAGGCACTTTTGTGATAAAATTCAGCTTTTTAATATAAACAAGAAACAAGAGTGTAATGGAATAAATATTGCAAAACTTCTAAATGGAATGAGTAGCAAACACTTTAAAACTTGCGTAAGGGAGTAGAGCTAGACAGTGACACTTTATATGAGACCACAAGCATTTAGCATTTGGTAAGGGAAAGAGAATGTCACAATTCTAGGAGAATCTAAACTTTCCACTATCCTTCCTGCGTGCTCTTTTCTGCTGAACAGAACAGTTGGCCATTCAAATTAAAAATGTTCGTATTTATTACAACAACTTCTTGCTGTATTTGTTCTGATGATCGTGGGAGGAAAAGGATTACTTTTTAGCAACCTGAGTCACACTGTTCCCTGGCTCCGGAGCTGAAGGTTGATATTCAACCAATAGTTGTTTTTGTTGTTGCTGCTTTTTCTTTAGTTGATTGGTTGGTTGGTTGTTTTTGTTTGTTTGTTTGTTTTTAAATCGATATTCATCATGTGATATGAGCCTTACAACATTTATTTAAGTTGATAGTTTTCTTCTAACTATTTGATAAAATATCATGCATTTTATTGAAACATGGCAACAGAGAACTTGAGTCTAAACACGGGCATCTGACAAATCTTGTTCCTTGCTGAGAAACAATTATTTCAATATAGCTTGCCAATATGGCTTTTCTCAGACATTCTATGCTTCATTTTTCCCCTGAAGTAAGCATGCTGTTAAGAAAATTTATTCACACAGGATCCTTTACTCAACCTACAGCTGTAACTATAAACTTTCTCCTAAACCCCTCTCAGATTCCCCTCTAGTGACAGTAAAGAGGCACTGCATCTAAGGATTCAATAAGGTCGTTTTCAATGTTAAGTGTTTAAATTCATTCCCTTTGTGTAGAGCTTCCTAGGAGCTGAATGAATCTAAAGCTTCTATTTCAGCTTGGTACATAGACATCTCTCCATAATACCATCGGAAGTTAATCTTATCCATGTTTGTTCCTTTTTATGTGCCAGTGTTTTTTATTGCAAACTGATTTTGATATGGATTTTTGATTAGGTTTCCTTGAGCTTCCTATCAAATGACACACCACATGTTTTCTAAAAATGGGTTAATAACATTTTCATTGTATTCTCATTCAGCCAAGAAAATTGTATCCAAAAATTTAATTTAGATTTATTTTTCTACTTGATTGGAGAAGGATTTATTAAAATTTGTGCCTGGTTCACATACTATAAATGAAATATATAAATCCAAGTTTGTTCATTCCTCTGAGTAATTCTTCATGCAACTTTAGGTCTCTGATGTATTATTCTGAGGCATTTTGTGTTTTGCTTATGTTGTGCTTTAACAGATGCATCCTTTTCCTCAAAACGTAATGCTTTCCCCACTTTGAATAAGTACAGAAGTATTCCTAAATGTATGCCCAAACCTCCATTTAGAATATCTCACTATTCACTTCTGTGGTGACTACTCCATATAATAACAGAGAGAAAAACAGCCCCTGGTTCTAATGTATTGAAGACGTATTCTATCCTGTCACGTTTATCTGGCATCCTTATTAGAGTATTTACTCCACCACTACAGAGGTGGTAAATAGAACAGTGAATATAGTAGGTGTTCAATGAACAACTTGAAATAGAACTGACCTGCACAGGAGGTGTCTGCAGGTTCCTAATGCTGAAAATCTGCCAAAAATAAATTAAATTAGAGATTTATGTATTTTTGTTGTAAATGGAATATAGGTTCTGGGAGTAAAGAAATAAGATCATATTAACAACCATGCCCTATCACTTAGTGTCTCTGTGTTGTCTAATTAAACACGCACTGCATTAAAATAACGCATAAATACTTCTCAGATAAGGTCAAAAGATAACTATTCTCTGAATGGTATTTTGGATAACCATGCATTCTTAATTTTAATGAAAACTTTTTACAGATATTTTTGTTATGGATAATGTGTTTTTTGTTCTGTTTAAGAAATCTTCACTTATGTCAAAATCATGAAGTTCCCCTGTGTTCTTTTCTAAAATGTTCACCTTCACATTTAGCTCTGTAAAATATCTAAAATTAAGTTTTCTATTCTTTGGGACATCATGTAAAGGTGAACTTTTTTTTTTCCTATGTAGACATCTAATTGACCCAACATCATGTAATGAAAAAATCATCCATTCTCCACCACAGTGCAATGTCACCCTTATAATAACAGGTGAACCAATAAGCATTAGGTAACACACAAATATGGAAGGGTTAATTGTATTTCTGATCAGATTTTATTAATTGAAGGAATTTTGTTTAAGTCTTACAGAATCAACTAGGTTGTAAAAGCAGGGCTGGTAAAGGATGGGTCTAAATAGGTAATATTCAGAGACCTAAACACATATAATTTCTTTCTCTAGAAATTGCTTCCTCTCTTGGTCTTTGTTATAAGAGTGAAATGTGTATCACTATCATTCACTAATGCTGAAATGTACATTTTATCCCATGTGTTATTTCTGATTGGAATTTATAATAGTATTATTTTTCCTTCTAAGAGATAGGTGAAAGTGATGAAGTTTCAAATGAAGAGCGTCATAGATTTGATGACAGAGTGCATGATTCCACCTCTGTGGCCAGTGATTCCTAACTTGTACACCTGATCCAACACCATTCAGAAACCAGACATGTGTCTCTTCAGAATCTGTGCTAGTCATGTACTACCAAGACATTAGTAAAGTTGGCGGCTTATAATATTATAATTGTAGTGTTAGGTAGTCACAGAGATAACATCAGTGTTGGGTGTGAACATGAAGAAGTCATTTGAAAGAATGGAAGAGAAATGTAGGACAGTGGCTGAGATAAGAGATCATAAGGCCCATTAGAGAAGAACAGGTACAGCTTTTCTTTTTCTTCCAAAAGGTTACCTGACTCCAGTTCTCATGAAGCATGCATATATTTCAACTTCTAACTTGTTTCTATTTTATTTTTTAATGTTTATTTATTTTTGAGAGAGAGAGAGAGAGGAAGAGGGAGAGAGGGAGGGGGGGAGAGAGAGAGAGAGAGAGAGAGAGAGAGAGAGAGAGAGAGAATCCTAAGCAGGGCTCAAATCCATGAACTGTGAGGTCATGACCTGATCTGAAATCAAGAGTCCGACACTTAACCAACTGAGCCACCCAGGTCCCCTTTTTTCATTTTTATTTATTTTAATTTATTGTTATTATTTTTTAAATAGGCTCCACACCCAGCGTGGAGCCCAATGTGGAACTCACACCTATGACCCTGAAATCAAGACCTGAGCTGAGATCAAGAGTTGGATACCTAACCAACCAACTAAGTCACCGGGAGCCCCATAATTTTTTTACTGAATAAACTTCATTACATGTTACAGTTTTTGCAACATTTTGTGCCATACATAAAATTGATTATTTAAATTTTTATTAATAAGGCAACTTGCCTAATATAAAAATTAATAAAATAGCAAAGAATAGTTTTCTTAGTTCCACATCTATTATTTCTTTAAAAATCAAGTATAAAGGGCTTCAAAGAAAAAAAAAATTCTCCAAAGAAAATGCAAGATGGTATAATTAAATGAATACACTGGGTAAATGTGTGCCATAGTTGGTTTACCGTTAAGAGTCCATTGATATTTTGGGGGCACCTGGGTGGCTCAGTCAGTTGAACATCTGACTCTTGGTTTCAGCTCAAGTTATGATCTCATGGTTTGTGAGATCAAGCCCCATGTTAGGCTCTGAGCTCACAGTGTGAAGCCTGTTTGGGATTCTCTCTCTCCCGCTCTCTCTGCTCCTCCCCTGCTCATGCTCTTGCTCACTCTGTCTCAAAATAAATAAACAAACATTTACAAAAAAAAAAAAAAAAAAAGAATTCCCTTGATATTTTTAACACAGATATTTCTCATGACCCTCAGGGCTATATATTCAAGCATGTGAGTATTACTGTTATGAATGACAGACTTTCTGCCTGATTGTGCAAAGATTTAGCCTTTCTCCAAGTTTCTCTTTGGTCTCTTACATCTAATCACTAATTCCTATAAAGTCCACGTCAGATATATCTTTCTAATTTGACTATTTTGTTCACCTCCAACTTTCACCTCACCACTTCAAGCTATAATCTCTCAATGGTAACATTTGTTCTTAGTCTAGTCCTCCTTTCTAAACGATGTTCTCCAAACTGTCGTTTGGGCCGTCATTATGATTAGGATAAAATCTAAAACATTTATCATAGTGTTTAAAGCTTTGTGCAATCTTCACTTTGTCTGTTTTTAAAGATTTATGCCTCATTATCTAGAGATAATGTAGTCTCTTGTATTATTCTTTAATATACATGTTGCTTCCCCAGGGATTCTTCCCTGACCTGAAAATTTTAGGTCTGCCATCATCCTGGGCATTCCATAACACATGATGACCACCCCCCACTACTTTGCCCTTTGCTTGTATAACTCTGTATCATTATTGTTCCTCTGTATATATATCATTTACCTGAAAATCTGTCTACGTTATTCAATACTGCATTTTCAGCACTTCTTGCAGTGCCTGGAACAATATAAGTTTTTAATAAAAATGGTTTGATTAAATAATTAAGTGAACATCTTCTCTGCTTTAAAAGAAACTACTCTGACTTGAGTAAACATATTTATGATATAATATTTGGAGAAATAAGTTGGAGATAAATTTGCTTCACTGAATGTTTGTTTGAATGTTAAAATACTTATTCTCACTACTACTTAGAAGTTTGTGTTTATTTTTTAATTTTTCCTTCTTTTATTTTATTAACTGTTAAAAAAATTGTTATATGTTTGTTTATTTTTTGAGAGAGAAAGCAAGACAGAACGTGAACAGGGGAGGAGCAGTGGGAGAGGGAGACACAGAATCTGAAGCAGACTCTAGGCTCCCAGCTGTCAGCACAGAGCCTGATGCTGGGCTTGAACTCACGATCCATGAGATCATGACCTGAGCCAATGTCGGATGGTAAACTGACTGAGCCACCCAGGCGCCCATCTTTTATTTTAACTTAATTAATATACAGTAACACTGACTTTCATTTAAAGCTCAGTTTCACTTATAATTAAAGAAATGTGAATGAAATCAATGAGACATCATTTTCTATATATCAAGCAAAGATTTTTAAAAAAGTTAAATATGTGGTTTATTGCTTGTTGATTATATCTCAAAAAACCTGCAAAAATAAAAAAAAAAATAAAAGGAATAGTGTTTGGGACTGCTGCAAAATGGAAAGTTTCTAGCACAATCAAAGAGTATAATTTTTTTCAGTTTATTGAGATATAATTGAGAAACAAAATTATAACATATATTTAAACTATACAATGTGATGATTTGATATACATACATATTGTGAAGGGGTTCTCATAGCAGAGTTGAAAAACCCATCTATTCATTATCTCACATACTTATCTTTTTTTTTTTCTTGATGAACACTTAAGATCTACTTTCTTACCAAATTTCCATTACACAACACAATATATCAACTATGGTCACCATGTCATACATTAGATCCTTAGACCTCCATCCAGCCCCTCCCCATGTCCCTTTATCCCAACTCCTACAACTACTTTCTGTTCTTTGTTTCTAAGAATCCAACTTTTAAGTTTTCTATCAATTCCATATGAAAGTAATACATGCAGCATTTGTTTTTCTCTGTCTGGCTTACTTCGCTTAACATAATGTCCACTAGGCTCATCCATGTTGTTGCAAATGGTAGGATTTCCCTCTTTTTTAAGGCTGAGTAATATTCCATTATTATACATATTACATATTATATACTATACTTCTTTATCCATTTGTGTGTTGACAGACAATTAGGTTGGTTCCCAACCTCAGCTATCATGAGAAATACTGCAATAAACATGGGTGTGCAGATATCTCTTTGTAACAGTGATTTTGTTTCCATTGGGTACACACTCAAAAGTGAGCCTGCTGGATCATATGTGGTAGTTCCATTCTTAATTTCTTGAAGAAACTCCATATTGGTTTTGTAGTGGTTGTACCAGTTTATATTCCCACCAACAGTTCACAGGGGTTCTCTTCCCCCACTTCTCCAGTATTCATTTTTTATTGTCTTTTTTATAATAACCATCCTAACAGATGTGAGGTGACAATTCATGATGGGTTCAATTTGCATTTCCCTGATGACTAGTAATTCAGGTGCTTTACTCATTTTTTCATTGGGTTATTTATTTATTTATTTATTGCTATTAAGTTGTATGAGTTCCTTATATATTTTAGATATTTATCCTCTATCAGATGTGTACTTTGCGAACATGTTCCCCTATTCAATAGATTGTCTTTTCATTTTGTTGATGGTTTCCTTAGCTATGCAGAAGCTTTTTAATTTGATGTAGTTTCACTTGTTTATTTTAGATTTCCTTGCCCTTGATTTTGGTGTCAAATAAAAAAAAAATTTTGGCCAAGACCAATGTCAAGGAACTTTCTACCTATATCTTGTCCTAGGAATCTTACAAATAACTCAGTTCAAAAATGGGCAAAGGATCC
Source organism: Leopardus geoffroyi (assembly GCF_018350155.1). Taxonomy (NCBI): domain Eukaryota; kingdom Metazoa; phylum Chordata; class Mammalia; order Carnivora; family Felidae; genus Leopardus; species Leopardus geoffroyi. The sequence goes on along the minus strand of NC_059338.1, from coordinate 94,865,493 downwards.
AAATACACTTTTTTTCTTTTCAAATACAACTGGCCAACAACTGGCCAATACTTGGAAAGTATCTTCAGGGAAATACATTAACCAAACACAAACACACATCAAAATTCTAGATATATTTCTTTGCAAATTTGGAATCTTTGTTACTATATCTAAGTTTGGTTTTGTTTTTTCAATATTTTCAGATTTTTTTGTTGTTTGTTTCTGGAACTCTGAAGAACAGAATTATTTAATGGAATGAATTTTTCTTATGAGTTAAGGTAGCTAAAACATTATTCGGTTCTACCTAACAGTATTTAGTTGAATATATATTTTATTAAAAGCATAAACATGTGGGGCACTTGGGTGGCTCAGTTGGTTGAGCATCCAACTCTTGATTTCAGCTCAGGCAGTGATCCCAGGGTTGTGGGATCAAGCTCTGCATCGGGCTGCATGCTGAGTGTAGAGCCTGCTTAAGATTCTCTCTCTCTTCCTCTGTCCCACTCCCCTGCTCACAATCTCTCTCTCTCTCTCTGAAATAAAAAAATAAAAGTATAAACATGTAATTGATTAAATATTTATCTATAACTGTAGAAGGAACATACTAATAAAAATGTAAGAAAATACTCATTACCTGCAGGGATTTTATAATTGATTTGTAATATAAGGCTTGCAAATAACAACATAAAACACAAGATAAGAAAACATGAGATTTTTCCCAACCGTAATGGTGTCTCAATTTTATATGATATTAAATAGTTTTGATAGGTCTATGCACCCCCATCTTGGAGTCACTGGCATGAGCTATGCAGCACCTTCCTCTCACAAGTTTTGGTTCTAGGTCCACAGTCCTTTCTCCCCATGCCCAAAGATGGCAACATTAACCAAGTGGTGCCTCCCCATCAGAGGTCTGATCTCAAGCTCCATAGAGCCTTGTCCTCTAAGCTCTAAGTTTTTCCTTTTATCACTTGTAGGATGGTAACTACTTCCTACATTTGCTACCTTCCTAATGCTTTAGAATTATTTTAGTTTTTTTATTGACTTGACTATGTATGTCCAAGTTTCAACACCTAGAAGTTATTTTTGGGAATCAGATCCTCTTAGGTCTCTCATATAGTACACAATTCTCTTTTCTTTTAAGACATATTCCCCTCCTATTGGTTCTCACAGAGTTGCCTCTTCCCTACCCAGCTCCTCATTAATACTACCTGGTAGGAAAAGAAGTACAGTGTTTTTCCTTTTGGGTAAATATTTATTCCATGTTTGCCCTCTTCTTATCAGCATAGTCTCATGCTTAAGAATTAACGGGTGCCCTCTCTTCTCTGGACAAACCGTGTCAAAATTTCTTTACCTGAAAGATTGCAACAGTAGGAAATGTGAGCAGCACTGGGACTAGAAAACCTGGGTAGTACTGGGACTTTGTTTGCAAGGGTAGAAGAAACTAATCATGAGGTGATTACCTCCTAATAATCAGCAAATCATCTGGGAACCTCTTATCTGATGGGCAACTGAAAAATGCTCTCTAATTATCAGCCTAGAATAATGCAATGATACAATGTCCTACCAACTTTTTTTTTCTTATTTGGAAAACAAACGCAAAAGAGCTGGTAATAAGGAAGACCTTTATTTTTGATAATTGTATTATCCTTTTACAAGAAATATTTACTGACATTTTTGTGGTTAAGGAATGGATAAGTTTGAGAGAAACAGCTCTATAAGTAATTACAAGATCAATCTAATATTTAATTGATCTTGTACAGACTAGATCACTGTTTCTAAAAAAAAAGAAAGAAAAAGTTCATTTGATCTCATTTGAAAGCTTTGGGTGTGAGGCATAAAATTTGTATTTTTAAAAAAGCACCACAGGTTATTTGTATAGTCACAATTTGGAAAATACTGGGATCAATCAATGACTTTCTACTTTTCAAGTTTCAGAATAATCTTGTGAAATTAAAAAAAAAAAAAAAGAAAGAAAGTAAGAAAAAGAATCCCAGAGGCCATATTCCAAAGATTTTGATTTAGTAGGTCTGAGGTGAAGCCCAGAAGCATTTTTTTTAAGAGCATCATATTCTGTTATGTATTTGGGGCCACAAACTGCAGATAAAAGCCTGTGGGAAAGACAACATCAACTGAATTCTGTACCTAGAAGTGCATTGCTCAAAAGCAGCCACCTGCAACCTTGTGGTAACAAAGAAGAACAAATTTGCAAAGGAATAATATGGTCATTATGTCTCTGGAATCCATGAGGTTATGTTGGAACATATTTGGAGTTACGGAAGTTTAGAAAGTTTCCTCTAAGCTTGGTCAGAGATCTGGTGTTTCCCTTAGTCCCCAGGAAATTTCTCACCCTTTATCTTAAGTGAGAACCTCAGAAAATCAAGTAAACTATCCTAGTGTCTTACTGGCCTAAGAATCCCTCTACTCTCTATCCCACCCCCACTCCACCCCCCTATCTTCTGAAGGGACTCCAAAATTAATCAGAGGTTTCAAAATACATGCTGGTCTCAAGCCCATCAATAGATGGTACAGAAAAGTTAATGGAGTCCAAAGACAGAAGAAAAACTTCTATTTCTGGAGATATGAAAAGTTAGATTGCATGAGGACCATTTAAAAATATATATCAAAATGCTGAATATGGATAAATCCTTTCTCTTAAAATATTATTTTCCAAAGTTAAAAGTAGAAGTCTCATAAATATGTAAAATTAATATACATCAACATTTTATTAACTAAAAGACTGAGGGATGCAGTAAAATGGTAGTGTTTCAGAAAATTTTTGAGGAAGAAATATTGACGTATTCCAACAAAAAAATTTTTTTAATCATTGGAGTAGCATTACTAGCATTAAATATAAAGTTAAAGTACTATATGGCAATAAAGTATAGCCTTTGGGGTTATCTATTCTACTGACAGAAATTATTTTCAGTTCTATCTAACAAGAATTCTCTTTATTGCTTTTGACTTTCCATAAGTTAACCTCTACCCCTACTGACTTGTAAACTAATCAATAATAAATAGAATGCCCAATACATATACATATCCCCAGAGATTCAGATAATTCCTGCTAGACAGTGCCCAGCACTATAATTAACAGATCCTGCACTGGTTCATTTGCCAATCACCTAGTTTAAGATATTTTTATTAACGGTGTTCACTTTTAGATTTATAAATAATTCTCAAAAGTTATTATTTACCACAAAAAGATGGTCTCATTATATATGTTGGCCTGATTTGCTTGTATAGGCACAGGAAGGGTTAATTAACATGTATAAATCTCCTTACATTGGTCATCTAAGGTAGAACCATTTGGTGTTTAGCAACTATTAGACCAGAAAATTAATGTCCGTCTGTAGTTGTTGTCAGGAATCTAGGATTGTATTTTCAATTGGATTTAATATTTGCTCTTCTATGTGAGGTTAGGCAATCAAGCCCAAGAAATTCACCTCCACTTTGGGTCGAGGTTCCAAAAGTGTCCCAGGGTTCCTGGCCTGTAAGGAAATTATCTTTATTACTATGAGGTTTGGTTCCATAAGTCATATAACAGGTAACATGCCAACTTCTTCCAAGGGCTTTGTTGACATTCATTCACATAAGAAGTACAGCAATTCATCCTCAGTGGTGGGCTTATCACACATGATTATAGAAATGGCATTCTCCAATATGACACTCATGACCCTGGTTACATAATTGATTGTTCAATTATATTCTGTTAGAAAGGAGAACATTAGAATAACTGTATTGCCATGAAAATGAAGAAGGCTCAGTAAAATGTTTTATTTTTGAATTTTGAGTGGTCATTGTGAGTCATATAACATTTTTAAGTGTTTTATTTCAGTTTGTGAAAGCATAGTCTACTAATATGCAGGTTAAAGATAAAGAAAAATAAATCGCTTCCTCATTTACTCATCAGAAAAGAGATGGTTAAACATAGTAATTTTTGCAAAAACAAATAATTAGAAATATAATTTTCTTATCAGTTTATAGAATGCTGTGTAAATAATTCCTGTTTTGTTAGGGTGGGTCAGCAATCAGCTTCTGAAGATGTCTTGTCTAGACAAAGGAGAAACTCAGAAATCATAATTTAGTTTTTTTAGTCCAATCTGATAATTTTCAAAGAAAATTCAGAGCACATGTCTGTATACAAAACTATTATTTGAAGCATCAATTATTAGTAGTCCTTTCACTATTTTTTTCAGAAATCCAATTTCTAGCTTGTAGTTTATAGCAGAATTTCAGGCAATAATCAGAGGAAAGGAAGAACTGCCAGTTCAATAATATGTTCCAGTTCTAAAGGTCTGTCTTTTCAATGGTCTTGATATATTTTCTTAATTGTTTTGAGCTAACAAGTAGGCAAAACAAATAGCATAAACAATAACAACAATAAAATTAAAAAAAAAAACCTCCTATTTTTTCTGTTCTCTCACTCAACAGAGAATAAATTCCCATTTCTACTAAAAGAAGCCACTAAACGGTTAGATGAGGAACCCAAATTTTTGATCCTTGCTACCACCAATGTGGAAAAGGTCAAAAGCCAACCAGAACCGGAATCAAACTTAACTAAGAATCACAAGCAAACAAGTTTATATATTGAATCTATTAATCTTTCTCAGGAATCACTCAAAGAGCCAAGACAGACTTGCCTGGGATTTAACAGCGCATGAGGTATCCTTCCTGGTCGGCATACTAATTGCTCCCTGCTGGTTAGTGATCACAGGCATCTTGATGGCAATGCCCCCAAACATGTAAAGGATAATATCCAAAAGCTAAAAATGCGATATTCCAACACATGTAAAAGAATGCATATCAAAGATGTATTAAATAACTCATAAATGATGGAACCAGTAAGATGGTAAAGCTGTTTTCTATGGCGTTTGTGAGGGAAAGTTTATATTTTCTAATAGGAACTTTTTAAAAAATATAAATGGTAGATTAAGATTGCCAAATGAGAGGGGCGCCTGGGTGGATCAGTCTATTGAGCGTCCAACTTTTGCTCATGTCATGATCTCATGGTTGGTGGGTTTGAGCCCCGCATCCTGCTCACTGCTGTCAGTGCAGAGCCCACATCAGCTCCTGTCTCCCCTCTCTCTCTGCCCCTCCCACGCTTGCTCTCTCAAAATTAAATAAACATTAAAAAAGAAAAAAATAAAGATTGCAAATGAGATACAAAACAGTAAATGTTCTTTGGGGGCAATAAAGGATAACCTTTGTGATTATCATTTTAACAGGGCAACAATCATTTGCATTGGTCTCAGACAAGAGTAATTTGCATTGTAATAAGTCTGCCACAAGTTAACCTTTACCCTCAGAGAGTTGTAAAATATCTTAATCAATAGTAAATAAAAAGTCAAATGAACTACATAGATCTAGGGAATCCGATATCCTCAGCACTGCCTTGAACAGACATTCAGTAAACTCTTGACTATTTCCAAGGGATATTCAGTGGATGGGTTAAGCAGCATTATAGACATGGCTTAAGGAGAATTAATAATTGTAAGAGAGATCTGAATAAATTAGTTCTATGAAACCTAGAGAATAAAAACAGCAAGATGCAAGAGTATTAAATAGGGGTAAAGGAAGCTGGGGGATTGAACAAGACTAATATTTATCCCACTAGAGTCCAGGGGAAAAGGAGGAAGCAGTAACATGTGAAGACAGAGTGAGGTAAGATTTTCTAGAATTGTTGAAAGAGATATATATTCAAACTTGATAAGCACAATGAATCCCAAAAAAAAAAAAAAAAAAAAAAAAGACATCCAGGCTTAGATGCATGATTCTAAAACAGGAGAACGCCAAAGACAACTAAATGAAAGCAGCTGAGGAGAAAAGACAGATTACTTACGAAGCAACCATAATTAGACTGTCAGCAGTTTTCCCAAGTGTAAGAGTATATGCCAGAAAACCGTGATATAATATCTTCAAAGTTGAGAGAACATAACTGTCAACTTCAATTTCTGTATCCTAGAAAAAAACTCTCATTCAAGTGTGGGAAACTGTAAAGCTGTTTCTGCTAATGAGCATCAAGGACATAAAATACTTATAAACCTTATTCTTTGAAATGAAATGGGATATTTTATAATACAAAACAACATTACTGAGAAAACTTACTCTTAAAATCATAAGATTAAAGAAACTTTGCTCTTTGAAAATATACCAGGGGCTAGAAGAATGAACCAGCTTTGAACTGGAAAAGAATGAAATAGGAAAATGATTGAATCAGTCTTAATTTTGTGCAGTGGCCAATGATCATCTTTGTCTGCTTCTGTTCAAAATAATGAAATCTGCTGTCACTGAGTGTGCGTAAGACCTGTGTGAACACTGTCCCGGAAACCGCATCGTCATGCAGGTTTTCATTGCCTGGAACAGTCATGAATTCAGTCTCTCACAATCACTGATCTCTTTGTGATATCAAAAATCATTAGATCAAATTGTATATGTTCCAAAATACACAAAACCAGCCAGGGTAATATTAACAGACCTCCTCTATAGATCAGGGTTGCCCAATAGAACTTTCAGTGTGATGAAAACGTTCTATATCTGCACGATCCAATATGGGAGCTGCTAGCCACATGTCTTCACAAGTGCTTAAAATGTGGCAAATGAGACAGATTAACAGAATTTTTACTTTTCCTTAATTTTAATGTTTTAAAATTTCTGTATCTATATATGTCTAGTGGCTACTCTATCAAACAGCTGCAAAATAGTTGGCTTATTTTTAAAAAGGAAAGTAAACCTAGGTTGAAGGTGTGAGATTGAGAAAAAAAAAAGGGAAAAGGGTAAGCAAAAATATTAGTAAACATTTAAATTAAATCACTGCATATTTTTAAAGGATCAATATTGGGCGTTTAAAAAGGCAGAACTAAGACAATAATAACAATCAAAACTGGGTGCCTGGGTGGCTCAGTCGGCTAAGCGTCCATCTTCGGCTCAGGTCATGATCTCTCGTTTTGTGAGTTCGAGCCCCGTGGCATCGGGCTCTGTGCTGACAGCTCGGAGCCTGGAGCCTGCTTCAGATTCTGTGTCTCCCTCTCTCTCTGCCCCTCCCCTGCCCATGTTCTGTCTCTCTCTGTCTCAAAAATAAATAAATAAATAAAACCTTATAAAAATTTTTTTAAAAAATAAATAAAAACTGAGTCAATTAAAATTATTAACATTCACCTATTATTACATTGTTCTGGAGCCAAAAAGAGGTATTGATTACATTTATCTGTTTTAATGCATGCACACACGCACACACTTCTGAGGAACAGACGGGAAAAATGCAATGATATAAACATTAACCAATGATGTAAACATGGAAAGAATAAAGAAGTTCGGACTCCAAAATCACTTTTTCATTTCCTTTGCAAAGGCGCATGGATAATTTAGAAAAATGAAAAAGTATTTTTGTTTTGGATCTCTCTAAACAAAGCTTGAACCCAACTGCTTTTATCCTGCTTTTCCTCTTCCCTCTGATCCTCTTTTATCCTCCCCTCTAATCTTCTTTCCTTTCATTCTGGTAAGACTGAAACCCTGAAAAGTCAATTGACATTAAGTTAAATCCATTCAAAATAGGGACAGACACTTAACAGCTGATATTAAATCTTCTTCTAAGTCTAAACTAAGAGCCATTGTTCATTCTTCTCAAAGCTTAGATGGGGACATAGAAATATACAGAACAATTTTAAATAGTCTTATACACATGAAATCTATGGGGCGCCTCGGTGGCGCAGTCGGTTAAGCGTCCGACTTCAGCCAGGTCACGATCTCGCGGTCCGTGAGTTCGAGCCCCGCGTCAGGCTCTGGGCTGATGGCTCAGAGCCTGGAGCCTGTTTCCGATTCTGTGTCTCCCTCTCTCTCTGCCCCTCCCCCGTTCATGCTCTGTTTCTCTCTGTCCCAAAAATAAATAAACGTTGAAAAAAAAAAAAAAAAAGAAATCTAGGACTGTGAAGTGTATATCAAATGGCTCACATGTTGCTAAGAAACTTAGATTTAAAAAAAAAATTAACGCTGGCCATGGCAGATAGGTAAGATGCAGAGGGTAGCCTACAAACCTCAAACTGAAAATCCCATAGGATGTCAGAAGTGTTTAGGAAAGCTATGGCATTTTGACAAACTCTTCTGGAAGTCTTTCCTAGAAATTATGTCAGGCCAGAATCCAGTTCTGTAAGCAAAGAAAAGACAAATCCATTGTAGATTTCAGAGAGAAATCTTCAACACCATTTGACAAGATTCAAGAATGGTACCTGGCTCGGATATGACCCCTGCTTTCTTCTCACTTTGTGTGAATGGCCTCTACTAGGCCATTAGGGGGTTTGATATACTAGCAAAGGCAGCAGTGAGAAGATCCCATTGCCAGATGCATAGCACCTTGCTACTGATTTTGAATCAATCTTAAAACACAAGCAGAGCAAGACCTAGAATAAACTAATGACTTTACATATTAAACCAGTTCATGCTCCCATCCAGGTGAAAACTGTGAATGGAGGAAACCTCTAAATAGACACCTGTAGATATTGTAAGCAGAAAACAAATTGGAAAAATAATTGTAATGCCTTAGCTAAGAAAATGAAAGGAAAAAAAATACGTGAGTAAGGAATCAAGGTCTCCAATGAAAGGAGAACCTAGTGCCCAATCTTTCCATTTAACTCTTAAACTTATGAGGAGACACGTCACAAAATATTAAAGGATAACCTTGAACACGTTTAACTAAAATGTGCTTTATAGCACTTACTTGAAGCCCTTGAACCATCACATAACTTTCTCCAAACTGTCCATGTGGCAGAGAGCTACAATCCTGAAAATCCTGATGTTCCATCCTATAATTCTCACCCTTCCTTTAAGAAAAAAAAAAGTTGCTAGTGGCACCTGGGTGACTCAGTGGGCTGAGCGTCCGACTCTTGGTTGCAGCTGAGGTCGTGATCTCACAGTTTCGTGAGTTCTGGCTTCATGTCTGCCTCTGCACTGGCAGCACAGAGCCTGGTTGGGATTCTCTCTCTCCCTCTCTTTCTGCCCCTTCCCTGTTGGAGCTGTCTCTGTCTCTCAAAATAAATAAACAAATTTTTTTAAAGATTTTTTAAAAGTCCCTTCAACCTTTGTGACATCCACAGAAAGGGTGTGCTGGAATCAGCTTGTGCTGTCTTATGGGAGCTGACTATGCACATCCCTCCTCTATTCTTCAATCAATGACATCATATTGCTAACTTGAGATTAAACATTACAGTACAAAAAACAGGACATTTTTAAACAAAAGCTGGTTGATAAATCACTATGCAAACAAAATGTGAGATGATATCTTTTCCTGAAGGTGCCTTCCTGGAAAGCCCCATGGACCCAGTTATTCATAATGTAGTTATAGATAATTTGAAAATTTATTTACTGGTATCCTTGTGCCTAAATCAAACTCAAATTGAAGATCTCTAGGAGATATTTAGGCTATCACTAATTTCTACTTATATGTGTAGAAATTGGGGAATTATCTATGTATTCCTCTCTGAAATTAGAAATAAAACTAAAGCCAATACTTGAAAGCCTAATGTACTAATCATACCTTCTACAGGTTTTTGTAATAAATTAATCCTCCTGGTCAAGAAAACCAATGAACAAAGATGTACATTTATTCATAACTTCAGAGCCATAAATAAAATAATAACTCCCTGCTTCCCATAATTCTAAAGACAAATACTCTTTCATCTTCAGTTCTGCTTCTGGTTCCATCTTTTATAATCACTGATCTGTGTTCTGCTTTCTTTAGTGTCTTTCTAGATTGAGGTTATCTAGATTGTTCCATGTGCCTTTCCCAAGAAAATCAACAGTGTACCACAATTTACTCCAGAACATTCCTGAGGAACCCTCCTAATTATCACAAGTCCTTAAGAATTTCAAATTTCCCTATGATGTTTCTTTTGTTCCAATATATTACATCCAATTACTTTTGCAATGTTCTGATTGTGAGATAAGCTCTAAAACTGTGTACTTGCTGATTTGTCCCCCCAAAAAAAATTTCCAAAGAAAAGTTAAATTTACCAAAATAAAATGTATTACCTAAGACTTCATTCATTCTGATGAGATAAATCCTTCACTTCTGACAGCTTATAAGCCATTCAAAACTTTTCCAGGTCAGTTATTTTAAAAAATATTAAAAGTTTTACTACGTTTATCTGTGCTATATGATTTAATCAAGTCCTTGGTATCAGATGCCTTCCTTTGAACCTAGATGTGATCAGTCACTTTGAGATTTAAAATGGCCTCTTCAGTAATCACTCTCCCTTAACTATCATAAACCTTGTTACCTATTTATATTTGAGAAATAGGGGCAGCAATTGATACTTTGATTCAATTTCATGAGTATAATCTGAGATTATGGGTTAATTACAGTCTTTCTCTCACCCAAAGCCAATTCTACCCATTTTATATCAGAAAAATAACTGCTCCACTTTAACCAGTGGAGACTTAATACCAAATTGTTTTTTGTTCTCCCTTAACTTTGATGGTCTCTTACACCTTGCAAACTTTGTTGCACACTGAATATACAAAAGTTATGAGACAAGTGGCTTGCCCATTATGAAATGCTATTACTTTCTCTCAAACACATTTTCATATAACATTGTAAAAATTAAAAATCTGCTGTTGTCCTTCTACTACAAGAAGAGGAAGAAACTCATTACTGACTAGGCTTTGTTATAGAATTGTCCATGACCCATCGAACTTTTAAAGACCCTTATAGTAATTCCACATTTGTTATTGTTTGTTATAGTTTAACCTTAAGACAAAACCAAACAAAAACAAACAAACAAAGGGAAAAAAACAGAATTAACAGGCTGGAACCACCTTTACAAATTTTAATTTGCATCACTGTACCAAGACACCTTTCTAGAAGCATAATCAACCTCGATGATGATATTTCACTCATTGCAGTCAACGGAGTTTGCCAATTAGCAAGAAATAACTGTGTTGCTATGTGTAGTGATCATATATCCCATGATTTTGAATGGCTCAAAAATTGAGTTCTTGACTGCAACAGGCACTCCAATTTAAAAAGTTAAAGAGATTAAAGAACTTTTAATATTTTCTGAGGATTTGACTATTGTAATGGTACAAACCATGTAAAAAGAGAGGAGAAAAGTGCCCTAACTGATAATTATGCCATACAGTTAGACTTTACTAAGATATTTGAATCCGTAATAACACTCAAAGGCCTAATCTTTGGAGAAGTACCAGAAAACTATTATGGAAGGACAGTGGCTTCAAAAATAGAACAACAGGGGCACCTGAGTGGCTCAGTCGGTTAAGCGTCGACTTCGGCTCAGGTCATGATCTCACAGTTCATGAGTTCGAGCTCCGCATCAGGCTCAGTGCTGACAGCTCAGAGCCTGGAGCCTGCTTCAGATTCTGTGTGTCCCTCTCTCTCTGCCCCTCCCCAGCTTGTGCTCTCTCTCTCTCTTTCAAAAATAAATATACATTAAAAAAATAGAACAAAATATGTTGGAAAATCTGATTTGTAAATCACACAAGAGGATGACTTCAAATGGAGCCTTATGATGTTGTATGAAATTATCCATTGCAGCAAGGGAAAATTGGTGTTTATTTAATATTGGGTAGGGAAACTACAAGAATGGCTGGGGTAGCTTCTGGTACATATTTGACTTGTCACCAGTATAATCCTGGTAAAAGTGACAATATTGGACACAGACAAGACCCTACACTTCAAGATTCTTGATCATCTCCAAGCATTTTAATACTTTACTCTCTTGCCTTAATGGATTTGCAAATGAGCTACTCACTACTTATTCACAGATGGACTAAAAAATTGCCTTGCCAGAGAGTTATAGTTCTTAAGGTCACAAAAAGAAATATTTGATTTGGTGTCCCCAATCTTGAGAATTCCGACCCATTCAATAATAAGGAGGCACAGTTTGTTGATACTTTCATTAAATAGCTTTGACAACTTCTCCACTTACTTTGAAATTTCACTACCATATCACCTCTAATATTTGGGAAAGATGAAAAAGGCAGAATACTAAACTAGTATTAGCGAGGTTCCCTGAGACACTTAAGCTTCCATTACCTAGGATATGCCCCTGGCTCTACAGATGGAATTGATCCCTGTTAGTGTTCATCAACTCTCCCCTTGTTGAGATAGTTATAGACAGAACTATGTATCTACCAATATTACTTCCTTCTTAGGTACTGCCCTATTGAAAATAGATATGGAAAATGTTACAAAGGGCTTCTCTAATAAACCCAGTCTTATCATCCAAAGTGCAAACTATAGTCTTTTCTCAGTATTCTCCAAAATAGCACTTTTATGTTGTAAAATCTGGATAAGTAAATTCTAGTCTTCTAGAAGAAATATAAACAAACTTTAATTTTTAAAAAATGACAGTTACCAGATGCGAAGTGAGTAGGGGCATGGGTGAAATATGTAATTAGGACTAAAGAGTGCACTTATCATGATGGAAAAAAAAAAACTTTAAAGTGTCTGAACAGTCTATAAAAAAATAATCAGGCACTTTTTCACAGCTACCACACCAATAAAACCTCAAATAATGAATCCTTAGAACCCCATCTTTCTAAGAGAATAATTAACACTCTATTTACTGAAATGCTGTTATAGTCTGTATTAGTCAGGTTTTACAGAGAAACAATAGGAGAAACATAGGTATATGTAAGCAGAGATTTATTATAGGAATTGATTCACATGGTTGTGGAAGCCAAGATGGTTCTGCCATCCACAAGCTGGAGAACCAAGATAGCTGGTGATGTAATTGAGTGAATCTGAAGGCCTGAGAAGAGGGGACTGATTATGTCAGTCCCAGTCTGAGTCCAAATGCCTAAAAGCGAGGAATATCAATGTCCAATAGCAGGAGATGATGGGTGTCTCAGCTGAAGCAGAAAAGGTAAATCCCCCCCCCTTTTTTTTTCTATTTAGGCTCTCAAGAGATTAAATGATGCTTACCTCAATTGGTGAGGGCAATCTTCTTTACTCAAACTACTGATTCACATACTAATCTCTTCCAGAGTCACCTTCACAGACATATCTAAGAATAATGTTTTACCAACTAGTTTGGCATCCCTTAGCCCAATCAAGTTGACACATGAAATTAACCACCACATGATCTGAAAGCTAAAGCTGGGGATATTTAGGAACCTTTTAGAAATAGATGGTCCTTAGAAGAGCAGGTAGCATCCATCCAGAACACCAGATCAGACAACTTCTATAGGATATATACAAATTCCAAAACCAACAAGCAAGATCCAAATGACCAGAATCAATAGTTATTATGCTTTGTTTGGATAAATTTGATTTTTTTTTATTCTCCTAAGTGTTTTCTTTCCTCTTTGATGGATCATTGTACTGGATTTCCCATAGACACATGTTACTTAACTTAGAAGACCTATATCCTTAATACTAGACATTCCTTAGACACAATACAGACAATCTAATGTCTGTAATTTCCTTGTGACTTGCTAAAATATATGATATATAGTCAATTCAACTGATGTGTTTCCACTTTACTTTGGGTGCTTTTCAGCTTTCCTTAGTACTAGTTTCTTATAATTAATTGGTTTCTTGAATAATTGGAATCAACTACTGAGTAACTTTTCAAGATGGCAAACATACCAAGAAATAAAGCTGTCAAAGGTTAACACTCCCTATTATATCAAAGCTAGTGGATTAGTTTCCAATCACTGCATAGCAAATTAATCTAAAATGTGGTAACTTAGGGGTGCAGAGTGGCTCAGTTGGTTAAGCATCCAACTCTTGATTTTGGTTCAGGTCATGAGCTTATGGTTCACATGAGTGAGCCCCCTGTTGGGCTCTGTGCTAACAGCATGGAGCCTGCTTGGGAGTCTCTCTCGCCCTCTCTTTCTGCCCTCCCCTATCTCTCTGCACCCTCTCTCTTTCTCAAAATAAAATAAACTCATAAAAAATATGGTGACTTAAAACAATACATATTTCTTATCTTACTTCTTTTCTTTCTATGGGTCAAGAATCTGAGAGTGACTAAGCTTGGTATTCTTGACTCAGGATCTCTCATAAGATTACTGCCAAGATGCCCACTAGGACTGTAATCATCTAAAGGCTCTACGAGAGCTAGAAGTCTACAACTAAGAAATCTGATTCATCTAGCCATTGGTTGGAGGCATTAGTCCTTTGATGAATATTGTTAGGATGCTTCAGTTACATACCACTTAGGACTTCACAATGGTCTGATAAATATGGCAGCAGCCTTCTCCTAAAGCAAGTTACCTAATAACTTGCTGAGAGAATAACCAGCCAGCCACAGGGTCTTTTATTACTAAATCTGTGAAATACACAATGACACTTCCACTTTATTCTATTCATTGGAAATATGATTCATTGGACTCGCTATGTCCAGTCCACACCCAAGAAGAGGTGCACCTGAATTGGTGAGAGGAGTATCTCTTGATCAGAGAAGTATCAATGAGTTTGTGGACATAGTTTTGAATCCACTGTATTTAAGATGGGATAATCAAGTCTTCACAGAAAATAATTCCTAGGGATCTTTTATAGGAGCTAGGCTTTGTGCTGAAGTTTCACAGAAGAAAAAAATTATAAAAGACAGTAATCAGAAATAATTTATTTGGAGATTGTGTCCCTTTTACATATCTTGCAGTGAAAGTGTCTTACTTAAGCTCAACTTCTTTATGGCTTGAGATCTACTTTGTGATCTCTCCACTATAAGTCATTTGCTTGGCATCAGATCATTCTTTTTCAAAGTCATTGAAATTATACAATATTATTTAAGTATTTCATAGAGATATTTTGGTTGAATATAGACTCTTACCTGGCACCCAAAAGGTGAAATTGGATTTGTGGAACAAATGTCTCATGATGTCTATCTGGAAAGTAAAAATAGATTTTTTTTTTATTTTAATAAACTGATATCTGTGTTTGGTTTTGGGTTTTTTTTTCCAGTATTTTTTCTGATATAATCCAGGGTCCAATTTGACTTGCTAATTCACCTACAGAAAAAGAGAGCTTTGGATAAATTGATTTAAGATGAATGCAAATAGACCTTGAATTGAAAACTAAATGTGAAGCCTCACAGAGAAATCTGGACTTTCTTCTGTCCTCAAGGCTCTTTACTACATACTTTTCAATAGGCCTGGAAAGCTGGGGAATTTTCATATACCATGATTCAGAACTTGACAAGGGAGTTAGATAATGCCACAGACTCCCAGAAAATTCTTCATCAGAAAAGATTAGGCAGGAATTAGATCACAACACAGCAACTGTAGATATAATATCAACTTTTCACAGTGGAGCATGTGCTGTCTTCAAGGAACAATCTTCTACTTATATCCCTTTAGACCTTTCTGAACACTTTGATATCACTAAAAAGAGAGACTGGGAGCAAAGATTGCCTGAGATAGGGGTCCTGAGTCCTACTTTGGACAGAAATGACGAGTCCTTTGTACTACCATCTTGGTTACCCGGGGCCCCAATGAGAACATTCCCTTGGCTATCTCTATATTATACATTCATTGTTGGGGGCTGCCTTGAGAATAGCATGGCCTAGGATGTCAGCTAACTATATTCTTCACCCTTGACCAACAAATTCTTTCTTGAACGGTGGTTCACATGGTGCATCTGTATATCTTTCATACTATCTAACAAATGTAAAAAGTTTGATACCTATTGTCCTCGTTATGACCAAACATATTCCATGTAGATTAAAGATTTAAACAAAAGTAAAATTTTGAACTTTTCAACAAAAATATCAGAATGCAACTTTATGTTATTTGTATAAGGAGGAATTTCTTAAACAATAAAACAGAAACTTTGGTAAACACTGTTCCCAAATTTGAAAAAAACTGATGTCTGTATATTTAAAGAGATAATACATAAAGTTTAAAAAGACCAGAAGATAATCTGATATTTAAGTGCATATAATAAAGTTTTAATAGCCAGAATATATTTAAAAATTGAATATCAATGAGGAAAACCTAAACAATGTCATTAGAAAACTGGTAAAATATATGAACTTGGAAGATGACATTTACAAATATATGAACCTGTGATCAAACCATGCAGTAGCAAAATTTATAACCATTATATATGTTTAAAAATTCAAAATCTCCTCAGGAATATGGGAACATGTCCAATATTTTTCTGGTGAAAGTAGAAATTGTTACAACCATTTTGAGGGACAAATTATAAAAGTAAAGATGCACATAGGCCACAAGTTAGCATTTTCACCCCAGTTAATATATTCCAGAATAATTGTTATCAATCCAGACTGTACACTACTTATAGGGAATTTCTAGAAGTTAATTAATTAATAATAACCACTGTCCAGGGCCCCAAATCAAATCATTTGAATCAGAATTTCTAGGCATGGAAATTGGTTTTTTGTATATCTTGATATCTCCCAAGATGATTCTTTATTTTTTTTAAGTTCCTTCATTTATTTTGAGAATGAGCTGGGGAGGGACAGAGAGAGAGGGAGAGAGAGAATCACAAGCAGACTCTCCTCCCCACATGGGGCTCTATGTCACGAATGAACCATGAGATCATGACCTGAACTGAAATCAAGAGTTGGACACTTAACCAACTGAGCCATCCAGGCGTCCCATCCCTAGATGATTCTTATGCACATAAAATCTAAAGAACTGGGGCATCTGGCTGGCTCAGTCTGTTGAGTGCCCAACTTTGGCTTAGGTCATGATCTCACAGTTTATGGGTTCAAATCCCACATCAGGCTGACAGCTCGGGGCCTGGAGCCTGCTTTGAATTCTGTGTCTCCTTGTTTCTCTTTCTGCCCCTCCCCAGCTCCTTCTCTCTCTTTCTCTCAAAAATAAATGAACTCAAAAAAAGTCTTAAAAATCTAAAGAGCCAATCATATAGGAAAATATTCATAGTAGTACTATATGTAATGACAAAATATTTGAGGAAATATAAATTACTACCAATATAAGACTAAACACAGAAGCATGTTTTATTTCTTTAATTGCATTAAACACAGCCATGAAAATGAATGAACTAATGGTACCACATAAGCACAAAAGAATCACATAAACATATTTGTAAGGATAAAGTCACTTGTAAGCAAAAGCTGAGTATAATATCATTTATAAAAAGTGTAAAAATATGTAGAATATTACTCTACTTTGTATGGTTTTAATATGCATGAAATTCACTTACCATAGTTAAAAATACATCAGTCACCCCATAACACAATTCAAATTTCAGTTACATGATATAATATCTGTGAATAATTATATAAAGTACAAACTTTGCTGCCAGCTCTTCTGTCTGTAGTTCATTCTGTAAGTAACAGATGTGCATCCTGATCACAACCAACACATCATCTCTTTCAAAGTCTGTCTTTTGTTGGTCACTGGGCATCTGTTATTCTGTTCGTGCACAGACAGCAATTCACATAGTTTGGTTGTTTTTGTGTCTCCCAATGATAAACTCATATTATACATATTTTTAAATGGGTAATCAAAAAAGAAAAGTGACCAACAAAGATAAAAGCACAGCAAAGAAGTAACATGTGATAATGCTGGAAGTAAAATTCAAATTAAATGTAACCATGGTTAGAGAAGAAATAGCTGACCATTGGAATGTAGACACTGTTGCTTTTCAAGAGGCTATGCAGCTAGAGAAACTTAGCGAGGGCAAAATTATTGCAATAAATGAGAAAAAATCATTGTGGGGAAAACAAAGGGAGCCCCATCAGCAAAAATGTTCATATTAAAGGAGTTGTTATAGATATTTCATAACATCAAAAGCACAAAAGGTAATTGTTGGAAGCTTATTGAAACTTAGAAAAAAGAAGGACAATTCTGAAGTCAAAAAAGATGCTCAATCTGTATCATAATCCAGAGAATGGGAAGGCAAGTTCTGTTCAAAACACAGTTTTTTTTTTCAAAGAAATAAAATACCTCAATTACCAAAGTTTTTAATATTTTAGATTACAGGGTATTAAATAAATACTGGTTTTACCGCTTTTTTCACTTCCCTACACATTTGTCACTGGCAATAAGAAAGATTTTTAGTACTTGACAGTTTTTCAAAAGTTTTGGAAAATTGTAATTTTTCCATTGATTATTAATATCACTGTCATGGTTTCAGCCTGTGTGGTTATTATCATTGTCCCATGCTATTGTGCAAAGTGAATACTGCATATCTGCATACATATGTACATGTATACATACATGCATGTGCATGTACACATATACATATGTGAATGTGTGTGTGTATATATATATATATAGTATATATGGATATATAGATATATAGTTTGTATAATGGTTTATATTATAGATATGTAGTACATAAAAGTTTTAAGAAATAGAAAACGCCAAATTCAGCATAATAGATATTTACAAGTTGTTATTTTAGATAGGCAAGAAACTGTAGTTTGTATTGAGAAGATAAATATACACAGATTCTACATTTTTCATTTCTTTTTCTTATGCTAGGTCATCATTACACAGATGTTCATTATACTATTCTTTATGAATTTGGGGTTGTCTAAACTACTTTGTAATTTTTGTTAAGAAAATAAGATAAATGAATGAATGGGGTTATATTCTCTTAATCATTTGACTGCCTCTATATACAGCATTAATACAAGTACCTAACTACTTTGTTCTACATTTTCAGTGGTAATCTCAGATTGAAATCATTGATAATAAGTGCATCTTATTTAAGATCCATAAATAAATTTCTGTTAATAAAAAGCTTGCCTGTTTGATGTCATGAAATCTATAACTGGCTGTGATCAATTAAATGGAAACACCACTGCACTTGGACCAGCCTGATGTCATGAATTGAAACTTAGTTTATACACATTCTTTAGCCCTTGTAAAATAGTAAAAAAAAAGATAGTATTTAAAATAAAGAAGCAAATGAAAAAGATTAAAGAAATGAGCGACCTTAGTATTACGAGGATGTTTGAATTTCTTGGGCTGAAATAAAGAACACAGTTGTGTTCTAAAAGCATTATCACAAACAAATTCACTATCTAATTAAAAATAAAACCAATCTGGGGTACCTTGGTAGCTCAGTCACTTAAGAGACCAACTCTTGGCTTTGGCTCAGGTCACGATCTCCGTGTTTGTGAGATCAAGCCATGCATTGGGGTCTGTGCTGACAGTGTGGAGCCTGCTTGGGATTCTCTCTCTCCTTCTCTCTCTGCCTCTCCCCTACTTGAGCTCTTTATCTCTTAAAATAAATAAATAAACATTAAAAAAATAAAACCAATCTATGTTTGTAACTCCGAAACTTTAGGTGTCAGGTTTGCTCAAAGGAAGAGGAAAAAACATAATGGATGAAATCTTTTCAGTTTTTAGAATGTAAACAATATTATCAGTTTGACCTTGAAAGGAGGATAGCATAAATTGTGGAAAAAAAAATTTTTTTAATTATATGACATTCTTGGTCAGGACAAAAATTATGAGAAAGAATAACCAGACAAAGACATTAGAATCTAGTAAACAGGTTATCCATATACATGGTGAAAAAGAACAAAAAACCCATTATTCAACAAGCTGAATAATATTAAATTGAGGCATCCCTTCATTAATTAAAGCTACAGAAAATTTCTGGAAGGAAATACACATAAAATATGAGAAAGACATACAAATCAGAGTAGTCCCTTGAGACATCACAAGTGCTGACAGGAATAACTGTTATGTTAAAAAGAGGTAATAGAAAGGGATTTAAGTGTTTTTGTCACTATTAAGTTTGTTCAAAGTTTTCAGAATAATTCCAAATCTAGCAAAAGGAAAGGATCCGTGAAATATCACTAAGTAGTTAATATATCCATTTGGTTTAGGACTTTGAACTAGTACCTTTGATAGCACAAACAGCAACAGCTGTAAATTAAAACTAACAAAAGATCCCCACCTTGGTAACTATGGAACAGAATGGGAAGACCTATCTGGGTGTCAGGGATTAAATGAAGACCTCTGAGGAAGAGGTAGAAAGAGAAGACATCATAGCAGGAAAAATAAATCAGATGAAGAAGACTGGGGGGTCATTTTAGGGCTAAGGAAATATGAACAGAAAATCAGAAGTGACTTTGGAAAATGCATATCATGTACTATATGCTATTATATATGTACTACATACATGCATATACCAATTACATATCAATTACATATATACATATCATATATGATATTTATGTGTATCCATTTATCTATATCTTGTTTTAAGTATATTTGCCATTATTAGAGACAATATATACTGAGCTTCTAAATAAGCACATCTAGAATTCAGCCTAGTGATTGGGATGCCTAAAGTGCTATGACTCACCCAAAGATAAATTAATACATAGTAAGTACACAGAATAGATATGAACAAGAAGGGGCCTCTAGAAAATTCCAAGACTTGAAGATACCAGCTTTTGGCTAAGTTTTTAATTCCAGTTAGTTAACATAGTGTTATATTAGTTTGAAGTGTACAGTAATTTAACACTTCCATTCATCACCTGGTGCTCATCACAAGTGCACTCCCTAATCCCCATCGCCTATTCAATCTATCCCCCTCTCTCCTCCCCTCTGGTAACCACCAGTTTGTTCTCTATAGTTAAGAGTCTGTTTCTTAGTTTGCCTTCCTCTCTCTTTTTTTGCCCTTTGCTCACTAATTTTGTTTCTTAAATTCCACATGTCAGTGAAATCATATGGTATTTGTCTTTCTCTGACTGACTTATTTCATTTAGCATAATATTCTTTAGCTCCATTCATGACTGATGAATGGATAAAGAAGATGTGATGTATATATGTATATAATGGAATATTACTGAGCCACAAAGAAGAATGGAATTTTGCCATTTGCAATGACATGAATGGAGCTCGTGAGTATTTTGCCAACCAACTTTTTTTTGATTGAGATATAATTGTCAAAATCAAAGACAAAATGGCTACTGGCCTTGATAATTCACTGAGCAGACCTAACCAATTAAGCCATACAAGCAAAACTTAATTTAGCTTATTCTCCAAACAAGCAAAACTTAATTTGCTTTGCTTCTCGTAAAGACCTCTGAAAACTATAAACAATCCTCAAAATGTTCCCCAAAACTGACAGGAGGTAACTACTTTTAACCATCCCCCTATCACTAGGGAAGCTCTGATGTTATAAACAGTCACTGTAAAGAATAAACAGCCTCTGCATTCTCACTCTATCAGCTGTCTTATAACAATATGCCAGTGTGCCTCATTTCACTGCTGGTTTGAGAGCTCCCAGGTTACACATTGTTTTTATGTGCACAATAAACTCTTACTAATTACTGTTTCAGAGATCCGATAGTTTTACTTCTGCTATTTCTAAATTTTTGTCATTATTCACATAGATCATGTGTAAATTTAAGGTATATAATATGTTGATTTAATGGATTTATATATTGCAGCATGATTACCACTTTATCTTTAGCTATCACCTCTAACATGTCTCATAATTATCATTTTTTTTGTAATGAGAACCGTTGAGATCTAGTCTTGTGGCAATTTTGAAATATATATAATGTCATGTTGATGATAACCACTATATTGTACATTTGATCTTATGAGCTTATTATCTACTAGTTGCAAGCTTATAAGTAGAAAAAATACCTCAAGGTAAAATTATTTTATATTACCCTGTAAGGAGAAGAGTTAAATTGTATGTGAGATTTTTGTCATCTAAGGCATGACAATCTGGAGAGATAATTACCCTCTATCTCTCTTCTGCTATATGTTTTATACTTTTTATTCTCTTTTAACTATTTCTCCCTAATAGGTGTTGACTACCGTCTTTTTAATAGCAAGTTGGGCCCAGAACACAATTTATGCACTTAATTTTGAGAGTACCTCTTTTGTTAACGAGATACTGCTAAATAAGACAGATGACAAAATAATTATGCAATGCCCATGTGTGTTTTGAGTACTTAATTATATTTTCTCAACTTGGTGAAATTGGTTCTTTATATTCTTTTACCTTTTGCATTTTTTTAGTGAAGTATAATTAACATGCAATGTTACATTAGTTTCTGATATATGGTATAATGATTCAACAATTCTATATATTACTCGGTACTCATCACAAGTATACTCTTTGTTTAGTTTTTTTTAAGTTTATTTATTTATTTTTAGAGAGAGAGAGAGAGAGAGAGCCCTAGCATGTGCAGGGAGGGGAGGGGCAAAAAGAGAGAATTCTAAGCAGGTTCCGCACTTGGACTTGAATCCCTATGCAGGGCTTTAACCCATGAACCATGAGATCATGACCTGAGTGAAAATCAAGAGCCAAACTTTTAACCAACCAAGCCACCCAGGTTCCCCAAAACTGTACTCTTAACCCCCCTTAATCTATTCCACCCAACCCCACCCACTGTCCCTATGGCAAACACCCCTTTGTTCTGTGTATTTAAGAGTCTGTTTGTCTTTTTTCTTTCTTTGTTTTGTTTCTTAAATTCCACATACAAGTGAAATCATATGGTATTTGTATTACTCTGTCTGACTTATTTCACTTACCATAATATTCTCTACGTCCATCCAAATTGTTGCAAGTGACAAGATCTCATTCTTTTTATGGCTGAGTCCATTATGTATATACACAATTCCATTATATGTTTATATAATATATATATACATTTATATTATATTATATTATATTATATTATATTATATTATATTATATTATATATCTTCTTTATCCATTCCCCTATTAATGGACACTTGGGTTGCTTTTATACCTTGGCTATTATAAATAATACTGCAATAAACATGAGCATGCATATTCTTTTGAATTAGTGTTTTCATTTTCTTTAGGTAAATACCCAGTAGTGGGATTAATGGGGCATACAATAATTCTATTTTTAATTGTTTGATAAACCTCTGTATTGTTTTCCAGAGTGGCTGTACCAGTTTGCATTCCCACCGACAGTGCACAAGTGTTCCTTTTTCTCCACATCCTCACCAACACTTGTTTCTTGTGTTTTTTAATTTTCAACGTTTATTTTATTTTTGGGACAGAGAGAGACAGAGCATGAACGGGGGAGGGGCAGAGAGAGAGGGAGGCACAGAATCGGAAACAGGCTCCAGGCTCTGAGCCATCAGCCCAGAGCCTGACGCGGGGCTCGAACTCACGGACCGTGAGATCGTGACCTGGCTGAAGTTGGACGCTTAACCGACTGCGCCACCCAGGCGCCCCTTGTGTTTTTTAATTTTATCCACTCTGACAGGTGTGAGGTGATGTCTCATTGTGATTTTGACTTGCATCTCCCTGATGATGAGTGACGTTGAATATTTTTTCATGTGTCTGTTGGCCATCTGTGTGTCTTCTTTGGAAAAATGTCTATTCAGGTCCCCTGGGGCAAATAATCCAATTTTCAATTGGATTCTGAAAAAAATTTAAATAAGAAATTCATGAAGTAGAAATATCCTAATTAGAAATTCCTTAAGGAATGGGTCTAGGAAAAATACTGCAGACAATTTCAAATGATGAAGAAATCTACCCTGGAAAAACACTCCTGAATAAGCCACGTTTGGCTGGAATGAAGAATCAAAAGAAAATATTAAATTCTCAATGTGAACAGGATAGAAGAGATTAATTTTCTTAATTCTTAATTTTATAATGGCAGTAATTTTTAGTGGTCAAGTTTTTCTTATCCTATACAATTAGAGAATATATCTCTGGCATTGTATTATTTGGATATGCATTATATAGTTTACCATGTACAGATTTGTCTAGTGAATTTGGTGGAATCATACATCTGAATAATATGCAAGATGAGAGAGTAGGAAATGATCTGGCTAAGTAAGTTTTGTAGTCTTAGATAAGAGATTTTCATAGAGAAATTTAAAGGTTTCAATTGTGGCTGAGGAGGTATGTATATATGAACAGCAGAAAATGTAACCTATGAATTGACTTTTGTACTATATAGTGTGCCGGAGGTTTCAATGGATCAGAAGGGTTGTAAGCTATGTAAATCTTGCTGTACATATCAAAAAACAAGTGATGGAAGGAGTTTATAGCATTAGATATATTTGTTTTCTACAGTCCAGGACACCTTCTATTCTGGTCATGGACTTTACATTTTTTTTTAATTATTTTCATCCAGCCTCACATGATCCAATTTATTTTTCAGAAAACCATCTGATCCTCTCCAGCATTTGCATTTGTATTTACATACTGACCACTTCACAAATGACCATTTAATCACTAGTATTCATCCTCCCAGGCAAAAGGTGTTATTTATTTTTTTATATTTTTATTTTTTAACATTTATTTATAAGTTTTGAGAGAGAGAGAGAGACAGAGACAGAGAGAGACAGAGAGAGAGAATGAGCATGAGTGAGGGAGGGGCAGAGAGAGAGGGAGACACAGAATCAGAAGCAGGCTCCAGGCTCCCAGCTGTCCAGCCAGATGCAGGTCTCTAATTCACAAACTATGAGATTATGACCTGAGCCTAGACTGAGCCACTCAGACACCCCCAAAAGGTATTATTCAAAAAAAAATTTTAATAGGTATTAGAACAGCATATCAATCATTGTTGTAGTAACTGGAATTGTCTTTTTTTCTTTTCCTCTATGAATAAAAAAAAATAATAAGCTCCCTTACTTGAGAAAAGCAATGGTGCCCCTCTGAGCACCTATGCCTCTTTTGAATACAATTTTGTTTTTGTTTTTGTTTTTAAGCCAGAAGAATAAAATGGTAAACCCCTAGTGGGAGCTGAGGACAGCCTTCTCTTTACTATCAAGCTCCTACCGCAGTAGGGATGGAATTCAGAGGGATCTTTATGTGCCTAAGTAAGAATATATGAGCAATAAACTTTCTCCATAGACTATAGATTGTGTTAAGTAGAACCTCTGTTGATGTCAGGGTGGTGTTTCTGAGGAAAAACATGAATGTGGTAAATAAGCTTGGAGCAGACCTAAATCTCTCTACTTTACAGATGCTAGAAGAAACTCCTAAGTGGGGAAATAAGAAAAGATATGTAATTATTAGTGGTAGAGAAAGGAAAGGGAGCTATGGAACAAAGATACACTGGAAGTGGATTTTAAAATTTGCATATTCTGTGGTCCTTGACATAAACGTCCACACACATCCCCTTAGAAAATCTGTAGTACAGCGTGAAAGAAAAAGTCACAAATAGCTGGATGTCATTAGAATGTGGTTAGAAGTTACGGGGAAAAAATTATAAGGACCAAGGTCTGTGTATTCTTTGTCACCAATATGAAACAGAATTGGGCCATTAGAATACAGTTCAGGCAGACCTCTGGATTAAACACCACACTGGACTTCCTGCAGAGAGATGGTAGCATGTATTATTTTAAAGACAAATTTTTGATTTCCAAGAATGGAACCAAGAGCAGGTTTTATTTTATCTGATTAATAATCGAGCTTTGTGCAGTGAACTCAGTGTCATATAAATAAAATACACAAAAGCTTTAATGCTGCCTGCCTCACCTCTCTGACCCTGTGGAGGGAAAAAATGGTAGAACTCCAGCCTGAATTTCAGCACGAATTTTAGTTTCTCACCACAAGCAAGGGTGAGCCACAAACTGAGGATAGGGAAGAGAGGCTTAATTTCAAAAGCCTATACACCTCCCAGGGTCTAGAACTTGCCCTGCCTACGCAATGGAAGAACAATTCTACCAAGAATTTTATTATAGCAGAGAAGATCTCACAGCACAAACTACATCGATTTGTTGCTTCCTGAAATAATGTTAAAAAGGTGATCAATGGGTGTAAATCTTAATAGCTTTGATTAAGTAAAGTCTAGGTACTTACTGAACAAACCCAAGCATTCAGAAATCATGATGCTTCCTTGTAAAATTCAGCTTTCCATTTAAAATATATTGCCAAGAGAAAATGGGCTTTTAAGTTTCAAATATGGTTGTTGTACCTAATTACAGTATAAGCAAATTACATATACATGTTTTATCCTATGTCCTATAGCCTTAAGCCAATAGAGTAGACAGTTTAGAGACTTAAGGTAAAATACCTCACTACTCATTTGCAAATGAGAGAAGAGCCTGTACACACAGTGAGCTTTTCCAAGGAGAGTCTAAACCATTCAGGATTTCGGACTTTTCATTGATTAATTATCTGTAACAGCCTCTTGAGAATTGAGTTTACCCTATCCATCTTAACTATGAAGACTGAAAACTGAGACCAACTGTTAACATTTCTTACATATTTGCTGTAGGAAGTTCTTGCCCAAAATGTAAGCCCAGAAATCAATAATTTAAGTATTAACGTCAGAAACTTCTATTAAAAAGTTTGTTGGCCAAATATTTACTTGCCTAGGCAAACAGTTCATTTTCATGGCAATAGGTTGATGACCTAGGCAAAAGCTTGCTTTTCAGAGGTGCCTGGGTGGCTCAGTCAGTTAAGTGCCCGACTGCAGATCAGGTCATGATCCCAGCAGTTCCTGTGTTGGAGCCCCACGCTAGGCTCTGTGCAGACAGCTCAGAGCCTAGAGCCTGCTTTGGATTCTGTGTCTCCCCATCTATCTCTCTGCCCCACCCCAGCCCACACTCTGTCTCTCTCTCTCTCTCTCTCAAAAATAAACATTAAAAAGCTTTTTTTTAAATAAAAAAGCTTGCTTTTCAAACAGTGTTTACTAATCAAAATTTTCTTCAAGATTCTCACCAATATTAAACTCTTATATCAGCACTTTGGTAATTCAAATCAGTTCCCCATATTTAATACTACGCCTTGAACCATTGATGTCAAGTCTATAAACATCCTGCTGTTTTTTTTTTTTTTTTAACACACTACTAAAACTCTCCTAAGGTGTCATTCTTCCTTGAGATAGTAGGTTTAATAACATTAGCTCTGCTTGAATAACAGGTAAATTCTGGTGGATTTATTTTTGAAGAGAGGGAGGAATAGGCAATTGACACACTAAAGTAATGCTATCTCCAATTTGAGAAATAACTAGTAATTCTGTTAGTGTATGCAGCTGTAAATGAAAATGGTGAACACATTGTTTTATTCACTAACAATGTCTTTTCTATTTTTTTCTAGTTTATTATAAATATTCTCCTTGAAATTTCATAGTAACTAGTAGTACAACTTGAATTTTTCTTCTTAATTTAACTATTTTTCTGTAATTCTAAAAAGTAAGTGCCCATCCTTCTCCATTTAACCTAATTTTAGCATATTAAAATCAAAATAATATTGATATATTCATATTAAATATATAATAATAAAGGTTTTTAAACCTGTATTTAATTTCAATAATTTAAAGCAAATGAAAAAAAAAAGGGCATCCAATAAATTTAATTTGTAGAAGAAAGGATTTATGTTAGAAAAAAAATCAATTTTCTGACTCACAGCATAAAGAGGTTTTGGAGAATCCCCCTTTCTAGAGATACCAATTATCCTAGATATTCTGAATGCACTAACAAGCTTTTTTGAGGAGTAAGAAATAGTATCTTAAGTCTCTCAAATTTTTCATTCCTTTTTTTTTTGTAATAAAGCTTAATTTTTACGTAAGGAATTCTATAATTCATTGGACAAAACATGCATACTCAGAAAATACAGCTATAAATTTTACAGTGTTGAAACTCATAACATTTCTTGCTGAGATAATCTTCCCCAAATGAACTAGATATTTGTATTTCTTTTACAAATATACAGTATTTTTATTATACTTTTTCTCATTAATTCAAAATGAAAGCAAGGAAGGTAGTTGTCTTACCTCTGACTGCTATAGGAAAATGCTATGGACTGGATGGCTTAAACAAATAAATATTTATGTCTCAAAGGTCTGGAAGATGACATAGGCCAAAATCAAAGTGCTAGCAGATGTGGCTTCTGGTGAGAACTATCTTCCAGGCTTGAGGGTGGCTGTCTTTTTGCTCTGCCCTTAAGTGGTAGATGAAAAGAGAGAGAGAAAAAATGAGATAGAGAAACAGAATAGACAGAGAGAATAGACAGAGAGAGACAGAGAGAGAGCAAGCCAAGTCTGGTCTTTCTCTTCTTATAACACTAATCCCATTATGAGCATCCAATCCTCATGACCTCATCTAAACCTAATGACCTCCCAAAGGCCCTACCTCCAAATACCATTGTATTGGGTGTCAGGGCTTCAAAATATGACTTAGGAGCATGAGCACAAACATTCAGTTTATAATAGATAGGTTACAGGGGTATCATTCCAACAACTTTCAGGAACTGTTTCTTCCATACTTGTAACCCCACTTCACTTCTCCTCTGGAACCTTGATCTCTACACCATCTCTTCTTCATTATCTCCATTCTATATCCTCAATGTTTCCTTCTCTGAAGGTCTTTTCTGCCTTAGTATGTGATAATTAATGTTCATTTGTTTTACAACCTTTAAAAAAGAGATATTCTTTACTAACTACTAAGTGATACTTTTTTTAGGCCAAATTTTTAGTGTAAGTGCATTCCATTACTGTATTATAGCTTCTCTAGCATACAGATCTCAACATTTTTTTTTGCCTGTCCAATACCTAACAAAGGAGCATGCTTATAGTATGTATTGAATATATATACTAAATATTGAGTATATAACGTAGACATACAATGAATAAATAAATGAATGGATAAATGAATAAGTGACTCATTTATGTTCTAACTTAGTGCAAGTGATAACACTACTTATTCACTAAATCTGTTCTCATGTAGTTTACAAATAGCCTCTAAAAAAAAGTTTAAGTAAATAGGTTCTGGAAAAAAAAAAAAGATAGAAAATAGGTCTGGAGTAAACCTGCATTGATTTTAATCTTATTCTACCACCTAAAAGCTGCTGAACTTTGGGCAACGTTCATAAGCTTTCTGAGCCTGTTTCCTGACACATGGAGTTAATTGGGAGATTTAAAGCATAAAATGCTTGGGCAAAGTAGAAATGGTAGCTGCTTCATAGAAAGTTGCTTCATGCCTTTTAAATCTCTCAAAAGTCTTTTTTATTTCTCTCAACAAAGTAATAGCTTTCAGAGTAGAGGACTCAAGTATTAATTTACTAAATTTATTTCTAAGTATCACACATTTGGTGTTATTGTCAATAACATTCTATTATTTTGACTTTTTACTTTTTTGTACCTAGTATTTAGATATACAGTGAATTTTTGTATGGTGAAATTTTATCCTGCAACCTTACAGAATTCTTTTTTTTTTTTTCCTCTTAGATGCTTTTTAGATTTCTAAGGACTTCGTACACAGGTAACCATGGTATCTAAAAATAGAGTTTTACTTCCTTTTCAATCTGTGTGCCTATAAATTCTTTATCTCACCTTATTGCACTGCTAACAAGCTCCAATATAGTGTTTACAACATATTGTGAGAGGATACTTCTTGTCTTGTTCCAAATGGAGAGAAACTTTTCTATCTTTCACAGATAAGAATGATGTCAGGTATAGGTTTTTCATAAATACCTTTATTGGGTTTAGGGAGTTTCCACATATTTCTAGTTTATTGAGAGTTTTTTATTATGTAAAAATGTTGAATTTTGTGAAATTCTTTTGCTGCATATATTGAGATCATCACAAGTGACTTTTTAAAAGTTGGTTAATATAATAAAAAACACTGATTAATTTTAAATGTTAAATTACCCTTGTATAATTGGGATAAGTCAAATTGGTCCTGATGCCTTATCCCTTTCAAAAAAAGGTTTATTTATTTATTTTGAGAAAGGGAGCATGAGCAGGGGAAGAGAAGAGAGAGTCGGAGAGAAAGAGAATCCCAAGCAGACTCCATTTTGTCAGTGCAGAGCCCAACGCAAGGGCTCAAACTCATGAACCGTGAGATCATGACCTGAGCCAAAACAAAGAGTCAGACACTTAACCGACTGAGTGACCCAGGCACCCCAACAGTAACCTTTTTATATATTGTCAGATTCAATTCACTAAAATTTTATGAAATACTTATCTCTGTTAATGAAGAATATGAATCTGTAGTTTCTTTATAATGACTTTGCTAGTTTTCTTATCAGCGTAATGCTTGCCTCATAGAATGAATTGGGAAAAGTTCCCTCCTCTTCAATTTCCCTAAAGATTTTGTGTAGAATTGGTATTACTGCTTTCCTAAATGTTTCATAAAATTCACCAGGGAGGGCCACCTGGGTGGCTCAGTCGGCTAAGCGTGGGACTCTTGAGTTCGTCTCAGGGCATGATCACAGGGAAGTGGGAACAAGCCCTTCATCAGGATCCATGCTGAGCATGGAGCCTGCTTAAGATTCTCTCTTTCTCTGCCGCTGCCCCTCTCATGGTCTCTGTCTCTAAAACAAAACAAACAAACAAAAGAATTCATCAGAGAAGTCATCTGAGCCTAGAGTATTCTATGTGAGTAGGTTTTTAACTAAACATTGATTTTTTTTTTTTTTGGTAGACAGTGAACTATTCAGTTTATCTATTTCTTCTTCAGTGAATATCTGTAGTTTAGAAATTGTCCAAAAATATTGTCCATTTTATCTGTTGTTGAAATAATAGGCATAAAGTTGTTGATAATATTCTCTTATCCTTCTAACTTCTATAACATCAGTGGTCATCTTTCTTATTCCTGATAATGGGAATTTACTTTATTGGTTAGAGGTTTATCAATTTTATTGATTTTCTTAGTGAAACAGCTGTTGGTTTTATTGATTTTTTTTCTATTTTGTGTTCTCTACTTCTTTCATTTCTGATTTTATCTCTGTCATTTCCTTTGTTCTGTTTATATTGCATATAAATTACTCTTTCTTTTCAATTTTTTAAGATGGAAGCTTAAATCAATGATGTGATTAGGCATCCTAGTGCTATAAATTTTCCTTTCAGCATTGCTTTGGTTGAATGAGACAAATTTTATATGTTCTGTTTTTATTTCATTCTTTTCAAAATACTTTCTATTTTCCCTTTTGGTTTTCGATTTTCTGCATGCACTGAAGAGATCAGTGTTATTTTGTTTTGAAAACACTTGGGGCTAGTCCAGGTATTTTACTGTTATTTATTTTTAATTGAAATGCATTATGGCCAGAGAAAATACTTAATTTTATCTGAACATGTTGAATTTATTGACACAGTTTTAAATGCTCAATGATGGTCTATCTTTTCTTTTAAGTTTTTCTTTAAATTCCAGTTAGTTACATACAGTGTAAAATTAGTTTCAGGTGTACAATATAGTGAGTGATTCAACACTTCCATGCAACACCTGGTGCTCATCACAAGTGCACTCCTTAATCCCCGTCAAACATTGTCTACCTTGATAAATGATTTGTGGGCACTTTAAAAACAATGTGTACTGTGCTATTGCAGATTTGAGTGTTCTATAAATATCAATTAGATGAAGTTGGTTGGCAATGTTCAAGTTTATTATGTCCTTAATAATTTTCTATTTTCCTTTTGATTACTGAAAGACTAGAATTAAAATTTATAGCCATAATTGTGAATTGTTCTATTCACCCTTTCAGTTTTATAAGCTCACAATTCATGTGTCACTGTTCTTAGACACAGACATGTTTAAGATGTTTATATCCTCTTGATGAATCAACTCCACTGACATTACTAAATGACCCTCTT
This sequence comes from Leopardus geoffroyi, assembly GCF_018350155.1. Lineage (NCBI taxonomy): Eukaryota > Metazoa > Chordata > Mammalia > Carnivora > Felidae > Leopardus > Leopardus geoffroyi. The sequence continues at coordinate 94,834,054 of NC_059338.1, read as the reverse complement.
TATTCCTAGTATATAATTTGGGTGATATTGATATAGTACCTCCAGGTTCTGTTTGATTAGTGTTGCAGTGATGTATCTTTTCTCACCCATTTATATTAAAATGTATGTCTTCATTTTCAGTCTGTTTTTAAATGGCAGCATATAGTTATACCATACTTCTAGGAATCCATTCTAACAATTGATGACTTTTGATTAGTATATTTTGACCTGTTATATTTAACTTAAAGAGTGATATGTTTGGTTTAAATCTACCATCTTGTTATTTGTTTCATAAATTAGTACTATCCATTCTTTGCTCCCCTCTTCTTTGTTATTATGAATTAATTCAATATATTTTATGATTCCATTTTATGATCTTTGTTGGCTCATTAACCATATATTTCTATTTTGTTTATTTTTATAGGTTGTGTTTGTGTTTATAATATACATTTTAACTTATCTCTGTTTATAGTCAAATAATATTATAGAACTGCATTAAATATAAGACCTTTACCACAGTGCTCCCATTTCTGTTCTGCCCATTGTGGTGTTGTTGACATACATTTAACTTTACATATTTAATAACCACACAATCACTGCTATTACAGTGTTTTCATAGATCAATTTAGTCAGGACTTCCATTCTGAAAATATGGAATAAATATGCTTTTCCATAATCCTCTCATTAAAAACAGCTAAAGACTTTAAATAGACACATGAATAAGTATATAAGCATATAATATATATGTACATATATTTATACATACATGAATAAGTGTATAAGCATATATAAGCAGGCATGCATATGTGTGTGTGTATGTGTGTGTGTGAGTGTGTGTGAAACAATGGTAAAATGAACACTGATCTACACAAAAACTTCTCAAGATGGATCATAGAATTAAATGTAAGACAGGGGTGCCTTGGTGGCTCAGTCAGTTAAGTATCCTTGGTACCTAAGAATGTGTCTGTATTTGAAGATGGGGTCCTGGGAAAGGTAATTAAGTTAGGGGCACCGGGGTGGCTCAGTTAAGCCAGTTCAGAGCCTGGAGCCTGCTTTAGATTCTGTGTCCCCTCCTTTTCTGCCCCTCCCCACTCATGTGCGCCTACATGCACGCGCTCTCTCTCTCTCAAAATAAATATTAAAAAAATAAAATAAATGTAAGATTTAAAACTTTATAACATTTTTAGAAAGAATATAGAAAACATACTAAAAATTTTGTGGGATAGAGGGCTTGATGGAGGGTTCTTAGACCAGACACAAGCACAATTCATAGAAGAAAATAATTGATAAATTGAACTCATTTAAATTAATTTTTTTCTCTGAAAAAGACCCTGTTAAGAGGATAAAAAGAGAAGCTACAGAGTGATAAGAAATATTTTAAACCATATATCTTACAAAAGAATTTTATCTATAATATTGTATTTAATCATAATATTTAATCTATGAAATACAATATAATATAATATAATATAATATAATATAATATTTATCAAAATCTGATAGCAAAAAAACAAAAATAATCCAATTATAAAATGGGCTAGATACATGAAACAGATGGAGTACATACACATGGAAAATAAACACATGGAGAGATGGTTCAACGTCACTAGTCATCAAAATATTCACATTTTTTAAATTTTCTCTTTATTTATTTATCCTGAGAGATACAGAGACAGCATGAGTGTGGGTGGGGCAGAGAGAAAGGGAGACAACGAATCCCAAGCAGGTGCCAGCACAGAGCCAGACATGGGATTCAAAACCACAAAACTGCAAAATCATGTCCTGAGCTGAAACCAAGAGTCGGAGGCTTAACCTACTGAGCCACTCAGGCACCCCAAGAATATTCAAATTAAAACCATGATGTGATATGACTGCATATATCTTAGAACATGTAAATTTTTTTTTTTTAAATGACAGTAGCAAGTGCTGGTGATGATTCAGGAAAACTGGATCAGTTATACACATTGGCTGGTAGGAAGGCAAATGATAGATCACATCTGGAAAAAGATTTGCCTGTTTCTCAAAAAAAATAAATAAATAAATAAAAAAGGAAAAGAAAGAAAACAAAACCAAGACCAATGTACACTTTATATATGTCCCATCAATTTCAATCCTGAATATTTTCCCATAGGTATAAAAATAGCCACACAAAAATCCATACATAATTGTTCATAACAATGTGGCATAACTATACCATGGAGTACTACTCAATGATAAATAATGAACTATTGACATGTGGCCACTTAGATGGATATCAGGAATATTACGCTTAAACAAAAGCCAATATCAAAAGTCACATGCTGTATGATTCCATTTATATAGCACATTTGAAATGATAAAATTGGGGTGCCTAGGAGGCTCAGTCGGTTAAGCATCTGACCTCAGCTCAGGTCATGATCTCACGGTTCGTGGGTTCGGGCCCTACGACAGGCTCTGTGCTGACAGCGCAGAGCCTGGAGCCTGCGTGGGATTCTTTGTCTCCCTCTTCTCTCTGCCTCTCTCCTGCTCATGCTCTGTCTGTCTCTCTCTCTCAAAAATAAATAAACATTTAAAATAATAAATAAAATAATAAAATGATAAAACTACAGAGAGCATAATGGTCATTAAGAGGGAGGTGTGAAGGGGAGAAATTGGTGTGACTATAATGGGGATAGTACAAGGAGATCTTTGTGATGCTAGAATGATTCTATATCTTGATTGTAGTTGTAGTTACATGAATCTACACATGTGATAAAATGAAATATACGCCAACATTGTACAAAGGTCAATCTCTAGGTTTTGATATGGTACAATAATTATATAAGATGTATCTACTCAGGGAAATTGAGTACAGAATGCTAAGTAGATGTCTTTAATATCTTTGCAACTTTGTGTGAAGTTATAATTACTTTAAAATAAAAAAATTTTAAAATAAAAGGTAATCATCTTAAAGAAAAATAATGTAGATTACAGAGAAGCATGAAAAAACTCAGTGGTGATGGATATGTTCACCGTAGTGATTGTAGTGTTGGTTTCATAGTTGTATAGATATGTCAAACTTGAACAATTTGTACACTTAAAATATGTGAAATTTATTGTGTATCAATTATATTTCAATAGGGCTATAATTTTGCCTTATTAAAAGAATAACTAATATGCTCATAGTAGGCTGAGTATATTCTCTGAGATTTATGTTACTATCACATTTGTATTAAGGTTCAAAAAGTCTGAGGTTCAGAAAGGTCACAGGATTGGCATTTGGAGGGCCTGAATCTGAAAAGTCTGACCCCTATCTCTATGTTTTTTTAACAAATTAAGACCTTTTCCTCTTTCATTACTTCTTATGTGCATTAGAGTAAAATCCTTCTCATCCCATTTCATATTGTATCCCCTTCAATCAATTCTAAGAGAGTTACCGCTGGGTCCTCTAAAACATAAATCCCACATTCTCTCCCTGCCCCCCTTTTTTCCCCAATCTCTTTGGTGCCTTCCATAACATCCTAGTTCAAAATCCTTAGAATGGCATACAAACATCAAAAACATTCTTTAGGCTGACTGGGTGGCTCAGTCTATTGAGCGTTGGACTTGGCTTAGGTCCTGATCTCACGGTCCGTGGGTTCAAGCCCCACATCAGGCTCTGTGCTGATGACTCAGAGTCTGGAGCCTGCTTCATATACTGTGTCTCCTTCTCTCTCTGCTCCTCCACCACTCGTGCTCTCTCTCTGTCTCTTTCTCTCTCAACAATAAATACACATTAAATTTTTTTAATTAAAAAAACATTATTTGTCTCCTTTCTTCCTTAACACACATGCATAAGCACGCACACACATATATAAAACTTAATATCTGATATAACAGGGGCGCCTGGGTGGCGCAGTCCGTTAAGCGTCCGACTTCAGCCAGGTCACGATCTCGAGGTCCGTGAGTTCGAGCCCCGCGTCGGGCTCTGGGCGATGGCTCAGAGCCTGGAGCCTGTTTCCAATTCTGTGTCTCCCTCTCTCTCTGCCCCTCCCCCGTTCATGCTCTCTCTCTGTCCCAAAAATAAATAAACGTTGAAAAAAAAAATTTAATATCTGATATAACGTATACTTATATAATATTATATTTAACTTAACATATATATATATAACATATATATCCTAAACTTTATAACTGTATGCTTATATCCTAATATGTATACAACTTTTTATAAATATGTAAACCTTACACAACTTACTTTCTTATAATACTGAACAATAAACAAATCGTGAAATATATTTGCCCTGAGGACAATGGCTTGCTCTCCTCTGTTCATCTTTCAGCTGACTCTTATTCCTCCAACCATCTCAGGCATCATGTCCTGTTATCCAGCAATCTTCCTATATGTTCACAAAGCATCCTCTATCACCACACTCACACGAAGGATTATACACTTTCACTTTACTTTTCTGTCATTCCATAGCCTCTATGGGCACGGATTGTATCCCTCCCTGCCTCCCCTGCGCCCCTGCCTCCAGGACCATCCAGGATGCCTGTATTTAATTTGCTTACTGACCACCTGTTATATTTCATTTACAAATAAAGGGGAAAATGAGATTCTGTTACTTCTATTGACATCTCCTCACCTATTCCAAAAGCAAAACTGTGTAAAAATATACAAAAACCAAGAACCAGATCGACCTTAAGAGACAGAGGTAATCTATCCAGTACGTCATTTGGACTTCTTTCTGCCTTCTGGATTTCAGTACAACTCACGATGCAAAGAACACAATTGCTCAGCATGAACTGGGGTAAAAAGACCTTTTGTACCTGTCTACATTGATTGCCGTCATTGTGTTTCTTGGAAACACAGCATTAGACTAATGATTTTACTTCATTTAGTCATACTGAAATTATCTCATTTTTTTCCTTGAGTTTTGGGGTTTTCTTTTTGATTTTCAGTATGTATATAACTCCTCAAAAGCTCCAGGGATCTACAAATGGTGATTATGCTAACGGCCCAAAATATTTCAGAATGATTAAGGGAAATCAATTTATGCTTTAATTTTTCTCTTTTACCTTAAAATAAAATTAAATTTCAAGGTTCCTTTTGATCATTCATCATTACATATTATGGCTTAATCTGTTTCTTATGTGAACATTTTCTTTCAGAGACAGTATATCTTCATTTAAGTAGACTTTACTTTTCTGAATCAACATTCTGCAAAAGTGATGTTTTTAATCAGATGCAACATTAAAGACAGGGCCAACATTAATTTTTAAAAGATTTTTAAAGATTTTTCAAGTTAAAGAAAAATGTTTCATGTGGGTTAAAATTTCATTTTAAATGAAATGAATTCCAGATATGGTAAATCACTTTATACATTTAGAAGCTGAAGTGGAATGCAGGTTGAAGCAAACTTAAGCACACACACAAGTGCAAAAATGAAAGATTTTTTTTTCAGGTTCTTACTACATGACAGCAAAAAAAATTATATTTGAAAGAATAATTAGGACATTTTGTTATATGATTCATATCATGTGAATAATTTTCATCTTAGAGGAATTAATTGTTTAGTAAGATTAGGACTGAAATATTTGCTATATATAACTGAACTAGCTAGTTAAAAGTAACATTCCCCATGATCTGTTAATTGTTTATTTCTGGTTTTATCTCAATGTCTTGAGCATTCTGTAGATAAGTAACCCATTAAAAAAGAATAGGGGCACCTGGTGGCTCAGTCAGTTAAGCATCCATCTTCAGCTCAGGTCATGATCTCACAGTTCGTGAGTTCAAGCTCCATGTCAGGCTCTGTGCTGACAGCTTAGAGCCAGGAGCCTGCTTCTGATTCTGTGTCTCCTTCTCTCTCTGCCCCTTCCCTACCCATGCTCTCTCTTTCTCTCTCAAAAATAAATAACCATTTAAAAAAAGAAAAGAAATAGCCTCTAAAGAGGATTTGACATGAAATAATGCAATTTATTTTAGAAAAGATTTATAGCACTATCAACTTACTGAATTTTTGAAAAATTTCAGTTGAAAGTGTTGAACAATGCTGAAAAATGTCTATGAATTTTTAATTTATTATTCTTAAAAAAACATGCTAGGTGAGTCATCATGTTGAAATTATGATACTGCATGTTTTCTTTTCCTCTGTGGGGTCCTATTTGAAATCTTTCCAACAGTATGAAATGGAGATCAGCTTATAATATTTCCCAAGTTTGGTTTTTATATTGTTTTGCTTTTAATCTTGCTATACATTGCTTTTACTTTTTATACTTTCCTAAGATTTCTGTTTGTTTAGTTTTTCAATTTTTATAATATTAATATTACATTCATGATTTTTAAAAATAGTTTAAATAAAATATATAAGATTTTATGCATATCAAAATTTTTGCTAGTTTTCTAATAAATGTTAGTTGCAGGTAACCATACTGTCCTATAATGTTTATACAGCCAAATAAGTTTTTATTTGCCAAGGCAAACATTTAAAATATGTCAAGCATTCCAATGACCTCTTTTCAGGCCATTTTTTTACTATGCAGTTTAGTGTGGATGTTGAGAGTATAATACCCAGAGTTAGGTAGATTTGTGTTTGTGGGAAATAAATTGAAAAATTCTGTATGCTTGCACCAATGGGTTAACAAGGCTTAGGGTGGAAAGCCATCACAGGGCAAAAGCCCAAGGCCAGTCATTAAGTAAGACAAAGCATAGAAGTGGAAAGCCACCACCAGGAGAAAATGGCCAAGGTTACTCACTAAGTAAAACAAGGCTTAGGGTGGAAAGTTGCCTCGACAGGAGGGAAGCATCCAAGAACAGTTAGAGGTGGAAAGCCGCTATGGGGCAAAAGCACCCAAGGTTAGCTAAAAGGGTGCCTTGTTAGCCTTGAGGCAGCATGCTTCGGCAATCTTAAACTTCGGAGATAACAGCTACTTGGCTGTATCACCCACAGAGAAACACTGTCCATCTTGCGTCTGGTGCCAATATATCATTGTGCTTTAATCTCAGCTTCAAATGCCACTCGCCTGGCCCTTTGCTTTTTACACACACAAGTGCATGGTCATTATCTTATTGTTTTCTTCTGCACGTTCACCACATATGTAAAACCTTGAGATCTCAATAAATATGGAGATAAAACCCCTGTTCAGGGCTCTTGTCTCCTCCCAGACATTAGCCTTTCTAGTATTCAATTCTGTGTCTGCTCTCTTGCTGGACAAGAGAGAACTCCAGATTCAAAGTCTGCAACAAGGTTTCAAATTCATCTTTTCAACTAATATTTCAATGCCTAATATGTCCCAGGTACTAGTTACATGCCAAAGTCCTTGCCCTTTGGGGGAGGTTGTATTCTAGTATATATTAAAAACTAAATTTAGAGTTAATATACAGTTTGAGAGTATTCTCTGCTCATATTCGTATGACATGTAAAACCTTGGGTCAGTTAATTAACTGCTCTGAACTTCAGTCCCTTTTATCTGAAGACTATGGGTAATCATAGTCCTAACTCATACAGTTATTGTGAGATCACATGAAATAATGCATATAAAATGTTTATCAAAATATCAAGTACATTATAGGCAAAATCATATAATATTATGGTGATTATTAATAAAATGTTAGCTGTTTTCCCTGCTGTGGATCATGTAGTGCCTAATGGTTTTTCATAAACTGTAGCAGCATTAGAGAAAAATCACATTTTATTCTTCTTTTTTCCTTTATTTTTGTACATCTCACAATGTGGTAATGTTTTTAGTGCTGAAAATGAAGTCCTTAGGAAACCCTACTGTGTTTTTTTAAATATATTAAATGTAGTAATGATCTGTTTCACTTTCTTGAGCTCATTTTCCTGGACATCATCATGAATTAATGATTATTGCATCCTTCCTTCAGAAGCATTGCATGCTCCAGACATTGTCAGTTATCGTGGGTTTGAGAAGGAATTGCAGTTTCTGACTATAAAGTCCATTATGACCTCCACAGTGTGACCCAAAGACCAACACGTTGTGTTCTTGCCACAATTAAATCTGGTAGCCATGTTATTCAAATATATAAGAGTTGTTGGATTTACATTTGGGTTTTTAAATAAATAATTTGTTAGTGAAATTTAATGCCCAAATTAATTTTTAATATAAATGTATATATATAAATGTATATATATATATGTATTAATATAAATATAAATTTTAATATAATAAATATAAATATAAATAAATAATATAAATGATAAACTATTTTTAACCTACACATATTCTTTCTAAATTAACAGTTTATTCCTTGAAAAATAATGTTTGGATTATGGTAGTATGATTCATTGCTTTGAAAGTACTATGACTATGTTCAAATAACACTGTTTAATAAGCTAGTTTTAACATTTCATGACTTACATGTCACTTACAATAATAGGGATATATGAATTTTACAATGATTTTTATGATAGAGATCCACTTTGAGAAATCAGAAGAAGAAAGAACAATTGAGATAACCTACAATTATAATAAGATCTAATAATAGATTAGTTGTGAATAATTAATTTAGTAACTCCACTGGTTATACTGGAAGCAAGCATACACTGATTTTATTTCATGTGTTACTGATTCCATTTGCCATCACCATAATCCCACCTACAGAACCTTTCTCTGCCTTTCTCTTCTTCGTGATGGGCTGAACTAATGGGCTAAGTCAACCTGAACCCTCTGATTTCTGGCTTTCAATTATGTTCTGAGGGTGGGATGCACTGGCAGAAGACTGCTGAATAGGAGGAGAGAGACGTCAACATATTTCCATCCCTATTCTCTTCTTGTCATGTTACCCCATTTTTGCAAGATGCTGAGTCCTTCTAGGAAAAAGGCTCTGGCTCTGATTCCAGGTTCCTGAGCAAGTGCATCCTTACTGTCTTTGCTACTTCAGACTTGAATGGCGATGGTTTTCTGTTTTTGGTTAGTTCCCAGTTGTCTTAATATCCTTTTCGTGATTTCATGATTTCTTTAGCTCTGCACATATTTCTGAACCTATCTTCACCAAATTATCTTCAATTAGTCTTTTTAATTTTTTAATTTTATTTTAAGTTTATTTATTTTGAGAGAGACAGAGACAGTGTGAGCAAGGGAAGGGTAGAGAGAGAAGGAGAGAGTGATAGACTCCCAAGCAGGCTCCACACTGCCAGTGCAGAGCCCAAAGTGGGGCTTGGACTCACGAAACCATGAGATCATGACCTGAGCCAAAACCATAAGTCGGACCGACTGAGCTACCCAGGTGCCCCAAGTTAGTCTTTTTTTAAATTAGAAGTCCATTTCTTGCTGGGTTTTAATTTCTAAGCATTGCAAAATGATACTGGTATTATTAATTTGGAAAATAACAGCATTGCAGGCTAAGGGCAGAGTCTAGAGCCAGACTACCTGGGTTTGAATCCCACCTCCACAATGGGCAAATTACTTAACCTCACCCCAACTCAGTTTCCTTTCTTATAAAATGGGCGTGATAACTTCAAACCTGTCTTACAGTGTTGCTTTGTGATTATTAAATGAGTCATCTTACATAAACCACTTTAATCCATGACTTATACAGAATATATCCTAAATGTTACCTATCATGTTATTTGTGGTAAAAACAGTGTGTAATGAGATGAAAGAACAATGAATGCATTCTTGATGTGCTATAAAATGTTTTCTGAGAAAGTGAAATAATAATACTGTAATGTCAGTGCAAATAATTGCTTTTTCTACAAGATTGTCCACATACTCATATTAGATCAGGTTATAGATGGTTAAATGATAGCTTTGCCAGTGGATTTTTAAAGACATCTACAATTTTTTTTCTGCCTCTGGTGAGTTTTCTTTCACATGGGATGATTGTGTTTTCCTACCTGAATCGTTTACAAAAGCCTCTCAAAAAATAATAATATTCTCAAATATTCCAGGGTTTTGGAGGGATCAAAGGGATATAGTCCCTGGTTTGATTTTCCCATAGCTGATGAGTTTCTGTTCCTTATTAAGGATATTGAACCCTTTTACATTCAACTACCTAAGCAAGGAGGCGGATATATTTTTCTCAGAAGCCCAATCTGCCATGATTTCTTTAAACCCCAACATTTGGATACCATATAGAACTGTATTCAGTCCCAGCTATGATGGGAGCAGAAGCAATATAACTTATGGAAGGCAAAATTAACACAAAAATCATATTACAATTTTACCTTTTTGCTAGGAGCATAGTGTAACATCACTTCCAAGAACAGAAATGTAGCTTTGTTGGAAAGTAAAGAAGCAAAGTGTACCTTCCACGTTGTCAGCAAACAGTTGTTGACCTAAATCAAAGATAAATTGAGGCAAGCTCAAAATTTTTAAAAAGACAAGCTTATTTGAGAATCACAGAGGAACCACAATTCAGGAGACACAAACTATAGCAAGCTACAGGCAAGTCCATTGAGTTTGGGGTGGACTGAATTTGTGGGCAAATTCATGGGAAAGAGGGGTGAGTTCAGTTAGAGTCTGTTAAAATCAAAAGCAAATGGAGACCAGCTTTGAAAATTCCCTGAGCAGACAGAACCAATCCGGTCATACAAACAAAGTTCAGTTCAGCTTATTTTGTGAGACCATCCTGACCTGGATCATTTCTTGTTCATGCCTCTGGAAACCGTAAACAAAATTTCCCAAGGTTGTGATGAGACAGCTCCTGGCCAACTCTCTAGCATTTAAGAAAATTCCCATATTACCAGTTTTCTGTAAATCAGGCATTTACAGGAAAGCAGTCTCTGTCCCTGCTTTCTGTCCCTGTCAATTTTGTTTTCCTGATGGCACATGCATGAGATTTTCCATTTTATATACTCCAGTTTCATTTCAGATTGAAATTCCCCCACACAGTGCACATTCACCTCAGAAGACAGCTATATATGCAAGTATATGGCATCTTTAATCATTATAGGCAACACCTTTTTAGGTGTTAAGTATCTAATTGATAGAACTTTAATTTAGTATTGATATTTCTAGGAAGGGAAGGGCTTATAGAAACTCTTTCTCTCTTTCTCTCATATATGTGTGTGTGTGTGTGTGTGTGTGTGTGTGTGTGTGTGTGTGTATGTGTATGTATGTATAAGGCACTGAGTCCCTGACTAAGGTCATTATAGACTTTCTTACCATATAGACAGTTGTCAGAAGGGTCACATACTTGTCCAATGAGGGAATTTTCCCAAAGTAGAGGTGTTAGTTTTGTTTTCCCAAAACAGTTCATTTAGCCATTTTATTATATCAATATTTCATTTTTCGCTTGGACTGGTTCTGATGGAACAAGCTTGATTCTCAATTCTACCATAACTTTGTCTAGCAGAAGAATGAGCTTTGCCAATATAAACATGTTAATAAAATGTAATGTATTTTATTTGCACATATAATAACCAACCATTAATCAATAATTTATTTAAAACAATTCACAAATCACATGTCAGGCAAAAGTTGGCTGAAGTTTCTACATGAGGTAAGTCAACTGACATTGTCTAAAGATATCCGCTCTCAAAAAAAGCTATGATGGTTATGTACATATAAGCATTTTCATAGAAACTTAAGTTACCCCTTGGGCAATGGGAAGACAGAAATTCTATGTAGAAATTACATAGTTTGAAACCATTAGGAATTTTAGTAAAATAGAATGTTTTCCTTAGCTAAGGCTCCAATATAGCGCTACTTTACATAGCAGAAGTGTGTCCTTCTCTGAAGAGCCAGTCCACTTCCTGCCCTGTGCTGCCAGTCCATAGTAAACATAGAACCAGCAGGAGTCTTAACATTGTATGCAGTAATAAAATGTATTCATGTTCACCTACAGTATTCATTGAAACCCTTGACATAGCTGCAACTTCAAGTGGAGGGAAGTAATAAATAGATGGTTCAAAAAGCTTAGCTCTGTCTTCATAGATTAAATAAGAGCCTTTGTTTATATACTTCCATCCTTTCTGAGATTTAATACACCTTCCAGAAAGCTATCAATCTATCAATAACCTTGAATAAATGCCAACCTCAGTTATAGACAGAAAAAAAAATTGTGTTTTCAAATAGCAGTACTTTAAAAAGTGCTAAGTTCACATAGGGTATATTGCAACCTAAAAACAACATTTTGAGGAGAGAAAGAGCAATGCCAAATGTTTTATTTTTTCAATTTAAATTTCAATATTGGAAGCAAAAAAAAGTGTCATATGCCAATTAAGCAATAGAAAATACTATAAAATAAGCTAGCTAACATTATAAAATCTCTTGGTGATTGAGACAGTAGGAAGAAAATATTTGTAAAAATAAGTACATTCATTGATAGAAAATGATAGTGCTCTTGTCATTTATTCTACATGACATATTAATGAAATAAATTTTATTAAACACTGCGTTGTAAGAAAAGAAGCAAATATTGAGTCTGCATCATATAAAAATATTTTCTTTAAAGATTCTCAGCAACTAGCAGTTTTGTTTTTTACTTTATTTCCCATGTATCTTCTTTCCCTTTCATTGATGTCCCTTTAGTGAAAGTCCCAATATATATTCAAAATAAAATTCTAGTCAGATAACTTACTCCATAGAATCAGTTATGTTGCAAGAAATAGTCAAGGAACTCCACTCTCCACATCTAGGTCTCTTCTGAAGTATATGGAATCAAATATATTAGGTAAGAATATTCTAGTTGAGTTTAGAAACTGTATTACAAGTGTCATACATGTGAGTGTAAAGAATGTATGAGAAAATATAATTTGGCAATTAACATTTGGAAGAAGACTTTTCAACTTGATCGATTTTAACAGTAATGCAGTATTTAAGTGTGTTATAGTCACTCAGCACAAACTCTGACACTGAGACACATCTATATGCACACAAGGAGATGAAGGATGGGTAAGTGTTACCTAGCACTGAGATTGAGGAGGACTTCTTGCAGAGGAAACTGGTGTGCAAAGATTTTAGTATAAGATGAAGCTTCTCAAATTCAAGAAAATACAGAAAAGCATTTAGGAAAATATTAAACCTAAATTTTTCAAACTGATGAATAACAGAAAAATAGTACACTAGAAATAGCAAGAATTACAGATCTATTATTGTGAAAAATTATATTAGACAACTTTATTTAGTATATCAATTGCCTATGCCAAGTATATGTGGACTACCTGAGAGAGGTCATATAAGAAGGAAGTTTCCAAAGAGTCTTCCAAAGAGTCAAGTATAATCCACATAGCTCTTGAAGACAAAGAAAGAACCAACTTATTTGTCAAATGATAATTGTTATGTGAAAGAACAGATAAACTAGAGGTAGGGATGTGTCTAGAGAGGAAATATGTAAGTGGAGAAAAGAGCAAATCCTGTAGTGCACTAGAGAATGGAAAGGTGAACTGTTTATCTCTAGAGGGGACAAATAACAATTGTCATTAGACTGACCTATGTCTAAGGAGTCTAAGTAGCTATAGGGATCATTCTGCCCAAAAAATTAAGACTCCTTTATTAAACACACACTTTTAAACAATATATGAATGATAAGAATGTGGGAAAATATCAGGCAAGAAAATGAATAAAGACAGAGACCCACAGATGTAATGAGAGTGCTATGATCAGCTTTCTCCACTAAAAATATTTGCAAATATGGTGAACATGAACTTAGTTTTTCATATACTCTCTAGAAATAAGGAAGAAAAGACTAGTCTAGGTTCTCAAGATTTTCTGTTTCTCTTATTCATAGTTTTACTACCATGTGTCTAGATGAGGGTATCTTTGTATTTATTCTACTTGGAATCTATTAGTCTTCTTGAACATATAGAGTGATGCATTTCATCAAATTTGGGAAGATTTCGTCAATTATAACTTTAAGATATTTCCTGTTTTTTCTCTCCTCTTCTGTTGATAGTCTCATTATGTATATGTTGGCATGCTTAAAAGGACCCACAGGTCTCTTGGACTCTGTCCATATTTCTTCTTTTTTGTACTCTTTCTCGTTTCTAGATTGCATTATCTCTATTGAGCTATCTTCAAATTCATGGGTTCTTTCTTCTGCCAGCTCAAATTTAATATTGAGCCCCTCTAAACAATATTCCATTCCAGTCATTTTACTTTTAAACTCTAGAATTTTCATTTGAAAATTTCCATTTCTATGGTCCAATTCTATTTGAATTTTCTTTTGGCCCTTTCAATTATTTTTCTATTATTTTTAAATTTACATTCTTCTCCCCTACTATCCCAGGTTTTTTTTCTTTTTAATTTTAATTATGGACTTTTTTCTGGAAAAATATAAACATTACTTGAAGATTTGAAGAATATTATTTTCTATCAAAGTTGATATAATTTTGTCTCATACAGGTAGTTAAACTAGAATTACTAGAATCAGATCACCATAATTCAGTCCATAATTGAACTGATTTATAGTTCAGCTTAGTATATGTAATGCATTTCTACTTCCAGTTCAGTTTCACTCTTAATCTCTAGTACTCAGTGTGTCTCAACTAAAATTCTGGAGTAGTCTATGTATCGTTGGGCCACAGTCACAACAGGAACTGATCTCAAGCAAATATAAGTATGATTATTGGTGCTTCAATTATAACCTTCAATCTCCAAAAATGGAGATTTTGTTTAAATACATTGTTGCTTTAAAAGTCAAATTATTATAATAACGCCATACTATTCAAATTGTTAAGTGGACTAAATAAGGTAACATACACATTCAATTATGATAGGGCCAAGCATAGATTAGATTCTAATTCAGAGATAGGGAAAACAGGACTAAATATGATATATTTAAGTGTCATATTTTGTTGACTAAATTAGGCTAGGGGCTGTGTACTATACATCTTCCCTGTTCAATATCTTTCCTTCCCCAAACTTCTATATCAATGCTTTGCCAAAAAGAGATGAATTTAATATTTGGCACTAACAAGAAGTAGAAATGATTTTAAATAGGAGCTGACCAAACTCACAAAATCAGTTTATATGATTTGTACCATTAAGTTTTGGTCAAATTATAAGGTTTTCAACTGAAGATGAATTGTGTGGAATCAATCAGATTGTAAGAAAAGAGATCATTTTGTCTCTAATAGACAAATTTGTTCAAAGCTTCGACTTATTCAGACATACTTTAAGTTTTCCAGGTTTTATATTTATAATTCCAACACTGATTAAAATTCTCACCTAATGTACTAACATTGTTGTATTTTTAACAGGAGTGATCTGTTTCTAAAAGTCTCTGTCACCGTTATGTAAGCCATATGTACAAACATTGTATAAATATTACAGTCATAATTATAGGTTGTATTAAGTATTATATAATTCTGTTTCTTACTTTAATTTTCTTATTAATTTCCACAGCATCCTTTCTGGGAAGCTGAGTGGCAATATTTTTTTTTAAGATGGAAGTCAAAATAAAATAGGAAATAAATTTTTCTAGAGATTCATGCAGCATGACAGTTGCAGAGCAATGTCTAGACCATAACTCTAGTACCTTTTATACATCTCCATAAATTACTTTTAGATGTCTTTTACTCAAATTTTCATGTATCATATCCTATCTTGAATTTAAGAGCACTTAGGACATGGCTTTTATGCAAGCAACTAACAGTGGAGGCCAGACTAGTGTAATCAAATTATAATTTACTAAATACTGTAGCACAGGTATTCTTTCAAATTAATCAACACAGCTTTTATTCTTAATTGTGTTGGACTCAGCAAGTCAGAGATTCTCCGTCTTGTGCAGTCAGATTCTACTGACATTTTACGGTAAATAATTATTTGTTTGGGGGACACATGTCTTGTGCATTTTAGGCTATTTAACAGCATCCTTGGCCTCTACCAACTAGATACCAGTAGTACTCTATTCCCAGGTTTGACAAACAAGATTGTTCCAGAAATTGACAAATATCTCCTGGGGGATAAAATGATACTCCGTTGAGAATTATTGCCATTGATGAAACTGGATAAGACTAATCAGGTCTTGGGGCACCTGGGTGGCTCAGTCGGTTAAGCGTCCAACTTCGGCTCAGGTCATGATCTCACGGTTTGTGGGTTTGAGCCCCACATCAGGCTGTGTGCTGACAGCTCAGAGCCTGGAGCCTGCTTCAGATTCTGTGTCTTCCTGACGCCCCCACCTCACACCCTGTCTCTCTCTCCTTCAAAAATAAATAAACACTAAAAAAATTAAAAAAAAAAAAAAGACTAATCAGGTCTATGACCTGCATCAAATAAGAAACACAAACAGCAAATATGTAAAAGTGAATAAATTAGATTAATATTGATTGTTCTGAATGATTTAAAAGTACTAAATGGGATGAGGTGCTAGGTGACAGGGGAGACCAAATTCAAATAACATGTTCATGGAGTACTTCTTGAGAAAGTGGCTCTGGAACTGAGATTTGAAAAATGACAAGGAGCTATCTATGTGAGGAGGTTAACAAAGTGTCAGTATCTTTTAGATTAAAAGATGACTAAGTCGGCTTGTGCAATGTAGACAAAGCTTTGTTTAGAAGGCTTTATTTTTAAGGCAGAGATATAATGAATTTGTTTGTTGGAGAATTGAAGGAAGTTTTCTTTTTCCCACCCTCCCATGGACTGAAGATAAAAGTTAAAAGAAATAAGAAATTAGAAGATGGTGTCAAAAACTGTGAAGGGTCTGTTTTTTTTTTTTCTTTTTAATGTTTATTCTTTGAGAGAGAGAGAGTGAGAGGGAGGGAGGGAGGGAGGGAGAGCATGAGCAGGGGAGGAGCAGAGAGAGGGAGACACAATCTGAAGCAGACTCCAGGCTCTGAGCTGTCAGCACAGAACCCGACATGGGGTTCAAACTCACGAATCGTGAGATCATGACCTGAGCAGAAGTTGGACACTTTACTGACTGAGCCACCCAGGCGCCCCAGGGTTTGTGGTTTTATCCTATTACAAGCTAACAAGTGAATCTGCCACAGTTTCATGGACACTGGCAGAAGATATGAAACTCCTGGGGCTGGCACAAAAGACAAATTATTACTTACAGCAATAATAGTACTCAAATTATCCATTTTCTTGTACCAATTTCCAGAACCCCAATTCCTACAAGGTCACACAACAACAGCAAAGTATCAGGGACTGAAATGTGTTACATAACAAGAGGGGGACCCAAATTTTGGAAACCCAAATCTTCTATAATGACAATAAATGTACCCCAGTGGGAAACATTGTCAATATAATGCTGAACTATAAACAAACCTGCACTAACCAAGACTGTTGGCCATACACACATGCTTTGTTTAAAATTTTTTTTTAATTTTTATTTATTTTTGAGAGAGAGAGAGACAGAGGGTGAGAGGGGGAGGAACAGAGAAAGAGGGAGACACAGAATCCCAGGCAGGCTCCAGGCTCCTAGCTGTCAGCACAGAGCCTGATGCAGGGCTCGAACTCACGAACCCTGAGATCATGACCTGAGCCCAAGTCGGATGCCCGACTGACTGAGCCACCAGGCCCCCCTATACACATAGCCTTCAAAAGATAGCACGGAACAAAAAGGTAGTTAGTGCCTCTCAATACAAGACATGTAGAAATGAAAAAGAACTGTGGACAATTGTAGAACATATGGGAATAGTATTATGGACTGAGTAGAGTCCTCCCCAAATTCATATGTTGAGGTCCTAACTCCCAGTGTGAGTACATTTGGAGATAGGGCATTTAAAGGAGTAATTAAGGTTGAATGTCAAGTGGGTGGGCCCTCATCCATTATGATTGGTGTCCTTATAAGAAGAGGGAGAGACACCAAGGATGTACACACACCAAGTAAAGGTCATGTGAGAACACAGTGAGAAAGCAGCCCTCTACAGGCCAAGAATAGAGGCCTTAGGAGCAACCATGCCCTCCAACACCTTGGTCTTGGATTTTCAGGCTCCAGAACTGGGAAAAAATTTCTGTTGTTGAAGCCACCCAGTCTTCGGTATTTTGTTAGGGTAGCCAGCAGACGAATACAAATAATAAGCATATTTGAAAACTTAAAATCTAGATTATTTATTATATAAAGAAAGAGTCTTCAGACAGAAAGAACAAGAAGGCATAAGCTTCATCAATACATAGGAGTATTTGGTGTCAGAAAACTTGACGAGTCTGATATTTCACCTACATACCAGCTAACAAGTTAGCAGTTTACAGTTTGGGAGATTCTGGTAGAATATATGATATTCTGACGGGATCGGAGAAGAGGGATAGTTTGGTACTCACAGCAATAGCAATAGCCAGATTATCAGCATTTTTTTCCTGGTTCCCTGAGCCCTACCTCCTAGAGGACATTGGGCTTTATAAAGAAAGCTCAAGGACACAGGAACATGCAGTAGTTCACAGTGCAAGAAAAGTAATCTGAGCTTAGGGAATTGGAATCTTTTCTAATGGCCAGTAAGTATGCTCCCCCCTTTGCCCTAGAAGACTCTATGTCTTCTATGGATATAATCCTACCTGACCTTTGCGCCTGATGAGAAACTATCTGTGTCTTCTTAAGCTGTTTGCTATATAAACATCCTTGAAAAGATGTATAGACATGAGAGAACAATCGGGAATTACCTTTCAACATTAAGAAGAGAGCAGAGAAGAAAGAAACAGCGTATTTTTATGTGCGAAATGTCTTGCGTGTTTTTTCTGTTCCTAGGTATCTTTGAAAAGGTAGACTGTGTGGTTGCCTCTAAAGTGCAATTTAAGAAGATGATGTGTCCTACTGCAGAGATATTTCTCCCTTTAGTCATAGCTAATACCTGAAGTGCTACCTTGCATTTTAGCCCTTGTGAAAAATATTGTGCCATCCCTAAAGTCTTCTTTTCGGAAAACAAATAGTTCTGGGAGAGATAAAACACTGTAAGTAACATTTTAGTGTGACGTAAATTTAGCCTAATGATTTTCCTCCTAACAAGAGCAGTGGGAGCACTGTCAATCGTGGTAAGAAACCCTCTAAGGTGGGAAAATATAAGAAGAAAAAGGAAGTTTTAAAGACACCTTAAACAATGTTTATATGAAGACTCTTTATCTTGTTCTTATGCGGCAATAATATTCCATGTTTAGAATTATACCGTAATACCACTGGCTAGTATATTTACGAAACATATGCATAATTTTTTTAGTGCCTACTAATTTTCCAAAAATCCATTCTGAATCAAGTTTAAAAATTAGTCAACATAGTCAATAAAGGATTTCTATATGCAAATCTGTAATTCTACTCTGAATAAAAAATATATGTGTACACACATATATTTTTTATTTATACTATACTTAGTTTTATGCTTGTACTATACTTATTAAAAGTGTATGTGTAGGGCACCGAGGTGGCTCAGTCTGTTAGGTGTTGGACTCTTGATTTCAGCTCAGGTCATGGTCTCACAGTTTGAGGGATTGAGCCTCATGTTGGGCTCCACACTGACAGCACAAGCCTGCTAGGGATTCTCTGTCTGCCCTTCCCCTGCTCGCTCTCTCTCTCTCAAAATCAATAAACTAAAAAAGAAGTATGTGTGTATATATACATACATATTTATAACATATATAGTTCAAGTCCTAAAGAGACTATTCTATTTCATAGGCATTTGAAATGAGATGAAAATACAGCATATGAATGTCATGTACGTGACACAAACCATAAATTCCAAAGCTATGTAGAGGGAGGGCAATGCATTATAAAGAAATATGAACAGAAAAAGGCATCTTTAAAGAAAGATTTCTCCATAAGAGATAGAAAGAATAGGTACAGATAAGAATAGTGAAGGTATGGTAAACTGGAAATATATGACAGTATAAATGATTAAAGACAGGGATGTTGTTACAGACTGAATTGTGCCCGCCCCCCCCCCCAGAAATGCCTGTGTTGAGACCCTAACCTCCAATGTGACTACTTGGAGAATAGGGCCTTTAAGGAGGTAATCAGGATTGCATGAGTTCAGAATGGTGGTCTCTAATCCAATAGCACTGATGTCGATATAAAAAAGGGAAGAGACATAGAGCTCTCTCTTTCTCTGCAAGTGCAAAGAGGAAACAACCTTGTGGAGACACAGTGAAGAGATGGCTCTCTGAAAGCCAGGCAGAGAGGCTTCCCCAGGAAGGAACTTGGCTGGTACCTTGCTTTTGGACTTCCAGTCTCTAGAACTGTGAGAAAATACATCTCTATTGTTTAAGCCCTCCAGTCTGTGGCATTTGGTTATGGTAGCTTGATTCAACTAACAGATAAGTAAAACATCCTTAGAGATAGTTCATAAGCACTTTAACTAGGCTAAATTACAAATGGCTGTTTGTAAAGTAACAGAACCTCCAAATATTTTGAAAATAAGCAAATGAGTAAATAAGTGAATGGTGCATGAATGAGTGAATGAAATAAAAATAAGTCTATAACAAATGTGGAGGGCCTTGAAAGGAAAGCTGAAGAATTAGTTTTTGGTAGCAGGAAGTAACCATAATTCTCTACACAGTGGTGACCCACAGTGAACACAGTATAAGAAGATTTACGTGTAAGCCATTTACGTCTTTGCACTTGGGAGAAGAGAGACCAAATGCAGAGCGTTTTACTAAAATCCATGGACAGGGTGCCCGGGTGGCTCAGTTAGTTAAACGTCTGACTTTTGACTTCAGTTCAGGTCATGATCTCACTGTTCATAAGATTGGGCCCCACATCAATCTCTGCACTCACTACAGGGAACTTGCTTGGGATTCTTTCTCTCTCTCTCTCTCTCTCTCTCTCTCAATCTCTCTCTCCCCCTTTGCCCCTTCCCTGCTTACTCTCTGTCTCTCTCTCTCTCTCTCTCAAAATAAATGAATAAACATTAAATAAATAAATAAATAAATAAATAAATAAATAAATAAAATCCATTGTGTGATGAGCACTTGTCCGGAGAGAGGAAGAATCATGCTTATAAAAAGGAAAGGAAGGTTGGAAAAGCAATAAGAGAAGTCAGGTGCTGATTTTCTATGCAAGTGAAGAGGAGTCCAATATGGATCCATGCCTTAAATCCTAAGGGAAGAGTGGGTGGTGACTGAATTCAGGTGTGGGAGTCAGCTTCGGTGGAAAGAAAATGTTAAGTTGGAAAAAAAGACTTGGGATGACAACTGAGTATATGAGGGTCAGTGTCTAGGAGATTGTTGCTGGTGGAGACCAGGAGCCTGAGGGAGAGAACTCAAAAAGGGGCAGAAAAGGGACTGTGCCATCATCCATGTGGAAGTGATCACTGAAATTACAGAGCTGATTCCATCTTAAAGGTAGACAGTATTGGTGAGCAAGAGGAAACAAGAGTTCAGTATGGGACAAACTTTGTTTGAGTTAAATAATTAATGTTGGTAGCTTCTGCTTTGATTCTTCTCTGCTCATCTCAGTATACAGTCTTCTTCATGAGCTCATCCTAAGCAAGTCTTAGAGTGGCTTTAGATTTATCAGCTGTCAATATGCAGAATTTTCTAGTAGACTTGGGCAGGACACTAGGTATCTGTGTGACCTGTTAAACATTGTTTTCTTTAATATTTCAGAGTTTCTATGACTGGACTTATGAATATGATTGAAATACCTTGCCCATCAGAACTGCAGTTCTGTTCTGCAAGTCATGGGCTTCAAAATTAATTGTCAACGTTAATACAGTGGTTGCTGTATACCAGGCACTGTTCTAGTGTTCTACGAGTATAATTTCACTAATGCCTCAAACATTCATAGTAGTAGATACTATTATTAATTTCCTTTTATAGATAAGAAATCTAAGGCCCATAGAATTTGAGTAACTTGACCAAAATCCAGATTTTGTGCCATGGTGTATTGGATCGAGGGCCCATACTCTTAACCACACTACATAGACAATGAAATAGAAGTTAAACATTGATTTGAATGTTTTTGTAGATTATAATGTTACAGAGTCTTATGATTTATCCATGTCCTATCTAGATAGGAAACAGCTTTGTTTTGTTATCTTTATGTAAGAAGTACTAGCACAAAGAGCAAGTGAGGGTGAGTGGCCCACATTTTTCTAACAAAACCTTGAAGATTTCTATAATTCAGAACATTATAATGACAAAAAAAATGAAAATTCATAGGACTCATATTTTGTGTACAGAATACTTCTTAAAATTTTGTTTGAGGTTATGCAAATATGAGATTGATATAAAATAGGTAAAGCATTGATGTTTCACTTGAAATAAATTGTTATAATTCTCCCATTAAAATGGATCAAAGGAAATGCTAATATATTAAAATTTGAAATATGACCTATTTTTTTTATTTCCTAACACTTCCTCAATAATTATAAAATAGTTGAGTCAATAGAAGTTATATATCCACTGAAAGTGAGCCAGCCAGTGAGGGATAAGGCCCTGATTCTGATGAAACATTATGTCAGTTGAGATCTTGAGACCAAAATTATGACACTGTTTCTACCTGTAAAGAAAAAATGGGACCTGCAAAGCTAAGCCATGAATAGCAACATCTAGTTAAAACTCATTTATGCCACAGAAATAGGTACCGACCAATGGTTGGGTGGGGGGTGACACAACTTGGTGCTGTTTCTATTTCATCATATTGGGACATGATAAAAATCAATCATACTCATAAATACTCAATATTCTTGGGAAGAATATCACATTTATCCTTTGTCTCCAAAATTACCTATCAACATTTTACTTGTGCACATTTTCTCCATTTCAGGCTGTCACAGGTGTCATCATCCATAAAATCTGTCCTCTTTAGTTCCCTTCTCCATTTCAAGCATCAAAAGATTCCTCCCTCCACCGCTTATACCTGCAGCTTACCATCGTCTCTGAAGCCTCCATGCAAAATGACTCATCCTCAAACACTTGTACTTGTACCTGAAATGGTATTATACTAACAGCTCCTTGATAAAAGTGGTGCTCTCTCTATAAATGACTTTTATGCAAATGGAAGAT
Organism: Leopardus geoffroyi; assembly: GCF_018350155.1. Lineage (NCBI taxonomy): Eukaryota > Metazoa > Chordata > Mammalia > Carnivora > Felidae > Leopardus > Leopardus geoffroyi. The sequence continues at coordinate 94,811,299 of NC_059338.1, read as the reverse complement.
TATATATCTCCGTATATCCATATAAATCATATTTCTGTCTCTTCCATACAAAGGAGGAAGTTCATTTTCATTCCCAGAGTAGCTAAGTGACTTTCTCAAAGCATCATAGTAGGCACACAGTTGAGGTATAAAGCCAGGACTTCAGACTAAGAGTTTGTTATTTTCCTCACTATTTCTCAGGTTTTTTTTAAATATAGTGTTGCCATCTTTCTATATTCATGATATTAAGAACGCTCTTGGGCGCATTTATGGGGTAGGAGAGAGCAAGCAGGGTGGTCTCATTTTTAAGTAATAAGGCATTTCTGCTGACCAAGAGATAAGGTGAATCACCACGTGGTGGAATATTGATGGCAGCCTAAGCAAATGTTGATTCTGCATATTTATCCAATTATAGAGAATAGAAATATCTAGATAGCTACATTCTAGCTAAGTAGATTCTTCTTTTGAAGGAGGTTTCTATTTAAGGAAAAAAGAAGAATACAATTTGAGAAACAAGCACTAGTATTTTCAGGTACCTGGGAGATATAGTTTTGTCACGTAAAGTCAAGGAAGTTGAAATAGTCAAGACCGTATTTCAGACAAGTAGGACCCAATGTAAACTAATTCAGGTATGAGGGAAACTGTACCAGTGGGACTAGCGAATTTCACTAGCAGCTCTACTGCTTAGTTGGGTGTCATGGCTAACTGGAACTTCTAAAAGTCTGCTCTGTCTTTCATCACTTCTCTCTGCCTGATTTTCTCAGATCAACTTTTTCTGCATGATTGGAAATGTGACAACCTGCACAATTTCATATCTCTTGGCTTTGCTATTAGAGTGACAGATGCTCTGATTATTGAAAGTTTGAAAGCTGTCGTCCTCCTACTCTGATTTGCTAAGAGATAACCACCTTTAAATCAAGCAGATATTGAAAAAAGACAGGGTCACCTAGCACACACATGGGCACTGGGGTCCCATGTCCGTGCATCAGAAAAAGACATTAATGATAGAGCAGAAAGTGCAGCCACACATAACAATTCCTCTTCCTTCTTTAGGAAAGGGATAAAATGATGGTGACAGAGGGAGCTTTTCTTAAATATAATACATAAACATGGCTGTGGAGGCTGAGTTTGAGACTTACAACTACCTGGATGCATTCAGAGCCATGTTGGTTGGGAAGCTGGTTAGGGAGGAAGTGTCTATTTGTGAGTAAAGTAACACAAGAATTTCGTCACACCATGTTAATCGGATCCCCAATATCATGGAACTCTGTCAGATCAGCAGCACTCTCAATGCCAAAGGTTATTCCAATTCCCATTAATTCTGTGATTAATTCCCCAGGAATTTTGAAGAAGAGAATTCCACCTGGATCATAATAGTGTATATCTGCAACAAAAACACCAAAAGACAATTCATCCAGAAGCTGCAAATACTCAGCAAAAGATGGAGTTAATTAACTTGGCTTTATATGCAACAAAGGTAGCTAAAGTGAATAATTCAGGCCCTCAAATGAATATCGATTTCTTATACTCAGAGAAAACTTGCTAGCTTTCCCATGTGTTATGCCAAAACCTAAGCTAAGAATATGTCTACTTTCTTATTCTTCTGTCTCCTTGGCCTTTCCTCACTCCCCAATTTGCTTGCCAATATTTCCAACTAATGTTTATAACTGCCTTAATTCCCCCATAAACTAAAAATGTAATAAGACACTGCAAACTATAGCTCTTTCTTTAGTGATGTATTGGGTGGAGCAGGGTTTGATATTCTCAGTCAGCCGTTTATAGCCAGAATTATGAAAGCCATTTTTGGCACTAGACTGAAGGCATGATAAATGGGAGCAATGGACATGCTAAACAGAAAAGCAATTGCTCCCACATGAAGACTTTGCTATTTTAGTCATAAATAGCCTAACTAAAATTATTATACAGCTTATTAGGGAAATGAAGAGTGAATTAGTAAAAATGTTTGGTTTTAATATTTCATTTTTCCACCATTATTATCATTTATTTATTTGTGAAGTGATGACAGGTACTTGGCCTAATCAAGCTATTAGAAAAGACAGAGTTCCTGCCCTAACAATTTCCTACGAAAGTGCACAAATTCAGGAAGTAAGATATAGTTTGGTTTATATAGGGATGAGGTCTTTTTTTGTTTGATTTTTTTTTTCAGAAAAGTAGTGACATTTACTGCTAATTTTTTTTTCTTTTTACTTAAGGGAGGGGTGATTGATTCCCTCCTTCCCTCAGAAAAAGACTTCTGATAATAAGTAACATTGAGCAGAAATTCAATATTATAAAGGAAAGAAACTTAATTGGATTATACTATGCTTATAGAAAAGCATTACAATATCGGATATGCTTAATTCGTATATATCCATTATGCTACTAGACAATGATACCAACAAAACATTTTCTGAGCAAGAACATCAATTGGAAAAAAAGAAAAGAAAGAACGGTTTAAAAATAAGCACAAACTTGGCCACATAAATAGAAATATAGAAGCCACAACTCTCAGTCTGATAATCTGTCCATGAATTATGTTCTTTTAAAGACCAAAAGGAACTACTGTGTTACCAATAATTTTTCATTATGTCGTTTATGGAGAAAAAAAGAGACACAGCTTTTTCCCGTCCTTTCCCCCCAAAAAAATCTTTTGCCGAAAAACTTCAAATGTACTGTTACCATTCCTGTGGACAATGGAATGAGTACCCTGAAACTGTGCTTTTGAATTTGCTTGCAATTAGTGGTGATTGATTGTATCCATATTTGATAAATCATTTTTGGGTTAGAGACAAAACAAATACTGATGCTTCAAAATCAAAGCGCAGATGGGAAATAAAACCAGCAAAGACAGCTTCCAAACCTTTCCTCTGGCCCTTGAATTATGTTTTAAAAGATTTTTATCATCCTGCTTTCAAAGTTTTGTAGGAGTGGGTGCATTCTCCTTTTGATACTTTACACCAGAGGTTACCTGTCTTTTCAGTTATAGAGTCTAAGAAAATCTCAGAAAATTCATGTGCAAGATGTTCCATTTTGGTCTACTGCATTTTTCTTTGGCAAATTTTGCAGCTCGTCAGCATTACAAAGTATGACAGTTTCCAAAGCACTGGCTGCCAGCAGGACAACAGGAAATACCCACCACAATAAAAGAGTTTATAGTATTTAAAAACTTATTTTCCAGGAGCAGAAAAACTGATCTTCTCAACAGGCAAATTTAAAACACTTCACAATTAGAAAACAAAACAAAACAAAACTATGCTTCACTTTGTCTCATAATTTTTTCAAACTGCTCTAGTTGAAAGATATTTCATACATTCAAGGAAAATCAGCAAACAGTTATGGTAAACCACATGGCTTTGTTTCTTCTGAGGATGAAAGCATTTCAGAGTGAAAGACCAGAAAAGCTGATGACTAAAAATAAATTTACATACATATTTCTTTGATAAAATAGAGCTTTTGTAGTTATAAACCACTCCTGTGTGCGGTCTAACCATTAAAATATCATCATTATTTTTTTTCTTATTCTCTCCAGGGTATATTTAAGATAACCCATTTGCAGGTGTACATTGAAAAACTCTATTTTTTATTTCCTCTAATTTTCAAATTTATAGACATCTACAAAACGGATTTGAACAGCCAGATAAATAAAAGTATTCTTTTAAGTAAGTTTAGTAGTTACATCCAATAGAAAGAAGGATCTGCCAGGAAGAGAGGCCCTTAATCTGTTTCCCAGCCAAGGGAAAACATCACCAGTAAAAAGTATTCCCAGACCAGGGAGAACAAAGTTCTTCATTCACAAAGTGAAAGACGCCAAGGACAACCAGAATGTTTATTGAAATCCAAGGAATAGCTTTGATTGCAAAATGTTCAATCTAAGTGGAACTAAAAAGTACTTTGTGGATACTTGCAATTTATTGAAATGAGGAAGAGATGCATATAGTTATTATCCTTTCATGAAATTTCTTTGTATACTTCCATATTTACTTGAATTTTAAAGTAGATTGTGTTCTATACATCAAACTCTTGTGTTTGTGGGTTTGTTTGTTTTTTTCATAAAATCACACCCTTTGGCAAACTACTTCAGAAACAGATCACATTAAAACCCTGTTCTAATCCAACACTTCTTTCTTTCTTTTTGTTTCTTTTCTTGTGTCTAAAATCTACTTCATGGATATTAAGGTATATATTTTCTTTTGTTTAATGTTTATTTATCCTTGAGAGAAAGAGAGACCAAGCACGAGCGGTGGAAGGGCAGAGAGAGAGGGAGACACAGAATCTGAAGCAGGCTCCAGGCTCTGAGCTGTCAGCAGAGAGCCTGACGTGGGGCTTGAACTCACCAGCTGTGAGATCATAACCTGCACCCAAGTCAGACCCTTAACGGACTGAGCCACGCAGGCGCCCCACGAAGGTATATATTTTCTCACAAAACAATGCAAGAGAACACCTGGCATCGTATGATCAAGTGGAGAAAATTTACAAATTGTGAGGAGTAAATTTCAGTCAATATGATCAGTAGTTATCATCTATTGGAAGATAAACATAAAGCAACTTGTCAGTTGTTACCATCCACTTGTTACCTCCTCCACGATGAGAGACTAACCTACAACGATGGGCATGAAATGGCAAAGCAATGAAATCAGAAATTTTCAGTCACTGTAACTTGAAAACAGTTAAACAGAAAGCCTAATGCACCCTTGTGAATATACACAGTTTGGAAATAATTCTATAAGATTAAATACATGTCATTCTTTCTCCTCAAAGGAGCCAGTTATAAATCATATATTTCAAATTAGCATAAAGAAAATAAAGTTTTGTGACAAAATACCAAGAGGTAGAGAACATTCAGAATGAGACAGAAAGAGTTAAAACGATAAATAGTCACCATTAACAGGTGACAATTGATAGACCAGAATATGTTATTTGTATTTTGCTGCATAGAATGGTTGACTAAACTAATGCTTTATATTCTCATTTCATTGTATTGCAGGATGTCTTCTTAGCTAGTCTTAAAAATGTTCAGATATATAGTGAACAACTGAACCAGAAAAAAACTTATCAATGATGCTCCATGTTGGTTGGTATGAGGGCAAGTCAGAGTCAATCTTCGGATGTACAAGTGCTTGGCATACTCTCACCTATTAGTTATTTATTAGCCATGACAAGTATAACCAAGATCAAAAACTCTGAATCCATTATTGCCATAGATTTCCCATTCTAAACACTCAAGAAAGATACTTGCAAATTTGCAAATATAATGCAAATCAGACAAGACCAAAAACTGCATTAGAGCTCCTCAGTTAAACATTTCTGATCACCTGAGATAGTACGTGTGTGAACTGCAACAGTTCCTTTTTCATAAACTAGGAGCCTAGGTCTCTGGCATCCTTTTCTTATTGGCTCCCCTCCACCTCTTGTTTGGCCTCTCAAGTTTGGAGCCAATCTGCTTAAAGAAAAATTGATTTAAGAGGAATCCAAAGAACTGACTTCAAAAAAATAAACTTCTTGAAGAAATCCCAAGGCCTTGGCAAATAGATACAAAAATCTTTAACGTCTCTTACATGACTGAAAACTAACTCAACCAACTCTTCACCCTGCCAGGTTGTTCCTTAACACATCCCAGCATCATGATATAATAATCTCTTTAGCTTTGACTTGGAATATTTGTACTTCTCTTCTTTTTCATTTTCACAAATTAGATAGGGTTTGAGGAGGAAGATGGCAAGCTTCCTATTGTAATTGTAATATGCCTCTGTTGACATTCATTAAGTTTATTTTGTAAATTGAAACATTTTAACAAATCGATGGGCAACCTGGGAAAGACATTTTCCTATGAATTTTAACATCATTGCTAGAACTCAGGAGATTATCTTAAACATATGAAACCATTGGAAAGGGCCCTGATGACTCAAGACACCAGGTCTGTGTTCCTACCTTTTTTTAAGCAATAGATTTTCTGAAAGTCTAATATGTCATATGTATACAACTCATACCTTTTTTTGAATTTTATCTCTATTTTGTGATTGCTGGACCTCAAACTCCTGCAAAGTTCTCATTTTGAAGATGCTGCTAAGGAATTCTCACATGACTTCATAAAAAAGTCTGATGATGTATTACTTTATTTTCCCCCACTTCTGGGTCCCCTATTGTTCTACCATTTATACACTCTTATCAAACACTAAGTAATACACTGTCTTGAGGTCACCACCACCATACTTCTGCAAGGTGCTTCTGCTTTCTGCCTTTACCTGTCACCTCTCATGATTTTCTACCAAGAACTATCCTTATCCAGTTATTCTTGCTTCCTAGAGGGTTATCGCCATCTCCTACTAGAAACCACTGCTAATCCTACTCTGATCTTAGGAGCCCTTTGATAGGATGTTCTGGGGCAAAGTGATCAGTTACTCTCTCCACTTGTCCTTCAGATGCTCTTTCAAAGTGGTTATAAGGCTGTGTATTTTGTTCTCTAATAACTACAGAAGTGTCAGTGAAACCACCATTTCAATCTCATGCAAAAATTTTATGACTCCTTGTCTTCCTTTCTCATCATTCTCTTAAGATAAGAGTGCATGGAGTACTGGGCCAAGAAACAAGTCTGAGTGAAGCCCACCTAGTTCAGCAGCATCTGTCCATTACAATAATAAATTCTTTATGACCGGGGCACCTGGGTGGCTCAGTCACTTAAGCATCTGGCTTTTGGTCTCAGAGCAGGTCATGATCTCATGGTTGAGGGTTTGAGCCCCATGTCAGGCTCTGTGCTGATGGTGTGGAGCCTGCTTGGGATTCTCTGTCTCCCTTTCTCTCTGCCCCTCCCCATTCATATGCTCTCTCTCTTGCTCTCTCTCTTTCTCTCCCTCTCTCAAAAATACAAAAATAAATGAATAAATATTTTAAAAATAAAAAATAAAATAAGTGCTTTATGACTAGGTCACATTTATCTACCTAACACGGAAACTTGTTTCTTCTTAGCTTCTTAAGCCAACAGACTTCTGATGAGACATGTGTTTTATCTGAATTACAATATTAAGCAAGGTTCAGGTTGAGGTTCATTATACATAAAGCAAGGCAATTGGACATGATGAGCTGAAAGGGTTTGTGTAAACATGGCTCTCTACAGTCATCTACTCCTACACTCTTCTGTATTGAGTAATGCCTTCATGTAACTTACATTCAGCTTAGTCTTATTTCCTTAAAAAGTTCCTTAAAATTCCTTAGTCTTATTTCCTTAAAAATTAATATGTTTGTTTCCAAAATAAATATGTTTGTCATATTTATTTGGGACTACTCCATATTTTGAAGGTCCCAGAAGGACCTCTGCGGAAAGATTATATCATGCACTTATGGTGCATGTATATGTTGAAAGAAGTGCTCTTTTCAAACACAAGGGTGGCATTAGTTAGGCAGCATCTAGGAATCTACTCAAATGAATTAGTAGTAGTAGTAATTAACTATGTGCCAGTTGCCATCCAAAGAACTTTATATGTGCTAAAAAAATAATCTTCACAACTCCACTGGAACATATCATTTTGGTTACCACTCTAAAGATAGTGGTGTACAGATGAGGAAATTACGGCTAAAAAAAAGAGTAACTCCCTAAATTATTCAATGTTTAACTGATAGATCCTGGTTTTATCCAATCAGTTCTGTTCCTGACTAAAAGTTTTAAAAGTTTTAACCATTGTGTTATATTACCCTACTATCTGTTGCCCAATACAAACATCACAGCAAGAGCAAGTAATATTGAAAAATGTAGGGGAATAATTGAATAACAGTAACTTATCCTGTCCTCAAGTAAAAGACCCACACTCTGAGAACAGATCTGAGGCTTTATATCAGTTACAAATAAGGGAAAATTGTCACCTGGAAGACAGAGCTTATACCTACATGGGTTTGGACATTAGACAGAGAACAGAGAGAACCCTAACTAGTAGAACCAGTGTAGATGGAAGATATTAGATCTCAGATTTTTAAAAAATGTCAGAGAAAATTAAAATATACATATAATTAATATATTAAAGTGTGTGTGTGTGTGTGTATATATATATATATATATATATATATATATATATGTAATTGGGTGATTCAGTTGATTGAACACCGGACTCTGGATTTGGGCTCAGGTGATGATACCAGGTTCGTGGGATGGAGCCCTGAATTGGGTTCCACGCTCAGTGTGGAATCTGCTTAAGATTCTCTCTCTCTCTCTCTCTCTCTCTCTCTCTCTGCTCCTGCCCTTCTCCCCCACTCACATCTCTCTACAAAAAAAAAAAAAAAAAAAAAAAAAGAAAAGAAAAATAAAAAGAAAAAAAAAAAAAGAAAAAACCACCAGAAATATTTGTCAATAAAATATTATCATATGGACACTGTGAACTAAAGTCTTCCTCCTGACTCTAGAATTTGCATAGGAGAGATTCTGCTTCATTTAAAAAAAATTGCTTAGGGGAACAATTGAGAGATCACTGATAGATAGGAGTAGTAAACTAGGGAATGTTGATTCTCATTTGTCAACTTTGAGGGATAAATTTCAGTCACTGTTACCTATATATATTCACTTCCTAGAGAACAAGTCTTCATGTCCAGAATATGTTAAATATCATAGCTATTTTCTCAATGCCCACTGAAAATTTAGAAGAGATATAGAGATGTAGACACGTTATTTTAGAAGGCTAGGCTCATTTTCAAAATATTACTGCCCCTCAGTAATACATGGTATGTGAATGTAATATAATACTGTAAAGGGGCCAGAGAATATATCATGATGTGCAGATAAAATCACTCTTTTTAAAAATTTAATTTTATTATTTTTATTTTTATTTTAAAGAGAGAGAGAGAGAACCAGAGTGGGGAGAGGGGCAGAGGGATAGAGAGAAAGAATCCTAAGCAGGTTCCACGCTCAGCACAGAGCCTGATGTGGGGCTTGATTCCATGACCCTGGGATCATGACCTGAGCCAAAATCAAGTCAGATGCTCAACCAACTGGGCCACCCAAGAGTGCCTTAATTTTATTTTATACCTGGAGAGATGAGCATATTTTCGTGCAGAAGTTCTGGTGTTGGCAACCACTACCATTTAGAAATTCTTTCCAATTATTTGTAACTTGAAATCAGATTTAATTAAAACACTATTCTGAAGGGAAATATAAATATGTCTGTTGGAAAGAATAAGTGAAAAATAGACTGTGGTCATGTACAAAAAAAAATGTTGTACTACACAATGAATAAAATTAAGGAGTATTAAATGTCGATATTAAAGCCGAAGACAAAGACAGAAATAAATTTTCTTTAATCAAAGAAAAGAGCAAAACTTATTTGCCTATAACTAAATAAATTCAAATGATAGGCATAAATTAAAACATAAGCTAAATTTAAAACATAAATAATATAAGAAAGAATAATAACCTTAATCTGAAATAAAGAATTTCCAAATATTTTTCCATATTGACCTATCATTTGTTTATTGTTATAGTTGGAGCTGAAAATTATCTGGCAAGCAATGCATTTATTTATTCATTATGTAAAGAAATACATAATGATACATGCTAAAGGGATTATACCAGGACTAGAGTTAAAATAATGGAAAAGACTACACTCTATCTGAAAGAAGATTATGATTTAACAAGGCATCTCTATCCCTGTGTTCTATATAGAACTGATTTTAAGAAAAATTTTAAGAAAATATATTTTGAGCACTATATGCTCAATCAAATTAAATATTTGATTATTTATCATCAAATCAATTTATTTTTTTTTTCAACGTTTTTTTTATTTTTATTTTTGGGACAGAGAGAGACAGAGCATGAACGGGGGGGGGGGGGGGCAGAGAGAGAGGGAGACACAGAATCGGAAACAGGCTCCAGGCTCTGAGCCATCAGCCCAGAGCCCGACGCGGGGCTCGAACTCACGGACCGCGAGATCGTGACCTGGCTGAAGTCGGACGCTTAACCAACTGCGCCACCCAGGCGCCCCTCAAATCAATTTATAAATATTGCTTTTACCCCCTCTCTTGAAATGTATTTTCTGATATGTGAATTAGCATCTTCTTTAGAAGTTAGCTCTTAAAAAGCAAAATTAAGAATACTCAAAATGACCCTTAAAAGTTTCCTAAATCTTTTACAGGATATAATAATATATATGGCTAAATTTATAGGTCATGTTGGAAGAAAATATATAGTCTAATGCTATTTCATTGTTTTCTTGGTAGAGGCTCACACGAAATGTTTGGCTTGAATTTAGACACCAAATTGTGTTGAAGATGTGTATCTTTAAACATTAGTTTCATATGCATAGTTTCATATGCAACATGGCCAACATATTGCAACATGAGTGGCAATTTAGACCAGTTCAGCCAAAAGCAAATTCCCATCTTCTAATTCAATTTTATTCTGGACAATGGAGAGGATCAGTAGGTGGAATAATGTACGATATTTATGTATTTTTTTCTTATATTTGTTTATATGGTTATTGTTTTATTTTCTTGTTTATCTACGTTCAGTGGTTGAAATCTTGCAAGTTGAATGTTTAATGAGATTTCCCTTTAATGAGAACTAATTTCTCCTTGCTTAACATGATGTTTGAAGATTTTCCTTGACCATAGAATTCATATGTGTGTGTATAGCACTTATTAATTATTTATAGAAATGGTGTCTCACAAAATTCAGTTACTTGAATGAATAAAATAAATGTATTTAATGAGCAACATGAATTTGCTGACGTGGGAGAGAAAAGAAGAGCTGGAAATACTAGGTATTATATTTATTCCTAATTATAAGTAATTTTAATACTCTTTGTTTTACTTTAAATTCCACAATTGACTGACACAAATATAGCCAGCTGATTTTTGCAAAGGTGTAAAGGCAATTAAATGTACAAAAAATTATCTATGCCATAAATGTTGCTAGAAAAATTGGATAATCACTTGAAGAGGCAGAACTTCGACATATACTTTATATAAAAATTAACTCATAAAAGATCATAAACCTAAATATAAAATATGAAACTCCTAACTTTTAGAATAAAACATGGAAGAAAAATCTCTATGAACTTGGATGTGGCAATGAGTTTTTAGATGTAACATCAAATGTGTAATCCATAAAACATAAAAAATGATAGGGGCACCCTGGTGGCTCAGTTGGTTAAGCATTTGACTTTGACTCAAGTCACGATCTCGAGGTTGGTGAGTTTGAGCTGTGCTGACAGCTCAGAGCCTGGAGCCTGCTTCAGATTCTGTGTCCCCCTCTCTCTTTGCCCCTCTGCCACTCATGCTCTGTCTTTCTCTCTCTCAAAAATAAGCATTAAAAAGTTTTAAATGATAGAATATTTTATTATAAAAATGTAAGACTTTTGGTCTTTAAAATATACTGCTAAGAAAATGAAAAGACAATGCACAGACTGGAAGGAAATGCTTACAACTCATATATTCTATAAGAGAGTTTTTTTTCCAGAATAAATATAAAAATAACACAATACTCAATAGCAAGAACACAAACAATGTGTTTTAAAAGTAAAATGCTAAAATCTAACGGATCTTTTCCCAAAAAATATGAAGAGATGGTAATTAAACATATGAAAAGATATCAAATATTAGGTAAATGTCATTAGGTAAATCCTAATTAAGACCACTAAGACAGAATACCACATACCTATTAAAATCATTAAAATTTTTTTAAAAATGACAATATGTTCATACTAATGAGGATGGAAGGCAATAAAAATTCCTATTCATCAATGGCAGAAATGCAAAATGGTAAAACCATTTTGGAAACAGTAAGGCAGTAAACAAGGTAATGGAAAAATGAACTGTGGTACATCCATACCTTGGAATACTACTCAGCAAATAAAAGGAATAGCGACTTATTCATGCAACATGAATGAACCTCGAATACATTTTGCTAAAAGAAAGATGCCAGGCCCTTAGCTAATGACTGGTACAGAAAAGTGAAAGCCAGGCTTCCATGTCATGAGTTAGGACAACTGTGGAAACATAATTTTCACTCTAGAGCTCTCCTGAGGGATTAGTCTGTGGTTAGGACTTTGCCCTGTATCTTGTTCTTGCTTGGATTTTCCCCCTTCCTTTTCCTGCCTCCTCTCGCTCATTTATAGATTTGCTCCTGAGAGTACTTCTTTAATAAATCACATGCATACAAATCCTTGTCTCAGTATCTGCTTCTAAGACAGTAAAATGAACTGAATTTAGAAGCTCTCTCTAAAAATTCCTTACTATTTTACTTACTATTTCTTTAAGTGCACAGAGCATTTGTTGTTTGTATCTCATAAATATAGTAATACAATGAAGAGGCTTTATGTTATGTACTTAGCATATTTCTTGAAAAACAGTAACTTAAAAATTCTTAGTAAATGTAGACAAAAGGTAATTTTTGAATTTTAAAACAACTAAATCTGTTCCTTAATTTGATAATTCCAAGTATGTAATTAATGACCCTTCAATATTGTAAATGGAAAAAACTTATAAAGAAGGTTTTGCAATTCTTTAATATAAACTCATGGATTCCAAAAAAGTAGATATCCTTTCTAATTTGCATACAATATAATAAGTTTATAAACAATGGAAAATACATGCAATTTAGACAAGAAGCAGTGAAAATAAGAGTAAAATATGCACAACCTGTCCGCTTAGTTTTATTTTCCCTAATACTGCTTTAATGATCATATATAATTTCTATTAATTTATTTTAATAATCATTATTGGCTTATATTTATTTAAATTACAAAATAATTTGTATATGTAAATTGGTCTGATAAATATTCATGTAGCTTTAATATGGAATTTAATGTAAGAAAATATCAAATATTTTAGATAATGTGATAAAACTATGACATTTAATTTAAAGCAAACTAGCAATAACTACCATTTAATGGCATAGATTAAGTGATATTAACAAACCTCAGCAAATAATTACTGATGTCAAATCTAGGCACTTTGTTTCTCAACGTGTCATCAAGGGAAAAAGTATGAACCTGCTGTTTGAATAGAGATTCTGATTCAGTATGTCTTGTGTGGAACTGTGGTGTCGGCATTCATATCAAGTACCGTGGCTGATTTTTGCTCATTCTAGTGATGAAAATCTAAATACATCTATGCTGCCAATTTAATTTCTCTTCAGTTAAGACCATTGTTCTACCAAGTAAAAGAATCCTTACAGTTATCTGCATGGGTTGTGAAAACCTTGTTTCTTAGTACATTTAGAAGATATGATATCATGACATTATTTCCAACCTAAAAATACAAAATCCCAAGTGATTGCAAATTTTGAGAGACTAACATGCTCCACTTTTTATTTTATAAAAACTATCTGGTTGTCCTGCAGTTGGTTTAAATTATGGTACCTCATGGCCTTGACACACAATTGCTACTTTTAGGGCATAATTTTGCAATATTATTATATTAAAATTCAATGTCTTTATATGTTCAATCAATTTAGTATACATGATTTAATAATTTATACAATTAGAATAAATAATTTCATTTATGTTGTTAAGAGTGCTATACAGACACTTCTCTATAATATATTGTGCTTAAAGTGCTGATTTGTGACTTCTGAGTGGTCTGTCCAAATTAATGTGAAATTTGTGTTGGGTCATTAATGTTTTTCTGTGTTACTTGGTAACCAAAAAAAAAAAGTTTTAATATTTCAAATCATAAATCACTCAGTTTCTAATTAAAAAAAAAAAAACCTGAACTCTTTGTGGCTCCAAATATAGTAGTTGTGATCTTTAGTAGGTCTGAGTGTCAGTGGAGAGGACTGAATGTAAAATGCAAAGCCAAGGCTAGGCAGGAAAACAAGCGTGAGATTTCCAGGCAGGTTTTTAAGAGGTATTTTGTTTCCCAGAGGAAGAAAAATGTGTCAGCGGAAATGGGACGCTTTTAGGAATTAAGAATAAAAGGAAATTAGACAGAGAACTCCTGCAAGAGTGAAAAAAGGATAGAGAATAAATGATTATTAGTAACACAACATAAAGCTCTTTGTGGTTCTGTTTTGCTTGGCTCCTCACCCTTCCTATCCAGGAATGTCTCCAGCTGGGCTGCCCTCACTCTATTTACTAAAATAAAACAGTTGTTTGATGAAATTATGCCAATACCCAGAGGGGGGTTCATTATAACTGTCTCTGACCAGTACAAGGTACTGTGAGGACTGAAATGTATTACTTGATCTTTAGAATAGTCTCCATAGCCTAATGTGAGATAGAATTTCGACAGCTCAAACACTCTTTCTCAAAATAATCAAAACAATCCATGAACCAAAGTTTTCCCTATTGCATTCCCCTTGGGGCACAATTATCACAAAGTTCAGTTTTAGTTCTTGATTAAAAAGTAAACTTGGATTTTATATCAACAATCAAGAAATATAACTGAAGAGAAGCTCCTATCTAGCATGGATCCCATTGATGGTGTGATATTCTATGTGCCAATTTGAAAAGGCTAAAGTATTGGTTATTTAATTAGACACTAATCTAAGTGTGGCTGTGAAAATATTTTATGGATGTGGTTAACAACTGCAATCAGTTAACTTTAAGTAAAGATTACCCCTGATAATTCAGGTGGGCCTCATCCAATCAGGTGAAGGCCTTAGGGGCAAAGCGCTGAATTTTTCCAGAGAAGAAATTCTGCCTTAATACTACAGTATCAAAAACTGGCTGAGTTTCCAATCTACTGATGTGCCCTATAAATTTCAGGCTTGCCACCTCCCACAGTCATGTAACCATTTTTTTTAATCTCTCTCTTTACCTCTCTAAGTCATGTTTATACGTATGTAGACAATCTGCTACTGGGTATTATGTTTCTCTGGAAAACCATGACTAATATAAGCAGCTATTTAAAATGCCAAATAATTATATATGTTAACCAGAAAAAATTAGATGTGTAAAAAAATCACTAAACATCCTCTTTCTTACCTCTATATCTAAACTAAATACTATAGATACAAATAACAGCAAAACAGATATAACGTGGGCAGAAAACCTTGAGTACCGGTCTCCATACACAAGGGCAGATGTGTATGTACTGGATATGCACATCCACACAGCCAAGTTGCTTTTTATATCCAGGCTCTATTTAACGTTAGTGGTCACTGTGAGCTCTCTGAACACATTTTAATGGTTCTGAGTATTTTGGTCGATATAAGGAATAGAGTTGAGGAGGATCAACGACTGACATGTTTTGAAAGGACTCCAGAGAAGATAATATCGAAGAGATGATAAGGGAGCCGTGGCTAAGATGCACAAATAGGTTTTCCATGTAACTTTGACAGTAATGAATGGTACCTAATACCAGTTCTAGGTAAAGAATGCTCATGGTATATCCAAAAGAACAGAGAAGTCAGAGAAGCATGGAAACATTTGGCATTACTAAATGTCACGAAAGCAAGATGATAGAATAAAGAGCACAGAGTGTATCATTATTGAACTGTTTTACTTTCATTTTCAAAAAGCTATTAGCTTTTATCTTTACATTTAAGCAACAATCTTAGTCTCGAAAGGCACCTAGTGAAGTCATGTTTTCTATTACTGTGCCTTCAGATAAGTTTTCACCTAGATATAATCTCTTTATTTTATTCTGTATATAAAGAGCAAAAGACATTGACATGTTTCTTTGGTTCCTTCTGTCTGCGTTTAATATTCTCATCTTGTCTAGATTATATTTCAGTGGTTTTCATAGTGCAGTCAATGGATTCCTGTGTGTCTCTGAGATGTATTCAAGGTTTCATAAGGTCAAAACTATTTTCATCACAATACTGAGTCGTTATTGCTTTTTTTTCACTGGGTGTACTGATGGTGGAAAAGGAATTGGTGAGTGAAAGAGCATGACTTGAAACTGTGTTACTAAACTATGGTAGTCGTTTTATTTTTTATTTTCACACACTCACATGAGGAGAAAAAAAACAGAAAAATTTTTACTTAGGAATGTCCTGATGAAGCAGTTAAACATTAACTATACTAAATCCCTATCCCTGCCTATGTACTTTTTAAAATTCTTTGTAATTAAATGGAAAGCACACAAAAATGGTTCTGCCATGTTCTGGAATATAAGAGTTGGCTTGAGGGAAAGCACAGGTGCCATTGAGTTGCTGGCTGAACTAGCCACTTCTTTTGTAAAAGTAAATCGTTCTTACCTGAAAAACTGACCAGCAATCAGTGGTTATTCAGGCTTGGGTATTAGGCTGACTTTTCTCACAAAAGAACAAAGTGACCCAGTCCTTTTAAGGAAAGCAACTGAAAAAATGGATTGCTCACGATAGCGTTTGATCTCTCACGTGAAAGTTAGAGTTTTGAAAAACGTATCTGCCACTCCGAAACTTGCAAACACTTAAAGAATTTTCTGGTAAAATTGGTAGTGAGATCAACAAAACCAATTTTCCATACTCTCTAGTAAAATGTGACAACATTTAGAAGATATGCAGAACAGTGAACTTTGCTTTCCAAACGCTCAGTGATGATGGAACAAAATTAACCAAGGCTAAACAACATAGCACGAGTGCAAGAAAACCGAAGGATTTAATATAATACTCCCTTGAGAGGAGAGGAGACTCTGCTATAAATTGCAGGTATGACATCAAATAGAAATATTCACACTTATCTGAAAAGGCTATTGAGATATTTCTCACTTTTTCAATGACATTCAAGTACCCCTTTAATCTTTTTTCAACAATTTAAGTCTTCTTCAACCACATGTTTCTTCATATACTTCAACCAACACATATAGTGATATACTGAAGGTAGAAACAGACATTATAACCCAGATATCTTCTAAAAGCCAAACATTAAAGAAATTTGGAAAATAAAATTCCAGTGTTTTTACTATTTGTTTCTATTTTCCAAAATATCTACATTATAAAAATATTATTTATGTTACCATATCATAAGTTTATTGTGTCACCTTAAAAGAATTAAGAAATATATTTAACGTTTCTGTTTTAATATTTAATATGGTTAACATCAGTAGATGGTACCAAAACACAGAAAGAGCTCTTCAAAACAGTAAAAATTAATTTTATTACATCTCCACCACTCTGTATATGTCCTTTTAAAAATGCTATGCAATGAAATGGAAAGCACATCTAAAGTACTTCTGTTATGTGCTAAGCAATAATTTTTAGGCTGCGATTGGATCCTGAGAGCAATAAGTTTGTGAAAATATCCTATGACAGATTATTTTTTCAAAGGACATGGATTTGTGCTGGGTTCCATATTAGTGTCAATATTTATATATAGGAACCCTTTGCTATCTAAATGCTACCGGGTTAAATGTGAGTAAATTCCAAAATCCCTTGCTGTCTACATTCTTCCTGTTTCCTGCCTACAACTCAAACATCAGCTATATCTGGATGACTAAGTAGTCTTTACTCTGCATACTCTTTAAATCCTTGCTCTCTGAAATAAAAAACAGAATAGTTTTGGTGATTAAAGGTAGTTGTGTCTTAAAATATTGCCTTGCCTATTCCACTACTTTAAGATTTATGGTCATCTATAGTTTTGTCTGCCGGAGCACTCCAGCTCTCCAGGAATATTCCTTTGCAATTCAGTGCTATGGAGAGGCTTGTTTAGAGTCAGTATCTGGGGGGCACCTGGGTGGCTCAGTCGGTTAAGCGGCTGTCTTCTGCTCAGGTCATGATCTCACACTCAGTGAGTTCGAGCCCCGCATCAGGTCCGTGCGGACAGCTCAGAGCCTGCAGCCTGTTTTAGATTCTGTGTCTCTCTCTCTCTGCCCCCCACACCCCCCTCTCATGCTCTGTCCCTGAGAAATGAATAAACCTTAAAAAAAGAAATTTAGAATGAGTATCTGTGTTCATACACAACAATGGCCTCCCTTTTGCTTTGCTGCTGAGGCTGTAGCAGGCACCCGCTGTCGGTTGAATTAGAGAAAAACCATCCATTGTTCTATTTGGACAAAATATCCTCGGTGGGTTTGATGCCCTCGAACAAAGGGAACTATTAACTCTAGAGCTTCCAGTTGTGATTTATCACAAGGGAAACGGGAAATCAAACAAGTCAGAGTCAGAAAGTGAAGGAAATGCACATGGAGCAAAAAAAGCAAGAATGAGAAATGAGGAAAAACAGCTTATTCTACTTTTGGGGTTCTTTCTGGTCTTATTCTTAAGAGATTGCCTATGTCTTTCTAATATCTCCAGTGGAAATCAAATTATCATAACTAATTAACTGCCAGAATTATCCATTATCCCCTCTGGTCTGGTTGTTACTTCAAAGTACACATTCAGTTTAGGGATCCTGGCGTAGAGGATGTATGAATGAGTGATGTAAAAACAGTTTTTGATAGGACCTCAAGTTTCTTTCTCCTCTGGTTTCCTTGTTTCCAGCATCCATCCCTGACAACTACTCCGCACAAGTTCCTCTTTGCTCATGTCCTCCTTGGCTTCGTTTATTTTTAGCATATATAATTTTCTCTATTGCCTTCAGCTGCACCCATGACTTTCATTTCTATCGTGAGCTGGTTTTTCCCAAATTTGCATGTCCTACTCGGACTTCTCTTTTGAGACAGAGATTCGTTGAATTAACTGCTTACCGGACATATCCAAATGTTGCCATATAGAAGTCACAAGCTTTGCAAACTCAAAATTTAATTTGATAATTTCTCCCCAAGAACAACTCTTCCACTTCTACCCAATGAGTGCCTTCTCCACCTGCCTATTTCCTGAAAAGTAAAGCAGTTGAAATGCTTCTTGACATGAACAGTCCCTTTCTGTAAAACTTTACCTATCCCATACTTTTATATCCTAAAAACTGTTAATTCTGTCTCAAAAATATATCTTGAACAACCTCTCCAACTCCACAGATTTTCATTATTTCTTACCTGGACAATCAAATGGGGACTAAATGATCTCACTGACTTTACTTTCCTATTTCTCTACTCCATTTTTTTAGGCTATATTTATTACTTTGAGAGAGAAAGCATGTGCATGGGAGCAGGAGCGAGGCAGAGAGAGAATCCTAAGCAGGCTGTATGCTGTCAGCATAGATCCTGATGCACCAAAACCAAGAGATAGAGGCTTAACCAACTAAACTACCCAAAATTGATTCTCAGGCCAAATCTGATCATGCCTCCAACTAGATTATATTTCTCCAGTGGCCTAGCATCACCACTATAGACATTTCAATCTAATGTCATAGTCTCTTATTTTTTTATTTTTGAGAGAGAGAGGAAATGTGAGTGGGGGAGGGGGCATAGAGAGAGGGAGACACAGAATCTGAAGCAGGAATCAGGCTCTGAGCTGTCAGTACAGAGCCTGATGTGGGGCTCAAACTCACAAACTGTGAGATCATGATCTGAGCCAAAGTCAGATGCCCAACCGACTGAGCCACCCAGGCACCCCTAATGTTATGGTCTCTTAAATAGCTCTTTAAATTATTCAATAATTATTCAATTATTATATAACATACAGTGTTATATTAGTTTCAGGTGTATGATATAATAATTCAACAAATCTGTAAATTTCTCGGTGCTCCTCAAGATAATTGTACTCTTATTTTCCTTCATCTAGTTCACTCCTCCTCTCACCCACCTGCCCTCTGGTGACCACCAGTTTGTTCTCTATATTTGAGTCTGGTTTTTTTCATCTCTTTTTTTTTCTTTTGTTCATTTGTTTTGTTTCTTAAATTCCACATGTAAGTGAAACTATATAGTATTTGTCTTTGGCTAACTTACTTCACTTAGTATTAAATTCTCTGTGTCCATCCATGTTGTTGCAAATGGCAGGATTTCCTCCCTTTTTAAGTCTGAGTAATATTCCATTGTAGACATACCACATCTTGTGGTCTTGATGTTTCAGTCTTTTATTAGAGCAAATTTTCAAAGCAATTTATCAGATGCAGGTCACTGAATTGATCCTAAGAAAAGTAAAACAAACAAACATCCACGTATGGAAAAAAAAAACGGGCAAACTATATGCAGAAGAGGTTTTATATATACCACACACACACACACACTATAGAATGTGTATGTTCAAGTGCATACATGCATATATTGGAAGCTCTATAACATCATAACTGCTAGAAAACACCTGCTAAATAGGTAACACTGGCCTGAAGTTCAGAATTATCTGCTTACTCTGGAGTCAGAATTTTGCTATGACACAGAGCAGCAAACATCATTGTGATCTGCTTTTGCTGTCAGCCAAATCACAGACCTTATAACTAATTTATGTTACAGATATTGCTGGCTACATATTGCTCCTTCAATTAGTCTCCAGTTTAGGAAAACAAAAAACCAACCAAACAAACAACAACAACAACAAAACCCAACTCCAGTGGTATTCTGACGTTTTGTAAAGAAACCTTAACACATCTCCACCCACACAAAAGATACACCCACCCACTGACCTATACTGAAAACTCTGCAAGAGAAAGGAATATCAACTACCCTATACCCAACACATACCACAGCACCTGCCATAATTCAGAAGTTCAATGTATTTCGTAGATTAAATGAATGAATAAATTAATTGAAATAATACATTCCTGGGACACCTGGTGGCTCAGTTGGCTAAACATCTGACTCTGGATTTTGGCTGAGGTCATGATCTCACGGTTCATGGGATCAAGCCCCACGTTGAGCTCTGCACTGACAGCACAGAGCCTGCTTGGGATACTCTCTCTCCCTCTTTCTCTGCCTCTCCCTTGCTCATGCTCTCTGTCTCTCACAATAAGTAAATGAACTTTTAAAAAAAAAATAAAATAAAGAAATAATGCATTCCTGAAGGACTTGAACTATTTCTAAACCACTCTATGGCAACTGCACTCTTGAACCTTTGTCACAAACAAAAGATACATTGAAACAAGTTCTCTAACACCACATTATCTTTGTTTTCTTTTTTCTCATTTTTGACTTGAATAGCAGCCATGTACTGTCTGAAATGATACTAAGTTTCTAGTATTGTGAAAGCAAATTTACCCAATTTTAAGAGCAAGATATTTCAAGAAATGATGGTAATCTGACTATAGACAGACATAAAGTTTAGAGAAAACAGAGAAAGAACTACAGAAGAAATGAAGCTTAAGAACAGTAGCCCTTAGTTCTGTTGTTTATTTGTTGGCTGATTGTTCAGTTTTAAATCACAGACTTTTAAAATCAGACTTTCACCCAGGGAAACTGAGTCATTAGGCCACTGGTGGAGCCTCAGAATAGTTTTTTTTTTTTGTTTTGTTTTTTAATGATAGATCTGAAGTGCAATGCAGTTTGGGCAATATTGCTTTCTGAAGACATTTTAAATGAAAGATATTTTTATAAACTTATTTCATTTATAAATATTTGCATCCCTAAAGTTTATCAATATTCATACAATACAGTATCACCCCTAACATGCCAGTAGAGAATGAACGGTTATGACTTTAAACACAGAGTCCTTATTAGGTTTTGTGATAATAATGTCAAATACTGTTTTTGCCAGGTTTTTCAACTACTTTGCTCTTATATTGTTGACATATTTCTTCCACATGACAACAGTTTGTTCCCAGGGCCTATGATTTCTTCATTTTAACTTACATGGCCACTCTAGATCTTGCTAAGAAAGTTCTATGTGATTTTTTTTCCATTTGAATGATCTGGCGTTAGCATCCCATGTTATATAATTTTATAACCAAGTCAGAACTCTCTGACTTACTATTCTGCTTCCTTACTTTGCTTGCTTTTTAAAGGAAAAAAAAAATACTGGCAAAAAGATTTTTTAGACATGACTAGAATATTCCAAAGTATCTCAAAGATGAAAACATATTTTTTTGTTGATGTTATATGTTCCTTTTTATTCTTCTGGTGACATATCAAGGCACTTTCTTCAGGATAAACCATTAAATGTTAAATATAGAAGAAAAAACCTTAGACATTTTTGGAGAAATGTTACTGTAAATTATACTTATGTATTTTATTTTTTATTTTTTAATGTTTATTTATTTTTGAAAGAGTGAGGGGGAGGTGAGGGGTAGTGAGAGAGGAAGACACAGAATCCAAAGCGGGCTCCAGGCTCTGAGCTGTCAGCACAGAGCCTGAAGTGGGGCTTGAACCCACAAATCATGAGGATATGACCTGAGTCGATGTTGGACGTTTAACCAATTGAGCCACCCAAGTGCCCTAAGTATAGCTTAGGCATTTTAAAAAGAATTTGCAACTTTCTCACTTCAATACCTTGTCTATTTACCGTCAAATTGATTGATTGCCCTGAATGAGATCAAATATTTCAGAACACTGGCAATTTGCTTGGGATTCACTTTTACATTTTGAACTGAATTTAATTCATGCAACTGGCCATGATGAGTCTGTAACTGGAGTGCTATCCCTTTTCCCTCTGTGAAGTAAACTTTTCCTCAGCACTTACACAATGTGGTGCTTAAGTAGGAAAACTGTCAGGAGCTTCATGACTTGGCATTATTTCAACCTTGAGATTGGAGGTATTCTCATCATATGCCATGTACAAACTTCTTTTTTTTTTGTTTGCTTCCTTTAGTTGTGAGAATATTAAAAGATCTATTCCAGGCATTCACTGGCCCCTGTGGCTTAAAAAGAAAAATGCAGAGGGGCAGTTGGGTAGTTCAGTCAGTTAAGCCACTGACTTTTGGTTTTGGCTCAGGTCATGATCTTGTGGTTTTTGAGTTCAAGCCCCATATCAGGCTTCACAGCTGACAGTACAGAGCCTGCTTGGGATTCTCTCTCTCTCTCTCTCTCTCTCTCTCTCTCTCTCTCTCTCCACGCCCCTCCCCCCACTCACACTGTCTCTGCCTCTCTCAAGATAAATAAATTTTTTAAAAAAACAGAATAACACAGAGAGATGATGCTACACACAGTTCCTCAATATATTTGTAAATCTTCAACACATCTCCACTGCAAAAACTCTAGACACACTGAGTTAATTCATTTACTCCCATATCAGCTTGTAAATATCCTTTTATTTGGGGTACCTGGGTGGCTCTGTCAGCTGAGCATCTGACTCTTGGTTTCAGCTCAGGTCATGATCTTACAGTTTGTGACAATGGAGCCCCCCCCCCCACCCCGCCCCGCAATGTCAGGCTCTGGGTTCACAGTGCAGAGCCTGCTTGGGATTCTCTCACTCCCTCTCTTTCCACCTCTCCCGCACTCACTCTCTCTCTCAAAATAAATAAATCAATAAACATAAATAAATAAACATAAAATTAAAAAAAAGAAAATATCCTTTTATTCATCTGGCATAAGGCCTAAATTAAACATAGGTCCTCTTTCTCCTGACTCTTCATGTCTGTAGAGGTTGCTTTTGCTTAAATGGGCTTGAGTAATAGAATATAGAAGGGGCCCACAGCCACCCCAGGCTGAAGACAGACAGGTCCATCAGGCAACCCACCTCAGAATATCCATAGGCCCCAGCTGACCAAGTGGCTGCTTAAAACTAGGCACAGTTACCAAAAAAGGGAGAATTCCACACATTGCCATACCTCCTCATGTTCCCCCTTTAAAAACAACGCACAGCCACTGCCCCCTTGCAGACAGCCTCTCCTCCAGCCTCTCCTCAGCTGTCCTGCCCTCTGTTCCCTTATGGTGCACTCCAACACCTCCTGGCAAGGCCTCTTCTTTGCTGTCCTGCCCACAGCAACCCTGCGGTGTATTCAACAAACTTCTATCTCCTTTGTTCTGCCTCAGGTGAATTCTTCCACCTCCCACGCCATTGGCCTGCACCCAATCATTGCCCCACATTTGAGAGCCTCCATCTGACAGAGAAATACCCCCCTTTAGATAGCAGAATGCCCACACCTTATTTCTGGTGATCAAAAGAGGTAAGAAAAGATCCACTCAAACACGTAGTTTCTTCCTCAAGTCTGGCAGGATAGACTAGCATTTCATTTACTATGCTTTTTTATAAGCATCGCATATGTATTTAAAATATTTTCTCCATGAATAAATCTAATTCCATCACCTCCTAGGATACTACCTACTAACTCAACATTGTAGTCCTGGATCCATCTCCAAATCCTTAGTTCTCCAGAAAGTGACTTAGTTAAAGAGGCATTAAAATGAAATCTTAAACCTTAAATTAATGTACATTATATGAATTTTATGCTTGCTATTCCATAAGTTGTAGGAAAAGGCAGTTAACCAAATCTTAACCTCTAGCCTATGAATTAAGGGATCGGGCTGACTGCCATATCTGTCGTGTCACATCCTCCTTTTTTGGATGACTCCTATTTCCTAAGACAGCCCTTAATGAAATAATACACCAAAGTGAAAATAATTTCAACCTGTAAATCACCACGAGTGCAAAACATAACACTTCTGGACCCTGTACAGAGACATTTGAGTTGCCAAGATGAGATCGATCTATGTTCAGTAATTTGTATGTTTGAGTCCTGGAAGCAAAGCTGCATATAATATAGTTAGTTTAGGTCCTTATATATTTCCTTCTAATACTTCTATCATTTGCCATTTTCATCAGTTTGTGAAATTGCCCTCGGTAGAAAATGTTCTTCCTGTAGTATCCGTTGTTCCTCAATTTGTGAAGCTCACTATTGTTATATATAATTCCTGGCTCCTAATTACATGATCCAAACATGTGAATCACTTCTATTCTCCCGGTAATGGCAAATATTTTATCCAGTATTACCTGCATTTAAATGCCATTATAGTATAATTATCTCTGATAGTCTATCACAGTGACACAAAACAAGGGCTCCATTCATTTTAAAGAGACATCACAATCTATATTATAATAAAAACTTCACATATTCCTGTAATTGATTATCACTCTTCATATTAACATTTTGTATACAGAGTAACTTATGTTTGTGGAGCTTCGCTCCAAGAAAATGGTTCTTGCACATAAATGGCTCTGAGACATGACTTCTAAGTTGTGTGACTAAGCTAGGATCTATATCTTCAAGCATTTTGTTTATTCCCCTTAAACACCATTTGGTATTTTCTTTTTATTTCTCTCCCTTTTTTTCTGCTAATACAGATACCCCTATTTGCAAGACAACATTCAAAAATGGCCTGAAGTTGTGTTGTTCAGTGCACAGCAGTGGCGTTGGAAAATAAATAAAGGGCTGATAGACAAGAAAACCCTCCCAGTCACTCACAGTCAACTTCCCCTCCCCCAAATACTGTTCCCTCAATGTGAATTTCTAAGTTTCTTCGATTATGTTTATTATTCTACTTCTATCTACACACCCCCTCAAGAAAACATGCCTGGTGAAACATAACAAGGAAAGTACAAGAGGAACAGGTTGGCTAATTCTTTACATTCTCAAGATCAAGAATTTAAAAAGAAAGATGTTAAACAGTGAACCATGGCTAAAGATTTGTCCTGGACTGCATTCTGTATTCAGAGACGTGACTAAGTAATAATTTCTCCCACTTGAAATAAGTGTTCCTATTTTGCTAGAGATTTAGCCATAATTTAAAATACTCTTAAAATAAAAAAAAATACTCTTTTGTCCTAAACTATTTACAGAAGAAATTTTAAAGCAAAGACTTTGCAACTGAAGAATTGAATGCATTTCTTTATGTTTGCAATCCAAAACATTGAAATGTATGTCTAACATTAAGGTAGAAATGTACAATTTTCCGAAGGTTAATATCATGAGCAAAGCTAATCCATTGTTCAGTTTGTTACCCTCCTCTCTCGTTCCCCTATCCCTCCACATCCATACTAATCTATAAGACATTATTCACCATTACCTGATTGAAGAAAATTTCCTAGTTCTGGCAAACATAAGCTCATGAAATCCCTAGAGATGAGTAGAAAAGACAAACTCTCTCACAAAGAATGAATTGTGAGTTGCTCCTATAAACTCGAAGTTGAAGAAAGGAACAGTTGTAATCATCTAACAATTATGTATCTGGGAAGAAACTGTTTCATAAAAATCACATGCCATTCAACCCTCTTGAGATATTATTCTTCATCTTGAAGTATATTCAAAGAGACGAAAATACAATGTGACCTTTACCAGAATGCTCACATTTTAAGATGCTCTATCCATTCCTGATTCTTTTCCTGTAGATCAGTCTTTTCTAGCAGCTGCTACGTTGCTGCAGTCCCTTTGCTTGACATCATTTTTCCAAGTGGTAATTTATTATCTCAGACTTCAGACTCACATTTGACTGAATCCTAAACGTATCAGATACTAAACAATTCCTGAGGGATATTA
The DNA here is from genome assembly GCF_018350155.1 of Leopardus geoffroyi. NCBI lineage: Eukaryota > Metazoa > Chordata > Mammalia > Carnivora > Felidae > Leopardus > Leopardus geoffroyi. The sequence goes on along the minus strand of NC_059338.1, from coordinate 94,785,197 downwards.
TGCATGTCACCTATAAGCCATTCTTTAAAGTACAGTGATTAAGCAACATCACCAAAGCGTAGGCACTTTGCCAAACTACTATCATTAAAAAAAAATCAAGAGTTATTGCATTAAATACAGTGATTGTGAGTAAGATGTATACAAGAAATACTAGACAATTTATACTAATAATCAAGAAACCTCTTGGGATTAAAGCAATTCTTTCCCAAAAGAAGGTCTCAGGGAAACTTTTAAGAATCAACACTTAGGTCTCTGCTTTACAGACAGACAGATTGTATTATCTTATTTACACACTAGGTATTAGAGTCTCAGTAGTATGGAAATATACGAGAGTTGTTTTTCACTGCCACCACACTTAGGTGGTGGGCCAGATCCATTTCCACCCCCACGTTTTCACTTTTTTATCTGAGGGTAGAATGCTCACACCACATCGTGCATAATCTCTAGAATGACACAGCAATGCAGTTACTTGCCAAATTACCCGATTTCCGAGGACAATGAATCAGATGCTATCCTTGCCTCTGTAAAATGCGGGATGTTGTCTGAGCTATGTGTCAGTGGAAATGCTGTCAGGAAAATGTATCTGAGAACGTAAAGGAGATAATCAAAATATTTTGCGAGCAAAGCTGACTGTGCTCCTTCCATCTTTATCAACTCTCTTTCATAAAACAACAGAGCTTTGGAACAAATCTACGTCCATTTTATATCTTATCAAGTGAAATTGTCAAACTTCCTGTGACTGTAAGAGAACAGCCATATTATTTCATGTTTAGTTTTCATTTCCACATTTGCTTGTGATCCTCCCCTTACCCTCATGTCATGCTTTCTTCCCTGTCTCAGTGTGACATGATAGGAGAGAGAAAAATTAGCGGGAGTGACATGAACTTGAAAGCCTTTCTTCATATATTTTCAATCACTTCAGGCTAAATTGTTTTAAGGGTGAATTCATTTTTTTTTTTCTCAAAAGACTAGAAAAAGCAAGATCAAAATGTATGGGTATGTCAAGCTGTATTTAAGTTTCATAATATCAGTGGTAATATAAAAATCCGTGCATTGTTCTAGTTTTTCTTATGTGCCTCATATTTGCAGTCTCCTCTAATGACTGTTGGAAGTTCTCAGTCAATGTGCAAGATGTAAAGGTTTTACTATTCCCCATGCCCCTGGAATGTAAGAGTTAGGTTTTAAATATTCAATGCTTGAAATGCCAAAATGTGTTGCTGGAAGAGGATATATAATCCCTTTTGCTGGAAATCCTTAAGAACAGAACAGACACCTCTCCTCCTGTGTTAGTTTAAATGTAGCTGTGCCTACAGGCAAGGAAAGACAGTAACTGACCTCTGGAGATACTTTTATGCTCTATGATTTACGAAATGGCTGTATACGATTTCAAGGTAGTGTGGACCTTCACACGCTTAGAAATTTATGAAAGTTGCCTAATTTATATAGCACATTTAAGGAACGCATTTTAATGAATTGTAAAAGCCCTAGTCTCGATTTGTTAACTTGATTCAATAATCAAGTAATAATCATTGAATATCATAATTATTTGTGGTCAGATGAAGAAGGTGCCCACAAAAATATGCAAACAAATTCCTGGAATCTGTGATTGTTAATTTTATTTGGAAAAGGGGTCTTTGCAGATGGGAATAAGGCTTGTGAAATGAACAATCCTGGATTAAAAGGGTAGACCTTAAATCCAGTAACAAGTGTCCTTATAATAGGCAGAAAGAGACTGGAGATAGAAGAGGTGGAGACACAGAGAGGGGAGAAGGCAATACGAAGACCAAAGCAGAGATTGGAGTGACGCAGCCAAATGCCAAGGGGAGCCCCAGTATGCTGCACCAAAAAGAAGCTGAAGGGGCCAAGAATGGATTCTCCCCTAGGCCCCCAGAGAGAGTGAGGCCCTGACTGATTTATGATGTCTAGCCTGCAGAATTGAGAATAAAATGTGTTGGCTTAAGCCACTAAGGTTGTGCTAATGTGTTACAAAAGCCAGAGGAAACTAATACATCCTGCTTTAGGAAACTGTTAAATATGAATCTAAAATAATATGAGACAATCACACTGAGTCATTTGCCTTTGCATAAATTTTATTATGCTTGTCATATTACTTATAGTTAAAAGATCTAATTAACAAATTTGATAGACTCTCTCTCTCTCTCTCTATATATATATATATGTATACATATATATGTATACATACATATATACACATATATGCATACATACATATATACATATATATGCATACATATATTTACATATATATGCATACATATATTTACATATATATGCATAAATATATATGTATGCATATATATGTATAAACTTCACAAAACCTATGCACTAAGTACTGTCAGGGAAGGAGACATTCCTCTGCACTATGGTCTTTCTATCTAGACCTAGAATCAAATTGACATGGGACAGGTTAACAGAAAAAACTCAAATTTAATAGGCATACTATGGTGAATCCATATAGACATGAAATTCCAAGGACAGTGAAACAACATGAAGCTTATATGAGCTAAGGAGAGGAGTGGGAGTCTGAGGGTGCAAAGGTGGGGAAAGCTCTTTAACAAGAAAGTGAAAGATGTTTGGAAAAACAAGGTTGCTGTACTATGCAGGTAAGTTCCTTAGGTAAAGAGTAGTCTCTATTAATAGCTCTCTTCCTGGTAGAGGCTCTCCTTTCCAATGTAAAGTTAGGTGGTTGAGGGGGAGGGAAAGCACTTTTCCTGCATCTGCTGGGTTTTGAATACTTTTACCTCAAAATCATCTTTATGTCAAAGTCGCGCATTTGGGGGCAGCATGCTCTGCGCCCCTACAGTACTCAACTTGGGAACTGGACCAGTATCGTCAACTGCTTATTTTGACTCTCTCCTTCCCCTTCTCCATTCCACCCCACCATCTTCCTAGAGGTTGTCACTAAGAAATTTGTGTCTGTTATTTCTTATGTTTTTGTATTCCTTTATCCCATATTTATATTTCCATAAATAAGATAAATGTTTACCCCTTTATAAGCATTTAAAAATGGTACATTCTGAATATAGTCTCCTACAACATGATTATTATGCAACATTATAGATATAAAGTTTATCTTTACCACAGTTTTAGTTCATTTTCTTTGCTATACAACACTTCATTGTATATCTATATGTAAGGCTATTTGGGTTGTTTGTTTCCAATTTTTGATCCAATAAATGTACTATCATGAATATCCTCTAGTATATATCTCCTGGAGCATGTATACAAGGCTTCCTCTATAAATTTAGAAATGGAATTAATGGGTCATCAATAAATGCATTGCTTTCAAAGAGTGCACTAGAATTTAGAATTCTACCAGCAAGAACTGGTGTTTATTCATATCCCTGCCAACATTTGTAATTGTGAACCAGTTTTTTTATTCTAGTGACATAAAATAATATTGGTTTTGGTCTGAACTTTCATTTCTCTGATGTGAATAGAGTTGAGTGTATATGATATAAACCAAAGTCTCTCTGTGGCTGATAAGAGCTTGTTTGTCCTGATCCCCAATTACTTCTCCTTCTTCATTTTATCAAGTCTTCTCTTGTTCCAGTTTAATTACACTAAGCTTCTTGTTGATCTATGAGTTTATCAAACACACTTGACATTCAGAGTCTTTGCTCCCAGGTTTCCTTCTGCCTGGAAAGTGGTTTTTTTTCCCCCCAACAACTTCATGATGTGCCTTTCATTGTTTTTTTCAGATCATTTCTCAAAGGTCACTTGCTTACTGAGAACCTCCTTCGAATGGAAATCTCCTTACCCCTTTAACTTACCTTACCTTTTCTGCTTTATTTTCTCCATTGCACTTATTTATTTCATTTATTTTTTGTCTGCCACCACTAGAATATGTTTTGTGAGAATAAAGAATCTATGTGCTTTTTCCGTAACAACATATATTACATCCAGAACACTGTTTAGTATACATTGATGCTAAGTAAATATCTGGTGAATGAGTAAAGAAATGTTTCCTTTCTATATCTTTTGTTCATTTTTCTATTGTTTTGTTGTTATTAAGATTATGAATTTGTAGAAGCACTCAGTATTGTCATCACGTGTACAAAATTCTTTGTTGATCATTTTTGGTGCAGACATTTCCCCCAACTTGTGATTTGCCTCTTTGACATCCCCACAGTGTACATTAATGAACCAAGGGGAGAGAGAGAGAGGAGAGAGAGAGAGGGAGAGCGAGAGCTCTCTAATTTCATTGTAGTCAAATTTATCCTGTTCATAATACCCCTTCTTATGCTAAAGCCGTAAAAATATTTGTATATAATTTTCTTCGAGTTTCTTAAAGCTTGACCTTTCACATTGATGGAATTGTTTGAGCATAGTGTGAGTGCTGTGACTTCTTTCCCTATATGGGTAATCACTTTTCTCTGCATCATATATTGACCAGTGTCTCTTTTCCTCTGGGGTCTGTAATGTCCCATATCTCAGAATTAAAGTTTTTATATATGTATGGGACAATATCTGGGCTCTGTAATCTGTTCCTAGAGCCAATTTCACTATTCTAATACTAATATTGTATGGGTTTAAATAATAATAATTAATAATAATTCTTGACAGTTAATAGAATATGTCTTATAAGCTTATTATTCTTTATCAAGAGTATCTTTGCTCTAAATGGCCTTTTGCTGATCCAGAAATTGTAGACAAAGCAATCAATTTTTCCCATTTCATGAGAATTTTTGTAGGTTTTTAACTATAATTACATTGTGACTTCTCATCAGTTTTAGAACTATTGACAATGTTGTCCTATAAAGCACTTCTTTCTGTGGTTTTTACTTATATCTGTAATTATTTAGCAACATTCTAAAACTATTTTTTAATAAATCTTGAATTGTTCACCTGAGCTTAACCCAATTATATCATGATATATTCTTTATACATTACTGAGATCTACTAATATTTTGCTTAAGATTTTACATATTTAGGAATGAGATTGGCCTATAATTTTTTCTCATACTTTTTTCTAGTTTTGATATCAATGATAAGTATTATGATGTAAACATCAGTTATAGTTTGGTTAGTTTTTTACATTCCCTGAAAGAATTTAAGTAAGGTTGGAATATTTTTTTTTAACTCAGGTAGAATTTTTCTGATAGAAAAACACCTGGCCTGCTGCTTAGAAGAATTATTTCTTTATATGGCATTAAAGACATTATTCAAATTACAATAAATAGGAAGAGGGAAGAAAAAAAACCTAAAAAAACAGAAATCATTTAGCTAGTAAACAGAAAAAATAATTAAGGAGTGCAGACTATTCTTATCAACAAAATAGAGACACACCATCCCATATGAAGAAAATGTTCTTTAAAAAAATAGTGAATTCTTATCATTGTTAAATTCCCAGTTGGATAAACAGTTTTCTAGGAAAATGTATGTTTCACAGTTTGAGTCAAGCAGAAAACACAAGTGGAAAAATGACCTGAAAAATGACCTAAATTATTATTTATGATGCTAGCATTTAGTATCACTGAATTCAGAGCAGGAAATATACAGTTTAACTTCACTGGGAACTGGAACAAAAAAACATGAAGCTCAAAAGCACTTAGAGATTATCATTAATTCTCTCCATTTCTCCAATGCAACAGAATCTTTCATTTCTCTTTTCTCTGTATGCAACCTTCGGCCTTTTCTGTCTACAATCGCACTGTTCAGTACAATAGTTTTTATTTATTTAAATTTAAGTTAATTAAAATTAAATGAAATTAGAAATTCAATTCCTCAGCCCCACTAGTCACATTTCAAATAATCAAGAGCCACCATAGCAGTAGATAGCAGCCATCATACTGAACAATGCTGATGTGGCACGTTTGGAATAGTGAACATATGTAACCCTCCATCATCTACTTCATCATGAACGTATCCAGCAGTGGCTGCTCAAACGCAACTTGATAGTAGTTCCTAAAGATACTAATGGCAACTTACTGAATTCTGTGGTTTTCCAATTCTAAATTGCTGAGGAAGATAATTTGATGGTTCCAGTTGGGTCTACCAGCTGATTTTATCTAATCCATTGAAGCAAAGCAACGGGTAGATTATATAATCGGAATATAACCAGGATATGATCTTTCATTGGGAACAATCTCAGAAAGAAACAGCTCAATGTGTATTGCAAAAGGTAATTAAAAAAGAGTATTAATGACTCATAAATGTATCTAATGTTTAAAGCAATGTAAATTAGCTGCTAGATTTGACTAACAATATGGCTGCCAAATTGCTAGTTTTGTTTTGTGTTTTGTTTTTTAATATAACATCCAGTATTGGTAGGGTTGAGCCAAATGAACACTCATAATTTTCTAAATTCACTGTAATTTAATATAATATTGTTGTGCAATTTTGTAATATTTGCCAAAAGCATTTTAAATGGCAGTATAAAGACCCAGGAATTTACACAAGAGAAATATTCAGAGAAGCATAAAAATGTTTATATAATTAAAATCTCTAAGTTTTCAGTTTTAACAGCTAACAATGAAAACAAATATAATGTTTATGTCAAAGTATAAGATGAATCCATACTATCCCATACTGGCAGAGAATAGGTGCCCAATTGATATGCATATAATAGCTAACATTTTTTGCTATTATTACTTTATGACACATGGAAATACTGATGATACATTTCAAATAAGATTATAGAACTATAACTAAAAATAGAAAAAAAATTAGCTGGATGAGCATAATATTTATCTCTGGAAAGTGATATCATGGGCCATTTTTTATTATGCCTTCGTATATATGTTAGGTAAAAGCTAGATGTAAGCAGTGGAAGGAATGCCCTGAGGAACCTTCATTGACCTGAAAGATTTCAGAGTCCCAAGTCCTTGAGGGAGGAATGATAGAGTAGGCAGTTAGTTAGACATGAACTGGAGGCAAGGATGATGATATAAAGAGGTTACACATTTGAAACCCAGGGGCACAACATTCTGACCTTGTGGCTTCCGAGACCCTGAGGCTAACAGACCAAGAGCCACAGGACCAGAGCATGCACTCTGGAAGAGGAGACCTCTACACCTCTGCCCCAGGGTGACCCGTACACCCATTATATAATGGGGGTTACAGTCATCCCCAATGGGGAGGGGCTGCCATGACTAGTCTGGTACAAGTCTTTTAGGATCTAAACTCCCCCTCCAAACCTGTGGGAGGAGTCTCCCAAATGATTGGAAGCAACCTCCATTAGAGACCGTAAAAAAATCCAATCCCAAAACAACCTAGAGACTGGTTCTACCTCAGGGAACCTGCTTGTTCTGCCCTAGAGAATATACTGTTGCTTTAATAAAACCATTTTCTGCTTTCACTTTGGAAGCCAGTCTCTAATTCTTTAGTGCATCGGTGCCAAGAGCCAGGACACAATGCTTTTCGCGCTGACATATACATCAGCATTTTATTTCAACTTTGTATATAGCGTGTGTTCTGTTTTTACAGTAATAAATTGCAATAAACGTTATTTAAACCTCTATAGTCTAAAATGATAACTTTCTTGCATACCTGATAAAATCTCTTTTATTACTCATTTAGAAAATTCATGAATGTTTACAATTCCAGAAATTTTTCATTGTTGGAAACAAATGTACCCTTTAAAAAAAAAAGTTTTCCTACAAGTGCATTTCTAATAAAACTGACAGAAGCGGAATATAATGATCTCTTAACACTTTGACCAATTTGAGTTCATTATGTTGACCTTAAAAAAAATGAAAAGAAACAAAAGGAAAGAAAGAGAAAAAGATCCAGGGGTGCCTGGGTGGCTCAGTAAGTTGAGCATCCAACTTCACTCCTGGTCATGATCTCACCACTCATGAGTTCAAGCCCCGCATAGGGTTCTGTGCTGACAGCTCAGAACCTTGGTTGACCACAAGCAAGTCTGGAGAACAGAGGAGGGATTTGCTTTTATAGAGGAAAAAAGGAAGCTGGAGGGGCTGTTGTACTTTTTCACAGGCTGGATGTGGCAGCTTCTCATTGGCTGAACTGTTGCTGGGCAAGGAGAAACTTTTTTCTCCCTACACTAAGGTGTGTAAAGTAGGCTTCTCCCAGTTGGAGAATTCCAGATTTCCTTCTTAGGGTTGGTGGTAGTGCCTGAGAGGTCCCCTTTCAGGGATTCCCAACTCCATTTTTATTTTATTTTATTTTATTTTATTTTATTTTATTTTATTTTCCCAACTCCATTTTTAATGAACTTTCCTTTATTTATTTTCACAATTACTTTGTTAGGGCTGCTGTAACTAAGTACCACTAATTAGGTAGCTTAAACAATGGAGATGTATCATTCCACAGCTCTGGGGGCTAGAAGTCCAAGGTCAAGGTATCAGCAGGGCTGGTTCCTGAGAAGCTGTGACAAAAGATATGTTCCATGACTCTTTCCTAGTTTCTGGTTGTTTTTGGACAATGTCTGGCATTTCTTGGCAACGGGTGCATCACCCTGATCTGCTTTCAATGTTACACGATGTTCTCTTTGTCCAAGTTTCCCATTTCTATAAGGACATATTCATATTGGATTAGGGTTGCCTGAATGACCTTGATCAACTGAAAATACCCTATTTCCAAATAAAGTCATATTCACAGGCACTGATGGTTAGAATTCAACATCTTTTGAGAGACAAAATTCAGGGGTGTCTGAGTGGTTCAGTCAGTTAAGCCCCATACTCTTGATTTCGGCTCAGGTCATGATCTCACGGTTCCTGGGTTCAAGACCTGCCTTGGGCTCTGCACGGTCAGGAAGGAACCTGCTTGGGATTCTCTCTCTACCTCTCTCTCTGCTCCTCCCCCACTCACTCACACCGTCTCTAAATAAATAAATAAATAAAGATTTGAAGGGAAAAAAAGACTTCAGAGACAAAATTCAACCCATAACGGAGTAAACTAGAAGAAATAGCCCACTGCTCTCTGTTTCTACATCGGATATACAAAGTCATTCTAGTCAGAGCACTGATCAGCTACCACCACCATTATTCTCCAATTGTATGAGAGCTGATTCCTGAGGAAATCTGCTCTGTTCCCCCACTATTACAACACCTGACACCAACTCTATCACTCTACTCATTAAGGGACTAAGGTGTACCCAGAGGGAAAGGAAAATAGAGGGTAGAAATTTGCTCAGAATATGTAATCCCTTAGAGATGCAATTCCATTTGAGATACTGGGAAATGTCCATAGGAGTTCCCAGAGAGGAAAGGATTAACACCAAATTTCAGTAGGTAAACCAGATAAGTGGGAGGTAAGCGAGTGGTGAATATAACATGTCGGCCACCATGTCAGAAATCTTGCTTATGAAAGAATGGTAATATTGAGGAAGTTGTTATGGAAGGTCAAGGTTTTTAATTTGGTTAGCTTTAAGTAGAAGAGAATTCAGTTGAGGATAGAGATATAATATAATGAGAAAAGTGGAAAATGTGTTTTTATTTATTTATTTTTTTTTTAATATATGAAATTTATTGTCAAATTGGTTTCCATACAACACCCAGTGCTCATCCCAAAAGGTGCCCTCCTCAATACCCATCACCCACCCTCCCCTCCCTCCCATCCCCCATCAACCCTCAGTTTGTTCTCAGTTTTTAACAGTCTCTTATGCTTTGGCTCTCTCCCACCCCACTCTAACCTCTTTTTTTTTTTTTTCCTTCCCCTCCCCCATGGGTTTCTGTTAAGTTTCTCAGGATCCACATAAGAGTGAAACCTTATGGTATCTGTGTTTCTCTGTATGGCTTATTTCACTTAGCATCACACTCCCCAGTTCCATCCACGTTGCTACAAAAGGCCATATTTCATTTTTTCTCATTGCCACGTAGTATTCCATTGTGTATATAAACCACAATTTCTTTATCCATTCATCAGTTGATGGACATTTAGGCTCTTGCCATAATTTGGCTATTGTTGAAAGTGCTGCTGTAAACATTGGGGTACAAGTGCCCCTATGCATCAGTACTCCTGTATCCCTTGGATAAATTCCTAGCAGTGCTATTGCTGGGTCATAGGGTAGGTCTATTTTTAATTTTCTGAGGAATCTCCACACTGCTTTCCAGAGCGGCTGCACCAATTTGCATTCCCACCAACAGTGCAAGAGGGTTCCCGTTTCTCCACATCCTCTCCAGTATCTATAGTCTCCTTATTTGTTCATTTTGGCCACTCTGACTGGCGTGAGGTGATATCTGAGTGTGGTTTTGATTTGTATTTCCCTGATAAGGAGCAACGTTGAACATCTTTTCATGTGCCTGTTGGCCATCTGGATGTCTTCTTTAGAGAAGTGTCTATTCATGTTTTCTGCCCATTTCTTCACTGGGTTATTTGTTTTTCGGGTGTGGAGTTTGGTGAGCTCTTTATAGATTTTGGATACTAGCGCTTTGTCCCATATGTCATTTGCAAATATCTTTTCCCATTCTGTTGGTTGCCTTTCAGTTTTGTTGGTTGTTTCCTTTGCTGTGCAGAAGCTTTTTATCTTCATAAGGTCCCAGTAATTCACTTTTGCTTTTAATTCCCTTGCCTTTGGGGATGTGTCAAGTAAGAGATTGCTACGGCTGAGGTCAGAGAGGTCTTTTCCTGCTTTCTCCTCTAAGGTTTTGATGGCTTCCTGTCTCACATTCATGTCCTTTATCCATTTTGAGTTTATTTTTGTGAATGGTGTGAGAAAGTGGTCTAGTTTCAACCTTCTGCATGTTGCTGTCCAGTTCTCCCAGCACCATTTGTTAAAGAGACTGTCTTTTTTCCATTGGATGTTCTTTCCTGCTTTGTCAAAGATTAGTTGGCCATATGTTTGTGGGTCTAGTTCTGGGGTTTCTATTCTATTTCATTGGTCTATGTGTCTGTTTTTGTGCCAATACCATGCTGTCTTGATGATGACAGCTTTGTAGTAGAGGCTAAAGTCTGGGATTGTGATGCCTCCTGCTTTGGTCTTCTTTTTCAAAATTACTTTGGCTATTCGGGGCCTTTTGTGGTTCCATATGAATTTTAGGAATGCTTGTTCTAGTTTCGAGAAGAATGCTGGTGCAATTTTGATTGGGGTTGCATTGAATGTGTAGATAACTTTGGGTAGTATTGACATTTTGACAATATTTATTCTTCCAATCCATGAGCAGGGAATGTCTTTCCATTTCTTTAAATCTTCTTCAATTACCTTCATAAGCTTTCTATAGTTTTCAGCATACAGATCTTTTACATCTTTGGTAAGATTTATTCCTAGGTATTTTATGCTTCTTGGTGCAATTGTGAATGGGATCAGTTTCTTTATTTGTCTTTCTGTTGCTTCATTATTAGTGTATAAGAATGCAACTGATTTCTGTACATTGATTTTGTATCCTGCAACTTTGCTGAATTCATGTATCAGTTCTAGCAGACTTTTGGTGGAGTCTGTGGGATTTTCCATGTATAATATCATGTCATCTGCAAAAAGCAAAAGCTTGACTTCATCTTTGCCCATTTTGATGCCTTTGATTTCCTTTTGTTGTCTGATTGCTGATGCTAGAACTTCCAGCACCATGTTAAACAACAGCAGTGAGAGTGGACATCCCTGTCGTGTTCCTGATCTCAGGGAAAAAGCTCTCAGTTTTTCCCCGTTGAGGATGATGTTAGCTGTGGGCTTTTCATAAATGGCTTTTATGATCTTTAAGTATGTTCCTTCTATCCCGACTTTCTCAAGGGTTTTTATTAAGAAAGGGTGCTGGATTTTGTCAAAGGCCTTTTCTGCATCGATTGACAGGATCATATGGTTCTTCTCTTTTTTTGTTGTTAATGCGATGTATCACGTTGATTGATTTGCGAATGTTGAACCAGCCCTTCATCCCAGGAATGAATCCCACTTGATCATGGTGAATAATTCTTTTTATATGCCGTTGAATTCGATTTGCTAGTATCTTATTGAGAATTTTTGCATCCATATTCATCAGGGATATTGGCCTGTAGTTCTCTTTTTTCACTGGGTCTCTGTCTGGTTTAGGAATCAAAGTAATACTGGCTTCATAGAATGAGTCTGGAAGTTTTCCTTCCCTTTCTATTTCTTGGAATAGCTTGAGAAGGATAGGTATTATCTCTGCTTTAAACGTCTGGTAGAACTCCCCTGGGAAGCCATCTGGTCCTGGACTCTTATTTGTTGGGAGATTTTTGATAACCGATTCAATTTCTTCGCTGGTTATGGGTCTGTTCAAGCTTTCTATTTCCTCCTGATTGAGTTTTGGAAGCGTGTGGGTGTTTAGGAATTTGTCCATTTCTTCCAGGTTGTCCAATTTGTTGGCATATAATTTTTCATAGTATTCCCTGATAATTGTTTGTATCTCTGAGGGATTGGTTGTAATAATTCCATTTTCATTCATGATTGTATCTGTTTGGGTCATCTCCCTTTTCTTTTTGAGAAGCCTGGCTAGAGGTTTGTCAATTTTGTTTATTTTTTCAAAAAACCAACTCTTGGTTTCGTTGATATGCTCTACAGTTTTTTTTAGATTCTATATTGTTTATTTCTGCTCTGATCTTTATTATTTCTCTTCTTCTGCTGGGTTTAGGCTGCCTTTGCTGTTCTGCTTCTAGTTCCTTTAGGTGTGCTGTTAGATTTTGTATTTGGGATTTTTCTTGTTTCTTGAGATAGGCCTGGATTGCAATGTATTTTCCTGTCAGGACTGCTTTCGCTGCGTCCCAAAGCGTTTGGATTGTTGTATTTTCATTTTCGTTTGTTTCCATATATTTTTTAATTTCTTCTCTAATTGCCTGGTTGACCCACTCATTCGTTAGTAGGGTGTTCTTTAACCTCCATGCTTTTGGAGGTTTTCCAGACTTTTTCCTGTGGTTGATTTCAAGCTTCATAGCATTGTGGTCTGAAAGTATGCATCGTATAATTTCAATTCTTGTAAACTTATGGAGGGCTGTTTTGTGACCCAGTATATGATCTATCTTGGAGAATGTTCCATGTGCACTCGAGAAGAAAGTATATTCTGTTGCTTTGGGATGCAGAGTTCTAAATATATCTGTCAAGTCCATCTGATCCAATGTCTCATTCAGGGCCCTTGTTCCTTTATTGACCGTGTGTCTAGATGATCTATCCATTTCTGTAAGTGGGGTGTTAAAGTCCCCTACAATTACCACATTCTTATCAATAAGGTTGCTTATGTTTGTGAGTAATTGTTTTATATATTTGGGGGCTCTGATATTCGGCTCATAGACATTTATAATTGTTAGCTCTTCCTGATGGATAGACCCTGTAATTATTATATAATGCCCTTCTTCATCTCTTGTTACAGCCTTTAATTTAAAGTCTAGTTTGTCTGATATAAGTATGGCTACTCCAGCTTTCTTTTGGCTTCCAGTAGCATGATAAATAGTTCTCCATCCCCTCACTCTCAATCTAAAGGTGTCCTCAGGTCTAAAATGAGTCTCTTGTAGACAGCAAATAGATGGGTCTTGTTTTTTTATCCATTCTGATACCCTATGTCTTTTGGTTGGCGCATTTAATCCATTTACATTCAGTGTTATTATAGAAAGATACGGGGTTAGAGTCATTGTGATGTCTGTATGATTTATGCTTGTAGTGATGTCTCTGGTACTTTGTCTCACAGGATCCCCCTTAGGATCTCTTGTAGGGCTGGTTTAGTGGTGACAAATTCCTTCAGTTTTTGTTTGTTTGGGAAGACCTTTATCTCTCCTTCTATTCTAAATGACAGACTTGCTGGATAAAGGATTCTCGGCTGCATATTTTTTCTGTTTAGCACACTGAAGATATCGTGCCAATTCTTTCTGGCCTGCCAAGTTTCAAAAGAGAGATCAGTCACGAGTCTTATAGGTCTCCCTTTATATGTGAGGGCACATTTATCCCTTGCTGCTTTCAGAATTTTCTCTTTATCCTTGTACTTTGCCAGTTTCACTATGATATGTCGTGCAGAAGATCGATTCAAGTTACGTCTGAAGGGAGTTCTCTGTGCCTCTTGGATTTCAATGCCTTTTTCCTTCCCCAGTTCAGGGAAGTTCTCAGCTATAATTTCTTCAAGTACCCCTTCAGCACCTTTCCCTCTCTCTTCCTCCTCTGGGATACCAATTATGCGTATATTATTTCTTTTTAGTGTATCACTTAGTTCTCTAATTTTCCCCTCATACTCCTGGATTTTTTTTATCTTCTTTCTCTCAGCTTCCTCTTTTTCCATAACTTTATCTTCTAGTTCACCTATTCTCTCCTCTGCCTCTTCAAGCCGAGCTGTCGTCGTTTCCATTTTGTTTTGCATTTCATTTAAAGCGCTTTTCAGCTCCTCGTGACTGTTCCTTAGTCCCTTGATCTCTGTAGCAAGAGATTCTCTGCTGTCCTCTATACTGTTTTCAAGCCCAGCGATTAATTTTATGACTATTATTCTAAATTCACTTTCTGTTATATTATTTAAATCCTTTTTGATCAGTTCATTAGCTGTTGTTATTTCCTGGAGATTCTTCTGAGGGGAATTCTTCCGTTTGGTCATTTTGGATAGTCCCTGGAGTGGTGAGGACCTGCAGAGCACTTCCCCTGTGCTGTGGTGTATAACTGGAGTTGGTGGGCGGGGCCGCAGTCAGTCCTGATGTCTGCCCCAGCCCACCGCTGGGGCCACAGTCAGACTGGTGTGTGCCTTCTCTTCCCCTCTCCTAGGGGCGGGATTCACTGTGGGGTGGCGTGGCCTGTCTGGGCTACTTGCACACTCTCAGGCTTGTGATGCTGGGGATCTGGCGTATTAGCTGGGGTGGGTAGGCAAGGTGCACGGGGGCAGGAGGGGCAGGCTTAGCTCGCTTCTCCTTAGGTGATCCACTTCAGGAGGGGCCCTGTGGCAGCGGGAGGGAGTCAGATCCGCTGCCGGAGGTTTGGCTCCTCCGCAGAAGCACAGAGTTGGGTGTTTGCGCGGAGCGAGCAAGTTCCCTGGCAGGAACTGGTTCCCTTTGGGATTTTGGCTGGGGGATGGGCGGGGGAGATGGCGCTGGCGAGCGCCTTTGTTCCCCGCCAAGCTGAGCTCTGTTGTCCGGGGGCTCAGCAGCTCTCCCTCCCTTTGTCCTCCAGCCTTCCCGCTTTCTGAGCAGAGCTTTTAACTTATGACCTCCCAGAAGCTGAGTCGCGCTTGCTGTCGGAACACACTCCGTCCTCCCGGCCCCTCCGCTTTTGCCAGCCAGACTCGGGGGCTCTGCTTGGCCGGCGAGCCGCCCCTCCGCCCGGCTCCCTCCCGCCAGTCCGTGGAGCGCGCACCGCCTCGCCGCCCTTCCTACCCTCTTCCGTGGGCCTCTCATCTGCGCTTGGCTCCGGAGACTCCGTTCTGCTAATCCTCTGGCGGTTTTCTGGGTTATTTAGGCAGGTGTAGGTGGAATCTAAGTGATCAGCAGGACACGCGGTGAGCCCAGTGTCCTCCTATGCCGCCATCTTCCCTCCCGGAAAATGTGTTTTTAAAAAGGGGAAAATACATGACAGAAATTTAGATAGGAAGGGATTTACAGAAGTGGGACTATCAGTTGTGGACATAAGGAAAGCTAAAGTCTTTTTTTTTTAATTAGTTTTCTTAATGCTTATTTATTTTCGAGAGAGAGAGAGAAGGGGAAGGCAGAGAGAGAGAAGGAAACACTGAATCCAAAGCAGGCTCCAGGCTCTGAGCTGTCAGCACAGAGCTGGACGAGGGTCTCAAACACAAACTGTGAGATCATGAGCTGAAGTCTGACACCTAAATGACTGAGCCACCCAGGTGCCCCAGGAAAGCTAAAGTCCTTTGCCCCTATACTACAAAGAGGGCTCCCAGGCTTGCAAATGGCAGAAAATAAACAAGTGTTGCATTACAGATTATTATTGCATATTTTTTATGTTTATATTTGGTACACTTTTTGTCTCAAGTGGTATTTATCCCATGTCTTTGTAATCCGTGCAGTACTAAGGTCACATGTAAGAATCTGATGAAAGATGATAAATCAAGGGCTGGATGTAGTTGTGATGATGCCTTGCAACTCTAAGATTTTTAGTAAAGAAGTGATAATAAATGAAAAAGACTTTAGTGGCCTTATTCAGAAGCAAGGAGAGAGATTAAACTATCATTGTTAAAAAAACTGTGTTTTGTGTTTCTAAAGTGCTGTTTCCTAAGTGATATTAATTTTTAAATTACTTTCTAGTATGTATTGTATCTATCATAAACTATAGAGAATAGGGCTAGCCAACATTATTTCACATTGATCAATTTTATCGTTACCTTTAAATTACATTTATTTTTTTTCGGAAACTTCTTTCTCTGCCACAGTACATTTCCATATGAATTACAATTTGAAAATGAGTATGCCCATGCAGCCATTGATTGAAAGGTAATTTGTAGAACACCTATAACTGCTATCGTCTGCTCTATTATCCTAAGCTGTCATTCAAACAGTATCTTCTGGTTACACTTAAGAGTCAGCTCTATTCTCCCTGATGACTGACAGTGCCATAGTGCTTCTTAAATACAGCATTTTGAATTTCACCTCAGGTTTTGAATAATTACATTATTTAATAGTTGACTAATCAGAGCCCAAAAGAGGATTTCTGAAAATGAACTGATATGAGCCTCCCTAGCTTGCTCCTCCAAAGGGCCTCTGTAAATGTAGCAAGCTTGACATTCATTTGAAAGTTGCTATTATTATAGGTAACATTAGCCATGAGCCAGAAAATGTGAATTCCCTTATTAGAAGAACATGTAGTACTATTGCTACTAGAATTCCCCCAGAAGAGTATGAGATAATTCAACAATTTTCTGACAGCAAGCTATTTTTAATATTAAAATATAACATGTTTGGAAATATATTAATCACATTAATGTTTATCTTAGGGATCATTTTTTTGTAAGATGGTCAATATACCCATTCTGTTAATATTTTTTTCCTCTGTTGCCTTTGATAATAATTTAAATTTAACTTGTTACTGTTTTTTTCTTATGTTCATATTTATATGAAACAAGGACTCCTGTACTTATTTGTTTAGAAATTAACTGGTTATCATTAATTAGTTGTCACTTAGTATGTCACTAGCTTCATAACTTGAAAATAATGTTTGAAGAAAATCTGAAGAAATTAACGCCTTAAAATACTTTGCCAAAAGTGTTATTAAAAAATGAAAATAATCAGGGGTACCTGGGTGGCTCACTCAGTTGAGGATCCAACTCTTGATTTTGGTTCAGGTCATGAACCCAGGGTCTTGGGATCAAGCCCTGTATTGGGCTCCATGCTGAGCATGGAACCTGCTTAAGATTCTCTCTCTCTCTCTCTCTCTCTCTCTCTCTCTCTCTTCTTTTGCCCCTCTCCCCTTTTCACCCTTTCTGTCATGCTCTCTTTCTCTAAAATTAAAAAGAAATAAGAATTTAAAATTTAAAAAATGAAGATAATCTTTTTAAAAAAACGTAAATAACTGCAAATAAAGGTGTCAAAGATATGATAATCTGTGGCCAACCAAAATTGGGTTACTCTAGCCACCAGTATTGAAAACAGCGCTATTCTTCATTTGCTCTACAAATTCTATACGTGATATTCTTGATTAAAAGTGAAATTTGAAACTATACATTTTCAAGAACACTCCAGCAATATTTGAAGTTATGTATATTCTGAACATTTTAATTGCAACCAAAATGATTAATTTAGAATAAATAAACCTAAATCTAAAAATGTATTATTTACTCAGTATTTAGCATAAACATATTTCTACTTGTATATCCTTGCATATGTATATTTATAAATAAATATGTATAATATATTTATTATATGTAATTATTAATTATATTTTGAATTTTATGTAAACCTGTATTTGTGTATAAATATGTATATAAATAATGTATACAGCATAATTATATACATAAATATACATATTATTATTATATACATATTTGGGTATGTATATATGGTCTGTTGTGGCAGTCTGTTTCTAAGATGGCTCCCAAAGACCCTCTCCTTTTAGTATTCTACTCTTATACATAATCCATACTCCTTAGTGTGGGCTGGACCTAGTAATTTACGTATGAATAGAATATGGTGAAAAGCTCAAAGATTAGGCAACAAGAAGACAGACCTCGGCTTCTCTCTTGCTCACCTTCTCTTGTTCTCTTACTTGCTTTGATGGAAGCCAGCTTTCATATTGTGAGCTTCCCTGCAGAGAAGCTCAGGTGGCAAGTAACTGAGCAAGCCTCTGGCCACCAGCCAACGAGAAACTGAGTCTCTCACTTCAACCACCTCTAAAGAAATGAATCCTGTCAATGATAATTGAGCTGGGAAGCAAGTCCTTCCCTGCTTTCAAGCCCTGCAGCCTGTTATGCCTTCAATTAAGATTACCATCTAGGCCATTACCTTGATTGCAGACCCTGAACCATAGAACCTGGCCAAGATGTGGCTGAATTCCTGAGCAACAAAACTGTGAGATAACAGGCTGTTGTTTTAAGCCACTGCATTTTGGAATAATTTGTTATGCAGCAAAAGCTAACTTATGCATCTATGTATTTATCTACAAATGCACATAAAATGATATAAGTACCATTTATTGGGGGATTTACTACCAACCCTCCCACTTACAAAGGTAGTAGTAAAAATCTTAGCTAAGTGTCATAAAATTACTCTTGCTATTTATGTTCCTATAAATCGTTGCACAAATAAATTCAATTCTAGATAATGGGAAATGTAGGTTTTTCAAATGTGAACTGTGGAAAATTCTGTCATTAAAGCCTATAGATACCTTGTGGTGACTCCTCCTCTTTGCTGGTTCAACAATAACATAAATATTTTTAACCTTCTCTGACTTTGCAGGCTGAGTGCTATTTCAACATGTCTTAATTTCTTTTCTTAAAAAAAAATTAGCCTCCTTCCTCCTGCTTCCCACCATGAAATGACATCCCTACTTCTTTTTTCAAACTCTGCTTCTGATGTAGCAGCATGATACTTTCCTTTTTAATTATATCATGTGTTCTTTTTTGTGTCTATGCTGACTTTGGAAAATTAATTCCTGGAGTTCATAGCTATATGCTTCAAAGATAGCCTTCTCAGAATGAAATAAAAAAGAAAGTGCAGAAATTCATTTCTCAATTCACATAATGATTCAATGTTTTAAGGAAACTCAAATTATGAATGCTTACAAATTGAAATATTCTGCTTTAGTTTTGGTTAGCAATAATACTAATAGTAAAAATAATATCTATGAGCTTTGAATAATATTTATTAGCTTTCATATTTTTTCTCCTAATTAAAAATTCCATATTAGTACTATTATTCTCATTTTTCACATGAAGAAACAAATGCTCAGAGATGTTAATTAACTCATATAAGGTCACAAAGATGGTAAACAATTGTGTTAGAAACTGAATTGGCATACTGCGGGGTGCATGGTGGCTCAGTCATTTAAGTGTCCAATTTCAGCTCAGGTCGTGATCTCGTGGTTTGTAGGTTCAAGCCCCATATTGGGCTCTGTGCTGACAGTGTGGAGCCTGCTTAAGATGCTCTCTCTCTTCCTCTCTCTCTGCCCCTCCCCCACTGATGCTTTCTCTCTCTCAAAATAAATAAACTTTAAAAAAACAGAAACTGGGGGCGCCTGGGTGGCGCAGTCGGTTAAGCGTCCGACTTCAGCCAGGTCACGATCTCGCGGTCCGTGAGTTCGAGCCCCGCGTCGGGCTCTGGGCTGATGGCTCAGAGCCTGGAGCCTGTTTCCGATTCTGTGTCTCCCTCTCTCTCTGCCCCTCCCCCGTTCATGCTCTGTCTCTCTCTGTCCCAAAAATAAATAAACGTTGAAAAAAAAATCTTATAAAAAAAAATAAAAAAAAAATAAAAAATTATCATGTCACTCACCTGCACACACATGAGTGAGTGCACATGAGCGTGCACACACACACATGGACTGTCTCCCCACTTTTCTCAAAGTAACATGAAATGTATTAAAATTATGTACAATTAAGGTGAACCTATGTCTTGGTTTACCCAAGAAAACTTCAGATTATGCCTATTTTCCTTGCATAGTTATTATTAATTCATATTTTCATTTTTAAAAAGGGTCTTAGTTTATGCAAATAACTATATTATTATTGAATACCCTTAAGTCCCTATAAAATCTACCTTACTTCCATTATTTCACCTCTGATTTCATGTCCTACTATCCACTTGTTTGATTACTTACCTTTGATTTCTCTCTTAATCATTACCCATGCCATGCTTAAATGCCTATATATATATATATATACACACACATATATATAAACATATATATATATTTAAAAATCTGTCTACCTCTATTAGAATATAAACTACTTAAAGGCACATATTTTCTATTTTATTATCTCATGTGTTCTAATATCCAAAACTCTCTGCAAAAAAAGGAGTTTTTTATAATATATAATGAAACAAGACAAATAAGTTACCATAACCAAAAATCATTTTTTAGATTGAAAGGATCAACTCATAAATAATCATCCCAGCACATAAAAAAACCCTCTTATCAAACACAAAATATTTAAAATATTGTGTATAAAGGAATAGTCTTAAAACTCACACAGAAGGAATGACAGACAATTATAATCAAAGTTCATAAACAAGAATAATATAAGATCTTTTGTAGCCACTTCTAAAGTAGAAGAAAATTGAGAAAAAGTCTTAAATACTTTTAGGAAAATGTCCAATCTAATATTTTATCCCAAGACACCCTTCCATCAAGCATTCATATTGAATAAGGATACTGCAAAGTATCTTAGGTCTCCAAATTTCACCTTTTATTCATCTTTTCTTCCGTACTTTGGGAGCTAGGACAGAAAGTGCTTCCCTAAAATAGTAAACCAAGAAAGAAGAACTAAGCAATAGAAGATCCACAAGAGGTAAATGAATGCATATCTCAAGAGAATAGAGGGTGAAAATCCAAAGGTAGCAAATTTGAAATAGAGTGTGAAAACAGTGTTGAAATTGGACCAGGTTGGAGTATGGAGGTCTGGGGTTTTGATAGTCACTCAAGAAGGGTTGAGGCAATAGGCTACATATGCATAAGGAGCTGGAGCTGGTCTTCCTGAAGAAAATTAGGGGTCGGAGAAGTTATACCATCATGAAAAAAAGAGCTAGTAAAATTCTATCCACAAGCCTGAGCAAGAGAGAGGAAGCTTGACAACATTTCAAGACAATTGCATGAAAATAAATAATTAACTGAGGAGAAATTGAAACCACAGACCTCAGATATGTATAGTATTCGGGTGTTAATTCTTACAACTCATTGTATGTGAATCTTCAAGATGAGGAATTACTATCAAACTATTCCATAGCCTTGAGGCTTTTATCAGTAGAAACCATGAAAGGAATAAAAATGTGTCTCAAAAATGGAACAGACTGTGACAAAAAGTGGTAACTGGAACAGAATGTAAAGTCAAGGGAGGTTCCTGAATATAGAATAGACTTCAACCTATAGAGAGACAGAGAAATTGTGTTATAAATAAGGAACAGCTAAGTATACAGGTGAGTTGAGACTCAATAGTGAAATGATGGTTCTCTTCAAGTGGAAAGAGAAGGAACCAGAAAATAAGAAAGCAATCCTTCTTTTGTGACAGAAGAAGAGGCAGAGTATCAATGAAGATAATTAGCAAAAATATATTCATGCTATTGAAGTATATTTAAAAACATTTAGTCACTCAGACACTATTATGGAAGGTAATTGGTAAAAGAGTAATGTGCTTGTAAATTTATTTTATAAAAACTTCTTATAATTATCTTTAAAAAGAGAGATTGAACTTCTAAAAATGAAAGTAAACTGTAAAAAAAAAGAAACTACCATATGCAAGATTAATTTATTTAATAAGTGTTTATGAAGGACCCTACTGTATGCCAGATATTCAATAAAATGATAACTGAATAAAGATAAAATGGTTGATAATTTGACTTCTATCTTTTTCATAATCAGTGCTAGCTTTTCTTGAATAATATTTAATTCTCTGAGGTGGAGGAAGTGTGCAGATATTTCATGAGAAAATATATTTAGTTTGAAGATAAGATCAAAACACTTTATTTTGGAAAAATATCAAACCATATTAATGGAGAATGGTAGCTCCCACTTCCTATAATGATACCATCATAAGTTATACAATCTGAAATTGTAGAAATTATATTCAAATATGTTGACATTTACTTTTTGAAATGAAATGAGAATCAGACCTGTTTTTCATTTTGTGTTATTTTTTCATTGCAGAAATGAGCCATGGTATAAACAATGATTTGTTAAGATGTTGTCTGATACATTATATAATTATATTGTCACCAATCTCCTTTTAGCAATTATTCTTCCCACAAACATAAGAGAAGTCTTTCTTATGCAGCTTTATAAAAGGATAACAGGATATTATTAAGAGAAAATACACAACCTACACCTTTTCTTTAGTCTCACAAAAGATATTTCACTTAAATTATACAGGATACTTTCTGAAGACAAAGATTGTTTCAATAAATCATATTTCAGATAGAATGCATATAAAATCATGATTATATTTCAAGATACAATATTTTCATTCCAAACCCTTACTGGGTTTGAAGTTATTATTATATTGTAAAGAACCAAGATCTAAAAAATAATAATAAGTCTACTTATC
The DNA here is from genome assembly GCF_018350155.1 of Leopardus geoffroyi. Lineage (NCBI taxonomy): Eukaryota > Metazoa > Chordata > Mammalia > Carnivora > Felidae > Leopardus > Leopardus geoffroyi. The sequence continues at coordinate 94,762,665 of NC_059338.1, read as the reverse complement.
ATGATGGAAAAATGAGATAAAATTTTTTTAAAAATTCTATACAAATAAAAAATAAACAATCAAATGAATTTTTCAAAGTACTGCGTCTGAGGATAATTTTATATATATATATATATATATATATATATATATATGCATTTCAGAGCTACATTTCAAAGCTGTATTCTTAATATGAAAATGAAAACCAGACAGAACTTCCTGTTGAACCACTAAAGACTTAGAATCATATAATATATATATACATATATATTAAGTATCCTTATTCATAAATCTTTGATTATTGCTTTTGAATGTATTCCTAAAATACACATACCTAAAACTATGTAATACCTAAAACTATATATATGGCTAAAGCTATATACATATCCAAAATTATGTATATCTAAAACTGTAACCGAACCAATGTGGGTTCACTTCTTGGTGAGCCACAGACACACCAGGTAAGTTGTCGCACAAAGTAAACTTTATTTGCAGCAAATAAGGAGACCACGGGGAATAACTTCCAAAGCCATGACTCCCCGAGCAAGGGTGAATGGGTTCCTTTACCCAGGGTTAGGATGAATATTTAGATAGGGAAGCCTTGTCACCATATGTAGAGACAGGCATAAGGCTGCGCCTGCACCTTAATGAAACATGCCTATTCATACATTGTATGTTATGTAGATGAGGCCTGTGTTCCTCCTTGGTCAGAGATTTTACTATTATAATCTGGTAAAGGTTGTTGTGGGTCATTCTAGAGTCACTCTATGGTCCTTCTGTGCAGGTACAAGTTCAAGGTTTTGACCAAACTGGTCTGGGTGGTATTGGCAGGTGGGAGATCTTCTCAGGAGAGTTGCTATCACTTGAGGAGTGGTTTTGGTTTCCATTTGTCTGAGTTAAGTGATAAACTGGAAAGAAGAGCTTAAGGGACAATGTGGGACAAAGGTCAGTGAGTAGAAGCAGGTGGGTAGTAAAGGTCAGGTCTTGGGGTATCGCTGATAAGAAAACTATATATGTTTAAAACTACATATATGATATTATATACAAAACATTATATATGTAATTATTTACATCTCAAAAAGGCAGAGAAAGAATTTATAATTGCAAGTTCTCTTTTTTAAAATTTTTTAATGTTTGGGGCGCCTGGGTGGTTCAGTCGGTTGAGTGTCCGACTTCGGCTCAGGTAATGATCTCACGGATCATTAGATTACATAACACATAACAACTGTTAGAACCTTTCTAACAACTGTTAGAAAGGTCAATATAAAGACACAAATCAGTTTTCCTGTGACAAAGATCGACAACAAACACAAAAGTAATACAGAAGCATTTACATGACGCTAATATGACTGAGCAGTTTAAATTCATATAAAGTGTTTGGCGCCCAGAAGTTCCTGTTTTTTGTACTGTGTTATGGTTCTCACCAAGGAAAATTAAATTTCCAAGTATTTTGTGTAAATGCCTGCAAATTCATTTTCCTGGGTACGTACCTCTGTTACTGTCTCTGTCGCTGTATCATTACATGACCTCTGACATGCTAATTAATCTTTCCTCTTTGCCTTCGCCTTTTCATCCATTAAATGCATATATATGGGGAGATTTGTCAAGTTAATGCAGATAGTATGTCCATCAAAGCATCAAATTTCAAGCCAGAAGAAGAATACAACATAACAGTGGTGCCCAACAGCTCTGCTTTCAGGACCACTTTTATTTCTAACACCTGCACTTTACATCAAATTGCAGAGGACAGTTGCCTCTGGGAATAACTGGAGAATGTAAGTGTTCATGCTGACTCTTCAGCATTTGAGGATCGTGGTGTGAACAAAATAAATTTTAATTATTGTGGAAATGCAACATTAAATAGGCATTCTCAAACAAGTTGTCATTAGTGGGGGGGTGCATGGGGTAATATGGAAAATACCACGGGAGGGGCACAAACAAGTAAATAAAAAGAGCATTTCCCAAGATGGATCAGGACAATATAATTTTCTGCTTAAAAAAAGAAAGGAAGGAGCAAAATCAGGAGATGTATAAAGAAATACTGGCATGCATAGAAACAAATTTTTATTTGTGTGTCTCTACCCTCCTTTAAGTCTATGAGATGTGGCTGCCAGATTTTAAGTTATCTTTTTGAGACAAACACATAGATGAGGACACTTTGCAGAGCTGTGATGATTGATAGGATAGCTGCTAACCCCGTATGTCTACTCTGCTCTTGATGTGGCTAATCTGAATTGAGATGTAAGTATGCAGTGTATGAATTACACACCAAATTCAAGGCCTTCAGAAGAATGTAAGAGACCTGTCTTAGTCTGTTGGTCTGTTATAACAGAATACCATACACTGGGGTGGTTTCTAAATCTGAGAAAATTATTTCTCACAATTCTGGAGGCTGGAAAGTGCCAGATAAGACACTGATAGAGCGTTTGGTGAGAGCCTATATCCTGTTCATAGACGGGCTGTCTTCTTGCCCTGTCCTCACATGGAAACAGGGGTGAAGGAGCTTTCTGGAGTCTCTTATAATGACTCTAGTCCTATTCATGAGTGCTTCATCCTCATGACCTAATCACCTTCCAAAGATCCTACCTCAAAATACCATTACATAGGTTTCAAAATATAAACTTCGGGAAGACACAAATAAGTATTCAACCTGTAGCAAGATCTTGTCATATTTTTGTTATGTTAATTACATATTGAAACACTATTTTAGGTATATTGGTTTAGAATGCCATTAAAATTCATTTCTTCTGTTTCATTTTGCTTTTTATGTGGCTATTGGAAAATTTTAAATGAAATTTGTAGCTGTCATTGTATTTCTGTTGTGCAGTGGTGTTATAGAAAGCAGAAGTTCCTGAGGGTGCTACCCAGAGGGTTTAGAGAGATGTTGAAGATGACTGAGAAAGTGAGTGTTGATAATCCCTCAACACATCAACATTCATGCCATAGAAGGCAAGACTGTTCCTTCTCTACCTCAACTGTCACTGGTGAAAGTCATCCATAGATTGTGAGTTCGAGCCCCTGGTCTGGCTCTGTGCTGATAGCTCAGAGCCTAGAGCCTGCTTCGGATTCTGTGTCTCCCTGTCTCTCGGCCCCCTCCCCTTGACAATGATTCATTCTCACCCTCAAAAAATAGTATTTCTTATACATTTTTAACCTATTACTTTCTAGTGTATATAGCAAGTATTCAGTAATCTTCTTTATTTTACTTCCTAGTCTGTGTATTGAGGAAAGTGATTATGCTTTACACACATCTCTATTCCCATACCTGCCAAAATGTCTTATATATGGTACAAAAATGCCAATAAATATTGTTCAAATTAATACTTCGCTTTGAAATTCTGTCTTGAAAAATTATACTATATCTATATCTATCTATTCTATAGATATAGATATAGATATATCATTACCCTAAATTTAAATGCATTTATATAGAATATAGTTTTGAATAAATTTGTATATAATAAAATACAAACTTTATAATAGTAATTACTGGGTTTGAGCAACTTTAATTTACTTCTTTAAAAATACTGTATCGCTGGGGTGCCTGGGTGGCTTAGTCAGTTAAGCGTCCAACTTCAGCTCAAGTCATGATCTCACGGTTTGTGGGTTTGGGCCCGCATCGGGCTCTGTGCTGACAGCTCGGAGCCTGGAGCCTGCTTCGGATTCTGTGTCTCCCTCTCTCTGCTCCTCCCCTGCTCATGCTCTGTCTCTCTTTGTCTCTCAAAAATGAATAAACGTTAAAAAAATTTTTTTAATAAATATTAAAAATGTTTTTTAAATACTGTATCACTTAACTTCTCTACAATTAACAAATATGATACAAGCAAGAACTTATCATGGCATTTTCCTTAAATTAAAAAAAAAAATCCAAACTTCCTTGTGTGAATGTATGATCTTTTATAAACTCAGGTCAAAATTCCCTGAATATATGGTGGGAGGGAAAATTGACTTATGCATGTTTCATTATTCTCACAGCTGTCTTAATTACTAGTAAATTTGAAACAGTGAAGACTTATTTTTCTGTCATACACCCTTCAGCTATTTTTAACTTCTTTATCTTTTATGCCTTACGATCAACTGAAATTAAAAGAAAGTAGTTCTAATTTAATACAAAAGTTAATTGTTCAGCACATTCTGCCAGTCTGGTCTTAGGTCTGCAAGTACTTTGCCTGAAGCAATACAATTGTAGTTACTCAAAATACATACCATTTGGAGGATGTATGTATTTTAAGACTCACTTGGCAGAGGCTGGCCACAGAGTTACCTTCTGTTACAAGTATGTAATGATCCCTTCATTGAGCTAAGTATTATTTTTAGCAGTGTTAGTCTTCCATGGCTTGTAGCAAAGAAGATAGAAAAAAAATGACAAAAAAACGTTACTTTCTATTTTGTAACTTGTTACTATAAGGCACTACACTATATAGACTATACCACCTGGAGGACACAAGAGTAATAAGGAAAGCGTAAATTATTTTCCTTGGATATATTGCAGGTGTGTAATTTCTTAAGGAGGGGTGAGGGAAGAAGATATTCTGATAGCATTGTATCCAGTATGCAGAAGGATTGCCAGGCCATCCTTTCAGAATTAAGTATCAAAGTTCAGAGGACTGAGTAAAATAAAAATCAATTGGAGGGGTGCTTGGATGGTTCAGTTGATTGGGTGCCAGACTCTTGATTTTGGCTCCAGTCATGATTCTAGGGTCATGGGATTGACCATGTCCAGCACTGGGCTGAGCGTGGAGTTTGCCTCAGATTCTCTCTCCCCCCTCTGCCCTTCTCCACACTTGCTCTGTCTCAAATAATAAAAAATAAAAAAATCAATTTGAGACATTTTCTTCTTATTTATCCAGGACAAACTAAATGTCTTTCATATATTCAGATTTGCTGTAATTAGTATTTTTGATTTTTATATTCTTCAGATCTCAAAATTTCTTTGGTGTGGTCTACCAATCCTGAAGATTTTTTAAAATTTTTGAATGCAAAGTTTAACTTTAACAGAGAATATGTCCATGCTAGATTACTAACCTTTCCTTTTATATCTTATTTCCTAAAAGCTCTTTTTATAATTTCTTCTAGTCTTTAAGCAATCTTTATGAAAGATATTAAAAATAAAGTGATATAACAATAATAATAACAATAATAATAAGTATGCTTTCCTTTTTAGAGAAAGAAAAAATGTTTCAAATTTCATAAAGGTGAACAGAATGTAGTTATGCTATCTATGCATCTTTCATAGGGATCTGTTTATTTAAATTTTTAAAAATAATAAAATGAGCTTTTTCATACAGCTTTGCTGCCAGACCACAGGTGACATAAAAACCACCACTAATCCTAAACCAAAATGGGAAAGGAAAGGACTTGAAGCAACATGTTTGTCATGGATATATACATTCAGGCAAGTCTATCACTACTGGTCATCTGACCTATTACTGAGGTGGGATCGACAAAGGAACTATAGAAAAAATTGGAGAAGGAGGCTGCTGAGAAAAAACCCTTGCAAGCATGCCTGGGTCTTGGGTAAACTGAGAGCCGAAAGTGAACATAGTATCGCCATTGATATGTCCCTGTGGAAATTTGAGACGAGCAAGCATTATGTGACCATCACCAATGCCCCAGGACATAGAGACTTCATCAAAAACATGCTTGCAGGCACATCTGAGGCTGACTGTACTGTCCTGCCTGTTGCTGCAGGTGTTGGTGAATTTGAAGCAGGTATCTCTAAGAATGAGCAGACCCGTGAGCATGCCCTTCTGGCTTCCACACCTGGCTGTGAAACTCCTACATGTTGGTGTTAACAAAATGGATTCCCTGAACCACCCTACAGAAGAGATACTGAAGCAGAAGAGATATGAGGAAATTGTTAAGGGGTCAGCACCTACATTAAGAAAATTGGCTACAATCTGGACATAGCATTTGTGCCAATTTCTGGTTGGAATGGTGACAACCTGCTGGAGCCAAGGGCTAACGTGCCTTGGTTCAAGGGTTGGAAAGTCACCCGTAAAGATGGCAATGCCAGTGGAACCACACTGCTTGAACCTCTGGATTGCATGCTGCCACCAACTCATCCAACCAACACCGATTGGTGAAATCGGTACTGTCCCTGTGGGCCCAGTGGAGACTGGTGTTCTCAAACCCAGCGTGGTGGTGCCCTTTGCTCCAGTCAGCGTTACAACTGAAGCAAAATCTGTTGAAAGGCACCATGACGCTTTCCTGGTGACAACGTGGGCTTCAGTGTCAAGAACATATCTGTCAAAGATGTTTGTCATGGCAGTATGGCTGCTGACAGCAAAAATGAGCCACCATTGGAAACAGCTGGCTTGATGGCTCGGGTGATCATCCTGAACCATCCAGACCAAATCAGTGCTGGATAGGTACCTGTGCTGTGTTGTCACACAGCTCACATTACCTGAAAGTTTGCTGAGCTGAAGGAGAAGATTGATCATCATTCTGGGGAAAAAGCTGGAAGATGGCCCTAAGTCCTTGAAATCTGATGATCCTGCCATTGTTGATATGGTTCCTGGCAACCCTGTGTGTGTTTTGAGAGTTTCTCTCCTCTGGGCCGTTTTGCTGTTTGTGACATGAGACAAATGGTTGCTGTGGGTGTCATCAAAGCAGTGGACGAGAAGGCAGCTGGAGCTGGCAAGGTCACCAAGTCTTCCCAGAAAGCTCAGAAGGCTAAATCATATTATCCCCAATACCTGCCACCCCAACAGTAACAGTGGGGGAAGAGTGGTCTCAGGACTGTTTGTGCCAATCGGCCATTTAAGCTTGATAGAAAAGACTGGTTAATGATAACCATGCATCATAAAACCTCAGAAGGAAAAATGATTTCTGAACTGTGTGTGTGTGAGAGAGAGTTTTAAGTTACTAATTTTTAAAATCAGTACTTTTTTAATGGAAACAACTTGACTGAAAATCGTTTTACAAAATTTCAAGACCCATTAAAACAAATGCTTAATGAGAAAAAAAATAAGATGGGATTTTTGTTAATAAATTCTATTAATAATTCATGCTAATTAGTACCTTCAGTTTGTTTTCCATTCCTTTTCTGGAACAGTTAATGTTCTCAGGTTATTCCAAATAGGTGGACAGCAAACGAAGCTTTAATGACTTTTTCCTAACATTATTTTGTTATTAAACAGGCTGCCTACTCAGAAATCTGAAATAAAATGTCACCATGGTTCAGAATTGGAAGCTCAGAGGAATTCCCAGGAAAGGTTTCTTTCACATGTGCTTCTCCAATGGAATTTTAGGAACCATGCCCAACTCAGTTCCTCCTTCCCCTTAAGGTTTATTGCAAGATTCAACTTTGTCTTGGAAAACAAAGATGCAGGTGTTAGAAGCCAAGTCAGGTCAGAGTCAGGAGTTACCCTTGCTAGGACTCAAGTCACAACATTTCTTCTGAGTTGTAAGGAATTCATTCAGTGTGAGCTTCAACTAAACATAAGTGAAGAATAGAATGTGTGATGTTATTTGGCTAGCATACAAGACTTTCACCAAGAAGGTTTAGATCATCAAATTAAATTCGTTAAAGCCATAAAGGTCCTGATTTCACTAAATGTGCTTAGAGAATCTGATGTGTATGCTCTAGGCACCAGTCTAGGTGATAAGAATGCAATGTGAACAGGTCAGTGTGGACCTTATGTTCACAAAGCTCAGGGGCCATTGGGGACTATAGGCATCAAATGATAATACAGCAGGATAAGCTGTTGATGGAAGAAAAACTCCCCAGCTAAATTTTTAGCTGTCAGGAAAGGCTGCAAGTACACAGTACATAAGCTGAGGGACCTTGGTGATGAATGGAGCAAGTCAGCTGAGTTGTTGCCATGTGAGTGATACAAAGCAGCATGGCAGTATCCTAAGATATGAGAGGAAGTAAACTGGAGTAATTTTGTCCAGGTATGGGTGGGAAGGAATGGAAGACAAAGACTAGAGACAAGATCCAGTAGGATCTTGTCCACTAGGACAAGATCATGAAGTTCCTCATAAACCATGCGAAGAAAGAGTTTGCACTTTTTTGAAAATAACAGGAAATAACAACAAGCAGGTGAATCATGGGCTAAGATTTACATTTTAGGAAGACCCCTTTAATTAGAACAGGACCAAAGAGACAAAGCGGAGACTACTGAAGGAAAATAGGTAAGGAATGAAAGAGGTTTAGAGGCATGGTAAGGGAGGTGAGCGAAGAGAACAGCAAACTTGAGAAATATTTAGGTGGCAGTATTAATACAATTTAGTGATTGATTAGCTTGGAGTGAGAGGGAAGAAAGAAACTCATGTTCCATTTTCTGTCTTAAGTGATTGAGTGATATATTTACTGAGAGAGAGATCAAGGGAATGGCAGTTCTGGGAGAAAGATTGGGTCAGAAACAATGGTGAATTTATGTCTGGAAGTTTCATTCTCAATAGCTTTGAAACATCAACGTGAACATGTCTACTTTAGGACTGGGTAAATAGTTCCGGACTTGGAGTTAAAAAAAAAAAAAAAAAGAACAGCTTCTCGGCCTTTTGGCTATGATCAAGTGTAAAAAAAAAAAAAACACGGAAATTATAGAGTTCATAACATACTGATTTTCATCCTGCCCACCCCATGCTTTTTTTTTTTTTTTTTTTTTTGGCAAATGAATCTTATGGGGGAGAAAATATTATTGTTATACGTACCTGTATTTTGTATTCAATGTGACATTTATATTTTCCATTTCCTGCCTTGTATCTCTTACCTAATTTTACAAAAGAGTTCTTCACTCATATGCTTACAGGGAATATTGATGATAGGATACACTAAAAATGCAACAGATTACTGGAGTTTCTTTTAAAAATATATTAATTATATCTTTCAAAATGAAGTCCCACAATTTTATGTGCTGCTTTTGAAATTCAAAAGTGATTCTAAAACATATGTGATATAATTTATTCCAAACATCTCTGAATTAGGCCTTATTATCCCTATTTTATAGGTAAGATAAATGAATCTCCGTAAGGTTAAGCAGTATGACTAGCATAACATAGGTGAATTCATTTGTGAATTGAGCTGGAGCAAAATTAAATACTTCACTCAAGTCCAGTGATTTTCTTCTCTCTCATAAAGTTTTTTGTTGTTGTTGTTTTAAAAGATATTTGACAGAAGGTTCAGGTTCGCTGCAAAACTGAGAGGAAGCTTCAGGGTTTCCCATATTCCCACCCCAGGCATGCACAGCCTCACTTATTGTCAACATGCCCCACCAAAGTGGGACATGTGTTAACTATCCAAGAACCTACACTGACATATCGTAACCACCCCAAGTCCATTGTTTATGTCCTGGTTTACTCGTGGTGTTGTATATTCTGTGGTTTTAGAGACATGTATAGTAACATGGGCCCATCATTACAGTATCATCCAGAGTATTTTCAATGCCCCCAAAATCCTCTGTGCTCCGCCTGTTTATCCCTTCATGCATCCCCAACCCCTGGTAACCACTGACCTTTTTTATTGTCTCCCTGATTTGGTCTTTTCCAGAATGTCATATAGCTGGAATTATACAGTATGTAGCCTTTTCAGATGGGCTTCTGTCCCTCAGTAGTACCCATTTAAGGTTACTCCGTGTCTTTTCATGGCTTCCTAGCTCATTTCTCTATAGTGCTTAATCACACATCGTCTGGATGTGCTACGGAGTATTTATCCACTTAACTACTGAAAAACATCTTGGTTCCTTCAGGTTTTGGCAATTATGAATAAAGGTGCTCTAAACATTCACATGCAGGTGTTTGGGTGGACGTAAATTTTCAACTTCTTTGGGTAAATACCAGTGTGATTGCTGGATGGCAAAAGGTATGTTTAGTTTTTGTTTTTGTTTTTGTTTCTAAGAAACCGCCAGCTGTCTTTGAAAGTAGCTGGACCCTTTTGTATTCCCGCCAGCAGTGAATAAGATTTCCTACTTCTCCATATCCTCACTGGCATTGAGTTTTGTCGGTATTACAGATTTTGGCCATTCTAATATGTATGTAGTGGTATCTTGTTTTATTTTGTTTTATTTTTAAAAAAAATTTTAATGTGTATTCATTTTTGAGAGAGAGAGAGAAAGCAGGGGAGGGGCAGAGAGAGAAAGGGAGACACAGAAACCAAAGCAGACTCCAGACTCTGAGCTGTCAGCACAGAGCCTGATGCGGGGCTCAAATTCCCAAACTGTGAGATCATGACCTGAACCAAACTCGGACGCCCAACCAACTGAGCCACCCAGGCTCCCTGGTATCTTATTTTAATTTGCATCTCCCTGATGACATATATGGAACATTTTTTTTCACATGCTGATTTGCCATCTACATATCTTTTTTGGTGAGGTGTCTATTAAGGTCTTTGGCTCACTTTAAAAAATTGGTAGGGCGCCTGGGTGGCTCAGTAGGTTGAGCGTCCGACTTCAGCTCAGGTCACGATCCCGCGGTCCGCGAGTTCGAGCCCCGCGTCGGGCTCTGGGCTGATGGCTCAGAGCCTGGAGCCTGCTTCCGATTCTGTGTCTCCCTCTCTCTCTGCCCCTCCCCCGTTTATGCTGTGTCTCTCTCTCTCTGTCTCAAAAATAAATAAATAAACGTTAAAAAAATAAATCAATAAAATAAAATAAAAAATTGGGTTGTTTTCCTACTGTTTTTTTTTTTAAGAGATAAAGTTTTGCTTCTTACCAATGAATTCTATATGCAAGGTGGCTGGCCCACATGGGTAATGTCACTTGTAGAAATAAAATCACAGGTCCCCCAAAGTACTGAACTCAAAATAAATATTGGCAAGATAATTATTAAATCAAACCTAATTATGTAATCAATGAAAGGTTTATTTATTAATTTAATTTATTTTACATAATATATAATTGTCTATCATATATGTACAGGCACACATATCTTTATACCAGGACTCATTGCTGGTTAACAATAAGTCTCTCATACACACACACACACACACACACACACACACACATTAGTATAGCTTACATAGAATTTATATGGAATTTACAGAGATTTAATATCTTGCTTAAGTTTACCAATTGTTAAATGGCAAAGCTAGAATTCAAGCCCCATTCTTCTGGATCTGTATAATTTATTTTGTATTACCATGATAATATTGGGAGAAAAAATAAGTGAAAAGTCCTATTTGGATTTTGGTTGGAAAAAATTTAGATACTTAATTTTGTTTCATAAAATGCTTCAATACAAAAAAAAAGTTTGCTGGCTTCACACTGTACTAAGAAACCCCTATTATTTCATACTCTAAAAAGCAAACATTTCCTTTGGCTGTTCTTTTAGGGATTGCAAAATGAAAAACAAAATGTCTTTTTACTTCCTAAATATCAAAGTACAGAATAAATGCAACCATTTATATGCAACTCAACTGCACCAACTAACATATGGTCATTGTATTCTTTTGAATATTGCATCGGAAGATTGATCACCAACTGTCACCCACATGAACTGATTTGATGATCAAGATGGTCATATATAAAATGCTTGGTTACAGAAGTTAGAAATCTCAAGTGTTATAGCAATGAGTAAATCAAATGTTTCGTAGATCACACAGATAAATATTCATTCTAGTAACCTATCCCATTTCACTCTAAGGACAAATGCTTCTTCTTATTTCTTTATCCTGTATCATAATGCTTGTGCTCTCTCTCTCCCCCACTCCCTCCCTCTCTACCTATACATCTACCTGTATCTATCTATGTTATGTAGAATATGGGTTAGAGCCAATAAAGAAAATTCACCTCATTTAAATAATAAAGGGACTTTATTGGCTCATAAGCTGGAAAGTCTAGAGCAGAAGAAGACTCTGCTTGATCCACAGGTTGATATCTTTAAGGTTGCACATCCATTTGTTTGTAATTCTTTCAAATCCTCCTTTGCTATGTTGGCTTTAACCTTAGCCTGTCTTTCCTAATGGTTGTCAGGTGGCTGTCCATTTGGGCTACATGCATGCATTTATTTACTTACATCTAAAAGAAGAGCACTGCATCAAGTTGATAATTATTTAAGAGAAGATACGGGCTTCCCTCCAGTTGAACTAAATTATGTCCACTGAACCAATCACTAGGGCCAGAGGAGCACCATCTGTTGGTTTATCTTAGTTTTAAACCATTGCCAAGCCTGAAACAATCACATTGACAATGTCAAGAGCAATAGCAACAATAGAATTACTAAGATTCACTTAATCAGGAGCATCCTGACTAGAGTTTAGGGTGGAATCCAGACTCAACCCTGTTTGAAACCTAAAAAAGTGTAACTTGGTCATCCAAAGTAAAACCTAGGCACTCGTTGTAAAGAGAAAGTATGGGATATGGAGATGCATCAACAAAAGTCCATCATTTACTCACTCATTCACTCATTCATTCACTTGCGCATTTATTAATTTATTCTATTCTTTTATTTGCTCCTTCATCTTTCCAATTCTACACATCTATCAATCATCTCTATTTACCACTCTATCTCATCCTTTTTCTATATATGTAGCATGCTTTATAGGTATGTAGTATGAACAGAGAAAAAAGAGGAATATTTCAAAGGTACCCAGGAAAACTAAAGGCTCGAAATGATGTAAGTTATTGAGAACTATATTAATGCTCAATCTCAATTCAAATGGAAGAATGAAATTTTAAATGAGCATTACTCAAAAATGCTTATATTTATTTATTTGTTCATATATTTCCTGCTTATGTTTAATTTTGCTTGATACATGATACATAAAATAAAACATTCCATTATGTTTAATAAGTTACTCCTGAAATACCAGAATGATATTTACATTGTAAGCTCTATTGAATTTCACCATTATATGAACTTTCATAGAAGTACAGGAATAAAATTATAAGCATACACTGAGATATTAGTATTAATATTAGATATTCTTGTTGGAGAAGAAAAGCTGCCAACATAGGATCACTACTGAAATATAAATGAGACACCAAGACATTTTTCCAATCCTTATATTTTTTAAGGGTTCTCCAAAAATCTTAAAAAAATAATAATTTCAATGATTTACATTGTATGAAATTTTACATATAGAGGATAAGAAGAAATTTAGTGTCATGCTCTAGAATTTAAGGAAGCTAAAGTTTGAAGTAAAGCCACTTAATTATTAATAAGTTTGAGGATTTGGTTAGTATGCTTAAGAAACAGAAAAAAAAAAATTTACCTAGTTGTTGAGAGAAGAACCAAATAAAGAAGTGGATATTTCAGTTGGAGGAGGGTCACATATATTTTGCTTTCACAACATATTAGATAAAAAAAGGTTTAGTTTTGAGGGATGAACAATTTGAGAGAGCTTGGTTCATTTGTTATTTAAATAGAGAAGTGTGTGTGGGGGGTGTGGGTGTTTAGATCAAAGAACAAAAAGAATAACATTAAAAATAGAAAATAGAATGGTGGGGTACAGGAAATTGCATAGGAAGAATTGTTTCTTCATTTGACCTGCTGGAGAAGGAAGCTTTCAAAGCAAAAAGATGTGTCTTTGAAACAGAAGAAAGAGAAACCCTGGACATAATAAGTAATTTCAGGTTCAGAAAAGAGGAGAAAAAAATGAAGAAATTCATTGAAATGGCCACAGAATTTCAGATAGTAGGATGCAGAATGCTCTGCTAATTGTCATATTAGAGATAGAAAGTTCCATGTAGTGAAATATTGGAAAGACTGTTTTGAGAAATATGATAAGGGATCAATGACCATGAAACTGAAAACCATCAGGTCCAAGTTAAAGGGAGGCGTCATAGGACAGGAGATTGCTGACAAACTGAGGAAGCTGGAAATGATTCAAATGTGGAGCCCTCACAAGCATAATCTTCTTATAAAGAGAGCAAGATAGGAGAAAAAGAAAAAAAAGAAAAGGAAAAATAACAGATAAAAGAATCTATTAGTCCTCGAAGGGAGTTGAGCCTCTTATAAATTACATAATGAAAACATCATAATTCTACCATTTAAATCAAATATATATTTTCAGACATTATATGTTCTGATACCCCAAATAATTAATGAAATATTGACTTGTGCAAGTTGTTCTTTTCCGTTAAATGGATTCAATGCTACAAGTATATTACAACTATTGCTACTCCAAACCTGTTTTCCTTCCTTCCTTCCTTCCTTCCTTCCTTCCTTCCTTCTTTCCTTCCCTCCTTCTTTCTGTCCTTCCTTCCTTCCTTCTCTCTTTCCATGCACAAATATTTTGAGTGCCAAATATATGCCAGTTTTTGAAACACATAGTACAGATTTGTAATTATCTCCAAGCTAAATAGTAAAGAAACAGACACAGACGCTTTGACTACAGAGTCGTAGGGTATGATAGTGACAAGCAGACAGTGTTATGGTAGAACATTAAATCTTGAAGGATGATATGACAGACTATAATATTGTTTACAAATAGCCTTTGTCTCCTCAGCTGGACCTTTCCTGAGACCCTTCCCTCACCCAATAACCTTGGCTATGTGATTTGTTTTTGCAATAAAATGTAGATGAAAGTGACAAGCAGAAGTTTTATAAGCCACTGCGATCACACCTATTTCTTTTATTTTTCTGCCACAGGACCCACAATGTCCTAGAGCAAAGCCATTCCTTAAGCCTAGATCCCAGAATGTAGAGTACATGAAGCAAGACCACAGCCTACCCACACAGACATGCCCATGAAAGAAAAGTAAATATTGGTAAGCTACTAAGACCCAGCCATTAAGAAGGCCTGGTTAATATGGAGCTGAAAGTTCAATGCAAATATGTGCAAATAGTGAGAAATTGAAGGAAAGGTGAGGATTGGTGGGGGAGAGGGATTGGCTGGAACCTGGTAAGTTTGTGCCTCAAGTCAAGGAGGCTTTCATTCTAAAAGCTATAGTCATTGAGGGGCGCCTGGGTGGCGCAGTCGGTTAAGCGTCCGACTTCAGCCAGGTCACGATCTCGCGGTCCGTGAGTTCGAGCCCCGCGTCGGGCTCTGGGCTGATGGCTCAGAGCCTGGAGCCTGTTTCCGATTCCGTGTCTCCCTCTCTCTCTGACCCTCCCCCGTTCATGCTCTGTCTCTCTCTGTCCCAAAAAATAAATAAACGTTGAAAAAAAAAATAAATAAAAGCTATAGTCATTGAAAAAAAGGACTCATGCATATAATCAGGTTACATTTTAAATGTGAAAGGAGTTGAAGTGTTTTGCTAATAGATTGAAGGAGAAATGAGACTGGAAACAGAAACTAAGTAGGAGGCTTTGTAACAATTTTATTCTGTGAGGGTTTTCCAGGTTGGGTCTGTTTGGCCACCACTCCTCCTACACATCTGCCCCCTCACTCTTGACATTTCTTTGTTTATTTGCTGACCACTAATATTATTCAGTCTTCTTAGGGTGGCTAGGGTAACTCAGTCCCCAAAGATGCATTCCGAGTTATTGCTGATTCTTAGAAGTTTTCTTCAGTAAATTAGAAGAATGACTCTCCTCCACCAAAGCCAACTGATAAAGTACTTTCCTTATGGTTTTCCCCAGATCAGTTGCCTGAAGGAAAGTCTATGTGGTAAAGTGCAGAGGGATACAAGGAACATTGTATCAGTATCAACAATCAAGGGGGGGAGGGAAGCAAAGCCTGAGTTTTGAGAGTCTCTCTTTGCCTCTGCAGCTGCCTTGGCATCATACTGCATGTGTCATTTTTGCATTTCACTTTGAACGTGAACTCTGCAGTCTGAACAGGGACATCTACAAGCAGCTATGAGCGTTACAGGAATTCACTTTTTGTTGTTGCCTGAGGGTGATCCAAGGGCTTGAAATCTGGAAAAGGCTTATTGTCCTGCTACAGGACCTGGGCTTTTTTTATCTCATTCTGGTTGTAACCTGCTTGAAGCCAGAGAATGCAGGCGGGGATTCTGTTACCTTTCTGAGCAACTCCATGGCAAGTTTTCTTGTAACATAAGAGCAAGCAGAGAAAAAGATAATGAAATTCAGCGTATGTTGGCTCAACTTTCAAAGATCTTCTGGAACAGAATTTCTTAAACTGTTTGTGGGCCTAGTTTATGTCCACTCTCATCAATCTATCATGCAGCAATACTTTAATAAAATTTAACAAAATGAACTGCTAGGAAAACAATAATGACAAAGACATACAAAATACAAGTCTAGATTTTTTTAGATTCAGTAGACATAAAATTACTCTGTAATTTCTATAATAGTTTCTAAATATTTAATTTTAATTTTTGTATTAAATCATAGACTAAAAAAAGTTTACAGACAAGAACTGCTTTAAAAACAACTTCTGATTAAGATAATAAAAGAATACTAGGGGAATCACATTATTTTTTTTTCAATATATGAAGTTTATTGTCAATTTGGTTTCCATACAACACCCAGTGCTCATCCCAAAAGGTGCCCTCCTCAATACCCATCGCCCACCCCCACCCCCCATCCCCCATCAACCCTCAGTTTGTTCTCAGTTTTTAACAGTCTCATGCTTTGGCTCTCTTCCACTCTAACCTCTTTTTTTTTTTTTCTTCCCCTCCCCCATGGGTTTCTGTTAAGTTTCTCAGGATCCACATAAGAGTGAAACCGTATGGTATCTGTCTTTCTCTGTATGGCTTATTTCACTTAGCATAACACTCTCCAGTTCCATCCATGTTGCTACAAAGGGTCGTATTTCATTTTTTCTCATTGCCACGTAGTACTCCATTGTGTATATAAACCACGATTTCTTCATCCATTCATCAGTTGATGGACATTTAGGCTCTTGCCATAATTTGGGTATTGTTGAGAGTGCTGCTATAAACATTGGGGTACAAGTGCCCCTACGCATCAGTACTCCTGTATCCCTTGGGTAAATTCCTAGCAGTGCTATTGCTGGGTCATAGGGTAGGTCTATTTTTAATTTTCTGAGGAACCTCCACACTGTTTTCCAGAGCGGCTGCACCAATTTGCATTCCCACCAACAGTGCAAGAGGGTTCCCGTTTCTCCACATCCTCTCCAGCATCTATAGTCTCCTGATTCGTTCGTTTTGGCCACTCTAACTGGCGTGAGGTGATATCTGAGTGTGGTTTTGATTTGTATTTCCCTGATAAGGAGCGACGTTGAGTATCTTTTCATGTGCCTGTTGGCCATCTGGATGTCTTCTTTAGAGAAGTGTCTATTCATGTTTTCTTCACTGGGTTATTTCTTCACTGGGTTATTTGTTTTTCAGGTGTGGAGTTTAGTGAGCTCTTTATAGATTTTGGATACTAGCCCTTTGTCCGATATGTCATTTGCAAATATCTTTTCCCATTCCGTTGGTTGCTTTTTAGTTTTGTTGGTTGTTTCCTTTGCTGTGCAGAAGCTTTTTATCTTCATAAGGTCCCAGTAGTTCATTTTTGCTTTTAGGGAATCACATTATTTAACATATTTTGTAACATAGAAAATTTACAGATTAAAATATCATGGAGGGAAGTTGTAAAACCAACCATCTAAAGAGAGTTGTCCTGATAGCATTATTAGTTACCTCTTATTAAAATTAAGCTCTCCATACTGATATCCTTACTGCCATATGGACATCTAATTTAGAATGAATCACTAGCCATATTTTATCAAAATAATGTTTTAAAAACAATATTTCAATTTAATGTTCTCAATTCCTGAAAGTTTCATTATCATTCATAAATATTTTGTTCATAATGAATAAATACAGCAAAATGAAGAAACATCGAAATGGCTTAAAAATTCCAGTCTATTAAACAGAACCATAAAACCAAACTCTCTCTCATTTTTTTTTTTTAATTTTAGAGAGAGAGAGAACTTGAGAGAGGGAGAGGGGCAGATGGAGAGAGAAAGAGAGGGAGAGAGAGAGATTGAATCCCAAGTAGGCTCCACACTCAGCTCAGAACCCCACCTGGGACTAGAGGCGGGGCTTGATCCCACTGCCCTGACCATGACCTGAGCGAAAATCAAAAGTTGGTTGCTCAAGCAACGGAGCCATCCAGGCGCCCTGTTTTGTTTTTTTAATTTTTTAAATGTTTATTTATTTTTGAGAAAGAGAGAGAGAGAGGAGTGGGCGGGGAGTAGAGAGAGAGGGAGGAAGACGCAGAATCTGAAGCAGGCTCCAGGCTCCTCACTGCCAGCACAGAGTCCAAGAGGGCTCGGACTCATGAACCCTGAGATCATGACCTGAGCCAAAGTTGGGTACTTAACCTACTGAGCCACCCGGGTACCCCCAACTGCTTCTTCTTCTTCTTCTTTTTTTAATGAAGTTGCCTGCGTTCCTAAAAGCAAAGAACTGAAGAGTTAACTGAGCTTATTAGACAAATAAAATTGCCAAGATTTAAGCTCCTCCCCAAATTCATATATTGCTTCTATTTGGAATTGCTGTTGCGCTTGAAGTATGTATGATCTTAAATGAAAGCTGTGTCACATTTTGCTCCTACTTATCTCTAAAGAGAATCAATAAGCCATGGTGATTAGCAACATTTCACTTGGTAGCATTAAAGTGCATTATGACCTTTACCAGTATGAAATCATTAATGATAATAATTGAAATGTTATGTTTATTTTTCTCCAGGATTCTGGCAACACCACTGAAAGCAGCAGTTAAGGCATTGGAGGAAATATAATTGAATTTCTCCATTGAGAAACCTCCACAGGAATGCTAATAATGTGTTTCAACATGTCATGTATCCTGTGTAATAATTCCTCATGAAGTTTCATGAGAGCTGCGTTTATAAATAACACCTGATAAATACGCTTTTAAGTTACACATAGAGTTCTGAAGCTGACGACTTGCAAAAAGACTGGAGGATGTTCATATATGCTTCAATGTTTCCACTAAAAAAGGATGCACTTTGTGTGGTCATAGAATAAGAATGGGATGGGATAAGGATACACAGTGGTCATCGGTGTTGTGCTAGGGAGAGATAACCAGCAAACTTTTATCTAGTAATAAACAATGTCGTGGTGGGAGAGCATTTGATAGTCAGGGCTGCAGAAAGCTTTTCACTTCACTCCAGGAGCTACTACTGAGCAAGGGACGCTCAATTCTCTCAATTTTATCATAAGAAAATAAATTAAACGTAGATAAGAAAATACCAGCCACACGAACAAGAGCAAACCTGTGGAGTGAAAATTTGTTAACTGCCTAGGAGGAATTCAATAATGGGTAAGTTACTCTTTTTTGGAGAAAGGCTGCTTCACACCGGGCCTCTGGGGACTGTGTGTTCATATGCCAGAGCACCTGCTATTAATTTCTTACATCCCATCTCAAGAAGAAAAATTCCTTTCTATGTCTTCCTCGCCTCTTACATCATGTTCTGGTAGGGGCATCTAAAAATAAACCAAGAAGACAGATAGTCAAGACACAGGAGTTTTGAACAAAAATTCTCCATTAATAACCCCTCAATTTTGTTATTTGAAAGGGCTCAAAAGTAACTTCAGGAAAATAAAAGGTTATTAATTTGATCAAGCCGTAAAGCTAGGAGGTGGTTGGGCTGCAACACAAATTTCATTCTGTCTGACTTGAAAGCGCAAAGAATCAACACTCTATAACTATTTAGAAAATCTGCTTAAAAAGAATCTTCACACATGCTTCTTTAATTAAGCTATTTGCTAAGAGCTAGTTACAACAGTAAACATAATTTTCTCTAGCCCTTCATTTTATAGGCTAAATACGCCATTTTCTTTCCCCATTTTTTGAAGAATTGTTACCTTGGAAAATGGGCTTGATGCTGTATCTTGAACATTCGACAACATCCCTAACATTCACCTCTGGATGGCATGTTCTTCATGCAAAAACATATCTTCTGTGAAACACTTTCTCAAATGTTCATTTCTAAGTCTGCTTGTTAGAAGGAAAGTTTTTGACCAGTGCATTTGTTTCTTACGTGGAGACACATCAGAATTAATAGTGGGAAAGCAGATGGCTGAAGGAGCCCCTCCCCATGAGAGGCTCTCCCATTCCTCAGGACACACACGTTGTTGTAAAGGAATAAAATATGAGGGACAAGCTCATGGCACTCTGAAGTGAAAGCCAGGAAAGCACAGGCCAAGGAAAGGACCTTTATGTTGCCTGAAAAGCATTTCTCCTCAGGAATTGATTTTACTCTTGAGTCAATCCTTCGTATCATTACTTATGCCATTTGCTATTACGGCAATTACTCAACTTCAACAAAAGTTGAAAGGAAATGGAGGACTTTTTTTTTTTTCAATCAGATATATTAGGACAAGTCTCTTTATTATCAGAAAATTGGTACAAACTACTTTGCTATAAAACATTTTCCTAACGAGTGGCTAAGGTTCAGTATTTATGAAAGTTTGATTTGTTTTACTCTTTTCAAAAGACAATTTCATACTTTCTGTTCAAAAGCAACTTTTGTTGCATATTTTTCCCACTCACAATTTGAGTTGTAATAACTTGCTTCTGAAAATTAAGATATAGTTTTTTTCTATTTTGAAAAAATCATGGATTTGGAATTTAACTTGGCTGGAAAATTGCAATTGTCAATTTTATTGTGATTTCTGCCTCTTGGAAAAGCCGAAAAGAAATATATGCTGTGGTTATTTAATGCCCTCAAAATATACAGCATCTTTATTATTGATTCCTTCTGATTCAGTGTTAAATAGACCCTTTAACAATTCTATCTTGACCTAGAATTCAAACAAAAGACAAGATGCTGCAGAGGAGAGAGAACCAAACATCACATTGTGTAATGTGGTTTTCTTTTCTTTTTTTTAATATGAAATTTATTGTCAAATTGGTTTCCATACAACACCCAGTGCTCATCCCAAAAGGTGCCCTCCTCAATACCCATCACCCACTCTCCCCTCCCCCCTACCCCCCATCTACCTTCAGTTTGTTCTCAGTTTTTAAGAGTCTCTTATGCTTTGGCTCCCTCCCTCTCTAACCTTTTTTTTTTTTTCCTTCCCCTCCCCCTTGGTCTTCTGTTAAGTTTCTCAGGATTCACATAAAAGTGAAAACATATGGTATCTGTCTTTCTCTGTATGATTTATTTCACTTAGTATAACACTCTTCAGTTCCCTCCATGTTGCTACAAAGGGCCAGATTTCATTCTTTCTCATTGCCACGTAGTATTCCATCGTGTGTATAAACCACAATTTCTTCATCCATTCATCAGTTGATGGACATTTAGGCTCTTTCCATAATTTGGCTATTGTTGAAAGTGCTGCTATAAACATTGGGGTACAAGTGTCCCTATGCGTCAGTACTCCTATATCCCTTAGGTAAATTCCTAGCGGTGCTATTGCTGGGTCATAGGGTAGGTCTATTTTTAATTTTCTGAGGAACCTCCACACTGTTTTCCAGAGCGGCTGCACCAATTTGCATTCCCACCAACAGTGCAAGAAGGTTCCCATTTCTCCACATCCTCGCCAGCATCTATAGTCTCCTGTTTTGTTCATTTTAGCCACTCTGACTGGCGTGAGGTGATATCTGAGTGTGGTTTTGATTTGTATTTCCCTGATGAGGAGCGACGTTGAGCATCTTTTCATGTGCCTGTTGGCCATCTGGATGTCTTCTTTAGAGAAGTGTCTATTCAGTTTTCTGGCCATTTCTTCACTGGATTAATTTGTTTTTCGGGTGTGGTTTTCTAACCTACTTTGGGAAGTTCCTTCCCCTAGAAAGAGGAGGTAGTGCCAGTGGTGGTTTAGAAAAAGCAAAATGTTGTAGTCATAAGAAAGTATGGCCAAAGTCATAAGAATTTGGAATTTATCCCCTAATTCTTGGGTTGGTCATAGATACATGACTTCAGGGCAAATCAGTTAAGCTACCATTGATTTTCCTCATGATAATATATTAAAATGCTTATCTGAATTTATAGGGCCTGCATCCTTTTAACCCATTTTCCTACTTTCTTCAGCATCCTATGCATTTATATGTCTGATTATATATATATATATATATATATATATATATATATATATATATATATTTCAAGGCAGCAAGAGACCCTGGGCTTCCTTCATTAGCCTACAGGAAATGGACAACTTCTTATAGTGATAAAAATTAATCTTGTCTATCACCCTGGTCATAAATGGAAGTACATTAAATTTTATAAAATGTAGAAAAATAAATAAAATACTAATTATATATGTAGCTAGTGCCCATGGCAGTGTAACTGTCTGTAAAGACAGTTTTTTGATCTTCTATGAAAGATGACATTAAATAATATATAAATTCTTTATAAAACATAGATCACCTAGGAATAAACATTCTTCTGATTTAGAGAAAAATGACAATTTTCTATGTCAATAAGAAATACAGGTCTGTCTCATGCCTTGAGAAACTGGATATTATTTCAAATCCAAATTTTCTTATTAACGTGTGTGCATGATTTTCTTTTCATTATAGAATGTAGATATGCTAGGATATTATGAAATATGAGAGATTACAAATCTGTGTATTGGGACTTGCACAAAGCTGATTGTCTCAGAGATCTATTCTCCACAGTGGCACAGTGATTACCAGGAAAATCTACCAAATCCCTCCCACTCTCCTCTGGAGGTCTCTTTCCCAGACACACGCAGTTGTCTGTCCATGATGCTCTTAAATGTGTGAGGAAAGACGCACTAGAAGTCCAGGTAGACAACCGGTATTCTCTGGCCCGGCCTCTGTCCCTTACGGGTGGGGAGTTCCTGCTTCATGCTTCTCATACGTATCTACCATGTCTGCAGCACCCCTGTAGTTCTGAGTCTTAAATAACAGTGTGGTATTTTTAGAACACCAGTATTCGCTGCCTCTTGCCTATTTCTATGTCCCTTACCTCCTTTCCTCCAGCCACACATGCAGAAGTCCTCATTCCCGATTGCTTTAGAAGGTCGGTCCCTGTTCACACTCATTTCCCTTGAGTTTATTCATCTAAAAGAACTGCTTACTTATTTTGTGATGTTGTTAGTCCCCCTCTGCCCTCCATTCACTCTGGGGGCAGAGTAGTCAGCAGTTAGAGCTGTGACTCCCAAACTGATTTTTTGTTATTTGAACAAGCCTAATATCACACACAGTTGATTTAGGTTCTGTTCTCCTTTTCCAATGCACAATTACTCATTTTCTGAAAGGCAGGTAGAAGGTTCCTTCTAGGCTTGGCTTTTCTTTTCTTTTTTGTTTTTTTTCTTGTAGGTGATACTATTTATGCACCTCAAACTATAGAGTGTCTAGGATTAACTTTACTCTTCAGGTACTGGCTCAAGTCTTGGAGTCGTCCTGAGTGCATAAGTAAAAGGAGGGCCAGGGAGAGATTAATGGGACAAAACAAGTAACTTACCATTGGTATTTTGTTTAAATATAAAAGTATATTATGTATCCACATTTAGATTTGTTGGTGAATCCATGTTAGCTTATGTAACATTTAATAAAAGTAACAGAATTACAGTTTTTCAAAGGTCTCCATTTTTTATGAGAATCTTGGATTGTAATCTCAGTTTTGATGTCAACTGTTGTATGACAGTAGGTGAGTAGCTTAATCTTCTTAAGAAGCATTTCTTTATCTATCACATAGGGTTTTAGGTTTCCTATTCTGCGGTTTAAAATTTCTATGACACTATGGTTCCCTGGGAACTACAAGGAATGAAGTGGCATGCATAAGCAAGGAGAAACACCCTGCCAATCGTTTCAGTTTGTGTAGGCAAAGAAGAAATTCTCCCATCCCACATTAGTATACAGATGGGGTTGTAAAATCTGCTTTAATACATATTTTGACATGATGCTTAGGATGGTATGAAGATTTAAAATAAGGTTCCTGCCATGATGTTGTCTGAAGATGTTGCTCTATGTTGTGTTTTTATCTAACATCTAAGGAAGGGGGGAAATTTAATTGAGTTCCCAAAGTACTCAGTGCAACTCAGTTATATTTATATGCAATCACAAATTCTAGCATTCAATAAAATGGTGCATATTACACAGTCCTAACGGTTCTTAGAGGCTTACATACATCTCTTGTTCTAATAAAATTTTGGTTGCTATTTCTGGGAGTAATTCCATGCTCCTAGAATTCCAATCAAATTTTGGTTTCCTCTTATTGATACTCAGTTTATTTCTAAGATATAGTTTTAACATTACTCTGTATGATACAATTTATACAATAATTTGTTGTAATATCATAGCCAAGACCACGTTCATTAATTCGTGATTACCTAAAATACATTAACACTGGTGCAAAGATGCTTTTCACCTGCATAATTTCTAAGGAATACTATTTTTTAATTTGCACAAATTGTTTCAGACATTGAGTTCCCAAAATAAGCAAGTTTATTACGATGTTTTGCCTACAGAAGCTATGTTTCAGAAAGTTGTGAGGAGTTTGATGACGTTTGGCTTGCTTGTTGCTCCATTTTTGGCTATTGTGTATATACATTTTTTAATTTTTTAACCCTTATTTATTTTTGAGAGAGAGACAGAGCATGAGTGAGGGAAGTGCAGGGAGAGAGGCAGACACAGAATCCAAAGCAGGCTCCAGGCTCTGAGCTGTCAGCACAGAGCCCGATGCGGGGCTCAAACCCACGAACCATGGGATCATGACCTGAGCCGAAGTCGGACGCCCAAGCGACTGAGCCACCCGGGCACCCTTATTGTGTATGTTTTTAATAGGAAAGTAAAATCCACAGGTTAACAAGAAGCTGATAACTCTGAGGGCGACCCCACACTTTGCTACCACATCTATCATGTGGGTAACCAGCTGCAGCAATCATAGACCACACTCATTCTTTGCAGTGCACTACTGTTTCACATTTTCCTACCTCCCCTGTGGTTGTTCCTTCTATCTTCCATGCCTTTTACATCAAGGTCAACTAGAAAACTGCTACCTTGAAGGTTAATCTTAAATCTAATTTTCTAAGTCAAATATTGAAACCATCTAAGTAGTTTGGAATATTACAATAAAATATGGGATTCTAAAGAATTAGAGGCAGAAATATCTGTAGGTGATATGGGAGATTAGCAGATTTTGCTGTAAAAAGCAGATTATGTTTTGGAGATGCTGCTGCCCAGCCATGGTCAACCCCATGGTGTTTTTCCACAACGCGGTAGATGGTGAGCCCTTGGGCTACATCTCCTTCGAGCTGTTTGCAAAGTTCCAAAGACAACAGAAAACTTTCGTGCTCTGAGTACTGGGGAGAAAGGATCTGGCTATCAAGGTTCCTGCTTTCACAGGATTATTCTGGGGTTTATGCACTAGAGTGACGACTTCACTTGCCATAATGGCACTGGCACCAAATCCATCTATGGGAAGAATTTCTGATGAGAATTTCATCCTGAAGCATATGGCTCCTGGCATCTTGTCCATGGCAAATGGTGGACCCACCACAAACAGCTCCCAGTTTTTCATCTGCACTGCCAAGACTGAGTGGCTGGATGGCAAACATGTGGTCTTTGGCAAGGTGAAAGAGGGCAGGAATATTGTGGAAGCCAAGGAACGCTTTGGATCCAAGAGTGGCAAGAAGATAACCATTGCCGACTGTGGATAAGTCTGAAAAAATTGACATGTCAGTCTCAACTACCAGACCATTCCTTCTGTAGCTCAGGAAAACATCCCTCCACCCCATTCTTCTGGAAATATCCTATAATCTTTGTGCTGTCCCTGCAGTTCTATGGGTTCCATATTTTCCTTATTTCCCTCCAAATCTAGCTGGATTGCAGAGCTAAGTTTCTGATGATGCAATAAAAATTGAACAGAAAAAAGCAAATTATGCTAACTTTTATGAAAAAAAAGTACATGTCTACATTTCTATATATAGGCTACTAAAGAAAGCATTAGCAGTACTTGGATATAGGTAAAATGGAAACATTTCTTTTCATATACTTTTTTACTTGAATATTTTACTATATTCGTATATTCCTTTTCAATTAATAATGATTTAAAAATATCTTTCACACAGTTGTTTTTATTCCACTCCAGTAAAATTAATCATGACTTGCTTTTATCCTAAATTATTAGTCTCCAAATCCTTTTTGTCTAGTACTCTAATAAGAATTTTAAGGAACTTTATACCACTTGACATATTTTAAGAGGAACATCTAAAATTTCTCATTGAAAATGGAAATAGCTGCAAGGACTTCGTGAACTGCTTCTCTCCTTTTGATTACAAGATTCTCTTTCCATCTTTGGCTTTAGATAGTGTGACTATAATGTATCTATATGTGAATTCCTTTGAATTTTCCTTCTTGGAGTTTTTTTTAAGCTGCATGCATATGCAGATTAATATTTTTAATCAAATCCGGCAAGTTTGGGCTATTATATCTTCAAATATTCCTCCTGTTACTCTCTCCCCTCCCCTCTTTCTTATTCTTCTCCTTCTTTTTTCTTCTTCCAGAAGTCACTTTAGACATACATTTTTATGCTTGGTAGTGCCCTGCAGGTCTATAAACCTCCATTTTTATATATATATTTTTTTGGTTTTGGATCCTCAAATAAGACCATCTCAATTGACCTGTGTTCAAATTTTAATGTGTATTTATTTATTTTTGAGAGAGAGAGAGAGTGCACAGGCAGGGAAGAACAGAGAGAAAGAGAGAGAGAGAGAGAGAGAGAGAGAGAGAATCTAAAGCAGGCTCCAGGCTCTGAGCTGTCAGCGCAGAGCCACAAACTGTGAGATCATGACCTGAGCCAAAGTCAGAGGCTTAACCTACTGAGCCACCCAGGAGACCTCAAGTTTTAAATAATGTATCTTGGCAACAGCTCTGGAAATCAGAGGCCTTCCCACCTGCCAGGATTTGTTGTTGCTGCTCTTTGTTGTTGTTACTGCCACTATTTGTTTGCTCATTAGTGACTTTCTGTAATGAAACTAAGAAACTTTTTTTTTTTTAGCCATTAGCTTCTTCATTGAGCACCAGATTTTCATCATGAGTCCCTGTAGGAAGGTTTCAGATTCAACCAGACTCTGGTCCACAGTCCGAGGAGAGATACAGCGTGCCGAAGTATTCACATGTACAGAAACAGGCACACAGGCTTCAAGAGCAGCAGTAGCTGACTATGGGAACCCTGGTCTTCCTTGAAGGAGTAAAGGTAGGAGTGTCGTTCCAGCCCCCAGAGTCAGGGAGGCTCCATCCACAGGGTGAGGGCTTGGAGAGGTGGCCGTGACGTCTTCAGGGACACTGCCCTGCTGCAGCAGCCAAAGATGGCATCCCATAGGCTTTGTAGAGCAAATCAAGAAGCTTCCTCTTCTCATCTTCCGGGAGGAAGCTGGACTTTGCTGCATTGATGTTCAGTCTCTTGAACTCCTCTTCAGTAAAGCCCATGTTCTGTTTGCTCATTAGTGACTTTCTTAGTGAACTAATTCTGTAAAGTCTAAATTCCCTGTCATACGTGGCCACTGAATTGCCTGCTTGATTATCTTGGTAATCTAATAATTTTACTGAAATATTCTTTTATTCTTTGAACTCTTTAAATCCCCCAACCTTTGCTGAAGGGCACTGAGCCTGTGTTTGTTTCAACTTTTAACATTCTGGTAGGGAGTCTACAGTTGCTCTAGGCAACTTATACAGAACCTCAAGATCAGCCAGAGGTAAGGGCATTAGGCCTTTTCAGATCTTTCCTGAAGATGTCTGCATGTCCTTCTAGGTTTCCAGATTTATATAAGAGCTTTCAAAGCCCTCGAAGACCATTCAATTCCTCCATTGTTTCTCTTAGGGTTTCTTTTTCAGGCTTTTGTTAACTCCCATTGATGATGCCACCTCAGGCAGCTGTGAACTTAAAACAATTGTTGCCGATTATTTTTTATAAATACTCTGTAGGTAGAGCTGTTCATAAAGAGTAAGCTCTCAGATTGAATAGAAACAAACCCTAAAAACTGAACTTTTCTGGGAAATTTTCAGATAAGCCAAATAATGCCAATTTTCTAGGATGATGCTTTAGGTGAACCTCAGATTTGTCTGTCCTGCCTCCCGCAGTGGCTACCAGGCTCCTTATTTTCCTAGTTTCTGTAGTTGCTAGAATGTTGGCTTCCAAAACTACCACAGAGATGTGGTGGGAGAGGAAATGATCAGGGCAAGGTAAAAGACAAGACTGGCTCTTACAGAGATTCCACTTTTTCTTTTTTAAAATAAATAATCATTGGATTTCTTAAGGCTTTCAGTTCATTTTAAGATTTCAGAAACAGTTGAATTTGCCCTTATGTGCAAGTGTTATATTTTTATAAGGGGCAGATATTGAGAGATCCTTATTCCACCATTCTAGAAGCTGCATCTCTAAATACTTTATAATTCAATTGAATGTGTGCTTCATTGGAAATGGTATATAATGATTTCTAGCAACGTGGCTGATGTAGAACTTGTCCCTTAGACTGACTTTCTTGCTCATATTTATGCTGTTTGTGCCTCTTCCTCAACTATGTTCGTGATTTCTTTGAAGGAATGGGCCATGCCTTATTTATTTTTTAATGCCACAAAACAGAGCATAGTAACTGTGCTGCAGGTGTTGAGTGAATGACTAAACAAATAGATGAAAATTTCACATTCCCTTTATTTTTGTCATACTGTATTTATAAACCCCCCTAAAAGTCCTCTCCAACATCATGTTGCATAATCTCTATTCAAGTTACACTGGTTTTCTTTTGTCTTCTTAAATGTATCTCTCCTCTCAAGATCTCCACAGATATTCTTCTTTTTTCCTTCCTTAAATATTTTGCCTTGATTAAATTCTATTCATAATTCAAAGTGTAATTCAATTGCACTTCTTTGGAAACACTTATATCTCTATATCTATATAGATATATCTCTATATCTATCTATATCTCTCTATATATCTACCATCTAATGTGCTAATTTAAAAGTTTAATATTCACTTCATATCCTATATCCTTCAGTTATATGGACAATAGCTATATACTATTGATTCTTGTTTAGCATTTAATGTACATTAACATTTTATAAATAGTAATGTCTCATTACAATTTCTAGTAGGTTGTCATTTATCCATTAATTTGTACCACTGAGAAAAGAGAATTTATGTGTCAAGGTTATAAGACGCTAAAAGACGGCATTTAATTATCCTATATTTGAATATGGAAGTTGAGAAAGAGCATGATATGGGACTAATGGACCAGCAAAAATGCAAAGTACCATTCAGCACTGAAGTAATTGGGCAGAACAGTGGAAAGACTACGATAAAAAATTATTTCATTATTTTTAAAATTAAAGGGCAAGATAAGGTGGTCACTATCATAGGGTTATTAAGGTAAAACAAGCTGATCAGCACATTTCAAATGTAAAGTTGTCAGCTAATCATCCAATGATTACCAATTTCTGAAGAGTACAAAAGAAAGCAATTTATTCTCACTTTATCAATCAAATCATGCAATCAAATGTTTTACTGAAGGCAAAACCTTCTTAATTTATTTTTATCTTTCCTTCATATAATTTAACCATCATGCATTGGTAGGCAGACTATAGGAAGATGGTAATTTTTATTTCATCTGCATAAGCATCAGGAAAAAAATGACTTTCTTATCAAAATAATGTTAAATGTCAGTCTTTCAAGCTTGACTACTAACATAGTGGTTGTTAATGTGAACCACAGACCCAATTATATCCTCAAATCTCTCTTACAAAAAAATTTTACTAGTAGAACTGTTGCAAGCATGTTAGATCATAAACACCTAACTAACAAAAAGTCAGCCTGAAGAGTGCTTGGTCTAGAAATGAGAGGGAAACATAACAGAGAGAAAATAGTTTTAAAAAAATCACAAAAACAAAGCTAAAAGCATGCTTAAAAAGAAATATCTGAAGTAGCGAGTAAAGAAAAAAAAGCTCACATAAGGGAAAGGTCAGATGATTATACTTGTGGACCCATATTTCTTCAGTTTGCCTAAGACAAGGAAAGAAAAAAAGAGAGAATATTTAATGAACACTGATGAGCATGTAAGTGAAATACTTGTGCATAAAATTGATAAATACCAGATAGATGAATAGACAATGGATGGATAATAGATGCACAGAT
The DNA here is from genome assembly GCF_018350155.1 of Leopardus geoffroyi. Classification (NCBI taxonomy): domain Eukaryota; kingdom Metazoa; phylum Chordata; class Mammalia; order Carnivora; family Felidae; genus Leopardus; species Leopardus geoffroyi. The sequence continues at coordinate 94,732,824 of NC_059338.1, read as the reverse complement.
AGATAATTGGAATTTTGCTTCTGGACATGATTAGGTATCAGGAAGTAGTGATCCCCTGTAGCAAAAAAAAAAAAAAAAAAAAAAAAAAGCAGCAACTAAAGGGGCACAAATAGGTGGTTCAGCCTGTTAGATTTCTGACTCTTGATTTTGGCTCTGGTCATGATCTCACAGTTCATGAGATCAAGCCCTGCAACAGGCTCTGTGCTGACAGTAAGAGGATGCTTGGGATTCTCTCTCTCCTGCTCTCTGCCATTCTCTCTCTCTCTCTCTCTCTCTCTCTCATCTCTCAAAATAAAAATAAATAAATAAAAACTTAAAAAATAATAAAATAAAAGATTTTTTAAAAGGAAGCAAAGAGGAACCGTTCACTTGCTCTAGCTTTCTCTCTGGATTCAATTTCTAGGATGTGTAAGCAAGAAGGGGAAAACCAAACAAGGCATAATAGTTTTAATGAATCAAATAACTGAGGCAGATGGGAATTGCATGGTGGGGTATTGAGAAGAAGGAGTATGCAATAAAAGAAGTCTCGGGAATCCTTTCAAGTCTTTGCTGAAGACACATAAGTATATGCATAGGGTGAACTCCACCAGTCTTAGCAGGAGTGATCAGAGAACTAGGAACTAAATGATTTCCAGAGCAATCATAGTTCTGGAAACTGAATTTCAGTCAGAGACCACAGTTTTCAAAGATCATGTGGGGCACTCATAGAGACCATAAAAAGGTCTTATGTTAGTGTACACATAACATCATATGGCTTAAAAACCAGCCTCCAAAGGATAAAATTAAACCAAAGTAACTTAACTACCTGCCAAAACCAGCTTCAGTTCTCTTTGAAGAAAGATAACAAAATCTAGACACACAAAAAAACAAAATTCAAAATATCCAAGATCAAAGAAGCAAGAATGTGTAATGAACACCCAGGAGAAAAATTAGTCAATACACACACACAAACCCCAGAAATAACAGCTAGAGATTAAAATAGCTCTTATAACAATGTGCCACTACTTAAGGAAAAATATGGACATAATATGCAGAGAAATGGAAATATAAAATGAACCCTAAAATAACTTCTAGAGGTGAAAAATACAGTATCTAAAAGGTAAAGCTGACTACATGAGATTATAGGAGTTCAGTCACTGTAGGATAATAATCAATGAGCACATTGGTAGAAACTAACTGAAAAGAAAGAAACGCACTGAACAAAAATTGAATCACAATGACTGATAAACAGTATCTAGTGGTCCAACATACATGTATCTAGGCCAGAAAGCAGTAAGTGATGAGGGAATGAGGACAAAAACATTTCTGGAAGAAAAAAAAAAAGGTAGCTAATCCACTATGGAAAATAATACGCAGTTTCCTTAAAAAAATTAAAAACAGAACTGCATTATGATTACGTTTTCCACTTATGAGTATATATCCAAAGGAAATGGAAGTAGGATCTGGAAGAGGTATCTGCACTCCATGTTAATTTCATCATTACTGACAAGAGCCAAGATATGGAAACAACCGAAATGTCCATCAACAGATGAATGAGGTAAAGAAAACATTGTATATACATACAATATTTGTATGCCATGTGTGACAATGTGGATGAACGTGGAGCACATTATGCAAAGTGAAATAAGCTGGATGCAAAAAGACAAATACTGCATGATCTCGGAGTATGATGATGGTAACTGTGGGCTGGGAGGAGGGGGAAATGAAGATATGTGGGTCAGTGGAAACATAATTTCAGTTATGCAAGATGAATAAGTTCCAGAGACCTAATATGCAACATTGTGACCATAGTTAACACTACTTAATGGTAGATCTGAAATCTGCTAAGAGGGTGGATCTTAAGTGTTCCCATCACATACAGAAAAAGTAAAGCAAAGAGAAGGGAAGGGAGAGGAAGGGGAGGGAAAGGAAGATGGTAACTATCTGAGGTGAGAGATATGTTAATTAGCTTGATTGTGGTAACTATTTCGCAAAGTAAATCTACATCAGATCACCAAATTTCCAACTTAAATATGTACAATTTTTAAGACTTTATTTTTTTTTAGCAGTTTTAAGTTCACAGCAAAATTGAGGGGAAGGTACCAAAAGTTCTCATATACTCCCTACACCCACACATGCATAGTCTCCATTATCAAGATTTCTCACTGGAGTGGTGGGTACATTTTTTAAAATTGAGAAACCTACACTGACATATAATCATCCAAAGACCATACTTCGCAATACAGTTCACTCTTGCTATTGTACACTCATGGGCTTGGACATGCCTTGTAACTATCAATAGAGTATCATACACAGTGTTTTCAGTGCCCCTAAGATCCTCTCTGTTCTGCCTATTCATCCCTTCTCCCTGTCCCAATCCCTAGCAACCAATGGTCTTTTTTTTTTAGTATAGTTGATGCACAATGTTACATCATTTTTATGTGTACAACATGGTGATTAGACAAGTTATTATACTTTATGCTCTATTCACCACAAGTGTAGGTATGTTCTATCTTGACACATCATTATTACAATATCATTGACTATATTTAATGGGCTGTGACTTTTATTCCCATGACTTACTCATTCCATAACTGGAAGCCTGTATCTCCCACTCCCTTTTACCCATGTTGCCCAACCACTAATCTTTTTACTTTCTCCATAGTTTTACCTCTTCCAGAAGGGCATATGGTTGGAATTATACAACATACAGTATTTTAGTCTTTTCACAGTGGCTTCTTTCACTTAGTAATATGTATTTAAGGTTCCTCTAAGTCTTTTCATGGATGGATAGCCTATTTCTTTTTATTGTAGACCAACATTCCATTATCTGAATGTAGCAGTTGATTTATCCATTCACCTACTGAAAAAATTCTCAGGTGTTTCCAAGTTCCGGCAATTACAAATGAAGCTGCTATAGATATCTGTGTGCCGGATTCTGTGTGGTCATAATTTCAGCTCTTTCGAATAAATGCTAAGGAGTTTGATTGATATGGTAAGGAAATGTTGAATTTTGTAAGAAATCACCAACCTGTCTTTCAAAATGGCTATACATTTTGCATTTCCATCAGCAACAAATGCAAGTTCTCCTTACTCCACACTTTCATCAACATTTGATATTATTAGGGCTCCAGATGTGGGCCATTCCAATAGGCGGGTAGTGATATATCATTGTTATTTTTTTTTAACGTTTATTTATTTTTGAGAGAGAGACAGAGACAGAGTGTGAGCAAGGGAGGGGCAGAGAGAGAGAGGGAGACACAGAATCTGAAGCAGGCTCCAGGCTCTGAGCTGTCAGCACAGAACCCGACGCGGGGCTTGAACCCGCAAACAGAGATCATGACCTGAGGTGAAGTCAGACGCTTAACCCACTGAGCCACCCGGGGGGCTCCTCTCATTGTTATTTTACTTTGTATTTCCCTGATGACATATGATGTGAAACATATGCGTTTTTACCATTTGTTTTTCTTCTTTGGTAAAGTTTCAGTTAAGGTCTCTGGCCCGTTTTTAAATTGTGTTCTATGTTTTCTTACTGTTGAGTTTTAAGTGTTATTTGTATATTTTGGTTAACAGTCTTTTATCAGAGTTGCTCTTTGCAAATCTTATCTCCCATCAGTGGCTTGTCTTCTCATTCTCTTGACATTGTCTTTCACAGAGCAGAAGTTCCTAATTTTAATGATTTCCATCTTATCAATTCTTTCCTTCATGGACACTGCCTTTGGTGTTATATCTAAAAAGTTATCACCATACCCAAGGTCATCTAGATTTCCTTCTCTGAAATCTACAAGTTTTATGGTTTTGTGTTTTATGTTTAGGTCTGTGATCCATTCTGTGTTAACTTTTGTTAAAGATGTAAGGTCTGTGTCTAGATTTTCTTTTTGCAAGTAGATGTCTAGTTGTTCCAGCACTATTTGTTAAAAAGATAATCTTTGCTCCATTTTGTATTCCCTTTGCTCCTTTGTCAAATATCAATTTACTACATGTATTTGGGTGCATTTCTAAACTCTCTGTTCTTCCAACAATACCATATTCTTTGATTACTGTGCCTTTCCACTTTTTAATTGCATCTAATTGTAACTCTTCCTGATTATTTTTTGTCCATTTCCATTATAATCTTAAATTGCTGATTCTGTTTGCATAATTTCTTCAAATGCCTGTTTAAAGATGTTTAATTCACTGTTAAGCATTGTGTGACACTCAGTTTTCTTTTGATCCTTAACTGTTTTCTTTGTGGGGTGGTTTCATCAGCTGAAATGTTTTGATTTGAAATTTTTTATAGAATTGTATGATTTAAGTTGATTGGTTTTTTCTCTTTGTAGAAGGTTGTTGACACTGGTTCTAGTTCAAGTACCCATTTCTTCTGTCAATCCAGTGAAGTATGATAATTTTGTTGATTGGTGGAATGGTGAGGGGTATTTGTTTCTTTCATTCCTGTAAGAATTTTAATTTTCCCCTCTTCTTTCTTCTTTACTTCACTGTCACTTAAATATGGGGTACTTGCACCTCCCTATGTGTCTGATCTTCCCCATGGCAGTGCTTCTCTGGGGTTCCCACCTGTATTCTGTACACCTGCAACCTCCTACTTTCTAGTGAGTGTTGTGAAGTATTGATTCGCAGACTTGCAGTCTGTTGGACCAAATGTTGGGTTGGGCTTTCTAGTGGTGATTTTGCCTGTGTTTCATCTATGTTCTCCACCTTCTTCTTCTCTTTTCTCATATTCTGTTAAGTCCCCTCTCCCCTGACATGCAGGCATCTTGGGAAGAGTTCCGTTGGAATTTGTGGTTGTAATAATCTCTGCCTCCAGGGATTTTTACAAAAGGTAGGCCATGTGTGTTTATCTGCTGGGATGTGCTCATTCTTTCTCCTTCTCCTCTCTCCATCTCTGCCTCTATCTCTTTATATCTTTCTCTCAGAAGATATAATGGCTGCCTCCATTATCCTCCAGACTCAGAAACTGTAGAAATGCGTTTTTTATTAAAAAATCCAACTTTAGTATAAAGCTTATGATTTTATTTCTAACATTTATTATTAACTTAAAAATAATTGAATAAGGCAGTATATACTTTAAACTTTTATAATTACATATTTTTCAAATTTCCCCATAATTTACTTTATTAAATTGTCACAGGATTATATTTTACTAATAAGAGAACTGTAACTAGTCAGGGACTTGACTAAAGCCCAAGAATAGCAAAGATAGACTTAAACTGAGCCTTTTGAGCGTGAATTTATTTCTAATCCTGATAGACAATAGCTCCCTGGGTCCAGACATCTAATTGAACAAAGTATTATTTTTTTTAGTGAATACTAATCTTTAAGATAACAAATTATTATTTTTTTAGTGAGTACTAATCTTTAAGATAACAAATTCTGACCTCATTAACAGGGGCATTCACCCTAGTTCACCTTGGTTATGAAACTGTTTTTACTCCACCAGATGTCTGAGCATTGCTCTTAAATTCTTTATGTGTGTAAACATAAATAACAGAAAATTCTTTTTATTAAGGTTTATTGAAAAAAACGCAAGTGGCCTCAAGGTCCTCTACAAATAAAATTTTATTGGATTTCAGTCAGTAACTATGATATTATGAAACATAAAATACCTACCATAACTTTGCAAACCAAGAGTTATAATGATTTGTTTACTTGAAACAAAGAAAAACATTTAATTTGTCTCAAGTTCAAACTCACACACCTGCCTGACTGTAATTTTTATTCCAAATATAACATTGAAAAGTAGCATCTCTTGCCACTTACTAGCCTTTGGGTCTCTGCTTTTATGTTTAATTTAATATTGACTTGTGACTTCTTTTCCTTTTATAGCTGATAACAAATTAAAATAAAATAATGATTTGCTTTTACTGCCAGACAAGATGCTAGATGTCCTATTTGCCGTTCATAGTTTATAAGTAACAGTATGCCTTTAATAAAAAGTTTAATAAAAACACAAATAAAAACTAAAATGTCAAAATGCTTACCTTTTGCCATAAAACCATTAGTTCTTACCACACCAAATCAAAAAACACATCACTGGTGTCTACATAATTCAAACAAATATTTTGACAAGTAGTAAACTCATGAAGGAAGCATTGTATGTTATAAAAATGAAGCATTTAGTGCTATAGAAAGAAAGTTTCTTGTCAAAACAATGTTCATCATGCAGTTGTCCAAAGGAGTCCCATAGCTGGTGCTCACACTTTTATCTGCATTGCATGTGATTAGAAAACAAACAAACAAACAACAACGACAACAACAACAACAACAAACAGAGAAACCCAGGGGTGCCTGGGTGGCTCTGTTTCGGCTCAAGTCATTAATGGTTGGTGAGTTCAAGCCCCATGTTCAGCTCTGCACTGACAGGGCAGAGCCTACTTGGGATTCTCTCTCTGTCTCTCTTTCTCTGTCTCTCTCTTTCTGCCCCTCCCACACTCTCGCTCACTGTCTCTTAAATAAATAAAAAATTAAAAATCTAAAAACGCTAATTTGATGCTAAAATTGTTTTCAATTAGATATGAAATCCACATATATGTGGTTTGGCATAACTCTGATGGAAAAGAAAAGAAAAATTACCTTTTTGTCATTTCTAGGACTCTGAGTAAATACCAAAAAAACCCATGGTCCAGCCATTATTTGAATATGAAAAACTATTTGAACAATTGGTAAATTGAATATGTAAGTAGAATATTATTTCACAGAGTGACTAAATATAGCATGCTTAACTATTTTAATTGGTGGACCCAAGCCCCTAGGGTTTCTTAGCTCATATTAAAAATCCATGTTTATTGTTCTGTCTCCCTGTTACGTCCCCCCAGTCAGTACCTCGGCTTCATGTTTTCTACCTTCAGCTCAGGAAAAGCTTTTAATATTATAATCAGCAAAAACAGCTATTTTTCCTCCTTACTTTTATTCTAATTTGAAAATGTCCTTCCCTATAAACTCATGTCTGTTAAACCTTAATAGTGAAATATTAAAGACAAATGAAAAGACATTTTTCAATTCCTTGTAAATATTGCCTAATATTAGGACTTTGTTTATGAAAAGTATTTAAATGTGTTGCATTTCAGAAGTATGCTAGTAAGTGCTATATTAGAAAAATCTAGAGGCGTTTGGGTGACTCAGCCCATTAAGCGTCTGACTTTGGCTCAGGTCATAAACTCATGGTTCCAGAGTTCCAGCCCCGTATCGGGCTCTGTGCTGACAGCTCAGAGCCTGGAGCCTGCTTCAAATTCTGTTGTCTCCCTCTCCCTGCCCTTCCCCCACTTGCACTGTGTCCCTCTCTCAAAAATAAATAAACATTAAAATTTTTTTTTAAAAAAGAAAAATCTAGGTATCCACTTCATTTGATTGCTTGTAAGGTTACTGTGTGTATGTGTCTATTAATATCAGTGAACCAATTTTCCTATAAATTCCACTGAAAGAATATCTTACACTATATACTAGCATTGCTAGAAAATATCTCCAAAAAGGAGTAAACCAGAAAATCATACGTGGCTTTACTAGATTATAATAATCATTTTGCCCTTCATTATATTCACCACTGCAGAAAATGCCTAAATTCTCATTGTCACTTTGGGCTCTCAGGTTCACTCACTCATGCTTTTTCTTCTGTCTCAAAGATCTAACCCGAAACCAACAGCGCAGTATTTAAGAGTTCAGAATTTGAAAGCAGATGGCCAAGATTCAAATGTCTAGGTTACTTATCATTTCTGTATCTCACTTTCTTACATGTTAATTGGGAGGATAATAATAGTACCATGTCATAGAGTTGTGAGATGTAAATTACTTAACACATGTCATGTGGGTAGAATAGTGTCTGATGTACGTGAAGTATGAAATTATTAGCTATAATTATGATCATGTTTTTAATTATGAAGATCAACCTCTTCTACATGATTTTGCCTTTTTTATTTCTAAGGGATTTCTATTTGGTTCTATTATCTACTGCTGCATAACAGAGTAGTAGATACTATTCATTTCTATATCCTCTCCAGCTATTACCCTATCTCGGGTCCCTATCTCTCTCTTCTTTTCACACCCAAATTTCTTTAAAGGATAGCTGAGGAACTCATCTGCCAACAATATCCTGTGTACTTCAAAGCTACAGAGAACTATGATGCCCCTAAAAGAGGAACAGGGGCAGGACCTGGGGCACACTGTTTAACTCTGAGCTGATACCCATTATATCCTTTTTATTACTTGACTCCTTTTCCTCTGCCTCTCTCATTAAAGTCACTTTATCTCACCATATAATCTTAGGTACTTTCTTCCTCTTACTCATCTATAATCCAAACTGTCAAGGAATCTTATCTACTCCCTTGCTTCACCACAAATTGACATTTCTATAATTTCCAAATCAAGAATCCATCTAATTTTTTCCCAGGCTTCAAATCTCCACATGCTATTCAATACTTCCTCTATGTAACAGATGATTCAACATAAGACATCTAAAAATTCCAACTATTCAAGCACCCCATCACCAAATCTGATTCTTTTCCTACCTGATCTAACTCATTGCTTGCAACATCATGAATATATCTTTTCTTCCTTTCTAATTATTATAAAATAGCAGATATATAAAAAGCTATAAATAATAGCATAAAATATATAGTATACCACACCCAATTCAAGGAATAAACATGAAATTACTGAAGTCGTCTGTACTATATTACCTTTGCTAAACCCAGAAATAACCATTAGCCTGGAATCAAAGATTTTTCTTTCTTGATGATAAACGTGTTAATGAACTCACTGATTCTTGATGTGTGGTTCAAAATAAATGAAGCTGAGTAGTGATTACATCATTTTAGTGGGTTTAAAATGGAGTTGAAGATACACCTCACATACTACATTGTATTTTATGCAGACTATTCATCTCTAGAACCCAGAGAGGGAAACTGCAGAATAACATAATCCTCATAAAGACTGTAGCAAGATAAATAAATGAATAAATAAATAAATAAATAAATAAATAAAATGTCAGAGTTGAGCAATAGGCTGTTACAACATAGAAGAGAAGCAAGATCTAAAAAGATGAGGTGCTGGGCTTTTCTTGTTAACACAAGTTCTTTTCGTAGGTCTGCGTGTATTTTCTATGTCCTTGGTCACGTTACTCACTCATAAAAGCTGCATAATATGGAGAATAATACTTCATGTAAACTGGATAAAGCACTTTACAAAATACTGGCCACCCACCAACTTCACAGGAAGATCCTGAGGAATAATGAGATCGTGTTTGCCAGGTTTTATGAGATCCATGGATGAAAGCAGATACAAAAGTAAAAACTCCTGGAAGAAATTCTGCTGTGTTCTGAGTGACAGGTATAGTGTCTATGCAAGAAGAATATGTAGTTTTATGTGCTAGCTGAACTGAAAGACATTGTGTGAAGTCAGGTGTATAAAGTAGTGAAATAATACCAAGGAAATGAAGCCAACTGGAGGGCAGGGGGATCTTTCCCAGAAAGCTAAAGTAGGTATTATTAAATACTACTTTTTCTTCTTTTGCATCAATTCCTTATTGAGGAACTGAGGTGCATTATATTTGCTTTAAATTAGTATGCGTTAACAAGGAAGGATAGTGTCCTACTTTTCTGAATCATTCTTTGCAAGGGTTCTGACCAAATACCTATTTCTGGTGAAGAAAGGCTATTTTTCTCACAGTATGATGGAGGACTAAAAATGGAATTTCAAAACTTCTATTGTTCATTCCAGTTTCCTGTTCATTGAGCCCATCTTTCCAAGTACATATGACAGGAAAAAGTTTCATAAAGTAAATCAAAATTTCTCAAGCTTTGTTCCATGAAGCATTAGATTGAGATGCTCCATGAAAAATAGTAAGACTCTAAGACCTAAATAAATGAGTTTAATGTTATTATTCCCATTGTTCACCACATGTTTTTTGTAACAAAATACGTAGTTAATATTTTACATATTAAAGTCTAAGAACTTGTGTTGTTCTAGAACACACATTCAAAATTAATCAAAACTTCTTATAGGTGTGACAGTAATTCTGGGCATTTAAGGAGCAAGCTTCAACTGCTTTGAAAATTTAGAAAACTAGGCACAGCAACTTAAGAATGGAAAAACGTGACGGGTAAAATTAGATAGAACAAAATTATATGGAGAAAAAATTACAAATGCTTATATTTGGTGTGTTGGAGTAGAGTGAAAGTGTACATTTTTTTTGTAAATAATTGGTTTAATCTATACTATTGTGTGGGAGATTTTGATAATTTTCTTCTTTAACGTGTGCATTTGACAATGGGAAGAATAACCTGATGTTAGGTCTGAAAATAATGTAGAAATAATAACTTCATCCTGAATAACTTAAAATTTAACAAAAAGAGTAATACATCTTATTCTATGGGCACACAGACACGTCCACACATACAAATATAAACACCTAGACTTGATAATATAGCAATTCATTTTCTTTCCTAACTACAAAATTAACAAGTTTTTCTTTAATAAGCACATAAGTCAACCATTCCAAGACTCTCAATAATGTAAAATGTTAATAGTGTTTTGATTATGTTTGAGTAATTTTTTTCTTTCAAAAATATAACTGATGAAAAGATCAGCACTCAACATACAGCAAACTGGAAAATAAATTTGAAAATGTTTCATAAGTCACTTCTCAAATTTTAAAAGCCAGAAAAAAATAAAATTCAATAGTACTAGAGGAAAATGTATTTATTTGAAAATCAAAAGCATGACAAATAAAACTCCAAATAAATAAAATGTTGATGCTCAGTTCATGATATTACAGGCAAAGTGTCTAAATTAGGAAGTTCATTATCCTCTTAGCATATATACCACATTATTAATATAGTATAGTATTCATTATTTTGGCTCCCAGAATGCTGAAAAAAGAGAAAGAATTGGTTCAGTAGTAAAAATTCAGTATCTGAACCCTCAACTCACTCAGTTTGCACCACATTCGTAAGTCTGAAGTTTCCTGTTAGATACTGGTGCTGCGTTTTCTGTCTTATAACGCCATTGTGAGATTTAAAGCATCAAAAGCTCTAGTCTTAGTGTTAGAAGATCCAGGTGTTAGTTATACCCCTGGAAACTCAAAGCTTCATTTTATTTTTCTATAATGCAGAGATAAAGACACCCCTTCAAACACTTACGAGAACTAAAAAGGAAACATGGGGATTTAGTACTCTTAACTGTGAAGATCAAATCCAAATGTATATTGCACTTCTATTACTAACCTCAACTTTAAACCAAGTCTTACATGAAATCTTGATATTAAAAACAGGTCAAAATGGAGCTAGTTATGGCAGAGCTACATTCCTGCTTCAAATTCTTCCAATCCTCAGATTCCTCCACCAGGAAGTTTCGTAAGACACTGAGATCCCCCCATCCCCAAAACAGCGTGAAAACAAGCTTTCCGTAACAAGTATTATTTATTTTTTATTCAAGTATAATTATAATCCAGTGTTTTATTAGTTTCAGGTGTACAATATAATGATTCAGCAATTCTATACATTGCTTAGAGCTCATCTGAATAAGTATACTTTTGGGGCACCTGGGTGGCTCTGTCAGTTAAGTGTCTGACTTTGGTTCAAGTCATGATCTCATGGGTTGTGAGTTCAAGCCCCTTATCAGGCTCTCTGCTATCAGCACAGAGCCCCCTTCAGATCCTCTGTCCTCCTCTCTCTGTCCCTTCCCAGCTTATGCTCTTTCTCTCTCTCTCTCTCAAAAATAAATATTAAAAAATAAATCAAAGAATAAGTATAGTCTTACCCCCCTTTATTTCACTCCTCTTCCCACCTACCTCCTCTCTGCTAACCACCATTTGGTTCTCTATATTTAAGAGTACATTTTGTTGGTTTGTCTCTTTTTTTCTTTGTGCATTTGTTTCTCCAGATCTGGGCACACGCCACCATATCATCCTGCCTTTCCACTCCCACCAAGTTACAGTTGAGTTGTGAAGAGGTGTTACTTTAGGAATAAATAAGAACTAGAAGATTTCATAAGAACTAAAATAGATCATTTGATCAATAATGATTTGGAAAGGCACAAAAGCTTAATATACACATTTCTATTATGTTCATTTAAATAGTTATCTTTCTTTTCACTTAAGAGTTGAGTTAAATATCACTCCTGCATGTGAACATTACCTTCCATTTGTTTTTTTGTTCATCGACTCTCCCTCTGATTCATGGAAAGAAACATGACATCTTCAGTTGGGCAGAAATTCTTTCATTCAAAGACCATTATTCTGCATTGAAACAATGGAGCAAACCTGAATATTCTGATCTTTAATCCTCAATTTAGGGCCAGTACCTCTGGAGGCAGGTGTGGGACTGCAGACTCCATTCTACCAGTGATCTTTGACACCTACACTTTTGCAAATCAACACTCCAATTTGCAGTTTTGAGGCTGATGATGTATATAAACTCCTTAATGAGAACCGTACACTTCACATCCCTGTTTTTCTTTTGATATTATAACTTTGCAGATGATTGCCAATCTCTTATATCATTTATTCCTTGTATTAACAAATAAAATCTTCAATATTAGTCACTATCAAAGACCTTAGAAGACAGGGTTAACCAGTGGGTTTGTGGGACTCAATGTTGCTTGCAATAAAAAAATAAGTCCATCTTTTTTTTCTACTCTAATTTATATAGCAGATTTTTATTTCCATTTATGATATGATGTCTTGATGCTTCCAGATCTTCTTCCAAGAGCTATCACACTAATACTTAGATGGATCTCAGGAAGCATTTAACTCACATATTGTTTTATAGGGGCACCATGATCTTGGAGCAGAGGTGTGCATCTCTGGTGAATTTGTGTTCTTTTTGGCCTACACTTCCAGTACCAAACTGTCTATCCATTAGAATTATCTTTGGCTCCATATATTAGATAACCAAATTATACTGCCTTAGCCATATATGGCTTTATTTTCTTTCATAAACAATACAAACTGGTGCAACTACCAGAGGATATGATCAAGGAATCTTTCTCTTAATTCCACTTTCATTAATGTCTGTGTTTTGTCCAGCTCCTCACAGGAAGGATTTTTTATTTGGGGATAGCAGCTAATTCTTATGGGAAAAATGGTACAGCAGTATTATCTCCCATTAAAGCCTTAGTTTGGGATTAACATACCAAGATGATTGTTTTCTCAATTGGTTTCCAGAAATTTTTTTTTTTAAATATGATTCCAATGTTTTGAATTGACCGAAAGTGAAGTTGCACAATATTTGGAAGGTGAAAGTGAAACAGTATCCATTAAGTTCTGAAGGTTGCTATTGGTTAAATGTTGAGAGACAGACAAAGGTGGTGCCATTTTGTTCTTGCTGTCCCCACGCCTGGTATTTGTATCTCCTCAGCTGCTAGCCAGGACAACCAACAGCAAATGCAAACCACCATCAGATGTTTCACTGCAAATTTACAGAGTTAAGGCAAAAAAAGCAAACAATTTTCCATGGCCTTTGCCCTAGCCCTATATCTCAGCTGTACTGCAGCACCTGCATGTGCATAGCTTTCAGATTTCCATGTAAGATCTGATTTATTCATCATAACAGGGTTAATGAATGACCTATCTTAGATAATTCTTCTTTTCAAACATTTACTTTCCTAATCTAATACTGACCTAGAGAAATAAAACATATTATAAAAGAATTCCATAAAAATTGTACCTCAACAAATTAGATAACCTACATAGAATTCACAAATTCCTTAAAATCATCAAATTACCAAAACTGACTCAAGAAGAAATAAAAAATCTAAACGGACCTATAACAAATAAAGACATTGAATCAGTAATTAAAAAAAAATACCATGGGGCACCTGGGTGACTCAGTCGGTTAAGCCTCTGACTTTGGCTCAGGTCATGATCTCACGGTTTGTGGGTTCAAGCCCCGTTGGGCTCTGTGCTGACACCTCAGAACCTGAGCCTGCTTCAGAACCTGGGTCTCCCTCTCTCTGACCCTCCCCTGCTTGCACTCTCTCTCTCTCTCTCTCAAAAATAAATAAACATTTTAAAAAATCTTTTTAAAATCATGACAAAGAAAAGTCCAAGACCAATAAGTTCATTGGTGAATTCTTTCAAACATTTAAAGGATTAGTAGAAATCTTCGTAGATTTCTTAGTAGAAAACTCTTCCCAAAAAGTAGAAGAGGAGGTAGCACACCTTAACTCATTCTGAGGTCCCATTTATCCTGACACTAAAGTCAGACAAAGACAGTGCAAAAAAACTACACACCGTATTCCTTATGAATATAGATCTGACAATAGTCAACAATATGCCATCAAACTGAACCCAACAGCATATTAAAAGAAAAAGAAGATCTAAAATAAATAACACATATAAAGTGATTAACTTATTTAGCAGAGTATAAGCATTTAATAATTGCCAGTAGTCATTATTATCATTATTCAATATTTCTATTGAAGTCATTGTTATAATTTTTATATTCTATAGCACTGAGCCCACAGCCCAGCACATATGGTTTTCTGTTGAGTTGGTATTGCTTATTTAAAGGCAAATGTATCTATCTTTGTGTGTGCCCAATACTGAAACAAAATCTATGGAATGATGGCATTGTTTACTAGACTATCCACTCCTGTAATAGAAGAATCTTTTTTATGTTTTTTAATTCCTTCAAACTAAAAATTGTTTGTGCATAATTATTGCTAATGCACGGTTGATGATATACAATACATGGTTATTTGAACAAATTAATGAACACACAGGTAAAAAATTTGGCTAAATTAGACTCCTTTATTCTTTAAAGTCAAAATAAGGCCTAGGTGTTGATAAATACTGATTTTTTTTCTTCAAACTGTCAATAGTTTAATTAATAACATGTTATGATACCAGGAAGCCTCTTGAATGTGAGTTTACGAAGATCATTGGCCATGTTTTTTTCCTTGCATTTTCACACATTGCCAGTGACAGCCTGACAAGCACAGATGCTAAATAAATGGGAATACAAGAATGACAGTAATTCAGCAAGTCAGTGACACACGATGAGCCGATCTTTTGATAATGTTTTTCTGAGTTCTCTTTTTAAGCTCAAAGAAAATGCTACTAAATTGCATTTAAAAAAAATCCAATCAAACCATTGGATGAAAAACATAAATTTACATCAAGGCTCAAGAGTTAATCACCTTATATTATGAAACATTAAACCAAACAGAATGTTCAATAAAGGCAATGCCAAAGTTGACTGAATATTCTTTACTTGCTGAAAGAAAATCTTGCTTGAAACCAAAACAAACAAAGCAAAACAAAACAAAAACCAAAAATCAAAAAACACCCCAGTTTTCATTTTAATGCCTTTACAAAGATTAAAGACTTTAAAAATATGATCATTACTTGAGGTAGAGAGCTTATTTGAATACTTCACAATAAACGCTTTTATCATTTAAGGTTGTTTCCTTAGCACATTGACTAAATGCTCTTATATATACTTTACACATTCTTTCTTAAATTTTTGAAGTCTTTATTTTAGTTTCAGTTAGTTAACATACAGTGTTATATTAGTTTCAAGTGTTACTTTACACCTTCTTTACATACAAAGAGAGGAGCTGTGGATATCACTTGTTTTTAACTATTTCTTTAAAACAATGCATTTACAAAATGTAGCTAAAACTTCTGTGAAAAAGCTTTGTTCTTGCATAAAATGCAAAGAAAAGTACTATATTGTTTTTACCAATACCAAGACCCCTTTATAATAGCATGCACTTTTTGAGAACTATGATAAATAAAAGGAAGTTATTTCTATCAGTTCTTCTTTCTCAGTTAGAGAGAACTTATATATACTATTTTGTCTTGCAGAATAACATAGTAACTAATTAATGAATGTCTCCAATGGAGCTCCATAATGAATGGCCAGAAAATGGTTAATGTAGGAAAAAATAAGTCACCCCGCTCTGTTATTGCTTGATCTTTTCCTTAATTCAGGAATATATCTTAAGAGAAAATCCTTCCAAATTTCTCTGTAGAGTGATATAACTCTAATACACTAGACACATTAGGGAATATTTCCTTCATGGTTGTAAAATCTCTTTCACAGATATCTGTAGTATGGACACAACAGAGCAGGTCCTGAGAACTTCACTTTGCTGAAATAAAACTTTATTTCATTGATAGTTTTAAAATTTAAGGAATTTGTTTACTAAGTGAATTTTTATGCATAAAATCAACTTTCTATGCATTTTCAAAACATTAATAATCACATAAGTTTCTGAGATTCATTGATAACTTCCCCTACAGCATATCACTGAAACTCATATTTAAGTAGAAATCTATTAATTTTCACATCCTGAGACCAAGAATTATGCCTCTAAAAAGAATATATTTCTCTTTGGTAAGTATCATTGTGTTGTCTATCCTTCCTCAGGGTATATCTTCTCTTTTTATAGTATTTTTTGCTGTTGTCTATTTGGATTTGAGTAGTATAATGTCAAACACATATCACCAACTATTATTTAAATCTCCTTAAATTTGAATAAAGTATAACTGCTTATAAAACTACATTTCTGACTCCTTTACCTTATACATTAGACTTTATGTGAGGAAAGCCCTTTTTCCATTCATAGCACATGCTTCAATTGGTAAGCATTTTGGAAAAAAAGCAAAATAACCAATTCTACAAACTCAGTGCTTTAATTTAATTTGGAATATGGCTAATCAGGAAGATACATTGAAGCATGCTGCATACAGAGCTCATCAAAACTCACATTGTTGGAAAAATTACTTTTCATTTGAAGATTAAATTTGTCTTTCTTAGGTTCAATTTTCAACAATTAGTTTGGCAATTTAGAGGTTAATGAGAAATTTGGTTGGAAAAATTCTACATGTTAGAAACTAATTTGCTAATTAATTATCATATGGAAAATGCTAAATGTCTATTTGAGATTATTATGAGACATTTTATCCTATCTCCAGTGTAATTTTTTTCTTTGTTGAAGTGTAATTGACAAATATAATTGTAAGCTATTGAAAGTGTACAATGTGATAATTTGATAGATGTAAACATCGTGAAAGGATTCCCCATAAGGAGTTAACTAACACATCCATAACCTCCATAGTTAGCTTTTTATGTGTATGAGAGCCTTTAAGCTCTACTCTCAGCAAATTTCAATTATATAATACAGTGCTATCAACTATAGTCACTATGTTATACATTCGATACTCAGACCATATTCATCTTATAACTAAAAGTTTGTATCCTTTTACTAAATTCCCACTATTTTCCCTCACTCCAGCCTCTGGCAAACACTTTGCCACTCTCTGATTCTATGAATTCAACTTTTTTTTTTTAATTCCACATATAAGTGATACCATGAAGTATTTGTTGTTCTCTGGTTCATTTCATTTAGCATAATGCCTTCCAGGTTCACCAATGTTTCACAAGTGACAGGATTTCCTTCTTTTTAAAGGCTGAACAGTATTCCATTGTGTATATAGATACACCACATTTTCTTTATCCTTCATGTGTCAAAGGACACTTAGGTTGTTTCATTTCAGGCATTAATTCATCAAGAGGTTATAACATTTGTAAATATTTATGTCCCCAACACCTAAAAATATGAAGCAATTATTAACAGATCTAAGGGGAGAGACAGACAGAAATACAATAATAGCAGGGGACTTTATTTTGGTTTTATATTCTTCAGCTCTGTTTAGGACATTTGTGTATTTTCTTCTCTTGTTGAAATTCTCATTTCGTTCATACATACATTGCTCTCCTGGCCTTGGTGAGCATCTTTATAACCGTTATTTTGAACCCTCTATCAGGTAATCACTTATCTCTGTTTCATTAAGATCTGTTTCTGGAATAAGTCAGAGAAAGAAAAATACCATATGATTTCACTCATATGTGGAATTTAAGAAACAAAACAAATTGAGCAGAGGGAAAAAAGAGAGAGAAAGAGAGAGAGGCAAACAAAAAAACAGATTCTTAACTACAGAGAACAAACTGATGGTTACCAGACAGGAGGGAATGGGGGGAAGGGCTTAATAGGTGATGAGGATTAAGGAGTGCACTCATTGTGATGGGCATCTGGTATTGTGTGAAATGTTGAATGACTATATTGCACACTTGAAATTAATATTACAGGGTATGCTAATTAACTTGAACTTAAATAAAAAATAAAAAAAAAAGATTTGTTTCTGGTTATTTATCTTGTCCTCTTATTTGGAACATATTCTTCATTTTCCTTGACGCTCTGTGTCGCTTTCTACGCATTAGATAAAACAGCCAGCTCTCCCAGCCCTCACAGAGCAGTCTTGTGTAGGAGATGAACTCATCAATCAGCCTGTACGGAGCTCTGTTTTCTCTCAAACCTTTGTGTTGCGAGCCACCATTTTTGTACTTGGTGCCTCTCAGGAGTTTGGGATATGCCCAGACTCATCAGTGTCCCAAAGAGGAGGATCACTGTCTCTCCCAGATGGGATAAATATGGTAGGAAAATATATAGTTATGTCCTTTCCAAAGAAAAAGCAGGATATAGACTTTTTTGCTCCCTCTGTGCTGGGCCCAGGTTTACAGCTGTGGAGTGGTGGGGTGGAAATGGGGAAGGGACACCTGTGGCCATTTAGAACCGGTCCTCTGTTTGCTATGGTCCCATGAGACTTGCTAATGCCAGCCCCTTTGGCTACTGGAGCCGGGAGATCTGGGTGCATGCAGTTCAGGTGGCAGTAGCAGAAGCTGGAGCACCAGATGTGTGTACTAGCTCCTTCCAGGGAAATAACTGGTGACTTGGTTTTATTACTGGAGTAAGCTGGGGAGAGAGGACCAGAGAGCTATCTGCTGGCTCCCCTGGTCTTTGAGGAGTATCACAGCTAGCTCCCAGTTTTTGCTAAATTAGAAGTCTAGCTCTCTGGAAACAATTTGTAAAGCATTCAGATAAACTCCTTCCAGGGAAAGCCTGGGTGTTGGGTGGTTTTGCCTGCTGCCTCTGCACTGAGCCCTGGGGAGATAGCTGTGATGTGTTAGCACACTCATTAAGAGTTGCTTTTGTTGTATATAGTCTTATATGCCCCCCCCCCTTGACCCCTGACACGAGTCTTTTTGGCTTTTAGAGCTAGGTATTTGGGAACCTGTCCCTTAGGGGGGTAGGGGGGAGACTTACGAGCTGGGGGTCTAGATGTGAGTCCAAGCTCTTCACTCCTCAGGGAGAAGTTGGAAATTGGGAGTTCCCTCAGGATTCCATGTCACTGTATTGTGGGTGGGGTTTACGGTGAGAGTTTGTCTCAGTCTTTCCTACCTGGTTCAAAGTGAGTATTTCCTCGTTCATTTGATGTTTATGAGTGGTTCAGCTAGTTTCCCCTTTCAGAGGGAATTTCTCCACACGTAGCTGTACATTCAGCGTGTCTATGGAAGGAAGGGAGCTCAGGAGTTTCCTTATGTCACCATCTTGGTCAACTTTTTTCCTGTGTAATTTTTAAAAAATGTTCTTCTAATTTGGAGAGTTTCATCCTTAGTGAGGGAGAAGACATACAGATTAAGCAATATATTAACAGTCTTATCTAAAATTGGGTGCTTATTCTACAACTTTTATTAATAAGATTTCTCCAGGGGCGCCTGGGTGGCTCGGTCAGTTAAGCGTCCAACTTCGGCTCAGGTCATGATCTCACGGTCTGTGAGTTTGAGCCCCACGTCGGGCTCTGTGCTGACAGCTCAGAGCCTGGAGCCTGTTTCAGAGTCTGTGTCTCCCTCTTTCTCTGCCCCTCCCCTGTTCACACTCTATCTCTCTCTGTCTTAAAAATAAATAAACGTTAAAAAAATTTTTTTAAATAAAAAAAGATTTCTCCAGTATAGTATGAATTTAATAAATCTTAGCTGGTATTGTTATTAACATTCTTACTGTTATTGGAGTTGTTATTGCCAAAGATCAAATAGCTAATAAATGATAAAGCTGGAATTAAAGTCCAAACAATCTAGGAGATTAAAATTAAGGGTCAAAATTGTAAGTAATATCCTAGTAGTAAGCATGTACAATATGAAAAATAAAACAAAACAGGTTTTTGTAGAAATTTTCTCTCACAAAATGTCTATATTGTGAGAAAATAAATTTAAAACTGGTATAGATTTAGATAATGAAGAACGCTGAACACTAATCTAAGACTGTGGGATTTGGGACTATTTTTTCCATGAGTAAAGGAACCATTAAAGATATTTTTAACAGAGGAATGGCTTACACACATTAGTATGTTTCATCTGGGATTGATGTTAATGATGGGTAGGAAACTTCTGAAAAATGAAATACAGAAGACCAATTAGAATGGTATTGAAATAAGCCTATAAGACTTGATGCATTCACCTTCCAGTGTGGCTACGTTCCTACTGGGTATAAACCTCTCACAGATAATTATACAATCTGAGGAAATAAATGAGGCTTAAAGCAATTGGAACATGATCAAAAGCAGACAGATTCTAGAGGGGAGTCTAAATTTGGAAAAAGGGAATGACACTGAGTGAGCAACCATTTTTATGGCTGTTAGTCTAGGGGAAAGACAAGTCAGCATCAGTCGGGGAAACTAAAATAAAACTGAAGATTTTTCTGAACTGAAAAAAAAACAGAAAGACTTCAGAACAACCTCAGCCACCAGAAATTAATTCAAAGACAGACAAAACCAAATGTGAGTAAGAGAGCAACTGAAATCTCACACATAGTTTAATAGGAATGTTAATTGCACAACCACTGTTAAAAAAAATTAGTAGCTTCTTACATTCCTAAACATATATCTAACCTATAATGTAGCAGTTCCAGGGTGCCTGGGTGGCTCAGACAGTTGTGCGTCCAACTCTTGATTTTGCCTCAGGTCATGATCCCAGGGTCATGAGACTGAGCCCCCAGTTGGGCTCCACACTGCCACACTGTGCATGGAGCCTGCCTGACTTTTTTTCTCTCTCCATCTATCTGCTCCTCCCTCCTCCTCTTGCGTTCTCTCTCTCTCTTAAAAAAAATTTTTTTTTTGGAGGGGGAGCGCCTGGGTGGCTCAGTTGGTTGAGTGCCCGACTTTGGCTCAGGTCATGATCTCCAGGTTAGTGGGTTGGAGCCCCATGTCGGGCTCTGTGCTGACAGCTCAGAGCCTGGAGCCTGTTTCAGATTCTGTGTCTCCCTCTCTCTCTGCCCCTCCCTCTCATACTCTCTCTCTCTCTCTCTCAAAATTAAACATTAAAAAAATTAAAAATGAAATAAAAATAAAAAAGAATTTTTTAATTAAAAAATAAAAATAAATAAATTGCTCATACCTTTAAAAAATGTAGCAGTTCCATCTCACAGTATATATGCAGGAAAAATGAAAACATATTCCTACATATAAGAAACTTCAGAGACTCTCATTCATACTAGCCCCAAACTGGAAACATCCTGGTGTCCAACAATAGAAGAATGGATAAACAAACTGTCATTTTTCATAAAGTGAATCAGGAATACAAACAACACCATGGATGAATCGCAAAAGAATCTTGCTGAGTGAAAGGCATCTTACATAAAGTACATAGAAAATAATCCCCAAGGCAAAACTAATATTGTGGGGGAAAAAATTAGAACTGTGGTTGACTCTGAAAGACAAGAGTCAGAACGGACTGGGAAGAAGCATGAGGGCACTTTCTGGGATGATGTTCATGTTCAGGATCTTGATAGCAGTTTGGATTGCACAGAATTTGTGCTTCACTCTTAAGATTTCTGGAAACCTCTGTGTGTGTGTGTGTGTGTGTATATATATATATATATATATATAATCAAAAGTAATATATATCTTTTTATATATAATATATATTTCTATATCTGTATATATATATTTATATGGCATCGTTATTTGTATAACACAGTATCTGTGCCTGTATATATAGAACATCAAAGTAAAACTGGAAATCAAATATATACATATATATACACATTTAATGTTATGTCATTATATATCATTATATATATATATATATGTATTACATCAAAAGTAAAACTAGAAAGCAGATATAAACTCTAAATATGCATGCTGGAATCTAAAGAACAGATACTGCACTGATATTTGCAGTTTACTTTGAAATAATATGGATTGATGAATGGATTGAAGGATGGATAGATATATAGATATGTGATAAGCAACTATAGCAAAATGTTAGTGACATAAATTAGGTGTCAGCCATGGGGGTTTTCACTGTGAAATTATTTCAATTTGCTTTTTTTTTTTTTGGTTTTTGTAATTAAAATATCCATAGTAAAAAACTGATGAGCGGTATAAGAGGTAACATTACTAATAAATAAAATTAATTACAATGTATTGAAATTTGCTACTTTACAAATGCTGTTAACCACGCCGTCTCTTCCTCTATTATCTCACTTAATTATTAAAACAATGTGCAGCAGTTTTTATGATACCTATATTATAGATGAAAAAACCGGGACTTACACCTGGGCATATAGTTAGTAAAACCAAGAACTCTGATAGGAATCTGTGTCTGTAAACCACAAAGCTTGCATCTTTAAATAAAACCCCTACACTAGAATTAAAGATTAAGAATTTGTGAAAGATAGTGAGATATAGTATTAGATAATACTATAATATGCCTGCAATTTATAGTTCATGAACTTGTAACGAGTTCAAATTTACTCAATCATAATGTCAATAACAAAAATAGACATAAAGGTTATAAAAGCTTATGTGGGTAGATAAAGTAGGAAGAGAAAATTACAAATTCAAGTAAGACCATACTGAGTAATTGATGTAATTTTGATATCCAAGCAAAGATGTCTATCAGTAATAAGAAGTTTTCATAATGGAACTAAGAAACACACTAAGACTTCAAAATACATATTATAAATCACTTACATAGAATTAGCTGTTAGAAGACATATATAAATGGAAAGATCTTCTGTGTTTGTAGATTGGAAGAATTAATATTGTTTAAATTTCCATATTACCCCCCAAAATCTACAGATTCAATGCAATGTTTATCAAAATTCCAACAGCATTTTTCACAAAATAAACAATCCTAAAATTTGTATGGAACCACAGAAGATACCCAAAAGCCAAAGCAATGGTGAGAAAGAAGAACAAAGTAGTGGCATCATGCTCCTTGATTTCAGACTATATTAAAAAGTTATAGTAATCATAAAACTCCTAAGAGAAAACATGCACACTAAACTCCTTGATAACAGTCTTGACTTGATTTCTTGGATCTGACTCCCAAGGCAAGGGCAACAGAAATACAAATAAACAGATGGAACTACATCAAACTAAAAAGCTCTGTACAGAGATGGAAATCAACAAAATGAAAAGGCAACCTGATGAATGGGAGAAGATATTATAAATCATATTATCCTATAAGGGGTTAACACCCAAAATATATGAAGAACTTATACAACTCAACTCCAAAAAAAACAAACAATTGGATTAAAAAATGGGCCAAGGACCTGAGTAACTTCCAAAGACATAAGATAGCCAACAGACAGACAAAAATGTGCTCAACATACCTAATCATCAGGGAAATGCAAATCAAAACCACCATGAGATATCACCTTACACCAGTTAGAATGGCTGAAGTCAAGATGACAAGAAATAATAAGTGTCAAAGAGGACAGAAGGAAAGAAACCCTTGTGCACTGTTGGTGGGAATGTAAATTGGTGCAGCCACTATGGAAAACAGGACAGAGTTTCCTCAAAAAATTAAAAATAGAACTTACCACATGATCTAAGAATGCCACTTCTGGGCATTTATTGGAAGAAAACAAAACATTAATTCAAAAAGATATATGTTCTCCTACATTCATTGCAGCACTGTTTACAATAGCCAAGATATGAAAGCAGTCTAAGTGTCCATTAATGGATGAATGGATAAAGAAGACGTGAGACATATATACAGTGAAATACTACTCAGTCATAAGAAAGAATGAAATCTTGTTATTTGCAACAACATGGAAGGACCTTGAGGGTGTTGTGCTAAGTAAAAGAAACCAGACAGGGAAAGACAAATACGATTTTTTGTTTAAATGTGATATCTAAAAACCAAAACAAATGAACAAACAAAGCAAAATAAAATTCATAGGTGCAGAGAACAGATTGACAGTTGCCAGAAGGGAGTGGGGTAGAGGGAAAGGAAAATAGGTGAAGAGGATCGAGAGGGACAAACTTCCAGTCATAAAAGGATTAAGTCATGGGGATGTAATATATAGCATAGTGACTATAGTCGATGATATTGTATTATATATTTGTAAATTAGAAGAGTAAATCTTAGAACTTATCATAAGAAAAACTTTTTGTAACACTGTATGGTGAAAATTGTGATTATTTCTCAATGTATACAAACATCAAATCAATATGTTATACACTTAAAACTAATATAATATTATATATCAGTTATATGTCAATAAAAAAGAAGTAGTTGTTGACTATTGAAAGTCAGTGAGATTGATTATTAGAGGAAATTACTTCAGTGTGAAAAAGAAATGAAGAGAAGAAAATATAAGGCAAAGAAAGGCCTGAAAAAGGAGGTAGAAGAAAAAAAATCAGAGGAAGAGAAGCCATGTGTGGGTCAGTACTCCCTTTACAAGAAATGTAACTCTATATTGGAGCACAGTGAAGTGATGAATTTGTATCAGGCAGAACATAACACTTCCAAGATGTTCTGAAATGTTCCGAAATGTCTGAAATATTTCCAAGATGTTCTGGAACGTTCTGAAATGTATGATTTAATCTCAGAAACAATAGCAAATGATCATCTCAAGAATCAGTTATGTCTATTTTATAAGGTACTATCTTAGAAAGTAAGAATGTAAGGGTGAATACCAATGGATTCCTGAACTAGAATATATTATACTCGAGGAGGGATGAGGAATAAGGAATTAAATATCAATACTGTGTTGGATCATGTACCAAGAGAAAACTATGGGAGTTAGTAAGCATATTCCCTTCTTGAAAGCAAAATCACATCCTTTCCTATGTAATCTCTGGCACAGACTTTCTGCAATGTGGTTCTTCACTGTATAGTTGTTAAATTTAATCAGATTAATGTAATTCAGAGCCTAGTGGCATCAATAACATAATTTTGAGATTCAAAATTACAGTGTTCATGTTTCTGACTAAACTCCAGAAATGGAGGTAAAATCTGCATGATGTCTATTTGGTTCATTCTGAAATTTGAGGTCCTATTGTTGACACAATGTCTACCGTTAGCAATAAAGTACTGGGTTTGCCAGGGCTCCTTGCTTTCTGTACACCATTTTGCAGAATTCAGTGCCAGAAACAGTATTCTATAACCACTTTCAATTCAATTCTACTTCATCAATGAAATTTTTTGAGTCTCAAGGCAAAGCTTTATACTGTACAGTCTAACAAATGACCTCAATTTTCTTCAAGTTTATTGCCAACGTGTAACCACTGACTCAGCATAACTATTCATCATCCTTTCTTATGATGAGTGAGTTTTCTGAATGCAGTTATCAGCATATGGCAGATTCTATATGACTGCTTCAAGGACTTTTGTAGAGGCTTGCATATGATTGAGAATTCATGAGCTGCTCCACACTCGTGTCTCCTCTCTGGATGTGCACATTTAGCAAATGATGCCGTGAGCTTTCAAGGGCTGGGCTGGAATTACTTACTGCTCCACAGTTTTCATTTTACCAGAAGCTTAAATGTCAAAAGGAATGTTCTCCACCACATAATCAAATGGCATCAAGGTGAAACACTTTTCTGATAATGAGAATATTTAATTTTTCAAGGGAAAGATAGTTTCTCCCCTATTAAAACTAATTGGAAAATTTACATCTGTTTTTCCTTTAGCAACTAGAAGCTTCACAGTTTATGTCTTTTTAGGGACATTATACTCTTGGATTTTAAATGTATGGCCAATTTCCCATATTTCTTTTCTTTTTTTCACTTTAAAGTTCCTAAAAGCACAGAAGATAATAAAATATTTTTGGTATCACTAAAAGCAACTAAGAAAGAATGCCTATCTTGGTAGTGAAGTGGTATATTAATAATGTCAAATGAGACAGGTACTTAAACTTTTTAATAATACTTGCTCATTCAGTATATAGTTTTTATATAACATCAGAATAACAATTATTATTTCCTGTTACGGCATTTCATGTCTATTGCCATCACACTAAAATCTAGTTTTCAGGGGTGCCTGGGTGGCTCCATCAGTTAAGCGTCTGACTCTGGCTCAGGTCATGACCTTATGGTTCGTGGGTTCAAGATCCACCTTGGGCTCTGTGCTGACAGCCCAGAGCCTGGAGCCTGCTTCAGATTCTGTGTCTCCTTCTCTCTCTGCCCCTATCCCTTCACACTCTGTCTCTCTTTCTCTCAAAAATAAATAAACATTAAAAAAATAAAATAAAATCCAGTTTTTGTCTATATGCAAAAATCACACACACACACATACACACACACACACACACACACACACACACAGTTGACCTGTGAACTGCATGGGTCCACTTATATATATATTTTTACAGTACAGTACTGTAAATGTACTTTCCTTTATGATTTTCTTAATAACATTTTCTTTTTACTAGCTTATTATAAGAATACGGTATAAATATACAATATATACAAAATGTGTTAATCAACTGTTTATGTTACTAGTAAGGCTTCCAGTCAATAGTAGGCTATTAGTAATTAAGTTTGGGGAGTTTGGGAGTGAAATAGTATACACTATTTTTCACTGGATAGGGAGTTGGCACTCTAACCCTCACATTGTTCAAAGGTCAACAGTGCATATATTTATGTATGTATATACATATAGACACAGACAGAAACATAAAATTAGTTTCATATAGCTATATTTTATAGTCAAGTTTCATTACAGGGAATATATTTCTACCCTTTACCCTTTTGCAGTACAGGGAGAATATGAGTTAATTTGGAAAGAAATTTCTAGTCTCAATAACAAGAAACTTTTATATGCATGGGAAGCTTTTTGCACTACATGAGAGTTAGATCTGTGCTTCCTAGAGCTTGAAAGGAAATTGGTCCCTAAATGTATTGCTAGTTAAAATTTCAGGGTTTTTGTTGCAACCAGGGCATAAACTTTTCAAATAACAGTAGGGTTTATAACCCTTAGTGTGAAACTTTAACAGGTCTGTGCCTAATGAATTTCTGGGAGACCAAATACAGGAAGCGGTTTGGGAGATTCAGTAGATAATGGCTGCCTTTGCAACCAGACACTAAACCAGGTTACCAACACCTGGTGGTCTCATAATACTGATTTTTTTTTTTTTTTGTGGTTGGTAAAGCATTTCTATAGTCATTCAAAATTTTTTGTTTTGTCTCATTTTACAAAGAATTATTTTTGATGAATAAAAATGTCAATGAACCAGCCATATGCTTTAAAAGCTATATCTGTCTATATTCAAATACATATATATACAAATATGTGGGCATATCCATGAAACATCCTTAAGAAGAAAACAAAACTCTAACATTAGTGAATCCCTCACACAAAGAAAACATGGGAACTTGGAGACATTTTTAGGAAGATTTAAATTTCACTGTGTATCTTAATTTGACTTCCAAATTCTGTATGCTGTGTATTTATAAAACAAATACAGTTTTACTATAAGTGCATCTAATCTTTTCCCTTTGATCTTGTATGCACTTTTTTTCTAAAAAACAATAAAGGAATTTGAAGCAAGTTTTCCTTTTAAATTTTATTGGAATCAGAATCATTTGTTCACTTTCTTGGTACTTTAGTTTATGTCAAATTCAACCACCTAATACTAAAGATTATGCTTTAGTTTACTCTGAGTACCTTACATTCTAAAACTCTAAGAACTTTCATGCCTATAACCCCATATTTTGGCCCCTTTACAGAATGTGACCCAGATACTGCCTACAAAACAATATGAAAATCTGAGAATAATGAAAATTACACGCATGTTTTAATTGTATAATTGACTATGAGACAGAAAATTACTTTTTTTTCTAATGGTACCTATGCAAAATGAAGCAAAGTGAAAATGTAACCACTTAGAAAGTTTTAGTGAAGATGCACGTATAGCAAATATTAATATGTCCAAGTCAGTGAATCCTGTCTATCGCTGCACATTTTTCAAGAAAAAAAAAATAGTTGTAGAACTAATAGGAAAATGAAGAATCAAGAGGAGGAGGCAGTTCTGTGGTTATGAATGGTTAAGGTAAAAAACTGCTCCCCATTTTATGTTACTTCCGTCTTCCATCCTTTGTCCAAAAAGCTAGGTTTGTTCTTTTTTTTTTTTTTTTTTTTTTTTGGATCTCTTTATTTTTGTTTTCATTTGCCATTCCAACTGCATCCCATTAATGTCTTTGTCATATGCCTTTAAATATTCGTGTAGTACCTTGGCAGTGATGGGGTTAAGCTCAAAAATCAGGCTCTCCCTGTTCTTCCTGTTCTTTTAATTCTTGTATTCTTCTTGGGCATAGGATGATCATACATGTCATTAGGACAGCCACTGATCTTAGACTCACATGTAAGGTTTCCTCCTAAATAACCCCGTGTGATCCTTGAAGGTGCATAAAATACAAGACACATCTGATTGTGTGCTTCCCAAAATGGATCGGTTAGAGCTATTCCCCAGTTGGGGCACTCATCCAATGGGGGGACCACTCCCTTGGGATTGCGTCATGGATAAAGCTCTTGAGAAAGTGTCCAGGATTATGTAGGAATTTCACACTTTTGATTTTTCATGTCTCTCATTTGCCTTTACCCATGGGCTATTTGGCATTCTGGGTCCTGCTCTCAGATTAAAGGTACCTCTAGCTTAGATGAATGATGCCTAATATGATATAAAATAGCTGCCCTTTTTTCAACAAAGGCCAGGACCTTCACCCTATCCATTAATACTAGATCTAGAGGCTTACAAAGGGTATTAATGATTGTCAAATATATCGACTCTCTCAAAATTGAAAGAGACAGCACCAATGTTTGCATCATTCAGTTCATCCACCAGCACCTACTGTAGCCTAGGAAGCAGTCAGGAAGGAAGGGGAGTGAACATCCCTATCCTTCAGAGTGGTCTAGAAGAGTGATGCCTCCTGCTACTCTGAACCCCAGGAACCTTTGGCAATATTCCTGATGGGATGCCGTTTGGAAGCCAAGGGGGGATTTTGGTAATGGACTCTTAGTTAATGTACTTTCCTCATTTTGTAGGATTTAACTATGGGATCAACTTCCTCAATCCCAAAGGATTCCCTCTTAGGCTGTCTTTTAACATGTTTGAGTCAATTTGGATTTAAAGAAAAAGTGCCAAACCCTACTTCCCACCCCAAATAATAAACATTCTACTATCTAGTTATCAACTGTTAATAGAAGATAGAAACCCAATCCCCAGGGTACATAGCTCTCTCTTAAGCTCTTCTGCTCTCAGATCTTGAGAGTGTACTTTTTGCTTTAATAAATTTTCCCACTTCGGTTACTCGTCTGCTATGCTGCATGTCTGTCCTTGAATTCTTTCTCCTTACAAGAACAAGAACTTTCAGCAATTCTTTTGGGTCTGGTGTGGGTCAAGTTCCCAGGAACCAGGGTCTCCCCAGTTCATCTGGCAACATCTTTTTGGCAACCACAAAAGGATAAAGTAAGAGCGGACTGAGCAACTCTTCATCAGTGGGTCTCCAACTCGTGTCTTCCTTGTGTGGGATAGTTGCTTAGTTCACTGTTCTTTTTCTTATCTACCTGGGAAAAGGCCTAAAAAGAAAGCAAAAACCACTGGTTCACCAGATTAAATGCAATCTTAGTGCAGGGAGACTTCTGTCTCCCAATGAAACTCAGGGAAGGATGGGCAGGGGCTCTCTCTTTAGGAGGTATACTAGGCCTAAGAGGTCAGCAGGCTGGGGACACTCACCTGCACCAGGGATGATAGTTTGATGGTTCCAGGGAGATATCCCTGGGGCACAAACTATCCAAGATGATGCTCTTGGGGTTCAGCAGGGACACCTCTAGGCCAGGAAACTGTCAATGTCCATCTTTCTTCTAAATCCCGGATCCCATCTGACACTCCTTGGGATGCATCCTGAGAAACTGGAACTGGTTTGACCCTGACACTTTGTATGCTTCCTTCCCAAGTCTGCTTCTTTTGTCACACTGTTGGCTTCAATGTAAACTAGAGGAGGGGGAAGTATGACCAAAAAATTCCCATATAATCATGTCTTCATGGCCCTGTAACAAAATTTTGGTCTGTCCATACTCCTTTAGGGGCCTGAGAACACCCATCTCTTCACCCTCTACTCCTCAATTCACCACCGGCTCAGCTGCCTCAGAACCTTCTACTTCTGTTAATCCACCATTTTACCTGTGTTCTGTCCTGTTCTCTATGTGTCCCCCCTTTGTCTCTCTTGCAAACAGGGTGCTGCCAAGATCTTATATATGCCTCCCTCTGTTTTTCCTGAAACACTCTTCTCTTTGTTTCTTCTTTTGTGTGTCAGATCTGAAATATATCTTGAGAGGACTGGATGAATACTGTCTGACTCTTGTATGGGGGTGGGGGGAGGGGTGTTGGTTGTTTCCTGGGTTAAGGGCTATGATAATTTGAGCCAAGTGTCTGGTTAGTCTGCCTCTGGATGGGGAATTTCAGGAATATTCCCAAGCAGCTGATGAAACTCCTTTTGTTTCAAGGAGGTTCCCCATCTTCTCTGGCCCAATATGGGCTGCCTATTTTCACCTTTTTGGGAGGGAAAAAAAACATGCCTCTGTTGATCTGTCTGGGTTTACGAGCTTTAGGACCGAGAGTCCTATTTCTTCTGTCTGTGCTTTTGTCTGCCTCCAGCCTTGCTGGTGGCACCTCACAACTTCTGCCTCCCCCTCCCCCTCCTCCTGTTTGTGCACCACACTGGGCCCAGTTTACATTACTGGCTCCTGTACCATTTTTGGTGCCTCTGGCACCATTGGGTCCTTCTCCCCCAACTCTCACTATCAGGGAGCAAAAAGCATCCCAAGCTATTAGGCAACCTCCTTATGAGGTTCAAACCAAAGCACCTCCTAAATCAGCATGAAGGGGCCCAAGGGTTCCCTTGGACTTAAACCACCCGGTTCATATTGTCCCACAGGTGCCCCAAGTAAAATTCAAACTGGGAACAAACTGATTGACTTTTCATGGGCACGAGTGCAACATATTCTGTATTAAAGCTAATTTCAGTTTGTTAGTTTAACTACGATAGACATGTCTTTAGAGTTATCAGTATTAAATATAAAACTTTTTACCAAGGTTTACTAAAAGTTAAATAAGCTCATGTTATCTTTGAGGCAACTTTTCAGCAAAAGATGGCTTAAGATCATGGTTAATTTCTTGTCTCATAAGAGTTTTCATGGGTAATTGTTCAGAACAAGTAGCTTGAATGAATAAAAATGTTTATACACAAAACTTATAAATAGCTTTCAAACTCTTTGGTAACTTAGAACTTTAAAATTTTGCTAAGTTAAATAACAAATTGGGTTGAACTCATTGTTTATCTAAGTCTTTTGCAAATAATATAAAGTACTAAAGCACTGATGATTGAACATAGATTTGTGCTTTAGCTTTTTATGATGGAGAAATTGAGGATACTTCAGTCTGTCGGTAAACATACTGTCTGCTTTACTGAAAGTTTGTACTATGGGAAGATATTGTTTTTAGAAATTATGCAATGTGTTCATAAATTTGCCAGTCTAAAGATAGTTCAAAATTGATTACTACTTAATTTTCACTGGAGACTAAGGTTGCTAAGTTAAAATTCAGGCATATCTAATTAAGACCGATGGAAATAAGGAAAACAACTCTGTATGTAGAAAGTAAGCAATGTGTAAAGAAGGTATGAGAAATTAAAATACATTTTGCTGAGGGAAAATGAAAGTAATTGTGTCCTAAAATGAGACTGGTTATTTAGAGAGAAAAGGCTTTGGACAAAACCTACATGAAAAAGAAAGTTGTAGAAGGTTTGTGAAGGGAAATCTTTAGAAAAGAATTTTATATGTGGTCAGGACTAATATTAAAATAACTGGATATTAAAAGTACACTGGTATAAGACTGAAATTCTACTTTTCTGCTAAAAAAAATCTGCTCTTCATACAAAGTTATACACAAAGTTTTTTTTTCTTCTTAACCTGCCCAGAAAACCGAAGCTTTTATGTTTTATCTATGAGTAGAAATTCAAAGAATTTGAAGAAACTTTTTAATGTGATACTCTCTGCCTGCTGCCTTGCCTTTGATTACTAAGTATATAACTATCAGCCTCACGCACAAAAAAGTGCAGCTCTTTCTGCCCATGGGTCCTGTCCCAGTACTACTTAAATAAACTTACTAAATTGCACTCTAAAAAAAAAAATTCTGTTGCCCCATTATGACAATAATTTATTAATCTATTTTTTGTACCTTTTAAAAAATTATTTCCAAATAGGTCATGAGAAAAGTTGATATTTTGCTGTATTGTAAATGGTGCTTTATTTTATATTTTATTTTCTAAGTGTGCATTCATAGTATGGAAAAAAACTTCATTATGTTCTTCAAATTGGCCTTTCCAGCAAAATTGCCTAAATTCACTATTAGTTTAACTAGTTTAAATAGATTGTGTGTTGTGTGTTAATTCTGTTTGACATTCCATATTATTAATTGTATCATCTCCAGTTAAGAATTTTATTACTTCCCTTCCAATCTTTAGGCCTCTTTTTTTGTTATATTATTTTGACCTCAACATCCATAATAAGATTGTATAGTAGCAGTGAAGATACTGAAAAAAATGCTTTTTTCCTCCAAATTAAAGGGAACATAGGTAAACTTTCTAAGTATGATGTTCAATGTAAGTTTTTGGTAGCTAGTTTATCAAGTTGAAAAGTTGCTTGCTATTCCTAGTTTTCATTTTCTTATACAAATAAGTAAGGAATATTTTCAGATTCTTTTTCTTCTTCTTTTGAGATATAATCAAATTCCTTATATGTCAACTATTATAATGAATTCCACTGTTGTAGTTTTTAATGTTATTATTGGGAAATAGATCAGACATACAAATGAATGCATATACTATGTATTTTAAAGTTTAAAAAAAATAATAAAACAAAGGTCCTTCTTCTAGTAATGGCAGAGTAACTTCTATTTGACAATCTCTCCTGCAGATAAAAATTCTGAACTCTGGACCAAATATACAATAACAACTGTCATTGAAGAGCAAACAAAAGAGAACAGAAACTGGAAGGTATTTGACCCTTAAAAGAAGGGAATAGTAAGAGAGATCCATGTTTATATGTCTTTTCAATGAGTGCAATCTCCATTCTACTCAATGCAAGACAGCTAGAATTTAAACAGAAATTACTGTCTTTTTTGCTCGAGAGTTATAGTAAGAAGTTTGGGGGTGCAGGAAACTCACAGAGGGAACCCCAAAAGAAAATAATCATAGGGGTGAAGCCCTGAAACCTGCATGTAAATGCCATCAAATCTATGTCTCCTGAGTGCATTTTTAAGGGAAATTTCAAGGAACTCAATGATAAGCAACAGCTGGTAAGCTAAAAGAACTTAGAGCTTTCAGCTATGGCCAACCAACCAGATTTCTCAAAGAACAGACAAAAAAATAATAATAACATGAAACACAATTCTAGTGATTTGTGAGATAATATAAAGCAGTCTAACATTCATGTGAAAAACAGAAGTAGAGTGAGGCACAATATATGTTTAAATAAGTGATGACAGAAACTTCCCATATTTGACAAAAATCATAAATTTTTATAGATCCAAGAATAAAAAGAAAAAAAAAACACACCAAGGCACAAGATTCATGTTGCTGATAACCAAAGATACATTGAAAATCTTGAGAGTTACCAGAGAAAATGGTACAATATATATAGGGCAACAATAACAAAATAATATGCAATAATGAGTTAACTTCTTATTAGAAGTAATAGAAGACAAAAGACAGTGGAATAACATCATTAAAGTTCTGAAATTAAAAAGAAATAAAAGCTTTTAATCCCAATTATGTAACAAAAAATATAGTTCAAAAGTACACAAAAAATTAAGATCAAGAAAAAAGGAATTTCTTATCAGCAAACTGGAACTCAAAAAATGTTCAAGTCATTCAGGATGAAGAGAAATGACATCAGAAAGAGATGCAGATTTACAGAAAAGAAGGAACATCAGAAATGATACATGTATGAATGAATGTAAAATGTTACACGTATATTTTTTAATTTTTTTTAATGTTTACTTATTTTTGAGAGAGAGACAGAGACAGAGACAGAGACAGAGACAGAACACAAGTGGGAGAGAGGCAGAGAGAGGAGGAGACACAGAATCCAAAGCAGGCTCCAGGCTCCGAGCTGTCAGCACAGAGCCCGACGCAGGGCTCGAACTCACAGACTGCGAGATCATGACCTGAGCCGAAGTCAGACGCTCAACCGACTGAGCCACCCAGGCACCCCTGTTACCCATATATTTTTTAATTTTGTTTAGAATTTCACTTAAAACACAACTTGTAACACAATAGTATGTAGTTTATTATGACTGCAGATATAATATAGGAAGCAATGACAGCACACAGGATGGATATAAATAGAAACTACCCAAATGTTCTTCAGTAGACAGATAAAAAAATGTGTTATACACACACAGTGGAATATTATTCAGCCTTTAAAAAGAAGTAAATTCTTCCATTTGTGATATCATAGATGGAACTGGAATACATTTTGCGAAATAAAATAATTCCATCACAGAAAGAAAAATACTGCATGATTACATTTATGTGAGCTATCTAGAATGGCCAAATTCACAGAAGCTGAGAATTCAGTGGTGATTGCTAGGGGATGGGGAGGGAGAAATCAGAAATTGTTGTTCAGTGGGTATAAGGTTACAGTTATACATGTTGAATAAATTCTAGATATCTTCTATAAAATGAATGATGGCCTATCGCTAACACTACAGTGTTGTGTACTTGAAAATGTGCTAAGAGGTAGATGTCATGTTAAGTTTTACGCCCACCAAACAAACAAACAAAAAGGACAGGGTGCCATTTTGATTTTGGCTCAGGTCATGATCTCAGGGTTCCAGGCATGGTT
This sequence comes from Leopardus geoffroyi, assembly GCF_018350155.1. Classification (NCBI taxonomy): domain Eukaryota; kingdom Metazoa; phylum Chordata; class Mammalia; order Carnivora; family Felidae; genus Leopardus; species Leopardus geoffroyi. The sequence goes on along the minus strand of NC_059338.1, from coordinate 94,697,872 downwards.
TGGAGCCCCCATCTCAGCCTCGCCCCCTCCCCCCTCCCCCCCCAATCAGGGCCCACATCAGCCCCACATAGGGCTCCACACTGACAGTATGGAACCTGTTTAGGATTCTCTCCCTCTCTCTCTGTCCCTCCCCTGCTGTCATGCATGCACACCCTTTCTCTCAAAATAAATAAATAAACATAAAAAAATAATAAAAAGGACATATGAAATCTTTTGGAGATGATAGATATGTTTCTTTCCTTGATTGTGGTTATAGCATCACCAGTAGATGTATATTGCAACTCACCAAAGTATATACATTAAATATGTGCAATTTTTACATATCAACTGTACCTTAATAAAGCTGAAAAAAATGAAACAGTACTACTGCAAAGTTGTAATGTTTTATATTGAGCCTTCTATTTTTAACTCTAAATAACTGTGGAAAACCAAAGACATATACTGTTATCAGAATAGCAAAAATTAATATAATGCAGAAGGCAGAGATCATTAGATTGGATGTGAAACTTAGAACCAATGCTTTCTGAAAGAGGCAAACTTTATGTATGAAAACACAGATCTCTTAAAAGTAAAGAGATGAAAATATATATACTGTGCAAGCAGTAAGCATAAAAAAGCTGAAGGGGCTTCATTTTTCCATGCATATGTTCTCTTTTGACTTCTTGCTTTTCTCCCTTCCTGCCCTCTACCCTTCTTGCCATTCTTCCTTCCTTCTGCACTGATTCAGAGCAAAATTACTAGTTAAGCCATGTGTGGTTTGAGGCTATGCACCTATGTCGAGGCCAGGGGTCAGTAACCCAGCATGGAGTTTCAAAGCTCTGCAGGGTAAAGAGGGTCTCTGTCCAGGAGCAGAAAACACTGACTGGGAACATACCGGAGCAGGCTGAGTAGGACATCCACATGAGTGGTGGTAAAAGTCCCAAAGCAGGTTTCTGATTCCAAGCAAAGTAAGAATGTTTTCCAAGTGCTGGTGATGGATGATAACAATAACATGACTTACTAGACTTCAGTGTTACCTAAAAGCAAATAAATTCCTATATGAATGGGACACAGAAAAGAGGAGCACATAACCCTTGTAGTTATGAAAAATTAGAGGGAGAAATTTCCAGAAGCTAAAGAACTACAGAGTGATGGCAAAGGATAAAATAATTGTGCCAAGATGGAGGGTTCTGATAAAATTTTCCCTAAATTTACAGTTTTTCAAGATCCTGGGAATCCCTCCAATAATGGGAGTTTTTATACTGTGTAAGGTTTTTAAACCTTTTAAAGAGAGAAAGCTTTCTCTTTATTCCTAAAGCCCAATATTTCATGTGTTTAAGATATATATTTGTCTAGTTTTAGGACATTTCAGTCATATTTGGCAGCTGGGGAAAATACCTTACATAACTATATGCATAAGGTTCACTTTTTATTTATCAGCACATCCATCTGTTATCCACACAAAGAGTCAATATACATTTATGAAATACTTTATTAAATCACCACGATAAGCAACAAAGAATAAAAACATAAACATTATTTTCTCTTGACATATCATTCTTGAGAATATCCAGGGTATCAATGATAAATACCATTTTGTTTGATTCTAAATCTGTATCCAATGCTGCCCTATGATATAAGGACCTTTAAAAAACATTAAAATACAATTTGGTTACTATCATTTGGTTATCCACTGCTTTTGTTGTTACCATTTTTGGTCCTTTTATAGCATACAATTGCCTACATTTGGTGTCAATACTTTCCCTCCTCCCACTCTCCGACTCAAATCAGGCAACCAGCTCTATCAATCTATTGAAAGACCTTTGTCAAGGTTGCCAATAGACTACCAGATTGTTACATCTTGATCAATTTTTAGCTCCCATCTCACTTAACAACCATTGACAACATCAGACACTCCCCTCATGATTCCTGGACATTATTCTTTCTTGGTTGTCCCTCTATTTCTTTGTTAGTGTTTTTGTTTGTTTTGTTTTGTTTTGTTTTGTAGATCCTTCTTGTCCTCATGTCCTCTATAAATGGGCACAAACTTCAGATGCCTTCTCTTCCTAGATAATCTCATTCAGCCTCATGAAATTAAATAACATCTAAAATCATGATTCACAAATTTATTATTTCTAGCCTAGATATCTCACATAAACTTCTAACTTTTATAGCTAATTGCCTACTCAACTTCACTATTTAATATCTATCTAGTGCCTAAAACTAACTCTTGGTGAGTAGTAGCTTGATACTATTGAATTCCTAAGATAGGCCTGAAGTTCAAGTCTTCACTATGGAACTTTGTGGAATAAATCACGGTACTTGCTCTCAAAAGATAACGGAGATCAAAGAAGGGAGCAAGATATGTGAGAATAGATAGTAGTAAAATGCTATAGGGATTCAGAGTAGACAGAGGTTAATTTTGGGTGGAGAGGTTGGTCAGTTTTCATAGTAGTAATGGATTTGAACTTAACCTTGAAGGAATGTTAAGTATTTTATAGTGAAAAATAGGGGAGAATCACCCCCACCAGGCTGTGTAAACAGGATGAGTAAAGGCAAGAGGAATTTGGCATTTGGCATGTTTGAGAAATATTGAATGATTCAAAGTGATTAAACCATGAGACCAGTCCATGAGACCAGTCATAGCTGGTAAGGTAGATTAGAAGTTAAATTCTGAAAGTCTACTGTGAAATACTGGCCAAGAAGAAATAAAGAAACTGTTTTTCAGATAGGTGAGAGCAATTGAATAGGCAATCCCCCTTTAAGACAATGCTATATGCTTGCTGTTTTTCAATCCTGATACCCTCAGATGATACCTGTTTTTATGTAGGCTATTCCCCCTTCAATTGCAAATTCCTATTTTGCACTCACTTGCTACTCCTTTACTCCTGATAACTCCACCTCTGTCTTGCCTCTCACTTTTATGTTTGTTATAAAATTAGTCCACTTTGACCATTGTTTTTCAGCTCTCTTTCACTATTACCCCTAAATTCAGCAAGAACTATCTATAACACTATGCAAAAAACATTGAAACCCCCTTTGTACACTGTTCCAGAAACATAATGTATTTTACAAAACAGATATAGATATTTTATAGTTTCCATGGCTGAATTATTAATTTCTTAAATCTATCACATGTAAATGTAATTCCCCTTCATACCTGTCAACTCTGAGAGCTAGAATACAAAAAGTGTACTACTGTTGGAAGAGATTGTTGATTTCCTTTAAAATTAACCACCTCAACTAACCATATATTCCAAAAGTTTGGAGAGAATTCAAATTCCTGATCCAAAGGTAAAAATAGTCCCAATAAACTTGGTCTTTTATTCCAATCAGATCTTCACCTCTCCAGTGTGTTGGCTTCTTCATCTCATAGGATTCAAATATTTTGAGTCTCCCAGGAACAGAGAGCTTCAATGGTAACATATTAAGGAGACACAGATATTTCTCAAAATTGAAGATTTAATTTTGCCAAAGGATACATACTGGTTTCAATATTAATCTTTCTAGATTACAAAGTTTAAAAATACAGATGTCTATTGCACTGACACTATCTTCAAAGTAAAAGTTTATCAGCTTATGTAATAAAGAGCTGGCTTTACTTAAGGAAATGTTTACACAGTTTGAGTCACTGTCTGGAAGAGCAACGGAGGCACTCACACATTGAAAGAAGAGTCACACACGCAAACAAAAGAAATACGAACCAATGTGAAAAAAGATAATGATATAAATTGACTGAAGGAATATAGAAGAGAGTGTCAACCAATTTAAACAGGAGAGACTGAAGATTTTGCAGAGTAGTTAATTTGAACTGGGTCTTAAAGCCTTTGTGTGGGGGTTGGGGAGGTAGAAGAAATAAGTAAGGTAAAACAGGAATATGTGGGAAAATGTGGCACATTTAGGGAAAATATATAATTAAGAATTTATCATACAGGGTGTGTTAGGAGGAGTCTAGGCAGGGATGTGCTGAACTTGGATCAACAAGTACGAGGATTGTATGTCATAAGGAAGAATTTCAACCTCATCCCAAAATCAATAAAAAACCACTATAAGCTTTAATGCAACGAAGAAGAATAACTAGATTTGTGACATAGAGTGTTGCTTCTTATGGCAGAGACATGTGTATTAGTGGAGGTGGAAAAATCTGTAAAGATGATAAGTCCAGGCAGAGCATCAATGCAGGAGCTCAAGTATGGTGTTATGATAATGTGTAATAAGTCAATAACCGGACTTAAGTCAAATTCAAGAGAATTTAAAAGAAAGACCCAAATAGTATATGATGGCAAACAAACAAAAACTGGATGCAGTTTGTGAATAATTGCTGAATAAGCTAATTGGTCAAAAAATAAAATGGACAGAGGGCAAATATCAATTATTTCAAATAAGCAAATTTGGGGCACACCTGGGTGGCTCAGTCGGTTAAGCAACCGACTTTGGCTCAGGTCATGATCTTGGGGTTTGAGAGTTCGAGCCCCGCGTCGGGCTCTGTGGTGACAGCTCAGAGCCTGGAGCCTGCTTCCGATTCTGTGTCTCCCTCTCTCTCTGCCCCTCCCCTTTTCACGCTCTGTTTCTCAATAATAAATAAACGTTAAAAATTTTTTTAAAAAAAGCAAATTTGGTACATGGTGGTGTCACTGGTGATATAAGGTCAAGTAAAAGGATCTGTATTAATGTATGTGGTACAAAGTAGGAGAAACGAGGAAGAGAATGGAGAAATCCCGAGTTGAGCTATTTTGGAGATATGTTTGGTCAAGTTCCATAATTGTGGGAGTTAATTTATAAATAGCAGGCTGAATTTTGCTTAATGTCAGTAAAATTTATCATAGTGTTTAAATCTATCATTGTCATTTTTAGACACAGCCTACTTTGAGCATATATATAGAATTTATAAATTAAATGAATACTCAAAGAAATAATAAGGTTATGTCAGTATTTGAATTCTACTGCAGCACACAATTCTCTGACATGGTCAAAATCTTTGTTTAGGTTCAGTTTTGTCCTCTATAACGTAGGAAAACAATTCTTAACATGCGTCACTGAAAGGAATAAAGAACATTACATGTAAAACTCTTAGCCAGTATGTCTAGCACAAAATGAGTACTCATTAGATAATATTTATTACTGTTAATAGAAAAGACTTTGAAAGATTTCTTAGTAAATTCTTACTGATATTTCCTGGAACTTAGCTAAATCAGAGTGGGAGGGTAAATTTTTTTCTATTGAAGGAATTAGAAAAAACAAACAATATTTTACAAGTGTTTCTTTGGGCAATGGACTTCATTATATTCTAAATTATAACCTTCCCTATCACCAAATAATACTCTTTCAGTGAACACTCAATAAATCACAGCTCACTCTCTTAAAAATGTGAATGCCAAATTTAGTTTTTTCTTGTTTCTTAATCTTTTCCATAGTATTATTTTACACACATATATGCCTCATTATTTCTACTATTCCTCAGAGATTCATTCCCTAGGATCATGGTCTTTGTTCTCTTGCCTTCTCCTTCTCTTTTAACAAGATTCTGTAAACCTTTATAGCTGTAGCTTATCCACACTTCCTTTCACACAATCCTTGCCAATTGGCTCCAAAAGTGTTTTTCTATGGCGCACTCAGAGACCAGGTTTTGCTGTGTCTCAAAATTTGAAAACCTCCCTGTGAAATGTATCTTAAGTTTTAGGTGGTCAAGAATATATTTTCATATTTAAATGGAATTCCCAAAATTTAAATTAAACTTGGTCATCACAGAAGAAAAAAAGGTGATCACGTCAAGTTCATCTGCTTCTTAGAAACCATTATTATTATTATTTGAAAATAATCTGTTTCCTTTGCAGTGTTCTCAACCCTGTCTGACTCAATGACTCCTTTAAAAACCATAATATAATGCCAAATCTATTATTCTAAAATTAAATTAAAAGATAATATATGCTACACATATACATAATTTTATAACAATAGTAATGTCCTCTGTAATATAATGGGGGCTAAAAGAAAAATAATGTATAATTAAATTAAATGAACTTTAATATATAAATGCTCTGATATCACCACACTGGAAAACAAAATAAAGTGGCCACATATTTGCACATACTTATTTTATGAAAAATAGTATTAGAAGTAATGCCAATAAAAAAAGATTTATATTAGAATAAAAACTGTTGTTTTAATAAGTTAATAAAGGACCAGACTTTCTTGTATATGGTAACAGAAAGAGGAAAAATAGCTTCATTTAAAGTAGAAATGTTATAGCAAGTTGATAACTTTCAAAGTAGAGAAACCAAGAAATATAATGTCATCCTAAATGACCTTATTGATAAGGAGAGTGTCTGCATGATTCCGTACGTTATGGCATAGCGTGTGTTATGTAAACAAGTCTTCTATCCTGAATTCTCACTACCTGTCAAGCATATATTCAGATTCTAGAACTTGAAAAAATGAAAGGAAAATATTGATGAAGGGTAACAGAAGATGAGCTGGAAAGGAAAAGTAAGCTAAGAAGGTATAGAAAGTGAATTCCTCTGAACACGTTTCCGAAGACTAAAATAAATAGGCAACCCCAAACAGGTGAACATTTCAATACGTAATGTTCACAATGTGTATTTTTAATGTTATAATTTTTAAGTGTATTGCAATTTTACCATTATTACATTTCTTATGTCTCTTATTTAATACTATTTTGCTCAAATTTATTAAAATTGTGGTTTATGGGACTCAGTGGGTAACTATACGAATGACTAAGAAGACATTCAGAGCTATGGTAAAATTGGGAGAATTTTTCATTTTGTGACACCATCCCACTAATTTCAGTGGTGTTCCTCCAATAACTGTAGCAAACCAAATGCTTTTGCAGATTTCAAAAATGCTTTCTAGAAGAGGGGTAGTATCACCCATATTGAGAACACAACTATATCTTCAGCTCCTTTCTGAGATTTATAACATGGAAACTTTTTTAGAAGAATAGAGACAATGTGGATGAGTCTATTATAAAGAGGCAACAAGGCATATGGTTTCCTTAAATCAGATAAGTAAGGTTCAAACCCCAAATTTCCAAGTAAAAGTCTATGATATTGCACAAGTTAATTATCCTCACTGATGCTCTGTTCTTGGGTAACCAACCATCCTGGTTTGCTTGAGATCTTCCTGGTTTTAAAACTGAAAGAGTCATGTCACAGGAAACCCTTAAGTCAAAGGCAAACCAAGCTGGATAGCTGGTTACCCTAATTTCCCCTATTGTCAAAATAGAATATCCTCATTAGATTTTTATGAAGTTGAGTCATAAATGAGAAAATATTTGAACACTACTTAAAACAAAGTCTAGCACATACAAAGAAAATTGCAGATACTACTATTATCATTATCATTATTTGATCCTAAATAGGCAATCGAGTAAAATAACTGGGAAAGTGAATATATGCTTTAATTTCAAAGCTAAAATCTCAATTTACATTTTCCTGTATATTGAGCACCTTAACATCTAGGCTAAACGATAAAATCTGCAAAAGAACAATAGTAAGTGATAATTAATTAGTATTCTTATATATAGGGGAGACTCTTTTAACAAATTTGACTATTTCATTTTACTTTCATAATTTTCTTATTTTTCTCATTAAAACAAACAGACTTAGTGATGTTAATATTTGCCAAAGATCACACACTTATAAAACTGAAATAGGACACAAAACTTCACATTGATTGGACTCTCAATTCTTTGCTTTTTAAACAACCTGCTCAATGGTCTCTTTTAAAATTTTTAATGTTTATTTATTTTTGATGGAGATAGAGGGGGGAGAGGCAGAGAGAGGGGGAGATACAGAATCTGAAGCAGGCTCAAGGCTCTGAGTTGTCAGCACAGAGGCCAACACAGGGTTCGAACTCGCAAACCGAGATATCATGATCATGACCTGACCTGAAGTCAGACACTTAACCAACTGGGCCACCCATGCACCCCTCAAAGACCTCTTTTAATGAAGGAAAAGGAAATTACAAATCATTTAAATGAAGACCAAATTTCTCAGACTATGGTACTAAAATGTTCAGCTTCCTCATTGTCATAAATTATACATTTATATTCCCTGTCAAATGTACCTTGCTAGTGAGCTTGAAAGAAGAGAAAGCAGAATCATCACACAGGATGGGAAAGGATTCTCAGATTCAATGATTCTTTGAAAATAGTTTGTATCAATGAAATCCCAGCATTTCAGGTTATATTCCACCAGTAGCAGAGTCTGTGACAATCAGTTGAGAGTGTTTAGCTTATTTAAGTGTAATCCCAAGCGACACCAAGAAAGAAGAAATGTGAGAAAGGAAGAGGACAGCCAATAAAGAATGCACTATCAAGCCCAATATCACGAGGCAACTGGAAGCTTATCCTGCCAGGGAGCTCAAGGAGCCAGTGTAGAACATGTGACAGAGTTGTCCAGCGAAAGGTGACGGAGCTGGAGCATCAATCCACCAACCATCTCCAGTCACAAACAGAAGGTATTTCCCAGTAGACATTTACTCTCTACTATTTTTCTTCCAGAGCAGGCTTCGGCCACCAGAGAGAGCCCTCAGACAGTTGAAAATAGGTCAGGATGCACTAAAATACACAACCCAAGGAGATCTGGCCAGGCAACAACAGTGTCTGCTACACCTTGGCAGTCTACTTATCTTTTCTCAGTGCTACTTCTATTTGGACACATTCAAATACATTCTATTATCTACTCTGCCAGCTACACTAAAGGATTTTAATTTTCTATGTCCTTGTTGAAGCTGTCCAGTCTTTGCTAAATCCCTCCATTTCTCTAGTTGGAAAAAGCATACTCTAAAAAGCTTGTCTTAAATATAACCACTTCCATCCTCCTCTCTGGCTTCTCTGAGAAAAAAAAGAAAAAAAAACCTAATTTTTCACTTACGTTCTCTTCATATTATTCATGTCTTCTTTTTTTATATATATAAACAAATTAGTATTTATGTATGTTTCTAAATCACTCAGAAGCTACCTGCCAATTTTGATCTGTTTGAGAAGTTTCAAAGTACTATTTTGACACATTATATATATATGGTTACTTATACCTATACTACCCAGTACTTACCATGTGTTCAATAAAAGTCAAATTGGAACAAACATAATCATCTTAACCATTGAAATCTCAAATAATGGCCAAGTATTTTGAATACGAATGTAGATTTCTGTTCAATGATAGGTTAGTATAATATTGCCCATCGTTTAAAAATATTTACATGAGATTAATCTCAGAATAGCTTTTCCTGATTCCTAATTGTATATTTTAAAAAATTACTTATAGAATATATCTGAAAATTAATCCTCAGGTTAATTTTTCTGTATATTTTCACCTTTGTCTAGGTTGATTTACAAATATCACCATCTAGGCAGACAGTTTTTGGAATTTTCCTTTGAAATTCTTCAGAATAAATATTTTTCAAAGCCTAAGGACACATAGGGACATACATTTAATATTCTAAGGTTATTTTTCCGTAATTTTCAACAGATTTTTGTACAGAATATCAAACTTGTATTATGAAAGTGTTTCTCAAGCCAACGCAATTCACTACTGATTTTCTTCAAATCTCAAGTCTTGATCAAAGGCAAAGGACACCACAATGATTTCCCCTTCATTAAGCAAATAATTTTCTGTAAATAAACCACTAGATTAATTTTAAAGCTACTGTTAGCTTACCTTAATGTAAGTAAGCTGTCTTTCACACTGAAATTTCTTTGTGTTTCAGAATTTATATCCAGAGGTACAATTGTAAAGGACAGGTTTATGTTTTTCTTCTAAGTATATCAAAGAGAAACAGAAACTTGGATGAGGAAGGACATGAAACATCATGTTTTGGTATAATATAATCACCATATAAATGATTTTTATTTAAAATAAAAAATTATTGGAAAGCTTTCCTAACCATTTCCACTAGATCTTTGTATCACCCTATTATGAGACTGTATAAAAATTTTAATCTATATACATTAAGATGCTTCTGACTTCAGCATGATGCATTTCATAATTTGACTTTATATTATGCATTATAATAACGAATTTGCTTTTATATTTAAAAGATTAAATAAAATAAAAAATTGTAGAATGTACAGCCAGAAAGATCTTAGTTCACCCCAACATTTTCATTTTACAAATAAAGAAGACGATGCCCTGAGAATAGAAATTCTCGTAATATTGAAGGCTAAAAAAAAAGAAATTCTCATCCTTCTGGTCTCCTAATCACATTTATTTCAATAGGCAACCTCCCCCTGCTTTTTTCTTAAGTTAAGCCAATTAAGAAATCAGTCACAGGAGATGATAAGGGGCAGTCAAAATGGTTCAATGGATGTAATCTATCAATCCAATAACCACACTCTTTTTTCATGGGGAAGTATGAATAAGGAGCAGGAAGTGTTACTAGAATTATTGCCCTAGTGCAGTGGTTCTCAAACTTAGACTCAGGAATCTTTTAGACTCTTAAAACTACCAGGTACTCCAAACAGCTTTGATTTAACTAACTTTAAATCCATTGATAGAATATAGGAAATTTAAACTGAGAAATACTTAATTTAATTAATTGTTTAAAATAATAACAAACCTATTACATGTTAAAGTATGCTTTTTATGAAAAATACCTATATTGCAAAAAACAAAAAATACTTTTATATTTTCCCATATCTCTTTACTGTCTTCTGTAGTAGATGACTAGATTCTTATCATGAGAGAATGAGTGTGGAAAAAGAAAAATAACAACTTCATATTTTGAAAATAGTTTTGATCTCCTAGATCCTACGGAAAGGTCTCAAATCTTCATGGGTCCTAGACTGCACTTTGAGAGCCAGTGCATTAGTGGAAATCTCTGCACATAGAAATTGGAAGCTCCAGGAATGCAAACGTTCATTAACCACATGCAACACAACTACAGAAGCAGCTTGAGCTCTGGACTAAAAAGAATAAGATCCATAAACTCAATGACTTTTTATGAATCCCATAACCTTCCTGAAGTTGTTTTGTCAGACTTGTGATAAAGTTAATATATCAAAGGTTTATTTTAAAATACAAATGATATGATATCAAAATGCTATAAGTTTCTTAAAAATATTTTTTCATAATCACTCACATTTTCATCCTATCATTTACTCACACAGAATCTTGTACTTTTACTGCAAAAAGTCTTATAGGTTTGTCTTCGGAAACCAATTCTTGTTATTTCTACATCTATTTCAGGTACTTACAAATTGTTACTTCCACTCCTTCCATAATATCCTTGATATTATAAGCAATGACAATAATAAATGAAATGCTAATATAACAAGACAAAAGTCTTTTCTTGCACTAAGTAAATGTTTCTATCCATGTTCACGGTATATTTTCAATAACTATCAAGTAGACAATAATATTAAAGAACAGAACATCATCGGTATTTGCTTTCAACTGAGGCTGTTAGCCTCATTTTCTTTTTCCTTGGAAGTTGCAGGAATATTTCATAGTTAGGAAGGATGCCCTGAGAACTCTTCCTGCCTTGAAAGTCAAAGGATTGGAAGTAAGACTAAATCAGACCACATATTGAACTGGTGGGAAAAAAGTAGGCCAATAATAATAAGCACTTAAATAATTTCAGGAGAGTCCAGAAACAAGATTTCAGAAAACTGAAATGGGAATGAAAAGGCACAATAAAAGTGCCAAATACAAATGATGGTGCCAGAACCTATGGCAGTGTGATAAGCAGGTTCAGAGCTGTAGGCTTTCCCTGGATTAGGGGACATCTGAGCATGTTCATGAGATAAGTAAAGGTAAAAACTGAAGGAAAAAAAAAATAAAAGAGTACTTAATGGGCATATATTGTAAAAGATCTATAACACAGACAACAATGTTAGCCTTGGGAACATGGAACATGATTCCACCCTCTAATATTGAAAGAAAGAAGGAAATAAGTCACTCCTTTAAACAAAATTTATGTAGTGCCTGCCTATAGATGTCACTATATCTTGACTGTCAGTGATCACAACAGCCAAAACTCCTTGCTCTTGGGGCTTACGTTCTAGTTGGCACAAACCACCCCATTAAATTATTCAAAGTAATCATTCAATCAAAGGGAAAGAAAGAAAGAAAGAAAGAAAGAAAGAAAGAAAGAAAGAGAGAGAGAAAGAAAGAAAGAAAGAAAGAGAAAGAAAGAAAGAAAGAAAGAAAGAAAGAAAGAAAGAAAGAAAGAAAGAAAGAGGGAGGGAGGGAGGGAGGGAGGAACCGGTGGGGGAGTAAGGAGGAAGAAGGAAAGAAAGGAAAAAAAAAGCTGGGACATCTGGATGGCTCAGTTGGTTAAGCGATTAAGTGCAGACTCTTGGTTTTGACTCAGGTCACGATTTCATGGTTAGTGAGATCGAGCCCCATGTTGGGCTCCATGCCGTCAGCGTCCTTGGAATTCTCTCTCCCTCCCTCTTTCTCTGCCCCTCCCCTGCTCATGCTCTCTCTCTCTCTCTCTCTCTCTCTCTCAAAATAAATAAACTTTAAAAAATTATTTAAAAAAAGAAAGAAAGAAAAGCAGGTAGAGAAAAGAGAAAGAGAGAAAAGGAGGGAGGAGAAGAAGGAGATAAAAAGAAATGGTAAATGTTATGGAAGATATTGTATGGAATGGTGATCTAATTTTAAATAGGGAAGAGGTGCCCTTTGAACAAGGAATCTGAACAGACCTGAATGAAGACAAGGGTTAGCCATGTAAAAATCTGAGGTAAAAGAATTCCAGGCAGAGAAATGACCAGTGCAAAGGTCCTAAGGTGGGAGCATAGCTAATGTGTTAAAGCAAAAGCAAGGCAGTGAGACAGCCTAGAATGAGAAAGGGAAAGGGTAGTGGAGGGTGAAGTCAAAGTGATGATGAGGGTCTGGTTCATGGAGGATGTGATTGTCCATTTTAATATTTTTGGTTTTCATCTTGAGTGAAATGAGTAACTGTTGGAGAGTTCTGAACAGATTAGTTACACGAAAGGATTGCTTTATCTGCTGTGTGGAGAAGAGATTGTAGGGGTCGATGATAGAGTCAGAGAGACCATTAGGAGGCTGTTATAATAATGCAGGTGAGAGAAGATTGTGGCTGGAACCCAGATGGTAGCCATGGAGATGATCAGAAGTGGTGAGATTCTGGATATTTTCTCATTCTACCCTCACAGAATTTGCTGAAAGTTTTGATGTGAGGTGTGAAAGAAATAGAGGAGTCAGGAATGATTCATGAGCCTGAGGAAATTTATAAAGAGAGGGAAGAAAAAAATGGAATGAGTTGAAGTGATATGGACTTATACTTAACAGTAACATATCTTTGAGGTCATATTCTAAGACAGAGTGTTAAGCAGTTCTAAGACAGTAAAATGTTTGAAACAGCTGCTGAGCAAAATCATATCGAAGTGGGATGAAAATTTTCCCACACTTTCTGAACTCTTTCAACCTACTCACCACTTTAGGGAGCACAGGGACATGGATGAGTCCCTTGACTGAAACCTCAGAATGACTATTCACACTACAACTCTGGGTGAGCTGGACCCAGTAAATCTAATCCTTGAATACCTCCTGCCATTCACTACTCCATGACACTCATATGAGGCTACTTCTCTTCATTGACATAAACTAAACTCCATCCCTGGATGTCTGGCTTTTGCCTTCTGCCCCAACTAGTTTTCTCACGGAGGATAATTTTTTTTTTGAGTGATAGTAATCCCTTTCCAGAAATCCTTAAAAAATCTAGGGAACAAAATGTTTGAGAAAACCCACTGACTCATAGTTAAAATAATTGACATAGTTAAGATAAAAATTATTGGTCAAATATGTTGTTACTATTACCTGTGCAATATAAAATGTAAATTTATTGTTAGACTGTGTTGTACAAGATTTTTTGTCTCCCAGAGTGATAGATATAAATATAAACAGCTATTATATACGACCTTGATGCGGAATTTGGTTGTAGTTACTACTATTCATGTAGCTAAGTCATCTTATTTCTACTATGGGATGTAAGGCTCAGCGTTCCAAACTGTAAGAGGAACAAAGCAGACATGTTAATAAAAAAGAACAAGTTTCTCTCTCCCAGAGCCCACTCATCACTCAGCATGTGTGACATCTCTTAATTTTCAAATCTGTAGACTATGGGAAGAGTAGGAAAGAAAAAACATTATATATTTAATTAAAATTTAATACAAAAAGATAAAAATATTGGCTCTTACAATTTCTGGACTAATTTCCAAACACATGAATCTCCTGTACCTAATTATTGATCTCAGAATTAAAACAAATCTTCAGTAATACCTTAAAACCTGGGTATTTTCATTGCTTAATCAGAAATTAATACACAGACTTATAAAATTATGAATTTAGTTCTAAAAGGATCTTTGGAGATTCCACTTCTTGATTTTGATTATGTGGTTTATTCATGTGTTCATTTAATTAAAAAAATTTTTTGAGCATCTATTGTATACCATTCATTGTGTAAAACACATTGAATAAGTGGTGAAAACAAAAGACACAAGACTCTCCCCAGGAGAGTTTTAGGACCAGTAGAAGAGGCAATTAATTAGAACCGTTACAAGACATGAAACTATAGAATACATAAATTTCAGATTAACCAAAAAAGGGCCTGAGTTGTAAAGGAACGTGTTTAAGAGGAGACATTTAAGCTGAAGTCTAAAGAATGTTTAAGAATTAACCAGCTGAAGGTATGAAACAAAGCCCAGTACATGTTAGAGTCTAGATAGGAGACTCTGAAAATCAGATAATTGTGACTCTAACAGCAGTTCCACAATGTGTACCTTTCAAAATGGCAAAGATTAGCTGATACTTATCCTCCTCCAGAATCTGGAATGGCATTGTGATACATTGGCTCTGAACTCTCCTCCATTTTTTTTCTAGGTTTATTTTGTTTTACCTTGATGTTAAAGCCCTAGAGCCACCCAGGTGCCCCTGTATGTTTTTTGTTTTTGGTTTTGTTTTGTTTTTTAATGGTGAGCTTATCTGGAGAGTGTGTTGTTCAGGGTGTGTGCTGGGATAATCTGAAGAAATTTTGAGGGTCTGTGTTGTAAATACTAGTCAGCAGTACTCAGTCCATTTGTGTTTATCGTTAATGGGAAACTAATGGATTTCACTGTTTTTGTGTCTATTTTCATGTCAATGTTTTAGATAATAAACATTTTATTCCTATGTCCATGAATGATCCAAATTCAATATGACAAAATAGTCACAGGTGACTCTAGTTCTATTCCAGATCTCAATAAATATAACGCTTTCAGGGGGATATTTTAAAATTAATACTTCATGAATAGGACATTACTTTGGGCTTTATCTGTACTACTGAAGCTCATTTGCAGTTCCCTGCATCACCCAGGCTTCAGCCCTCAATTTCTCTCCCCAGGGATCTTGAACCCCCAAACTCTAATGTCTATTTTAACTTTTTAAATTCCATTCTCTATTTAGCTTCAGCAATCTTCCAGCACCATCTTTGAGTTAACTTTTCATTTCTAGTATTTGATAATTTACCATTTTTGCTTTTGAGCTTAGATATGCACTCTAAATTATTTTAATGCATAGCTTTCTAATATAGAATTCTAAGTGTTTAGATCTTGGTGTGAGGTAAACTCTCCCAATCAACACAGTCAGTCAACACAATCCTCCATATCAACATGTCAACATGATCAAGTCTGGAGACAGGAAATCCTGTTTGGAGTATTACTCAAATTCATTATATATATATATATATATATATATATATATATATATATATATATAAATTCATTACTCAAATTCAATTTATATATATATATGGTGTATATATATAATGTATATATATACTATATTCTATAATATACAGTAATGCCAAAGAATTAAAAGAAAAATTATCAGGTTATTCATTGGATTTTGAGTTTGAGAAAGAAGAGAAATTGGTCATGATTATGTTAATACTCCTGCAAATGGGATGACTGAGATGTCATTAACTAAAATAGGAAACATATGAGAAGGCTTAGGCTGGGAAAATTAGATTATAAGTTTCATTCTGGATACATTGATCTTGTTATCCCTTGAGACATCTATTCATAAACAGTTTGATATATGGTCTAATGCCTAGGAAGAGATTTGAACCGGATATCTTAAAAACTGGTAACAATCTGCATCTCATTTATAATTCAAATAAATTGAATGCGTTGAATCACCCAGCAGCATATGTAGATTGCAAAAAGAACAGATTTTAAGATAGAGTCCTGCATTATAGTGACATTTAAAATATGGCAAAGAACTGGAAAAGAAAACTAAAAAAGATCATTCTTACCAGTAGGAAGAAATGCAGAAAAAGATTATGACTAGACGCCCAAGGAATAAAATTTTCATAATGGAGGAAATATCAAAAAACAGTATAAAAACTTGCAGCTAAGCAAAATAAGGAGCAAAAGCCTCCTCTGTATATAGATACAACCACTGGTGAACTTGATTAGAAAAATTTCAGGCAGGGGCGCCTGGGGGACTCAGTTGGTTAAACATCAGACTCTTGATTTGTTTTTGTTTTAGTGTTAATATGATTTTATTTATTTTTTTTAAATATATGAAATTTATTGTCAAATTGGTTTCCATACAACACCCAGTGCTCATCCCAACAGGTGCCCTCCTCAATACCCAGCACCCACCCTCCCCTCCCTCCCACCCCCCATCAGCCCTCAGTTTGTTCTCAGTTTTTAAGAGTCAGACTCTTGATTTTGACTCAGGCCATGATCTCATGGTTCAGGAGATCGAGCCCTGCATTGGACTGTGTTGACAGCATGATACCTGCTTGGGATTCTCTCTCTCTCTCTCTCTCTCTCTCTCTGCCCCTCCCCTGCTCATACGTGTGCTCTATTTCTCAAAATAAATAAACACTAAAAAAAAAAAAAAGTTTCAGTCAATCCCTAAGCAGTGAACTGCAAATTGCAATGGGATGGGGAAACAGAAATTTGAATTTGTGTAATACGAATTAATATTTGTGTAATATGAAAATGGAAATTTTTATTGTGGATAAAATTTTAATTTGTTAAACAATTAAAAATTAAGAGGACTTAATAAATGTTGATATATTGTAAGACTGAACATTGTAAGAGTTAATTCTCCTCAAACTGATCTATATATTTAATGAAATCAGAATAAAATTCTTACTAAGTTTTGTATTCTATGTAGAAATTTAGGAAACTCAATGTACAATTTCTAGAGAGATGCAAAGGAGCTGGAAGGGTCACAATGAACTTGAAAAGGCTGGATAACTTACACTATTAGACACCTAACTTAATAAAACAGTAAGAAGTAAGACAGTGTATATTGGCACAAGATTGTGTCATCAAACAATGGAGAAAAAATAGAATTCCAAAACATACTCAGATTTTTATTTATAACAAAGGTGATGGAGTGGCATAGAAAGGAAGGGATGAACTTTTCAATAAATGGTGGTGGGTCAATTGAATATCCATATGGAAAAAGAAAAAACAAATTGCCCTTACTTCATAGCATTCATAGAAAATCAATTCCAGATGTGTTGTAGATCTAAACATGAAATGTAAAACAATAAAGCCTTTAGTAAACACTTAGAAGAATATTTTCATGACTTTGAAATACTCAGAATTTCTTAACTAGTACTCAAAATACATTAATCATGAGAGAAATTGATCAATTGGACTGGCATGGGACCCAACCCTGTATTTAATTTGCTAAAATAAGTGCCCCCTGTCCTGAAGAAATATTATATGGTATCCCATGTATGTGGATCAACTGCTTCAAATCACCTTGAATCGTAGTGCTGGCTGTGGACATGCAAGCAGAAAGGCAAATCCACACTCAAAATCCATGTCTATTTCTATGACAATGAACTGCTGACTCTTCCAAGATGGAAGGACTTGCAACCAACTAGCCAGGTGCCCCCTCAAGGAATAGTGACATATTTGTAATTCAGTGCTAGTCTCTGTTCCTGCAAGGTTTGTTATTTGGTAGCAGTGGTAACTAGGTCAGCCTTGGAAAGTGAAAGCCCATGTCATGGAACCTATGCATAGCTACCATCTCTGCCATCATGGCTACTTTCATTGTGTACCCCTTGTTCCAGCATTGGAGTAGTTGATGGCAAAGACTGGCTGGTCAACTGGCATTTTTGGGGGGCCTAGATCATATTTAGTGCTTGTTCCATGGTTTGTGCCTTCTGGGTGGCATATGTATGCTATACAGATTCTTCATTCTTTGTTCCCATTCTCCTATGTCCATTTATATGCCTTTACCCCACACTTCCTTTTTCTCCATTTAAAATTTTTTTTTTTAATTTTTTTTTTCAATGTTTATTTATTTTTGGGACAGAGAGAGACAGATCATGAACGGGGGAGGGGCAGAGAGAGAGGGAGACACAGAATCAGAAACAGGCTCCAGGCTCTGAGCCATCAGCCCAGAGCCTGACGCGGGGCTCGAACTCACGGACCGCGAGATCGTGACCTGGCTGAAGTCGGACGCTTAACCGACTGCGCCACCCAGGCGCCCCCATTTAAAATTTTTTAATTTTATTTTCTTCCAGGTTTCTGACTAGCTCTCAATACCATTTAGCACTGCCCATGAGTCTATATATATTTCAATCTTTGGACACTTCTTCCACACAAATAGGATGGCAAGGGCATGACCTGAAGTTCTTCCTCGAGGGAGAATTATTCTTCACTAATCTCTTTCATGGCCACTCCTGAATGAGGCTGTGCTTTAGTTACTATCAAAGTTACTATCAATTTTCAAACCAATCTTCTGTCAACTAACCTTGCTTATTTTTGCTCCCTCCTCTTTTAGTTAGTTACAAGAAACTCCACACATGGCTATGGTATAAGTGGAGGTGGGGACACTGGTGCAGACCTGGGATTCTTGGATATCTGCTCATGTTGCTTGCTTGGGCCCTCTGTTCCTGCTTGTGCTTCATCCCAGATAAACAACTTCCATTTTACAATGACTTATGTCTTGGCCCCTCAACTTTATGGAATGATGATTCTGACAGGATTCACTTCCTGATCACCATTAAGTGATGGCAGGGAACAGAGGGCAGGAGCCAACTTGTCCCTAATTAGGAACCACTGTTCTAGAGGAGCAATGATAACCAGCAATAGCTATTTGGTCCATTTTTTCTTATTGTTATGCTTTTCCTGCAATACCGGAGTCCTTCTCTTCCACCAGTCACATTCGCCCAGTTCACTACAGGTGAACATTTCAATAATTTGGCCATGGCTTTGTACCTGGGCTTGTCTGTGTTCCACCTATCACCAGTAAGGAAGTCTTCATGGCCAATCAAACAGTAGTGACCCAGTGCTGAAACCCCATTTTATCTCCTGTTTTCTTGGTACCAACTGTCACTGGTTGGGATATCTGGAAACAGACACTGAGACAAGATGTTTATTAGGGATCAGTGTCTGTTAAGGGGAGGGGAAAGAAGCATGATTGGGAAGAGGGCCTAAACTGTGAGGCAGGTCTGACATAACCTCAGCAAACCATGAGGGAGTGGGATATGGAGTGAGTCTTGCCCTTCAGAGTGTCCATTATTGGAAACAAATGGCCAGGCTTTTATACTCTGACCCTCAGCAGATGGAAGCTTCCTCAGAGAATATGTGAGCTCTCTAAAAAGTGGATCCCTGCAACCAAGGCAGACCCTGAAGATACTGAGAGCTGGAGGCTGTCTGCTGACCATACTTCCAGCAGCTGGTCAGCAGTTCCTTCCTTGAAGAATATCTAGGTGGCACATCTCCACATTAACTATTTACATATTTTTTTTAACAAAATGGAAAGCTAGCTATACAGGAGTACAAATGAATAAGCAATTGTTATATGAAACCACATGAATCTTGTAAGTATAACACTGAGTGAAGGAGACCAGACCTTTCTGCAAAAAAGACGACTATATACAGAATGAGTCTAAATACATGCATTTCAAAAGTGGCAAAACCAACAGACATCGTTGAATGTCAATATAGTATTTATCTTCAAATGGTGAAATCCTAGGGATTATATGAGATCTTTCGGTGCACTGTTTATCTTCTATTTCTTTACCTGGGGGTGCAGATTACCACAACTAAATTCTCTTAATGATTGCACGTTTTTCTCAGCACATATAATACTTAAAAACTTTAAGAGAGTGTTAAAATATGGCTATTAAGTAGATGATAGAAATAGTATAGTAATTATGAATTCCTGTACTTAAAAGTCTTATTAGTTTACACTTCAGTGTTATAAAATTTCATAATGAAAATCACGATACATCATTTAAGACTCAGTCATAAATTACATAGACCACAAACAATGGCTTAAATAAATGAAAACTTTATTTCTATCTCCTGCAAAAAGTTAGAGGCAAAAAGTTCAGAGGTGCCATATTAGCTCTGCTCCCCAGAGTCATAAGGGATGCAGCTCATTCTAGGTGATTATTTTCCATTCCTAAGGTAGGGACTTGTCCTCGGGCACATGATAATGGATAAAATTGTAATAATAATATCCTATTTTATGCACTAAGACTGAGGAAGAAATAAAGAGAAGGAAATAGGATATGAGTCAAATGTGATTTAAAGAAAGTTCTAAGAAACTGCCACAAGACTACAACCATACCTTAGAGATATTGTGGGTTTAGCTCCAGACGACTGCAATAAAGCAAATATCACAATAAAGGGAGCCAAATGAGTTTTATCGGTTCCCCAATCCATATAAAAGTTATATTTACATTATACTCTAGTCTATTAAGTGTGAAATAGCCTTATGTCTAAAAACCAACATACATTACTTAATTATAAATACTTTATTGCTTAAAAAATGGTAAACACCATCTGAGTTTTCACCAAGTTGTACATAATCTTTTTGCTGGTGGAGGGTCTTGCCTCGATGTGGATGGCTACTGACTGAATTGGTGGTGGTTGGTGAAGGCTGGGGAGGCTGTGGCAATTTCTTAAAACAAGACCACAGTGAAGTTTGCCACATGGATTGACATTCCTTTCACAAAAGACTTCTCTGTAGCATGAGATGCTGTCTTATAGCATTTTACACACAGTAAAACCTCTTTTAAAATTGGAGTCAATCATCTCAAACTCTGCTGCTGCTTCATTAACCAAGTTTATGTAATATTCTATATCCTTTGTTGTCATTTCAACCGTCTTCACAGAACCTTCACCAGGAGTAGATCCCACCTCCGAAACCACTTTCTTTGCTCAACCATAAAAGCAACATGAGATTTTTTTCCCACAAGATTGCAGCAACTCAGTTCCATCTTCAGGCTCCACTTGAAATTCACCTTCTCTTGCTCTTTCTACCACATCTGCAGTTTATTCCTCCATTGAAGTCTTAAACCCCCTGAAGTCATCCATGAGGATTGGAATCAACGTTTTCTAAATTTTGGAAAATCAAAATATCACGTTGATATTTTGGCCTCTTCCCACATGAATCACAAATGTTTTTAATGGCACCTAGAATGGTGAATCCTTTCCTGAATGTTTTCAATGTACTTTGCCCAAATCTATCAAAGGAATCACTATCTATGGCACTTACAGTCTTATGAAATATATTTCTTAAATAATAAGACTTAAAAGTTGAAATTACCCTTTGATTCTTCGGCCACAGAATGGATATTGTTAGCAGGCATGAAAACAACATTAATCTCACTGCACATCTGCCTCAGAGTTCTTGGGGGACCAGATACATTGTACATGACTGGTACTGTTTTGGGAGGAATCTTTTTTCTGAGCAGTAGTTCTCAATGGTGGGCTTCTAATACTTAGTAAGCCATGTTGCAAATTGAGTGCTGTCATTAGTGTTTGTCGTTCCATTTCTACAGCACAGGCAGAGTAGATTTCACATAGTTCTTAAGAGCCCTTAGATTTTCAACATGGTAAATGAGCACTGGCTTTAATTTAAAGTCATCAGCTGCATTAGCCCCTACCAGGAATCAGCTTATCCTTTGAAGCTTTGAAGCCAGGCATTGACTTCTCCTTTCTAGCTAGGAAAGTTCTAGATGGTGTCTTCTTCCAACAGAAAGCTGTTTTGTCTATATTGAAAGTCTGTTTGGTGTCGCCACCTTCATTAATTATCTCAGCTAGATCTTCTGGATAACTCGCTGCAGCTTCTACATCAGCACTTGCTGCTTCACCCTGCACTTTCATGTTATGGAAGCAGCTTCTTTCCTTAAACGTAATGAACTAACCTCTGTTCACTGGGGTAGCACTTTTAATTTCCTTCAAGTACTCTTCCTTTTCATTCACAACTCAGCTAACTTTTTGGTGTAAGGGCTCTCTAGCTTTCTGCTGCAAATGGCTTTGACATGCCTTCTTCACTAAGCTTAATCATTTCTAGTTTTTGATTTAAAGTGAAAGATGTGTGATTCTTAGAAACCATCGTAGGGTCATTAACTAATTTCAATGTTGTTGGGTCTCAGGGAATAGGGAGACCTGAGATGAGAAGGAGAGATGGTGGAATGGCTGGTTGGTGTAGCAGTCAGGACGCATGCATTTATCAGTTAAGTCTGCTGTGCTAAATGGGTGTGGTTCTTGGCGCCCCAAAACAATTACAATAGTAATATCAAAGATCACTGACCACAGGTCACCCTAACAGATATAATAATAAGGAAAAAGTCCGAAATATTGTGCGAATTACCAAATTGTGATACAGAGACCCAAAGTGAGCAGATGCTGTTGGAAAAATGGGGCCAATACACTTGGTCAACGCAGGGTTGCCATAAACCTTCAATTTGTAAAACAACAACAACAACAACAACAACTCCACAATAACTGCAAAGCTCAATAAAACAAGGTATGCCTGTATTTCTATTCATGCCTTTGGTCCCAAATTAGTCGCATGTCAATCACTTGGAACAAAGAGGTTTGGGAAATAAAAGATTTACTTTGAACAGTTATGTGCCCATTGAAAAACTAAGAGTTCTTTCACTCTGGAAGAAGGAGAAAACAGCTGTTTTTGTTCAGCCATCAATCTCTACAGCACAGGAGAAACTAACAATTTTTATGTTCCTGCTTTAAAAATAACAGTAGTGAGCTTTAAAATGTCACATTCACCCCAAAGAACTTTAGGAAAGAGTTAGCATGAATTATTCTAACATCACTTGGGAAAAAAATGATCACCTGAGTGAAAGTGAGGTAATACAACATATAACTATGACCAAGGACTATGTCACTAATAGACTGTTATTAATTTTTAAAAGCACATTCTGTCACCAGCTGATTGCAAACATTTCTGAGGAGTGCCAAAGTTTCAGGAAACACAAAGTAATAGGTAGAGGAAAGTGGATGTTCTCACAGATATTACATTTCATTAGTTTAATCATATTGGAGAGTGCCCAAGAAAGTATACTTCCTTTATAATTTGTTAAGGTGAAAAAGTCATGTTCACCGAAAATTGCTCCTGATTTAACTCATCCTGAGATAAATATTCTGAAAAGCAGGGAAATATTTTACATTTCTCAGTTGAATTATAGCCACATGCATCGCACACATATAAGAAATGTAAATGTGGTGTAATGAAATGTATTTTTGAAATATGTAAGAAATTATTTTTCCATTTCTATAAAATTATACTTGGGTATCCTCCGCAATCCTCTGTCCTTCTCTACCTAGAATTTTATCTCCATTTCTTTAGAACTATATTTCTTGAAAATGATGACTTTCAACACTATTTCCACATCCTTACCTATCATTTGCTATTTCTGATTTTACAATCTGGTATCTTATGTACCAGTGTAGCACATCAGCTCTCACAAGTTCACCAGTTAATAATCAAATCTATCTGGTATTTTTTCAGCCTTTATTTTACAGATTAACTGTAGAATGTTTGATACTATTGGCCACTCCTCCTGCTCATTTATTCTTAAAATCCTGATCTTCCCCCTAAAAACATCTCATACAATCTTCTCCATTTCACTTAATGGTGACTCCAAAATTTTGGTTACTCAAACTAAAATCCTTGGGAGTCATCTTAGATTGTCAGTTTCTCTTACACTCTTACTTCTAAGCCATGCAGAATTCCCCCTGGTTCCACCTTACATTTCATTCTCTCCACTGTAACCACTCTAGTCCATGGACAATACCTCTCACCTGACTGATTGCAAGGGCCTCCAAGTTGGTCTCCCTTCTTCTTCCTTTATTCTGTTACATAACTTAGCACTCAAAAAGTCTTCCTAAACATCGATCATACAACATCTCTCCTCAAAACCCTGAATTGGCTTCCAATTTCACTGTGAATATAAGTGAAAGTCTGTACAATGGTCTACAAAGCCCTGCAACGTCTGCCCCCTATTCCTGTTGCCTCTCTAAGCTTATAGCCAAACACCTTTGCATTTTTTTAGTGGCCAGCAAGCCTTCTTGCTACTATTAAAATACTGTGTTAGATTAATGTATTAGAAAACCTATTTTGATTGCCAGAAGGGAAACTTACTGACCAACCAAAGATCAGAAAATGCTAGCATGCTAGTGGTCTCCAGAGCAACCAGAACAAATATTTAATGTTACCAGTACCCTTTCTCTCAACATGCCTTCTTTTTTTTCACATTGGCTTCATTTTCTCAGGCTGCCTTTCTCCACAGGTGGGAAATACGGCCTCCTGGCAGATGCTACACTCAGACCTTCTGAAGTTGAGCTCTCATGTGAAAAATTCGAGGAAGACCTTTGACTAGTGTAATGGACTTCATATTTATATCTCCCCAAAATTCATATGTTAAAACAGCATTCCCGGTGTGATGGTATTTGGATATGGGTCCTTTGGGAGATAATTAGGTCATGAAGGTGGATATCACATGATAGGATTGATTAGTGCCCTTATTGGATACAGGAGACAGCTTGCTTTTTCTCCATGTGTCCATCATGTGAGGATACAAGAAGATGGCAAACCAGGAAGAGAATTCTCACCAAAAACAAATCTGCTGGCATCTTGACTGCTGGCACCACAGTTTCCAGAACTGGAAGAAGTAAGTTTTTTGCTTAAGTCACCCAGTCTATGGTAATTTGAGCTCTCCAAACAGACCAAACAACTAGGTTGGCTTGAAACATAGAAAGAGACTGAACTCAGGAAACAAATTCTTCTATTCAAATCCCATCTCTGTTACTTATTATCCATGTGACTTTGGAAAGTTATTTAATTTTTCTGGACCTTATAATTCCCAGTAGTAAAGTGTGGATAATAGTAGTGCCTATCCAAAACAAATGTCATGAGATAAATGAATCTAAGTAAAGTGCTTAGAAATGCTATCAATCAACTGTGCAAGATTTTCCATGTCTATAGAATTGTATTTTTTAAATGAGAGAGGAGTATTTCCCAAAATTAAAAGGAGTTTCTATGCTCCAAAATTAAGAGTACAAGTTAGAGAAAAAACATCGACAGCTCTGAGAAAAATGTTCAACATTATATATTTATAATTTATCACCATTGATGTCCTGAGATCTTACATAATCATGGTTTGGCACAAATTATAAATTGTGATTTTTTAAATTTTTAAAGATTAACAGAAGAAAGAACTGATTTTCTCTATTGATAGTAATAATATTTGTTGCAAAATCTTGACTTTATGTGGGAACCATCTGAAAACACTAAAGGCTAAATATATGTCTGTGCAAAGGAAAACATTACTCAAGTGAGCACATTAACAGATGTCAGTAGTGTCTTGGAAAGCCTAAATCCATGGAGCTAGATCACTTAACAAATGACTGCTCAAATACTTAAATTATGCCAGCATAGCACAAAAGAAAGGGATTGGTGATTCTTTCATTGTCAGAATTTATAGTTAGCTGATTGGAATGATTCAGGAGCTCCTGTTTTGCCAGCAGTACAAGTATATTGTACTATGCTAAAAAAAGGTACAATAGTAGGAATAATGTTGGGGCTTGTGAAGCTCTGCCATTTGCCAAAAATTTATCATTCTCATTTTAGAATTCAAATGTGTACTGCTTTTACATTGTGTCTATTATGTAATAGTGTGTTAAAATCTAAGATTAGTTTAATTTGTTTCTCCTTGTGATTCCAACATAAAATGCTTATCAACAAGGCTCTCTACATGGTTATAATCTGAAGTAGCCAGATACCAGCAAGATATTTAATCCAAATACTGTACATGGAATTGTGGTTTCAGAGTATCCACCAAAACATGAGATTTGATATTATGTATGAAAAGAATATAAAGATTTCAGATTATTACAAAGTTCATAAAGGTCATTATGGCTTTACTAGACCCCTTTAAATTGAATATAGAAAATCAACATAGGAAAAATGAGTTGATTGAAAACATGTACATGTATTTTCAGATGTGACAAAAAGGAATTCTGAATATTTTCAGCAATATTATTCTGTTTGTGTTTGTGTGTGCACAGTACATGTAGGAATGTGCTTTCACACCTGCATAAATATATATTAAAAATCTCAGAGATGTTGGTGGCTTCCACTAAATTAGCCACAAATATCAGGGTGTCAATTCCTTGTGACTGACTCTACATATTTGCAAGATGGTTGTAATGACATATCCACTCTGTGGAATAGAATAGGTTTTAGTATGAAAATTAAAAGTTTAATAACAATAATAATAATAATTTTGTATTCATTTTTCACTGGATATTTTCAATATGTCTCATTCAAACAATAACAAATATTTACTAGATTATTATTTCTATATCTGTAGTAACTTGACTCATTATCTCCTCTGTTGGACAGTAAGATCCACAAGAATGAAAAGTCAATGTTGATTTTGTCCCCTTTTTACCATAGATTCATAGAGCACAGCCTCTGATTCAATAAATATCTGCTAAGTGAATAACCCTCCATGATACTGTCAATTAATTAATGATTCCAAAATAAAAGTAGCCTTCTCATGGACCCATGGTTATAAATAATCAATCTGGGATTAAAAGTCAGATAAAACTGAATACAGAATTAATGTTGTTTTTTTCCCCTACATAAACCCAAATGTATATGGTGTTAAAATATATAAAAATCTAACAGTTTTACCACTTAAAGTGTGCAATTCCATGCCATTTAATACATTCACAATGGTGAGAAATTATCACCACTATCTAGTCCCAGGATACTTCATCATATACCAAGGAAAGAATTCCTCCTGAGTCCTGTGGTATTGATGTCTAATGTACTGTAAGTTCTAGTGATCTGCCGTACAACGGAGTATCTGTATTTACTAGTAATGTATTGTGTACTTTAAAATATATGAAGACAATAGATATGCTAAGTGTTTTTTTCAACAAACAAAACAAAAAATACACACACACACAAAATCAAGGAAAGATGACAGATACATTAATTAACTTGATTATGGTAATGGTATTAAGGATGTATGTATATATCCAATGTCATTAAGATATATACATTAAATGTGTCCAATTTTGTATATAAATTATACTTCAATAAAGCATTAAACAACACTAGTGAGGATGTGTGTGTGGGGCACAGAAATGAAAATTTTCACAGATATGAGGAAAAGTATGCTTACAAACTAAGATAAGTAGGAGAAAAGGAACATGATTTTAAGAAAGAATATTAGACATTTTTCCAAAAAAGACTTACAGATGACCAGTAGGTATATGAAAAGATACCCAGCATCACTAACCATCAGGGAAATGCAAATTAAAGCTGGGAGATATCGCCTCACGTTTGTTAGGATGACTATTACCAAAATGACAAGAGATAATAAGCGTCAGGGTGTGGAGAAATGAGAACTCTTTTCCACTGAGTTTGGAATATAGATTGATATAGCCATTATGGAAAAAAAATATAGGGTTTTCTCAAAAAAATTAAGAATAGAACAACCATAATATCCATCAGTCCCACTTCTGGTGTATATCAAAAAATATATAATTAATATCTTGAAGAAATATATTCACTTCCACATTCATTGCAGCCAATATTATTCACAATAGCCAAAACATGCAAACAACCCAAGTGTCCAACAGCTGAATGGATAAAGAAAATACGGTATATACATATATAATGGAAAATTATTCAGCCATATTAAAAAAAGTAAATCCTGCTATTTGCAACAACACGGATGAACCTGGAGGACATTATGCTAAATGAAATAAACCAAACACAGAAGGCAAAGTACTGTACATTCTCACTTACATGTGGAATCTAAAGTCAAACTCACATAAGCAGAGAGTAGAATGGTAGTTGCCAGGGGCTGGGAAGTAGGGGGGTGAGGAAGTAGGCAGATGTTGGTCAAAAGGTACAAACTTTCAGTTATAAGATGCATAAGATCTGAAGATCTAATGAACAGCATGGTGACTTAGTCAATAATACTCGTGTACTTGAAATTTGCTAAGAGAATAGATATTAAATGTTCTTAACCACACACAAAAAAATGTCAACTATGTGAGGTGATGGCTGTGTTATTAGTTTGATTATGGTAATCATTTTACAATGTATATGCATATCAAATCATCGTATTATACACCTTAAATACATGCAATTTTATTTGACCATTGTACATCAATAAAATTGGAAAAATAAATAAATGCCTTGATTAATTAAAAAATATTAAAAGTGAATCCGACTAAATTCAGGGGTCAGGAAAAAAATTATATAAGGAAGTGGGCTTGAACTAAAAAATAAGTGAAGTGAGGAGGTTGAAAGAAGAATTTTCTGAGCAGGGTGTCCAACCCGTGTAAAAGCCCCGTGCAAGGATCTGAGGAAGTAAAAGGAGGCCAGTACATCTCAAGTTCAGAGAAAAAATTGGGGTTGGTATGAGATGTGGATGGATATTCAGAGTCCAGGCATATCATGGAGAATATGCTTGAGACACAGCTTCATTTGAGATATTTACTCTTTATCCATTGAACGATGACAGTTTCTGAAAGGTATTAAGTGTGGAACAGAGAGTAAAACCAACTTTGAGATTTTTAGAGATTATTCTGGTGATAACCCGTAAGAAAGAATATAAGTAGATGAACATGGATGCAGTGAAATTAGTTAGTAATTTATTATATGACAAATTATGAATTGTGTCTGTCTGTACTTGTACCATCACAGCAGTGATGCGGGAAAACAAAATATGCACTATTTGGCGATTACTTGTAAATAGGGGCTGAAGGGAAAATAAGGGAAACATCCAAGTAAAGATGCCGAATTAAGAGTTAAATCTATTACAGTTCAGAAGAAAGGCATATAAAAAGTTGGAAGTCTTTAAAATACAGATGATGACTGAAATCAAAGGTTTGACTAAGTTTAACTATGGACAGAACATGGACTAAGGAGAGCCTTAAACCAATTTTTGTTTTTACATTTCTTTCTGTCATCTTCAATTTCTTTTCATAAGTGCTCCACAGTTTTCAGAGTATAGATCTTTTACCTCTGTGGTTAGGTTTATTCCTAGGTATCTTATGGGTTTGGGTGCAACAAGCTTTTGCTTTTAATATTTAGTTACCAGTTAGAGGAAAATGAACTACCAACTAGAGGTTGACACAGAATTCCCAGACGATTAGGACTAAACCTACCAGAGAAGCACAGCATAATGAAAGCTTATGGGAGGAAAATAGACCAATTTTGAAATCAGTCCTTTGGATTTAGCAACATAGAGAGGGTTGTTAACTTTAGGGAGAACTACTTCAGGAGTAGTAGATTAAGAAGTGAGTGAAGTAAGAAAAAACATGAGAAGAGTTTTGTTTTTTTTTAAAGTATGGCTGTGAAGGGGAAATGGGATTTAATGTTTTAAAAAGTTAAGGACCTATTGGTGGAAAGGATTCAATTGAGAGGGCATTGATATTTGGAGGAGACATGTCTAATGCACACTAGAGAGATTATCTTTCTATAGGAGAAGAAAGTAACGTATGCATAAAAGTAAAACATGCTATGACGGTAAGATTTTTAGCAGTTTTGTAGTGGTAAGTAGCAAATGATAGCTTCATTTTTTTTTTTTTTTTTTTTTTCTGGAAAGTATAATGAAAGACCATTTGAAAGGTGCTGGGAAAGGTAAAGATTTGCAAAGAAGGAGAGATCCCCAGGTGTGTCTGAATCTCTAGGAAATCTTTGGAAGTAGGTGAGGCAAGCTGGTCGCTGTAATCTGGTTCAATAGAATCACACTGGCGTGGAATTTTCCCATTTGAACACTGCTTTCCTAAATGTCATGTAATTAATACCAGTCAATTTGTTAAGTTAGAGCTCTCTATTTGCCGCGATTTTTTCTGACGGTTGCAAGTCCCAGATAAATTCTCATTTTCACGGATAACAAGCATCTCAGATACGGAGAGTATTAAACAAGATTAAAGGGCATGTGGACCCTGCACCGGCCAAGGGGCTGCCTTGCGCACCTCGCTGCATGAGCACCCGCCTAGAGCCAGCATTGAAGCTACAAGATGGCTGACCAGGACCCGAGGGGAGGTAGCCCCTCCAACGAACGGTGGCCTCAGGCACGGGGGCTGTGGTCACCTCTCGCTTCAGGACACCCGCGGATGTAGTGAAGGGACCCTTGCGGTCTCTGCGGCCCTGAGTGGCCAGCAAGCCGATGCCCCCCTTGCCGACTCTGGTGCCTCTCCTGGGCCAAAGTACCTCCTGTACTGCGGTGGTGTCTTGGGGCTCCTGCCTCGGTGCCCACACGGTGCCTGCTGTGCCGCCGGCTTCAGGACCCACTCCCTTCACTGGCACCACGGATACCTTCGTGGAGATTGTGAGACACGAGGTCACCAGCACCCTGTGGAGTGGCCTCCCAGCCCCCCGGTGGTGACTGTGCCGGCCACTGCTGTGTAGCTTCCCCATCAAAGACCTTTCCTTGCGGTCCGGCCCGGACTTCTGACCTCCCCGCACCCGTGGTGGCGGGGGCACTAGGCTGCGTGGGCACCCTGACTGTGATCAGCTCCCTGGAGCCGGTGAGGACAAAGCTGCAGGCTCAGCGCGTGTCACAGCATGGCTCGTGCCTGTGTTAGGGCCGCTGTGGCTCAGGGCGGCTGGTGCTCAGTGTGGATGGGCTGGGGCCCCCCTGCCCTTCGGGATGGGGCCTTGGCCTTTTCTGCTCTGCACTGGTGCGACGATGACTGGGTGGGCTCAGGCCAAAGGACCAGGCACCCATGGGCGCCCACTGTGTGGCTGGTGACGTCTCAGGGATGGCGGCAGCGGTGCCCACTCTACTCTTTTCCACGGGGTGGAGACTCAGGCCAGGTGGCAGCGGGAGCGCTGGAGGCCGTGAAAGTGACACCAGGCAGGCCCACTCCACCTGACTGCTGCCGTTGCAGAGGACCCAGCTGAGTCAGGCACTGGGGGTCTCTAACAGCTTCCTCCGGAGGATGAGGATCTTCAGGGCCACCCCCTCCTTCATGTGCCATCATGATCAGCTCTTTCGAGTTCAGTTTGGCAAAAGCTTCTTCCAGGGGCTCAATGGAAAACAGCCTGTAGGTTCTTAAAAGGAGCCAAGGTGCAAGGACCGCATCTCTTCTGAGGGTGAGGGTGCGGCAGAAGATGATGGAGTCAAGGGCCTATTCTCAGTACTGAGAAGAGGGGCCTCAGTCTCTCAATTAGGAGCACCGAGGGGAAGGGGCTGCCCCTCTGGGCCTGCCCAGGCCCCCCAACACAGCTTTATTCCTACTGGTCCTCATTTCTCGACCCGGAGAATGATCACTTTTCCAGCCTCCCAGCCAAGTTCAAGACCACATCTACTAACTGTCCCCTTCCCTCCACCATTTCTCTGTGTATTTGCTGTAACTGGGTCTATCCTCAAGAGACACAAAACCCTGGGCCTGGTGTAGTCCACACCCACACTCCTTGAATCTAAAAATGATGAATTTCTTGAAAGAAAGAAAGAAAGAAAGAAAGAAAGAAAGAAAGAAAGAGAAAGAAAGAAAGAAAGAAAGAAAGAAAGAAAGAAAGAAAGAAAGAAAGAAAGAAAAAAAGAAAGAAAGAGAAAGAAAGAAAGAAAGAAAGAAAGAAAGAAAGAAAAAAAGAAAGAAAGAGAAAGAAAGAAAGAAAGAAAGAAAGAAAGAAAGAAAGAAAGAAAGAAAGAAAGAGCTTTACCTTGAACATCCTTCCTTGTCGTGTTCTGTTGGGAGCATGTTCTCCCAGGTCTTTGCCTCTGTCTGACCATTTCTGGAAAGACTCTACCATCTCAATCTTTAGGAATCTACTTTTAAGAAAAAGGAGATATTTTCCTTATCTACTTCATATGCTTCATAAGTGACCAATAATATTCTCCATGACACATTTTATATTCCTTTTTGTTACTCTGTTTAGTGTCAGAAGTCCACATACACCCTTCCAAACTTTCAAAGATTCCAAGTAAAGGGTTGATGTAATATCTAGAATAACTGGCCTGCAAATATTTAGCCAGTTTTCAAATATATATATTCATATGTATTTATATAAAATATTTATATTTATATAATATTGACCTAGAAGTTTCAAATGAATAATCTGAATTTTTGGCTGATTAACTATAAATGTAAACATCTTCTTTCCTTAGTATTAAATTTATAGTATAATAAATTTAGTATTAAATTTATACTATGTTATTCTTGAAGTCTAAGTGGGAGCAATTTTTTAAATTTTTTAGAGGACCTAAGAAACGGAAATGGAGAAAATCATATTCAGTTCTCATTATGTAGCAAAAATATGTAGCTAAAATGGCTACTCATCTCTAAGAAACAAAATTCCTTTATTAATTATATGCCAATATTACAGTAATGCTTTGCTAACAGAGAAAAGAGTTTTGAAGCCAATAAAATAAAAGCTACAATGAAGCTCAAATTTAAAAAAGATATGTGCACATGAAAATATCATCCAAATAAATGGAAAAAAGTTTCATGAGTTACCTATTATACTGTCACCTTTTATAAATAGGTTTTTCATGTTGTAACTCAAAGTTCAACATAATAATCTTATTTGGAGGGAAAATAGAGAAATTTATTCTATAAGTATATAAAACATTATCAGGAGCAATTTAGAAAATTGTTTAGTGTTTAAGATGTGTTTTCATAAGTACCGAACTATCTCTGTGACAGGGATTTCCTTTTTCTTATTTATTTATTTGTTTATTTAGAGAGCAGAGGAGAGGGGCGGAGAGAGAGAGAGAGAGAGAGAGAGAGAGAGAGAGAGAGAGAGAATCTTAAGCAGGATCCACGTTGAGCATGGAGCCCAAGCAGGGCTTCCTCCCATGACCGTGGGATCATGACCTGAGTCAAAATCAAGAATCGGATGGTTAACCAACTGAGCCATCCAGGTGCCCCAGGCAGGGATTTCTTAATATTAACATAATATCATGGTAATATATTCTCCACTACCTACTTATAGTAAATTTTTTCATTCCTCAAATTATCTAAATGGGAAACTGATATATTTTGTGTCTAAAAGAATGGCAAGAAAAGAAGTCCTATACATAAAATCAAGACTGTGGTCAGTGAACTAAGAATTTGCACCTGTGTATGATGTTGAGAAGATTTTGGAACCAGTGACTCCAGTTTCATATACCCCTTTCTATAGCACACAACTGGGTATAACAGTACTTTGTGAGGTTTTCCTTTCTTCTTGGAAATGGATCTATATGTATCATCATTCAATTAATGCAACACGCATGGCATTCACTATATACTACACACTGTGTTGAATATTACGCAGAGTGAAATTAGACATAGTTCTTGTCCTCCAAATTTCACAGCCTAATATCGTAAAAGTATTTCTGGGGGTCCATTGTCCTCTGTATCACACATAGAGAGTGGCCTCCGTAATCAACTGGAATTCCTGAGTCATCTTCATGGTGCTTAACGCTCATTAAAATAATTATGTCAAGTGTTATGACTTCCCACTGTAAATAAGAAAAGATAACATTGGAGAGATTAAGGAAACTACCAAAGGGGAAAATGCCAGTAAGGAAATATCCAGGATTAGAAAACAGGTCTTATGATTCCATAATCTATGGATTATCGATTGTCAACAAATTCAGTTACCTTCATACAAGGATACATGTTACAAAAACTTCTGTCAGTATCTTTCCTCCATTCCTCTCTAAATCAATCTTACTCCTTATCAGGGCTCCTAGCCTAAAACCACACTAACTCCAAATCCCAGCCAGCCTTCCTATTATCACAGCATTCTTGATCCAGGCTGGGAGTAGAGTCAGCTGCATGTAAGTTTTCATAAAACAAATTCAGTTTAGTATAGTGTTTCAGGAATCTAAAGACCTCAGGGCCAGCTTTGGTCTAGAGGCTATTCTCATTACCATAGCAAAGTATGATCACAAAAGACAGTAAATCTTATAAAGCATTTAAAAGAATAATAGACTGCCCCCCCCCCCACCAAATAGATATAACCCTAAAATCCCCTATCTCCACATGTAGCCATGGAGATCACAAAACAGAAATGGGATTGAATTTGCCTTGGACAGTCTGTTTACACAAGGAAAATTTATTCAAGACCTGGAACTTCTCTTGGCACCTGACTGAGATTCTAAAATATTTTCCCTGAGCTCTGATCATGTACAACACTTCACACATGGATGATCATACGATCACACAAAGAGCCAGATCTCTCAGAAACCCCTGGAATGCCTAAAACCCTGTATGTGTATACATGATAAATCCAGAGAGTCTGAAGAGAAGGTCCCTTAATGCAGACTAGTAAATCTACACGGGGCTTAGTGAAATGTTTTGTCAATGAGATTTTCCTATGCATTTTTCCTGACCTTTTCTATAGCAAAACAGAAAACCCAGGAATATTAATAACTGGGCAAAATATCTTCAATGTAGGTGTAAAATTAATAATGGTGGGAAAGGCAAAGAAAAAGAGAGAATGGAGAACATATGCTTACCCTAAGCCTCGTTTGCTTTCCCAAAACATGTTTTCAATACGATGATTCCTTGTGCAGCCTGAAAAATAATTCTGCAAGCTTTTTAACATCCATAAGATACAAGTTCTAATTGAGATAAAGCATAATAATATCTAGGAAAAGCATCATGGTGGTATTGCTTTGACAGTGCATTTGCCTAAACATTCTTTGTGCCCAAATGGGGATTTGATGTCCTTTTAGGTTTTCTGAAAGCTAGACTAATTAAAAGCATATATTAATTCAAGCCATATTACATATAAAATGCTCCAAATTTGTCTCTCAGCCCTGAAGGAGCACAATAAATTTGATCCCGTCTGCATCCGTGGGTGTGTTGTTTTGTTTCTAGTGATTCTGTAAATCTAAGGGGCAGCCTGTGGCTCATCTGTAATGGTAACTACCTCATTCACAAGGTTTTTCGTTATGCATAGTTTGTCTCCTGAAGGCATTTCACACAACAGGAGCCATCTCTGATGAAAATACTTAATTCCTTAAAGCACCACAGTTCATAATAGTATGGGGAATTTTAACTATACAAGCGATAAAAATCTTAACAAATTGCCAGTAGCTACACCCTCACTGATGCATTTATTTCTTTACCTTCCAGGGTCACCCTGGTTAACCTCACCATTTAGATCAAAACGTTGTATGGTAGCTGATGGATGACATGTTCCATTAAAGATGTTATGGGAAATAAGAAATAATTAAGTGCTACTCCATTCACCCTAGTAGCTGGTATTAAATATTAGTACACCTGACCAAGAACTGTTCACCTAAGAACTTAATTGTAACAGATAACTTTATTTTGTGCATGAAATTTTGCTCCTCAAAATGATGAGGCGCAATATCCAAGAAGGCTAAAACTGACCAAACACAGATGAAGTCAGAAAAACAAATACTACTTTTGGGTGAGACTAAATGAGTATGCATTGCTGAATGTCAGAAATATATACAATCAGTTTTCATAATGCTGAGTTTATGGGCCTTTCTTTTGTCAAAGGACCACCGCATGACAATTGAGTCTTCTCTTGGAATTGCAAATACTGGTTTTGTCACTGAGAACACTGATACCCACTCTTGCTATTACAAACCATGAGTATAAATTCTGCTCCTGGAATTTTGGTAAGCGCTCTGAAATTTGATCTGATTCCCTTCAATGAGCAGTTTTCAGCATGTTTACCTTCTGAGTTTTAATCTTGATAATGATCTAATTTCTTTACTCCAGATTCTGCCCAAACTTTCTTCTTTGGCATATCTAGTTTGCCCCAACCAGTTATTCGTGACCAGGAGCAGTATTCCTTTCCAAGGACATGTGACAATGTCTGGATATACTTTTGATCACTACAACTAGGAGGATGCTACCTGCATCTAGTGAGTGGAGGCCAGGAATGCTGTTAAATAGGCCACATTGCACAGGATAACCTCCCACATCGAAGCGGTATTCCGAATTAAAAAAAAAAAAAAAAGGCAATAATGCTGAGGTTGAGAAACCCTGATCTAGAAATGAATTTCCCCATTCTCCTGCCAAAATGGTTGCCAATTAGGAACAGGTTTATAATAAGAAGATAAAAAAGAAGAGATGTATAATGCACATTCTATTTTTTAAACCCAGTATACTGTAGGAGGTCAAACTTTACAAGTAGGCAAATCTTATTATTAATTTAAATTAATGAGGTTAACATACACAGAGAAAAGTGCACAAGCCATAAATGTGAAGCTACCCAAAATTCCAAAATAAAACATCTAGGTAACCATAATCCTAACACAGAATGTTACTAAGACCCTAATAATGTCCTCTTAACTTTGAATATTCACCCGTAGACTCATTTCTGAGTTCTTATTTTTTTAATTAATTTTTAATTTTTTTAATGTTTTTTAAATTTATTTTTGACAGAGAGAGAAAGAGTGTGAGCGGGAGAGGGGCAGAGAGAGACTGAAACACAGAATCTGAAGCAGGCTCCAGGCTCTGAGCTGTCAGCACAGAGCCTGATGGGGGGCTTGAACTCACAAGCAGTGAGATCATGACCTGAGCTGAAGTCAGACCTTTAACCAACTGAGCCACCCAGGCACCCCTATTTATTTATTTTTGATAGGGAGAGAGACAGAGTGTGAGCAGGGGAGGGCCAGAGAGAGAGGGAGACACAGAATCTGAAGCAGGCTCCAGGCTCTGAGCTGTCAGCACAGAGCCCAACGCGGGGCTCAAACTTGTGAACCGCGAGATCGTGACCTGAGGGAAGTCAGTCGCTCAACCAATTGAGCCACCCAGGTGCCACTACGAGTTCTAAACTTACATATTCAACTGCCTCTTGACATAATGCCTTTCTACCAATTTTAGTGGAAAGTTGGAGAAGAAATACATAATTTTTTAGCACCATGTTAAGTCAGACAGGTTTATTTTAAAAGTAAACTTAAGGATATGGGGCGCCTGAGTGTCCAACTTTGGCTCAGGTCATGATTTCGACATTTGTGAGTTTGAGCCCCTCATCGGGCTCTGTGCTGACAGCTCAGAGCCTGGAGCCTGCTAGTATTCTGTGTCTCCCTCTCTCTCTGCCCCTCCCCTGCTCATGCGCGCGCTCTCTCTCTCTCTCTCTCTCTCTCAAAAATAAACACTAAAAAAATTTTTAATTAAAAAAATAAATAAAAGTAAACTTAAGGATAAAGAGAAAAGTAACATCAAGTTAAAACACTATTGCACTACCATTTTTTTAAAACATAATCACTGAAATATATTTAATCCATAGTTTTTGTGTCACCATAAATTATATTGTTGGACTCATATATTATATATATATATATATATATATATATATATAATCAAAGTATTGTACATTTATCTTTTTAATGGATATCAGATCTCTCTCCAAAAATGCCATATCAATTCCCATTTAATTCTACAGTGTAGAAATATACTTTTCCTCTATATTCCCACCAGTCATAAGTGTATCAATACATAATACTTCACAATACTATTACATGCAAACCATACTTAGTTATATCTAGTGAATTTCAATGATAAGCT
This sequence comes from Leopardus geoffroyi, assembly GCF_018350155.1. Taxonomy (NCBI): domain Eukaryota; kingdom Metazoa; phylum Chordata; class Mammalia; order Carnivora; family Felidae; genus Leopardus; species Leopardus geoffroyi. The sequence continues at coordinate 94,660,116 of NC_059338.1, read as the reverse complement.
GCTAAGAAATATTCTGAATGTATATAGCATATGATCCATCTATTGAAAATAAATTCAAGGCACATATGGGTATATATAGGGATGTAATTACTTAAGTTTAAAGTTATAGGAGAATACATACCAACTTACTGAAATCAGTTCATGAAGTAATGAGGGAAGAAAAGAAAAGTAGGCAGTGTGGGAGGTGGTGGTCTTAGTGTTTTTAGAAATAACTGAACAAATGCAAGCAAAATGCTAAAAATTTCAGCAAAAATTGGTAAAAAAAGGAATATTCCAACACAAATTGAACGAAACATTTGTAGAAAGATCTGGAATTGTATTGGAATTCTCTTCTTAGTTAGACCCACTGGTTAAATATTGTTACAAATTCCTTAGGGAAGAGAAATAGGAGGCTGCCACCAGAAGCCACGTTCTGCCCTATATTTTTAGCCTTATATTAGTATCTGTTGTGCTGTGGGGTGTTATTATTAAAATATGTACCATAAAAAATATCCAGCTGCAGTTTTGTAGTCTTAACCCACAGAGAGCACACAGATCGTGTCTCAACTCTTTTAATCCATTATTCTTAGTAGGATTCATGTGTTCACACAAATGTATGGAGAGATCATTCATTGCAGGTCAGCATTCCCAACATGATATTTGCCCCAGACACTAGCTGGAAGCTGGAAAAAAGGGTTCTCTAGGCAGATCTGCTTGGGAACTCTGAATGAAACAAAACTAAATAGATGGCTTTACTTTAAGCTCTAATAAGCAATGTCTAATAAAATCCCCTAAGGGGAAAAATATGGAAAACTCGTAGCCCTCTTTTGAAGAAGCAGATATATGGAGATGGGTCTTGTGCTGACACAGCAAGACATTCGAGGTGCAGAACCAAACCATCAGAGCACTGAGATGTGCCTTGCTGAGAAGCCTTATAGAGTGGCAGGAGTTGTCTCTGGGTACTGATAAGGTTAGGGATATAACACGTGGTGAGTTTGCTGTTCTGGCTCCTCTGACCTGCCAAATGCTTCAATCCATGTGGGCTGCTAAGACCAGTGACCTAGATGTGCCAACTGGAGGAATTAAGAGTCAACAGCTATTTACTTCTCTGCTGCAACTTTCTCCTTATATTTACCTTTTTCTCCTTTACTAGTTGTTTCTAGAGCAAACCAAAAGAAAGACAACAGATTTGGGGGCCCAGCAGGGACGTCTCATAGATTTAATATGCTATAGTGGATCACAGATTTCCAGGAAAGGGAGAATGTATACAGTACCTTACAGAATTTTTAAGAAGTTTTATTTATTTGTTTTGAGAGAGAGAGAGAGAGAGAGAGAGACAGAGAAAGAGGAAGAGAGACAGCATGCACGAGAGAGAGAGAGTGAGGGAGAGGCAGAGAGAGAGAGAGAGAGAGGGAGAGAGAGAATACTTAGCAGGCTCTGCACTGTCAGCATGGGGCCTGTCGCAGGGCTTGATCTCACAAACTGTGAGATCATGGCCTGAGCCGAGATCAAGAGTCCCATGCTTAAGTGACTGTGCCATCCAGGTGCCCCAGCTTACACAATTTTTAACTACTGGATTTGTTAAGTCAGCCATACATTTCAAGGGCAAGCAATCATAGAGCACATTTTATGAAATAATGCCAAAATATAGTCAAATAATGTCTAAGAGTATTGCAGTAGCACAGGAGACCAATAAGAAAGCAGTGTTGGGTGTCTGAGTGGCTCAGTCATTTGAGTTTGTGACTCGTGATTTCAGCTCAGGTCATGATCTCATGGTTCATGACATCAAGCCTGAGGCTATGTACTAACGGTGCAGAGCCTGCTTGCGTTCTCTCTCTCCCTCTCTCTGCCTTTCCCTCACACATTCTCTCTCTCTCTCAAAATAAAGAAACTTAAAAAAATAAAAGTGTTGATGTGACTGGAAAAATATTTGGAAGATAATATTCACAGGACATACTATTAATAGAAAGGGAGAAGTAGGAATAGAATTTATGTGTTTGGTTTGGAAAGTTCAAGGTCAGTAAAATAGATCTTGCTGTTTTAATTTTTAATATATACTATTTATGCAAGACAAAAGAATACTTCTCTTCTTTTCTTCCTATTTTGAATGATTTCTTTGACACATTATGATTCTACTTTTTAACTTAGTTCTGATATGGTCAAATGAAGCTGAAAATTTTTGCTTGCAGGGTAGTTAAATATAAATTAAAGCACCACACATCTGTATCATGCTTCCTTGTTATTTTCATCAATTTTGTGTTATTTGAGGCTAGTCTATACAGTCAAGTGTCAAGCCTGTCATTCAAACTTAAACATTTATTTCAGGCCTCTAACCCATATATTACAGTCATGCTTTTATTCTTTATAAAAAGCACCTGCAAAAAAAGGGTCATTGTAATAGATTTTAGTGTTAGTAAATTCAACTTATATGTGGAAGGATGAAGGTTTGCTAAGATATGGTGTTGGTGATGGGTTGAAGTTAAGTGCATTAATAGAATGTTCTAGAAGTCATTTAGTATACAAAAGATCTTCATGGTTATTAAAACCAATAGGAAACCAGTAAGTAATCTTACATCTGTATATTTTTTGGCCATGAATTTTTACTAGGATAAATTTATTTTTATTTTGACCATGATATTCAAAAAATGGTGTTTAGATCCCCATATTTATTAACCACTCTAAATATGAATATAGCAAGCCTGAGACCTCAACACCAGTGCAGAGTTTTGCTTCTTAGAATGGGAGAACATGCACAATGGAACTGGAGGTTGCAGCTGGTTAACACAAATCAGTCCTTAAAAACCAATACAATGAGAAACCATCAACAAAATTAAAAAGCAACCTACTAAATGGGAAAATATATTTGTAAGTCATATATCCAATAGGGGATTGATATCCAACATATATGAAGAATTTATACAACCCAATAACAACAACAACAAAAATCCAAATGGGTAAAGGATATGAATAGACATTTTCCCAAAGAGAAATGGCCAAAAGATGGCCAACAGACACATGAAAGGATGCTCAACATCACTAATCATAAGAGAAATGCAAATAAAAACCACAATGAGATATCATTTCACACTTGTCAGAATGACTAGTATCAAAAAGACAAAAAAAAAAAAAAAAAGAAAGAAAGAAACCCACATATGTTGGCAAGGACGTGGAGAAAAGGGAATCTTTGGGCATTCTTTGTGGAAATGTAAATTGATGCAGTCACTATGGAAAACAGTGTGGAGGCTTCCCCCCAAATTAAAACTAGAACTATCATATGATCCAGCAAGTCCACTTCTGGGTATTTGTCCAAAGAAAACAAAAACACAAATTCAAAAACATATATGCACCCCTATGTTCATTGCAGCATTATTTGTAACAGCCAAGATAGGAAAGTCATCTGAATATTCACTGATGGATGAATGGATAAAGATGATGTGGCATACATTCATTCAATAGAATATTTACTCAGTCATAAAAAAGAATGAAATCTTGCCATTTGCAACAACATGGATGGGCCTTGAAGGTATTACAATAAATGAAGTAATTTGAACAGAAAAAGACAAATACTATATGATTTCACTTATATATGAGCCTCCCCCCACCAAAAAAAAGATAAAAGAAGGAAAAAAAAAGAAAAACCAACAAAACAAACTCAGATGCCGATAACAGATTGGTGGTTTCCAGAAGAAGCTATCTGGGGTGCGGGCAAAATGGGAAAAGGTGGTCAAGAGGTATAAACTTCCAGTAATAAAATAAATAAATCATATGGATGTAATGTACGTCTTGGTGAATATATTCAAAAATATTATATTGCATATTATGTACTTTATATGGTAAGGAATCTAGACTTCATGTGGTAATTATCTTGATGTGTATACAGGTATCAAATCATTATTTGTACCTCCTGAAACTAATATATTGTGATATGTCAATTATATCTCAATTAAAAAAAAATATGAGACACCCCCTACGATGTCCTAACTTACAAGAGAAACTGTATCCCATGAAGAATTATTTTGACTGCTACAATGGGGTCATCAGATCAAAATCCCTGAGAGAAATCATTCTTACTGGGGTTTTCTTGAAGCAGAAGGCACATATTATAGATCACTGATTGCCTCGATGCCTTCTGCCTACTAGAGAAGAATATTTTGGACTTTAAGAAAACTCAAACTCCTACGGGAGAGATATGCACACTTATACATTATCAACATCAAACTCAAATCACTATCAACATGAATACTTTTCAACATGTGTATCACTGTCATGTTACCAGTCCATTAAGTTAATTCTTTTGTGTAAGAGCTATTCATCGAGTATTGACTGTTTCCCTGGCCTTTTGAAGGATATACAGTGGTAAGTTTCTGACTTCCTAGAGCTCACCTCCTGAGCTTAGTTGATTAGACAAATATTATGAACTTTAAAAATAAATAAATCATGAGGTGCCTGAGTGGCTCAGTAAGTTAAGCATCTGACTTTGGCTCAGGTGACAATCTTCGGTTCAGGAGTTTGAGCCCCGTGGTCATGCTCTGTGCTGACAATTCAGAGCCTAGAGCCTGCTTCAGATTCTGTGTTTCCCTCTCTGTCTCTCTCTGCCCCTCCCCCACTCATGCTCGCGTGCTGTCTCTCTCTCAAAAATAAATATTTTTAAATAAATATTAATTTAAATATAAATAAATAAATCACGACACAATCCTCAATGAAAGTATAGACATATATAGGAAGCATATGATGAAGAAATAGATAAAATAAATGAGTGGGTATCTTTTTTATTTTGTGTGATTATGGAAGTTTTTTCAGAAGCAGTGAAATTTAAACCAAAACATATAATATGAAGGAAAAGTGGGTGTTTCAGAGGGAAAGACTGTGTATTTGAAGAATTTAAAGCAAATGTGGTTAGAGTATAGTGAGGTAGGGGAAATAGGGCATGAGATGTTCAAGTAGAAAGCAAGAGTTAAAGCAAGCAGGTCATGTTCAAACTTAGTGGAAAGGGAACACTATGAGTTCATTTTAAGAATGGGAGTAATATGATCCAGACATATGTACATGAACCTTTCTGACTGCCTTGGGGATATTGGAATATTAGAAAGTCAAACATAAAAATCCAGAAAACAAATACCCTAACAAACAAGGCAAAGGATCTGAAAGATACTTCACCAAAGAAGATATACGATAAACACATGAAAAGACTCAAAATAAAAATAGACAAAATAAAGACTACCCAAATGTCCATCAACTGATAAACGGATAAAGAAGATGTGGTATATATTCAATATATGTAATCTTGACATTTGCAACGACATGGATGGAGCTAGTGTGTATTATGCTCAGTCAGAGAATGACAAATACCATATGATTTCACTCATATGTAGAATTCAAGAAACAAAACAGATGAACATATGAGGGCGGGGGAGAAGAAAAAACCATAAGAGACTGTTAAAAATATAGAACAAACTGAGGTTGATAGAGGGAGGTGGGTGAGGGCTGGGCTGGATGGGTTATGGGGATTAAGGAGGGAACTTGCTACGATGAGCACTGGGTGCTGTATGTAAGAGATGAATAACTGAATTCTACTCTTGAAACCACTATTGCATGTATGTTAACTAACTGGAATTTAAATAATCATTTGAAAACAAGAGAAATGAAAATTAAAACCATAATCAGATACAGCCATACACTTATTAGAAAGGCTAAAATCCAAAAAACCAACAAGACCTAATTTGGACAAGGATGTAGAACAGAAGGAGCTCCCATTCAGTGGCAAAGGAATTCAAAATTGAACAGCCACTTTGGAAAACAAATTGGCAGAGTTTTGTTGTTTTTATTTTTAAGTTGTGCATAGACTTATACAACATAGCAATCATAAACCTAGGTATTCATCCAAATGAACTAAACATTGATAGTCACACAAAAACCTAAACATGAAAGTTTATAGCAGCTTTATTCATAACCACTAAAAACTACAAGCAACCAAATTTCTTTCAACAGAGGAATAAATAAGCTAATTGTGGTACATGCACACAATGTAATACCATGCATCAATAAATGGGAAAGAGCTATTGATTCATTCAACATGGATATATCTTAAATGCATTTTACTAAGTGAAAGAATCTGGGCCCAAAAGGTGACACATTACATGATCCCCCGCCTTTTTTTTGTATGACATTCTACATAAAGCAAAACTATAGAATGGAAAGCAGATCAGTGCTTGCCAGGGATTGATGTGGTGGGGAGGTTGACTATGAAGAGGACAAACATGGGAACGTTTATTTTTCATTTTTTATTTTAGTTTTTATATGATTTATTGTCAAATTAGCTAACATACAGTGTATACAGTGTGCTCTTGGCTTCGGGAGTAGATTCCTGTGATTCATCACTTAACATAAAACTCCCAGTGCTCATCCCAACAAGTGGCCTCTTCAATGTCCATATCTATTTTTGCAAATATCCTCTCCCATTCCATTAGTCAGTTGTCTTTTAGTTTTGTTATTTCCTTTGCTGTGAAGAAGGTTTTAATCTTGATGAGGTCTCAATAGTTCATTTTTTTGCTTTTATTTCCCTTGCCTTCAGAGACTTGTCAAGTAAGAAGTTGCTGCAGCTGAGGTCAAAGAGGTTGTTGTTTTCTAGAATTTTGATGGTTTCCTGTCTCACATTTAGGTCTTTGATCCATTTTGAATTTATTTTTGTGTAGGGTGTAAGGAAGTGGTCCAGTTTCATTCTTCTGCATGTTGCTGTCCAGTTCTCCCAGCACCATTTGTGCTAAAGAGACTGTCTTTTTTCCATTGGATACTGCTTCATCAAAGATTAGTTGGCCATAGATTTGTGGGTCCAGTTCTGGGTCCTCTATTCTATTCTACTAGCCTGTGTGTCTGTTTTTGTGCCAATACCACACTGTCTTGATGATTACAGCTTTGTAGTATAGGCTTAAGTCCGGGATTGTGATGCCTCCAGCTCTGGTTTTATTTTTCAACATTACTCTGGCTATTCAGGGTCTTTTGTGGTTCCATACAAATTTTAGGATTATTTGTTCTAGCTCTGAGAAGAATTCTGGTGCTATTTTGCTTGGGATTGCATTCAATGTGTAGATTGCTGTGGGTAGTATCAACATTTTAACAAGATTTGTTCTTCCAATCCATGAGCATGGAATGTTTTTCAATTTCTTTATGTCTTCTTCAATTTCTTTCATAAGCTTTCCATAGTTTTCAGTGAACATATCTTTTACCTCTTTGGTTAGTTTTATTCCTCAGTATTTTATAGTTCTTGGTTCAATTGTAAATGGGATCGATACCTTGATACCTCTGTCTGTTGCTTTGTTATTGCCATATTGGATAAAGGGTTAGTATCCAAAAATCTATAAAGAACTTACCAAACATGGGAACTCTTAGAATGATGGCACTATTCTGTATGGTGCTGAGGTGGGGACCCATGACTGTATACATTTATCAAAACCCAAATGACTATGCATACAAAAGTGAAGTTTGAGGTGTTAAAAATAAATGTAGACACACACATGCATATACACACTAACCCAGGATGCAGTGCAGAATGTTTGACCACTGAATCTAAGTTTTAAATTGTATGACACAACTTCATTGAAATAGCTGTGGTGGAAAAGGGCTGACCTAAGGAACTTTGAAAGACAGTTTGATTGGGAACTGAAAGGGTAAAGACAAAAAGAACTGCTCATGAAGATTAGTCCTAAGAGTTCCAGAAAGAGTATATTTAAAAACTTTTTATACACTCTATAAAGCCAAAATATATCATATTTCTAAGGGGCACATGTTGCTTTTCAAAATCAGTGAATTGGATAGGCAAAATTGGATTTATCGTATTAACAGAGTTAAGATACCTCAAAAATAAATATACGAGGCACTTAAAATTTGTGTGGTGCTGTGATTCAGTTTATTAAATGGTTTGAGATATGAGAGGTTGATACTGTCTAGATTCATGTAGACAGCAATGGAAAGATGGGAAAGTAATCTACAGGCACTATTTTAGGCACACATATCAGAACCTGGTAGACTACTGTTAATTCAAGAATTAATAAGCAGGAAGATCCAACAATTGAACTCAAAAGATATTCTGTGACATGAAGATAGAGATTATCCTAACACTACAAAGTAAAACGAATGTTGGATAAATATTTACAACAGAAAACCAAGAATAATCTAGGTTGTATCTGCATTATAGAAAAAAAAAAAAGGAAAAAGAAGGAAGGTGGTAAGAAGGCTGGAGGGGGGAATATCAAATAAATGTGAGTTGATAAAACAAAGGAATGAGGTAACATAAATGGTAGCAATGAAAACAATATGAAAAGGGATAATGAGGGATAATGAAAAGGGATAATGAGGAAAATATTAAAAAGGAAAAACTATAGCCTATATTAAAAGCAATAATGATAAAATTTGAAAGACAGACATTGAATTAGCAAACTAAAACCAAACTAGAAAAGATCTCAAGATAAAAAGAAAAAGAGAATCAGAATGAATATTTTAAAACAACAAAGGAAATGATAGACAGTCAGGCAAATAAGACAGTCAAACCAAATAAGAGGCTGTCTAAGAAGGAACCAGATTAGATTTAAAAATGCAATAGAAGTCATATCCCTGGAAGAAAGAACAAAACATTCTTCAGGTTCTTGACTAAATTAAGTATTAGAAACTTGTAGCAATTTGTACTATATCATCAACACAACATACTATTTTTTTATACCTAAACCACTTTGACAAGAAAAATGGAATATATTTATGTCTTTACTACCATGATGAAAATATATACTGATTTATAACATAATAATAGAAATTGAAAGAGTTCAATAATAGCTGAATGCTTCTAATGTGCCAAGCACTGCATTACCTTATTTGATCTTTCTTACAAAACTAGGAAGTTGATACTTACTGTACCTACATTATACATGAGCTATTAATATTTAAAGAGATTAAGTAACTTTTCCATGGTAAAATGACTAACGTGTAGTTAAGCTGCAGTTCAAACTTGTCTACTCTTAAATCAGAGCTTTGAAATTCTACTCTATAGTGTTTCTTGTATAAACTCTTTAAATATTAAGTACATTATCATTTCTCATTCATACATATAAAAAGCTATTACTCAGGTTGCTGTTTGGGATTCAGCTTATGTTTTTTAACTATATCAAACATTTTTATTCAATATCTTACATTGTATTTATGACTAGAAAATCCCTTGCCATCTGATTATGTTAATATCCATGTCAGATTTTGGGAAATATTTTAATATTTTATGCTGTAACTTATTTAGAAAATCAACCTGACATTTGTTCCAATGTATGCTGTGAAGTTGGGATATAAATTAATTATTAATCATGGATTAATTTTTCAATACTATTTATTTTATCACACACCCATTCCCTACTAGTTAGTAATTCTTGCACATAATTTATCAAATATTTTACACACTAGAATCGATAGAATCATTGATCAAAACACTTACTGATGTGCTCCAATAGCTGTGTAATGTACCTTTCAATGTATTTGAATATCTAGAAGACCAGATACACAGTTATACTTCTCTTTTCAAAATATTATGAGCTTACTGATCTGGTTTATTTTCCCAAGATAGATCTGTATCAAATCCTGAAATAGACCCTAAGTACAGAACTAGTACTCTTAAACTCTTTATTACATTGCTGTTTCTATGAGATAGATGATAGATAGATGTAGATAATAGATAAATTTATATTAATATATAACACATATTCCAAAAATGCACAAAATATATACACAGCTAAATGCATTATTGCAATTGGAATATCTCTATTGTCCAGGAACCTTTCTTGTGCCTCTTCCCAGTAACTACTCTCTCTTACAGAGAAGTAACTACTATCACGACTTCTAAAGCTGTAGGTTAGTTTGGTCTGATTTTTGACATTGTATATCTTATCTATATAAAACATATAATCTGTGTTCAATTTGTTTGGGCTTCCAAAATAAAATGCCATGACTGGGTGGCTTAACCAACATATTTTTTTTTCTCATAGTTTTCTGTAGGCCAGAAGTCCAGGTTTCTTTTTTTCAACATTTACTTATTTTTGGGACAGAGAGAGACAGAGCATGAACGGGGGAGGGGCAGAGAGAGAGGGAGACACAGAATCGGAAACAGGCTCCAGGCTCTGAGCCATCAGCCCAGAGCCTGACGCGGGGCTCGAACTCACGGACCGCGAGATCATGACCTGGCTGAAGTCGGACGCTCAACCGACTGCGCCACTCAGGCGCCCCCAAACAGCCACAATTTAAACAAAAGAGAATGACTACTTTAAACCAACAGGATAAGGTAACAGCAGGCTGTATGCATCACATTGGGGTCTATTAGCTTTTGCTTGGTTAGTCTAAAGTTTCTTTTTTTAATGTTTATTTATTTATTTATTTAAAAAAAATTTTTTTAATGCTTATTTATTTTTGAGACAGAGAGAGACAGAGCATGAACGGGGGAGGGGCAGAGAGAGAGGGAGACACAGAATCGGAAGCAGGCTCCAGGCTCTGAGCCATCAGCCCAGAGCCCGACGCGGGGCTCGAACTCACGGACCGCGAGATCGTGACCTGGCTGAAGTCGGACGCTCAACCGACTGCGCCGCCCAGGCGCCCCTTGAGGTCCAGGTTTCTTTTGAGGTCTCTCTCCCTGGCATATTGATGGCCATGTTCTCATTGCATGTCCTTGCTGCATGTTCTCATGTGTCCTTGCATGGTTTTTGTCTGTGGTGTGAGCATATCATTGGTATCTTGTATAGATATTTATATATCTTGTTTAAGGCTTCCTTTATTTTATATCTGGCTTCTTCAACAGATTTATGAAATTTGTAAATGTTTCTCTTTGTAGCTTCATTTAATTCATTTTTATTCTTGCATATTATTCCCTTTTATTAATATAGCATTCATTTTTTAAATCTATTCTATTCGTAACACTTGGGTTTTCTTCCAATGTGGGATAATAAGAATATTTCAATTATGCACTTCTCATACAAGACTCTGGGTACGCCTGGGTATATTTCTTGTTGAGTTTATACCTAAGATTAAAATTACTGAATCATAGATGACATGATCAGCCTCAGAAGATAAGCCAAACTGGTTTTCAAAACTGTAACAATTTGCATTCTCTCCAGCAGTACATGAGGTTTTCTGATATTCTATTTGTCTACCAATACTCGGTACCATCATTCTTATAATTAGGCAGTGACTCAGTGGTGAGTGTGACACGTTATCTCATCCATCTCTCTTTTAATTGGTATTTCCCACATCTTCTTCTATGTTTATTAGCTAACTGGGAGTCTTCTTTTGTTGAAGAGCTTGTTCAAGTATTTTGTGATCATTATATTGAAAGTCTTTTTTTTTCTTGTAAATCCATAGGAGTCCCTTTTCATGTTGGATACAAATTCTATCTATCACATGTATGAGTTGTAAATGTATTGTTTGCTTAGTAGCTTGTAATTTGACTCTCTTAATGGTATGTTTTGATGAACAGGAATGTAATTTAACTTATTTAATTTATCAACTTTCCCCTTTATGGTTAATGTTTTTTGTGAACTTTTAAAATGTTTTTCCTAATTCAAGGTTGTGAGAATACTTTTCTATGTCTTCAGAAGTTTTTTTGGCCTTTCACATTTAGAACTATAATCTGTATAATTCATTGACACAGTACCATTCACTAGAAAGGTCATCTATCACCTCTGTTCTGCAATGCTGCCTTTGTCATAAGGTAAGTGCTCAGACAGCTATCAAGCCACAAAAAGACACCGATGAATCTTAAATCACACTGATGAGTAAAAGAAACCAGTCTGAAAAAGCTGCATACTGTATAATTCCAATTATACAACTTTCCAGTAAGGCAAAAATATATAGATAGTAAAAAGATCAATGGTTCCCAGGGGTTGATGGACGAGGGTGAAATACAGGAGATATTTTAGGGCAGTGAAATCATTCTGTAGCATACAAATTGTAATAGTAAATAAAACAAATCAAACATTGCTAGAACCGCAGAAATTTATAGCATGAGTGAATTTTAATGTATGTAGAGTTTAAAAAATTGAGTACATCAGGGAATCCCAAGATGGAATTCGGAATAAAAGAATCTAAATGTGTTACAAACGTATGAAACAACCTCACTGAAGAGGGTGGGGAATAAGGTGTTGACCTCAGTACCTTTGGAAATGAGCAGGGTTTATAAGACTAAAGCAAAAGGAAGAGAATGTAAACATTTTACTGTAGGTGATAAAATTTTTCTATCCTATGGTTACTGTTTAACAATTCTGAAAACACTGTAAGTCTACTTAAACTGAACAATTAAGTAAACAGTAGATGGTGGGAGATGGGTTTTTCACTGGTGCAATGGGAGGTTAGAGAACTCCAAGAGGAAGAGCTTAGAATGATTCTTGAAATAACGATTTAGAGTTTGATACATCAGTGTGAAGTCATGCTCAGCTTGACATAAAGATAGTTTCAAATGGAAGTATTTAGATATTTGAATATATACAGAGGCCGGCACACACATATACATGTCCTTGCTCTTTCAGCTGTGAAGGCCTGGAAGTAATGATACCCTAGTCACAACAAGTACTCCACGTGCCCAAATACTGGGTTCTGATACTACTTATTCTCCACTAAAAGAAGCCAGGGCTCCTTGGAGAAATGGACAATCTGAGAACTGGAGTAGGAAATATACAAGATGATCCTGGAGCATCTTGTGGTGACAGAAATAGGAAAGTGCCAACAAACAAGCAAACATATGACAAATAATAATGGAGTATGTTCAAGGGACAAAGGAATCAATGGAAAGAGCTCCCATGGTCCCAAGCTGGAACAATTTAAGCAATCACATAAAGCAGTACTAAATTTTAACCTCAAGTATAAAATACACACCCATGAGTCCATACTGAAATAAACAAATGATTTAGTAAATTAATAAATGAGAAGAAGAGAGACATCTCCCACTCGGAAGAATTTCAAATCATTGATGTAAATAAGTTACTCTCGATAAAAGACCATATAGCTCCTCATTCCTTAAGAGTGGGCTGCACATAGTGATTTTTCTCCCAGATAGCAGAGTGGGGGTAAGTGAAGGAAAAAAGAGTAACTTTACAGTGCAGAAATCTGATGAACACTACCTCAACCCTGGTGATCAAGGTTAACATCAACATGGTAAGTCATATTGATACGAAGTGATGAGAATGATAATTCACCTCTCTGGTCTTCCTATTCACAACCTATAACCTCAGTCTAATCACAAGCAAAGTTTCAGACAACTGCCAATAAAGGGACAGTCTACAAAATACCTGACCAGTACTCCTCAAAACTGTCAAGGTCATCCAAAGCAAGGAAAGTCTGAAGAGCTGTCACGACCAAGAGAAGCTGAAGGAGACACAAATACTAAAATGTAATGTGGTATTCCAAATGTAATCCTGGAAGAGAAATGGACATTAAGAAAAAGCTGGAACACTTGAATAAATTATGGACTCTTGTTTCTAATAATATATTAATATTGGTTCATTAATTGTGAAAAATGTACTGTACTAATGTTAGATGTTTATAACAGAAGAAACTGTATATGGGTTTATAGGAAGTCTGGTGCTATCTTCAATATAATTCTGCAGATCTAAAAACATTCTAAAATAAAAAAAAAAGTATTTTTTAAAAAAGAAATGAAAAGAATGAGGAAGAGATCTGATAAATGAAACAGAATGATTTCCAGGAGATATTTTTATGTGAAAAGGCAATTGTAAAATAGAATACACAATATGCTATATTTTGGTTAAGGAAAGAGATGGGGCTCCTTGGTGTCTCAGTTGGTTAAGCATCTGACTCCTGATTTCAGCTCAGGTCATGATCACACAGTTCATGGTATTGAGCCCTGTGTCAGGCTCTGTGCTGACAGTATGGAGCCTGCTTTGGGATTCTCTCTCTCCCTCTCTCTCTGCCTCTCCCCTGCTCATTCTTTCTTTCAAAATAAATAAATAACTAAAAAAGAAAGAGAGAGAAGCAGTAAATAATAACCATACTTTCGCCTGTCTCTATGAAAAGAAACACAAAAAGGATACAGCACCTAATAGTGATGTCAGTCACCTAGAGGAGTGGGGTTGAAAAAGTGGATTAAGAGTGAGTGACACTATTTCAAATTATTTTTATTTTTAATAATGTTGACTCTTGGATAAATTCTACAGATATTTTTAAAATTCCAGTAATAATAGGAAGGGGAAAACTACAAATGGAAACAAAGGAGCAAATGAACCCAACTGTATTTCAAATGAATAAGATACCCAAATGGAATTAATATAAAAAAAAAAATGAATTGACACAATGACCTCGGTAAAATTAAACAAAAAATTTTAGTGATTTTAATCTTCTAGCTTAATTCTACTGTTAAGAAAGAATTTGTGCTAAATAATTTCAAGTGTAATTTATACTATATTCAGAAATTATACTTGATGAATTAACTCATCAGAAGTTTGTTGAAACTTTCTTAGGGCCCAATATGTTCAATTTTTCGCAAAAGTTCCAAAACAATATATATTATATTATGCATTAAAATTTCCTGAATGATTATGGATGGTTTTATTTCTTTAATAGTTCTTTGAATTTTTGCTTTATGTGAATTATATCACTTATATGTGAATAAATTATAAATTCTATATTATAAATTATACATAAAAGTAAATGTTCATATATACATATAACATTTATATGTTATATATAATTCCATGTAGAATCTGGCATTTAGAATTGTTATAGCTTCTTGGTAAATCCATTATTTATTATGCAGTGGCCCTTAAAGTCAGTCTCCTTTGTCTAATATTAATGCAGAAAATAGCAGTTTTCTATGGTTAGTGTTTGCATGGGCTATATACTTCCTTATTTTTTCTTTCTTAAACTTTAAAAAAAAAAGTTTTTTTCAACGTTTATTTATTTTGGGGACAGAGAGAGACAGAGCATGAACGGGGGAGGGGCAGAGAGAGAGGGAGACACAGAATCCAAAACAGGCTCCAGGCTCTGAGCCATCAGCCCAGAGCCTGATGCGGGGCTCGAACTCACGGACCGCGAGATCGTGACCTGGCCGAAGTCGGACGCTTAACCGACTGCGCCACCCAGGCGCCCCTTTCTTAAACTTTTAACCTATGGTCACCTATAGTGACTTTCTAAGATCATGTAGTTGTTTATTTTTAATCTTGTTTGACAAATTTGCATTTAATTGAAATAACCTATTCATGGTAATTGTCATTTGGGATACTATTGAGTTTAACTCTCCATTACTATTGCTCCTTATTTGTACCAATTATTTTTCTTGCTTTCTTTTTTCACAGATTAACTTTGTTATAACATTTTCTTTCTGTTAGCATGGTATCTATATACCTTGATTATCCAAGAGGTCATAATATGTACCCATGCTTTATTAATTAGTGCAAGGGTGTTAGAATACTTCAACCCTATTTTTTCTTGATTTTATACTATATCTGTCATGTATCTCAATTCTATGTCCATTTTAACATCCAGAAATTATTATTATCATTGCATTATTAGTTAATATCAATTTATGTTTACCCATATATTTAACATTTATATTGTTCTTCATTCGTTCCTGTATCTCCAAGCTTCTAAATGGACTCTTTTTCAGACTCTCTAGAAGGTAGGCATGCTTATCTAATGGAAGTAAGAACCCAGAGAAAGCTTTGATTCTCTTCTTTTTTCTGTGAAGCAAATATGAAAGTACATATTATGCATCAAACTCCAACCCCCAATAAATATGACCCTGTATGTATCAGATTCTCACCAAATGAGCTACCCAACTAACAGGTGGAGAGTTTGAAATTTCCTCCCCCAGCACTTCATCCAAGGGTATAAAAATATGGATAATATTTTTTCAGCTGTATTGAGTCCAGAAAATAGAGACAAGAAGAAAGTTCTCTTCTTGACATTGTAATGTAATTTTTATTACTGTACGTATATTCTTTGAGAGGAGAAACTTTGCTTTATTTATATGTATAAATTATTGATGCCAAGCTCAAAATAAAGAGATGAAATACCAGTAAAAACAGCATATTCTTATCTTATTTAATTTACATGTAGGAACAAGCAAAAGCCCTCATTTTAAAAAGCAGTTTCTTTTTTGTTGTTTGTTTTTGGTCATTTTTAATAGTCAGCATGTCTGTGTCTGGATGAAATTTCTGAAATATTAACCAGTAACTTTGATCTCTGCAGTCACTGTTGTTCCTGCTTAGCTTAACATTCCCAACCCATTGAATCACAGGTGTTCATTGCTTTGGGAAGAATAGGTTATAGACCAGAACAAAAATATCTGTTGAGTTGAATGGATTTTCAACTCACATCAGACACAATAGACTGAAGGCAAACAATTTCTGATTTGCAATAACCAGGCACTTCAGAAAAAGAAAAGTTTTCTTTGAATTTCAAAAAGGGCTTGGTTTGGCTTGGTTTGACACCAATCGGCTCATGATGCAGAACCTGAATTTTTGGATAATGAGGCTATTAACACTCATTGAAGAACACAGACAGGGTATAGGATCAGTTTTCCTGCTGCCTATATATATATATATATATATATATATATATATGTATGTAGGCATCTATATATGATGTAGGCATCTATATATGACTCATCTGGCATCTATATATGACCCTTCTATAGATGACTATAGTCATCTATATATGACTCAAAAAGTGGCTGAGTTGATAGAGAGAATATGAAAAAGGAGAAAGGGAACTGAAGCAATAGTGACTTGATATGGTCTTATCCTTAGCTCTCAGATGGTATTTAATTTTTTACTATGAGGTCCTGGATTATAGAGACTGACCTGAGTGGTTCAGGAATTTACAGAGAAAAAGAACTAGGCCCCCTTTGCCCGGAACCCTGGAGGTATGAACACCTTCAATGGGCCATGCACCATGTTGATACGGCCAAAACAGAGGAGAAATTTTGGTAAGGTAGGTCACGAAAGAGTCTGACATTGTATCTACTCCTCCTTCATCCTAAAGTGTCCCCTGGATTCTATATTGTGTGAAGGGTATCCAAGGGTTCCCACATTCGCTGGTGGAGGAGGGACTCCCAGAGTCTCCTCCCAGAGATTCCTCCCAGGGACTCCTCCCAGAGACTGCTGGCTCTCAAGTGCCTCTGGGAGCATGGATTGATGGGAAAAGTACACACTGTTTTGTGAAGGACCTATGCTTGCCTGAGTTAGAGATAGATTGGGGATAGATTCACACCTCCAGAGGCTTGTGTCACTACTGTATGTCAAGGCAGAGGCTTAGTCAGGTGACACACAAGCAGGCGGAGATGGCCAAGCTCCCAGGAACAAACATCATGAACTGACTTTGCTGACAAGTATAATATTAAGTTATAACAGCAGTGGGTGCAGTGGTAACAAAGGCAAAACTAGGCAGAAATTGTCCCCATGATGCTGGCCATAAAAATGACCAAGAAAGAACACGTGACATCACATGACATTGCCCAGTAACTATAATGTTACATAAGCTTCTGCTGAACACAGGTTCCACCAAAGGCAAGGAAAAGTAAGAATTAGGGAAAGAAACCTAAAAATGCTACTTACTCCAAAGAGACCCAGTTAATCTGGAAGTAACCAAGTCATTTATAATAAGCTAGTTTAATGTGATATTGCTGTTGGGAAGAAAATGGGGTTCAGGAGCTGCATGAATAATACTAACAGAGAAATAAACACAGTTACATTTTTGCATATTTGAGTGTTGAGACAATGAATTGTAAATCTTCTCTAAATCTAAATGGAAGAACTAGCAATAATTAACTCATTCTATCTGTACTAAGCATATCATACATAAAAATGTCCTACAGCTTCTATATTGGAACCAATAGTAGAACATGACTATTTATCTTAAAATTGACTTTCAAATTCAGGATAGCCTCACCTAACTTCAATGAGAAAAAAAAAGGTAATTTATTCTGTTCTTCCCCTTTTTCTCCACTATTGCAGAATGCAATATAGTCATATGGAACTGTCTGAAAATTATAGTCAGGATTGCTTAAATCTGTATTTTGTACCTACATTTAAACTTTTATTTAAATTTTTGCTCTATTCCTTGATAAAAAAAATCTATTATACATGCTTGTTAGATTTACCAAAATTGAATTAAAATCTTTAAAAAAAATAAACATACAGCCAGTATAAGCAATTCAAATATATTTTCCACATTCACAACTAAGCAGTGAACACTGAATCAGCAGTAAATTTATGTCTCTCAGATCATTGCTCATCTTTGATTATATGTCACATTCTCTTTTCTGATTCCTGCAACTAAGACTTTACCATTTGCCTGTCCACCTCCCTCATTCATCATTCTGATTTTTACTTTTTATGTCTACTGATTTTGATTCAAATTTGTTCCATACCAAATGACATTTAAAGCCTGAAACAGAAATTGATCATACGAGACATGTATCATTTAATTTACTTTCAATAATCCCCACACTAATGGCTCAAAATAAGTTTACAATAAAAATTAAGGTAATGCTTGAGTATTAAGTGTTCAAATACACTTCATCATAAACCAACTTAAAGATAATTTTTTGAAAATAAAATAATAGCAATATAAATTTTAAAAACTAAGCTTTCCACACTTTCACTGACTGAAGATAATGAGTGACGTTATAACAAGTCAAGGTTAGAATCTTTGACAGAAGCCTATGCTTCTGGGAAACCTGGATGTCTCAGTTGGTTGAGCATCCAACTTCAGCTCAGGTCATGATCTCAAGGTTAGTGGGTTCGAGTCCCACATCGGGCTCTGCATTGGCAGTCTGGAGCCTGTTGGATTTTCTCTCTTCCTCCTTCTTTTGGACCCTCCTAAACTTGTGCGCTCTCTCTCTCTCTCTCTCTCTCTCAAAATAAATAAATAAAATTTAAAAATAAAAAAAAAAAAAAATAAAAAGAAGCCTATGCTTTTAGGGCTCCTGGTTCCTGACTTCAGAAGATTCACATTCTTTAGAAGCTATTTAATAGGATTTAAATTTTGTTTTTAAAACTGAGATCACCAAAGAAACTGCTACGCTACCTATGCACAGAGATAGGCTTAAGATTACAGAAAAGCAGACACAAAAATCTGCTCAAGTTGAAATTTTGGAGCTTCACCCATGTCTAGATAAGCAGCTGATGAAGACCTCAAGGTCTATTCCCTATAGAACAGCATTTCCAGTGCCTGGTAACAGAACATAGTAAGTGGTTTCAATTAACAGGTAAGAAAGAATAGCAGAGAGTAACAAACTTTTCAATCAATTTGAAAGAATAAAAGATGGAGTAGTAGCTTGAAAAGGGTTTAGGCCCCGGGAAAGGTGGTTTGTTAAGAACCATACTAAGCAAGGCTAAGCTGTACTACAATAATGCAAGCCCAAATTCTCATAGGCTTAGTACCACAAGGACATTTTTTTGTTCACACTACATATCCACCCTGTTGGCTCCTGAGAGACTCAGGCTAATGTAGCAACTGCCTTCTTAAAGATCTCTAGCTGCTGGGTCACAGGAAAAAATAGAAATCTGGCAATAAAATGCTCATCAGGTAAGGCCTTATTTCACTTCTGCTTGTCACTCATTGTCTGTAACTCATTACCTGGCCCAACTAAACCAGCAAGAAACACAAAGTGAACTCCTATCATTTAACCTGGATCATGAAGAGCTAGAAATATCTGAAGACAGCACTAGGTGTTACCACTAAGAACTTGGAAGGAAAAAAAAAGACAATGGAGAGAAAATAAAACTGTAAAATGTGAGGGGAATTTTTGTTAGAACAAAGTACAAGAGCAGGGGAAGACATGAAATTTAGTGTCAAGATAAAGAGGTTGTCTTTCTCAGAGAGGACAGAACACAATGAAGAAAAAAACTGAGTTTAGAGGTGGAAGGGTTAGACGTAGAGAATATCTTATCTTAACACTCTCATGTTTCCTATGAAAGAAGTATTTGACTTAGAATAAAGGGAGCGATTAGGAAATAAGTCACTTAAAATACTGGTAAAGGTTTGGAAAATTGGTAAACACTGATGGGGTAGAAGCAAGTAAGAAGTGTTAAACAATACTTAGTATTGGGGACCCAACTGAGGTTTGGGACCATACCTTCCTTAGGCTGAATTCTTCAGTTTTAGGATAAGTGGCCCAGAAGCAGAAGCAAAGAAAGCAGCAAGTTATATTTATTCAAGGCTCAAGACTGAAATGGTGAAAGCAAATAACATGTGAGGGTTGGGGTGAAATGCTTTGAAATTATAGACCATAACTGCCAAGGTTTTGGAAAAGAAAGAGAAGAATGGTAGATGCTTAGAGATGGAACACAGAAGAAGATCCTGAGATTGAAGGTTTCAAACAGATCAAAGAAAAAGGTTATCTGAGGGCAAAAAGGGCAAGAGTAAAATGATGGAAAATCATGATTCTTTTACATATATATTAAATTCATCATGATAATAAAGTTTGCCTAACAAACAGCTCCCAAATTTTATGGCTTAACATAATAGACATTTTCTTCCCTTACACACAATGGTTAATGGTGGTGTTCTTAAGTGAGACAGAATTCTTGGGCAGCTTTCTCTAAGCAGTGAACTAAACGGGTCCAGGCTCCTTCTTATTTGTGACCTGACCAATTCATGACTCTTTGCTTTCAATAATGAAGGCAGGGAAGAGAGAGCACAGAAGATCACAAAGGCTGATTACTAGGACAGGTCTACATACCTTCTGCCAATAATTCTTGAGCCAGACCTACTTATCTTCACCTAAAAATAAATACATTCAGAAATGTCATCTTCTTATTTTCTAAGAAGGAAAATGAAAAATGGTATTGTAAACTTAGAATATTTTCTATTCCATGTCCTCCCATCTGGTCATAAGCCATGTAATAGCCCTTCCTACATGTAGAAGACACTCACAATCTTCCCAAGGAGACACCTCAAGTCCCCGTTTGTCCCCATAGCCAACTCAAAGTTTAAGATTTCTTATTTTTGCACAAACTTTCACATCAAGTTTATATGTAGTTCTTTGTCCATTAATCTAGAAACTTCAAAGAAAGCTTATTTGCCCATATCATCCCCCATGTTCATGAACATTCACAGACTCAATACACAATGGTGGAGTAGGGACGAATCTACTACAATAACATTTCATTTGGAAAACTAAGACTGGAAGACACATTATAGTTATTGGTCCGGATACTTACGAAATCCTACTGGGAAGACATCAAGAATGCCCCCTACCCTGAAGTTGAGGATGCCTTATAATAATGCTGTGATTCTGCTCATTGGAAGGAACACGTTGACCCATTGTTCTCAATGACTCCTGGCCCTGCCCTGGAATAGGATCCTTCTTGTCCATTATTTTCCTTGGTCATATATGATATGTGTGTGTGTTGGTGGCATCTTCACCTCAGGACCATGGAGTTTTCAAAGCCTAAAGCTACTCATGGAAAGTTGCAGGCCTAAGGGATTTTTAAACTTGAAGAATTAAAGGCCTTATTAAATCAGGTATACATTTTTCTTTTCTTTTGCAGTATGATTCACTCACACCTACTGGGCTTCTAATCTATTTGCTTTTAGTCTCTGCCATGTGCGGGTAACCACACCCAGAGTTTTGCTTAGACCTTTCCAGACTCCCAGTCCTGACCCCCTTTCCTTTCTACTTTCATACCCTCTCTTATTAGCAGCTATCTTGAAGTTACCTGGAATAATAATTAGGAAGCCCACAACTTTAACTTGATCTTTTCCCTGAGTCACTTTATTAGCTTGTTTAGCTGAGATGGCTTACCTAGCTTTTGTTTCACAAAGCCTTTTAAAATTGTATTTCTTAATATTTAAGGCCTGAAAGATGTTGATTCCTTAACCCAATGAAGCTCAAAATGTCTATACTCTGTGATCTTTCCTGTCTGCCTATAAACTGGTTAATTATCTCCCAAGTTCAAGTCTTGCCTTTATTAACCTACCAAATGTAGGTAGTAATAATCAACATACATTATTCTGTTTCTTTCTTACCTAGGGTTAACAGATAAGTACCCCTATAACCTGCCTCTCGAATTACTGCAGGCTACAATTTTGCCAATATTGTTTTCTACAGTCTCTACTATGAGATGGCGATTTTTTCCAGAATCTGCTATCAATGTTCTTGCTGTTGTAGAAACACACTATTTCAAAGTACCAGTTTCTATAATTCTTACCAAAATTAATGCCTACCCAAAATCTCAGTGACTTGTTGTAAGTAAAAGTGTGTATATATGTGTGTATGTATATACATGCACACACACATATGTATACACACATAATACATATACACACACACACACAGAAGCACACACAGGTTCTTCTTAACCAGTACAAAGTCCAATGTGGTGTTTCTTATTGGATGATTCTCCTGCATAGCTGTCTCTCAAAACGTAATGCCAAAGATTATTGGTTTTTTTTTTTTTTATCTTTTCTTGACACCATCCACTAGGTAATCACACTCCTGAGCTGGATCCCATGCAGCTGGCCAGCCCAGAGGAAAAGAAAAAGAAGCACAGAAAATCGTGTGGGGATTTTACAGACAGAATGAGAAGTAATTACATCACTAGTAACCACATTGTACTGCCCAGAAATATTTATATGGGTCACCTGGATAGAAGGAGTCTTGGGAAATATGTCTTTATTTGGTCTCAAGAGGAAAATAAAATAAAGCATTAAACACATAGCAGTTCCCCTGGTACATATATACATATGATATACATTTATGTAAATATGTTTTGTTATAAATCATTTAAATATTCCCTAGTTCTTGCCTCAAAATATCACAAAAGTCTATTTTTAATTCTAATTCTTGTTAATTCTACTCAAAAGCTATTTTTAATTACTACTTCAGTTAGCATGAATTGCCTTCTGTATAGGAAAATTAAAAAAAATTATTTCATTATTTTATATAATTTTACTACATAATCCAAAAAGTAATTAAAGTATGAAAGAAGCAAAACACAAGATGAAATGATAGCTTAAAAAATGGAAGTACAGAATTTCAATGACTTGTCCACTTTGAATTTACTTTTTTCTTCGCGTTTGCTCTATGGTGATACTGAATCAACTGATTTGCCCCATCTCTTTTCACAGTTCAATTTGTACTGCTGATGCTGGTCCTATGAAAACAGATTAGTGTATCTCTGTATCAACAGTAACAAATTTCTGAAACCTTTGATACAAATAGCTTTCCATCTGTCCCGGGAATGACATGTTTTTATCCACATCCATGTAAGAGATAAGAAAGAAGCTTCAAGGATCCTGGATCATGTTGCTGGTTATATGGAATGAATGAGGCTGACTACACTATCTGAACACTTTTATTTTACAGGAAATGGGGACCAGAGGAAGAGCAGACGGTATGCATTTCTAAAGGCTTTGTAATAAGCACCTTTACATGTACTTGCAAATATACTCGATTGCACTGGCAAGCCCCGAAGAGTGTAGAATCAAGATGAAATGACATCCAATCAGACCATGTTTAATTATTACAACATTTTGATCTCTTCCATTCTATCATGAAATGACAGAATCTTTCAAGTTGAGTTTCTTCTTTCAAGAAATACCAGAAGCCTCTTTTAACAGACTTGCCTGATTTAGTCATGCCTACCCAGGACACCCTCCCTTTTGATTAACTCAAGGTCCATCTGGTTTGGGACTTCAGCAGCATTTAGACTAGACTGGCAGAGCAGAAAGTTAAGGCTGGACAGAGAAGGAATAGAAACAGAAGAGAATGGATGAATATGGGAAAAATAAATATGGCAAAGAATTAAAAACACAGGCATGGGGTGCCTGGGTGGCACAGTCAGTTAAGTGTCTGACTTCGGCTCAGGTCATGATCTTGCAGTTCGTGAATTCTAGGCCCACATCGGGCTCTCTGCTGTCAGCACAGAACCCGCTTCAGACCCTCTGCCTCGCTCTCTCTCTGCCCCTCTCTCTCAAAAATAAAACAAAACATTAAAAAATAAATGAATAAATAAATAAAATAAAATAAAATAAAAGCACAGGCATACCTCATTTTATTGCACTGTGCTTTATTGCCCTCCATATATATTGTTTTTTTTTTTACAAATTGGAGGTCTATGGCCATCCTTCATCAAGCAAGTCTGTAAGCACTATTTTTCTAAAAGCATCTGATTACTTCATGTCTCTCTGTCACATTTTGGTAATTCTCGCAATATTTCAGACTTTTTTGTTATTATTATATTTGTTCTGGTGATCTGTGATCAGGGATTGTGATGCACTGAAAGCTCAACTAATGGTTAGCATTTTTTTGCAATGTTTTTAAATTAAGGCATATACATTTTTTAGACATAATGCTACTGCACACTTAATAGACTATAGCATAATGTAAACATAACTTTTACATTCACTGGGAAACAAAAAAATGCATCTGAGTCACTTCATTGCAATTTCTCTTTATTGCAGTGGTCTGTAACCGAAACTGCAGTATCTCCAAGGTGTGCATGTGATGAGAAAGGAGAGAGATGGGGAAAGATAGAGGGAAATGCTGAAGTGATGTCTTCAGGAGGCAAGAAAAGATAGGATTCAGAAGATAAATTAAGGACTTGGCCTTAGATAGAAACATAACCAATTCATCATAATAATAGCAGGAGCATATGGACATAATAATAATAATAGCTGAGCATATGGGCATCATTATAGGTAAGTGGGTAGATGTGGTGTGGGGGTCTGAGGAAGTGCTCTTTGGCAAGGTCATTTTTTAGACAAGGTTTTCCGAAGGTGGCAAGTGTCTAATTAAGGAAGTGCTCCCAGGAGAAAGCTGTTGGGCGTTGGGGATGGAGGACAGAGAAGAAACAGCCAAGCAAATGTGCAATGTTGGCAGTGTTCCCAAGAGTAGCTTCAGGATGATCCCACAGGGAAATGCTGCAGGGTAAATTTTATTTCAGAATTTCTGATGGTGAAAACGTCATGTGTGTGCTGTTTATACTCTTTCTTTTGTTTCTGTTCTTTCTGTTTCTGTTGGCAGGCAAGGTCGCATGGGCTTCATATATATATAATCAGTGTTAGCAAAATCCAAGAATCCAACACTTTGTGGCTCCATGGATGTCCAGAGCACTAGGCAGCCAGATGTCTAGTGTGGGTTGTTACAGGAGCACTGAGGGACTAATGTGACAGGAGTGATGGCAGCTTCCTGGTCATGAAGAAGCAGCAGCCACCAGGGCTTCTGCCGTCAAGCTCTGGAACTCTGAGTAGTGCTCCCGAACGCTCACCTGACTCCACTTCTCTGGCCCACCTACTGGTTCTGGAAGACTTTTAATCACTTGTGGGGCACCTGAGTGGCTCAGTTGGTGAAGCGTCTGATTCTTGGTGTCTGCTCAGGTCACGATCTCGTGGTTCCTGAGTTTGAGCCCTGTGTTGGGGTCAGAGCTGACAGCAGAGAGCCGCTCTGTCTCTGTCTCTCTCTCTCTCTCTCTGTCTCTCAAAAATACACATAGATAGACAGACTTTTTAAAACTTATTTAAAAAGACTCGTAATCACTTGTAACAAATCTTTAACTGTTTATCTTGGCCAAAAATGGATTCAATTCTCTAACAAATACAGATATTTGTACTAGAATCTGCTCCAGTGATATTATAAATAGTATTATCTTTCACTTTTAAAAATATTTTAATTTAGGGGCGCCTGGGTGGCGCAGTCGGTTAGGCATCCGACTTTAGCCAGGTCACGATCTCGCGGTCCGTGAGTTTGAGCCCCGCGTCGGGCTCTGGGCTGATGGCTCAGAGCCTGGAGCCTGTTTCCGATTCTGTGTCTCCCTCTCTCTCTGCCCCTCCCCCGTTCATGCTCTGTCTCTCTCTGTCCCAAAAATAGATAAACGTTGAAAAAAAAATTTAAAAAAATATTTTAATTTGGATGGGAAATTATATCCTCGACAAAACTCATATTCCTCAGATTCTTCAGTATATACTTGTTAATTGACCAACTGTGTATCTTTACTGAACATGTTTCAAGGATTATAACAGGAAGACTGGGCTTTAGAATATACTGGGAACTTGGAGTGCCTGAGTGGCTCAGTTGGTTAGCATCTAACTTTGGCTCAAGTCATGATGAATTCGAGTCCCACACCGGGCTCTGCATTGGTGGTGTGGAACCTGCTTGGGATTCTCTGTGTCCCCTTCTCTCTGCCCCTCCCTACTTGTGCATGTTCTCTCTCTCTCTCTCTCTCAAAATAAATAAGTAAACTTAAAAAAAAACAGAATATACTGGGACCTCAAACGTTGGAGATAGAAGGGAGAGCATACCAAAATGTTTGATTCCAAGCCTGAGAAAACAACCAGAAAAAAATCAATTCAAGGGAAATTCAGCAAAACAAAACAAAACAAAACAAACAAAACAAAACATAAGCTGTCCTGGACTCTAAAAAAATATGAATTTCAGGAACAATTTAGAATAAGAAGATCCAGGAAAAATCTATATCAAAGAGACCAGTGAAATATGACAACTAAAAGAAGGTATGATGCTGATTAGATTCTGAATTATTTAGATCATAGTAAAACAATACAGGCTTAAGGATATTACTGAGACAAATACATTGTAATGTGGGCCCTATTTTTGATAATAGTATTGCACCAACATAAATTTTTTAATATGGTAAATTTACTGTTCTATTGTTTTTAGGAAATATATACAAAATATTTGAGTGAAAATCTTCATGTATGAAACTCACTCTCAAATATATACACATGCACACAGACATGTACAAACACAGTAACCTACCCACACATTCACACACACACACACACACACACACACACACACACACACACTCACACAGTGAAAGTTCAAATAAGAGGAATACTGCTAAAAACTGATGGGTGTGGGTAAGGAGTATATGTGGTTCATTGTACCATTTATCATAATTTCTTGAGCTGTTAAAATTTTTCAAAATAAAACACTGAAGAACAAAGATAATGTAAAAGGTAGCAACTCTGTAAAATTAAAGTCACAAATAACTACTAGGAAATATAATCTATAATCTTGTGTTTTATGCAAAGTAACACCTGAAGAGTACTGGATCTTTGGTTCTCAATTATCAACCCAACTAATAAAAGTTATTTTAATAAGTGACAATTACAAAATTACTTATTTATATCAGTTTGAGCTGGGCAATAAAATAAAACAACGCAAAAAAATCCCCCTGGCATAACTTAACCAACAAGGCACAGTTTCTGTTTACTTATGTGAGTTACGAGAGATACTTAGCTTGGCTTCCAGAATTCATGGAGAAATTATATTTAAAATGTATCTATGCTTGTTATCTGGGTTTGGAGTGCAAGTTTTCATGTTACTTTTATTCTTAATATACTATGTATATCAATATATGTATGTTAAATAATAACCTATGGATGTTGTTATTAATACATTTATATTAATGTATAAATACTTGTTTAAACAAATGTTATTGTAGTACAATTATGTGCATCATCTATCTTAACATTCTTCCCATTTTTTACATTGACAAAACACAAAGTATTAGAAGATTCTACTTGTTCTCATTTTATCTTTTCTGAGATTATGTCCTATATTTCACTACATTTGAAGTTCTTTGTTTTAAACAATTACATGTATTTAAAAATCACTTTAAGTTGAATGTTAGACTTTATAGACTATGATGAGAAGTATAGTGTGCATGTGATATTTTCATTAATTTGCTTAAAAGCCAAAAATGGCACTGGATTATTTCACTAAAAAGTCACTTGCATTTTTTTCTTAAACTAGAAACACAATAGGTTTGAAGTCCTTAAGGGAATCTTAAGTCTATAAAGAAACTAGAGATATTTCTATGGAAACAAGCTTTAGCTTCTGGGAAAGTTGTAAATCAGAGTCTTTTGTGTAGAAAGATAGATTTGGATTTTGCAACACACAGCTGTCAGCTTACCAAAGTAGCTGATTTTTTGAAGTTTACAATTTTGACAGTGTCAATTATTTTGCACTTTCTACTTCTCTCAAACTTTTTATATTTCTATCCTTTTTTATTATCATTATTTCTTTTAACAGTGAGCAACTCTATAGCACTTCCATTTTGAAAAAAACTGGCATCTATTGTGTAAAATTAACAATTTTCTCTCTACAGCTCTTCCTCAATTTACCACTGTCATTGATTTTGAATTGTTTCAAGAAACAGCAGAACTTTCTCCACATTTGAAATGGGTAAATTTTTGATAAGGTTCAGAATATTGGATGTTGTAGCTGTTCAAACAGGAGCAGAAAAGAATGTTCTCGAAAGTACTTTATTAGTTTGCTTTGTGAAAGAAAGTAACCAGTATATATTAAGCTCACATGTTTATTGTGAATTGAAACATCTATAGAAATAACTACATTCTGTTTTATTGTTTGGGGGGGAGGTTGCCTTTTTTTCTATTTCTGTAGATTGTTTTCGAAGTAGTAATACAGAAAATCTCACATATAATTTGTTGAATTGCATTCTGTTTAAGATAGCACTGATAGGGGTGCCTGGGTGATTCAGTCAGTTAAGCATCTGGCTCTTGGTTTGGGCTCAGGTCATGATCTCACGGATGGTGAGTTTGAGCCCTGCGTTGGACTCTGCACTGACAGTGCAGAGCCTGCTTGGGTTTCTCTCTCTGCCCCTCCTGTCCTCTCGAAAGAAAGAAAGAAAGAAAGACAGAAAGAAAAGGAAGAAAAGGAAGAAAGAAAAGAAAAGAGAAAAGAAAAGAAAGAAAAGCAAGCAAGTACTGATATTCTTTTGCATTAGCCAGTGACTAAAAAGATTAACACAAATCTAAAATCTGTTAAAAGGCTTTCAGGGAGTGTATAACAAAGCTAAAATAAAACAAATACTAGGATCTGTATTTCATAATAACTAGAACACTACAGGAGAGGACACAAAATCACAGTCAACAGTTAAAACATCTAAAAAACCTAACTATTTTTGTGTACATCCCCAATGATGATTTATGCTCCAAAATAACCACTTAATAAATTCAGGGAAATCTATTTTTTCTTATCTCTGAAAACCTTCCCCACCAGCTGATCATGCAGACTACCAAAACATTCCCATGTTTTTAATTGTGGCCAAAACAATAATAGGGATAAAGCAAATTTAAAATATCATTAAGGATAGAACTAAGGAATAGAAATAAGTTAAAACAATGAAAAGTGTACAGAAGTGAAAGAACGAGTAGTAAGAATAAGAAAAAAAGTAAAAATACATGCTTGTTTCAAAAATAAGTATTCAACAGTCAAAGATATAGAGATTATGCCAGTGACAGGAAAAGCCACTTAGTGGAAGTATATTAAAGCCAGGGCGCCTGGGTAGCTCAGTAGTTTGAGCATCTGACTCTTAATTTCAGCTCAGCTCATGATCCCAGGGTCATGGGATTGAGCCCCACATTGGACTCCATGCTGAGTGTGGAGCCTGCTTAAGAATCTCCCTCTTTCTCTCTCCCTCTCTCTGTCTCTCTCTCTCTGACCCTCTTTGCCCGTCTTCCCAGCTTGCATGGTCTCTCTCTTTAAAATAAATAAAATAACTAAAAAGCAAGCAAACGACAATAGCAAAACTAATATAACAAGGTGGTTAAGGCAGAGGCACAGCAGATGAGGACCAACTGTAAAAGAACCAGTTCGTCATTTAGTGCCAAATGTGCTTAGACTAAAAATACTCCTTGTAATCTCTTTCCAATAATTATTTGCTGTGTGAACCAGCTCTTAAGATTGCTACTCTATTTCCTTTTGTATTTTGAAACACAGAATCAAGGGATTACCTTTCTTAATTTTTCTGTTCTCCATTGCTTTTAGAACAATGGCACACATTAGTAGCAAGACCACCATGACCCTGAATCAGTGGGACTTTACCTAGGCTCATCTCTCCAAACATCCTCACCCAGGCCACCTTGTCTTTGGTGCTCTAGCAGTGGTTTGATTTCACCTCCTGAGTCACGCCATGTTGATGCTGAAAGTGGGGCTTTTGCACATGTTACCTATGTCTGCCATTTCCTCTGTTCCTCCCCTCATGTTTTCTAGTTAAATCCAAACTGTGCTAACATATCACCTTAATAATCTTTTCTGAAGGTAATATTCTTTGACCCTGAAGTAGTCACACCATCTCATTAAACATTCTCATTTCAAACTAAATTTCTGTCATGACATTAATTGTACTATTACAGTTAATTGTGTTAATTCTCTAAGATCCAAAGCACTGAATATTCCAAGATTAGGAAAAAAAAAAGTGTATATTTTCCTCTTGAAACGGTAGTATGACAAGATCAAGAACATTTCTGCCTTTGCATACCATTGTAACTTCTTTTTTTTTAATTTATTTTTTTAGTGATCTTTACCCCAACATGGAGCTTGAACTCACTATTGTGAGATCAAGAGTTGCATGCTCTTCCGAATCAGCCAGCCAGGCACCCCTTACCCTTGTTACCTTAATGCCTAATCCAGCGAGCATCCAGTTCTTGAATCTGTGTTGAAAGAATGTCTCCATCACAAGTACCTTTTAGATTTTACCAAAAACAAACAACACTTGACCCCTATGTTTAGATTTCCTTCCAAATGTGCCTTTATTTTCTTTCTTAAATGTATACATAAATTTCAATTTATGCTCATTATGATGTAAAGATAATGATGGCAAATTGGTTCTGTCCAAACAGGGTTCAGAATTCTGGGTAACAGAAAACACTCTAGCTATTCTCAGTACAAATGCATTTAGTTCTGGTAATCTGGTGTTTACCCACCAACATTGTTCATAGGACTGGAGCAGTTTCCAGGTTCCACTGTCACATCTTATACCAGAAGAGGTTCATGTAATGAATTGTTATCTGGGCTGTAGTCAGGAAGTTATGATCCCAGTGCTGACTCCAGGTTACCTGAACATCACGCCCTGATGAACAGAAGTCACCCCCGCTACCTTGACTTCTAGTCACTCTGCACCTTCAAGATGTGCTATATCTGTCAACTCTCTTTCCACTGATATCAGTTCCGCAATCAAATCTTGCACAAGACATCGGGAGCCTACATCAAGGGATTCTGGGAAATGAAGATGTAGTTCAGAGTTTTCTGGCCTCTATGGTACAGACAAGGCAAGAGAGGAGGAGACTTCAGCAGATGCTGAACAATCTAAAACATAATTTGCTTTGAGTTTCCTTGGACAATCAAAAAACAAAGGGGGGACCAATTATAACACTTTTAAAATTAAGATGAGATTTTGAAATCTGGCTGAGTATTTTTCTAAATTGTTTTTTTTTCAACGTTTATTTATTTTTGGGACAGAGAGAGACAGAGCATGAACGGGGGAGGGGCAGAGAGAGAGGGAGACACAGAATCGGAAACAGGCTCCAGGCTCTGAGCCATCAGCCCAGAGCCTGACGCGGGGCTCGAACTCACGGACCGCGAGATCGTGACCTGGCTGAAGTCGGACGCTTAACTGACTGCGCCACCCAGGCGCCCCTGGCTGAGTATTTTTCAAATACTCCAAGAAAATTTTTGTTAAGCATACTTAACACAGACAGACATTTATATTTTTCACTTTGCCTCTTCAATCACTATTTAGGCTTATCAAACACAGGGAAGATTACTCTTTTCTCTTTTTTTACATTGTCCCATACATTAGCTTAATCTGCTATGCGACTGTTTAAGGGGAAGTTATTTTGTCCTGATATACATAGACTCAAATCTTCTTTTATTACTATGAAATACAAATACAAATATAGTTAAAATTTTCTCCCTCCTTTCTTTTTTCCTTCATCCCTTTATTACTTTGTTCTTTCAACAAATATTATCTGCATTCTATGAGCCAAGATCTGGGCTAAGGGCTAGAAATATAAAAAGGAAACCAACACAATTCTCTTTTTCTGCAATTTAGTCTAGCAAGGAAAACAGACTAAATAAATATGTGACTATAAACAGACTAAATAAAAGTGTGATTGGTAATATAGATAAGGAAAGTATAATATAATTATCAGTCAGATTACTGCCAGCAAAACAAGTCCTATGAAAAGCAACCCAAGAGAGGGACTTTAATATGGGGAATTGACCACAAAGGTATTAGAAAGGCTGAGGAGGCAAAATGCAACTGTGAGTCAACCGAAAATGGGCCACAGCAGGAAGCTGCTATCACCCTAGAATTGGAAGGACTGATGGAGCGAAGGGATTTTAAGGGCCTATGGCTGAGCCAGCTGGTAAGAACTAACTGTGGTCTTGTAAGAGACATGCTCAGAAACACTGCCCAGAGCAGAGAGGAGGGGGAGGATAAATACCCTCTTTCTTCCTCCAAGCTTCCACAAGAGCCCCTATCAGCCAAACCCAACTGGGAGACTTCAATAAACATATAAATTTCAAGAGTTAAGAGCCTTGAAATACACACCGGAACAAGGGATGGACCGAAAGTGGATCTGAAAAGAAAGATGCAATTAACCAACACAGGGTATTATGAATGCATAGAAGTGGTGGAGGAATTCAGTGAGTGTCATTTAAATTGAGACCTACAGTTTGAATTTTAAATGTATCTAGGGAAGACTTGGGGAAAGAATGTATAGGGCAGAGAGAACACCATATCCAAATGCTTGAGAATAGAGAGTGGGGTACTATTCTCTCCTTCCAGTTTTAAAATCACATTTCAGAGAATCAAAATATACTTTATATTATTAGAAGGAATAAGGCAAAACTGGTTCTTTTCTTGTCCATGCACACTTACATCCATTTTACTAGTGATGATAAGTAACATGGAGATTATTTTCTTAGCCCCTATTCCTTGAAGAAGCAAAAGAGAGGAAGAAGAGTGAGAGGGAGAAGAACAAAAGGAAAGTGAACCTCTTTTCAAATCCCTTAAAAATATATATTTAGCCTACATTTGTATGTAGAACATACATATTCTTTGACCTCTTTTGTGTTTACTAATGCATGATAATCATTTTCAAGTCATCTCTGATGTTCTCTTTAAGCATCTAATTACTCTGAATCTTCGCCAATAAATTTTTATCATTTCCCTCAGGAAATAAATAAGGACTAATTAAAATGTGGTAACTTATTCTATCGATTATTTTTACTACATTCCTTCTTTACATGCAATGGCAGAGGCGGTGATATATACATATAGGAAAGTGACTTCCATAATAAATAGTAAATCTCATCACAGTAGACAATTTAGAACAGCAATTGTGCTTTATGGAAGAACCATAAATCCTTGCCTATAGTTCCCAGATAGAGTGATATTTTAAAACATGGTTTTATCATCATCCCCAAATGCATGTTTTTTTCCCAACTATCATTCATAAATTTTAGGTTTTGAAGTCCACAGCATAGAACTAGGAATAATAAATATGCATTCATACATGGTTAAAGAATGAGGATGCTTTCTTATTTCAACATGGGCTTTTATTGCATATGATCGACATAAAATTATTTCTACATTGCTTTCCTTTTTACTAGCCTTAACATCAAAGTTTGAGTGAGTTACTCAAAACTTGAACAAAGGATTCAGTAGAGTCCCAAAGCAGTTAGCTGTGTTGGCAAAAACTGTTCCTTTCATGAACAATATTCTTGTTTGATGCTCAAAGCACAAGGCAATCAGCACATCTCCTGAGAACTCCATCAAAGTCAATCACCCTTTCTCCTCAAAAAGAGAAAGCTACCAAAAGGCACATAGCTTCTCTCCCAATAGTAAAATGGAACATTTCTCTAGATGTCACTCTTACCATATTAAAAAAATCAGAATATGGGTGAGTTGAATACTAATGAAGAATTTTTTTGTTGTTTTTAGGAAGTTCCTCATGCCTAGAAAAACCAGTATGACAATTAACATAATCCTGTGCCCCAAATGGAGAGCACTTATGAGAATAAATAGAACATATAACCTTTAGTTTAGGGGAAAACAAGTTAATAATGTTTGTTGGCAAGCCCATATAAAAACTGGTATTAATCATTACAGATGGTGATTTAAACTAGAATAAAAACATTTTCTCCTAGTTAAAAAGAAACACAAGCAAACAAACATAACAAAAACTTGTGTAAGAACTAAAAACACTGTAGCACTTACTTTGGTAAATAGTCCAAAGAAAATTGTAAAGAATCAAAACAAAATTCACAAAAAGTAACTTGGGTGAAGAGAGCTAGCTGTATGGCACTTTTAGCTATGCTATTGCCTTTTTTGTTTATATTTCTATACTGAAGTAAAACGGGAGCACACAAAAATGCAAAAATGTTAAGTGTAGCTTTATGACCTTTTGCACATATGCACAATCATGTAACCACCACCCAGATTAAGAAAAAGAACATTTACACCACACCAACAGCTCCCCATTTACCAATCAGCACCATGTTCATTTTTCTGATTTTCAACTGCAAAGATTAGTCCTCAAACTACAAATGGACTTTTTGTGTATTAATTCTTTCACTGAACATTGTGTCTCTATGTTTCATTCATGTTTTGTTTGAATACATAACATTTGTTCTTTTTAATTGGATTGAGTATTCAATTTGCTGGGCATGCAACAATTTATTTATAAATTCTAGGCTTTATAAAAATTTGGGTTGCATCTAGTTGGGGCATGCAGTGACTTTTAACAAATTACAAACTTTATAAAACCTAAGTGTCCAAAAATACGCCAATTTTAATGGATTCTTATGCAGTCAGAAATATATATATATATATATATATATATATATATATATATACACATATGTATACACACACACACATATATATGAAATCTGTGTAGCAACACGGAAAATGTTAAGAAAAGATAAACCAAATACTAAATGGAATCTAACTTATGATTATAAATACATAAAATATGTGCCCAAATTAAAATAAACCAGATTATTTATATAAATGGAATCACTTAATTTGTTAGCATGTTTAGGTTACATGATATGTAGTAAAAGTCCTTCTAATAGTTGTCTTTTCAGTAAATACATTTTAAGATTTAATCAACTTTCTTCAGATAAAATGTAAACATACTAAAATTCATCCATTTAAAATATGTAGTCAAAGGGACTCTTATCAAAAACAAACAAACCAAAAAAACAGAAAGTCCTGCTAAATCCCCCAATATTAGTAAAATAAAATAAAAATAAAAATAAAAATAAAATAAAAAGAATGAAATATGTAGTTCAAAAGATATGACAGATATACAAACTGGTAATAACAACCACCAGAATCAAGATATAAAACATTTTAGTCAACCAAAAAAAAAAAAAAATCCCACTCCTGTATCAACACAAATTTTAATCACAACATCTAATCATATTAATCAGTTTGCCTGTTCTGAATCTCATATAAATGTCTGATTTCTTTCATTCAGTATGTTTTTGAGATTCATCCAAGTTATTGTATGTGTTAATGGAATGTTTGTTTTTGTTGATTACTATCCTGTTTTAGTAGATATACAACAACTTATCCATTACCCGTTGATGGATATTTGGTTAATTTTTGGACCTTTAACAAATATGAATAAGGATATTTTAGACAATCATGTAAAACATTTTGGTTGGACATGTTTTATCTCTCCAAGTAAATCTTAAGAGTGGAATCTCTGGTGGTTTGAAGGTAAGTAAATGCTTAATTTCACAAGCAGCTTCCAAAATACTTTCCAAAGTGGCCATACCACTTTGCAATCCTAATGATATATGAGTTCTAGTCATTTACATTGCTGCAAATACTTATTATTAATCTTTTAACATTAGCCATTCTTATGGGTTCACACCGGAAAAGACATCTCCTCGGGGTTTAGATTTTTAATATTTCTCATATTAATGAATAGCTTTGAAAATCTTTTCATGGTCCATTTTTAAAATGCATTATTTGTCTTATTATTGCATTGTAAAATTCCTTTATATATTCTGAATAAAGTTTTTTGTTACATGTATGTATGGGAAATATTTTCTACCTCTCTGTAGCTTGTCCATTTTATTACTCTAATGGTAGTTTTTGAAATGCAGAAATTTACGTTTTTATAAAATGCAGTTCATCGCTACACTTCTCTTACTGTTTTTCCTTTCGTGTCCTGAGTAGGAAAGCTTTGCCTTCTCTAAATTTTCTTCTAAGTGGTTTCCTTAGTTTTAGGTTTGCATTCCGTTTAAAATTCTTTTTTTTTTTTTTTTTTGAGAGAGAGAGAGAGAGAGAGAGAGAGAGAGAGAAAGAACAAGCACAAGTGGGGAAGAGGCAGAGAGAGAGGGAGAGAGAGAATCCCAATCAGGCTCCATGCTCAGTGCTCAGCATGGAGCCCAATGCAGGGCTCAAACCCACAACCCTGGGATCGTGACCTGAGCCAAAATCGAGAGACTGACCCTCAATCGACTGAGCCATCCAGGTGCTGCACCATTTAAAATTCTATTTTGTGAATTAGTCAAAATAAGAGAAAGCGTTTTTT
Organism: Leopardus geoffroyi; assembly: GCF_018350155.1. Taxonomy (NCBI): domain Eukaryota; kingdom Metazoa; phylum Chordata; class Mammalia; order Carnivora; family Felidae; genus Leopardus; species Leopardus geoffroyi. The sequence goes on along the minus strand of NC_059338.1, from coordinate 94,623,774 downwards.
TAAAATACAGATTTCTATCTAGTTATTCAAACACATTTCTTGGGAAAAAAAACTCCTTAAATTTAATCACGACAACTTTGTTGAAAACCTATTAAAATATACATATACAGTCTATGTCTGGACTCTTTATTTTGCTATGGTGTTATACATGCCTAAATAAATGATTCTTAAAACTGCATAAGTGATTCTAGAAGTATCAAAGTTTTAGCAATCCCTCAGAAACTTCAAGAAGTCCATGAAGTCTTCCTAATAATATTAAGAAATTATTTTCCCTTTGCACTGTGAGTTACAATGGTAACAGCAAAAAAAAAAAAAAAAAAAAAAAATCGATCATGTCTTAGTGCAAATTGAGAAAGTGGCATGAAATTGTATCAATATCCACTGCATTTTTATCAGCACACATTCCCAAGGAGAAAAATAAACTGCTCAACCATGTACTAAACTTTTTTTTTACATTCTATGGAAGAAATGGGAAGTACTCACAAAATAGTTCTGCTGCATACAAACAGATGCTCTTTGTCTGTTTTTTTTTTTTTTAATTTTTTTTTTTCAACGTTTATTTATTTTTGGGACAGAGAGAGACAGAGCATGAACGGGGGAGGGTCAGAGAGAGAGAGGGAGACACAGAATCGGAAACAGGCTCCAGGCTCTGAGCCATCATGAGCCATCAGCCCAGAGCCTGACGCGGGGCTCGAACTCACGGATCGCAAGATCGTGACCTGGCTGAAGTCGGACGCCTAACCGACTGCGCCACCCAGGCGCCCCAGATGCTCTTTGTCTTAAGGAAACATACTTGTGTAATGGTTAAAATTCGTAGCTGAACTAGTTGTTTTTTTCTTTCATGGAACATTATTTTTACTTAAAAAGATAACTCGCAGACAAACCATGATTATTTAGACTTAGGTGTTTGTTAACATTTCTCTATGTATGCTTGCAAAATTTTTGTTTGTTTAGTATTCAGGAATTTAATTATAATGTGTCCTGGCATGGAGTTCTTTGGGTTTATCTGTGGTGTGTTCAACTTCTTGTATCTGTAGATTTGGGTCTTTCATCAAACTCAGAAAGGTTTTGGACGTTACCTCTTTGATAATCTTGTAGCTCCACCCCTTCTCCTCTCCTTGTAGTACTTCTACAATATGACTGTTGGTTCTTTTTTCTCCTGAGACTCTATACATTTTTTTTCAATCTATTTACTCTCTGTTTTTCAGATTGAGTGAATTCTCTTGATCTATCCTCAAAGTCATCTAATCTATACTGTCATCCTGCTCTGATATTGAGACCAAACAGCAAGGTTTTTTTCTTGTTTTTATTATGTTTCTCAGTGTTACAAATTACTACTTCATTTTCTTTTTCAAGTTCCCTTTCTTTGTTGAGATTTTCCATTTATTTCCAGAGAATTTGTCATTTATTACTGACGTAGTGTGTATAATGGCTGCTGTGAAATTGCTGACAGATAATTCTAACATCTGATTCATTTGGTTTGGGTGTCAATAGATTGTCTTCTCTTATTTAGTTGTGATGTTCCTGGATATTATGATGTGTGATTAAAAAAAAATTATCTTTAACATTCTGCCTACTATGTGAAGAGACTTTGGGTCCCATTGGTTTGGATTTCACACACATGCCCTGGCCTACTTTTGTGGTCTGTGTTTCCAATGATGTTTTAATTTTCAGAGCCTTTGCGGTATTGTTTTGGTCAGCTTGGTTTATCTGGTGCAACTGGGGTTTCTACTTATGTTCACTGGAGCTGCCAACCAATCAATAAGTAGTTATTGAGCAATTGTCTAGGAATATGTTGTAGGCAGCGGACACACTGCAGTAAATAAGGCAGCAAGACTCCTCTCTTTTAGGATCTTATGTTGAAGTGGAAGAGATAAAATACATACGTAAATAAGCAAATAATTGAGGAAATAGCTGAGGGAGAAAGAACCTACTTTAGAGGATGTGGTATGAAATGAACTCTCTGAGGAAAGCAAATTGGGATGAAAACCTGAATGAGAAGAGGAACCCAAATGTGGGGAAATTTGGAGAAGAACGTTCTAGGCAGAGGCAATGAGATACAAATGCCCTGAAAGTAGACAGAAACTGACATGATTATTATCAGGTAATGACAATGAATAGCTGGGTCTCAGTCTTACTGGAGACCAGCTGAAATTCAGAATTGTCTTTTCAGAGAATAAAGGAGAAGAAACCTATGTTGACAAATTACAAATCCCATCTCCTGAGGGTAAGCCCCATTGTACAAACTGCCTGCAGATCTATATGTAACTATGCACAGCCAAGGAAGATCCTATGTTACGTAATCATAAAAACAAAAGGAGGAGAGAAAGATGACTGAATTATGGAATAATTTTCCTAGCTTCAAAACATCCTTTGACATTAAAAGTGGAAATGTATATAAGAATACTCAAGGTGGGGCGCCTGGGTGGCTCAGTTGGTTGAGCGTCCGACTTCGCTCAGGTCACGATCTCACGGTCCGTGGGTTCGAGCCCCGCATCAGGCTCTGTGCTGACAGCTCAGAGCCTGGAGCCTGCTTCAGATTCTGTGTCTCCCTCTCTCTCTGGCCCTCCCCCCATTCATGCTCTGTCTCTCTCTGTCTCAAAAAAAATTAAAAAAAAATGTTAAGAATACTCAAGGACACTTCTAGATAAATCTATTTAGAACTGTTCTGGCTAAAATATTAAGGTTTCCTACCTTATTGCAAATGCTCCCTAGAAGGTACAAGTCACATACATTTTATTTTCTATGCATTGGCTAAGTATGTTAACTCACAGTAAAAACAGTCTTTATTAAATTATATTAGTTATATTCGCATCAAACACTTCTGAGTTTTATGCAGCAGAATCTTTTTTTTTTTCTATTTTTTTTTTTAATTTTTTTTTCCATTTATTATTTTTTATTTTTGGGACAGAGAGAGACAGAGCATGAACGGGGGAGGGGTAGAGAGAGAGGGAGACACAGAATCGGAAACAGGCTCCAGGCTCTGAGCCATCAGCCCAGAGCCTGACGCGGGGCTCGAACTCACGGACCGCGAGATCGTGACCTGGCTGAAGTCGGACGCTTAACCGACTGCGCCACCCAGGCGCCCCTATGCAGCAGAATCTTAAAACCATCTTAATTCCTACTTAAGTATATAAACTCAATAGGTATATATTGTATGATAAATCCTCATGACTGCCTGTGATTCACTTTTTGCAACATTCTTACTTTGTACAGATTTGTGAAAGTATAAACATTTTATTGTATATTTTTCAAATTTTCAAATAAAATGAAAAGCACATGAGGTACAAACACCATTGATAAAAAAGTACGCTTCATAAAGTTAATGTAACACTGGCCTATTATGCCCAGAGTAAGCAGTTCTTTTCAAACTATATACTTGAATTTTAAAAATGCAAGTACATAGAAGAAATGGTACAGAATAGTGTTATGGCACATCTCTGCAAGTAGAATTTAGAAATTTATATTCTGAATGACTCACCCACCAGCTGAGTAAACCCAAGCAGGCATTTATTTTTTTAAATCAAAGTTACTCCCTCTGTAATAAAGGGACAATAATTATATCTAATCTTCAGGGTTACTTTTAGGATTAAAATCGTATAATCCAATTTAAAGTACAATGGCTGGCACAATGTATTAAATGGATGTTAGCTGATTATGGTTATTTCACCCTTCGTCAAGTTTCCTGAGTATGATGATGTGCACAGTGCTTTAAACATTTTGAACATTCCAGAAGGTGTGTGACAGTACATTCAGAAACCATTTCAAAAGGTTGCTGCCACTGGGGAAAGAGGCAAATACTGCTGTTGGTGTTTTTATGTCAACTAATAAACTTTATTCCTCCAAGGCTGACTAGGACATATAATCTGGTGTCTCTGTTGGTAAAGGTTTTCAGTGACTTTTCAGAAACTGTACAAAAGTCTACTTTTTATTAAGAAAATTGATCTCACATCTTAAAGGCCAACAAAGTAAAGACTTGATTTGGGTTCCTAAGAATCCCACAGAATAAGGTGCATGTAAGATAGTTTATCTACTTTATGAGTTAACTCCATCTGGATTTGCACCTGCGATTTCTGGGAGCCTGTACATTTAAAGCATGCACTTAAAATGCTAAAAACTTCAGCTATGAGGAATGGGGTTTTGAAATTACAAAATGTACTTTAAGGAAAGTCTTGTTTTAAGCCAACTGCATTCAGCAATAGAGGGTAAAAGCAGTTGTGGTGCAAAACAGGTGGCTGTGTGGAATTTCCTGGGACAGATCCACAGTGCTGTTCCCTTTTGCTAGAGAAGACACGAACGTGCTCACGTTCTGGCATCCAGCCAAGATCAAGAGCACTCTGTTGTCATATTCAACTTAGCCATCCAGTTCAAGCACATTTCTCCAATGCTTTACAAAAATAAAAATTTAATGCACAGAGTTCATGCACAGAGTTTAATGGCAGAGTGAATTCATGCTTTGATAGCTTCCCTAACTGAAACTTAATGAAATGAATAACATAATTAGAGATAAAAACTGCCTGTATACTTGGGAATTACGCCATATAATAAACTGAAGAATATCAGTCAGTTACAAAAAAAATGTTGATAAAGCGGAGACACTGTGATTATCAAAGACATATTTCCAATTAGGAAGACTATGGTGTAAGAAGTAAGAAAAGAGGTTCTGAATGAGGTCTACTAGGAACTTCTAGCTGAGGGGATGAGGTTGGGGAGTAAACACATTACTGGGGGAGAAAAGCATCCTGTGGGACTAATTCTAGCACAGTGAAAGGGCAGTTGGATGGTAGAAATTGTTAACATACAGACATCCTAGGAAAGTCATGTTATTTTGTTTGAGCTGATTTTCTGCCAAAAAGAACAACCCTAGGGGCGCCTGGGTGGCGCAGTCGGTTAAGCGTCCGACTTCAGCCAGGTCACGATCTCGCGGTCCGTGAGTTCGAGCCCCGCGTCAGGCTCTGGGCTGATGGCTCAGAGCCTGGAGCCTGTTTCCGATTCTGTGTCTCCCTCTCTCTCTGTCCCTCCCCCATTCATGCTCTGTCTCTCTCTGTCCCAAAAATAAATAAACATTGAAAAAAAAATTAAAAAAAAAATAAAAAAACAAAAAGAACAACCCTGGGTAGATGGGAAACTCTACACTGTAGCTTCTGACACAAATGACATAAGCAAGGAGAAATACTTGCATGTCTACATAGATATGGACTTTCATCTGGATGTTCAACTCCTGACCAATCCAAAGAGAGAAACCTCCAGGTCAGACTCCAGACTTTAAGAGAAATCTTGCTTGATTGACAGCCGCTAGTAGTAACCTCAGCTTCTTCTCTATATTACTCAATCAAATAAATGATTAAGAAGGTATATAAACCAGTAATTCCTGTACCTAAAATTTCATTCCTAAAGGACTAAGTGATACCTCTGAGAGAAGGAGCCAATGGAGAAGGGACGTGGGGAAATATCAAGAGCAATTTTTAAAAGACCACTCAAATCACTAACATTTTTCTTGAGCAAAGAGTGGGTTCTGATGGTTTTCTCCACTTAAAGTGAGTAAAGAAGATAAACCAGGATACTAATACAAACGTTACAAAAAAAACATGGCAGGAAAAAAAAAACTGAGGAAGAAGAAAAGGAAAAGCATGTAAATGGCGAACATAATTACAGAGTAATTTTGGAATAAGTTATATAATAGTTGACACAACACATTTCGCTATACATCTGGGTATTGAATACTACGTGTTCAGGGAACCACAATGAGATCTCACCTCATACCTGTCAGAACGGCTAAAATCAACAAGACAAGAAACAACAGGTGTTGGCAAAGATGTGGAGAAAGCAGAACCCTCTTGTACCATTGGTGGGAATGCAAACGGGTGCAGCCACTCTGGAAAACAGTATGGAGATGCCTCAAAAAGTTAAAAATAGAACTACCCTATAATCCAACCATCTTACTACTAGGTATTTAGTCAGAAGATGCAAAAATTCAAAGGGATACATTCATCCTGATGTTTATAGCAACATTATCTACAAAAGCCAAATTATGGAAACAGCCCAAGTGTCCATCACCTGATGAATGGATAAGGAAGATGTGATATAAACATACATTTCAGGATATTATTACTCATCCATAAAAAAAGAAAAACAATGAAATCTTGTCATCTGCAATGACATGGATGCAGCTAGACAGTATTATGCTAAGTGAAATAAGTCCAAGAAGAACAGACACCATATGATTTCACTCACATGTAAAATTTAAGAAATAAAAAAGGGGCACTTGGCTGGCTCTGTCGGTTGAGCGACCCGACTTCAGCTCAAGTTATGATCTCACCGTTCGTGAGTTCAAGCTCTGCGCTGGGGCTCTGTGCTGACGGCTCAGAGCCTGGAGCCTGCTTTGGATTCTGTGTCTCCCGTCTCTCTGCCCCTCCCCTACTCGTGGTCTGTCTCTGTCTCTCAATAATAAATGTTAATTTTTTTTATGTTTATTCATTTTTGAAAGAGACAGAGCACAAGTAGGGGTGGGGCGGAGAGAGAGGGAGACACATAATTGGAAGCAGGCTCCAGGCTCTGAGCTGTCAGCACAGAGCCCGTCATGGGGCTGGAACTCACGAACTGGGAGATCATGACCTGAGCCAAAGTCGGTTGCTCAACCGACTGAGCCACCCAGGCACCCCAATAATAAATGTTAAAAAAAATTAAGAAACAAAACAAATGAGCAAAGGGTAAAAATAAGAGAGAGGGAGACAATCCAAGAAACAGACTCAACTATAGAGAACAAACTGAGGGTTACCAAAGGGGAAGTGGGTGGGGCGGTGGGTAAAATAGGTGATGAGAATTAAGGAGTGTCCTTGCTGTGATGAGCACTGGGTGTTGTATGAAAGTGTTGAATCTCTCTATTGTATGTCTGAAACTAATATCACACTGTATGTTAACTGGAATTTATATAAAAACTTTAAAAAAATAATAATTGAAGGTGAAAAGCAGTGTCAAACTTCAACCTCTCAGAAAATCATCCTGAACTAAAAACTATCCAATGGGAAACCAGATAGTGACATAGATAACACTTTCAGAAGGAAACAGATAGGGAAATTAAGATTCTAACATCTTTCAATGTATTTAAGTTATATGAAAATTATATGAGTTTGGATAGTGTTTGCTCCTCACTCCCAGCCCCGTTTCAACCTTAAAAAGAGGTAAATTTTATTATCCCTTTCCAGTTGTAGTTTACAAGGAATGTTCTGGCATACATCTGTACCTCCTTAATTGTGCCGCCACAGAAGATCTTATGGCTGTTCTGACTGGTGAGAGGACTGTGCACAAGAACCTCTATTTTACTATTGGATTAGGTCACTTTGTCCAGAGACAAACCTCTTGTTCTTTTTTTCTTTTGCATCCTGAACTCAGGCACGGCATGTTCTGTGTTGCTCCCATTCTGCCTTTCTGTGTGTGGGCAGCATATGTCAAGCAGACCTGCTGTTCTCTTTACAGTAAGACTTTCTTTACGTCAACTTGATTTTTCTAATTCAGGGAAAGGGACTACAAATACTTTGACTAGCCTCAATACACTAGGCTGCATTCATCAACAGATTATCAGAACCCTTGTATTTTGATGGGTGATTTTCCATGGTTATGAAGTAATAGTTTATTTTTAATTTGGCTAATGATCCTTGCATATCTATCCTACCAGATGAGAAGATGAGGAAATCCTGAACCCAGATAGAGAATTCAGTCCCTATACCTGGGTAATCATTTTTTTTTCAAAAGATAAAAAAAGAAAAATTATACCAACAAAAAGATTAGACTTTTCAAAGAAGTAAACTTCCCTGAAACAAAGGAAAACCCAACTCAGTAGAATAAAAGAATCCCCTTACTTCAGAAAAAAAAAAAAATAATAATAGAGAATGTTGAACACAGTAAAATATTTTAGTAGAGTTAATGAAGTACAAGAGTTAAAAAAGAACCCTACAGGGGCGCCTGGGTGGCTCAGTCGGTTAAGCGTCCGACTTCAGCTCAGGTCACGATCTCGCGGTCCGCGAGTTCGAGCCCCGCGTCGGGCTCTGGGCTGATGGCTCAGAGCCTGGAGCCTGCTTCCGATTCTGTGTCTCCCTCTCTCTCGGCCCCTCCCCGGTTCATGCTGTGTCTCTCTCTGTCTCAAAAATAAATAAACGTTAAAAAAAAATTAAAAAAAAAATAACCCTACAAGTATGTTTAAGTACAACAAAAATTCATCTGAAGACAAACAAAAAAGAAAGCAGAATAATCATAGGATTTTTTACATCAGTTATTATGTCAGGAACTAATTGAGCAACATCTAGAATTCTGATGGAAAATAAACATATCATCATTTGGGACTGAAGAAAATATGATATCCTTAGCTATGCATGAATGAAATACTAGAATTTTGGTATCCATCCTGAAAAACACTCATGGATACATTATATTCAGCCAACAACAAGAAAAATAGAAATAAATATCAAGATGGGACAGTCATTGAAAAAAGGCTGATTTAAATAAAAAATTAATTGAAAATAATATTTGAACTAAGTGACAAAAGAATGTTTTAAAATTGTTTTTCTTTAATGTTTATTTTTGAGGCAGGGTGAGGGCCAGAGAGAGAGGGGGAGACACAGAATCCAAAGCAGGCTCCAGGCTCTGAGCTGTCAGCCCAGAGCCCGATGCAGGGCTCAAATTCACAAACCTAGAGATCATGACCTGAGCCAAAGTCAGATGCTTACACAACTGAGCCACCCAGGTGCCCCAAGAATGTTTTAACATAAAGTATGTTATAATTAACATTTTTGGAAGACACATAAGACAATATGAAAAAATAATAGTAACTAGATGGCAGTAAATTAATGCAAATATCCAAGAAATCTGCCAATAAAAACATTTTGTTGGCAAGAAGTGTGCTATTTTCCTACTTCATGAGTGGAGTCAATAATACTGAATTTGATAAATTAATAAGCACAGGTTTAAACATGCAAGTTTCAGGTGTTATCTTCCTTCACTATGTGCATTTAAATTTTCTCAGGTAGAGGGCAGGCAAAACAAACAAACAAACAAACAAACAAACAAAAACAACCCATAAGTCATATTTCAAAAGTACAAAAACAAAGGAAATAGAAGAAGCATAAGACAAAAGAAGAAATGCATTTCTTATAATAACAAAGATTCAGTAAGCTCTTAAACATTGTGGACCATGATAACATAACCAAGAAGATAAAAAACAATATACCATTTCTAAGACATTCTTGTCTAAAAGAAACTGACTACAAAAAAAATGTAAAGGAATATATAATTATTTACCAAACAAAAACAAACTAAACACTGCAAGGATCACATTATTTATCCGAAAGAGTTAAATTTCAAGCATTTTGCAATAACTCAGACCAAGAAAATGACTTTAGTATAATAAAGGATCCTATACACAATCAAGATAAAACTATTCCTAATAAATATAGCATTGAAGTATATGGAGGAAAAACTAAGTAATATAAGGAACCAAAGTAGAATTTATAGACTAAAATTCCTAACTAGGCCAGTACAGAAAAATGTCTGTATGTATTTTATGTATGTACGTATGTATGTATGTATGTATGTATGTATGTATATTTTGAGAGAGACAACACGAGTAGGGGACGGGCTCAGCATGCAGCCCAATGCGGGGCTTAAACCCACCAGCCATGACCTGAGCCGAAACCAAGAGTCAGACACTTAACTGAGCCACTCAGGTGTCCTTATTTTAAATTAGAATATATACATATATATGTAGGTATGTGTATACTCCATATGGAGTATATTTATATATCTGTATTCCACATAACATATTCCATGCACACTCACATACACACACTTTCTAAAAAGAAAGAGGAAAGGAGAGAAAATATCCTACTGAATTCTAAAAGTGGACACATAATACAAAATATACTTCCTGACTGTGTTAAATGAAACTAAATATAAATAACAAAAATAGAAATAGAAATCAACTTCTCATGAATTATATGTATTACAAATTTGAGAGATAAAAACGGCAAAAAAAAAACAGGCCTACAGACTAAGAGTTATTAAATCTAATATATTTTAAAGTGGTTATAATCAATAAAATGATATACTAATGCAAACATGTAGCAAAAAGCATATCATAGAATGCAAAAAGCATATCAAAAAAGGATTTTTGCATAGAAGCAAAAAGCAAATCATAGAAATTCATGATTTCATGCGGGTGGCAAAACTTAGGGAAAAAACAGTTAAACATCCACTGATAGGGGAAACTAATGATAGGTCTCACAGATTCAATAAAGGTTGCATCTTACACATACAATGAAATGGTATGTAACATTTTAAAATGCATTGGCTAGATAAAAGAGCGTAAATGGAAAAGTCCCTTGTTAGGCACAGAAGAGCTTGGGTAGTGATGCTGCATGATAAACCAAGAGAACTGTCGAATCACTATGTTGTATACCTGAAACTAATTTAACATTACGTGTCAAATACATTTCAATTAAAAAAAAAAACAGGAAAACTGGAATTACTCCTGTTTATTATAATTGGCAATTAATCTCTAGCCCCCAGTACAACAGTGGGACCCAGATCTTCTTTAGTTTTTGCGTTTCTTTTGAGAAATTGATATAAACTATAGACCTTTTCTCTCTTGGAAATTTGAACTCGATCATAGGGTTCTGTGGGCCCCTGATATTAAGAACCCTTGACACCAGCATATGACTGTGTGAATTCTGGGGTCACTATTTATGGGTTTGAATCCCATCATTCTGTTGTTCTATGTTATAGTGTCCTCATCTGTAAGATGGGGACTGCTCACCTCATGTAGTGGTTACAAGTATTGTGTGAGTTAATACACACAAAATGATTAGTAGCCAGAATATAGTAAGTGCTCAATGCACATATGGGAATTTTCAGTAGCACAATACTTGGTGTATAGTACAAGGTGTTACTATGTATTTCTTCAAGAAACAAATAACTGTTCGTATCTCTTTCTCAGGATTGTGAATATCAAATTATTAGCATAACTTTGGAAACAATACTTTGAATCATCTTTAGCATCAAAAAGGGAAATTAAAGAACAGATTATAACACATTGAAATGTAAGTAATCTCTGAATCCATAGAGAAGGGAACAATGTTTCTTTACATAAGAATGCAAGGTACCATAAGTACCATAAGCAGAATTAATGATAGAATTTATTTTTTTAATGAACATTTTGCAATTCCTGTGGAGGGAAAAATAGGGCCTCCCAAATATGTCTACATCCTAATCCTTGGAGTCCTTGAACATGTTACCTCACATGGCAAAAGAGACCTTACAGATGTAATTAAATTAAGAACCCACAGATGGGGAGATCTTCTGGGGTTGTCTGGGTGAACACATCTAATCACATGAAAAAGCAGAGAAATTTTACCACCTGTGGTCACTGGGAGATGCGACTGTGGGAAGAGGGGTCAATGAGGCATAATGTAAAAAGGACTCAACCTGTTGTCACTAATTTTGCAGATGGAGCAAGAAGGTGATGAGCCAGGGAATGAGGGTAGCCTTTAGAAGTTGGACAAAGTTGAGAAGACGGATTCTCCCCTAGAGCATCCAGGGATGGAATGCAGCCTTGATACCAAATACATTATTCCAGTAAGACCTGTGCTGACCTCTGACCTTCAGAACTATAAGATCATAAATTTGTAATGTCTTAAGCCACTAAATTTGTGGTACTTTGTCATGGCAAAAATAAAAATGCTAATTCACCCCCTGTATAATAATCAGCTCAGCAAGGTTCAGCAATGGATGGCAAGAGCTTTGGGCAAAATGTTGTTGACTAACAGGATAGTCACATGATGCCAGAGTGTCACCCCCCCAGATTACTCACCAGCACAAACAAAAGAATGCACCTTTACATGGGAAGAGAATGGCATTTACTATCTTAATCAAGAGTTCAAACTTAGTACCTTTAATAAGGGGATATTCTTTTCTTAAAAATCATGTATGTATGTATGTATGTATATATGTATGTATGTATGTATGTATGTATGTGAGAGAGGGAGTGAGCAGGGGAGGGGCAGAGAAAGGGGGAGACAGAATCCCAAGCAGGCTCTGCACTGTCAGCACGGAGCCCAACACAGGGCTCAAACTCATGAGCCACGACGTGATCATGACTTGAGCGGAAATCAAGAGTCAGGGTGCTCAACTGACTGAGCCACCCAAGCACCCAAAGGGGGTATTTTTATAGCATGTGTCTCCTGATATGATGCTCTATGGGGTTCACAACAGTCACATAAAATATTCTTGCCAAATGTTTTACCTGGATCTAATAAAACCTATAGACCTAACTTCCTTAATAAAATGCAGGAGGTATTGAAAAGAAATATGAATAAACAGTCATATCCACAATGTGAGATATACCATAAAACAACTGGCCTTGAGCGTTTAAAAAGTCAGTGTAACAGAAAAAAATAGTGAGCCCATTCTGAATTAAAAGGGAATACAGACCTATGACAATCAAACGAGGTAGGTGAAATCTGACTGGATCCTGGATAATAAAAATGAAGGAGGAAGGGAGGCAGGGAGGGATGAGGAAGAAAGGAAGGAAGGAAAGGAAGAAGAGAAAGAGAGAAGGAAGGAGGAACAGCTACAAAACATTTTAGAGATTCATTACTTATTAAAAATAAAATAATATATCCATGATTCCCACCAGCCACCCCTTTTCCAATTATGAATAAATGTGTAGGTGTACTGTGGAAAAAGCATTGATTTGGAGCCATGGGATGTTGGTTCCAGTCGTTATTATGTTTGTGGATGATTTAAGGAAAGGCACTTTATCTGACCATCAGTGACCTTCACTGGATTAGGTTGGATAATGTCTACTGAACCTGAAACTTGTACCTTCCTTGACGCTTCCTTCAGGAGAAACTTTGGGAAGCTTTCCTTTGACGCTCAATTTTGGTGAACTTCAAATGACAAATTTCCTGGGTTTTACGAGTTTACTGTTCCTGTGTAACGAAAGACCACAAATGGAGTAGCTTCTGTCAACACAAATTTATTACCTCAGAGGTTCTGTAGGTCACAAGTCTGGACATGGTGTGGCTGGATTTCTCTGCTCAGGGTCTCATGAGCTGAAATCAAAATGTTGGCTTGAGTTATAGTTCTCATCTTGGCTCAGAATTGTCTTCCAAGTTCACTGGTTGTTGGCAGACTTCATTTCCTCACAAGTTTAGGACTGAGGCCCTGTTATCCTTCTAGCAGTTGTCTGGGGTTAGCTCTCAGCTCCTCCATGCTGCCTGTAGTTCTCTACCGTGTGGCCGCCAAAGGCAATTCACAACATGAATGTTTGCTTTCTTCTAGGACACCTGGAGCCCGTCACTGCTACCTCTTCGGCCACCTGCCTGGAAAAGACTGCTTTGAAAGGATTTATGTGATTAGCTCAGGCCCACTGAATTAATCTTTCTACCATAAGGTCAACTGATTAATTATATCTGCAAAATCCCTTCTGACCTATAACATATCCTAACCGTGGGAGTAAAATTCATCATATTCAAAAGATGTGGGGATTATTCAGGACATGTTCACCAGGAAACAAGTGAATCCTGAGGTCCTTCTTAGAATTCTGTTTTCCATGGCTATCTCAAATCCATTATATAAGAAAGTATAACGCATTCAATTGTCATAAGTATGTAGAAAGTATTTTGAAACATACGTAATTTTCTGTGGATATCATTAAAAATATTGAGACAAACATATTTTTTATTTTGAAGTGGTAAAAACTAACTCAGCTTCTATAAAGACTTAAAACCCAAGAGTATCATAAGAGGAAATAAAATTATGACAAATACAGATTAACACATCAGATCAATAAAGTAATTTATTTGGAATCTTTGCAAAAGTACATTCTATCATATGTTAAGAGCAATGTCCTACCAGGTACAAAATGTTCAGATAAAAGAAAAAATAAACCACACCTTTTTAAAGATTTTAGGAATTATTTAAAAGAATTCATGAATGTGAACGATCAATACAGGCAAAGGCATTCATTGTGCTTAAAAAACAATTTAAATGATTACAGGGGCTTATGATTTAAAGACATATCCTCAAAGTGGTGAGTATTTTTTGCTATAGGCAAACATAGCATTTATTCAATTTAATATTAAGGAGGGGAGTTCTATTTATAAGTGATAGGAGATGGGTGACAAAGACAAGGAGACAAACAAAATTTAGATGCAAAAGGGCATATAAAATATATCCATTTAACAAAAATGGAAAGCTGTTGTGCCAAGTGCTAGGGACACCTCTATAAGAAAAAAAAAAGAACGTTTTAGGAGAACAGACAGACATTGGTCAAAATTTTAATATTGAGTATTGTGAATGATAAAGTTTGGTATGCCTTCATAGCATATAACACTGAAACTTATTTGAATAAATGATCACTGCAATTGGAACCAGGAAAATTGCATTTAAAAATAACTTTGTGTCCTTTTGTAATTATTTTTTAGTCTACATTAAGTTCAATGGTGAAGGTGAGGTGATATAATAATACGAAACAAACTGTGTTCCTGATTTTAAAAAATAGTGAAATGTTAAATGAGATGTGTCTGGGTCTCATTTTTAGTGCTAGGTGAGGATTGATAATACCATCAAATACAGTGATCCTCTATTTTAACATTAAACACATTTTGAGATTTTCATATTGGGCTTTTAAAGGAAAAGACAGAGATTAAAGCAGAGTGCAAACCTTTTTTACCTAGCTTGAAACAACTGAGCCCAACAGTTATAAAAGCATAGATGCTCAGAGTTAAGGCACAGTTTAAAGACCCTCCATTCCCATCCCCCACACACAGAAAATCCAAGTGTCCTTCAACATGTGCTGAGATGTCATCAATCAAGGCACACTCTGCATACCCTGCAGCAACATCCTATTTCTTTGGAGAGTTCTACTTGAATGTTCTTTACATACTGTCCAAATTACTCTGTCTCTATGCTACGTCATTGATTCCACTTCTACCTCTTGTATTTCTGGTATCTCTTATTCTACCTAACAGACTATTGAATTTTTTTAAAAAAAAATTGTAGCATTTATCTATTTTTGAGACAGAGAGAGAGTTGACGGGGATCAAGAGAGGGAGACAGAGGATCCCCAGCAGGCTCTGCGCTGTAAGCACAGAGCCTGATGTGGGGGCTCGAACTCACAAACCTCGTGAGATCATGACCTGAGCCAAAACCAAGAGTCGGAGGCTTAACAGACTGAGCCACCAAGGCACGCCCTGACCATTGAATGTTTTTTAATTAGTTTCCTTTATTTTTTTTAACATTTATTTATTTTTGAGAGACAGAGAGAGACAGAGCATGAGTGGGGGAGGGGCAGAGAGCGAGGGAGACACAGAATCTGAAGCAGGCTCCAGATTCGAAGCAGGGCTTGAACTCACAAACTGTTGAGATCACGACCTGAGCTGCAGTTGGACGCTTAACTGACTGAGTCACCCAGGCGCCCCTAGCTTCTTTTCTACATTATTTTTCATTCCCAAAATAAATATCCCATTTTCACCAGCAATCAGACATAATTTTTTGCTGTTAAATATTACCATGTTAGCTTTAGATCGCGGTTTTTGCATACAGAAATCTTTTGAAACACTATTATAATTGAACATTTTCTGCTTCTGTAAATTTGCGAAGAATATCTTTATAATATTATCCAATAAATCAATAGCAGTAAGACAATCACAAGGCAGACTCTGATGCACATCTTTGGGTTACTGCTTTGCAACTGAAATTATTTCAACTATTAGCGTGCTCTTAGGACACTAGAATTATTCCAACTCTTCCAAAATGGAACTAATATTCAGCTTAATAAATGTCTTATTGAAATCTAGATACCATATGCCTATTACTTCACTAATCTACTCGAATAGTTAAGCAAAATGAAGCTATTTAGATATGCTTTGTCATTGTTGTAGCACCTCAATGCCCTTTGATGCTGAGATCAAACATTGTTCTAAAACCCCCTACAAATAGCTATCACAGACCCCTGTCCCCTTTGAGGCTAACATTGATTTAATCATTTTATCACAGAAAACATAGGTTTGGACATGCATCGTGGCAGTGAAGTAGCAAAATACTGAGGAAAAAAAAAGGCTTTGAGGTTGTAGCTAGCTAATTGATAAGAATGCAGATGAACTCTATCCTTTGCAAAATTCATCCAGTAGCATGTCTCTTTAGAAAGCAGCCTTGTGCAAGGCTGGGGTTTTCTGATGCATAAAGATGTGCTCTAAAAATGCCACGGAGGTGGAACACTCATTGTGGTTGTCAATGGCATGTCCTGTTGGTAACCCCTGTGGAAATCACAAAGCTCCCAAGCACACCGAGTCATGAAGGTCACCCTGCATAAATCTGTCTACATTCATGAGTTGCTACTGCTAACTGCCACCAAGTCAAGCTCATGCCGCGCTGCTTAAATGGCAGACCTCATTGGATGAAATCCCAGCTACTACATTCTCAGTTCTTGTTATTTATCTTTAAGGCAGTACAGTGTCTACTGAGAAACACGCCCTTGAGCATTTGCATATCTGAAATGGCATTTGTTACTGTGCCTAAAATTTGAAAGAAGCATCTATTATTGGGGCATACACATTTCAAAGGAAAAATACTGGTTACAGCTCCTTCTATAGAGATATGACAGAGTTAGCACATTCTCGGTCTCTTGCAACAATGACAAATTGAAATAGCTAGGTAAAGAACTGTAGTTCTTCTATGCCCTGACAACTAAAGATGATAATTTTTATATCAAAATAATAATAGTTATAATATCCTGTGGTATATGTTTTACATATTTCCCAGCTTAAAACTTCTTTGAAGCATTATTTATTTTTAAGACATAATTATGGGGAAGATACTAATTTTCCCATTTTATATATAATGAAACACATTCAGAAAGGCTAAGATACTTGTTCAAGTCACACCATGAGGAGATGTATTTAAGATCTGCTCCAAATGCAATGCCTTTTCAATTATGGTTCTCTGAGTTTCAAGATTACAGATATGTAATTTGTATAATCACAAAAGCGTTCAAAAATAACCCAATCATTTATATGCTATTGAATTATGTCCTTTACTTGTCAGGATATATTTTATTTTAACCATGCAATTATTAGGTACATATAATCAATCTGTGAATATCATTTCCTACAACATTAATCTAGGCTCTAGCTTTATTGTATCATTTGAGATATATTCTGTTATTGAAAAATCACTTGTAGAGTGCTTGGGTGGCTCAGTTGGTAGAGCATCCAACACTTGACCTCAGAGTCGTGAGTTCAATTCCCACACTGGAGCTACTTCAAAACTTTTTTTTTTTTTTACATTTTTTTTATTTTGGAGAGACAGAGAAATACAGAGCATGAGCAGGGGAGGGGCAGAGAGAAAGAGGGAGACACGGGAATCTGAAGCAGGCTCCAGGTTCTGAGAGGTCAGCACAGAACCCGACACGGGGCTTGAACCCACGAACTGCAAGATCATGACCTTAGCCAAAGTTGGATGCTTAACTGACTGAGCCACCCAGGCACCCCTGGAGCCACTTAAAAAAGAAAGGAAAGAAAGAAACAAAGAAAGAAGGAAAGAAGGAAAGAAAGAAAGAAAGAAAGAAAGAAAGAAAGAAAGAAAGAAAGAAAAATCAATTGCAATATAGTGTTTAAATACTGATTGTCCAAACACATGACATGTTATAAATTAATATTATGTAAGTATTCAAATTGAATTCCTGAGTACTTCAGCCTGAAAAACTAAATTCATGACAATAAGAAAAACTCAGGCTAAAAAAAAAAATACTAGAATGTTAACAAAAACAAAACAAGAATGTGAAAGGCAAGAGAGAGGAAAGGACAAAAATTTAATCTGTAAATGATAGATGCCTCCAAAAAAGGGAATGCAGCAAATAAAATAGAATGTTCAAAGATAGAATGAAAAGAAAAGCACTTACTGAAAAAGGACCCAAATCTGCAGATCAAAAAGGCTTAATATTACATAATGGTTAAGAAATGAGATTTTGATGAGTTGTACTGAGTCCTGACTCATCTTGGCTTTGGGTAAATTATTAAAATCCTCAAAGCTTCACTTTTCCCACATATAAACATCATGTTGTCCTGAGGATCAAATGAGATCACACTTGTAAATGGCTTAATGAAGTTTTTTGGCGTATTAAAAGTGTTTAATACATATTTGTGCTCATCATTATGATGACGACAGTGATGATATTTAAGTTATGATAGACCTGCAGAAAATATTGATTTAAAATAATAAACATCTATTTTCTATTGAGATGTCTAACACTGAAGAACTTTGTAAACATCCTGGCAGAAAAAAATAAAAACAAAAATAAAACACTGCATAATGGAAACTTTACTGGAAAGGAATTGTGGGTCTGAGAAATATTCAGCATGTTTATTTCTTTCTGTGAATCCAGACAAAAAGTCGTTTATATGAAATTTTACAAGACATTCTAAATTAATGGAAACATTTATTCAATAAATGGTATATCCATTTGAAAAAAACATGAAATATATAATATCTCATTTTAGAAACATACATAAAATTCCAAATAGATTCAAACCACTAAAGTGTTTAAAGAAGATACAGGAGAATATTTCTGTAATCCTGATGTGAAACGAAAAGATGGACTTAACTATGTATTAAAACTTCTCGTGGGAATGCCTGGGTGGCTCAGGCAGCTAAACATCTGACTCTTGATTTCAGCTCAGGCTGTGATCTCATGGTTTGTGAGTTCAAGCCCCATGTCAGGCTCTGTGTTGACAGCATGGAGCCTGCTTGGGATTCTCCTTCTCTCCCTCTCTCTCTGCCCCTCCCCTGCCCACATTCACTGTCTCTCTTTCATTCTCAAAATAAATAAACTAAATAAATAAATAAAACTTCTTGTGACAAAAAATACCATGACCAAAGTTAAAAGATAACAAACCAGACAAATATTGAATACAGCAAAGTGTACCTGTTACTACCACACAGAGTCTTTATTGGTCATTAAAATAAAAAGGGACAAAAGAAACATATTGGCAATTAACAAATGAGGAAAAGCAAACAGCAAACCTATTAGTCAACCTTAGCAGTAATTTAAAAATATGAAAAGTAAAATGAGTTTAGTCACCTGTCAGATTAGCAAAAGAAAAATTATTTTTAATGGCCAATGATGTTATGAGAACAATAGCTAGTTTTGTTTTTTTTTCTTTTCAATAGATTTTATTTTTAGAGAAATTTTAGGTTCATAACAAAATTGGGCAGAAATTACAAGGTTTCCATATACCTTCTGCCCCCACCACACAGCTTTCCCCATTATGTCCATCCTGAAACACAGATGGTACATTTATTGTAACTGATGAACCTACATGGACATAACTTTATCAGCTAAATCAGTAGTTTACATTAGGGTTAACTCTTAGCATTTTATGGGTTTTGGCAAATATATAATGACATGTATCCATCATGATAGTACCATACAAAATTTCACTGCTCCAAAAATTACCTCTGCTCTGTTTATTCATCCCTCTCTATCCTCTAACTCCTAACAAAATTTAATCTGTTTATTGTGTTCATCATTTTGCCTTTTCCAGAATGTCATATAGTTGGAACCATATACTATGTAGCCTTTTTACATTGGCTTCTTTAATTTAGCAATATTCATTTAAGGCTCTTTCATATATTTCATATGATAGGTCATTTCTTTATAGCATGGAATAATAGTCCACTGTCTGAATATATCACAGTTTATTTATCCATTCACCTATTGAAGGATGTTTGGGTTGTTCTAAATATTGGCAATTACTAACATAACTGCTAAAAATACAAAAAGTACTTCAATTTTCTCACTGTATATACATAAAGAAGTGTGTGTGTGTGTGTGTGTGTGTCTACATATATATATATATAGAGAGAGAGAGAGAGAGAGAGAAAGAGAGAGAGAGAGAGAGAGAGGAAAACCTTGGTTTGCAAGCATAATTCATTCCAGAAATATGCTTATAATCCAAAGCACTTGTATATCAAAGCAAATTTCCCCATAAGAAATAATGGAAACTCAGATGATTCATTCCACAACCCAAAAATATTCATATGAAAATGATTATAATACTATAATATAATACAAAATAATAAAGAAAATACAAAATATAAAGAAAAATAAACAAATTAACCTTTACCTAAGAGGTCGGTGTACAAGGCCTTTGCCTTCTCGCACATAAAATTCTCACTCACAGTATCACATGCTAGTTGTTTCTCATTTATCCAAACCAAATGCAACTTTTCTACATCTTCCACAACACGTGCCTGTTGCTTTGATATTCTTGTGACTCCTTTTGCTCCATCTAGCCCCCTTATTTCTTCTTTCTTCTTTAATATTGAGCAAATGGTCAACGTAGACTTCTTATAAAATCTTTCAATTTCAGCCACTTGCATACCTTGTTCATACTTCTCAATGATTTCCTTCTTAACTTCTACCATAATCATCTCCTTCTTCTTACCACCTTTCTTTTCAACGTTTTTCTGCCTGAGGGCCATTGTATATATTCACGTGGATGTTGACTATAGTACAGTTATTAATAAACTCTTGTCATATACTGTATTTAATGTAACTGGCAATAAGGCAACAGAGGAAAGGGTCTGTTTCTGCAAGCAGCCTGACCTAAATGAAGCAAATCATTCGTAAGCTTACCCTTGTAAGAAAAGCAAAGGACTGTCCACAGGTGCTTTGAAGTGACAAAAAATACACTAGTGCCAGTTGTGGGCACCTTCCAACGTTCTGAAAAATCACTGATTTCTGTCAAACACCATGGTCTAAGACTGAGCATCTGAGCATGGGAGACAATCACCCACAATCCCACAGCAAGAGAGAAAGAGAAGAACCATTGGTTCAGGTTGTGATCGTGTGATGTTCGGCATCACATACTACTTGTATTGAGAGACATCATTTGTTTATCAAGTTAGAATTATTAGAAATGTTTGCTTGTGTTGTGGAACACTCACAGAACAAGTTACTCACAACCCAAGGTTTTACTGCATTTATATCCCATACATCTGTCTTACCATTTGAATCATTTGCAGAAATCTTGACACTTTAAATATTTTAATTTGTAGGTCTTAATAACAAAGACATTCTCTACATAACCAAAGTACATAAATGCATTATCCCCTCAAGAAATTTAGTATTGTACTACTTACTCAGTTACATAATATAAATTTTTTATTTACATATCACAAACGGTCTCCTAATTATGTCATAAGTGCTTTTCTGTTTCTAGATACAAGATTCAATCAAGGATTACACAATTCAATTTAGTTGCCATGCCTCTTTAAACTAAAACAGTCTCCCAGAACCCATGTTTGTTTTTATTTTCTTCCCAACACTGACATTTTAAAAAATCTAGGCTGCTGGGTTTGCAAATGTTTCTTAACTTGGATTTGCTTGTTTTTTTCATCACTGCTGGCAACATTACCACATCTGTGATACTGTGCCTTCTCAGTGCTTGTCAGTAGGACCATGGTATCAGTTTAAGACAGGATTGGTGATATTAAAGTTTAATCATTTGGGGAGTCTGTAGATTTTTCTAGTATAAAGAAACTTTTTTTTATCTTATCCTCCTACAACAAATAAGCAGTCTGTGGGGCAATATTTTGAGACTATGGAAATAATTTGCTCCGTAACAATTGTTCACCCAATAATTCCTGTATCCATGAAGATCATCTAAATTAATTATTTCAATGGGAAATAATTATAATGTGACTTATTTCTATCATTCATTCTTCATTTATTAATTTTTACTTTATGTAAAAGGGTTTTCTTTTCTGCCAGCCCTCAACACTACTATAGTACTATTACTGAATTATAGATTCTTTTACATTCATTGTGTTATATATAAAACAGTGTTATTATTCTTTTTGATGCTCAAATTGTCAGTATTTGGCCAGTGAGAGCCATTTAATCTTTCTGCTAAATTACTTTATGATGAAAATACTGCAGTTAGAGTACTAAAGTTAAGAGAGTAATAGAATTATTCCTAAAGTACTTTTAAATTGCACCATTTTTTTAAAAATCACACACGTATAATAAATTAAATATTATTTGCTATTCTGGGCCAAAATTGTGACAGTGTGATTTGCTGGAATATGGAGATTCATGGTACCATTTGTTCCAATCTGTAAGATGTGACCTGGGGGAAGCGGATGCTAAAGAAGGGTTTTAGCAATGTCAATGTGGTCTCTCCAGCAAGACAAGATTGAGAAGGACCACAGTCATTTATCCTTTTTGCCAGGCAATAGCTGCTTTAAATGAATTGCTGCAATATTGCAAGCATATGTTACATATCCCATTCCTTATTTCAGACAATAGAGAAGCAAGTATACCAGGTACATTAATATAACAAATTGCAGGTAGAGGATGTTAGGTGTGTATTATGAAGCCACAAAGGAAATACTTTTTCTACAGTTTAGAAATGTAATCTACGGATAGTAAGGAAAAGGCGATATAACAGTATTTTTGTGTTTTCATACAGAATTTGCAATTGAGAATGGAAAGGGGAGACCAGATCTTGTAATAATTAGAAAAGAACGGCAAAAAAATAAACAAAAGCTAATTCCAAAATTTTGAGCCTGGAAAATTAAAATAATCTATCCAACATTTTGAAGTGATCACTTACTGTGTATTAGACACTTTACTAGATGTTGGACAATGTTTCAATGAGTAGGATACAAATATTACCTTAGAAGAGCTCAGTGTCTAAAGAAAGACAACAAAGGTTAACACTAACTTTAAAAGAATATGGTTAGTACTTAAATAAATGCATATACAACACTGAATGAGCATACAGAGAAGGTAACTAACTATATCTGAAGGGAGGATGGGGTAAGCAAAAAATAGTAAGGTAAAATCAGAAAACATGACATTTATGTCTTCAAAGATGTTTCTGATTTGCCACATAAAGGGGACATTCTACATAGAGTAAAATAAGAGTATCAATTGACTGAATAGAAAGATTAGATGATTAGATAGATAGATAGAGATAGATAAAAATTAAGAGAGGGAAAATAAATGAATAATAATTTTGTTTAATGGAAACAAAGAACACCTAGGAAAAATCAGTAGCAGATAAGGCTGGAAAGGTATTTTTTTTACCAGAACTTTTTACCAGGAAATGATGCTTAATAAAAAGCAAAAAAACAGCCTTTGCAGTGGAACAGGTGATCAATGAAGAGGGTCTGTTCAATACAGCAGTAGTTTAAGAGATTGGTTCAACAAGATATGTAAAACAGTTCACTTTAATCACCATTTATTGAGAACCAGACACGAAGTACTTGGAGTTCAAAGAGCACTATTATTAATAAAATTACTCCAGATAATAGTCACTATCAAGTACTGATGCACTATGTGAGGCATTTTGAGTGCACAAAATGTAATCCTTATAACAACCCTGTTCTATGGGGATAGGGCACATCTTCACTGTGTACTGAAATGAATGTGTAATGTAATGAAAACTGAGGGCACAGTCTAGGAACTGCCAGGAGTAAATGAGAAATCCAAGAAAGAGAGAGAAAGAGGAGGAGAGGGAAGGGGAGAAGAGAGAGAAGACAGGTGGGGGGAGGGCTAAATCTTATAGTAGGAATGAAAAAATTACAAAAAACATCAAGGAACTATCTATCAGCTATAGAATTGCTATGGTCCTTTTGAAAAAAAAAAAAAAAAAAAGTTAAGGGGCTCCTGGGTGGCTCAGTTGGTTAAGCGTCCAACTTCAGCTTAGGTCATGAGCTCATGGCTCGTGAGCTCATGGCTCGTGAGTTCAAGCCCTGCGTCGGACTCTGTGCTGACAGCTTAGGGCCTGGAACCTGTTTCCGATTCTGTGTCTCCCTCTCTCTCTGCCCCTCCCCTGCTCATGCTCTGTTTGTCTCTCTCTCAAAAATAAATAAACATTAAAAAAAAATTTTTTTTTAATTTTTTTTTCAACGTTTATTTATTTTTGGGACAGAGAGAGACAGAGCATGAACAGGGGAGGGGCAGAGAGAGAGGGAGACACAGAATCGGAAACAGGCTCCAGGCTCTGAGCCATCAGCCCAGAACGCGACGCGGGGCTCGAACTCACGGACCGCGAGATCGTGACCTGGCTGAAGTCGGACGCTTAACCGACTGCGCCACCCAGGCGCCCCAACATTAAAAATTTTTAAGAAAGAAAGAAAAAGTTGAGAAAAATCTCTGATTACTATAGATGATATTTTGTTTTCCTTATTAATACTAAATTAGTATTAATATTAATTTTAATTTATTTATTAGTAATTTATTTTTAGTAATTTAATTTAGTAATTTAATTATTACTAATTTAATTAGTAATAATATTACTAATACTAATATTAGTATTAATACCTTATTAATACTAAAAATGAAATTTCAGGAAACTATCAATAATCATTAAAGAAAATTATTGTATTGAGAGATCTACCTATACTCCTTAAAAACATGTATTCTTGGGGCGCCTGGGTGGCGCAGTCGGTTAAGCGTCCGGCTTCAGCCAGGTCACGATCTCGCAGTCCGTGAGTTCGAGCCCCGTGTCAGGCTCTGGGCTGATGGCTCAGGGCCTGGAGCCTGTTTCCGATTCTGTGTCTCCCTCTCTCTCTGCCCCTCCCCCGTTCATGCTCTGTCTCTCTCTGTCCCAAAAATAAATAAACGTTGAAAAAAAAAATTAAAAAAAAACAAAAAACAAAAAAAAAAACATGTATTCTTATATTAGTTTGCATTCTTTCCCATTTACATTGTTGATTCCTTCAGAGTCCACTGAATGAATTAGATTATATAAAATACACATAAGAAATGATTACTAATATTTCCAAGAGTGATAGAACATAGTAGTAAAAATAGAAGTTCCTAAATTTGAACAAGAAGTACAGTTACAAGTTCTACATCCCAGGGAAGATGGTTAGTAGGGTATAAAATAAGCGTTTTTTAGTGTTTATTTTATTTATTTTGACAGAGAAAGAGAGAGAGAGCAGGGGAGGGGCAGAGAGAGAGGAAGAGAGAGCACCCAAGCAGGCTCCAGACTATCCGTGCAGAGCTGAAATCAAGTGTCAGATGCTTAGCTGACTGAGCCACCCAGTCGCCCCTAAAATAGACACTTTTAAAAGCTTTCCTATATTCAGAATTCTATGTATAAACCTTGCCCTAAGATTTAAAAAAGAAGAAGAAGAAGAAGAAGAAGAAGAAGAAGAAGAAGAAGAAAAGAAAACACTGAGCCATAAAGAGGTTAGTACTCATATAAAAATGAATATTGTTTATTAATTCTTAAAAACTGACAAACGGTCTAGTTCGAATGGTAGTCAAGAACATGACAGCCTTGAGATGGAAAGGTGGGTACATAACATTGCTGTCCAACCTAGTATTTGTCTTCTGGGAAGTGAGGTAGAGCCGAGCTGCTGCCAAATAAAAATAAAATAAACCATGAAATGGGTAAATGGATTTTTAGGCCCTACCACTAGACTTCAGCTATGACTCATTATCATTTGGTACCAAAACAATTATGCATACATTTAAGTGCGGGTAGAAATAATTCTACTGTATATGATGTACCACAGTAAACTCTGTGATTTTTACTCAGTCTTACAGTTACTGCAACATGGTCATTCAGTTACATAGACATGTTTTCACAAGCAAAAAAAAAATGTAGAAAACATCACTGCCAATATTTCAATTTCCAAACAAATGTCTTTTAACAAGGAAAGAGATGATTAAAATGTTGGCACATTCAAGTATTACAACTGAAATAGATATTGGTACATTTTAGATATGTCACTGTCAAGATATTTGGGGTTTCAATACATGATCATAAATTATAATTAGATTTTCTCATGTTTTTACCTTCAGCGAATTGTAGAAAAATAATGCAGACATTTAAAAGACAGGCATTTATGTTCATGCATGGTGCTCATAAAGGGAGTCCTTTTGACCATATTTGAAATTTCAACTGTCCAGCCACCAAAATCCATTCCATATGCCAACAATAATATCTTCAAAATTTCATAGCATGAAGTCATTTTCAAATTCTCCACAATGGAGTGTAAATCTGCTAAACATTGCCAAATGCTATGAAGACAAAAATGACTTTTGATTTATATGGCATAAAACGATGTTGCAAACATATTTTAATATTCTAGATATATGTTACAAAACATATTTAAAACTATGAATCCAAAATGTTACTTTGTTGTTGTTTGTGAAATATTGTCCTCCATTATGCCATAACATCTATTACGTACTCCATCTTTTGAGCTCTTTCACCAGCACGTAATTCAATATTCCTTCCAATGAACATGACTACTGTATCTGTCAGCTCAATACATCCAGAAATTTTCATAAATCAGGGAGTATTTTATTTATTTTTTATTATTTTATTTTTTAAATACTTTTTTAAAGTATTTTTTTTATTTTATTTTTTTTGGGGGGGGGAGGGGCAGAGAGAAAGGGAGATGTAGAATCCGAAGCAGGCTCCAGGCTCTGAGCTGTCAGCACAGAGCCTGACGCAGGGCTCAAACTTATGAACACAAGACCATGACCTGAGCCGAAGTCAGATGCTTAACTGACTGAGCCACCCAGGCGCCTGTTAAATAGTTTTTTTTTTTAAGTTTATTTTGAGAGGGAGAGAGAGAGGGAGAGAGAGAGGGAAAGAGAGAGAACAGCAGGGGAGGGGCAGGGAAAGAGAGAGAGAGAGAGAGAGAGAGAGAGAGAGAGAGAATCCCAAGCAGGCTCTGCGCTGACAGCAGATCTCACCAACTGAGAAGATCATGACCTGAGTTGAAAACAAGAGTCAGATGACTAACCAACCGAGCCACCCAGGCACCCCAGTCAGGGAATATTTTAGATCATAGACGCAGAAACAAAAGTGCTACACACTTAAGTATATTTCAACTTACTATGGTATGGCAATGTTTCACTTTGTAAAATGTTTATAGCATATACTAGTCTTACAATAAGTTAATCGGATAGATAGTACAGGAATCTCCAGTCTTGTTTTAGAGATGAGGAAATTTAAAACCAAATGATCAACTGACTTCTTCAAGGTCACACAACAAAATAGTGCAAGGATCAAATCAGGTCTCCTGACAACACTGGGTTCTTTCTATCACACTGCAGAAACAATACATCTCATTCTCTACTAGAGTTAGTGTTTCAGAAAAGGCCTTAGCACTTTCTTAAAATTGGTTTAGTAAACAAAGTGCATCAGTGATGGCGATTTTAAAAAAGAGAAAGGGTTATTGTCATCTTAAAACAAAGTCTAGCTTGGCAGATTTCTATGTTAATTTCTGTTACCAACATTTAATGCCTACCTGCAGACATGGAATATACATTAGTACAGCATCATTGTGTACCATCGCTCTTATGTACAGAATAATAAAGGAACAGTACGACTCAGCAGGTTAAGCAATGAGCTAGAAACTTCAGGCTCTGTGAATTCTAATCTCCAGTACCTTGGTGACTCCTGATAGCTAAAACATAAGAATTCAACTGGTTAAATCTCATCTGTAGTTAAATTGAGTCCATTTGGTTCAGGAAAAAGGCTATAGTTTGGGTAATAATTTTTTTTGAATGTTCTTCCTCCCTCTTGTATTCTCCAGACAACAACTAACCTACTGATGACCTAAGAATCCCCTGTTGCGAGATGATTACAGTTAAAATTCCCCAACAGGAATGCCAATATAAAAAAGGGTTGTGTGTGACAAAGCTGTATCTATCCCCAGCAGATGGCCCATAGTAACAGTGCTCTGGTGATCTGATCGATTCCTATCATAAATAATTTTGGAAAACAAATGCTTTCTCTACATGCAGAGTTCTAAAACCATTCCTGTAAGCAAAGTTAGGATAATTTGCTCTTTGCGTTCTTACTCCTTCCTAACGCGCTACAGCTGCTACAAAGAAAGTAACCACCCTTTGCCCTCTCCCAATTAAAAACAAACAAACAAACAAAAACAAGCAAACAAAACCCCTCTCTTTCCAACCTCTACTTAACATAACTCATAAAAATATCGGATCATTTAGATGAGAAACAGACAGAATGATGCACAGGGAAAGAAAATGGAGGCAATATTCCAAAACCTCATATTTGGGGAAAGGACTGGTGGAAGCAGAGATTGGAGATAAAATTAAGAGCTAGGTTTCAGAGATGCCTACTTCAGCAGAGGGGACAGAAGTAGGAGAGGTTAAGGCGAAATGAGTAAATGGACAAGCAGTGAGTTGAAACACTCATGAGAATCCCCATCCCTCCCTCCCTCCCTCTGATTCTAAATCAAAACAAAGAGGACTGGGGTTAAAAACTCAGGAATAATTCACACTAAGGATGATGTGTGTCATTTTGTGATATTTATCTTCCTTTGAAGCCTGCTCAATTTTTTAATGAGGCTGTACAAATTTAAATGAACAATAGTTTTTATTTTTAATTGGTGAAAAATGTATTTTGTTTTAATTTTTGTATTTCATCTGTATATCCTGGATTTATCACTAAGTCTAACATTCTTTCTAGAAGGTGAGCAGGCTGTGTGCATGATCAAACAGATATTCAATAAGGGCTGGTCAGAATGCTTCTATTCAAGAAAAAATACATGGATTTAGTCATTATTATTTCTCCTCCTTTCCTTTCTTCTTTCTTTTAGTGATTCAAGAAACATTTATTATGTGTATAAGTGTCAGTGTCTTGGGTTTAAATATAAGATGCTGATGGTTCCTTCATTTTCCTCTGTACCTAGCTAGCAGTTTTATCCAGGGAAACTGAGGAATGAATCAAAATCCATGATTAGGCTTTGCGTCTCTCCACCAACATTTATGAATATTATCTCTGATAGCTTCTTAGTGTGGCAAAGCAATTAAAGGAATTCTCCCAACCCACCATGGGAAAAGAAATGTTAGTGCCTTTCTGGACACACAGGCAGAAGAGCCAAACTATGAGGTGCCTTAGTTTCCAATGATAACTTGAAATGCAAATTTCTATCTAAGATCTATGGCCTCATCAATGATGATGCTATATAATGAAGTGGTTTGCTAAAATTTTTATATACCCAATTTTGCATAGTTTTGACATAAGAAGTGATAGCCTTAAATCTATATTATCAGGACCAGCTCTCAGACTTGCCACATATGTGGGGCACTTGTCCATCCCATCAATAATCCTCCTCTGTGTATTATGAGCATCTTAAAATTATATAACTGATATATAAACTAGTGTGTAGGCACTATTTTACACCAAACCCTCACTTAATATTTTATCGATAGCCAACATAATTTTGAAATTTTACAGAGAAGTTATCTCATATGTAGCCTCTGAATTATGCAAATAATATCCCAATTAATTATACCCAGTGATTCAGACATATGAAAATATTTTCATAGACCTCTTGAACTAGAAGTATAAGAATCACAAACTTTGCAGGTACTAAAATTGAGGAGAGAAAAGACTCTGAGGATCAATGATCAGCTTCCACATATTTCTCTAACACATTTAACGCAGTGCTGAATAGTGAATATTCACAAGTTCTCCAAACATAGTCAAATAATGCTTAGTGTGGGGGGCAGGAGGGACTGATATATAAAGTGTAAATATTAATGAACATCATTGTAAACTTTTAAAAATGCCACAGGTGGAAAAAGAGGTTCCTATTTAAAAATATAATAATAATGAGGCTAATTTTAGGGTAATGATAGTTAAGTTGAGATTTTCAAGTTGAGTAGGAATTAGTGCAGGGTGATTATGGGCTGGAGGGAGGATACAGGGTTGAGAAGGATTCTTTCCTGTTGGAGAGAAAGGCTTATGCAAATGTCCTGATAGGTCATAGCAGCTGGTGCATTAGAAAAACCGAAAGTAGACTGTTTCAGCTTTGAACAACTGGGGAAGTAGTGTGAAGAGAATTTGAATTGCGAAGCAGAAGCCAAATTACACAAATTAACACGAAGGCCATGTTAAAGAGTCACATTTAAAAAATTCCGATTACTAAGAAATTTTGGTACTAAGAGGACACTAAGAGTGTCCAGTAAAGCTTCCTTATAGACATTGAAGGAAAGGAGCTACATTTTTTTTCTCTCCAGCCAATGTCAAATAACATTTTCTCTTTATGAGTATGCTACAAGGAAATACAACAATTGCAACCACTGGTTTTTAAATTGAGGAAACATATTACCTTTATCAGAACACAATAAACACCATACACCATAGTGTAGTGTCAGGAACACTACACACAGTAGCCAAAGATAAGATCAGTTGTTCTCAGCTGTGGGCAATTTTGCCCCTCAGAGAACATTTGGCAGTGTCTGGAGATAGCTTTGGTTGTCAGACTTCGGGAGAAGGGGTTGCTACTCACGACAGGGTAGAAGCCAAAGATGTTGCTAAACATCATACAATGCATAGGTCCCCACAACAAAGAACTTTAAGTCCAGAATGTCAATAGTACCGAGGTTGAGAAACTGCTGTTGATCAGCAGCACTGTCACTGGAGCACTGGTATCTTCCCATACCCTCCCTCTTCTGTAAACATTTCATGGTTATTAGTGACCACGAGTGGATCCAAGGTTGAGGACATCTTGGACCCTTCCATGGTGAGGTAGACATGGCTGTATAATGCAAAGCAATTTTAGGCTTGAATCAGCTATACTGCTGGTGCCAAAATTAAACTCTGATAATTAAAATGGCTAAAGGAGAGTCAAAACATATAGTATAAGCAATACCAATGTTTGCAGGGAATAAGAATGAAATAAGCTGGAGTTCAGGGACCAAGGGAATTCTTAGGTTGGCTGCATCAAATTAGGTAGTGATTGGCTGGCCTTATGCTGATGAATGTGTATTCTGAAAAGATGGAATTAGATTTATCATTCAATGAAAAGTGTTTAGAACTCTGTGTGTCTGCATGCATGAGTGTGTCGGGGGTTTAAATATTTGTAATAAAGCACACTTTGGGAACTGCCAACTACTCTATGGTCTTTAATCTAAAATACATTTTGTAACCTAGCAGATTAAAAGTATTTGTTTTCATTTTATAAATGACAGTTTGAAAGGTTATATACTCCATTGTGTGTCCAGATCATGATAACTTGAAATGCAAATTCCAATGTAAGATCTATTGCAGTAGTAAAGGAAACAAGGACTATAACAAAGTGATCACAAGGTTTTCTGTAGCGTATGGAAAGGACATTTCAATTCTACAAGGTGATAAGAACTTGTCACAGAAACTGTGCTTCCAGGTTTCTCTTAGTCACAGTCAAAACTAGTTTATAAAGACTTAAACTAAACCAAGTAGTGAGAAAATACACTTAAAATATCAAACTCAGAGCCAAAATCTCAATCTATTTCTATAGGAAACATGTTAAGAGAAGCAGTCTTACCAGGATGGCAAATTCAGGCTGCTTAAAGGTTGAAAAGATTTTAATATGCACTAGAAATTTTTCTGAGTAATAATTATTTCTTCATCACTGAACTTAAGGAAAAAATGTTAATTTTTAAAAATTGTTCCTTCTCCATAAAAAATGAAACAAATAGGCAAATGTTGGCTTGAAAACTCAGGAGCTTCCCAGGTGAAATCCGAAATGACTGCAGTATATGGAAGGCAAGGAGAGACTGATGAAAAGAAGCAGACCACTCCAGATAGGTAGGTGGCCAAGTTCAGTAAGCAAAGGAACTTAAATACTAGGCTTGACTTGGGCGGTCCCAGAAGGGGTAGATCTCCACACCTGCCTGCCAGAATCTTAAAAGTTTATATAAAGGCCTTGACTGGGTCCAGTCACATATACCGACCAGGTTATTTCAACAACACAAAGCTGTGACCTTGAAAACAGCTCCCACTGTGGGAAAGGTGAATGGAACGCACATTCCAAGGACAAAGGTGAGGGTGAAGAGCCATGGATTGCCCGGATCCAGCTCTCAGATCAACCAGTGTCACATCCGCTCATGACTGCCTCCAACAACAAAGAGATGTGGGTTTTTTTATATACTGAAGGTTGACATTAAACTGAAATAATTAATAGAAACTGAATATATAATAACCTACTTGAAAAATAATTCAATAGAGGTTTTCTTCCCAAATAATTTTAGAACTAAAATAGTGATTACAATTAACTATTTGTTACCATTTAAACTGCTGAAAAATGTGATTTACATCCAAATTAGTTATTGTACATTTTAAAGGCATATTACAAAAAATTAAACATTAAAAATAAAACTCAATGTTACATATGTTTATTTATGAATAATTAGTATCTCTAAATGACCAAGTTACGGCCTCTCTAAAAATGTTTCCGTAATTATGCGATGTGAGAGCAAAACAGAAACTTAAAATAGAAACTTCACTAACTTGAAACAATTAATTATTTATGGATCTTAGTATCTTTGAACTTTCCTTCGTCCACAACATCTTTTTTTCCCATGATACCTTTATAAAATATTGGTCTCAGCACTTTTCTAGCATCTATTGGTTAAATGTTCAATTACTGTCATGTGATAATACCTTGACTTCTCTCCTGTCTGTTTCATTAGGTTGATTGGTTCTATGAGGGATGGGGCCCACTACTCATGTTGGCTTCCAAAGACTGATTATAGTTAGTGATTAATACACGTTGGCTGACTACACATCTTATTCTGATAGATACTTCATTTTGCTATTCTGAACCTACTCATCTCCTGTTTGTATCCTGCTATTTATGAACTGTATCTACAGGCACCTTTGTTTTCTGACTTATGTTTGGGTTTGGACAATAGGAGACAACAGCAGGTGATTGAAGGGCAAGAAGAAAGTGAGGTCAGGGTATTTCTTCCTCTGGCTCCCTACCTGCCAAAGAAACCTTCTCCTGTGTAGTTGCTCCCCTCATATGGCTATTGTTTCTGGGATATATAAACCATTTCATTTCCACTAGCTTTTGTATTACCCATGATGGGTTGGTGCATTTGCCTTATATTTTTCTAAGGAAGCATAATCTGGAGAGCTGTGAATAATTCCCATTCTTAACCAATGTAGAATTACAGTAAAAGTCATCTGGTAAGCATATAATTATATGCTTTCTCAATGACTACTGAGGTATAAGTTTTAGCAACATACATTCAACTAATATTGAAAGTCAGTTTTAGTTAAAGACTAATATTAAATTAAATTTTGTCATCCCTGCACTTCTACATGAAAAAGAGAAATTTCAGGTTTTGACTGTGGTGTGCTCTGATAGCTCTCGAGTTCCTCCTTTATTTTCTGGTAAGAAAAAGGCAAATTATAATGAGACCAGTTTACACTAAGTTTAAGAAATTAAATCATAACTGCCCATACATGTCCTCATGCAGATGATACTTTGTCCTAATTAACTGAAAACTAGATTTGTTTTCTTTCACATAAGTCGTTTTTTTTTCTTTTCTTTTTTCTTTTCTTTTCTTTCCTTCCTTCCTTCCTTCCTTCCTTCCTTCCTTCCTTCCTTCCTTCCTTCCTTTCTTTCTTTTTCTTTCACTAGGCTTCACCCCCAGTGTGGAGCGCAACATGAGGCTTGAACTCAAGACCCTAAGATCAAGAACTGAGCTGAGATCAAGAGTCAGACACTCAATTGACTGAGTCACCCAGGTGCCCCTAACTTTCCACATAAGTCTAATAATTTCCCATCATATAAAGGATCAAGAATTTTAGATAATAATGATAATACATCAAATACATACACATTTCATATCATAAGTGAATTGAGCACAATTTTTAAGCTCTGATTTTAACAGAATAATGAGTTTTTGAATAACATTTTTTTTAGTACTCATCAATCTGAGAAGCGGTCAGCACTAGGCAAGTCTGATTAATACTTTTCTATTCTTTATTATGCTGTCGTAAAATCAGATTTAGAATTGACTGGACTAGAATGCTAAACTCTTTGCTCTCTAGATGGCAGTCAGGTAACATTAGGTCAATTAATGCACCTCTTCCCACCCACAATTTCTCATCAATAAAATGAAAATAAACATGATTATCTCACAAATATGTTATAAGGAATATTTGAAACAATGTATATAAAATGCTCAGAGCTGTTACTGGCACAAATAAGTAGTCCAAACAATGATAATGATCATTATTATTATTTTTGGTTTCTATAGGGGTTTCTACACCATGCCAGAGATCAGCTGATAATTTTTTTTCTCCAGATATGGCACTTTGTTCACAGCTACAGAGATAACTCTCCTTAGGCTTTCACTTTCCCTGGATCTTGCCAATTTAGAACAAAACTAAAACCAAAGGTGTATAAGAAGGCATCCTGCAGAAACCTCTTTCTAAATTTTTTTAGGGTCACAGGTTCTATGAACTTTAAATTTTTTTCAATATTCTTTTTTCATTTAAATTCAAGTTAGTTAACATATAGTGTAGTATCAGTTTCACAAGTAGAACTCAGTGATTTATCACTTACATACAACACCCAGTGCTCATCACAACAAATGCTTCCTTAAAACTCACCACCCATTTAGCCCATCCCCCAATCCACCTCCATTCCAACAATCCTCAGTGGGTTCTCTGTATTTAAGGGTCACTTATGCTTTGCCTCCCTCTTGGCTTTTATCTTGTTTTTCCTTCTTTTCCCCTATGTTCCTCTGTTTTGTTTCTTAAATTCCACATATGAGTGAAATCATATGATATTTGTCTTTCTCTGACTTATTTTGTTTAGCATAATACACTCTAATTCCATCCATGTTGTTGCAAATGGAAAGATTTCATTCTTTTTGATCACTAATATTCCATTGTATATATATACCACATCTTCTTTATCAATTCATCAATCAAAGGACATTTGGGCTCCTTCCATAATTTGGCTTGTTGAAAGTGCTGCTATAAACATTGGGGTTCATGAGCCCTTTTGAACTAGCATTTTTATACCCTTTGGATAAATACCTAGTAGTGCAACTGCTGGGTCATAGGGTAATTCTATTTTTAATTTTTTGAGGAACCTCCCCACTGTTTTCCAGAGTGGTTGCACCAGTTTTCATTCCCACCAGCAGTACAAAAGTGTCCCCCTTTCTTCACTTCCTCGCCAATATCTGTTGTTTCCTGAGTTGTTAATTTTAGGCATTCTGACTGGTGTGAGGTGGTATCTCATTGTGGGTTTGATTTGTATTTTTCTGATGGTGAATGCGGTTGAGCATCTTTTCATGTGTTTGTTAGCCATCTGTATTTCTTTGGAAAAGTGTCTATTCATATGTCTCCTTCCCATTCTCCTTTGAATATCTACTTTATGTTTTCTGTTTGAAAATGTGCATTAAGCCCCCCTATTCTAAAAGTTCTAACTAAAGTGGGAACAAGCTAATTTTTTAAAGCATTAACTAATAAAGGCAAAAGGATAGAGAAAAAAAGAAACCAACAAAAAATTTTTCAAAGGCAGTAAGTAGATGGAGGGGTACTAACTCACTAATTTTATCAGAGGAAGCAGATCCCATATTTAGCAGTAGTGAAAGCCAAGAAATTACCAAGGTTATGTTGAAGAGTCCCCAAAGGCTAAAAAGTTAATGGCACCAAGTCCCTCTAGAATTGATCATGAAGAAGGGACCAAAAAACAGGTAGATTGGTTAAATGTCTATTTATAAAGTAATCAGACACCAACTCCACATGGCTATTGACTACCAGTCTTCCACTATGATGTAAGACTAAAGGCTCAGTCTCTGGAGATGATAAAATAAATATTCTCTAGATTTCAGAAGTTGGGGTATTAAACTGAAAATAATAGAATTGAGTAAATTTGACTAGTGAATACTGAGGCTTCTAAATTCTTTCCCCCATATATCTCTTGAAACACTGGAAATTCAACTACTAAGAGGAAAACTGATAAAGTGTTCTGTGGGCAATCTGTCCAGTTAAAGGAAAAAAAAAATATTGGAAAAAAGTGCCCCCAACATGGTCCATATTATCCTTCAGGTAAGCCCAAAGTCCTTCAAGTCACAGAATTTCTGACCAGTGCTCCTGTGCCTAATATTTAAATAGATAAAATTGAATTACCAAATATTGGAGGAAAGCATTCAGTATGAAGGATATAAACCAAAACAAGCAAATAAATAAAAACAACTTGGAGGAAACCTATATTATGCAAAGGTAAGACAACTTTACAAACATTTGTAAATTTTTAGAACAAAGAAATTGTTATAACAGAAATTAAAAACTCAATAGATTTGGTTAGTAAAGTTGGGAATTATCCAGAATCAAGAACAAAATAGAGAAGAAACATGGAAAACAGAAAAGACAGAGAAAATGTAGAGGACCAGTTTAGAGCAATGAAATAGATAAGTAATTGGAGTAAATGAAAAAAAGAGAAGGCAGAAAATAGGACATGATCAAGTAATTACTCCCAGCACTGAATCACATGAATTTCTAGATTGAAATGGCCCAGAAGGAGCCCAGAAAAGAATGAATGAATAGGGACTACACTGAAACACAACGTTGTGAAATTTTAGGACATTAGGAGCAAAAGAAAAAGTTGTTGACCTTCAGAGAGAGAGCAAGAGCAAATGAAATAGAAGACACAGAGACAGACCTCATACAAAGGAACAAGAATAACAATGAAATATAGAAAAAAAATGGAGCCAAGTTTCCAAAATTCTGAGAGAAAATTATATCCAAATTAAATTCTGTTTCCACAAAAACTAATAATTAAATGTGAAGCTAGAATAAAAAATAGATATTTCCTAAGCCTTCTTTCTCCAGAAGATACTAAAGGTCTTCCATCAAATCCAGGCAGTAAACCAAGAAAGAAGATTCAGGATACATAGTAAGGGAATCCCCATCACATTGCTAGAAGATCCCTGAACATCAGCTTCTTTGTTTTATTTCTTCCCATAAGGCATCTGCCCAGACTCTACACTTGAGTTTGCAGTTTGTGTATGTCTCCTATTTCTGCTTTTGAATGAATGTAAAAAGGAGACGGGGAAAAAATACAACCGTGCAGGCATATTTATACCATTAATTTCATTAATGGCTTTCTTTTTATGATAAATGCACTATCTTAGCATTACTGCAATTAATCCAACTTGGCATGGCTTCTATTAGCATTTATAATTTGATTATCTCATTTCATCAATGTTAGCAAATAAGATTAGCTCATAATTTTCTTTCTTGAATTATTTTTTGTCAGGTATTGTCACAAATATGTAATATAATGCTGACCTCATAAATTGGCTTAAATATCATTGTCTTTTTCTATCTTTTGCAAAATCTACTACACCCTCTGACAAAATTTCTGGATCTGAGGGATGTGTGTGTGTGTGTGTGTATTAATTTTGATGGTAGAAAGTATTTTTTAGTTGCTAATACATTTTTTAATGATATAAAGGTACACAGGATTTGTTTTATCTAGAATCAATTTTGATAAAATATGTTCTAGGAATTTGTGCATTTTGTCTAAAATTTCAAACTTATTAATGCAGTATGCTCTGTTATATAAGATTTTATACAATTTTCCATTCTTAATGATGTTTGCTTACTTGCTAGAGACATGCTTATCATTAGTAGTATTATATTATAGATTTATAAGTAATCCATCTGTATTAGTATTGTCCAATACCGTCCTTTGAATATATCAATCCTTAATATTACATATATGTATGTATGTATATAATCTATATAGATGGAGTTTTGTTTTTTCTTATAGAAGTTTGTGTGTTTTCTATTATAAATATTTGTGGATATAAATATTCTTTTTTTTTTTTTAATTTTTTTTTTCAACGTTTATTTATTTTTGGGACAGAGAGAGACAGAGCATGAACGGGGGAGGGGCAGAGAGAGAGGGAGACACAGAATCGGAAACAGGCTCCAGGCTCTGAGCCATCAGCCCAGAGCCCGATGCGGGGCTCGAACTCACGGACCGCGAGATCGCGACCTGGCTGAAGTCGGACGCTTAACCGACTGCGCCACCCAGGCGCCCCTAAATATTCTTCTTAAATATTGCATAAAATTCAATCTTCTAGGTTTTAAGGTTTTGTGTTTTTTTGGTAACTTAATTGGAAAATATAAGGATATCATGAAGAACATTCAAATTCTCTTGACCCAGAATTATCAATTGTTAATATTTTATCTATATTTGTTTTATTATTTGTACTTATTTTCCCTTTGAACTATTTGAAAGTAAGTCACATACAATATGCCCTCCTCCTCCTAAATATTCAGTATTGTATAGGTTGAGAATAAGGATATTCACATATATAAACACATTATTATTCAAATAAGAAAATCTAACATTGTAGTCTTTATTCAAATTTGGCCAATTATCAGTAATGCCCTATATAACATTTTTCCCAATCCCAGGTCAAATCAAAAATCAGGTACGGATTTTAGTTATCATATCACTTTAGTCACTAATAAATTTGGCTAATAATTTTCTAAAGGAAAACTTTTTTCACATATCCAGAGTATATTTTATACTACAGAAATGAACACCTTGCATGTGACAAGATAAAGAGAATTGGAAGAATCACTTTTTTTAAAATAATTAAATTAGTTCAAGAAATATATATAATTAGCCAAACTCAATGCATTCAAGTCACAATACAGAGAATTTTCTCTTTAAAGGAATGCCCATCTCCAGATACTTAATGACTTCTATGTATACATTCAGAACTTTGAAGGATGAAAATAAATGATCTTTCCTCTTTTGCTAAGTAACTTTCAAAACGAAAATATCTTTTTTTCTTTTATCAAGGTATTAACCAAATTAATATATTAAATTATATATTTGATGATGCTTTCATTTGCATTAAACTATTAAATATTAAAACAGTAAATATTTTCACAGAAGAGAATTTTTTAAATATTAGAATCATGAAAACTAGACAATGAAAAACAAGGTTGTAAGTTATGCATTTTTAAAAGGAAAATAAGCTCTAATTTATGGTGACATACTGCCTGGCTGGTAGACAACAATAATATGAAACCTTAAATACCAGACTCTGTCGCTCATAAGTGGACCTTGACCACCCAAGTGGAGGTTAGAGTTGAAAAACTATGTAATCAGGATAGTAAAAAAGAGCAATAAATGAAGCTGTCATTTATTGAGCACTATGAACTAGGCACTGTGTCAAGTCCTATTTATGTATTTTATTACTAAAATCTCCCCAGTGGCCATAGGAAATAGTTCCATTTTACTGAAGAATATATTGAGATCCATAAAAGTTGAACAACTTGAAAAGGTGATCTAATGGTCTATCATGCTTCATAGGGATCATGTCAGAGATCTGGTCAATATCCATATCTCCCAAGGGATGGCATTCCTCAGAGTTCAAAATGGCCCTAAGCTCTAGGCATTAGATTAGAGAAAGGGAGAAGGATAACGAGCAAAAGAAGGTTTCTAGCTAATACATGGAGCTTCTATTAATGTCATCTTTGGCTTGAATTAGTCATACGACCACATCTAGATGCAAGAAAGGCTGTGAAGTAAAGTCTTCATTCTATCATGTAGCTATATTTCCAGCTAAAATTTTGATAATGAAAAGAAAGGGAAACAGATATTGGGGATACACATTAGCCTATACCAGATGATCTATGGGTTATTGGAAAATAAAAGACTAAACACTAAAAATGAAACCTGATCCTGATATATTAGTAGTCAATACTGGTATCATTCTCTTGAAAGTCTCTTTTTTAAGTCTGTTTGAAACAATGAAACTAAAATTGCTGAAGAAATCTGAGACTATACCTAAAAGAGACAACTCAATGAACATAAACCATAGGTTTCTCCATGAAGAAAAAACACATAATTTAAGTAACGATAATCATACTGTTTAGTTCTGTCTGTCCTTTAATATAATCTGAAGTCTAAGTACTAAAATGGTAAACTGCCTGAATTTTTGTATGAATGCATGCTCTTGTTATAATAAGAAATGATTATTGGAAGTTTAATGCTAGGAAACCATACTGAGGGTTTTAAATACATCAGAAATCTCTCGCCAAAATAAAGTACGTGAAATTCACCCTGATTTGGCACACTCCTAAAAATAACATGAGGCGGTTTCTATGCACGTGATTAGCACAGCCTTTGGCACTATTATGATTAAGTGTTTCACAATTCATGATGTCACACTACTCTCCAGGAAAGAAGAAGAAAAAAACAAAAAAGATAGATTCTGTGTGCCTTTTGGGACACAATTAACAAAGAATTGAAGGATATTCCAGTCCAAGTCTCTGCTGGAAAATGGAAAAGACAAATGACAAGGAAAAAAAAGAAAAAAGTAAGGAAATATAAGAACGTTTTCCAAAGCTTATTACATGGATGAGGAGTACACCATGGGAAAAAAAAATAATTGTAAAATCCTGGGAAAAACAAGTAACACAAGTCACCTCAGTATAAAAAACTTCTATGAGAACTTTGAATATGCTGACAGGTGTTATCTTTCACCGGGAGTGTGTACTGATGAAGTGCGGACCAAATTATCTGAATTCAGAACATGCTCCCTCAGAATAATTAGTGCAATTAGTATTTAGTGGGTCACCTGTTCAGAAAACATTGCTCTAGGGACTTCATATACCACTGCTGACCACCCATCTTCCTTCCGTTAACCTGAGTACCGAATCTCTCTTCTTCTGAAGTGAGAACTCCACCTTGTACTCCTCAAAATGCCCTCCTCCACCAATGTTCCTCCTAAGATCCTCCCTTACATGTTGTCAGGAACCACCTTTGCTCCACCCCATTCTTCCTAATCCCTTAAATATTTCTCTGTATTTTCCTGAATAACTTGTGTTAGGACTATATGCAATCACGAAACAGATTTCTTTCTTAAATGAAGGTGTATGCCATAAACATCCAAACCTGAATATAGGAGAATATAAGTGAAAGTCATCAAATTATATCAGGAAATTGAAGATGGAGCCAGACTTGAAGCTAAGTGGCAAGCCAGATGTCACCAGCAGGGAATACGCAAAATATGAAGAATAGGACAGTTTCTAATTCTTCTTGGGACATCAGTTGGAATAAGGGTATGTGAAAAGTGAATTATGTAGAGAGTGTGTGTGTGTGTGTGTGTGCACTCATTGGCATCATTCCTTATCTAGCTTCTCTATTATGAAGATTATGTTTTCTGATTTTTAATCATCCCTTGAATTTATGCCATGAAAAAAATCAGTAACAAATTTGTACTGAAAAATTGGTGAATTAATTCTATTGATAATATGTGGGCTCTGTTTAACATGAATTGAAGAATAATAAAAAAGGTATTTATGAAGTTATTCATCAAATGCCTTAAATTATTTATTTTTAAATACTCTGGTTTATCAAGCAGTATTTGAAAAATTAACATGGACTCAACACTATGTTGGATGTTATGGAAAGAAGATGAGTAAGCCATAACCGCTGCCCACAAAAACTCCTTAATCTAGTATGTGAGGGGGAGGGGAGATAGTAAGTATAAAGCTAAACGTAATAAAATGTGAAAAGGTTGACGTGCTGACATAAAGGTGGCCTGAACAAAGTGTTACTGGACTACTGTGCCAGTAGGAAGGAGAAGTGATTTTGCTGAGCCAGGGTAGAAGATCTGGAAGATATCCACAAAGATGGCAACATGTAAGCTATGACTTGAAGGGAAAAGTAAAGATTTACTCTCTGAGGAAGAGATGACAGGAGGCTATAAGAATAATGATGAGGGCAGGGGCGCCTGCGTGGCGCAGTCGGTTAAGCGTCCGACTTCAGCCAGGTCACAATCTCGCGGTCCATGAGTTCAAGCCCCGCGTCGGGCTCTGGGCTGATGGCTCAGAGCCTGGAGCCTGTTTCCGATTCTGTGTCTCCCTCTCTCTCTGCCCCTCCCCCGTTCATGCTCTGTCTCTCTCTGTCCCAAAAATAAATAAACGTTGAAGAATAATGATGAGGGCAGTAAAAGTGAATGAAACAGTTGAGCAGGGCAAGTAGAATAGTCACCTTGCAAAATGTCCAAATACAATAGCTCCCCTGCATTTTCCTTCTTTACAAATGTATTTGCAAGTAAACCGAATAAATGAGCTACAAATGGGAGGTGACAAAGAGACAGAGGGCTGGTACAGGAGTGTGTCTGACAGGTAACTTTCAGAATGTGAAGGATTCCACTTGCATAATTATAATTATGCATAACTCTAAAGTCAATGACTCTTCTATATGAAAAAAAAAAAGATCAATGAGAGAAAACGTTGATTAGTTGGACTTCATTAACCTTAAAATTAAAAACATATCTGTGAAAAATGCTGATAAGAGAACGAGAAAACAAGCCTCAGCCTGGGAGGGAAAAAAAAAAAACTATAAAAAAAAGTAAGTGATAAAAACATGGATCTAAAATACACACACCAATAAATATGTGAGGTGATAGATATTTTAATTAGCTTCACTGTGGTAAACATTTCTCAATGTAGACTTACATCAAAACATCACATTATATGCAATTTTGATTTGCCAATTAAATATATGCAATTTTGATTTGTCAATTACACCTTATTAAGATGAGAAAAAAATTAAATGAAAAATACCCAAAAAACACTTAAAACTCAAAATCAACTCATTTTAAAAGAGTTTAAAAGATCCGAGCACACACCTCACTAGAGAAGGTATACATACAGATGGAAAATAAACTTAAAAAAATACTTGACATAATTTCTCACGAGAGAAATACAAATTAAAATAACAAAGCAATACCTCTATACATTTGTAGGTGGCTAATTAAAAAACAACAACAACAACAACAACAACACTGAAAATACCAATGGCTGGTGAGAAGGCAAAGCAACAGAACTCAGTCTGAGTCATTGCTGGTGAGAATGCAAGAATTTGGTCACCTAAGAAGACAGCTTGGCAGTTTCTTATAAAGCTAAACAGATCTGGAGAACACCAAGATTTTGGGAAATAGATGAAGTGAAATTAGCAACAAACACTGAAAATAAACCAGTATGTTCACAGTCCACCTTGCTGCTCCTCTCCAACTTTGAGATCAGGCCTTGGCCTCCACCTAACTAATAAGCAAGTAGGGGTTTCTTATACAACATTAGGTGGATTACAGAATCTTGGAAAGGCTAGGGAACTACTATACACTGAGCTTCCAGAAACAACTTTGATGGAGGTGCAGGCGAGACTCCAGACCCACTTGCAGTCAGAAAATGATCACCAAAACAGCTAAACCCAAAACCGCCTTTGCACTTCCCAGTGCCAGTAAAATAAAGGCCTCATTCCTGGCCTCTGCTGTAGTATAATTATATTGTGAAGCAGTGTCTCTGCTTGTATCTGAGTGGGAGGACCTAAACTGCATGATCATGCATATGTTCCCTAATAGAAAAGGGAAGCTAGGAAGGAAATAAAGGGCTTAGTTTGCCTATTTGTTTTTTCCTTTGTTTGTCTGAAGATCCAAAGTGCATTCTGAAAAACTTTCAAAATGTAAACAGTCTCCGAAAAATGTTCAGTGACCAAAACAACCGATGTCCTTGCCCAGGTGCAATGTGTGAGAATGAGAGAAGCAGCAAATCTATACTTTGGTGTTCTCTTATTATAAACAAAAGCACGGAAGTCATATTGGCTGAATAGTCTAACATTCTTTCAGCACACTGATATAGCATAAATCAATTTTGCAGCTGAAAACTAATCTGGTATACTCTGATATACACATTAGATAAGGTAATGCTGTTCTTTTTTGTTTGTTTGTTTATTTGTTTTTGAGAGACAGAGAGAGACAGGGGATGAGTGGGGGAAGGGAAGAGAGTGAGAAGCAGGCTCCAGGCTCTGAGCCAACAGCTCAGAGCCTGACAAGGGGCTCAAATGCAGAAACTGTGAGATCATGACTGAGCTGAAGTCAGAGGCTTAACTGACTGAGTCACCCAGCCGCCTCAAGGTAATGCTGTTCTAAGTTTTAAACAGGTCAATGTGTAACTCCATCACTAATATAGTCGTAGCTTTATATAGCTATATTTGATCTTCAAATCTTTGGAATTAAGATGGTTGAGCAATTTTTTTTAAATCACCAATATTAAGAGAAAGTTCCCCTGACATAATTGCTGGAGGAATGTATTTAGAAAAAC
Organism: Leopardus geoffroyi; assembly: GCF_018350155.1. NCBI lineage: Eukaryota > Metazoa > Chordata > Mammalia > Carnivora > Felidae > Leopardus > Leopardus geoffroyi. The sequence continues at coordinate 94,579,783 of NC_059338.1, read as the reverse complement.
AATTGGGTTCATTTCTGGTAACTGTTTCTCTATTGGTTCATTTCACTTAATATGAGATCTAGCACTATTGAAATCAGTGTTTCTATTTACATCTCTAAGAAGATGTGGGATATTTAAAAACTTTAATAGACTTTTCTTTTGGGATCAGATATATCCCCTCAAACCACATAGCCAGAATTTTTAGGCTTGTAAAATATACACAATGAAGAACGTGTAATGCAGAAAATAGATAAAACTTATGCAATATCAAGATACCCAACTGGAGTTACCTCATAAAATTTTCCATAAAATGTCAACTCTCACAAATTCCATTTTTACTGTTACAAATAAAACTATACTTTGGGGGCCTAAACCCACAGGTAATGTGTTTTGGGGGCCCCCAAACCCATAAACCTGAGATTAGTTAGAATCAGATCATTCGCTTTCTATGGCCATTTGGAAATTCTTATTCTTGGTGCCGTGAGATCAGGTCAGACAGTCCTATTTCTTCTTAATTAGACAATTGCCATATGAATAATGATTTAGGAGACTCTATAGAAACTTTCAACAACTTGATTTTCATACACAAGTATTTAATGGTCAGTGACCTTAGATTCTGAGTACCTAATGGGTGAATCAAACACAGCTCTTTTAATACAAACAAAACAATGACAGCAACAACAAAAACAGAATCAGTAGTTACATTTCAATAGCCAGCTTGCCATAGCTGCTGCTCAGATGGTGTAAGTAGGATGTTATCCATTTTTGCTCAGAAGGTTCAGAAATGTTGGAGAGAGCAGTCACACCTCTAAGATAGGAAATAATAATCGTTTGCTTTTGACCAAGAACAGTCTCACTTTGTCAAGTGTCCTGTTCTTCAGAAGAGAAATTTGCTCAAGGCAGTCTGTTAGTCTACTCTAACAATTAAGCTAATAAAATAAGAAGTAACTAAAGTACTTTTTGTTCTTCTGATTCACTGAAATAACAAAATGAAGAGGCCTTCCAGGAACGCTGCGAGTTTTTCCAGTAAAACTCTAATTTGAAGCTCTTATCCATAAGGTTAAGGCCAAAGCTGCATATAAGTGTTCTTTAAGCTTTTCTAAAGTACTTTAAAAAATACTTTTATTTATTAAAAAAAAAAAGTAGCCACATATGATGCCAGATTTAAACAAATATATATATTTTTCAGTACTTAACCCTGGTATACAATAGATAAAAATACTGTTAAAACAAAATTCACAGAAAAATAAAGGAAATAAGAAAAATTTGAGATTCAGAGTAAGCAAAAACAACTCCTGGAACTTAATAAACGTTATTTTTTTTAAGATGTCAGTAACTCATAATTTATTTTAAATGTCAGAATCTCACTCTTGCCCATTATTTTATGATATTTTTATAAAAAAAAATTCCTTTCAGTGTATGGTCATAAAATTAGAGATAGGAAATTTTTACAATACTGAAATCACATGTTACACCAATCTGAACCAATTGCTTTTTCCATTTCCAATTTTTATCCAAGTCATAAATGCACATGGCAGAAATAAAATTTTAGACGGCTTTATAATATGTCCTACACCTCGCAAACGCAAGGCTTGTTTCCCTGTGGTAACTATTTTTAATTGTCTCTGCTTTGAGTTTCTTTTGGTAGTTAGCTCCTTAACTTTAATAACCAACATAAATTTTTATTTGCTACTGTGTCATTTTAAGTCTTTTTAAAGAAAAGGATTTAACTCACACAATCCCCTCTCCCTTCCCAAAGCTGGTATTTTAAATGCCAGTTCTCTCTCAACTCTACCTAATCTTTTGTTTGGTTGACCTCTATATGTTCATTATGAAAACAATGTGCCTCATTCCTTTGACATAGTTTACTCATCCTATCCTATCTACCATATTTTTAGCTCCACCTTTATTTTTAAATTGCCATAATTGAAAGATAATATTTACATTCTCTTCTCTCATCACATTGTTAAGTACTCTATATTTTGGCTGAGGTCACCTCAAAAGTTGAAAGCAAATAGGGGGCATCTGGGTGGCTCAGTGGGTTAAGCATCTGACTCTTGGTTTCAGCCCAGGTCATGATTTCATGGCTTTGTGGGTTTGGGCCCTGCTTCAGGCTCTGTGCCCACAGTGCGGAGCCTGCTTGGGATTCTCTCTCTCTCCCTCCCTCTCTCTTTGCCCCTCCCCGTTGTGCTGTCTTTATCTTTCTCAAAATAAATAAACTTTAAAAAAATTTTTAAAAAGTTGAAAGCAAATAAACAGCACTATTGGGGGAATATTTACTCTCCGGTGCTTGCATTTGGAAAGACCTTCCCTAAGACATTGATCTCTCTCCTTCCCCTAACTTCTCACCATATGAAGAATGACTTACCGCACAGGCAAGTCTGGAAGGGAAACAATATGCTAAGGACAGTTCCTCCTATCTTAGTCTGTTAGAGCTGCTAGAACAAAAATACCACAGACTAGATGACTTAAACAGCAAACATTTATTTCTCACAGTTCTGGAGGCCAAGAAATCCAAGATGGAGGCACTGGCATTTGGTATCTGGTGAGAGACCCCTTCCTGATTCATTGCTGGCAGTCCTCCCACTGTTTCTCACATGGCAGAAGGACACAATGCTCTCTACAGTCGCTTTTATAAAGACACAAATCCCATTCATGAGGATCCCACCCTCAGGACCTAATCAATTCCCAAAGGCCTCACCTCAAAATGCCATCTCAATGAGGATTTAGACACACACACACACACACACACAAATACACACAAACACACACACAGAGTCTTAAGATAGCTCTGTAAATGTAAAAACTGTGGGGTGATACTTCAGAAATTGAAACTGTCATATTCATTAAGCATAGTAAGACAGTCAGGGCCTTGAACATTTAAAAGATGTTGAGATCAGTGCTTGTCAGGAATCAAGAAAGAGGGGAGAGGTTAATGACAAAGGAGACATTTAGAGAAACTTCCCGGGTGAAGGACCAGTCTATACCATACTGTGGTAGTAGACGCCTGATTCAATCCATTGCCAAACCCATAAAGAGATGGAATAGGAGAAAATATCTGCAAGCCATTTATCTGATAAGGGGATAATCTCCAAAATATTTAAGGAACTTCTATAATTTGATAGCAAAACAAAAAAGAAAAAAAGTAACTGAATTAAAAAAAAAATGGGGTAAGGATTTGAATAGACATTTCTCCAAAGAAGATACACAGATGACCTACAGGTACATGAAAAGATGCTCAATATCATTAATCAACAGGGAAATGCAAATCAAAACCACGAGATGATTATCACTTCACACCTGGTAGAATGGCCATTATCAAACAACAATCAAAAAAAAAACCTTACAAAGGATAGTAAGTGTTGGCAAGGTTGTGGAGAAACTGAAACCTTTGTACGCTGTTGGTGGGAATGTAAAATCATGCAGCCATGACACAAAACAGTGCAGAGGTGAGGCACCTGGGTGGCTCAGTCAGTTAAGCGTCTGACTTCGGCTCAGGTCATGATCTCACGGTTTGTGAGTTAGAGCCCCGCATCAGGCTCTGTGGTGATGGCTCAGAGCCTGAAGCCTGCTTTGGATTCTCCCTCTCTCTCTTCCCCTCCCTTGCTCATGCTCTGTCTCTCAAAAATAAATAAAAATGCTAAAAAAAAAAAAAAAGCAGTGCAGAGGTTCCTCAAAAGATTTTAAAAATAATTACCATATGATATACTATATATATATATATATATATATACTACTTTTGTATATATGCTATTTTATATATACTATTTTTATTTCCACATACTATTTTTTTATATCTGTGTATATAAATATGTATCGATGTATAAAAATATGGAGGTTCCTCCAAAAATATTTTTAAATTACTATATGTTATATACATGCTATCTTATATATAAATTATTCATATATACTTTTACTTATAGTATTTTTATACCTTTATACTATTTTTATCTATACTGTTTACATATACTATTTTTATATATTACTTTAATAGACACACTATTATATTACTATCTTAATATATACACTATTTTATATATAAATATTGGAGGACAGTCATATTTAAAGTTTTATTTAGTTGATAGCCTCCATTATACTCTAAGTTAATATTATAGAAAATAAAAAGAAGACATTTGGAAATTCTACTGAAAGTTCAGAATTCATTAATTGGAACAGAAATATAAACAAGTCTCAGAAAACAATCATAACAATACTTAATATTGGAGATGTACTCTTCCTTGGGATAATTAATTTGCAGTTATGATTCATGAACTGTTCCATATTTTTCTGCCACACTTTTGTATCATATGTGCAACAAACAAAAAAATTCCTAGCTATGCCTATGAGCCCACAGGAATTTTCCATAAATTTTCAGCAATTCCACTTGTGGTTATATGTTGAAAAGACTTGAATCTCAAAGAGATATCTTTACTCCTATGTTCACTGGAGCACCATTCACAATAGCTAAAATATGGGGGGGGGAACTATCCATCAATGGATTAATGGACCAAAAAATGTGGTACATGCAAGCGTTTGGAATATTATTCAGTCTTAATAAAGAAGAAAATCCTGTAATACATAACAACACTGATGAACCTGGAGGACAATATGCTAAGTGAAATAAGCCAATCACAGATATTGCATGATTCCACTCACATAGGGTCTATAAATTAGTAAAACTCAGGAAAGCAACAAATAGAAATGTGTTGCCAGGGAGTGGGGGAGGGGAAATGGGCAGTTGCTGATCAATGGATATAAAATTTAAATTACACAAGATGAGTGAGTTTTAGACATACACTGCACAACAGTGTGCCTATAGACAACAACACTGTATTGTACACTTAAAAATCTTTCAAGAGTGGGCTCGCCTGCATGACTTGGTCAGTTAAGTGTCGGACTTCAGCTCAGGTCATGATCTCGTGTGCGATTCATGAGTTCAAGTCCCATGTTGGGCTCTGTGCTGACAGCTCAGAGCCTGGATTCTGCTTCAGATTCTGTGTCTCCCTCTCTCTCTCTCTACCCCTCTTCCGCTCACACTTGGTCTCTCTCTCTTTCTCTCTCTCTCTCTCTCTCAAAAATAAACATTAAAATTTTTTTTAATTATTAAAAAAAATCTGTTAAGAGGGTAAATCTCACTGTCCTTATCACAATAAATCTTTTTAAGTGTCCATTTAAATAACAAACAAACAAAACTGTACATCACAGGGGCACCTGGGTGGCGCAGTCGGTTAAGCGTCCGACTTCAGCCAGGTCACGATCTCGCGGTCCGTGAGTTCGAGCCCCGCGTCGGGCTCTGGGCTGATGGCTCAGAGCCTGGAGCCTGTTTCCGATTCTGTGTCTCCCTCTCTCTCTGCCCCTCCCCCGTTCATGCTCTGTCTCTCTCTGTCCCAAAAATAAATAAACGTTGAAAAAAAAAATTAAAAAAAAAAAAAAAAAAAAAAAAAAAAAACTGTACATCACAAAGAGTGTGTTTTAATGTATGCAAAATTTTAACAAAATCAGCAAGTATGTTGGGGATCCCAGGATGGGATGAAGACTGTGGTAAATTAATTATATTATGAACATAAGATACAACTGTGCTGAAGGAAGTGAGGGTAAAAAAGGAGCTGACCTAATTGTAATGCTAGGTATTTACCCAAAGGATACAAAAATACGGATTCAAAGGGATACATGCACCCTGATGTTTACAGCAGCATTATGAACAATAGCCAAATTATGGAAACAGGCCAAATGTCCTACAACTGATGAATGGATAAAGAAATTGTGGCTCAGCTGGTTAAGTGTCAGACTCTTGGTTTTGGCTCAGGTCATGATCTCACGGTTCATGAGTTCAAGCCTGGGATTCTCTCTCTCTCCCTCTCTTTCTCTCTTTCTCTCTCTCCCCCTGCCCTTCCCCCACTCATTTTTTCTCTGTCTCTCTCAATTAAAAAAAATAGAAAGAAATAGTATATATATACTATTACCCAGCCATAAAGAAGAATGAAATCATGCCATTTGTAACAATGTGGAAAGAGCTAGAGAGTATTATGCTAAGTCAGTCAGAGAAGGATAAATACCTTATCATTTCACTCATATGTAGAATTTAAGAAACAAATCAGATGAACATGGTGGGGGAAAAAGAGGCAAACCAGGAGAAGAAACTGAGGGTTGCTGGAGGAAGGTGGATGAGGGGTATGGGTTATATAGGTGATGGGGATTGAGGAGTGCACCTGTTCTGATGAGCACTGGATGTTGTATGTAAGGGACAAATCACTAATTCTACACACCTGAAACTAATATTATACTGTATGTTAAGTAACTGGAATTTAAATAAAAACTTGCAAAAAAAAAAAAAAAAAGGAGCTGACCTAAGTAATTTTGGTAAATGATGTTATCACTGGAAACTGTAAGACTAGAGACAAAAGAAGTATACAACACTATACTCCACAAATTTCTTTCTCTCCGGGTGAAGATTAACAATTCTGAGACTTAACTTACGTGCATACTGGGGTTGGCCAAATAAGTAAATGGATATTGGAGACAGGGAACTGGGTTTCTCACTATCAGAGAGGGAAGACAAAGATAAGTACTAAAGATCAAAATGACCCTTTGGTATTGCATTGGAGTCAGAGACATTAGCATGAATAGATGTTTAGCATGATAAATATACAGATTTATTTTAATAAGTCTGTACATTTATTTTATTAATTTATTTGAATAAATTTATTTTAATAAATAATTAATCCCTGGGTTAGTGCACAGGCATATGTTACCCAGCTCTGTGTGCTGACAAGACAAGGAGCAAGGATGTCCTAGTAACAACAAGCACACCCATTGCTCAGACCCTGCTGTCTAAGTACCACGTTCCAATAAAGGGAAGGAAAGCTACCTGGGAAAAATGAAGCAGAAATAACATGAGATGAACCCACGGCATTTGGCGGTATCAGGAAGTTAGAATGGCTCAAAAAACACAAAAGATGGCGACATTTCAAAAAGATATAGTAGCCAACCTGAAAGAAACTCCCATTAGCAAAAGCTAAAATAATTTACAAACTAAATGTTAACATAAAATACAATGTAAATATATGTGCATTCATCATGATAGGAGTAAATGATCGAATAAGTAAATAAACTGGCAGAGGAAGGAGAAAACTCTTCCTTAAGAATTCCACACAATATATATGTAGATAGTCTCCCCCCATCCCCTGCTCTTTTCAGGAATTAGAACAAAACTCCCACCTCTGAAGTGTGGGCTGTGCATAGAGATTTTGTTTCAAGAAGGACAGAAGAAAGAGTAACTTTATAGTGGAGGAGTCTGTCAGGCACCACTTTAACCAAATATGGAAAAACAACAACACAACCCAAATTGTAGAAACCCCAGAATATTCTTCCAAATACCTGACCAGATTCCTCAAAACTGTCAAGGTCAAGGAAAAATTGAGGAACTGTCACAGAGGAGAATGGGGAAACATGACAATTAATATCAGTGTGTACCCTGGATGGATTCCTGGAAGACGAAAAGGACACCAATGCAAAAGTGGTGACACTCAAATAAAGTCTGGAGTTTAATAATAATAACAATGTATCAACATGAGTTTCTTATTTTTGACAAATGTACCAAAATAATATAAAATAACAGTGAAGTAAACTGGGTGAGGGGTATACAGAAACTCTCTGCACTATTTTTGCAACTTCTCTGTAAATCTAAAATTATTCCAAATACAATGTTTATAAAAAAAAATAGATGATGAGATACAGGAATTTTGGCAGAAACTTTCATCTTTACTAGGTGTCCAGAAACAATAAATATAGCTTCAGGTGAAGATTCTGCTAAAAGTGATTCTCCTGATGGGTGTAAAAGTAAAAAAATGTGAAGGGAATCCTTCCCTAGGAGACACATTTCATTAACTTAAAAATTCCATACCAAGAGGCAGTGGAAACAGCATTTTGTACTAAAAACACTTGCTCACAAGAAATTGTCATCAGTCAGCTCCCAAAGCAAACACAACACAACAGTTTAAGGAAAATTGAGATTTATAGAGAAAATGGTTAGAGGTTTTTGGTTTTGTTTTTTGTTTTTCTAAATGTTTATTTATTTTTGAGAGAGAGAGAGAGAGACAGAGCATGAACAGGGGAGGGGCAGAGAGAGAGAGGGAGACACAGAATCTGAAGCAAGCTCTAGGCTCTGAGCTGTCAGCACAGAGCCTGACACAGGGCTTGAACTTGTTTACCGCAATATCATGACCTAAGCTGAATTTGGATGCTTAACTGACTGGGCCAACCAGGCACCTCAATTAGAGGTTCTGATGAAACTTTTCTAGAGGAAAAAGAAAGAAAAAGAAAATTCTCAAGGTTTCCACTGTTGCAAATGTATAAACTTTTCAAGAAAGGCTCATAGTCTCCATTGCCCCTAATAAAAAGGATCTCACAGATGGCTAAGTTTCATCTCCGGATATAGGGAATACACAAGGTCAACAAGATCTATCACAATGTAAGACCACAAGTCATTGAATCTGAAGCATTGGTCCATACTACATGTCATCTTGGTGAAGATGAAGTTTTCCTCGAAACACCGCCTCTCTCTACCTATGCACTGGAGTTTTTGCTATAGTCTTCAACAGCACCAAGTACTAGAAACTGAGCATATGGATTTTACCTGGTATAATTAAATCTAGTAACTAAGCATTAGCTTATCTAAGTTTTGTGTTCATACTGTGATAGCCTAATGTGTCCTAGTAACTCTGATTCTTTTTCTTTTTTATTTTCCTAAATGAGGCACGTGTATTACTTGAAGTTTATTTTCTGCTAGTCTTTCCTAAGAATAGAAGACTGACCAAGGTCTCTGTAGAGATAACTGGATTATCAGCATGCCCGCTAAAATATTTCATTTTTAGGTTAAAACATAAGGGACTTCTGGACTTTAAGATTCTGGATCCTAAAATCCCAGGACACAGAGAGCTACACAGAGAGCATTATTCAACTTCCAAGAGTGTTACAAGTTTTCCCCAGAGAGATGGTTCAATTTATCTAACAAAAAAATCATGTGATTTTCTGACTAGGAATAAGGGTGAGGCTGCCAGCAACGCCCTCTTTCCTCTTCCCTGTCACAGGTTGGGGTCTCTGGAAATTAGACTCCAAGAAGGAGACTGGAGGCAGTTAATGCAGGGTGTTTACTAAAAAGCATCCTTGGGAACAACACCTGTGGGAAGAAGGAGAAGGAGAACTGGATGGGGAGAAGTCAAACTTCAAGGGCAACTCTACAGGGAGCTCAGGATTAAAAATGGCTCCTCAGGTTTGTACTGCATGGAGTCAAAGCCTGCCTTTTAATCTCCACCTCAGTCACTGGATGTGGGCCTCCCTGAGGAAAAGCATGAAGGAGCAAGGCAGTTTTCTGCAGCAGAGGCAACCCTTAAGGGCTGGCTGTGATCTGACTGCACTCCGTTAAGCCAAGGCAAAGGAGTGCTTTCTCAAAGAGGGTCTCAATGGTGCATCCCTGTATCTACCACACCAACCCTCCCCCGCCCAGCACTCCAAGCCTACTTCCTGGAAAAATCCTTTGTAAACAGATTTCCATGCTCAATTACCGATATTTTATCTGCATCTAATAATGTTCATGAGCATTCAAGTGTTTCAGACAACTTTATCAGACACTTGGGTTATTATCATTGTTGGTTTGTCAGTATAAATATGACAAGATGAATATCAATGTACCAGGATCTTATCTTATATCTTCCACAGTGCCAAACACATTACTATGCTCTATACCGACACTCAGTGAATATTTGAAGATGGTCCAACATAAAAGAATTAACATGGTTATGAATTTAGAGAAACATGTTCCAAATCCCACTTTGATCAATTATTACCTCTGTAGTTTAAATCTTTCTCTTCATCTGAAAAAAAAGGAGTGCTGAATGATAATAAGTAACAAATCAATAATACCAAGAGTGCCTGTTCTATTTACTATGCAGAGTATTTTGAGTAACTAATAATATCATATATAAATGCTAACCTTTTATAAATGTCCCTTCCCTGTGTACCAGGCACTGTTAAGGAGCTGTGAATGCATTCACTCACTTAATCCTTAAAACAAGGAGTGTTTTTTAACATCACTGGTTATTCAGGTTAAGAAACTGAGTGACAGGAAATAATTTTCTCAGGGTTAGAGAACTAATGAGTACCAGAGCAAGGATGTGAACTCAGATCTGCTCTCACAAAGTACTACGTCATACTGCCTCCCCTTAAGTATTGTTCTTTACAGCCTGAATGCACCAATGCTAGTTTTTATTAAATCAATGAATATATAGTTGATCTTCCATAATCATTATACATACTAAGAAGCAAAATCATATATGTGCTTTAAACTACTTATTCCCCAAATCCATTGAGCTCCTAATATATACCAGGCACTTCTCAAAATGAAGATGGTAGAGTAGCGACTAAAACGGAAATCCCCTTACGCATGCACGTTATATCCTTGTGGGGAAAACAATAAAATTACAAAAAAGTAAAGTACACACTACATTATATACCTTAGATAGAGAAGAGGGCTAAAAAGAAAACAAACGGGAAAGTTGCTACACAGTGTCAGTGCCTAAATATTTTGAGTTGAACTTTGAGTAGAATTTAAATTCTCAATTAGAGCTTAGCATAGATCTTAGCAAAAAGTAGATTCTCAATTATGTTCACCATTTTAATGTAAAAAAGTAAAGAAAGAAGATATTTCAACAATAATCATAGATATAACGATGATATAGCAGTGTTAATTTTAATTGCAATTTATGGTAATTATTTTGTATGGAAGAAACTATTTCCAACAGGTGCAGGTTTTATCATTTAAGCAAATTTGAGCAATAGGAAGAAATACCACTTCATCAAAGATTTCACAAACATAAAATACAGTTTTAAATTACACATTTTATCATAATGTGCCTAAAAATTATATTAGGTTCTTATATAATCTTCTTCCATTTTTTGTTTTAAGTTCAGCAATTTCCTCTTCTAATGTTTGAGAATGTAGGGAATTGCTGACTCTGTGCTATCACACTCACAATCTAGAGTTTCGATGATTGTTTTCTATTTGAGTGTATTCTCTAGTTTCAGGATTGTAATATGCACTATATAAACTGTACACTAATAACTGCTATCACTTATATAGTGCTTACTATTTGCTTAGCACTGTTCTATATCCTTTCACATGTATTTTCTAATGTATTTTTATAACAGTGCCTAGTTGTATTACAAGTATCCAATTTTACACATATAGAAACTAAGAGAGAGAGTGGTTGTGTACAAAAGGAATATCAATTAGTCTCATCAAAGACACCATGATCTTAGTTATTATATCAGTCTGCCCCTCTTCAAAAAGAAATCCTACACAACTTCCAATTTACGGTTTATTGAAGTATAATATTTTCTCACAAGGTGCTATTTTCTTTATCCTTAAAAAAATATGGCATTTTTATAAGTCTTACATGTGATAAAGACACTTGGAAGGGAAGCAAAAATAACATAAAAACAGGAAGGGAGACAAACCCTAAGAGGCTCTTAAACACAGAGAACAAACTGAGGGTTGCTGGTGTGGTGTTGGGTGGGGGGATGGGCTAAAGGGATGATGGCCATTAAGGAGGGAACTTGTTGGGATGAGCACTGGGTGGTATATGTAAGTGATGAATCACTGAATTCTATTTCTGAAATCATTATTACACTATACGTTAACTAACTTGGATTAAAATAAAATAAAATAAAATAAAATAAAATAAAATAAAATAAAACTAAATAAAATATAAAGTTAAATTTTATAAATTTATAATTAAATAAATTATATTAAAAATTAAAAGTAATAGAAACTCAAACACATCACTAATTATTTTCCTATTATCTTGAGGTTATTTGTATCTATTGTATCTGCATGACAGAAATACAATTTCTGGTGTGCGACTTACTGCACATGCCTTTCCAATTTTACATCCAGTGATGTAATGTTGGCAGCCTGAAATTGGCGATGCTGAGAGTATTTATGCCATGAAAATCAAAATTTATTTATTATTTTGTTGACTGCCTACACTTTAAAAAGTGATGAAAAATGTTAATAAAGCATACGAAACTGAAAAAATATGGTATTTTTATAAGTCTTATATGTCATAAAGACAGTTTGTTAAAACAACAAAAGAAGTCCTTTGAAGAGTTCTGGTTCTGAGAAAACGGAATACACATACCACACCCTGTTTTTTCCCATCGAATACAACTATAAATCCCAGATAGAATGCATGGAACAGCTACTTGAGAACCCTGAAAAGTAAATGGTAGCAGCTGGAAGGGAAATAGAGATCCGAATTTTTCAAGTTCCCTTGAAATGGAAGGAAGTTTATTTATTTATTTTTCTCTGCCAAAGGTAGCTTAAAACCCAGACATGTGCACTAAATGCAGATAAAAAAAGTTTTAAGAAAAGCTCTGTTTCTGGTCCAAGCAACAGGAAAGGGATTCTCAATGAGTCAGGGAGAATGAAGGAAATCTTCTGTTGATTTTTCTTCCCCTTCCTTACCACCCTAACACCTTGGCAGCATCATGGCAGCAGTGACAGCAAAGTCATGGCCTTGATAGTGAGTAGTTACGGAAAACTCTAAGAGGGAGAGAATCCTCTCTGACCAGAAAAACTATGGTTCAAAGAATCTGAGGCAAATTCCTGTTGCTTTTCTTGTTTCTCTGTTCCCACACTACAGTACATGCATAGCAGAGCAAGGAAACTCAAAATATAAAATATAAATATAAAATGAAAATATAAATGAAAATACTAAGAAAATTAAAATAATACAAAAGAAGTTGGCAAGGAGAAATAGAACATAAAGAGAGGCATAGCAAACCAAAATAATTAATAAATAATAATAATAATGGTAGTAAACAAAACAGCAAACATTAGAGTAAGTGTAAATGACCTAAGTACTCCAATTAAAAGATAGTATGATTGGATTAAAAACTCAATTATTATTTGGCACATTTCTGAGGAACCAATGAAATCAAATGATAAATGGAGTATCTTACAAAGCAGTAAGTTTACAGAATTGTCAAAGACACATCATACGAGATTCAAAGGGGACTTTAAAACTCATAATGCTGTCACAGCAATTTTTATAAAAAGTACAAATTTTTAAAAACATTTATGGTAGAATAAAGGTTTCATTTCTTACAGAATAGTGCCAATATCACAAAGCGTGATTGGCCATGCAATCTTACAAAATAATTAATCTTTAGCAGCTGCCCATTGGTGGAAAGAAATCCAAATGAAATCATCTCTTCTATTTCATTCAGCAAAGATACTCTTTTGAGAGAAATTGATGAGATGGCAAAAGATTTTTGAAAATTAGCTGTGTAACAACGACTGCAGTCAAGCAAATTTTAAGTTCAATGGGAGGAACATCCTGGATGATAATACGCATTTCTGCTTGCATAAAATTACTGAAACTGAATACAAAAGGTTTATCTGTGTTTAACAACCTAAAAAATAATTGCATTAAAAGACATCCTTTTCCAGTGTCATTACTGTACAACAAATGAAACATGAACAAGAGGAATGGCTATTCAGCCAAATGAGTTTATAAGCAACTTTTCAAAAGGACTACCAGAAGTTATCAATTCACAGCATTCTTCCTCAAAAACAGTCACCAAGTATCTTAGTGACAGATCCCATAAATGAGTTATTTGGTATTCAGCATTATTAGTACATTTGAGTAACACCTTTTTTTTCTTTAGAGTCCAGATAGGGTGCTGTACTCCCACTTTTGTCTGGAACTTATTCATTTAGTTCTTTATTCTACTTATGAATTTCATTTCAAAATTGTCAAAGGGCCATTATAATTTATTATAAGATGGATGATTTAGGCTGACAAGATTGAGAGCCACAATCCCATAATCCTCCAAAGAGCATATTTATATCATTTTAAAATATTTTCCAAATTTTATCATCTTTTAATGTTTTAATTTTTTTTTTGTAGTTTCAAGGTTTTGCTTAAATTCAGTTAGTTAAGGGGCGCCTGGGTGGCTCAGTCAGTTAAGCTCAGGCCATGATCTCATGGTTCGTGAGTTCGAGCCCCCTGTTGGGCTCTGTGCTGACAGCTCAGAGCCTGTAGCCTGCTTCAGATTCTGTGTCTCCCTCTCTCTCTGTTTGCACTCTGTCTCTCTCTAAAAAATAAATAAACATTTAAAATTTTTTTTAAAAAATCCAGTTAGTTAACGTACAGTGTAATATTAGTCTCAGATGTAGAATTTAGTGACTCATCATTTACACACAATATCCAATGCTTATCACAAATGCCCTCCTTAATACTCATCACCCATTGAACCCATCCCCCCTTCTTCACCTCCCTTCCAGCAACCCTAGGTTTGTTCTCTATAGTTAAGAGTCTGTTTTATGGTTTGCCTCTCTCTTCCCCGCCCCCCATATCTATTTGTTTTGTTTCTTAAATTCCACATGAGTGAAAGAAATCATATGGTATTTCTATTTCTTTGACTGACTTATTTCACTTAGCATAATACTCTCTAGCTCCATCCAGGTCATTGTAAATGGCATGGCTGAGTAACATTCCATTGTATATATTGCAAATTGTATCATCTTTTTAAAAAATCTCATTATCAGATAAATTTTTAATTCTTTAATTACTAATATGGTTTTTTTGTACATTTATCAGTCATTTGTATTTCTCCTCTGAATTATCTTTCAGGATTATCAGTTTGATCAGTGAATTTGAGTTTTATTTATATCTGATTTATAAGTACTGTATATATTACATATATTAAGTTTTAATCATAATTATAGCAATATTTTTCTTTAAAAAATTAAAAAAAAAATTTTAATGTTTTTTATTTTTGAGAGAGAGAGAGAGAGACAGAGTGTGAATAGTCGTGAGGGGCAGAAATAAAGGGAGACACAGAATCTGAAGTGGGCTCCAGGCTCTTGAGCTATCAGCACAGAGCCAGCGCAGGGCTCTCACAAACTGGGAGATCATGATCTGAGCTGAAGTCAGACACTCTACAACAGAGCAACCCAGGTGCCTCGCAAATATTTCTCTTTATGCATCTCTAATATTTTAATACCAGTGGTGATTTTGTTGTTTGGAGGGATGCCAAATATACCATACATTATTTATTAATACCTTCACTGTATTTATCCTTAGGAATTCCTCACTTAGGTTTACAAATACATCAATTTTTCTGTTTCTGTTTTTCATTTATGGTTTTATCTAATGACTTCAACTTGACTTGTCTTTTAGCATTTATTGTACTGAAAAATGTAAGATGTGATTCCAACTCGATTTCTTTTCTCACATAATTTCTCTATTTACTCCTTTAACTAAAACCCTTAGATATAGGGTTTGTTTCTATATTTCTTTTCCTCAGTGATCCACTGATCTTTGTACTGTTAACACAGTGTATTACCTACTGTGCTTTAAGATAACTATTTAGTATCTGAAAGCTCATGGCTCCTTTATCATTATTCTTTCTTCACAACCACAACCATTACTTTCTCAATCATTACATTTTGATGTATTTTGGGATAGTCATCCCAAGTTTATAAAAACAGAAAAGGCCATCAAAACAAAAGACTTAAATGATCAACCTAAGAATCAGAAGGTAGTACTGAGACCCATCTGTGTGGATAGCATACATAGATACATGGATCTTCTTTTCAAACAAAGAAACCAAGACTTTTGCCATTCCAAATGCATTCTTCCAGCTGCTGATATAATTTTTGACTAATATAGACTCTGAAACAGTCCATTCCATACCACCTGCATCTCAACTTTGACAAGTTTTATGGTAACAGGGTGACTGATGAACAGGTAACATGGGACCAGTGGTTTCAACATAATTGTAACACATCATTCATTAGATTGTCAAAGTCTCCTTCCAGATATCAATCTGCTGGTTTAATAAAAGAAGTGAAAAATCAAGACCCATTATTACCCCTACATGAGAGCCCTCTGGGAGGAGAGGAAATTCCTCACCTAGTGCACAAGGATATTCTGTAATGAGCAGCAGCCATGCCCATGAAGTGAAGGTCGGACCTATGGCATCAAATCCTCTGTCACTTTTCTTCACAGACACCCACTAAAAGCCTCAAGACAGCATTTTAAAGCAGGAAAGTACTCCAGCAATGGTTAATGAAACTATGATTTTCCCCCCATGGGGAATACCCTTCTGAACTAGAAAACAGGCAAAACTAGTCCATTAACTCTCCTTTGAGAGGGGTGTGCTTTTGCGGCTTCATAAAAATAGCAGTGTGGAGTTGGAAAAGAATAAAAAGTCTCAGACTTGAAATACTAAAATGCACACACTTAGTAATCAGTTTAACGGATGCTTTGTAAGTAAAGGTATGGCACATAAACATATATTTCTGAGAAATTAGTGTAAAACCCACATACATGAATAAGGAAGAACATGCCCAGAAGCAAGGATATGACAGTTATTTACCTTTTCCTATGGCACCTCTGCATTTAGTAAAGGCACAAATACAGAGCAACCAAACTCACTTGCCCTGTGGGCAGGTTTGGGAGCATATTTGAACTCTGCTTTCTGGTTTCACGTTAGTTCCGTTCAAATCTTGAGCATTCTTTTCTTGTGATGAGAAACTATATATTGTTTGAATACAGAACCGACTGCAGACTTTATATACAAAGAACTGACACAATTCACATCAATATGAATGATGCTTTGCTCAGGAAAAGGGCCCCTGAGGTGTGAAAGGTGAAAATTTCCTCACTCTACACATCCTGAATATGCTATTTTCTGAAAGGAAAGGAGAAAAGAGAAAACTAATGTTTTTCTGCATATTAAAAAAAGAGGAACTGGGAGTTTCTGAACACATTCAAAAAAAGAGGGAGTATGTGTACTAAAAAAAAAAAATATGTGAAAATTGTAGAAAGAGAAAATATCTGAGCAAAAAACTGGAGGCTAAAACATTGATTACAAAATGGCTTTACTGTTCTATGCAGCTTAACTAAACTTTAGACAGGCTTCCTCCCGGAATGTAGGCCCCTGACCTCACTTTTCTTACAGTATTTCCTTTAGAAAACTTCCAATTATACATTTTTTCCCCTGCTCCTTTGAAATGTAAATCTCCTCCCAGGCTATACCAGTTTAACCAACCAGATACATCTTTCTTAAGAAGCTGGAAGGCAAGCCTCTGAAATATAATCCTTTTAGAAAGACAGAGTTCCAATTTCCCAGCCTTTATGGGAGAGTAGGAGCCTAACTGATAAGCAGAAATTAGCCAATTAGTAAAATAAACACAGGTGGCCTAAGCACACCGGCCAACCAACCTCCTGAAGACCCCTGGTGCCTTCCCACTAGCACCCCCTAGTGCTTGAAACTTTCCCACCTTCTGTTTCAAAAGTTGAGCCCTCCCACCTTTAGTATAGGCAGAGTTCAATCTCCTAGTTTGATCATCTTGAAAAAAAATATTTCTTGACTGTTTAACGCTCTGGCATAATTTTTCTTTGACACTGGGGAGAAAGTAAACTGGTGATAAATTTGCAGTAGTGAAGAAACCTAAACAAGAAATGTGTAATATTTGATTGTAAAGGATTTCTGTGCCATCCTAAAATGGGCTACCTCCCAAGAAAATCTACAGTAGTGACTGCTACCCACATCCGCCCTTTTTAGTGGTTCTCTGGAAGGCAGATAGCGTTTCTTTCACAGGAATGAACTTTATGGAAGAATGGGAAGAAGAATGAGGTATATCCTGACTCTAGAGAACATAAGCACTACCTTAATTATTCAAGAATTCTTGGTAACGACTACCCAAAAGTATGGAATTGGAGATTAAGAGTGACTCCAGAAAGGTCTCCTGACTCTGGAGAACATAAGCACTACCCTGATTATTCAAGAATTCTTGGTAATGACTACCCAAAAGTATGGAATTGGAGATAAAGGTGAATGATCTGGAGAATTTCTGTCAGGGCACATTAAGTATGCACTTTATATGCACAAATCTTCTGCCTCCGATTACGTATTGGAGCATCCAGTCTCAGTTGTGAAACTGCTGAGGATCCCTTGCCTGAATAAGCTCTGCAAAATGCTGATCATGAGCTATTTGTTACCAGGAAGGCTTCTTTTTATACTTGAACTGTCAGTGCAACTACCTCTTTCTATCACTGCCTCCTGCACCTGTGTTCAAAGCTCTGGGTCAGTAGATGGGACATTTTTATATTACTCACTTTGGGATAGGGAAAATAATTTCCAGGTTACAATCTGAACTATAGTGGGTAACCCTATTTGGCAGAAACCATGACACCAGAGCCCTTCCTGTGTGACATCATTATATACACAATATCCACTGTGGCCCAAGAAGCTCATAAGTTTTTATTGTCTATTTCCCAACTGTTGTAGAATTATTAGTAATAACTCTGAGGGAGGGGAATAAAATATGAAGAAGCCAGGCAGCCATCAAAACTTCATTATAAAAGAGAGACTATTTCACTATAAGGAAGGCATATCTTTGAAAAAATTCATTTGGTGTTTTTCTAATATTCAAAAGAATATATGGTTTGTAGTTCCAAGTTTGGTGATATGCTGTCTAGAAAATGAAATAATTAACCTGGTTGATATCTAAGCTCCCTTCCAAGTCTAAACGTCTTTTCTAACAACTTGTGTGTCTCGATTCTTTCGTTCCCTCCTTTCTTTCTTCCCTCACTTCCACCCTCCATCCCTCCTTCTTTCCTTCCCTTCCTTCTTCCATTCCTTCCACCTTCCTTCACAATGGCAAGTGCAGTATTTTCTATACCTCAAAACGATTTATTGGTGGTAAGCCACAATGTGTTTAGAAAATACAAAGAAAATATTATAACCTTCAGTGTCAACGGTGCAAACACAGTTAAAATATTCTAGAAGGGGAACATCAGCTTGGTTTCTCTATAGTGGTTGTATGTTATTCCCTAGTGAGACACAGATTTCCAGCTGGCAGAGGCAAACAGATTATTTTGAATGTACAGTATTAATTTAGTGCAATTACTATGATTAATGTTTTTAGAACAAAATTGTAATGTTTTTCTAATGAATAAAGCTGAAACATTTATCTTATAATAATGTTGTAGTATTGTATTAATATAAAGTGGAACAGAAAATAAACTAGAGAAGCACAGAACAGCCAAACCATAAATCTAAACACCAAGAAATTTGCTTTTAAACATCATTACCTCACCACTATAAAATTTCCTAAACTGAAATGTAGAAAGTTTATTTGATATTTCCAATAGATATACTATTTCCTGAGGCTTAAATTTGATTTCCAGAAATTAGAACTATATGAATGAAAAAAAATCCCAGTAAAAAGGTATAGTTACAGATCAAAGCAATTAAAATAGCATCATTCTATAATGAGAGATATAGATGAGACAGTGTGATACTTACAAATACTAAAAAGTAATAGGCATTTGTTTCTATGTAGAATTTATCTTTAATGAAAAAAGAATGGATTGCAGTGCAGTGGTTAAGAACTTGGTTTCTGCAGTCAGGGAGTTTAAGCTACATGTTAATCTGTGTGGGCTTTTGCAAATTATTGAAATTCTCTAAATCAATGATCTTAAAACTTGGGACTCTTGAGTGTACACAAAGACTTTCCAAGGGAATTAATGGCAAGGGTGACATAAGAAAGTCACTTTCCAGAACCTCAACTATGTGCTGCCCAGCAATGTAGTCCTAGTCAAGGTACCAGGCAAGGTCTCCTTCCCCACCTCCTCGACTGCAATTCTCCTTCTTTTAGTTGACAAGGGAAAGTTCTCATCCAACCCAATCCTTCTTTGGAAAATTGTCCTGAGCTTTAAAAACTACAGGAGTACCAAACAAATGGACAATTAAATTGCTTGTGTTAGTGAAGCCTCTTTAAATAAGGTTTAACCCTCTTAAACCCACTGTGGATTTAGAGCATTGTATTATATTTTACAAAGTAAAAGTGTGACACTGGAAATGAAATATTTTGGTCTTTGTTGGAAATTCTGAAAGCACCTCAGTTCACCCAGGTGACACTAGCAGGTCTCCAGCCTTTCTCCTTTCTCTATATCAATCCTTCTCTCTCTCTCCCTCTCTTAACTGTTCACAACTATTTACAAATAGAAGTCCTAGTGGTCCTTTTAAAGTAAATAAATGAGATTTAAAGAAAACTTTTTTAAACATTTATTTATTTTTGAGAGGTGGGGGGACAGGCAGAGCATGAGCAGGGGAGGGCTAAGAGAGAAGGAGACACAGAATCCGAAGCAGGCTCCAGGCTTTGAGCTGTCAGCACAGAGCCTGACGTGGGGCTCGAACTCATGAGCTATGAGATCATGACCTGAGCCAAAGTCAGATGCTTAACCGACTGAGCCACCCAGGTGCCCCAATACATGAGATTAATTTGCAATTAGTAGCTTACATTCATTCATAAGCTAAGATTAACTTCCTTTTAAAAAATAATTTTTTTTCTGGAATAGGTTGAAATGGGTCTTTGGAATATCATTGGCTTTATTACTTGTATAATCAAAGCTAATCTTTATAGACAGTAAACAGAAAATACTTCTGTTCAGTCCATCCTAGATGATATACTAACAAATTAAATAATCATATTTTTTAGCATGCAAATTAATAAGATTTCACTAAAGTTCCCCAATGTGAGAAGCTGTTATATTTGTTCCTCATTGGACAAAATAAAGTAAGGACACACGAAACCCCTGGGAATATATTACATTTCATGTTATTGAATAGAAGTACAAGAAAAGGTTCTTGAACCTTCTATGATTTCTTGGTAAATTTATCATGTTGTGAAATGACATAATTTCCAGCAAATAAAAGTTATAAAATAATGTTCACCTCTATTTGTTTTTGTTCTTGTTGTTGCTCTGCTTTTGTTCTTTTGGCTGTGTGTATATCTTGTTTGGGAACATTGCTCTTTAAGTTTATCTTGGTGAAAACACAAGCACACCATTCGAACTGTGCTCAAAACAATTCAGTCCTTTTACTGTTTTTGTGGCTTAAAACGTATGCTTAATATCCACATTTTCCATACATTATTGCTACAGAAAACATGGAATAATTAAAAAATTGCTGTTTTAAAAAAAAGGAAACCCCTTAGAGCTTTTGAAAGAATCATCAGAGTGTGATTTTTGAAATTTAAAATGTTCTCACTAAATATTTTACGCTATCCTGTTGCATAATATAGTGACAGAAAGCAATGCCTTGACTATATATATCCAAAGTCATCTGAGTTGCTTGCATGATGTTTCTCTCTACTTAATAAGCTTCATGTATGAGACAAAAGTCCACAGGGAATCGGTAATACCTCTCGCTTCCATTTTGTTTAGTCCAAGTACAGAAGAAAGAAGAAATACAGTATGTGGCCCTCTGACTTTTGTGTACAAAATAGAGTTCTTTATTAAACCAGCAGCATGTGTTCTCTAGCTGCTTACAAAGTGGTAGGTATAAGCATAGAGAAAACTGTAGAGTAAGAGTACGCATCTATAAAAACAGAATTTTAATATCTGCTTGATTATTTTTGTAAATTAAATGAGTCTAGTGGCTGGTACTGTCCAGGGGAAGTCCAATAAATAATGGTTATTGTGGATAATCACCTCTTAACTTGATATAACTACATCTCATGTTATGGAAAATCTTTTAATGTGTCATAGAGCAACCTAATTTTGCATCGGAATCACCCTTGGAGTTCTTTAAAAGCAAACTGCAGAATTTTGAGATGCAGAACCAGGAACTCTGAGGTTGGCTCTCTAAACCTTGATCCCCTGGTCATTTTTGGACCAATGTGTAGGAAGCTATGGTTCTAGACATTTAAGTAGTCATAGATGCCTTTACAAGTAAGCCTCCTTCCATAAAGCTTAGCATTGATTAGATTTTAGACTTCTTAATGCATACCCAGAATTAAAATTTTTTTTAAGTTTATTTATTTGAGAGAGACAGAGAGAGAGTGTGTGTGTACAGGGGAGGGGCAGAGAGAGAGAGGGAGAGAGAGAATCTCAAGCAGGCCCCATGCTGTCATCACAGAGCCCAACGCGGGGCTGGAACTCACAAACAGTGAGATCATGCCTGAGCTGAAATCAAGAGTCAGACAGACGCTTAACCAACTGAGCTACCCAGGTGCCCCAAAACTTTTTAAAGTATAGAAGTACCGGAAGATCTTACAAGTTTATATAACCTAAAGTTTTTAAAGGTAAATAATTTTAATATTTTGTTGTACATACTTTTTGTCTTTTCCTGTGTTCTATGAATATGTATGAGAATTAGCATGAAGAGGCAATATCTCATGGAATATCATCAAATCTAAGATGCCAATGATTTTACTGGTCAGCATTATTTTATGAAATATTAAAAGAAAAAAAAGCTGAGTATTAAAACTTGACAAACTGCTTTCTTAATACACAGTTTTTATTAGGCTTACTGCAAGTATTATTTTAGACTTATTAAGGCACAAATGATATATGACCCAATCACCTTGGGCACTGTCAGCATTAATTTTGTGTTATGTCAGAGAATGGGAAAGTTTTGTTAGCATTTCCTGTCTGCTTAAACGTTCCTACCTGTTTCATTTTTTTTCATCAACTGAGCAACATGTTGCTGAAGGCTATGCAGCCTGTGCTGAAAGTCAGCAGGAATTTTCTGTGAAATTTAAAAGTGATGCTCTAATGATAGTTTTATGTTATGCATGATTCTTTGACACTAGCCGTTCACTGCTTACAACTGTCTTCCATCTATTAAATGAGATTAGGAAATCTCTTCTTTCAGTTCCCATTCTTGTCTGGTAATGATACCTCCTTTTCCAGATGTTCCAGTAACAAACGTATCACAGATTCATCTACTTATTGGGAACTTCTTTTCTTAAGGCATGTAAAGCTCCTTATTGTTGATTTGCAAGGATCATAGAGCAAGTATCTGTTGAATTTCAGTAGATGATATCTTGTGGTTTTCAAAAGCAGCTGCAATTTATAGACATATCAACAATGTATTGACTTACAGTCCTCCATATATTTGTCAACACATGGCAGTGTTAGTAATTTTATTTTTATTTACTTAAAAAATTGTTTTGTTTATTTAAGTGTATTTATTTTGAGAGAGACAGAGACGGTGCGAATGGGGGATGGGCAGACAGAGAGAGGGAGAGAGAGAATCCCAAACAGGCTCTTCACTGGCAGTGTGGAGTCCCATTCAGGATTCAAACTCAGGAGCCATGAGATCATGACCTGAGCCAAAACCCAGAGTCAGATGCTTAACCGACTGAGCCACCCAGGTGCCTCAGTAATTTTATTTTATTTTATTTTTTTTAAAGTTGTTTTTTTTTTTAATGTTTATTTATTTTTGAGACAGAGAGAGACAGAGCATGAACGGGGGAGGGTCAGAGAGAGGGAGACACAGAATCCATCCGAAACAGGCTCCAGGCTCTAAGCTGTCAGCACAGAGCCCGACGCAGGGCTCAAACTCACGAACTGTGAGATCACGACCCGAGCCGAGGTCGGCCGCTTTACCGACTGAGCCACCTAGGCGCCCTGGTAATTTTATTTTTACCTGTTCTGGTGGTTGTGCAATCATATTTGATTCTTCATCAACTTACACTTTTCTAATTATTATTATCTGGGTATTAATGAGATTAACCAGCATTTTAAATGTTTCTTAAACACTTTCATAAAGTCTCTTTTGAAGTACCAGTTCATTTCTTATGGCCATTTTTCTCTTGGACTTTTTCTTACTGACTTATGGGAACTATTCACAGTTTCAGAAACTATGAAGTTTCAGAAAACAAGCACTTTTTATTATATGCATTGCAAATATCTTCTCCCAATCAGTCTTGTCTTTTCACTATCTTATTCCTGTCTTTCAATAAACAGAATTTAATTTTATTGTACTGTAGCTTATGAATATTTTCCTTTATCGTTAGCTGTGTTTTTGTATGCGTGTTTTGTTAAAGAAACATTTTCTTAACTCCCCCTTCCCTCCCACCAAGAAAGGTAATTTTCTACCTTATTTTACAGTGGAATTACTTGTTTCCCTTTTACATTTAGTTTCATTCCACTTGGGGTAAAGTGTGAAGTAGGGGTCAAATTTATTTTACTTTTTTTTCATTCGCATATCCAATAATCCAACATTATGTATTCATAGTCTTTTTCTCACTGCTCTGAATATTCGCCTTTGTTTTATATTGTGTTTCTGTTTTCTGTTATTGGGTTCTCATTTTGCTTCATTTCCCTATTTTTCTATCCTTATGCCAACAACTGTCTAACTTACACTAGTTTTGTAACGTCTTAGTATCTATCAGAGCAAGTTTTCTCACTTTTTTATTCTACTTGAGAATTTCCTGGCTAGTCTTGAATGTTTGTGATTCTATACAGATTTTAGAATGAGGTTTCTAAACTCTGGAAAAAAATGTTGGCGTTTGAAGGTAATCTGAAGAGAACTGATGTTTTGAAATACTGTCTTCCAATCCATGAAAAGTTTTGTCTATTACATTTATATCTCTATTATTACATTTACATCTATTTTTTAATTTTCCCGTATTCATGGTTTACATGTTTCCTTGTAGAGATTTTACACACCTTAGTGAAATTTATTCCCATGTTTTGCTTTTTAAATATTTTTGAAGTTACTGTAAGTGATACATTTTTAATGTCCGTAGGATTGTTAGTGAAGTTTCCTTTTTTGTTTCTCCCACTAGTTTTGTTTCCCTTGTTTTTTTTTAATGTTCTTCAGTTTATCCAGGTGCTTAAGAATGTTTCAGTGTTTTCAAAGAATCAGCTTTTAGTTTTGCTAGGTCTCTATAATGTATGTTTGTTTTCTATGTTAATAATTTTGGTTCTTAACATTTATAATTTCTTTTCTTCTATTTTCTTTAGGTGTCATTTGTTGCCATTTTCCCAAGCTATTTAGAGCAGTGCTTAGTTCATTAATTTTCCCATTCACCTTTTCTGGTATGAAGCCGTACATTATTTTTTTTCTTCTAGTAGCTTTAAGTGCACTCCAAATTTTTGGCATATAGCGTTTTGTTGTCACTCAGCTCAAAATATTTTCTAATTTTCATTTTAATTCATTCTTTGACACGTAAATCATTGTAGAAGTCAATTTTTAAATTTCCAAATATTTAGGGATTTCCTAGTAATCTTTTTTTATGATTCAGAGCTTGTTTATATTGACTTCAATTTTTACTGAACTAGAAGCAGAATGTACAGTTAACGAGAAAGTATAGAGACATACCAAAGGGTTGGCTTGTTGGGTGTCAGTAAGCTGGTGATGAAATCTGGATTCCATTGAAAAGCCAAAATATGTATTACAGGGTTTTTATTATGTTTTGTTTTGTTTTTTAACTCACATCAGTTTATAATGAAATATTATTTTTAATTATTCCATGAGATTACTTGTAAAATCATATTGAAATAAGATGATAAGGAAAAATATCTTACGGTATCTTATGGTATGTTTTTTTCTTTTTAAAGGCTCAAAATCATTAGGGTAGTAGACTTTGGAGAATAAATCCTTCCGAATTCTTTATGTTGTGGTATAGATATACTGACCCATTTACTCATTTATTTGGCCAGTATTTGTTGAGCCTCTACTATGTGTCATGCATTCTTTAAATAACCGTGATAAAGAGAGCTAGTGTCTCCTTCCTTGTGGAGCTTAAGGTCTGGCAGGTATTGGGAACAGAGTAAAAAATATGCCAGGGTATTATTTGGTTTGGGTCTGTTCTAAAAAGCATAGCCATGCTAAGACTTCCTTAGGAAAAAATTATATGGTACATACAATTTAACAAACTCAAATTTTACAATCAAAATGTCTTTCTAGCATGCAAAGAGGACTTAACCATGTGTGGAAATAATTATTTCTTTATGCAGCATAGAATTTGGAATTTGAAAATACATTACTTAAAACAGTCAGAAATTATTACTATTGGAGTTAATTTTGCACAGATTTGCATCATTTAGGCAGAAGCTGAAAATGTTGTAAGGGAGTTTAAGAGTATATTGTATTCCATTTCTTAATGCCTCATGAGAGTTGCACCTTAAGACAAATTGTACATGATCACCTGCTAAATCTACCAGTCAACTTTTCACTCCATTCTTAAACAACAGGGAATGTAAGCCCTTATAATCAATATCAATAAATAGCAATATTATCAAAACAAAAATTGCAGTTGGAGGGTGTGTAGACTACCAAGTGGAAAAAAACATAAGTCAAGTAATAAAATCTATTTCCTTTCCATCTTGCTATAAGGTAAATTTGAATAAAACTAAGTAAAAAATATGCATTAAAGGAAGAAAATAGGACAAAGTACAGTCATTCTTCATTATTACAGATTCCATAATTACAAATTCACCTATTCACAGGGCACCTGGGTGGCTCAGTTGGTTAAGTGTCTGACTCTTGATTTGGGCTCAGGTCATGATCTCACCATTCGTGGGATCAAGCCCCATGTCAGGCTCTGTGCTGACAGCGAGGAGCCTGCTTGGGATTCTCACTCTCTCTCTCCCTGTCCCTCCCCACCTCTCTCTCAAAATAAATAATATTACAAAAAAATTCACCTCACTAAAATGCATTTGCACCTCTACAATCAATAATCAAAGCTGTTTCAAGGTCATTCATAGACATGTAAGGATATCAAAAAATTTGAGTTACCTTTAGAGCAAGTTCCCAATGGAAGTCAAACAAGATGATGTTCTGTTTTCTTGTTTCAGCTCTCCTTCTGATTATCTTCTTTGCCGTTTATTTGGGCCACATTATTTGCAATTTTATGCTTCTTGGTGATTTTACTGTTTAAAATGGTCTCCAAAGCATAGTGCTGAAGTTTTCCTAAGCACAAGAATGATACATGTGTTAGGTAAGTTTCATTCAAGCATGAATTATAGTGTTGTGGCTGAGTCCAAGGCTAATGAATCAATAACATCTATTAAATAAAATGTTTTTAGATAGAAACACACAAAAACCTCTATATACTGATTAGTTGACAACAATACAACCAGAGACTCTAAGGAAACTAATCTTACATTTCTCCTAGGAGTAACGGCTCGTTGTTCATTAATTCATCATTCCTAATAAGTTTATAGAATATGACTACTGTGAATATGAAAATCAGCTGCATTTTGGTAGGAAATGTGAAGACAAAGTTTGGTGAGCATCTGACAAATCTATACATGATGCTACTTAAGAGCACCCAATTTTAGCCAAAAGTTTTTTATTGTCACAGTCAAGGAAAAAGCAAACAAACAAACAAAAACTCAAACATGGCTTAGAGATGGAGAATAAAAAGAAGCGAGAATTTGTCTCTAGGGGATCCAGAAGAAGAGAAAATAGAAGCTGAGGCATCTAATCCTTTAAATAACTTTGAAAGCTAGTCCAAAGATTTCCACTTCAACAAAGTTCACTAGACTTCTTGAAAAGGGCATTCAGTTCCCATTGGATTCATCATTATCCCACCCTGGGTGGTTTAAGATATTGAAAATTTCCTTATGCATAAAAAGACATTTATTTTTTTTAATTGGCGTACATTTTTTTTTTACTGATTTCACAAATAGTAACTCAACCTTGCCTACATATATAGTCAAAACTCATCCAATGCCAAACATCAAGTACAACATGTTTTGCACACTAGGTCTCTACAAATATTTGTTGAATTTATGAATTAGTGAAAAATGATGTATACACATTTGGGATTCAGGGGTGGAGACAGATATTTATGGCCATCAAGAGGCTATTTTTTTAAGCAGGATTCATGCTCAGCAGGAAGCTCAACGTGGGGCTTGAATTCACAACCCCCCACAGGTGAAGACCTGAGCTGTGATCAAGAATCAGACGCTTAACTGACTGAGTTACCCAGGCGCCCCTCAAGAGGCTATTTTTACAGTCATGATACCGAAGCAGTTCATCAGGAAAGTCATTTCAAAGAAGTGATCTGCTATGCAGAAAGAACTCCAGCCAAAAATAAGCTAATTAAAATGTCTTCCTGTCTGTAAATAAATAATAAATATTTGATGAGAAATCTCAACTGCTCAAAGCAAAATCACCTAGATGCTATACATGGATCCTCCCTAAATCAATTTTTAAAAAAGAATCAAATTGACTAAGAAATGTATAATCCCTGGGGCGCCTGGGTGGCTCAGTCAGTTAAGCATCCAACTCTTGGTTTCGGCTCAGGTCATGATCTCTGCTTCATGAGTTCAAGACCCATGTCAAGCTCTGTGTGGGCAGTGCAGAGCCTGCTTGAGATTCTCTCACCTTCTCTCTCTGCCCCTCCCTGCTCACTTTCTCTCTTGTGCGTGCATGCACTCTCTCACTCTCTTGTTCTCTCTCTCCAACATAAATAAAGTTAAAAAAATTAAAAACAAAAAAAGACATGTATAATCCCCTCTAGAAAGAGTCATCTTGCTATTGAACAGTGGACTACTGTCTTAACATTTTCATCAGTTTAAAACCACAAATAGCTGGGCAAATGATTAGATATGATTAGGAGTCCATTCTCTTTAGAGCTATGAAGAAATTAATAGGCTTCTCAATATATCAATTGTGAGCTTCAAAGAAAGGGCAAGGTTGTTGGGAAATTAACACTGGCATGAACCAGAACTGGAAATGATTTGTAAACTGAGAAGTTAAAATCAGAAACAGACGACAGTCTTTGTGTTTGAGAGAGATAGTAACATAATGTGCATTTGTTTTAGAACATGGATGGACAAATTCTGATCCTTGGATCAAATCTAGCCAATAGCCTGTAGTTATAGTTTTACTGAAACACAGCCATAATTACTCATTTATGCATTATCTTTGACTACTTTCTCACTACAACAGCAGATTGACTAGTTAGATAAGTACCTTATGGCCCTCAGAGCTTAAAATATTGACCATATGGATCTTTTAAGAAAAAGTTTGTCAACCAACTCCTGTCCTACACTAATATCTATCTCTTATATAGAATTAAGAATAAGGCTCCAAATATTCTGTGCCGTTTACTTTTTCTTTGCAGATGTTTTCAATAATTTCTTAATACTAAGTATAATGCATAATGTAAAATATCAAATTTGATTTCCATTGAATAAGGCTTCCTTCCTTTTTACTAAATAGATATTAGATCCTTGTGCATTCTGCTTTTACTTTTAGCATCTATCCCATAACAAACTGTATTGTTTTATTAAACCGAGTATTTCTGATACTAACCACAGAAAATTAGATTGAGAAAACAGAATACCGTATAATATGAATAATATATAATACAATTATGTGATTTGAGTCTCTTTCTTGTTCTATTTTCATTTTTCACCTCATGGATCTAGCAGCTGATGCCAAAAAAATTAAAAATAATAGTATAATTGCTTGTCTCTGACCCAAGTTTGTTGTCCACTTTATTATCAGTTTTGCTGGAGCTTCAGTTTCTTATTTCTAATACAGTATATTATTTTTTAAAATAATGCTTCATTTTGTTCAAATTGATTTGAAAAGATGTGTTGCTTTCACTTTTGAGTGTAATTTTTCCCTTGAACTCTGAAATCATAATTATATTTAATATCATTTCAGTGTGTTAAGTTATACTGCCCTTACAGAAGAAACATAATCTCTTTCTTAGAAAGAAATCAAACTCTTAGAGAAATATAGGTTAAATTATTTAGAGTAAGTGAAGAAACAAAACTCCAACCCAATATTTAGTATTACATTTTGCCAAATATTGTATTATAATGACACAAGAAAGAATGATATGAAGCACATAATGAAAGCACAGAGCACATAGTATGTGGGTTACCATAGAGTTTGGTAAGCTATACACAAACCGATAGCCTGAACTTATTGAAGATGTAAATTGAAGGACACAGAATTATGCTGGCCAAAAGAAATACTATTCAGATTTGATTGTCAAGTGTTATTTTTTTGAAGTGAAATTAAGAATATGCAAATAAGTTTTGCATTTTCTCAATGTTTTTGATGATCTGAAAAAATGTAATTGAATGGAACTTGAATGGAATTATGATAAAGTGAACTTCTCCTGTTGTCTGAGAATTCCTGTTGAAGATTAAAAAAAAAAACCCCAATAGCTAATAAGCTTCTCTACATTCTGAAGAGGAGCTTTTAGGCATTAGTCACAAGATTTACTAAGATTTGACCAGATCTGCTTCCTTCACTCTCCCTACCCCTGGTAGCCAAATAAAAGAAAGACTCAAGTCCATCAGAGGGAAGAATTTATCTGAGTGTTCAGTTATATGGTTATTAAAAATATGGTAATAGTCTCTGTGCCAAACAAAGCTAGTTGGGTTGTGAGAGAATCATATACAGAAATTTAGGGAGTATACCGAAGGTAAGGCTTACATGACATTCCCCACATGGATGGTTGTTGAGTTGGAGAAACTTGTGCCATGGTGCTGGAATGACTTGGTTGGGAGAACTTGGGGACAAGACTGGCACATTTCTCTTTGTTTGCAGGCATAATGTGAATGTAGAAGCCAAAAGGTTACCTTCCTCCATATGTTTCTGAAAATTTGATTCCAGATAGAGCAGTCACAGAAAAATGGAACAAGAGAGGGAAACACTGGGAGTGCCATACATGCCCACTTTTTAGTGTGATAAGAATCAGGGTTGACATAAAATAGAGGATGCCCAGTTAAGTGTGAATTTCTGGTAGACAACAAATAATCTTTAATGTAAACATATCCTCAATATTTTCATGGAACATACTTATTTTAAAATATTTTTCCTTGGGGCGCCTGAGTGGCTCAGTCGGTTGAGCATCCGACTTCGGCTCAGGTCATGATCTCAGAGTTCCAGAGTTCGAGCCCCGCATTGGGCTCTGTGCTGACAGCTCAGAGCCTGAAGCCTGCTTCAGATTCTGTGTCTCCCTCCGTCTGCCCCTTCCCCACTCATGCTCTGTCTCTCCCTGTCTCTCAAAAATGAATAAACGTTCAACAAAAATTTTTAATTAAAAAAAAATATATTTTTTTCCTTGTTTACCTGAAATTGATTTGGGCTAATCAATGCATGAAAGTGGCCAGAAAACCTGTCACTTCTATTCAGATGTACTCAAGGTTCAGAGAAGAAAGTTCTAAAATGGAATTAAAGACAATGGTTAAGGAAATACTAATATCCTATTTACCGCCCACATCTATCATTCAGATTCATCAATAACTTGGTTATATATGAAAATAAGTTATCAAGTGGGCTTTTCTAAATTCTGGATGTTTCCAGCCTCAAATAATACCTATTAGTAATCAACGAGTGTTTCCTTGGAAGCAAACCTTTTAGTTTTTGGCTTATTTGTTTTATGTTTAGTCCTACTTATATATAATTGAATTCCAGTCAGTAACAGCTGAAGTATAGAACTAGACGGAAGTTTTGTTTCATGTTGTCTGGTGCAGATTGATCCCAGGGGCCAAAAGCGCTAATACAAGACTTGATTACAGGGAAAAACAAAACAAAACAAAAAGAAAAAAAAAGAAAAGAAAAGAAAAGAAAAGAAAAGAAAAGAAAAGAAAAGAAAAGAAAAGAAAAGAAAAGAAAGAGGAAGGGAGTTGTAAAAATTGGCAATAAAGACTTGCTACAAATCATAACTGCTAATAAAAGGCCACAGTTGTTGTTCTGATATCATTGGCTTATATCATATAAAATTCCCCTGGGTTGTGCTTAAAATGTTTAAAATTTCAAACTAGGGTTATTAAAACTTAACAGAGAGTACTTATATTTTTTAAAGTATGATAAATATTTTACTGCAAACTGTTTTCATATATATGAAAATAACATGATCCAAAGATAATATTTTTGTTGTATTTCATTGTTGTAACTCACCTCTTAAACAATTCCCAAGTTCTCTAAATAACTAGCTAGGATACAATACTGAAACAAATAAAAGCAATAATTAGACAAGAATTCCACCAGGATATGTCTGTAATTTATCCCTTACGTGGAAAGATACTGGCTTTTAGTTTTGCACAAAACAGGTGTTCAAGAAATGTCTTAAATATTGATGCCTCGTCATTTCTATAAAAATTAATGTGTTTGAAGCTACAATTAGCAGAAAATAAATAAGTATTGGAAAGAATGCAGATCAGCTTTATGTTACAGTATTCTTAATGTTATCAGAGTCCATTTATTAAAAAGTAAAAGAAGTCACATTTTTCAACTTTTTTTTGTAATCTTCTCCATGTCTCCTTAAAAATCATCTATTTTGTAAATTTAAATTTGTAAAGCCTCTGTGGAAAACAGTGTGGAGTTTATTCAGAAAATTAAAAATAGAACTACGACATATGATCCAGCAATCTCACTTCTAGATACAGAGTTGATCATTGAATGACATAGGTTTGAACCGCACATGTTTACTTATATACAGATTTTTTTCAATAACTATAGTACTATAAATGCATTTTTCTCTTCCTTATGATTTTCTCAATAACATTTTCCTTTCTCTAGCTTACTTTATTGTAATACTACAGTAAATAGTACATATAACACAGAAAATATGTGTTAATCAACTGTTTTCTGCTTCCAGTCAACAGTAGGCTACTTGTAGTTAAGTTTTTGGGGAGTCAAAAGTTATATGTGGATTTTTGACTCCCTGGGGACCGGCCCCTCACCCTTGTGTTGTTCAAGTGTCATTTTCCAAACAAAATGAAATAATTATCTCAAAGATAGATCTCTACTCCTGTTTGTCAGAGCATTATTCACAATAGCCAAAATTTGGCAAAAAACTAAGTGTCCATCAACAAGAGAACAGACCAAGAAAATGCTGTACATATATACAATAGAATATTATTCACCCTTTAAAAAAAAGGACATCCTATCATTTGCAACAACATAGATGAACTGGAGGATGTTAAGGTAAGCAAGATTATCCAGACAGAGAAACATAAACACTGCCTGGTATCACTTACATGTATATTCTAAAAAAATGTCAAACTTACTGAAGCAGAGAGTAAACCAATAGTTTCGAGGGGCTGTGGGGTGGAAGAAATAGGTAGAGGTTGGAGTTGATAAAAGCTATAGTTCACCTACAAGATGAGTAAAGTCTGAGGACCTAATGTATAACATGGTGACTATATAGTGGGTAACACTCTGTTGTTTAACTGTAATTGGTGAGAGAGTAAAACTTAAATGTGTTCACCAAAAAAAGAGGAAAAAGCAAATATGTGGGGTGATGGATGTATTAATTGACTTGACAAAGGAATCCTTTCACAATGTATACGTGTATCAAACCATCACCTTGTGGTCTTTAAATGGCTTATAATTTCATGTGTCAATTATATCTCAATAAAGCTGAAAAATATCATCTGTTTTAATAAGTTGATTATCAATTGCTAAAAAAACGTGCAGAGCAGGTATTCAATAACTCCATCAGATTAAAGGGTCATCATATCCTACTACTTTCTAAGAAATCACTTGGGAAGGCAGTATGAACACCAAAAGGATATAAAATTTGTCAATTAAGAATTAGATTTGTGAGGGGCGCCTGGGTGGCGCAGTCGGTTAAGCGTCCGACTTCAGCCAGGTCACGATCTTGCGGTCCGTGAGTTCGAGCCCCGCGTCAGGCTCTGGGCTGATGGCTCGGAGCCTGGAGCCTGTTTCCGATTCTGTGTCTCCCTCTCTCTCTGCCCCTCCCCCGTTCATACTCTGTCTCTCTCTGTCCCAAAAATAAATAAACGTTGAAAAAAAAAAAAGAATTAGATTTGTGAGAGAGAGAGATTTATTTGTAAAGTTTATGGTCTTATGAGACCAGAGTGACCAAAAAATAGACTGATTTCTCCTAGCCTCTTGCTTCTCACAGTCTTAGGTTCATTCTCCTCATTCAGCACCTAACCAAATAATGGGCAGAAATAGTGATGCATGGTTAAAATGCAAGCATGATGTTACCAAAGCATGGTTTTTAGAGACAAACTGCCTGGGTTCAAATCTTGGCTTTTCTATCCACTAGTTACTTGACACTCACAAATTACTTAAACTTTCTGAGCCTCGTTTTCTCATAGTTACAAGGAAAATAATGTTGTGAGGATTGAGTGAGTTAACATATATAAAACCACCTAAAAGAGCCCAGAATATAGTAAACACTATGTAATTGTTAGCACTTCTCACCTTTGCAACTTAAACCTACCTTTGCTTATTTCTCTGTATCTACTTCAATTGATTTTTTTTCAATAGTAACCATTGTTAAGTATACAGTACAGTGGCATTAATTGCCCTCAATGTTGTGCAACCATCACTATTAACTAATTCAAAACCTTTTTCATCATTCCAAACAGAAACTCTAAAAACATTAAACAATAAGTCCTCATTCGTCCCTTCCTTTATCCCCTAGTAAACTTTATTTGTAACTGTGGGTTTATTTAAAAATTATAAAAACTTCATTCAATGCAATCCCAATCAAAATTGCACCAGCATTCTTCTCAAAGCTAGAACAAGCAATCCTAAAATTCATATGGAACCACAAAAGGCCCGAATAGCCAAAGTAATTTTGAAGAAGAAGACCAAAGCAGGAGGCATCACAATCCCAGATTTTAGCCTCTACTACAAAGCTGTCATCATCAAGACAGCATGGTATTAGCACAAAAACAGACACATAGACCAATGGAATAGAATAGAAACCCCAGAACTAGACCCACAAAAGCATGGCCAACTCATCTTTGACAAAGCAGGAAAGGATATCCAATGGAAAAAAGACAGTCTCTTTAACAAATGGTGCTGGGAGAACTGGACAGCAACATGCAGAAGGTTGAAACTAGACCACTTTCTCACACCATTCACAAAAATAAACTCAAAATGGATGAAGGACCTGAATGTGAGACAGGAAACCATCCAAACCCTAGAGGAGAAAGCAGGAAAAGACCTCTCTGACCTCAGCCGTAGCAATTTCTTACTTGACACATCCCCAAAGGCAAGGGAATTAAAAGCAAAAATGAACTATTGGGACCTCATGAAGATAAAAAGCTTCTGCACTGCAAAGGAAACAATCAACAAAACTAAAAGGCAACCAACGTAATGGGAAAAGATATTTGCAAATGGCATATCGGACAAAGGGCTAGTATCCAAAATCTATAAAGAGGTCACCAAACTCCACACCCGAAAAACAAATAACCCAGTGAAGAAATGGGCAGAAAACATGAATAGACACTTCTCTAAAGAAGACATCCAGATGGCCAACAGGCACATGAAAAGATGCTCAATGTCGCTCCTCATCAGGGAAATACAAATCAAAACCACACTCAGATATCACCTCACACCAGTCAGAGTGGCCAAAATGAACAAATCAGGAGACTATAGATGCTGGAGAGGATGTGGAGAAAGAGGAACCCTCTTACACTGTTGGTGGGAATGCAAACTGGTGCAGCCGCTCTGGAAAACAGTGTGGAGGTACCTCAAAAAATTAAAAATAGACCTACCCTATGACCCAGCAATAGCACTGCTAGGAATTTACCCAAGGGATACAGGAGTACTGATGCATAGGGGCACTTGTACCCCAATGTTTATAGCAGCACTCTCAACAATAGCCAAATTCTGGAAAGAGCCTAAATGTCCATCAACTGATGAATGGATAAAGAAATTGTGGTTTATATACACAATGGAGTACTACGTGGCAATGAGAAAGAATGAAATATGGCCTTTTGTAGCAACGTGGATGGAACTGGAGAGTGTGATGCTAAGTGAAATAAGCCATACAGAGAAAGACAGATACCATATGTTTTCACTCTTATGTGGATCCTGAGAAACTTAACAGAAACCCATAGGGGAGGGGAAGGAAAAAAAAAAAGAGGTTAGAGTGGGAGAGAGCCAAAGCATAAGAGACTCTTAAAAACTGAGAACAAACTGAGGGTTGATGGGGGGTGGGAGGGAGGGGAGGGTGGGTGATGGGTATTGAAGAGGGCATCTTTTGGGGTGAGCGCTGGGTGTTGTATGGAAACCAATTTGACAATAAATTTCATATATTAAAAAATTTTTTTTAATTATAAAAAAATATTTTTATTACGTACAATAAGCTATATTTTTAAAAATTTTTGATGTTTATTTATTTTGGGGGAGAGAGAGAGAGAGAGAGAGGAGCAGAGAGGGAGAAAGAATCCCAAGCAGGCTTCCGCTCAGCCTGACGTGGTGATAGATCTCACAGCTGTGAGATCATGACCTGAGCTGAAATCAAGAGTTGGACACTTAACCAACTGAGCCACCCAGGTGCCCCCATACAATAAGCAATCTTTAGCATAAAGTTTAAGCTTTCACATAAAGCGTTTTTTTAATTGTTTTTAAAATATTCACATTTTAAAAGATCAAAAAAAAAAAAGCTGAATATGTCTTTCAGTACAGGTCCATGCTTAATTATTCACATCTTAAAGCTGTTTTGAAAAGACTAAAAAAATGGCTGAAAACAATTTACAATTGGCAATGATTAAAATCTCCTTGTCTTTGGAAGGGCATAGTAATGACTCATATGAATTTAAAGTTATAAGCATTTAACAGTTTAATCAAGCATGTAGTTTTTACCAGAATACAAAAGGTCTTAAATTGTCACTACAGTTGTTTTTGGAATGATTATTTTATCAGGAAAAGCATTCTTCACCAAAACCACAGCATTAATTTTCAAATGCTCTTTTTGGAGAGTTTTGGACTTTCAACTTTGAACAGAACTGCATTTAATTTCTGTATCTCTTGCATATGGAGTACATCATAGACTCCATCAGGCCATTCACAAGACCAGCAACATGCAGAACAATGAGGCCAGTCTCTTCCTATGTCGCTAACGAGAAGCACACAAGGTGAATATGAAAAATAATGATAATATCTGTTGCAAGCAGTCTTGTTTCAAACATTTTCTTCAGTTGCTTCACAGAGCCCAGTGAAAAGTTCACACTGGTCAATGCAGCAATTCTTCCTAGGGTATAAAACAATACAAAAAGTTTTATGCCACCAGAAAGGAATAGCAATCTAGTTCCAAGGATAAAACAACAATAACAAAAAAGAAATGCTGCATACAAAGCATCTGCCAAACCATTTCAATCTGATATTGAAACTACGGGACAGGGCATCCAGGACCTTTTCAGTCCGGCCCTGCTCTTTGTCATCCTGGTAACTAAAGACCCTCTCCAGTGTCTCCATGGCCATTTTCCCAAGCTGTTTCGACAGCCATTCCTTTGCCTGCCCTTCCTGCCTAGCAGAAAAACTGCTAGTAATCTTTAATTTACTTTCCGTCTCCATGAATTTGCCTATTCCAGATACTTCACTGAATAGAATCATACAATAATCGTCCTTTTATGTATGATTTATTTCAGTTAAAGCAGTGTTTCCAAGGTTTGTCTGTGTATTAGAATCCATTCCTCTTTAAGGCTTAATAATATTCCATTATATGTATATACAACATTTGGCTTATGCATTCCTCTACTGATGGATACATGGGGTGTTTCCATTTTTTGACTACAGTTACTAATGCTGCAATAAACATTGGCATAAAAATAGATCCCTATTTTCAATTTGGGGGGTTATAATTTAGAGTGGAATGGCTGGGTCAAATAGCAACTGATTATTTAGCTTTTTTGAAAAACAGCCAAAC
Source organism: Leopardus geoffroyi (assembly GCF_018350155.1). NCBI lineage: Eukaryota > Metazoa > Chordata > Mammalia > Carnivora > Felidae > Leopardus > Leopardus geoffroyi. Next base: position 94,542,315 of record NC_059338.1, on the reverse strand, counting down.
TATTCCCATACTAACTTTCCCATTATTTTTCATTCCCACCAGCAGTGTACCAGAGTTCCAGTTTCTCCACATCGTTACCAACTCTTGTTATTTTCTAGTTTTTTTTTTCTTTCATTATATCCATCCCAGCACATGTCAAGTGAAATCTTATTGTTTCGATTTGTATTTCCCTAGTGACTAAAGATGTTGAATACGTCTTCATGTTCTTATAAGCTATTTGTATGTTTTTGGAGAAATATCTGTTCGAGTCCTTTCTCCATTGTTTTGTCTTTCTGCTGTTCAGCTTTAAGAGTTCTTTATATATATATTGGGGCACCTGGATGGCTCAGTCGGTTAAGCGTCTGACTTCAGCCCAGGTCATGATCTTGCAGTTTGTGAGTTTGAGCCCCATGCTGGGCTCTATGCTGACGGCTCAGAGCCTAGAGCCTGGTTAGGATTCTGTGTTTCCCTCTCTCTATACCCCTCCCTTATTCACACTGTCTCTCTCTCCTTCAAAAATAAATAAACATTAAAAAATTTTGTTTTAATAAAAAAAGTTCTTTATATATATTTAATATTAAATACTTAGCAGATATATAATTTGCAAACATTTTCTCCCACTTTCTAGGTTATCTTTTCAGTTCCTTGAAAATATCCTTTAATACACAAAATGTTTAAATTTTGATGAAATTCAATGGATCTTTTTTCTGTTGTAGCTATGCTTTTGGTGTCATATTTAAGAACTGGTCACTGGGGCGCCTGGGTGGCTCAGTCGGTTAAGTGTCAGACGTCAGCTCAGGTCATGATCTCATGGTTTGTGGGTCTAAGCCCCACAACCAGCTTTCTGCTGTCAGTGCCCAAGCCTGCTTCAGACCCTCCGTCCTCCTCTCTCTCTGCCCCTCCACAACTTGTGCACACTCTCTCTCTCTCAAAAATAGACATTAAGAAAAAAAAAAAAAAAGAATTAGTTGCCAATTCTAAAGTCATGAAGATTTATCCTTATATTTTTTCTAAGAGTTTTATGGTTTTAGCACTTATATTTACAGTGTTTATCCATTTTTAGTTAATTTTTGTATACGATATAAGGTAGGTGTCCAAAAAATTCCTTTGCATGTAGAAATCCAATTGTTACAGCACCATTATTGAAGAGACGACAGATTCTCCTTAATTTACAGTGGGGTTCTGACCTGATAAACCCATTATAAGTTGAAAAAATCATATGCTAAAAATGCATTTGAGACACCTAATCTACTGAGCATCATACCTTAATCTAGCCTAACTTAAATGTGCTCATAACACGTTATCCTACAGTTAGGAAAAATCATCTAACACGAAGCCTATTTTATAATAAATGTTGAATACCTTATATCATTTGTTAAATACTGTGCTGAAAGTGAAAAATAGAATGGTCATATGGGTACAGAATGGTTGTAAGTGTATCAGGAGTTTACCCTCATTGTTATCTGGCTGAGTGGGAGATATATAGCTCACTACCACTGCCCAGCATTACAAGATAGTTTTATACCGCATATCACTAGCCCAGGAGAAGATCAAACTTTCAGATTCCAAGTACAGGTTCTACTGATTGTGTACCATTTTTGCACCATCATAAAGCCAAAAAATCATGAGGTTGAACCATTATAAGTCAGGAACCATCTCTAATCTTTTCCCATTGAGTGGACAAAGGCACCCTGGTCAAAAATCAGTTGGACATAGCTGTATGTTTTTATTTCTGTACTCTCAATTCTAGTCCATTGATCTATTATTAATCCATATTCTTGCTATAAGTTTTGAAAGTAGAAAGTGTGAACTATCCATCTCTGTTCTTGTTTTTCAAAATGTTTTGGCTATTTGGAACTTCTTGCAATTTCATAAGAATTTAAGTGTTGATTTTCCATTTCTTCAAAAAAAGTTGTTCAAATTTTTATAAAAATTGCATTGAGTCTATAGATTGCTTTGAGCAACAATGACATCCTAACAATATTACCTATTCCTACCCAAGAACATGAAATGTTTTTCCATTTGTTAGGTCTTCTGATTTTTGTTTGTTCATCTTGTACCCTACAACTTTGCTGAATTTGTTTATTTGCTCCAATAGATTTCTTGTTGATTTTTTTAAAAAAGACTGCTCTCATTTTATCTCTACAATCCTTTATTTCCCACTTACAATTTTAAAAATAAATATTCTTAATTTGGATCCCCCTATGAAATTCAAGAGAGTCCAGGAACCATCTAAAATATCAGGACAAATTTAGTATGTATGTTCAATTTTCTGAAGAATGGGTTAACTGCTTGCATAGTAACATAGATGGTTGTGATAATCTGTCCCTCCTCTCAAAAAAAGTTAAGATCTGTTGTTATAAAGGGAAATCAACATGGTCAGAAATTTTAAAAATTTCCTTTGTTAAATTACTGGAAAATAATGGGTGGATTATGATTATGACAGAAAATTCAGACTATTAATCTTCTTTGTTAAATAAAATATATATGCATCCATGTTTCCATTTCTCTTGATTTAGAAGGGAACAGAATAAATTATATTCTGTATGAAGATTTTTAGATTCTTTACAACAAAAACATTATCAACTGGATAAGCATGTATTAAATATACATATTTCCTTTCAGCACCTCGGTTTTTGTGTAAATATAGAGCAGTAATTTAAGAATTGCTTGAGGGGGCGCCTGGGTGGCGCAGTCGGTTGAGCGTCCGACTTCAGCCAGGTCACGATCTCGCGGTCCGTGAGTTCGAGCCCCGCATCGGGCTCTGGGCTGATGGCTCAGAGCCTGGAGCCTGTTTCCGATTCTGTGTCTCCCTCTCTCTCTGCCCCTCCCCCGTTCATGCTGTCTCTCTCTGTCCCAAAAATAAATAAACGTTAAAAAAAAAAAAAATTAAAAAAAAAAAAAAAAAAAAAAAAAAGAATTGCTTGAGCACCGGAAGCAGCGACAAGTGCACACTAACTAGAAACGCCATTTTGGCAGCTCCAGCCTGGACCTACTGATCTGAAACTCGGGGACGAGGCCAAGCAATCTGTGTCTTAATAAGAAGATTCCGAAGCAGAGTAAAGTCTGAGACCCACTAGTAAATAAAGACAATAAAACGTCCACGACCTCAACTGAATGGCTTCTCTACTTACCCACTTTAATTTCCCAAAGCCAACATCAGATCAGAGGAATTGATTATACCCAATATTCAACAAATGTTTTATTCTGCATAGGCAACTCTTACCAAATTAAACCCTAAGCTATATTCTGGGAACAAAGAAAAAAAAAGGTAAAGCATCTGCACTCAGGGAGCAATAAACCTACATAAAAAGCCCTTTGAATCACTGATAAGCTAAGGGCTATAGCAGAGTTATGCCCAGGAAGTGCCACTAGAACCTAGGAGAGTTCTAGCTTAGAACTTAGTTCTGGCTGTCGGGGTGGAATAGGCAGGGATGGTCAAAAGTTACTCAGAGGAAGGGAACTAAGCTGGGTTTTAAAGAATGAAACGAAATTTTCCAGAATGACAGCGGGTGAAGGGCATTTCTTATAGGGGTAATTATGCATGCAAATATGATACAGCAAGATTATGTGAAGGTTTGGGAAATACCATGTCTATGTATAGTGCACATAGAAGCTGACTGTGCATGGCCAAAAAAAGAAATTGAAGAGATAATAAAGCCTGGATCATAAAGAACCTTGACTACCTTGCTTAGGTAGGTGCACTGATCAAATAGGCATTGTGTGTCAAGGAAGCATACTAGGCCAGAAAGGAAAACAAAGATCCTTGGATTTTAGAATAATGATTTTGCCAGCTGATTACATGATGACTAGGAAAGTTATCATGTTAGATCGTTGTTAGATATTTACTGCAATAATTTGCTAAGACATCTAAAGTGAAACAGTAGTTTAGACACCTATCGGTACGAATTTGTTCCCAGCACTAGAATTTGTAGTTTGGCTTGAATTTCCTATTACTTACAACATGTCAGCAATGTCTGTATTGTCATAAGAGGTGGAAATTCTCAAACAGTTGTCTTAAAGATCTCAGTAAAGAATGCAGTGAGTCTATTACAAAGTGTTTGTTTTAAGTCAAATGAAGAAAAATGTCTGCACAGCTGACTTTTTCATTTTTCTCCAAATTAGCCATTTCAAGGCACCTTTGAAATATATACTTAGAAGCACTTACTGAATAATTGGTTTATAAATATGACCCATGTGGTCCTCAGTTTAGGACAGAAGAGAATAAATCACTTGTGTTCAAAATAGTAATTGTAGCTTTAATAGCATGGAATTTTCAAGATGAACACACCATTTTCTTTGTTCTCACCAAACCTATATTTACAGTCAATTGATTATTTTCAAATTTGGTTCTCTGTCTTATTTCCTCATAAAAATAACCATTTGTACAAGTGAAAATAACATTTCTCTCCTTTTCTCTTGTTATTCTTCCTTCCTAATATTTCTATCACACTGACTCAGAGCCTTTAAATAAAACAATGATCTTCTTTCCTCTTTTGTTCTCTCTTCCTTTCTAATTGCTTGGGCCTGTAGACTCAAGGGATTTCTGTACCTAGGAGTATAGGAGTCGCCTCCCAAATGCCCAGGGAAACTCCTATGATAGGCAGCAAGAGCCCATGAAGAGCTATCATATGTAGCTAGAGCAGAGAAGACCAAAAGATATCACCATGAACTTGCAAAATCTACACTGATTTCTGATTAATCTGATGGAATATAGTCTTTTGGGAAATCTAAACTCTTGAAGAAATATTAGCATTTTAATAATGAAAGGAGGTAAATTATTTAATAAGTTGTTAAGAAAAATTATACAAACTTATAAATAAACCAAAAAGAGGTATGCATGTCTTTTCAAAGTTATACTGGAAGATTGTCTAATAGGCCCAGGTAAAGATTATGTAGTTATCTAGGCCTGTGTGCCTTTATTTGACTCGCTGTGTACTATTAGTCAGGTTTCAGAGTCTAAGGAGTTACATGTTAACTTGTGGATTTATGTCCGGTACAGGTGCGAATTATTTGTCTGATAGAAAAGACAGTCCCGAAGAGTGCAGTTTTGTTGCCTTATTGAACAGTAATCTGTTTTATATCTTGCTGTGTTCTCAGTTGGCAGAAGGGGCTGGGAATATCTCTGGAGGCTCTTTCATGAGGCACTATTTCCATTCATGAGGTTCTGCCCTCACGACCTAATCACCACCGCCCACCCTTGAAAGTCGCACATCCTAATAACATCATCTTTGGGAATTAGGATTCAATTTATGAATTTTGGGAGAACACACTCAAACTATAACAGAGTCGGTAAATATTCATATATGGCTTTTGTTGTGTCAACTTGGCTGGGATAAAATACTTTCTCCAGAACTGCCTTTCTAGTCTGATTCTACATAAGGTAGACGACAAGAAATACTGTTCATGAGAGCTGCAGGACAGAAGGAAGCCTTAGCCATTCTGCAGCATGGACCCGTGTTCTCCCAGTTGTCCAGTCAAACACCAACCTAGGCACTGCCAGGAAAAGCTTCTGCAGATATAAATTAAGTACTTAATCAGTTCACTTAAATTAGAGAGATTTGTGGGCCTGACTTGTTCTTAGGGAGGCTTTCCCAGAGGACACACCTAGGCCCTGCTGAGTTCCGGCCTGCTCCCAATCATTCTTCTCTGACTGCCTTGCACGAATAGCTTTGGCCCAGGCCTGTGGGAGCCAGCCTGCTTGTGATCTTCCCTTCCTGGCTTTCTTGACATGTTTCAGATTTGCTTCACCAGTCCCCAAAATTTATAAGCCATTCTTGAAATAAAAAAAAAAATATATGTGTTTGGGAAAGGGAAGGGCATATCCATATATCTTACTTACTTCGCTTACCTGGTTGAACCCTGATTAATAAACCCCATTAGTGAGTTAAATAAACCTTTGCCACGCTTACTCCATATTTGTATGAGAGGCATTTTTTTCAACCTTCAAAGACTTTCACTTTGACAAGGTAAAATGTGAACAGCAGCAATAGTTCTTTTGGGCTCTACTAACCTTAAGATAAGAAATCAGAGGGGCGCCTGGGTGGCGCAGTCGGTTAAGCGTCCGACTTCAGCCAGGTCACCATCTCGCGGTCCGTGAGTTCGAGCCCCGCGTCAGGCTCTGGGCTGATGGCTCAGAGTCTGGAGCCTGTTTCCGATTCTGTGTCTCCCTCTCTCTCTGCCCCTGCCCCGTTCGTGCTCTGTCTCTCTCTGTCCCAAAAATAAATAAACGTTGAAAAAAAAATTAAAAAAAAAAAAAAAAAAAAAAAAAAAGAAATCAGATACTGTGTCTATTTGTAACAAAGATGTTAATGTCTAATGGTTCCAAAGCAACTAGTAGTGGGTTGTAAGAGTGACACCATCAAAGAATGATCTTATATAATTATTAGTAGTAGTATCATTATTTTTGTTAAAATTATTTAGAAATAATATTGTTTAGAAAGTAGTTTACTTACTTTCTTATTTAGCTTATGGAATCCAGTTCAATTTTGGGGAGTAACTTTGCAAGGATTTTTTCTAACAAGATATTCTAGAGCTAGAATGTTCACTGACAATGGCTTATTTTGCTTATCACCCACTTGATCTGATTGCTTTAGGCACGTGTAACAGACACACAGAAGAAAAAAAAAAAAAAAAAAGGAACAAAATGACCAGGAAAACTGCTGTGGTCAAATGCTGAATCCTATCAGTCAGTTGAAATCAGCAAGACAGAATGGCAACCAAGAAGGAACTCTGGGAAAGGCCAACTATTTATATTAAGTGTTTCTGTCAATTGAGTCAAAAACATGACTCATGATGACTTTTGGCAGCTAAAGGGACAGAAAAGATTATTATTTTTTCCAAACGTGTCCTTGGAGAGTTGCATCTGGTGAATAAGCATCCTTTTAAAATAGCCCTTGAGATTAGAAGAGGATGGGCTAAGAGAGGGATGATAATTAAAAATTGGAAGACATGCAAGTGAGTAAGCAAATGGGGAAAAAAATGACACAGATGAAAAGAGAAAAAAATAACAGGGAAAAGATTCTCTCTCGAATCACAGCCCTACACCACAGAGAGGAAAGCAACCAGTCTGTGGGATTTTCTGCTGGTGACTCAACAGAGGCGTGATTAGTTGTAGCTCAGATACGGACAAGGCCTGTGAGCCAAGTAGGGCCCTTACTAGACAGGGAGGGGAGACGGCAGGCCTCCACTCCTTGTGACTGAAAGAGGAAGGGTGTAGTCTGTTTGCACTTATCCTGCATTTCATCACTTCGACTTGTGATGTTTTCATTCACTTTAAAAAAATGATGAAGTGATCCCCAATGGGTGTGTTTCACTTTCGAAACAATAAAGACGTCTGTTTTTTTGGTGATGCTGGAAGAACAAATTTTCACCAACTGCTTTTTCCACATTACACAGGGAGGGTATTCAATATCCAAGTGGGTGGCTCCCTCAAAGGGACCAATTTTGGAAACCCCCACCTAGAAAAACAGTTTGGATTTTTATGGTTCTTTTCATCCAAACGTCTCAAGGGATTACCAAGCAAAATATGAGATCCCTGACCATATTTTGAGGTGGTAGCTGACAGGGATTGTGGACACCCCCTTGGCAGACTAAAAAATGGCCAGAATGAGGGTACCTAGGCAGAAAATAACAGGAGAACCAAGAATAAAAACCAACAGAACCAATAGATCCTATGCCTCAAATTTGTTCTGCCCTTAAAACTTTTGTACATCTCTGTCATAACAATCATCTCATTGTGATTACACACAAAATAATACCCCTTTAGTAAAATACTGCCACTACCTATGTGTCCGTATGTATCATTACTTCCTGAAAGAGCCTCACATTTTCAAGGTCCAAGGCAATTTCCAAGATATATATTACAGAATCCCGAATATATCATAATATTTTTTTTACCTTTAATAATAGTAAGATTCTTGTGGGTGATATTAATTTACTTGTGTGATTAACAGTCAATTTGGAGAACTAACTATGCATATAAGAATTATAGGGTTTTATTTCACTATAAATTGAACTTTCAGTAGAATATGCCATTTGGCTTTATTTTGCAAGTGGATTATTTAAAGTTGACAAATGGGAGGAAAAAAGATTAGCAAATACATCTTTTATATTCTTGAAATAGCTGTACTTTATTTTAAAAATGATTTTTTTCTACATTTCCAAATAACCCTTTTTGCATTTCACTATACCGTTGACTATAATTCAAGCTGACTATAAGCTTGAGAGTTTTCCCAAGAATAGGGTAAATCAATTAGCATGGGTCTTATTCAGCCACTAGAAATGCAAAGCAAATATCAAGAATATTAAGTGCACTTCCTCCAAGTTCCAGAGCTCAGATTCAAAATATACCGCTCATGACCTAAAGGACATATCATCAAATGGGCTGCAGAGAAAGCTCTTCTTTGTAATGTTAGTAAAAATCTCTGACAAATCAGTCTCCGTTCCAAGTTTCAGGAAATTCTTCATATACATATTTCAATATATTTGAAACACTAAATCTAGAATTGAATGCCATTAAATAGTTCATATTTGTTTTCTTGAATTTCAATATGTAGCCAGTGCCAAAAAGCCTCTGGGTGTGTGTACAAAATTTGTAAAAATACATAAAAACTTACTGAACCAAAACCACAGTGGAACTCACAATAACTTTCCAGACAGCATAATTCACCACTTAGTCACTGGGGAATGCCAATCTCAAAAGATAGATTTTATATCAGGCCAAGAAGATCAACAAAAATAAGCCCTTCTTAGATCAGGAACAAAAGGGAAAGTCCAATTCTAATGGCCTTAAAACAATACTAGTATTAATGATAATAATAACAAGTTAACTGTCCAGTCTAGTGTGCCAACATTTAACTAAAAGACTCTTTTAGAAGTGCCTGGCTCAGTCAGTAAAGCGTCAGATTTCGGCTCAGGTTACGATGTCATGGTTGGTGGGTTTGAGCCCCACATCAGGTTCTGTGCTGACAGCTCAGAGCCTAGAGCCTGCTTGGGATTCTGTGTCTCTCTCTCTCTCTCTCTCTCTCTCTCTCTCTGCCCCTCGTCTGCTTGCGCTCTGCCTCTCAAAAATAAATTAACGTTTAAAAAGAAATTCGTTTAAAGACTTTTTTAAGTATTGTATCTTTTGAAATAATACTGAATAACTAAGAATATTAGAGTATATGGTATTAACCGCTTTCTATTTATTACACATTGAGCTCTATAGTTCTTCCTGATTTCATATTAGATTAGCAGAGAACCAAAATTAAATGCATTTAGCCACATGAGAGCATTATAGTGAGTTATTGACTCTTTCTTATCCCTCTGTCCTGAGCCCAGGTAAAGAACACAAGAAGCACCATCCACTCTTGTCTGCAACACATATCCTTGGTTTCGTCTCTGTCTCCTTCCCATCGCCCTCATTCAGACAGGAGGTATCTCACGTGGGCAGCCACACCAGTTCTTCTCTTTGGCTTCCTCTCTTCTGTTTCTGCTCTACTTCGCTGTCCCTCTGCCACTACAGTTTCTCAGTTTGGTCTCTCCTCAGCAGTTAAGCTTTTCTTTAAAAAAATGATAATCAGATTACTTCATTCTCTAGCTTATAAAGTCTTGTAGCTTCTTACTGCACATAGAATAAAATCCAATTCCCCCAAGAACCTACACAATACGTATGTGGTTCCTGCCAACTTCTCCCTGGTGCATACATATACAACCCGCAGGGACTCCAGTGTGACAGTGAAATGCTGAAGTTAATATGATTTGTTAGTTGTTTAGGCTCCTGTTCCTTTAAATACATACACATATATAAATCTGAGAAAGTATATTGTGAATGTGGATTTCAGGCGGCTTAGGAGAACTATCTCATAATAAAAAAAGATAAAACATGGAAAGTTATATTAGGTATGTTAGGCATAAATATGAAACCCTGGATATCCATTTCACCCACTATGTCATTTTGTGCCTTACCTCTGCAACAACAAATACAGAACTTTCATGCAAATAACTCATAAAAGTCTATTCTTAGGAGCTTAGGGCAGCTAAAATGAAAATGAAATAGATTATAAAGAATAGCAGAAGAATACTGTGCCATATTACAAGAAATCAAAGGGCCTAGGTTCTAGTCTGCTTTTGCCAGTTTTGTGATCTTAGGGGAAAATAATGTCTTAGACTCCACTCCTTTGTATATAACATGATTACCATAACTAGACCACTTCCGTATCCGTCACAAATGTATTACTGTGTGACTCTACAAATAAACGAGATGCGTGAATGCGTACAGAATGACAGTTTGACATTAAACTCCCTGTTTTTTCCCCTCCATTCCTATTACCCTTACCCTTTCTGCAGTATTAAAGTGGTAGGAATATCAGCCCAGTAGGGCATTCAAGTACAGCTTAGAACAAAGAACTCAATTGAGAAGCTAAATAGATTTTGAAACTCAAAACAAACACAATTGTTTAAAAGCCAAAGAGTTATTCATATGTAAGACCCTCAGCATTTATTATGGGGGCAGTTTTCAGTTTGTGGTTTCGAATTACAAAAAAAAAAAAAAAAAGTCTTGTCTTGGAATAACAGGAAGCAGAGCCTAGAGGAACAAGTAAAGTCTATGAAACAAGCATAGAGTAAAAGCAGATTAAGAATGATGACCAAATGCTATACAGGAAAGAGCTAGTAAACACACATGTGCTCACACACACTTCTGGATAAGGAAGAGTTTGGAGAATATTAGAAGGCAACACTTTAAGGTTTAGATGCTTTCTGGGTCCCTGAGAAGAGAGCCAGAATCCCACACTTCTGAGTTCCAGACCTGTTGACTTGGGGGAGTAAAGAAAATGGTATCTAAATGCCCAGAAGGGATTGACAAAATCCAGTGGAGAGAATTCATATCTTTCTTCACAGGAAAACATCCAAAGAAAATTTCTAGCTCCTCAAACTTCAGAGAGCTACCCATATGTCAAGGCACAACTGGAGATTAGAAATGACTGGTGTTTCCACGGATGAGTCTAAGGTCATGCCTTACAAAGTTCATCAGGACTAAAGTTGGCAGAGAGAGCAGATGAGAAGACATAACCCCAAGGGGTGGGGGGAAGGTACAAGTACACTCAGAGCGTCTTTAGACTGAATGGACTTTGGCCAAGAGTTGGGACAGGGGGACAGACCACATGACCAGAGACCACAAAGGACCAAGGAAGGGAGCTGTGGGTTTCAATCTACAGAGCCCCCAGATTAAACGGGAAGGAATACCACAGTTGAGGAATGACCAAACAGTGGCACTTATGTCAGACTCCCTCGGGAGGAAAATTATGTTTGTAATTCAGAAATGACTTAGTTATCTAAAGTACTACATTAAGCACCTTATGCCATCTGTGAAAATAGGAGTTTGGCAACCAAGTTAAATTCACCCATTAAAAAATGAAGACAAAATTAATTCACATAAATTACACAACTGAATGGTGACGCAAAACATCTGAACTCTTATAAATGTGCATCAGAGTATCTGAAAGATGGCACTTTAATCTGTTGTTGTTGTTATTGTTATTACTATTATTATTAAAATGTAGTTGGATTGAAAATACATTTTATGAGTGTATTTAAAATAAGAGGTCACAAGAAATTAAATCAGAAACATTAACTATAACATAATTATATAGCATAATCCACTAACTCAAGATTGTCTATAATAAGGTATTAAAGACACTTAAGAGATTTACTCTTATACACTGGTGCTAATTAAAAGTTCATATACATTATCATTGTATTTCTCAATCAATCTTGATTCTATTTACTTCACAAATTCTTGGAGTCATTAAGACTTACTGTAAGGACCCAGAAGAATTATTCAGTCTTCCTTCTAACAATGTGAAGAACAGTTAAGAATAGAAATGAAAATTGTCTTTTGATTGTGTGCCGAGCATAGAATTGTCAAGATTCTATGGGAAAATGGGGGGGGGGAAGGTAGAGGATGAAAAAGGGGTATCTATTGCTGTGTTCCAATTGTTTGAGAGATTGTTGTTTCATCAGAAATATACTCTGACAAGATATGTAAACTAAGTAAAACAACTATTCAGGAATAATATCAATAGCTAAAGCATTGTATGTGAAGAATTTTCAGTTCTTCAGAAATAGTCTGCCAACATGTTTCAGTTGCCAAATCTTATAAAACATAGTCTTTCCTGAATATTTTGAAAAATACTTGCAATAGCTATATTCCATGAAATCTCATTTAACTGATAACAGCTCATTCAAAAGGGTGTAATTTGAAATAAAGTTTCAAGGTTACAGAAATACATGTAAGGAAACCAAATGGCTACTCACCAGTTGTGAAACTATGCTATGTTTCTCTATATGTGAACAACAAAAAGACCACATTCAATGTTCTAAGATCACTTCATGATATAATTGCTTTATACATTTAAATGCCTTCACACTAAAACCCAATCACCAGGATGAAAATAATTACCAGGTGGTCTCATTTGGTTATCAAGGTCACTGTAATAAATGGGCTAACCCTGAAATTTTTATTCATGAGAAACAACAGTGAGAATTACAACTATATAATGGAAAAAAAAAACTTTAGAAATATTGCTCTATTTTGTTGATACTAACGTTTTACTTTAGTATCTTCTCAAAAAACATAAATAGGGGCGCCTGGGTGGCGCAGTCAGTTAAGCGACCGACTTCAGCCAGGTCACGATCTCGCGGTCCGTGAGTTCGAGCCCCGCATCGGGCTCTGGGCTGATGGCTCAGAGCCTGGAGCCTGTTTCCGATTCTGTGTCTCCCTCTCTCTTTGCCCCTCCCCCGTTCATGCTCTGTCTCTCTCTGTCTCAAAAATAATAAAAAAAAAAAAAAAACAAAAAAAAAAACAAAAAAACATAAATAGGTAATTTTAAAAGATTATTCTAAGTTAACAAGAAAAATGAATATCTGCCAGAAGTTCTATTTTTATTTTTTAGAATTATTTTATTTTTCTGAATTTATAATGAATGCACAGGGAAGAGAGTTCAAATGATATTAAAGTGTATACAATAAAAAATTATTTTCTTTGCCACTCCTACCCAGCTTTTCTTCTTAAAGTCAACCACTGTAACTAGTTCCTTGGCTATCCTTCCATAGATGTCAGGTACACATATAATTACATACATGTAGAATTCTTTTTTAACATATAAATATTAGCATGATAAGGAGCCTTTTCTATGTGTTGAATTTTTTTCACGTAATATAAATAGAAGATTTCACTGCATATAAAGCTTTCTTATTCTTTTTAATGTCTGAATGGCATTATAATGGACAGATTTACAATAATTTACTTGAGCAGTCCCCAGTAATGCGCACATTTTGGTACTGCAATGGCTGCTCTTACACACATTATTCTGTGCATGTGAAAGTATATCTTAATACAAATCCCTAAAAATTGAACTGCTGGAACAGAGGACATGTATTTCCATTTGTGATTAGATGAATAAACCTTTACTTAATTCCAGTTATATCAATGTATGCTCCCATTTAAAATATAAAAGAATCTATTTCCCCATATTATAGGGTTTAGAACTTATTTACTGCAATTTTGTAAAGTACCAAATTGACTTCATTTGCCTACCCCTGCAAAATGTTTTTAAAAAAGAAGAAAAAATACAAACATGAATTATTAGTTTTGAAAAGATAGCATGTTTTCTTTTAATAAAACCAAATATAATCTCCAAACTTGAACTTTCTTTGAATGGATAAACTTATGTCATTTATCACAAAGCCAAGTTATTTAAGACTAATAATTCTCCAAATTTCAGCATCATTGCAAATAAATCAAAATAAAATAACTTCAATATGAATGGAAATAGTACAATCAGAAGAAAGCTATGCAGTTCCTCATGTATATTTTAGAAACTAGACAACGCTAGCAATCAATTTATGATTATTCAACGAACATCAAATATTTAATTCCATTTGTCCAATTTAGTTATTTTCTCAACATTTTACGTCTTTTTTCTAAGAAAAGAAACCTAGGATTTTAGTTCCTTCACATAAAGTACACTCTTAGAGATTAAAAGAAAAATCTTCAGCAAACTTTTTCTTCATTCAATACTTCTTTCTTTTCAGTAACTTTTTTGAACAAATTTGTGGACTTCTACATAAAAATAGTACTCAACTTTAGTACCTGAGAAATTCCAAGACTTAAAATGCTTGATTAAGATTTACTTGTTCAACAATATTTTCCTTTAAACAAAATCACATTTTACATTTAATCAATGAAAAGGATCAAGTTGACAAATATATTTTTGCCATATTATGACTCAGTATGAAGTTTTTAGATTCAAAAGAGCCATATAGCTTTAAAATAACCTGGATGTCTTTTGACCTGTTAATATTTTTCTCTTTGTTCATAAGATGGGATTAAATATTAAAACAAGGAGAAAAGAACTTTTTCATTCAAATATGATTGCAAATAAATTTCACTGCTCGCAATTATACTTAGTCGCTACTTATTTTTCTCTAGGTTGGTTACCCTCTAGGTTGGTTACCCTCTCTTACATTTCTTTTTGAGTTGCTATGGCTCTGATATAGCCCCAGCAGGTTTAACCTCATGCTTTGAAACATAAGGCATCAGAGTTCGGTGAAACTCCTTGGCTATCAAAAGTGTTCCTAAAAAGAACTGCTTGACTGAAATTTGTCCCTCTTAGAGACTCAAGAAAAGGCATGCACAAAGCTGACTTTCCCAGCCTGTTCAGACTTCAGTGACACGGCATATGAAGATCTGGCAGAGGTACCAGCTTGACCTATCTTCGACCAGTGCTGGGGCAAAGGAATATTCAGGCATGACAAGAGAATAGTAGCTGGAGGTCTGCTGCACCAAGGAATATGAATGAGGCTCTCTCTCAGTAGAAGAAAGGAGAGATGCCTGGGGGGATGACATGGAAAGAACAGCCTGAGGTTGTATTTCTAAATTGCTCCAGAAGCCCAAACCCAAGGATCCTTGTCTGAGCAAAAGCTGAAACATTTTCATGATCAGCCCCAGCATCTCACACAATATTTAATCCTTCTCCTTAGTGGCTGTGTATTAGCCCTATTCTTGCAGTCAGGTTTCATTATATGGAAATAATTTTTTGAAAATTTCTTACAGTTAGAATTTTTAGGTATCAATATTTTGCAATTCATAAAAGTATGTTAGTGCCATTGGCTTTTACCATAGTACATGGCGCTTAGAGCATTTAAAAACATCGGCTAAGACCTTTATCATTTCTAAACCTACTGTGCACTGTCTATATCTTCTCACTAAAACCTATAAGCAACAATGTTGTCTTCCTAAAATGACGTCTTATTAGCTCTCTTCCAACCTCACTGCCATCATTTGGTCCTTACCACCAAGAAATAAAGTCCAAACTCCAGACTATTTAATATAATATTCAGGATCTAGCTCCAATTAACTTCTAAGTTGTACCTCTCTCTATCCACCTATCATAAATTTTGCACTGTAGACATTAAACACTTCTTGAATTTCCTCAAACATAACATTTTTAAATATAACTTTGTGTAAGTATTCTTACCAGTCTACCTACTATACTCTTATTATGTCTTTAAAGTAAATCATACGTCCCTGCGCCCCTCTTCTGTGAGGTCTCAAATAATTACTATGGGAAAATTAATAACTTCTCCTACTAAAACCTCACAAGGCTACTAGAGATTGTGTTAACTTGTATTGTAATTATTTCTTTCTATGTGTTTACCCTTCATTAAAATGTTGGTTAATTTTCAGGAATTTATTTTCTATTTGCATGCATAATGCCTACATAACACCTGACCCCTGGTAGGTAATCAATAAATGTGTGTTGCATTGGATGAATAAACAATATATTAAATACACAAATAAAGTAAAACTGCACAGAAGATCTACACAGTTAAATATTTTTTCTGGTAGAAGGCTGCCTTATTTTTAATGCCCCAACTTTATAGAAAATATGTCTCTTAACACAGTATTTTCAGCCAATATTTATATAGAAAAAATTACATTTATGTCTCTAAAGCCCAATATGACATTTTTTAACAAATTGCAAGGGGAAAAGTAATTTTCCAAATAGAATTGATAGAATGTTGGAATAGCATGGACATTTTGAGGAGCTAGCCAAATCTCAACAAAGGGGTATTCATCTTAGATGTTGCTGGCACTAAGAAATGCCATGTTACTGCAAACAAACTGTTTTTAATAGGCATATCAGTTACATTTGGTGATCTGGAAGAAATGTTTTATTTTTTTTTTTAATTTTTTTTTTCAACGTTTATTTATTTTTGGGACAGAGAGAGACAGAGCATGAACGGGGGAGGGGCAGAGAGAGAGGGAGACACAGAATCGGAAACAGGCTCCAGGCTCTGAGCCATCAGCCCAGAGCCTGACGCGGGGCTCGAACTCACGGACCGCGAGATGGTGACCTGGCTGAAGTCGGACGCTTAACCGACTGCGCCACCCAGGCGCCCCTGGAAGAAATGTTTTAAATATTTAACAGGTACTTATTATAAAAAATATACCGTTTTTTGTTAAAGAAATTGGGGGTTTGTGGCTGACCTGTAATTCATTATATTATTTCCCATTTAAAATAATGGGAAATTATGGGTTAGCATTTTCATTCAGATGTTCTGATTTTGAGGAACAGATTATTGTTAATACATGGGAGACAGCTATATGAAATGAGACATTTAATACATTCAACTCAGTGTACTGTTTACTGTGAGAAATATAAAAATAAAGGTGACTTGTGCCCTGTCTTCAAGTTGCTTACAGTTTAGTTCATGAGAAAGATGAGAGGATCAGAGTTAATTTTCATTTCCAATGCTAACTCAAGAAATTGTAGCGGCTCTATACTGTGCTGTGATAGTAAGGATTCCTCGGCCATAGCCCAGCTTGAGAGAATGCCATGATGATTAGTGATGTTCATAACAGAAATACACTTGCCATCACTACTCTAGGGATTCACAGAAAAAAGAAAGCACTTCTAGTTGAAGTGATAAATTAAAATCTCCTGAAAGAGAGACATCCTGAAAGAGATGACACTTAGGCTGGGCAGGATAATTTTAGGTATGAGAGTGGAAAGAAGTCATCAAAGTGAAGCAGTGCCAGAAGAAAGCTTGGAAGAGAAAGGACTGGGAAAATTCAGTGAAAGCAAGTAGTCAGGTTGGTTGGAGCCAAATGCATTCTTCTTGTCCTCAAAATGAGGCCAGAGGGTAGCTCCTCAGGAAGTCTCTTTCTTCTTGACACAAATGACCAATGATAAAGTCTCTTCTATGGAATAGCAGTCTCATAGCTTGAAAAATTAAAACTGAGAGCTAAAAATTCCCAGTATATGGGAGGAACTAATGCTAATTTTAAGACAAAATGTACTAAGTGAAGAAAAAAAAGAAAAAAATCTTGGCATACCTCTGATGCAATTAATGAAATATGGACTGGATAAAATAAAATATAAAGCACTGTAGGCAATAATCTAATCAATAGGGAGTAGCAATTTTAAAAAAAAGAGAAATTTTACATGAGAGGAAATTACAGAGTTGCTACCCTTCAAAAGGTTAGCTCAGCAAGAGAAAGAAATTATTTCTAATATCTGATAGAATAGAGTTCCAAAACCTCAGAGAAGTTTCAACAATAGCTTTCCAGAAAACATTATGCATCCCACATAATTTTTACAAACTTCCTAGGAATTACACATACTGGGGTATTAATCCTGATGGAAACACAAATACTTCAGGATCATTCCTAAGTTGGCCTCAGAATTGCCTTCATGAAAAGGAACAAGAGAAAGTAAATTCAGGGGGAATGGAGGAGAGGCTTACCAGGAGAACTAAATTTGTTTTAGGTATCAATCAATTTACTACTTTTATTTGATCACTTCTTGGTCTTTCCTGTATTAAAAAAAAAATCTTGGCCTCATTCTTAGCCTCTTACCAGTCTCCTCTCAAGCTAACAGTAATTTTTACAGGCCATAAATTGCTTCTGTGCATATCAACTGTCTTGTACATGACCTAATAAATGAAATCTGATTCTTTTCTATCTTAACCATTCTTCTCTCCACTGTTCATTCAATGCTCCAATACCTATTGTAATGGTCTGAGTTCAACCAGAGTAACAGAAGTAGGAGGAGATATATACTAAGACATATATTGCAAATAAATGGTTTCTACAATCATGCAAACTGGCTAGGCAAGTCTAAAATCTACACAGTGGGCCTTCAGAAATGGTAGGCTGAAACTTTCCACCATGGCCTGAAGCTACTGTCCATAGGCAGAATTTCATCTTCTCTCAGGAAATTTCAGCTTTTAAAGTCCTTTCCAATCATTGAATTGGCCAACTAACATCATCTAGGATAATCTCCGTTACTAAGAGTCAACTGATTATAGAGTTTAAGTACATCTAAAAATGCCTTCATGCCAACATATTAATTAATGTTTGACTGAAAACTTAGACTAGTTGATAGTCAAATAAAACCATCATGGCCACATCCTTGTTAACTTAACACCCACATATCTCATTAAACCATACTTACTATTAAAATTAAACACTAAGTCTTATTTCCATTTAACATGATCCAGAAAAGAAGTCAAAGCCCTCCCCTAATGTTCAATCTTCTTCTTTGATATCCTATAATATAAATGCTGTGATATAAAATTAACTAGCCACGCAGAGTTGTTATTTATAACCACCTTCTTCCACTGCCAATTCTTTATTCATCTGTACTCAGGAACCATGTCAGCTGGTTATGGTTCTTTGCATGGTAGGGTGACACAAAACCTCAGTCATGAAGGTTCTGACCCATTAGCATTCCTGCCTGAATTGGGTTTAGTTTTCTATTGATTTTAATCACAGGACCTGGTAAAATATATCCTAATGGATTTCCTGTGTGCCAGACATAATCTTCCATACTTCCATTTTGTAGTAGCAATTTTCCCTTGGCAATTAATACGAATCATCCCAGTCAGTATAGTAGCTCCCTTCTTTAAGTGTTGATTCAATGGGGTAAGGACCATGAAGTGGGTGGGTGACAGCCTCAACTCCCCATCCAACAGTTTAATTATTGTCTCTTCTGGTAGAAGCATTCCTCGGGGCGCCTGGGTGGCGCAGTCGGTTAAGCGTCCGACTTCAGCCAGGTCATGATCTCACGGTCCGTGAGTTCGAGCCCCGCGTCAGGCTCTGGGAGCCCCGCTCAGAGTTCCAGCCCCGCTCAGAGCCTGGAGCCTGTTTCTGATTCTGTGTGTCCCTCTCTCTCTGCCCCTCCCCCATTCATGCTCTGTCTCTCTCTGTCTGAAAAATAAATAAACGTTGAAAAAAAAAAAAAAAAGAAGCATTCCTCTCAATGGAATTAAGTCCTCTAGATCTGCAGAGCATAAGGTTGTGGGGACTGCAAGCAAAGATTTTGCTAGTGGAAATTTTCCTGGGGGAACAGTAGGGGTAACAGAGAATGGTGCCACTCTCATTTCTATGCTTTTATTCCTGGACCAGTGGATCCTGACTAAAGAAGAAATAGTACTATAAACTGGATGCTTATTTAGAGCATACACAGCCTCCTGCAAGGCATTGCCCTAACCCTATAAATATGGC
The DNA here is from genome assembly GCF_018350155.1 of Leopardus geoffroyi. NCBI lineage: Eukaryota > Metazoa > Chordata > Mammalia > Carnivora > Felidae > Leopardus > Leopardus geoffroyi. The sequence continues at coordinate 94,522,781 of NC_059338.1, read as the reverse complement.
CACCTAGTTGGCATGGCACTCGATCGAGTCTTTAAAATGTCATTTCACCATTATATTAAGCCAGCTGCTTACCATAGGGAACATAGTAAGATAAGTGAATTCCATGAGCATGGGCTCACTGCTGTACTTCTTTAGCTGTGAAGTGAGTTCTTTGATCAGAAACAATGTTGTGTGGAATTTGATGATGTGCAATAAAGCATTCTATTAGTCTGCAGATGGTAATTTTGACAGAAGCATTAGGTGCAAAGAAAGCAAATCCATATCTAGATAAGTGTCTATTGTAGTAAGAATGATGTTATCAATCTGCATCAGTTAGCTGGCTGATCATCCTGAGAAATGGTACCATACTGAAAATTCAGTGTTGGTCTCTGTTGCTGACAGATTAGAATTTAGCAGTGACTATAGTAAGGTCAGCTTCAGTGAATGGAAGCCCATGTTGTTGAGGCTATGCATAACCTGCATCCATTATGGCCCCATTGTTCAGGATCCCAGTGGACAATGACAAGAATAGGAAAAGAAACTTACTAATATCCACAAAACTGGTCTTCCTATCCACTGCATTATTAAAATCCTCCTCTGTCGAGGTCATTCTTCGATGAGCATTAACAAAGGATACAAATGTCTTCGAAAATCTTTGCCCATTCAGAAGGGTCTATCTATAAATCCCTTTTCCAGTCTTCCTTGTCATGAATTTTCTAACCATATTTCTTCCAAGTCCCTGACCAACCAAAGCATTTGTCAGAATCCATGAATAGGCATAGACTTCTAAGTCTGGCCATTTCTTTTTCCAGGCAAAATAAATAACCAGGTGCACTGCTCAAAGTGCTATGTCCACTAGTAGGAACTCCTTTTACCATTCTCCTTCAGGAATATCCCAGAGAGGGGCTATAGCAATGGAGCTGACAACTTTCAAATGGTGCGTACATATGGTGCAGAAACATCTGTAAACCAGGCCTAAATTTTCTCTCCCTCAGGCACCTGGTCACAGGAAATTTCCCATAAGGTCAAAAGTGCAAGCCGAGAGTTAGAAAGCAATGAGCAGGAATAGGGGTCTTGTGCATTTTGCCTACTTCCTCATGAACCTTATTCCTACCGGGCCTACTCAAGCATTATCTCATCCATACCACCTTTCATTTCATAATGGAATGCTACTGTGCCAACCTAATGGCTTTGTGTGTCAAACAACACCCAGTTCACAATGGAAAGTTCAGTTCACATGATAACTTGGTGGCCCATGGTTAAGCATTAAATATCTAGTATGGCCCAGGATAGATATACATACATACATACATACATACATACATACATACATACACACATCTATATTTTGTTTCCCTGAAGAATCCTGACTAATACAGACCCTTTCAATAAATTTGGCCTAATTCAACTTTATATTCCTTTCCCCATTATTCCATACCCATAATATCCATTCTCACACATACTCTCTAGATTTCTATCTATATAAATTGGCTGGGGGTGGGGTTGGGGGGGGCACCAAGCAGTTAATGCTGCTCTTTTGTGTAGTGCAGTACACCTTCTGACAGGTCACGCTTTTTCCTCATCCTTTGCAGGCTGCTGGGACTTGAGTCTGGCTACAGGTCTAAAAACAAAGATGGTGGTGTAGGCAGAACATAAGGAGAATGAGTAGTGCTTTGTAAGGCAACTACTGCAGAGGAGACCATCGAGTTTAGCTTCAGGCTAAAGACTAATAACCTCCTCATAAGTGAATATTCTACAAATATTCTAAAAAAATTTGTTAGTCTTATCAAATACACTCACAAATACACACACATACACACATATATAATTCATCCTATAATTTAACATCTTCCACATATTTCTGGTAACACACTCCTCTACTCTGAGATGTATTGGAGACTTAAAAAAATCACTAAATGATTATGAAACTGTTTCTAGACATTTTTCATTAACTAAGTTTTCATGTTCTACTACAAATCATCAAAAAGGAAGAACAAAGGCTCAGATGGGAATATGTGGAAGTTATTACTTTATAAGAGTCTAAATCCAGCTATAAAATGCATATTTTTTGAGGTAATTCATCTTTATTTTATACAAATTTATATTCTACTTTCTCTTTACCCATGTCAGTGGTTCATTTCTTACTTCTCTCATCAATCAGCGTTATCACAACACATTGTCTCCTTTATACATCAGAAGCTCTCAAAAGACTTTAAAATGTTATTTTCTGTCTTGTTTTCACAAGATTCATCTTTACTATCCCTTTGCATTGAGATGTATATATTTTTATATAATATATATTTTGAGTAATTCATATAAACGAAAACAAGATTTTAAAAAAAACCTCTATTTATACATAAGTCAATATGTACAAGGCACTATACTAATCATATGAAAATGAGGGAGAGTGAGCAACAAAGAGACTTCCTTCCTTCTAAAATCATATTGTAGAGTTTGTGTGAAAGATCACATTACTACAATATCGTCTCTGTCTTTAGTGGAAAAGACAGATATGTAAGCATATGTAGTCATGTGAGGGAAAATAAAGCATTAGAATAGAGATGTGTATAGACTGCCATGACCATGTGTGGTAGGCAGAATTCTAAGATGGCTCCCTAAGCTCCCATCTGCTGGTACACGAGCCCTGTATAATCCCTTCCTCTTTAGTGGTAGCCAGATATGAATGTATGAGTGGATATCACTCCCATGATTATGTTTTATTTTAAAGCTGAAGGGATTTTGCAGATTTGATTAAATCCCGAATCAACGGGCTTTAGTTAACCAAATGAGAGATTATCCTAGTGGGCCCGAGTTCATCGATTTAGCTCTTACAGAACTCAACTGCTCAAAACAGCAGTAGACACTCTCTTCTGTTGTCCTTGAAGAAGCAAACCATCATGTTGTGGAAAGGACGATGGACCAGGAAGTTGAAGGTCCCTCTGGGAGTTGAGAGCCTCAGTCCTACAACCACAAGGCACTGAACTCTCTAGCACCTACATGAGCTTAGAAGATGGCTCTGAGCTCCAAATGAGAATCCAACTTGGCTGACACTTTGACTTTGACCTTGTGAGAGCAACTCTGAATGAGAATTCAGCTACAGTATGCCTAAACTTGCAACCTACAAAAAGTGTACTTTAACAAATGGATATTGTTTAAGAACTTTGAAAGCTAAGTTTGTAATAATTTATTATTCAGCAGTAGAAAATAAACACATCTTGCAAAGGGGAAAGTAAATAATTCAAAATGAAGTTACCAATGTTTCTTTTTAAGATAATTTTCCAAACTGATCAGAAGCCTTTTCTGGGTGCTTTTTCTTTTGATCCCAGCCATTAGTGCTGATTGGAAGTATTTCCTGTCTTCTCAAAAGAGATGTGCCATTAGACATACCTACAGTGAAACAGGCAGCCAGGAAAATCAGAAAGAGTCTCAGCTCCGCTGAAATCTACTGAGGGAAGAGAAGAGCAAGCCAGCCTTGAGTGTTGCCACAGGCTTGCTTGTCTGAGATTTCAGAGTCTATATTCTAATCAGGCTTTGTCTCTTTCATCATTCAGACACAAATTCCATGAATTCAATAAGCCAAAGGTTTGAGAATGATTTGGGAAGATTTGCATATTATTGGAAAAGGTTTATCTTTTAAAGGAATTCCTTAAGTTGGTGGAGGTCATTTATCTCTAATAACATGTTTTCTCCACTCCAAATATGGATGCCTAACTTCCTTATGTATGGATTAGAGGCTACATGCATTTGATTATTTACTCTGTACCTTCTCAGGCTGAGTTGTCTAGAAAGGCATTCTTATCTTAGTTCATGGACAGTTGCAATTGCTCTTCTTATACAAATGAACATAACTCCAAGTTAATATGTAGTATTTAAAGATCTTTGATTTTAAATGGACCATATAATCCAATGGAATTGTTACAAACTATGCTTATTTTTGGATTAATTTTAAACCCAATCATTTAATTCCACTAAAGATAATCTTTCAATAGTTCCCATCATTCAAACAGTGCTATCCAATATAGTAGCTACTAGTTTCATGCAACTATTTAAATCTAATTTAAATTAAGCAAAAATAATAATGGCCTCAGTCTCACCAGCACCTTTTAAACTGTTCAGGAACCACAGGTGGCTAGTGTCTGCTTTAGACAATGCAAGTTATAGAACATTTCCAACATTGCAGAAAGGTTTATTAAACAATGCTGAATTAAGCCCAGATTCCCAGGCAATATGTTTAAGCTTTTCATAGTTTTATCTCATCTGTTTTCTTAATCTAATTTCCCTCTTTCTGCCACAGTTAGCCAGGGCTCTAACCATTCTAAATTACTTACCTTTGACAAATAGGATATTATTTAACTTTTGTATATGCCTTTTTCAGGGTCATTAATACCATTCATTCTCTTGTCTGCCTGATGAATTTCTGCTATTCTTTAACACTCAGCCCAGATATCACCTCCAATAAAATACCTTTCTTGATATTATCGATCACAGAAAGTATTTTCTCCTCTGTACTACCATGATGCCTTATTCAGACCTTGATTATAGTAATGTTTACATGGGTGCCATTCCTTCATATGGGCTTGTCCTATTATTATTGATCATGAGCCTCTAGAGGAAAGGGGCCTTGTTCTTCTCATTTTTTATACCCTCTATGCCACGTATTGGCAGAACTTATTAATTTAAACATTCATACACTTATTTTCTTCATAGTATTTTCTTTTTTTTTTAATTAAATTTTTTTTTTGAGAGAGAGAGAGAGAGCATGAGCAGGGAAGGGGCAGAGAGAGAAGGGGACAGAGGATCCGAAGCAGGCTCTGCATCAACATACTGACAGCAGAGAGCCTGATGCGAGTCTCAAACTCACGAACCGTGAGATCATGACCTGAGCTGATGTCAGATGCGCAACTGACTGAGCCATCCAGGTGCCCTTTCATACTATTTTCTGATTGAGTGAGTGTGGGGCAATAATTTCATACAATGATTTTGGAAAGAACCCAAAATAATTTTTATGCTACTCATAAAAAATGACCTAACATGAAGGAAGCTACAATAAGACAAAGGACAGAGCAAGAAACTTCTTTAAACAAGAAATATGGCTTGGCAGATAGTAAACTGTGTAAATAATTTGTAGATGTATGCTTCTTGAAAATTAAAATTCTATAAAATTAAATAACATCTTAAGTAGAAAGCTGACTATATATAATATATATGTCATATATATAATATATATATTATATATATATTATATATAATACACACACACACACACACACACACACACACACACACACAGATCTATTACAGTCCCACGGTTCTTGTCTCCCAGAGAAAGTGGTAGGTACTCAGAAATTTGAGGCTATTGAGTTTCCCTCCATAATTTGGTGGGCTGGGGGAAGGGACAGCTTTCCAGTGCATTTTAATTCCATCACTGTATATGTGATCAACCTCAACTGATAATATACTCACTTGGACATTTTTTTAAACGCACAATTTTAAATATACAATTCTTTCCATCATGCTGTTCTGTGTCATTCCAAAAAGGGACTAACTGAAAAAAGAGAAATAAACTCTATGCTGTGCTATTGGTAAATGTTGCACTTATAGTTATGAATAAAAATATTGTTTCACTGTCTCAATTTTAGTCATACTTTTTGTTTGTTTGTTTTGGTAGCCTTTAAAAAAATCAAAATGCTCTAGTAACTTCCTCTGGCAAAAGCAGAAGAGCTCCACAGATTTTAGTCTAGCTGCCTGCCATCAGTCACAGAGTTGGAAAGGCCCTCTAGCACACAACGCCATCTGAGTGACGCAGAAGAGCCCTTTTCAAGGGTCTTGGAACATGCAATCACTTGGCTGCCATCAAATATTTCTAGAGGAAAGGAATCCTCAAGTCCAATAGACCAGAGGGTCTTCTGGCTCTGCCAAGAAGAGTGACAGAGGCTATAAAACTGTCTGCTCTCCTCCTCTGCTAAATGTCTTGCCAGAAATCACACAGACTCAGAGCTGTTGAAAATACGGCTGCTTTATTTCAAAATGCACCCTGCAAGGGATGCCGCTTCCTACTCTCTCGCTCCATCTACTGGAGCTTACTCAAAACACTGATGTGGTTAACATTCAGCTAAGAAAATTATGTTCCAGCATACCTTTCATTCCCCTGTTGTTTCCCCCTTGAGAATAAAATCCTCAAGAAGCAAAGAGTCTGACAGGCAGAAGTTTGAATTTGTTCGCAGAATATTCTTTTAAGAAGAAAAGAACAAATGGACAGGTTGAATAAGGTGAAATTCATTGTGGGCACCATATTCACATTCTTAGCTTCTCCTCCCGAATTTTTGCCTTTTTTTTCCCCAGAACTTTTCTCCTTTTTAAAATTTACTGTGTAATTTGTGGTAATCATACTAGTAATTTACAGTGGGGGGAATTGGTCATGGATTTGAAGTCAAATGACAAAAATTCAGTTCTGGGGCACCTATGTGGCTCAGCTGGTTGAGCAACGGATTCCTGATTTCGACTCAGGTCACAAAATCATGGCTCATTGAGTTCAAGCCCTGTATGGAGCTCTGTGCTGACAGTGTGAAGCCTGCTTGGATTCTCTCTCTCTCCCTCTCTCTCTCCCTCTTTCCTGCTCACATTCTCTCTCAAAATAAATAAACTTTAAAAAAAATTGAGTTCTGACCTGCATGCCTTAATTAATATGAGAGATTCACCAATGTTCTCAAAGTAAGAGAGATGTCCTTACTTATGGGGATTGCATTAAAAACTCTGATGTGACACAAGGTAAGGGAAGCAACAATAATTCAAAAACAGGAAGACGGATAAAATATAAGAGACTCTTAAATATGGAGAACAAAGAGCGGGGTTATTGGAGGGGGGATGGGCTAAATGGGTAAGGGACATTAAGGAATCTACTCCTAAAATCATTGTTGCACTATATGCTAACTAACTTAGATGTAAATTAAAAAAAAAAAACCCTCTGGGGTGACAAAAGAGGTAGTCTATAACATCTAAAGTATCCCTGGGGCACCTGGGTGGCTCAGTGGGTTGAGCGTCCAACTTCAGCTCAGGTCATGATCTCGCAGCTGTGATTTTGAGCCCCACGTCGGGTTCTGTGCTAACAAACATCTCAGAGCCTGGAGGCTGCTTCGGATTCTGTATCTCCCTCTCTCTCTCCCCCTCACCTGCTCATGTTCTGCCTCTCTCTGTCTCTCAAAAATAAATACATGTTAAAAAAATTTTTTAAGTAGCCCTAATTATGGAACCCCCACCCTCAATTCTGACCCCTACTACTCTCCTATTTCCTTCTTCAACTTGCCTATGACCTTCATTTTTTAATTATTATTAATAGACTTTTTTTAGAGATTAGGCTTAAAAACTGAACAAAGGACAGAGATTTCCCATACATCTCCTCCAGCCCCCTTAGTTTCCCTTATGATTAACATCTTTCATTAGTGTAATACATTTGTTATAATTGATGAACTACTATCAATGCCACATTATTAACTGGAGTCCACGGTTTCCATTAGGGTCCACTCATTGTGTTGTACAGTTCTGCAGAGTTTGACAAACTCATAATATCAGGTATCCACCAATACAGTATCATGAGGAATAGTTTCACTGCCCCCAAGTTCCCTTTGCTCCATTTATTTATCCCCCATAATCACTGATGACCACTGATCTTTTTTACTGTCTCTATAGTTTTGTGTTTTCCAGCATGTCACATAATTGGAATCATACAGTATATAGCCTTTTCTAATTGCCATTTCTCACTTAAAATTTGCATTTAAGGTTCTTCTATGTCTTTGTGTGATTTGATAACTCCTTTCTTTTCCTTGTTGAATATATATTCCATTGTATGGATGTACCACAGTTTGTTTATCCATTCACCTATTGAAGATCATTGGGTTGCATTCAAGTCTTGGCAATTATGAATAAAGCTGCTATAAACATTTATGCGCAAGTTTTGTGTGGTAGGACTATGTTTAGCTTTATCAAAGACTCCCAAACTTTCTTCCAAAGTGGCTGTACCATCAGCAATGAATGAGAGTTCCTGTTGCTCTATATCTTCACCAGCATTTGGTATTACCAGTGTTTGTATTTTACCCATTCTATACATGCGTAGGAACTTCTTATTTTCACTCCCTCTTCTAAGGGTTCTCAGAGTTTCACCATGACCTCTGCAGTGCTGTCTGCCCTTGAGGCCCCCTATAACACTCAGAGCATCTTAATGAATAAATCCAACTTTGTTCACCTCTGTATCTCCAGTGATTAGAAGGTTTGGCATGTAGAAGGTCCCATTCAGTGAATGCAATCTCCTGACATCAATTTTTCTGTCCTCAATGTCCTTGGAACCAGTCTCTGTCTAGCCACATCATTCTGAGCACCTCATTTTGTGGCTGTATGACCTTGGGCAAGTCACATAATCTATCTGAATGTACTATTTTTTTATCTGAAAATAGAACTTTCAATATGCTCCTTGACAATCTTAAAGATTTAGTAAAGATTAAATGAGTCAATATGAAGCTGCTTTGTATGATGCACATACAGAAATCAATTTTTTTATTGCTATGCACACATATTGGGAAACCACCTAATTCAGGAAGCACATAAAATCTGCCTATTTCAAAATGTCTCACTTCCCTCTGTTCTGGAATACATTATATTACACAAGCACGCGTGTGTGCACGCGCACGTGTGCACACAGACACACACACAAATAGTGTCTTAATTGAATACATAGGCCGAATCATGGTAATATTTGAGAAAATGTCTACACAAATGATAATGCACACCAAATACTTGCTCCTAACTATAATATTAGGATAATTATTTTAAATTCAAAAAAGTTAAGTGTATTATTTATTCTTTTAGTGACTTTGTATGACCAAATATCTGATGATAATAGAAGCAGTTGGTATGAAAAATGGGTGTTGGGGTTTGGTAATGACAGCAACTAAGGATTTCTGGTAGGACTGGTTTCAGTGTTGCCAGTTTCTCTTCTTGCTTACTAGCAGTGTTTTGACATTCTTCTGTTCCTTCTATCCCATCCTTGTACCACTAGAGTTTTGATTGAGTTGTTTCTTTGAAGAAGACCCTTTGTTATTATCTGACAGGCACCTTTCATAATCTACAATTATGAAAATCGTCATTATGAAAATTAATGACATCAATAATACTAAATATTGCTCATGTGACCTTGTAAGTCAGTGAAACTATGCTTCCTATATTCTAAAGACTGTTATAATATTGTCCAAACCCGTGGGGTCTGGGGTGAGGATAACCATATGATTTTTTTTCTGGATCATAATCACTCCAAATATGGGATAAGTATGTAGACTTGTCAATCTTTAAACTCACAGGTATTTAAGGCATGATCAGTTGGCTTAGGCACCTTCATGAGATCCAAACCCAAACAGATTTGCAATAGACTCTGCCTCCACGACTATCAGGAAAAGAAGAGCTATTGAATTGAGGCCTCAAAGAAGCTGACTTACTAACAAGGGGAGTTCTAAACCCCTAAAATGTCACAGGCATTGTCCTTCTCAGTTTTTGTTTGTCCTAAACATACACATCTCTGCTTTGCCAACATTATTGAGGATATTTTCCATGGATTTGCAATTATTTTCTTTTATCATATGTCTGACATCTATATGTTCTTTAAGAAATTAAATATTAATCTACACAGCACTCCTTAAAGGTTATCTGTATGTGTTGCTCTGGTTGGCTTTTAAGATTGTTCACTTTGTCTTTGGTATGCTGAAATTTCACTTTTATGTGCTCCAGTTGGAATTATTATTATTTCTAGTGCTCTTTGAGATCCATTGGGAATCTTAAATCTGTTTCTTCCTCAGTTCAGACAGTTCAATAAATACTTTATTCATTACCTTTTTATGTATTGCCTCTTCCCTATTTTCTCCATCTCCTCCTGGAACACCATTTAATCATACTTTAGAACTCATCACATACTCTTCCTTGTCTCTTAACCTGTCCTACCTATTTCCCATCTTTACACTTCTCTGTGCTAATTTACAGATAATTTCTTCTAAATAATCTTTCAGTTCCTCTTCTCTCTTCAACTATGTTTAATCTTCTTTTACAATTATCCATTGAGGTTATACTTTTATTTATTGCATTTTTTTTAATTTCTAGAAGTTATTTTTTTAATAAAATCTTTTGGCCTTTTTCATACTTTTCTATATGTAGATATTTTCAAGTTCATCTTTTTATTTTTTAAACACAGTAGTATAGTTTATACTCTGTCTCTAAGAAGTCTAGTATTTGTAACCTTCGTGGGTATATCTCTGTTACTTTTTGTTTCTGCCGATTCTGGCATATAATGCCAGAAATCCTCATGTGCTTGTTTTTTTTAACTGTGTGCTGCGCATAGTCTTGATAAATTACGTATGTGGATATTTTGGAGATTGAAAAAAAAAAAAAAGGGAGGGATCCTTCCTCTATAGATCTGCCTGGTTTCTTACAGGGACCTAGGGGTACTACAACTGTCCAGCCACTTTAAAATGTATTCACAATAATTTGGACTGCAGATGTGTTATTCAAGTGGGCTATGATTATGGTTTCTTAGGGTGCTTTCTCCCCCTCTATTCTACACAACTCTAAGTCAACTTTGTCTGATGTTCTGGGGGTGGAGGGCAGATTTGCTTCTGATTTACCAATATTCTAATGCTATAACTCTCTGAAGCCCTATCTTAATGTAGGAAGAATCTCATATCAGATTTCTTATCATGGGTGATTGGTAGGCCTTGGGCTATAACTTCCATTCTCCTCAAGTTTAAGCCATCAAAACTAAAGAAAGTGCAAATTAGCATTGATTAATAATTGCCTTTGTGGCAAAAATAGCTCCACTACTCCTTTACTCTTGGGTTCCAGGTTTTCCTTAGACTTGGCTTGGTAATTCCTTACTACCTCATCAGCTTTCTGATGGTTTTTGAAAGGTAGTAATAAAATATTTTATCCAGCATCTGTTGTTGGTTTCAATGGGAGGATTAGTTTGAATAACCCAACCTGCTATATCCCTGGAAACAGAACGAGACATGCAACATTTTCTAAACAAATTGCTTAAATTGAGTTTGAATCTAAGTCTGATTCAAAGTGGAACAGGACACTTTGTAAAAACAAACCTGGCCAGAAATTAAATTCATGAACCCACCCCAGGGTTTCAGAAATAGTAATACTATTATTCTGTAATAAGTATGTACTGGCAAGAACTTTGCAGTGTGCTTTTCAGGGAATCAAAGTACAGCTGAAAACCAAATTTTAAAAAATCAACTCTGTGCGATTTTCATAATTGTAGATAGAGAAACAAAGGTGCCTCTCAGATAATAACAAAGGGTCTTTTTCAAAGAAACAACTCAATCAAAACTGTAGTGGTACAAGGATGGGATAGAAGGAACAGAAGAATGTCAAAACACTGCTAGTAAGCAAGAAGAGAAACTGGCAACACTGAAGCCAGTCCTACCAGAAATCCTTAGTCTCATAACTGAAGTTTTTGCCCATTCCATGATAATGAAACATTACAACTTTATATCACTCAAAAGTTTACTTTTGTTATATAACCCCAGTTAATTTAGACTAAGTTATGTATGTCTCTTTACTAAAGTTTGAATTCAGTTGTCTTTTTACCAATCCTCTTGGACTCTTTAATAAACATTCCCAGCTAAAGAGTGTATGCAGGTAGGGCCACAAGTAAATATCTGGACCTACAGAATTGTGCTTTTCCAGAATGACACCAAGCCAGGCTTATTTCTGGCTGGCTATCTACAAGATTAAGATACAGATATATAAACGAAAGGAAGTCTGGTGTGTTTTTGTTTGTTTGTTTTGTTTTATGCTCTAGGCAGGAGAGGAGCATGGGAGATTGATTCTCCAGCACAAATATCAGTCCTTTGGGAGTTCTATAATTATGTAATGTACACGTTTCTTTCCGTTCATCTCTATTTTTTAAAATTCTGCTATCTAAATGTTTGACCTCTAAGAGATGGCATATTAAAAAGCTTAATCATAACATTTCAAGTTACAATGGCTTTTTATGGAAAACTTCATTACTTGAAAGGCTTTGTCATCCACTTTCTTGATCAAAATAGGTAGTGACCTGTAAAGCAGCCAAGAAATTTATACTTGGAGTGGCTTTTTCCTGATGGATGAAGGAGCAGGCAAAGATTCTTCCTGGTAAAGTGTGGGCAGATAATTTTATGTGACAACCACATTATGAATGAGGCAATATGAGCATGAAGTAGTTCACAGCATTTGCTTCTATCAAGTTCTGCTGATTAAAAAACCAAGGTGTGGTTCAAAAATTATCTGAGCCTCCAATAACTTTTGGCTTCTCTATAAGTCAGACTACATGAGAATACACTAGAGGCTCTGGAAAGGAAGCCATGTCATCATTGGCAAGAAGAATTCTGGAATTGGCCCCAGTTGGCTTAACGGAGCCTCCCAATGCAGCATGAAGGATGGAACTGGTGCATGTAATGGCATGAAGCCTCATATGTTAAAACTGAGGATCACTCAAAGCAGTTGTAAGCTTTATCAGAAATCCTAGATACAGGCATCTTTTCAAGATCTCAAGCACTGAAAGGATCTTTTGTAATATTGCATACTGGATAACAAACATTGTTGTCATCAGCAGGTTTGGATCTTCTGGGAGTCTGTATTCTGTCAAGGCCTTTGGCAGAGATTCAGGTAAAGAAACATTTACTTTAAAATGATTAATGATTCCCAACTCTACTTTGCCAAGGACCACGCTTTTTGTCCTCTCTTTTTAGTCATTGATCCTGAAACACTTCTGCAACTTACTCAGCTTTCAAATTAACGTGTATACTTTGAAAAATATACATACTTGATTAGATCTTTCTTTTCCCTGGAAACTGACCATGGCAGACTCTCTTGGACAAGTACTGTATAAATATCTATTTAATCAGTATTATTATTTGAATGCTGTAATTTAATTAGTCCATTTCTAAACCACATTTATGAGCCAGCTGGTAAAGCCAGGATTCCAAGATATGACCTTTATTTGATAGGGTTTTAATAATACAGTTACTGTAACAGTGTGTAGCACCACATATTACACAGTAATACCATTAAACTGTTCCACAGTAAACAATATAATATCTAAGATTCATTTTTTCCCCAGTACATGTGACCCAGAACTGGGAAGGCAAAATCTCAGATGGTTATAAATATAAACTCAGTTATAATTCACTCATATTAGTAATGAAATATACTTAAATCTTTCAAGCAAGTGAAAATTTGTGCCTCACATCTCTTTTTCTTAAATGTGCTTTGCTGTGATGGAAGGTTTTGTTTTGTTTTTTTTTTTTCTCTCCCTTTAAGTAGGAGAAATAAGGGAATAGAAGTACTGTATTGTGTTTTGGTGGGTTTATGAATGTGTGTGTGTGTGTGTGTGTGTGTTTGTGTGTGTGTGTGTGTGGGTGTGTGTGTGTGTGTTTCCTGAAATAACCAGTTAATAAAATAATGCAATTATTAACATAACTTACTACATTTTCATTCAAATATATATTTAGGTCTCTCAAGTTAGAAAAGAGTTTAATTTTTGTTTGGGGTGAACTGAAAAAATTAAACTACACGAAACTATTTTTGGGGGGTCAAAATTTCTCATCACTGTTTATTTGTAAGAAAAAAGATTGGTTGTGAGAAATAATTTACAGGACATCCACAAACCAGCAAAATTTGATAGGAAAACTTGTTTAATTCCAGGAAGTAGACAATCCATGCTTGGCTTCCTGGTATGCTGAGGCAATTTACATAAACTTTTTAAAGCATCTATCAAACTAACAACTTATCCACATGATGCTGACATTCTACAATTAAGAATTATAAAAACTCTCCACCTTTACTGTCTTTTGACTTGTACTTATATTATAAAAACAATTTTTTAAACAGATCTATTGCAAATAAAACCTTAAAATCTCCCCCTTACAAAAACAATTCTCACATCCATGAATGGATGCATGTATTCTTATAAATCAGCCATTACTGGATTTCTTTTTTAGACTGCAGTATGTTTTTATTACTTAGATTATTCCACAAGCATTTATTAAGCATTTTTTGTAATAAACCCTGTTCTAGATATGGGAATTTGGCAATAAACATATAAAAACTCCTATGTCAAGAAACTTGTGAAGGTATTTGATGATTTTTTTTCAAATGTTTATTTATTTGAGAAAGAGAGAGAGTGCACAAGCAGGAAAAAGGCAGAGAAAGAGGGAAAGAAAGAGAAAGGGAGAGATTCCCATTCTCCTGCAAGGGAGAGAATCCCAAGCAGGCTCAGTGCTGTCAGCGCAGAGCCTGACCCAGGGCCCAAACTCACGAACCATGAGATCATGACCTGAGCCAAAATGAAGAGTTGGATGCTTAACTGATAACCATCCAGGCACCCCAAGTATTTGATAATTTATAGCAGAGGTCCACAACTATGGTTCCTGAGTCAAATCTGAGCCACTTTTTTTTTTTTTTTAACAGCTTTACTAAGCTATCATTAAAAATAAAGAACTTCAGGGGCACCTGGATGGCTCAGTCATTGAAGTACCTGACTTCGGCTCAGGTCATGATCTCATGGTCTGTGAGTGTGGGGCTCTGTGCTGACAGTTCAGAGCCTGGAGCCTGTTTCAGATTCTGTGTCTCCCTCTCTCTCTGACCCTCCCATTCATGCTGTGTCACTCTCTGTCTCAAAAATAAATAAACGTTAAAATTTTTTTTAAAGAAAGTACTTCATATATTTAATGTGCAGAATTTGAAGAGTTTGAACATACGAAAATACCCATGACACTTAACCACAGTTAAGGTAACAGATATATCCAACACCTCTGAAACTTTCCGTGTGCCCTTTTGTTCGTTTGTTTTGTTGTGTTGTTGTTGGAAAAGCATTTAACGAGAGCTCTATCTTCTTAACAAATTCCAAAGTGAACAATACCACACTGTTAACTATAGGCACGGTGTTGTACAGCAGATTTCTAGAGTTTATTCAATGAGCATAACTGAAACTTTTTACCCACTGAACAACCACTCCTCTTTTCCCCTCCCCTCAGCCCCTAGCAATCACCACTGTATTATCTACTTCTATGAGCGGCTATTTTAGATGTCTCCTATTAGTAGAAATCGCAGTATTCTTCTGTGATAGGCTGATTTCATTTAACATGTTGTTTGAAGTTATCTTCTTTTTTAAGGCTGAATAATGGATATGCCACATTTTCTTTATTTATTCATCTGTTGATGTTCACTTGGATTGTTTCCATTTCTTAGCTATTACAAATAGTGCTACAATGAACATAAGAGTGAAGATAATATCTCTTCAAAATCCTGATTTTAATATTTTGGATGTGTACCCAGAAGTAGGGTTGTTAGATCATATGATAGTTCTTTAAAAAAAATCTTTAATAAACCCCATACTGTTTTCTATAATTGCTATTTTATCTCCCACTACAGTGTACAAGGTTCAAATTTCTCCACAGGCTTACCAATACTTATCTTTGGCTTTTTGGTAATGGCCATCCTATCAGGTACGAGGTGATTTCTCATTATAATTTTACATTTCCTTGATAATTAGCGACATAGAGCATCTTTCATGTATCTGTTGGCCATTTGTACATCTTCTTTGGAGAAATGTCTGTTCAAGTCCATTGTCCATTTTTAATGGAGTTATTTCCATGTTGTAGTTGAGTTGTAGGATTTCTTATATACTTTGGAAATTAACTCCTTACCAGATATATGACTTGCAAACATTTTCTATCATTCTGTAGGTTGACTTTTCATTCTTTGTTGGTTGGTTGTTTTCTTTGCTCTGCAGAAGCCTTTCAGTTTCATGTAGCCCCACTTGTCTATTTTTGCTTTGTTGCCTGTGCTTTTGGTGCCACATCTAAAAATGACTGCCAAGACCTAAGTCAAGAGACTTTGCCCTATGTTTTCTCCTATGATTTTTACAGTTTCAGGTGTTATGTTTAAGTATTCAATACTTTTTGAGCACATTTTTGTAAATGTTGTAAGATAATATTATGATCACATTATTTTGCATGAAGATATCTAGTTTTCCCATCACCATTTGCTGAAAAGAATATCCTTTCCCCTTTGTTAATTTTTGGCACACTTATCAAAGATCAGCTGACTGTATATGCATGGGTTTATTTCTGAGTTCTCTATTCTATTCCATTTGTTGATCTGTCTGTATCCATGCCAGTACCATACTGTTTTATTTACTGTAGCTTTGTAGTATATTTTGAAATCATAAAGCGTGAGGCCTCCGGGGTTGTTCTGCTTTCTCAATATTGCTTTGACTCTTTGGGGTATTCTTTATGATTCCACATGAATTTGGAGATTTTTTCTATTTCTGTAAAAAGTGCCACTAGGATTTTGATGTCTATTGCATCAGAAGTGTAGGTTGCTCTGAGCTGTGTGAACATTTTAACAATTTTAAGTCTTCTACTGCATAACCATGGGATGCTTTCCTATTTTGTGTTCTCTTTTATTAGTTTCACCAATATTTTGCAGTTTCCAGTGTATAAGTCTTTCATTCCTTGATTAAATTTATTCCTAAGTATTTTTTATGTTATTGTAAATAGGATTTTTCTTAATTTATCTTTTTGATATTTCTTTATTATTGCATAGAAATGCAAATGATTTTTATGTTGGTTCTGTATCCTGTAACTTTACTGACTTCATTTATTAGTTTTAACATGTTTTTTGTGGGATCCTTAAAGTTTTCTACATATAGAATTATCTTATCTGCAACAGACATAATTTTACTTTATCCTTTCTGATTTAAATTAATTAATTTCTTTTTCTTGCCTGGTTGCTCAGGCTAGAATTTCCAGTACTATGCTGAATAGAAGTGGTGAGAATGGGTTTCCTTTCTTTTTCCTGATAGTAGAGAAAAAGCTTTCAGTTTATCATAAGTATGATGTCAGCTGTGAGTTTTTCACATATGGACTTTATTATGTTGAAGTCTGTTGCTTCCATGCCTAGTGTTTTTCATGAAAAAGTGTTGAATTTTGTTAAATTATTTTTCTGCAACTATTGAGATAACCCTGTGATTCTTAATTCTATTAATGTGACACATTTATTGATGTCTGTATATTGAAACACATTTGCATCTCAAGAATAAATCTTACTTGATCATGACATATGATCCTTTTAATGTACTGATTTAATGTAGTGACTTAGTTTGCTAGCATTTTGTTGAGAATTTTTGCATCTATGTTAATCAAGGACATTGACCTGCAATTTTCTTTTTTCTCATAGTTTTGTCTGGCTTTGCGATCAGGGTAATTCTGGCCTCATAAAATTTATTTGGAAGTGTTTTCTCCACTTCATTTTTTTGGAAGAGTTTGGAAAGAATTGGCATTAATTCTTCTTTAAATGTTTGGTAGAATTCACTAGTGAAGCCATCTGGTCCTGGACTTTTCTATGTTGGAAGGTTTTTACTACTGATTAATTTCCTTTTTCATTAGTGGTCTGTTCAGGCCTTCTTTTTCTTCATGATTCAGTTCTGGTAGGTTGTGTATCTAGCAATTTATCCATTTCCTCTGGTATCCAGATTGTAGGCAAATAACTGTTACAGTAGCCTCTTATGATGCTTTTTATTTCTGTGGC
Organism: Leopardus geoffroyi; assembly: GCF_018350155.1. Taxonomy (NCBI): domain Eukaryota; kingdom Metazoa; phylum Chordata; class Mammalia; order Carnivora; family Felidae; genus Leopardus; species Leopardus geoffroyi. Next base: position 94,505,189 of record NC_059338.1, on the reverse strand, counting down.
ATTACTTGTAATGTCTCCTCTTTCATTTCTGATTTTATTAATTTAAATCTGCTTTTTCTCTAACTAAATATTTGTCAATTTTGCTTACCTTTTCCAAAAACCAACTCTTGGTTTCACTGATCTTTTCTATTGTTTTTATAGCCCCTATTTCCTTATTTTTGTTCCAATATTTAGTATTTCCTTCCTTCACTTAATTTTAGACTTTTTTCCCTAGTTCCTTGAAGTATAAATTTAGGTTTGTTTTTTTTTTTGAGACCTCTCTTTTTTAATGTGGGTGTGTATTGCCATAAAATTCCCTCTTATTACCACTTTTTCTGTGCCCCATAAGTTTTTTTTTTTAATTTTTTAACATTTTTATTTGTTTTTGAGACAGAGAGAGACAGAGCATGAACAGGGGAGGGGCAGAGAGAGAGGGAGACACAGAATCGGAAGCAGGCTCCAGGCTCCGAGCCATCAGCCCAGAGCCCGACGCAGGGCTCGAACTCATGGACCACAAGATCATGACCTGAGCTTAAGTCAGACGCTTAAACAACTGAGCCACCTAGGCGCCCCTGTGTCCCATAAGTTTTGATATCTTGTATTTTAATTTTCATTTGCCTCATGGCATTCTTCTGATTTCTCCTTTGATTTCTTCTTTGACTCATTGGTTGTTCTTGGTTGTTCAACAGTGTGTTGCTTAATTTCCATGTATTTGTGAGTTTCTCTTTTCTTATTGATTCCTAGTCTCATAGCATTATGGTTGGCAAAGATATTTGGTATAATTTCAGTCCCCTTCAATTTGTTAAGACTTGCCTTATGACCTAACATGGAATCTATCCAGGACAATGTTCCATGTGTGCTTGAGGAAAATGTATATTCTACTGCCGTTAGAGGGAAAGTTCTGAATATGTTTGTTAGGTTAATTTGATCTACAGTGTTGTTCAAGTCAGCTGTTTTTTTATTGATTTTCTTCCTGGACGCTGTATCAATTATTGAAAATTTGGTATTGATGTCTCCTACTATTATTGCATTGGTATAAATTTCTCCCTTCAGTTCTATTAGTTTTTGCTATATATATTTTGGTGTTCTGATGTTGGGTGCATATATATTTATAATTGTTATATATTCCTGATGAATATCCTTTTATCATTATATAATATCCTTTTTGGTGCCTTGTGACAGTTTTTGATTTAAAGTATATTTTGTCTGATATAGGTAAAACCACCTCTGCTCTCTTCTGATTACCATTTACATTGAGTATCTTTTTCCACCCACCATCAACTTCAGCCTATGTGGGTCCTTAATTCTAAAGCAAGTCCCTTGTAGGCAACATGTAGTTGGGTCTTGTTTTATTATCCATCAGCCATGCTATGTCTTTTGATCAGGAAATTTATTCCATTTATTTTTAAAGTAATCAGTCTTAGGGGAAAACTTACTATTGCAATTTCGTTCATTGTTCTCTGTTTTGTAGTTTTCTTGCTCATCATTTCTTCTCTTGCTATCCTTCTTTGTGTTTTATTGATTTATTGTAATCATATATTTTTATTCCTTTCCTTTTGTGTATATTCTGTATGTATTTTTATAGTTATCATAGGGCTTACATAAAACAACTTATAACCGCCTATTTTAAACCAATAACAAATTAACTTCAATAACATGCAAAAACTGTACTCTTTTTACTTCCCCTGCCTAACACACTTTATGTTATTGAAGTCACAAATTACATCCTTTATATTATGAATATAATCAATTTTATAGTCATATTTAATGTTTTTTATCTTTACGCTAAAATTAATAGTGATTTATATGCCACCATTACAGTATTACAATATTCTGCATTTATTTTTATATTTATCATTACCAGCACTCATTTACTTTTATGCTGTTTAGCATCCTTACATTTCAATTTGAGAACTCCCTTTAGTATTTCTTATAAAGCAAATTACAGCATGAACTCCCTCACTTTCTATTTGTCTGGGAAAGTCTTTATCTCACCTTCATTTTTGAAGAAATGTTTTGGTATATAGAGTATTATTGTTTGGTAGCTTTTTTCCTTTCAGCACTTTAGACATATCACCCAACTCCTGGCCTGCAAGGTTTCTGCTAAGAAATCCGCTGATAGTCTTATGAGGGCTCCCTTGTATGTGACAAATTTTCTTTTGCAATTTTCAAAATTCACTTTGTGTTTGACCTTTGTCAATTAGCTCATAATGTATATTCATGTAGACTTCTTTAGATTTATCCTATTTGATATCCTTTCTGTTTTATGAATCTGAACATCTTCTTCCATCCCTCAATTTGGGAAGCATTTCACTCTATCATTTATCACGATGTACTCATTCATCCATCTAACAATATTGAGTGTCTAGTATAAGCAAGTATTATCCTAGTTTAATGCATAGAGATCACTCCTGTCTGCTGGAATGTCAGTATCTAACAGAATATCAAAAATGTCAACTTACTTCCAATTTCAGTTTTCTCTGTGATTGGGATTCATAAAGAGCTTTTTGCAACATAAACACAATTAAAAGACAATAAAGACTGAGAATTCTGTAGTTCTTAATTGTACAAAGTGGTCATCATTTTCTTAGCTTGACAGGTGCTTTTGAAAGCATCAACTCATCGCTAAGCACAGAGTTAGTTAACAGACACATGATTTATGAATAAATCATTAAACACATGGTCAGTAAACACCTCTTTTGACCTAAGCTATTCATTTTACAGTTCTCTCTTATAGATTTCTCTCTTGCAAACAAAGATAGACTTATTGGTAACAAGACACTTCAAGAATCCACTGCCCTTCCAAAAATTTTAAGGCTGCAGATGGTATATTAAGGACCTCCACATATCATGCATTCAATTAATATATCCGAGGTCCTCCAGTCTAGGAGACACCTCTTCCTCAGAGACTCTGATCCCCCAAGAAATAGTGCTGATCAGAATTTCCTAACGGCTACCTGCTTCTCAGCAATTTTCTTTCCCTTGTTCTCTTATTATTTTGTGGGAAAAACCTACTGTTTATTTACAAGATGAAATTTTTAAAGGTAATGACCACAAAAACCTTTAAAAAGATTTTAAAAAGATATTCTGATGGCCATCATCAAACCAGTATTTCTATTAAATTGCTAACACCGCATAAAAGAGTTCTAGCAAACATGATGTACTTTGGCCATGTACAAATAAAGCTGGAATAAGCAAAAATGTGTAGAAGAAATATTTTCTTTTTCTTATGAACCAGAGCCTTTGAATGCCTCAATTTGTAACGTACCGATTTAACATTAGCCTCATACTAGACTTTTTATGAAGAACACAGGACCAAAATGCAATTCTGTGATGCCACACCTGGCACCTTTTTAAAATCATAGAGCAATGGGAGAGGCCTCATAGAAGAAACCAGAAAAATAAAAGCGTACGCAAACTGCATCACCTCCATGTAAGTCACCCATCTTCCAGCATTTTTATGTCTGCCTCGTTACCAGACTTATTTAGACTGCAGAACCACTGGGTGGAGGTCACGTCCGTCTCTGCGTCATGGATAGTTTTTCATACATGGTAAGTACTTAGGAAACATTTTCTAGTACTAATGATTCAAGAAAACAAATCACAAACAGTACAGCCTGTTGCACTACATGTTTATTTACTAGTCCTCTCTAAAATATAGGTTATTATTTTGGAACCTGTACTTCTACCTTATTTAATGCATATTCCTAGACAAGAAGGAATTTCACACCATTCTGAAATATACTCTGTGCCTGCAACTTCGGTGCAACCAGATACCACGTGAGTTTTCACCTTAACTCTTATTGGTACTTTCTCAAAGTTTAATATATGTCTGTTCCAGGTATGGTCACATTTTTTCAGAGTCTCTTCAGGTCCTGCTTGGGTTTTAATATTTTGCATCAAAAATCATTTCCATGTAACATATGATCTACTCCCAAACTTGTGAATAATGCAATTTTATAAGCTTCTTTAAAGAAGCTCACATTTCACTGCTTGGCTGACAAAGCTTTATGGAAATTGTTGCTTAGAAGTTTCTAGTCACTTTTACTAGAAGCTTGACACTGATATCTTGGCTTCGCCTATTCATATGGTTCATAAAACTTTAGTTCCCACAAAGTATCCTGACATTTCTAAGTCAGTTTGGGTTCCTTGCATTTTCCATTAACTAAATGGAATTTTTAAACAGAGGCATTATTGTATTAATTAGTTTTGATGAAAAGAATAAAAATACACAGTTACTCAAAAAATATTTTAACTTTTAAACAGTGTGCTTAGCTTTCTACATATTTTACTTCCTTATCAAAATCCAGACGATTTTAGGTGAATGGAAAGGAAGACTCCATGAAGGGGGCAGTTTTTAACATGGTTTCTGAAAATTTCATAGAATAAACCTGAAGCTGATGCAGGTGGCAAGTGTAAGTGTGGAAGTGGAGGGCTGATGTAAGCAAGGTGCTCATATCCCAATATGAGCAAATCTTTCAAGGAAACACAGCACAGGAAATATTCAAAAGAAATCATTAAGACAACATGCAATGCAAGGGGGTGTCAGGATCAGAAAAGGCAGGTTTAAGTCAAAACTTGGTAGTAATTAAGAAGTTGTGAAGAGAGAAAAGCAGGATTATCCAGCGAATAAATACTGAAGCTCCCATTACCTTGCAGTGGGCCGACGAGACCCCTCACTCCCCCATCTCAGTGAGGGATGCATTTGAGCTCAGCTTCCCTTGGCCATGAGGGCCCTCCCTTTCATACAAGTCTCTGAAGAGCTGGTATAGACTCTCATATTGAACTCTGACTCATCCCTCGCAAAGGTCTTCTCCCACGTGCACTACCAGGCAGGAGCTCAGCAAAGGGACAGTTACCCACACCTGTAACACAAACCCGTACTGTATCCAGAAGTACCCTGTCTCAAAGAATCTCTCTGGAGGATGATGAGATATCAGGGACTATGGTCTTCTCTTGCTTAACCCTGATATAGGTTTCCTTACGTTATACTCATACCCCCCAGAACATTATGGAATTCTCCCTAACCCACATATCTGTGGTTGCCGTTTATCTGTAATCACTATACATCACCGTCAATTTCTGAGCAGTGCAATTTCATTACAAAAGTATTCACTATCCTGAAAGGAGTGTACATGAGAAAGAAGCAGCTGGAATCAAGGGGATAAGCCAGGAGCTAGATCAAATTATAAGACATGAGAAACACTAAACTGAAAATACAATGGTATTGTTGCCCTTAACTGTGGGTCATAATAAAATCAATGCTTAACTATTAAGAATGAAACATGTGGCAAAACTTCAATACTTGTTCTAGGTTTTCTGATAGGAAAACCCTGGAAAGGTTCATCAAGACTGAACAATTTTCATCTTTATGATATGCCTGTTTTGCAGTGCTCTGAAGATAGGCTTAACTGCTCATGGGCAACCCACTCTCAGTGTGAGGCTGGTGCTTTCTAGATGAAAAGTCACAGGAATATTAAACATGGCAGTGACAAGGAGCATGAAACAGAGGAGAGGACTAAAGGGTGTGGGAGTAAAACTGACCTTAGAAGGGCATTAATTGGAAAAGTAAAAGGGCAAGGAAGAGAATTATGACTCTCTCTTCTGAAAGTGGTTGACGGGAATCAGTAACAGTACTATAATGGCATGCCCAGAGAAGCAAAGAATACAAGGAGAAAGAAAGGGCAGAGGAGGAGAAAGACGAGGAGAAACAGAAGGAAAAGAATAACAATAATATTATTATTGCAGTTAACATTTATTGAGCACTTACAAAGTGCCAAGAACACTTCTAAGCACTTTATTTGCATTTCCTCAAATGTCTCTGCATGTGATTATTCACAGAAGGACCAACTGCTATACATGAGCATATTTATGGCTGTACATATGTTCTTTGCATCTCACTTGCACATATATGGAATTTTTGCAGAAATGCGTGGCTGTATTTCTCTCCCACACATAGTGACATTTAAGTTCTTAGGTGCCTGGGTCAATTGCTCCGGCCACATGAAATATAACTCTTACCCCTGAGGACTTTCTATTACATGCGCTAAAATGGAAGATTCTGTAAAGCAATGCTACAGCCAGCAGCAATCTGTCCTAATTTCTGGCTTCAAAGGAGAGAATATTAGTTAGTATCTATGTGAAATGGGTTCATTGGTGCTTTTGGAGCTGGACCTCCTGGGCCACGATATGCATGTAGTCCCCTCTCATAATTTTATCTGCCGACCCAAATACAAGTGAGTGGTTGTTAGTCCAATGGTTACTGATCATTCCCTAGTCTTGTTTTTGTTTGTTTGTTTTTGTCTTCCTAAGAAATTGCCTACTTGGCTTCTCTACTTAAGTGTGAAAACACCAGGCAACTAACAAATCCCAAACAATTTCCGTATCATCCACCTACTTGCAGACACTGTTCTGTGTTCCTCAACAGAGTAGCCCCTTCTCTCTTGATTCTTCCACTACAGAAAGTGGAAAACCTAAATATAGGCATCTCTCATTTAATGTTACTAATTCATTTCTGAAAACTAAGCCATGCCAAACAGGAGCTTATTTCCCGTTATTTTAAATGGCAAAGTTATAATATGAAACATATTAATGCAAAACCCCAATCAATTTCCTAAAACATAAATAAACACGTATACCCAAAACACCCATTTCTATGTAACTAATAAACTAACATGTTATGTCATAAAATATTAAAATATTACTTATTAGTCTCTAAAAAATAACATCTTAAGAAACATGTACAGAAACATGAAATTTATAACACAGGATGACAGGATACACTGCAGTAAATAAATTAGTTGAAAAAACCGCAACAAAATTTTCAGTGAAAAGTAAAGCAGTTTCTTATGATGACATATTACTTGTCAAATCAGGTAGAGATTTAAAACTTGACGAATGTTGAGAAGGGAGGAGGAGGAGGAAAGTTGCAAAGTCACTATTTGTTGTTAGTTGTGGCAGATGATGGTGTCAACAAATGAGTAGAAAAGCACCAATTTCAGATATTCCAGTAATTTACTTACTTTTCATACTTAAAAATACATTTATTTACTTTGAGAAAATGCATGCATGCACAAGCAGGGTGGGGGCTGCAGAGACAGGGAAGAGAGAGAATGCCAAGCAGGCTCCACGCTGTCAGCACAGAGTCTGACATGGGGCTCAATCCCATGAACCGTGAGTTCATGACCTGAGCCAAAACCAAGAACCAGACATTTAGCCGACTGAACAACACAGGCACCCCTCCAGTCATTTGTTTCTATGTTAAAAACTCAGTGGCTTAAAACACGAATTCATAATTCTCCTAACCCTACTCAACATCTACCTAACTACCCTGAACTAATTCAGTCTACAAAGTGTAAGATTCTTTCCTCCAATTTGTATTGTGCAAAATTAAGAAAGCAATCCAATTTGGCCACGCTCCTTGCTTATTCTGATAGGCTCTTTTAGGAAAAGCGGTGGCACTGCCTCACTGCCATGATAAGCTGCTATTCCCAAGGCCAGGGCCTTGCTGATCACAAAGGACCCACACAGACTGGCATTCATGGGCTCTTGTAGCAGAGACTCAGTCATCTCTCAGGAGGTTCTTTTCCAGGACCCATGCCAATCTCACAACTGTCAAACTCTCATCCTCTGCTATCAGCAAAAACGCTCTAAACTTCTTGATATACTCTGTGAACCTGCACCAAGTCCGTGGAACAAGTCTCTTCCTTTCACCTGATAGAACACCATATAACCCCATCTCTACATGCCTTGAAAATATACAGGTTCTTTCTGCCTGTAGCTGACAGTGGAATCAAGAAAAGCTGATTGTCTTTGGTTTGGTTCCTTTCTAACTCACTCTGTACTCTTTAATTATTGTTTATAGTATAGACAAACATAGGTTTAAACTGCAAATAATATCATCCTCTTATCTTAAGAGCTTCAGTGACTTTCCATTAAAATCAAGACCGAAATACTAAACAGGACCCATGAAGTCTTAGCGGCTCTGCCCCCAAACTTCCCCTTCCCCTTTCTCTTTTAGTTCCAGCCCTTCTGGCTAGCTTCCTGATCCACACAACACTGATCGGCACATGATGGTCTGTCCACTTTTCTCCAGTCCTCACCATCTCTTCCCTGCCAGTGACTCAACGTATCTATTTAATGTCCACTCATCTTTGATCTCAGCTTAGATAATACTTTTTAAGGAAAATTCCCTACTCTTCCATCTCCGATGCTTTATTAAGTCACTGTTAAACGTTGTTATCATTACCCTCTCTGTACCTTTTCTTCATAGCACTTAAAATATTTTGTGGTTATACTTTTGTTTGGATGATTCTTGTTTCCACGTCTTTCCTATTACTCCATAAACTCCATGAGAATGAGGAATCAGATCTGCCTACTTTCCTTGATTTTTCAGTATCTAGCATGTGTCTGGCACATAACAATGTCTAATTAACAATAATGAGCTAGTGTTAAGTATGAACCAGTGTGGCTCATAGAATATTCCCAGTAATGGTAAAGTCTGACCCTGCTGTTTGTGTTCCACATTTTTTTCCTCTGGTCTGAGACCTTCACTTCTTGGGTCAGGATCCATAGTACTAAGACTTCATCTTTGCTTACATTAACACTGAATGCCTCTATTTGTTAACCCCTCAAATACCTATTTACACATTGTTGCATTGTCCTAAATTAAGTATTTTGTGTCTGCCATCTCTGTCTTCTGGTCTGTCTGCAGGTTAAAAAAAAAAAAAAAGTGTTTTTCTGATCCAATGATGTGATCTCTCTAAGTGTGGAAGAGTTTCTAAAGGCCTTCTGGTGGGAGGAGTTCTTTCCTGCTCAGAGACTAAGGGAGGCACAGATTCTCCATTTGGGCAGCAACCACAACACTTACTGCATAGCATCATTAAAACCTCCCAAGGCAACAGTAGCTGGGAGTCTTTCTGTTTAATCACTTCATACCCAATAAAGTGTACATTACACAATATTTTCATAATGCCATGGTAACCTAATGAGTCATCTTCCATTATAGGCAAGAATACTTGTGTCCGTGATCAGGGCACAGGATGGAGGCATACTGACAGATTCTTACCAACTTTCCTTTTTTTAGACTTCATGATAACCACCATAACATTTGCCCAAGTCACTGAAGCAACAACTTGATCCTTGCAAAATACTTTCATTATGTGTTATGATCTTCACGTTTTAAAATTATTTCAAATTGATTGCACTTAAGGAGACCAGACCTCTGATGACATTGTGAAAGTTCTTAATCTCATCAATAAAATATCTCCAGTTTATGATGAAGGATGGGTGACTTGTGGAAAGTTTTCCTTCATATGATGATTGGATTAGCTGTGATCACAGAGATGCCCTTTTCCTGACATGGATTTCCTATTGACTTCCTGATCTGTTGTCAGTCATTTCTTGTTCTGAAATGTGTCATTTTCCACAATTATTTTCATTCTCTATTTTACTGACAGCAATAAAAAGCAGGTTATACTACATTATTCACTAGACCTATTAGGATAATGTTTTTGATACACAAATCCAGCCAATCTCTGGTTAATTTGTTCTCTATCATGCTTTACATCCTGATTTAGTTTGTTAGTTTGTCTGAATGGTAGAAATACTAAAGAAGATATAATTATTTATTTTAAAATTTCAAAATGTAATTGAGAATAAGCAAATAAATCAAGAAAACATAATACATAATTTAGCACCAATTTAGTGGAACAACAGAGAGTACTAGAGAAGTTCAGAGAAAAGGAAGGTCAAGGAAATTTGAAGAAGACAGCAGATTTGGGGGAAGAATAAGTAAATTTTGACTGAACCTAAAAAGGGATACAGAGGGTTAAGATTTACTGAAGGAGTAAAGGGAGGAGCAGCAAGCAATCCAACTGAAATAAATTATGGGGATACGAGGACAAAGACACAAAGAAAAAAGTGTGATCAAGGGACAGTGAAATGGAGTAAGTGGAACAAATAACAACCACGACTGGGATTAAAGTTACAAGTACAACATTTGACTGACTTTTACCAAAGAGCAGAATATGAAATTCCTATTCCATTAACATTTTCTGTGTGTTAGCATAGGAAGTAATAGATAGTGAGGCCAACCCAGGAAAATCTGGTTTAAAATACTAGATGTACTACTTCCTGGCTGTGAAACCTTAGGTAATTATTTAACTTCTATAAGTACCAATTGTCTCATTTGTAAAGCAGGGGAGGGGGGAGGTTTCCTTGTGAGTTCATCGTGATTATCATACAAGACAATGCATTTAAAGGATTTAAACACTCATTATTTATCAGCTGTCCTTATTATATCCCACTAATAAGTTCCCAACACCCAGAGCAGTGTCTGGCATATATTAAGTCCCCAATATGTTTTTATTAATCAAATAAATTATTACTGCCAAAACTTTCCCAAATAGCGCATTTATTCCTCAAGACTCACATTTGTTTAACAGGTAAAAGAGTAAAGGTGGTTCAAAGAAACAACCTCACCTAGCAGTAAAATAAATTAAACACAAATTCAAAGAATTGTTAGTTAATAGTGTCATCTTCATATAGGTCACACATGTTGAACAAAGAGATAATAAATAGAGCAAACAACAAAATCAGCCAGGAAATAAGAATTTGATTACATATGCTACAAGGAACAAATTGTAGCTCTAACACACACCTGGTAGTAAACTCACTGTAATTTCCAAAGAGGCATTAGAGAATGAAGAACATCCCTTCATCTCTACCCACACCCACACACATATTACCAAAAGTTGTGCAAAGAAATGTAATTCAGTATTACCATACATTTTCAAATGGTTCTTCAGTTCCTATGATTAGTACATATGTTTAAGTAGGATGGTCAAGTTAATTCTTCTTAAATAGTAAACTAAAACTAAATTTAGCAACATTTTGAAATACAGAATCAAAATGTCCAAATATAAAATATGAGATGTAGAAAGTTTATTATTACCATGTTTTCACTTGTATTACCTAGAAATGATAAAAAGTTGGTCTATGAATATGTGACAAATTGAAGAAGAAATCTGGTAACTAAATCAGCTTCTTGCATTTCAAATATCAGTGCGAAGAGGGCCAGATGGTGAATTGAAAATCTGCATGAGTATTGACTTTTAATGAAAACACTTACATGCTCTTCATGGCCACAATTAGTATAGCTTCTCTGCTCTCCTCCCTTGATGCCAGGACCTTGTTAGATTGACCTCTTATGTCAATAAAACCAGCTTGAAGTTCACATGCAAACACATTCATAGCAAGCAACCTCCCTAGTTAGTTAGGAAGGTTAATCAAGGTAAAGCCCTTGGTAGAGGCAGGATATTTATTTCTAAATTGAAAAGTCCTCTTGATATTAAAGTTTGGAGGGAAAAATGTTTGCTAACCCTATAATATTGAATCACCATCAAGCAAGGGAAGTGGTTCTGCATATTTCATACGTGAAAAGAAAATATTTGGTATTCATTCAATTTTTCGCTCTAGGTCCTATCTCAGAGACTTTGTGCATATATGAATGGAGAAAAAAAATACTTAAATTAGTATGATACCATTCCAACAAGGCTTTCCTTACTTTCCTCCTGGAGACTTTCTTTTTTTTCCCCTTTCTTTTCTTTTTTTTTTTTTTTCCTTTTTCTTTTCTTTTTCTTTTTTTTTTCTGCTCTTAAAAAATTAAAAGAATAGTCAGGACAAAGAACACCAGTACTCAGACTTTTACACTTCATAAAAACCTCATCTGAACAGCTGGTGCTCGGAGCTGTTGGAGAAAGATGGACATCTGCTATATAGATATCTTGCTTTAACTAATATTAATTTTCTTAACATTGTAAGTAATATGGATTGGGATATCCATCTGTCCAGGTTCTTGGTGTAAATATGAGCATTGTAGCTTTCTGACTCTTCTTCCTCAATATTCACTTTCACAATGGCAAAATGAGAAAGAGCTGAAAAACCAGTAACAGGTCTTGTATAGCACAGAAAGGAGCAAAGAAACCTGCATTTAAAATGGAAGATAATATTTCACCGATAAGGGCATTGAAACCCATCAACTCTCCTCAACTCGAAGACGTGAGGATCTCATAAACGTGTAGCACCTTCAGGATAATACTGTCTCTAACAGGATTTTCAGACTCAGTGCATGTGTGTTTTGATATCTACCCTATCCAGAAATGGATTTCTTTGTACAGTTTTCTCTTGCACCAACATCACAAGCAGCTAAAACCATTTCACAGAGGATGAAACAACCCTAACCAATACCTTCTAAGGGTGGTATTCTGTCAAATTTACATCAGAAAATGTAATAAAATCACAAGGGAACAATCAAATGAATGTTGTGACAATAACTGCTATAAAATCAAGGAAGAAGGCATTCATTCCAGGGGGGGAAAATCTATAAAACCTTGATGGAAAAAGTAAAACTCCAGTTAGACTTAGAAGACCAGAAAAGTGGAACATTCCAGTGTGGATGGCAGGGAGAAAGTCACGTGAGACAGAAAAAAGGAAAAAAAAAAAATATATATATATATATATACACACATATATATGTGTATATATATATATGTGTGTGTGTATGTGTATATATATATATATATATATATATATATATATGTATATATATATTTATACACATATATATAAAATCCTTTTCTACTTGGTCCCCAAAAACTGTATTGTGTACCTACTGTGAATCCCCTAGCACCCTGCCGGGCAGAGGCAGAATGGGAATAGAAAATATCCCCTATCACTAAAACTTATTTAGTGATTAGCCTGAAAGAAAATATCTTCTATTTACAGAGACATACAGATAAAGTGAATGGTATAAATGCTGGGTGATATGGTTTGTCTTAGGAAACTTTATGCAAGGAAAGTTTAGTATGATCTTCATTTTTTTTTTTTTTTAATTTCGATGGGTAGAGAACAAAAAGGAGGATGTAATTTTAAATGGGGAAGATATATGAGGTGGGGGGAAGCTGTAGGTAGTAGGGAACACAGGAGCCCAGGCGGTAGAGACATTAAGATCACGGGCTCTGCTGTCAGCATGGCTTGAATACCACCTTCGGATATACTAGCATGTGACTTAGCACAAATGATTCAATATCCCTGTTCCTCATTTTAATGGCATACAAAACGGGATAATAATAGTACTGACTTCTAAATATTGTTATACAAAATTAGTAAATACAAAGAACTCAGATAAACTCCTGTTACATCACAAGTATTCAACGAAAATGAATCAGAAGCAGCAGATAAGCTTGTTAAATGAACAAAAGAGTGCAACAATGTGTGAATTGATGCCAGTAAGGGGACGATAAGCAAACAAACCCAGATTGAGTAGAGGTGGTGAGGACTATACTTGGAAGGATCCTGTCAGAGCCAAGATTACTTTGTTTCAGGTTCCCTTCCCCCTTACTATTTATGCTCTGTAAAGCCACAGAAGGCATAGGGTCAAGCAAGAAGTGGATACAAATAAAGCCTCCCAATTGAGACTACCCACCTTTGCATTCTAGTTCCAGCCCTCAGGCTGTTCCAACTTGACCTTGGAAATTTGTGTATACCTCAGATTTCTCAGTCAAAAATCAGGAATATAACAGAGTCTACCTCAAAGTGTGGCTGCAAATGTTAAAAAAAGATAATGCCTGGATAATTTATTACCACAGTGACTAGAACACAGTGTTTAGTAAATAATGACTTGATTATCTTTCTGATCTCTCCTCCTTTTCTTCATGAGAGGAGCATTGACAGTATAAATAAATAATTATTTGGGTGTGTATGTGGGGCTGCAGGTGGGATGGGTTTTAGGGAGACACTGGCCCCCAGGTAGAAAACTGCATTTAAACAGATTTGAAATGATGAAGTCTAACGAACAGACAACAGTGTAATTATAAAAAGGCAAGGACAGGAGAGATAAAAGATATGTTAAAGGATGAATCAATTAATTGTCTGAGGTTGCCTGAATAACTATGGGGTGTAAAGACCAACAGGTCTGTGGATTCCAATTAGCAGCAAAACAAGGCACTACTGACTCAATCACTAGTCGATAATGACCTCAAACAGCTAGAAGATCTATATAATAACTTACAGTTTTCCTACGCACTACTTCAGTTGATGCCCATAATACTTTTATAATGTGAATCTTATTGTGTTTCTTATTTTATAGGTAAGGGAAAAAATATATTCCTAGAAAGGAAGGAAACACTCCCAAGGGACCATAGGCCAGTACGTGGTAAAATCGGAACTCGATTCTGGTTTCTGATTTGAAATTTCATGGTCTTTACATTATATTATTGCCTTTCTGGAAATCAGGTTGTCTCTAAGGCCTTGTCTGTGTAATTCAATTATGATGAAATTGTTGATGGGTTTTCCAATATTGAAAATTGAATTGGACCAACTGACTTTTTCCGTCATTCTTGACTCAGATTCAGTAAGAGTGTAAATCTCCTGGGGTTGGTCTGTGTTTCCTCAGAAAAACTGAACGCAGGGATTGTCTTCAGTCCACAGGCATCACTTTGGATGCAAATCAAGGGTTCTTTGTTTAACTGGTTGTTTCAAACTGGCACAATTTGCCTGACCTTTGCTCTAGTCCTGAATCAGGAGAGAAGCAGACATGATTAGAATGTTGTCTAGCAGAGTGATTCTCAAAGTATGGTCTCCAGCAGCAATGGCATTCTCTGATAATATATTTGACATACAAATTCTCAGTCAAGCCCCTTTCCAGGCTGAATAAATCAGAAACATGGGGTGAGGCGCAATCACCTGTGTTTTAACAAGTCTTGCAGTGATTTTTGTTGCACATTAAATTTGAGAACCACTGATTATTGAAGAACACCTTACAAAAACATAAGTTTCACAGCATGAACTACGCTTCTTCAGCACAGTATTCAGATCTTCCAGGTGACAATTATCTAATAAACATTCAATAAATCAGTGAATAAAGTTCACACATGGCAGGCAGTGACGCTATCTGCAGTTTTAAGACTCACATGCATCTTTATTTTCATATTTGCACGTTGTAGAATTTGTTTTCTATACCTTGACAAAATTTTTTAAGTATTTATTATGCTGGTTGTCAATGTATTGCTGCTAGAAATCAATAACGGGCATGCTTATGAACTGAGAGTAGTCAAGCAGAAAAAAGATCATCTGGACACGGTGCCTCAGAAAAGATAAAAATTAAAGAAATACTGAAGTCAGTATTTGCATGAAATAAGTAAAAATGAAAATTATTAGTAAGAAATTTATAATTGCATGTATTTTTCCACTTATGTAGTATTATTAATCTATAATAAATTAACATACTTCAAAGACGGCCATGAAGGTGATTAAGACAGTGAAATCAAATTATCTAAACAAATTAAGATACAAAGTCTCTTAAAGAAGTTTCCCCAATGACCATATCCCCTATATTTATACCATTGCATAGTTCTTTCCCATAGTGAATTTGGTCTGAGCCTGCATAAAAAAACACAATAAGCAGAAGAACTGCTTGGTTTCTGAAGCCAGGTCACAAGTAGCCTTGTAGCTTCTACCCAGGTTTCTTAAAATAACATTGAGGGTCATCGGCCAACCACAGATACAGTCCAACTCTCTTGAGACCACCATTTTTTTTTAAAAAGCCAAACTAGCCATATGGAGAAGTCATGGAGACAGAGTAGTTGCCCAGGCAGCTTCTGGGTGCTCTAGCTAAGCCAACTAAGGCACTAGCCATGTGAACGAAGCATCTGTCTTAGATATCCAGATCTACTAAGCCTTCAAATAACTCTCCTCAGCCATCAAGCAACAGCAACCTCAAAACAGACTCAGTGGGAAGAATACACATGAGTCTAGCCAGTCCATGAAACTGTGAGAGAGAATGATAAAATGCTGTTTTAAGCCACTAAGTTTTGGTGTGGCCCTCTACACATCAATAGATAACAGAGGCACTAAGTTTCATTTAAAAGAAACTTTATGTTAATAATCACAGCGATAAAATATAAACATAGGTGAATATGAGTCTGATTTTACTACTTGTTATTATTTCTATCCATCTCCTGTCAAAGTCACATAAATTCAGATTTGCCACTCAAATATGCAGAAATACACAACAAATTCTATCCCTTTTGCCCATGCAATTTGATCAACAGAAACCCGGCAAAAACTGAATTTCATACCAGAGAACTGATGCAGCTACGTGTACACAATTTCACTCATTGAGCTCTGAGCTATAAGAGAGGGGGAAAAAATAAGAACAGCACAGCAGGTAACAAAGCTTAGAATATAAATGAGGATGGCTGAAAGACAATTCTAAATAAATGGTGTGCTTGAGGAGGTTAATATGCTTAATAAGATATAAACACATTTATATTTTTATTCATACCACTACTCTTTGCACATTGTTAGATCATGGATGAAGAGAAGTTACTCTTCTTTATCATTTGCTGTTAACGATATTCAGCCACTGCTTCTGTCAACTCCACATTGCTGTTAGGGAGAAAATGTGCAGAGAAAAGGTGATAGTGTACAGTCTTGTTTTGTATATTAGAATATAAATCACAGCAAAGAACCAGATTGTTGTTAGAATATTATTAGCATGGCTCACACAATACACAATAATAAATCCATCTACTCTGCATAGGTGAATACCAAGAAACAAGTGCCATATCATATGTAGTTTGGTTATTTGCATCACCCATATAACAGAGTTTTATTGATGATATAATTAATATTTGGAATTTGCCATTCAGAAGCTGCTTGATTTATCAATCTAAGATTTTCTTTAAAAGAAGACATTTATCCTAGGTCAAAGCAAACTATTTTTCTGGACCAATGGGTATCTGTGTCATCCTTGCAAACTTTATCCCAGAGAGGCAATGTGGGATAACTGAATGAGCTTGTACCAAGAGTTGGAAAGCATCATTCATTTCCCCAATACTGTCAAGTTCTCACCAAATAACAGACACCATGTTGGATGTTGAGAGGCACAGCCCCTGTCCATGTGGGTTTTAACACTACCACGTTCTAGTTCTGATCCCGCTGTAAAGAATTTATGGGAATGAGAAGTCATGTGACCTTAAACACAATAGTTAAGGAGTGATTTTGGATTGTCATCTGCGAAAAAATGAGATTGATTAGGTGACTGCCACTATATCATCATTCCAATATTTTGAGGCAAACTTCTTCCTGAAGTTCTGAACAAACTTTATTTTTATCAAAATATGTTCCATGATTCAACACAAGAAAAATAACAATAATCCTCTTTTTAACTGAGTAATAATAGTTTATTAAATTTTAAATCCTATTTCTGTTTTTAATATATTTTTACTTTAATATATTTTTACTTTTGTTTCTCCTTTAAACATTATATTGTCTAAAAAGCTTCCTGGGGACACCTGGGTGGCTCAGTCAGTTAGTTAAGTGTTGGACTTTGGCTCAGGTCACGATCTCACGGTTGGTGGTTCAAGCTCTGCATCATGCTCTGTGTTGACAGTTCAGAGCCCGGAGCTTGCTTCGGATTCTGTGTCCTCCTCTCTCTCTGCTCCTCCCCTACTCATGCTGGGTTTCTCTCTCTCTCTCTCCCTCTCTCCCTCCCTCCAAAAAATATAAAAATTTAAAAAAATTTAAAAAACACGTATACTTTTGAAATATAAAAGGAAACTTTTTGCTCAATGAAACAAAATAGGATAAATACAGAATATGAAAAACAAAAATTCAAACTGATGTCATGGTTTATGTATGATCTCTTTTCTGGACTGGGAAAGTCCAAACGTGGAGGAGTAAACAATATATCTTAGCAGCAATATTATCTTTAAGATTTGTTTTCTTTAAGGTGCCTACCTAATAAATTTGAAAACCCAGAGTATTTCATAATCAAGTAAGTCAAAACTCTAGGAACAAAACTACTGTAACTCTTTTTAACAGGCAACTATGTGTCTTGCTGTTGGTTATAATTTTGTTTGCACATAATACACAAAACTAGTAATTATTCACCAACAGAGGCAATTAAAGTTTATCCCCACCATGAAATTACTCCTAAGCAACAAGGTTGTTCCCCTATGCAGATTTACTTAAAAAGATTTAAATTGTGTCTAGTTTAAATGCTACTAAGTCAACAGAAATTATGTGTTGGGCAGCACTGCACTACCGATTACAAGTTACGGGTGCATTAAATTGCCATGAAATATCAATAAAGCCTCTTGTGCATATATACATTCCAGCCTAAAATGTATTGGTTTTACCCCAGAGATGCAGGCTCAATTTCTCCCATAGAAAGTCTCATTAAGGGACATTAGGGTAACTCTTCATTCTTTCCATCTAGTTCCAGATAGTACTTCACAGAAAGAATTAATAGCACCCCGTGTGCAGCACCAGCCAGTATTCAGAATAACGATGATGTTGCTGTACAAAAAAGTGATTTTTTTTTCTTTTCCCTATACTATTACCCTGCTGTCTGTTGCCTTCATTTTCCTTAAATTGCTTACAGTTTCATTTCACAACGGTAGGCTTATTTGCTACTGAAAACACTTACGTGCACGTACACACACACACACACACACACACACACACACACACACACACGCAATTTTGTCCCTGTGAAAAACACCAAGAATATCTAGTCAAGGCATAAATTATTAAACAAGATCTTAGAAATTTTTCTTCATTAAATTTTAATCTTGTTGATTTAATCATACACGTTTAATCACCATAATAATAATGTGCATGCACTTAAGGAAAATTGCACAATAAGCACAAAAATGAAAGATTAGCCTCTGGTAATATTTTCAAGCAATTGTAGAAAAAAAGGAAGAAAAATAAAACTGAATATAAAAATACTACAAAGACTAATGTAAACCTAGAAAACCAAGAAGGCATTTAATACATACTCATATCAGTATGGAACTATTCCAATAATATAGCCACTGATGGTTTACAATCATGTAGTTTATAAATGTCTTTGGTGATAAAGTCTATATTTCTGCCCTCAGGAGATTATTTTATGATTCAATCACTAGTATTATAAGAAGGTTTTTGCTAACTACCTTATTTCAAGTTTACTGGCAATGGGTAACACTGATTCACTCTGCTATTTATAGATTTTGAATTATTGTGACTAGTTTTCTTATCATTCCTCTGATGCAAGTTAACCAAAGAAATATATGTGTATGCATGTAAGTATATATGTATGTATATATGTATGCAGATGTGTGCATGTTCTATAATGCCAACACACCCATACTCACACGTATGTGCATGCATATACATATACTTGAGAGAAAGGAGACCCAAACTAAAATCAGTTTCACTTAGTTGTCAACCAGAGCTAGGTTTAATATCAATTAGCTTTGCAACATTATTCATGGTTGAGAATATGCAGGGAAAAACATTTTTTTTTCCTCTCAAGAATATTTCCATTTAACATGTACAATTAACATAATCATAGCCTCATATGTGGAAAACAGAGCAAAAATGTAGTGGCATTCTGTCATCTCTGCTTCCAATGCCAATAATTATAGAAGATTGAACACTTGGTGAGGGAGGGGAAAATATTTTAAATATGTCAACTTAAAGAAATAGAATGAAAACAACTTTATTTGCTGCAATCTCTGTGTAACTACATTTCATCAAACCTAAGTTACATTAGAAGGCAACTGGACTTCATAATCCCTTGGCCATACCAGGTTTATTTATTAAAAATTTATTAATTTTTAAATGTAAGAATAAGTTAATTTTTCTGGAAAGAAAAAATATTCAGGCAGGCATAAGCAGCATAGTAAGCAGTGTCCTGAAAATAAGCGCTAACTTTGTAGGAAACACTACTATGGTGTCACCTACTCAAGATCACCCTTTTAACCAGATATTTGGAGCGTCATCTTTGGTGACTTGAGACCATACTCTCCTTTCTCTTTCAATTGCCCCAGTGTTACTGAGGCCTAATTAACAGGGTTGACCTCCAAGTCCCCAAGTACTGAATGATCCCGGAGTGTCTGGTAACATACAAGTCTTAGTGCTAATGACACATCTAAAGTATGGACTCGGATGTCCATTTCAGGCACAAGGACAAAAAGCTGGGGAATGCAAGAAGTAACTGGATGTTTGGAAGTCATATGTGCCAAACTCATGCTTCTGGGAAACTTATCAATTCAACAATTTAGTAAAAATTGACATTTACGATATGCTGAGTGCTGAGACCATAGCAGTGAACAATCAGGCCACGTACCTATCTTACAGACTTAAGATCCTACACAAAGCTGTCACCATAACAAGTTGTTTCAAACCACCAGAAAGCTGACTATGGAACTCTAAATAGGATCCACTGTGTTTCTGAGGGATAAGCACCTCCACAATCTGCTATGGCAGTTCTTTCTGTTAATACAACTGCAAGAAGCTAGCAGGGGTAAAGCAAGCCCAGGATAGTTTGTAGTGCCCTCAATTCCAAGTTCAGCCATTAGACTGTCCTAAACTCCATGCCTGGAAAAGGGTCATAGATTCCTTTGTGTTTCTTCCTCAAACTATTTCCTCTCCTTTCTACCAGCTCTGAACTTGCATGTCTGGTTACTTTAATAATGAATTCATCTCTCAGGTTTCTGAATTACCTCAAGTCCCAAGTGCACTTCTCTTTCCTTCAGCCTATTACCTTCCAAAGTACACAGAGCACCTAAAACGACTCCCTTCAAAATCATGAATAAGAGGTTAGGGAGCTATTTACTTCCTCCTCTTCTTCCTGTCTTTCCTCTTCCCTTCTCTTTGATTCCCTTTCTTCTCTTCCTAAACCTGCTCATCTCCTTATCTCCTTTTCTCATTTCTCCTTTATCCTCCTACTACACTTCCTCTTTATTTTTTTCTCTCTCTCCATATTTGATTCGAAAGATGCTCCTTGCTCCTCTGTATCCTTGAATGCACCCTCTATCCATTCCTACCATCAAATTTCTACCCCATTATTTTGTATCAGAACTTTAGTCTTATTTCACAAACAAGACATAGAACATCACATGACAAGAAAAATGATTCAGTTTCTGTTACTTTTTCAAACTGTTTTTAGCAAAATGTTAATAGGTTTAAAAAACAAAGCAGAAAAAAAAAGAAAGAAGGAAAGAAAGAAAGAGAGAGAGAGAGAGAGAGAGAGAGAGAGAGAAGAAAGAAAGAAAGAAAGAAAGAAAGAAAGAAAGAAAGAAAGAAAGAAAGAAAAGAGAGAGAAAGAATGCACGCACTCCAGAGGAAGTCTAAGTCACAAATAGATGCGTTTTCAATGGGTATTGCCAAGTCTTTAACCAAAAGAGAAGAAAGCTCCAGTATTAACATAACTCTAATCTGCTAGGGCAAACCAGACACCTTTTAAGTGCATTACTTACAAGTTGGAAAATCCAAAGATAAACTATAGGTACGTTCCAATGCCAAAGTCCTCAGTGGAATTCTCTTCCCTTATTTTTTTTTATTTTTTATTTTTTGGTAAACTGAGAAAAACAGACACATATCATGAAAGCATTTTTAATACATTCAAGAATGTAACTATCACCAGGGCTTACTCAGCCACAAGGAGGAATTCTAATATCTCATTCTTTTGTAGTTCCATTATCCTATTCAGAATGCTCACCACCTTGCTACAATAAATGCAATTGTATTTTCAGTTGTGTAGCAGATCCGAGTGATAGCTTGTAAATCCCTAAATTTTCACATCCTGTCTCTCAGAAATTCTTGCTGCCACAGGAATATCTTTCAGTCTGTTCAGTCTCATATCAGCAGTGACACCCAGTGGATGGAAACATCTCAAACAAGCGGACTCTCAGCTCTCTCTCTCTCTCTCTCTCTCTCTCTCTCTCTCTCTCTGTCCCCTACCCCACCTCATCTCTCCAGGGAAAGATTTTTGTAAGTGCTTTGTTTCTCTGACCTCCTTATGGCTCTCCACAGGAAAATAATTTATCAGATTGCCTAATGCCAGCCAGGTTTTCTTTAAATTTACTCAAATTAGAAAGCCTCAGACATTTCCTTTGCACTGAAGACATTTAAACCTATCAAAATATGTTCCAACTAATCTGATATTTGGTTTCTAGAAATAAAATCAGATATACAAGTATAGGGATAAAAGAGGAGAGAGGTGTTCAATTAATTTCCTACATTTTGCACTTTTAAAAACTGTAATTGCCAGCAGAAATCATGCCTTCATTATTTATTCATAGCAAGTCATTCAGAGCATATTAAACTAAATTGTGAGGAAAAAGTAATATAAACTGTAGACTAAATTTAACTTCATTCCAAATGATGGCTATCAGTAAAAATGTATCCACTTTTTCTAATGCAACTATTTTATTAAAATTAAGTAGTTCAGCTGGTCTCACCGGATGAAATAAATGGCCTTCTCTGACTGGACAGAAACTAACAAGATATAAATCTGTAAAAAGCCTCTTAAACATAGCCAAAAACTGGTTTGTGCAGTATTTTGTAATAGAATGGCTTGAAAATCAGACAAAATTTTGTTTTATGTGAAAAACAAACTGTTTTTTTTTTCTTCTGTACAGTAACAGCCAAAGAAGATATTGCTCACTTTTAAGGAGCCCACTGTCCAGAATCAAGCCCTAGTACAGGAGCTCTTAATTACTTAAATGTAAGTCAAGGACGCACCTACTAGGACAGATTGGTGCTGGTGCCGATGCTGGTGGAATCAACAGAACATTTTCTAACTTTATCAAAATCACTACCCTCTACAATCCCTGGTTTTCAAAGAGGTTTTCTAACATAGGACTGGATTAATTTGCATAAAGAATTGAGGGGATTTGGGAAAGAAAGGAATATGCAGGTCTTCTTAGAGTGGTCATCACCAAAGTTAGGAAAAGTCAGTAAGCTCTTTGAAGTAAAATTACCTTGAGGAAACAGGAGGTTGTACTGGTGACCTGGGTTCAAGAAAAAGGATATACTGGGGCACCTGGGCAGCTCAGTTGGTTAAGCATCTGACTCTTGATTTCAGCTCAGGTCATGATCTCATGATTCATGAGTTTGAGCCCTGCATCGGGCTCTGTGCTGGCAGTACAGAGCCCTCTTGGGATTCTCTCTGTCTCCCCCTCTCTCTGCTCCCCCCTGCTTGCAATTTCTCTCTCTCTCTCTCTCAAAATAAATAAACCTTAAAAAAAAGAAAAAAGATATAATTATTGAGAAATGGTTGATTTGGCTTGGCATAGTTTATGCATATTGCTTAAAGTTTATATATACCTACGTCCTGTGACATGGAAACTGAGCGTGGAAGTATGACATTACATGTTGCAACATGGTGCCTAACACAGGACAACATAAGCCAGCAGGAATGGGTCCATTGGATTCTACAGGACAGTTATGCAAAAGTGTCACCATATGGCAGAAAGAAGGAACAGGGTTTATGGGCTAAGACTCCTCTTATCCAGGCCATTCCAAAAGACTGTGCATTTCACAAGGCACCAACATCCGGGGGTGGGGGGACATCTTTTATGGTGTCTTTTCAGTGATGGGAGTAAAATGTAGGCCTCCAGCCTAACTCTAGGAGCAGCAGGAGAGAGGCAAGTCCAACATAATCCCTATGAATCCACAGGGTCACATACACACACAAATGGAGGAGCACAATCTCCTTCACTCACTGGAGCAGCTGTTCTTGGCTCTTTCTTAGCTTCAGCCCCCTCCTGAGGTTGCTTCCCTCACCTATTCACAGCTCCTAGACACCCAATTCTACACCTGCTTTCACTCCACTTTGAATGTGATGGGTTGCTTTAATTGAGAGGGCATATGTGTCACAGCCTCGATGGCTCTAAAAAGCTCTCCCGGGCCAGGCTGTGCAATAATACATTCACTTAAAACAAGTTTTATTTTCACTTGAGGAAAACAAATTTTATTTTCACTTTTCTAATGCTCACAAAAGGTATCACCCAAGTTAATTATAGCTTGGTCCTTACTAATTTTTGTTTGCAAACTAGGCTAACCCTCTTTAGATTAAGTCTCCTGCTATGTAGAGGGGGGAAAAAAAACAAAAACAAAAACCTGAGAATTTGAATGAAAGGTCTTCTAATGTAAATTCATTTGTAATAATCTATTTTTTTTTAATTTTTGACATTTATTCAATTTTGAGAGACAGAGTGTGAGTGAGGGAGAGGCAGAGAGAGGGAGACACAGAATCTAAAGCAGGCTCCAGGCTCTGATCTGTCAGCACAGAGCCCGACGCAGGGCTCGAGCTCACTGACCTCGAGATCATGACCCAAGCTGAAGTCAGACACTTAACTGACTCAGCCACCCAGGCACCCATGTAAATAAATTTCTAATTAGGCATGTGACACTCAGGAAAAAAACAAAACAAACAAAACAGTTATTGGAACAGTGATTGGAGAAATAAAAGAGATGGAGCCATTTTGTACTTAAATAGTACAGGCTATACCATCTATCCATGCTGTCATTCCTTTGTCAAACATTTATGTAGCTCCTACTGTGTGTCAGTCAAGGCGACCAATGTTGGGGATCAAAGATAAACAAATATCTTCTCTGCCTTATTGACCTCCAAGCTATTATAAGTGTATATGGGACAGGAGGAGGGGGAAATAGTTACAAATCTTTTCCCTAACATGATCTACCTATGTTGGTCTCAACATAGCTTGATCACCTTTCTTTCCATCTCCTATTATGTATTTAGTCATCCTGTATTTCTTTGATTTTTATCCATTTAAAAACGAAGAGTGAGAGGGGCGCCTAGGTGGCTCCGTCAGTTAAGTGTCCGACTTTGACTCAGGTCATGGTCTCACAGTTCGTGGGTTTGAGCCCCACACCTGGTTCTGTGCTGACAGCTTGGAGCCTGGAGCCTGCTTCAGATTCCGTGTCTCCCTCTCTCTCTGCCCCTCCCCCACTCACATTCTGTCTCTCTCAAAAATAAATAAAATGTTAAAAAAAATTTTTTTAAATGAAGAGTGAGAGACTCACGCCACTTTTATTCAACATAGCACTAGAATTCCTAGCCACAGCAAAAGTACATAAAAGGCCTCTATACTGTTAAGGACAAGTTAAAGTGTCACTATTTACAGATGACAAGATAGTATATGTAGAAAACCCTAAAGCCTCTACCAAGACAACATTAGAAGTAATAAATTAATTCAGTAAAGTTGCAGGATATAAAATTAATACTCATAAACCAGTTGTATTTCTATACACTAATAATGAAGCAAAAAGAGAAATTAAGAAAATAATTCCACTTACAATTGCACTAAAAAGAATAAAATGCTTAGGAATAAATCTAACTAAGGAGAAAAAAGACCTAGGGTCTGAAAACTATAAAACATTGATGAAAGAAATCAAAGAAGACACAAACAGATAAAAAGATATTCTGTGTTCATGGACTGGGAAAATTAATATTGTTAAAATGTCCATACTACTCAAAGCAACCTACAGATTCAATGTAATCTCTATCAAAATATCAACAGCATTTCTCACAGAACTAGAACAAATAACACTAAAGTTTGTATGGAATTATAAAAGACTCTGAATAGCCAAAGCAATATTGAAAAATAAGAACAAAGCTGATGGTACCACAATCCCCGATTTCAAGATATACTACAAAGCTGTAGTAATCAAAACAGTATGGTATTGGCACAAAAACAGACACATAAGTCAACAGTAGAGAATAGAGAGCTCAGAAATAAATCCACATATATAGGGTCAACTACCCTATGACAAAGGTCTCTGCAATAAATGGTCCTGGGAAACCTAGACAGCTATATGCAAAAGAATGAAACTAGACTACTTTCTTACACTATACCCAAAAGTAAACTCAAAGTGGATGAAAGACCTAAATGTGAGACCTAAAACCATTAAGATACTAGAAGAAAATATGGCAGTAATTCTTTGACATCAGTCACAGCAATATTTTTCTATACACACCCCCTCAGGCAAGGTAAACAAAAGCAAAAATAAACTATTGGGACTACATTAAAAAAAAATAAATAAATAAAAACAAAAACAAAAAAAAAACAAAAACAAAACTTCTGCACAGCAAAGGAAGCTATCAACAAAACAACATGGCAACCTACCAAATGGGAGAAGATATTTGCAAATGATATATTTGATCAGGGGTTAATAGCCAAAGTATACAAAGAATTTATACAACTTAACAACAACAACAACAGCAAAAACCCAAATAATCCAATTTAAACATTGGCAGAGGACCTGAATAGACATTTTTCCAAAGAGGGCATACAGGTGGCCAACAGACACATGAAAAGGTGCTCAACATTACTCATCATTAGGGGAATGCAAATCAGGACTACCGTGAGATATCACCTTATACCTGTCAGAAAGGCTGGAATCAAGAAAACAAGAAATAACAAGGGTTGGCAAGGATGTGGAGAAAAAAGGAATCTTGGTGCACTGTTAATAGGAATGTAAACTACTAAGGCTACTGTGGAAAACAGTATGGAGGTTCCTCAAAAAAAGTAAAAATAGAAAAAGCATAAGGTCCAATAACTCCACTCCTAGGTATTTACCCAAAGAAAATAAAACACTAATTCCAAAATATATATGCACCCCTATGCTTATTACAGCATTATTTACCATTGCAGAGATATGGAAGCAGCCCAAGTGTCCAATTACAGACGAATGGATAAAGAAGATGTGGAATATATACATGGTGGAGTATTAGCCATAAAAAGGAGGAGATCTTGCCATTTGTTAAAACATGGGACCTATAGAGTATTATCCTAAGTGAAATAAATCAGAGAAAGACAAATACCATATGATTTCACTTTCTCCTATTACCAACATCCTTTACTGGGATAGTACATTTATTAAAACTGAGGAACCACACTGACACAACACTATCATGCAAAGTCCGTAGTTTACATTGGGGTTCACTCTTGGTGTTGTACTCATTCTATAGTTTGGACAAATGCATAATGACATGTATCCACTATTCGCAAAGTATGTTTTTATCAAGGGAGATTTGTGGATCCTGATATCCTAAGGACTCAAACAGCCCAGTTATCAAAAAAGGCATTGAAGAAGGAAAAACTACAAAGGGAAGGAAGAAAGGAAACATGAGCAAGGCAGAAAAAAGAGGAGGAAGAGATGAGGCAGAGGAAGAATAGGAAAAAGCTATGGCACACTAACTTTACCTGCTTTAATTACTGCCACGAGTGGCCCAGGTAAATTGAAAAATCCTAGAAAAATGTACTGTAGACCTGGCCCAGGAAACTACGAAGGCACCATTTACCTACATGAATGGTAAACATCAGTTGGAAATCATTGATACAGGCAAACGTTTGTAGGCCTTGTGAAAAGAAACTTTTAAAACTTCACATCAAAAATAGGACACAGGAATGTGAATACTATTTTAGATTAGCGCCAAAAAGATGCAGAAATTGTTAGACTTAAACTGTTTTCGTGTTTTAAGTTTTTTGATTTTGGTTTGTTTTGTGAACTTTTTATGAAACTATGAGACATTATTTTAAAATACACAAATAAGGGGTGCCTGGGTGGCTCCGTCGGTTAAATCTGTTCAGGTCATGATCTCACAGTTTGTGAGTTTGAGCCCCGCATCAGGCTTTTCACTGATGGCCTGAAGCCTGCTTTGGATAGTGTGTGTATCTCTCTCTCTGCCCCTTCCCCACCTCACACTCTGTCTCTCCCTCTCTCTGAGAGATAAACAAACATTATTTTTTTTTAATACAAAAATAGTAAGTACACAGCTTAATGAATTTTTATAAAATAAACACACTCACATGACAGGTGCCCAGATCAAGAACAGGAACATTATCAGCACCCTAAATGCCAGTCACAAACTCCCTTTTACTCACTACTCCCTCAGGGGTAAACATAGCTTGTCTTCAAGCATCATAGACTAATTTTTAAATTACATACAAATGGAATTATATAGTATGTATTCTTTTCGATTCTGACTGCTTTTGTCTGATGTTTCTGAGACCCGTCCATGTTATTGGAAAGAGGTAAAGTTTGTTCATTCTCAATGTTATACAGTATTTCACTGCATGAATACACCACAGAGTATTCAACAATTCTGGTAATGATCAAAGCTAATGTTTTTAATAACTGCTATTACATTTGGAAAAAAAAAACCACTTTTTTCATTTTTCCAATAATTTGTTTTTGAAGTATATTCAAATGGGCAAAGAACATTGCCATATACATACTAGTTCTTAATTAGATTATTTAAAAGGTATATTCAGAAGCGGAAGTTGGAAAAGAAACTTCTTGTCTCAACACACACACACACACACACACACACACACACACACACACACACCCCACACATGCTGAGTGAAAGAAAGGGCAGCAGATACAGGTCTGTATGCTGAGTAAACAGTGTGGGAAGGAAAGCAGGGCTGCCAAACCATGTTTGAAACCAATGGAGTCAAGCCCATGTTGGGAAAAAGATTTATGACTGACACCACTTTCCCTGAAACACAAATATATGGAGGTCAATAACGACTCTTATGAAACTCATGGACTTATTATAAACAATATTCTTCGTGAATAATAAAGAATTCCTTCTAACTCAGGAAACGTCCTGAAATCTACAGAAGAAGAAAAGTATAGAAGTTGGTTTGGGTGGGCTTGTTTTGTATCTCCGTGTTTATTTATGCTTATCTCCACACATGCACACACTATACATGGGCTGAGAAGTAAGCTGCAGAGGTTCCTCTATAAAACGAGGGAGTCAGACAACTACCCCTTTTCTTTATTTAATTGGGGAAAAAAAGGTCTGTTTTGCAAAATATCTGTAACATGCAATTAATCTGGAAAAAATGTAAGTTTACACAGGTCGCCTTTATAAAAGTGTGCATTTGTACTACTGGCCTCAAGAGGAGGTCGGATCTTAGTTTAAGCTGATGATGGACTCTGTCCTGTAGTGCCATAGCACTAAAATCTCTGTTGATGACTCATTAGTTCTGTGGACTGGCCATTTCCTGTTCCACTATACTCATAAGCCACTAATGTTCTGGGTTAGCCTGGTACATGTAATCAGACTTTGTAGAGCTCAGGGGACCTCAGTTGTCTGAAGTGAAGTTGAAAATTTGCTTACCCCCACTTTGTTACAACGAATCTGGATTTAATGTGTGTCCCTGAGATGTCCAATTTAGCTGTCTATAACAGCCTGAAAAGAACACAGTTTACTAATTCTCCACCTCCATTTTTGCCTGTATGTGTGTGCACACGTAAGTTAACACGAATTTTATCTATAGAAGCAGACATTACTAAGTTCAAGAAGAAAATCAAACATTACTCTCCCTTACCTTCTTTTCCAAAGATTTATGATCGAAATAAAAATAAGACCTATTATATTTTAAGATAAAAAAATTTTATACTTTATGGGAGAAAACTGTCAATGTACATCCCTCCCAGCATATTCTTACTAAAGAAATCCTTCTGTACAAAAGGAAAGGGACTTAGCCAATTTTTAAATAACATATATGTACTTTCAAATAAGTTTGACTACAGTGATTATTCTGTCCTCTCTTGGAGAGAAGTTCATTTGAAGTAAGTTTATGAATCAATTCACTCCTGTGTACTTATTATCTTTTAGCCAAAATGTTGCCTCAATTCTTTTAATTACTTTGTCATATATTGATAATATGATAGAAACAAATGCAATGATTTCCAGAACTGAGTAGGTGAAGGAAGAAGCTGAAAATGAAAATAAATTTTCCTTGCTCTCTTTAGACCATTAGGATGGGAAACAGAAGAAACCACTGTTCCTTCCAAATCACAAAAATAAAATAATATCATTTCTACTTGTACTCTACTGAGCTGGTCTAAATCTGGGCATTGGTCACAGAATACAGAAGGCAGATTGGTTATTGTGGAAGGGTTTTTGTGGAGTTAGTGTCTGGAGACCAAATGCTTTCACACATTTCACTAGTCCCTATGCCAAACCTTATGTGTGAGCCAATTCATATTTAGTAACTAATGAGGACTTTTCCATTCGTTCTTTGCAAATTCATTCATTTGCTCAGATTTCATACCATGATCAGATGATACATACAAAATTAAGAGAATTTAAGTTACCATCAAGATAATTCAAAGTACATAAAACATTTTCCTGATATTCTCGGGTAACTGAAGCAACATTAAAATATTCCTTCAATCTGAAGGAATTGTTTCCTCTAGTATCCCTTTCACTTGTAAATTATTGGTGAATCCATGGGGAGGACAGGATTAGCACCTCTGCTTCTGCAAACGCAGCTGGTGCTCTTTGCTAACACCCTGCCAAAAAGTTGGGAAGTCTACTTGGCTGTATAGTCTGAAGGCTGTGGTCACTAGAAAAAAAATTCCAGTCACTAATTGTTCCAGTTACTACTGCTGAGTCGCAAAATTAATCTGAAGCTGAGTGGCTCTAATTGATCTTTTTTTTACTCCCACAGAGTCTGTAGGACAAGAATTTATCTAGACAGGAAACAGCAGAAATGGATTGTCTCTGGTTCACAATATCTAGGGTTTCCTTGGGAAAGCCTAAATGGGGATGACTCACAGGCTGGGAGCTAGAGTCATGTGAAGATTTGCTCACTTACTCGTATGGCACGTAGGTGGGGAGACTGGTGTTGCCTTCAGAAGCACCTACATATGGCTTCTCCACTGGATTTGGGTTCATCCCAGCATGGTGGCTTCTGGGGAGGTGGGATTGTTACATGGTAGCTTGAGTCTCCATGTACAAGAACTTAAGTTATGTTATGACCCAGTCCCAGAAGTCGCATGGTATCACATCAGGAATGTTCTACCGGCTAACATAGTCAAAAGCTCAACCAAAATTCTTTATAACTATGACAGTTATCCTAAGATGGTGGCAAATATGAAAGATATTTTCTCCATGTATTTGTACGAACAGGCTTTTCTTGATATCTTCTGAAGATACCGTTATACATGCCTTTTCAAGACATTAAGAGAAGCTAGACAAGCACTAGTTTTCAGGTGACATTCAGCTTATGACAAAATAATTATTTGGAAACTTTAAAATTTTACAACCTACCAAAAGATAGCCTATCCTACTTATTTGGACTGAACGGAAAGCTGTTGTCCGAATTATACAAGGTCCACTAATTTATTTTGCACTTTGATGGCTGCGCAAAAGTTGTTACAGTTTTTTGTTGTTGTTGTTTTTTCTCAATCTGTAGTTTCCATTTGCTTGTAACTTATTTCTTTTCTGAAACCAAAGAAGATTATCTAGGTTTACAGTCAAACATTGTTGAAAGTCCCCAAGAGTATATAGTTATGACCCAACATATTTTTCTATTTGGACATTTCCAGCAAGATTGGTTATCTCTTCAAAAAAAAAAAGGAAAGAAAGAGAGGGAAGTAAGAGCCTACATGTTAAAATATCTACTATTTATGTATCACTTAATATTATAATAACTTCTATACAAGGGGCAAAGAGAAGATTATATGAATGAGAAAATCATAACGAGCTTTCCTTTACTTCTTGCATTACTAAATCTACATGGAGATAACATTCTAATTTTAAAGGATATCACAATCCTGGAGGCCCCACAATTTCTTAGGGCTCTGTGTAACCTTATGGCATAGAACGATTAGGTTTCAGATATGTAATTTTTTTTCCAGAAATGCCAAGCTGATAAACATCTGAAATTTCAACACAGCTGTTCTGAGTGATTTCCTTATTTTCTATAATCACATTGAGAAATCAAAATTGGCGGAGAATACTTAGAACACTTTTTCTCTCCTTTTTAATAGCCTGTTTGAGAGTCTCTGGTAGCACTGCTTCTAAGGGAGGTGGAAGGAGAGTTGTCTTTTTCATGATTGTCACTATGTACTTTGGGGCTTTAATGGAGGGTCTCCTGATATTTGCCTTTAATGTTCTTTGTTTCATGGCTGGCATCATCTCATGTATATCTTAGAAGAGGATTTATTTTGAAACTTAACCTATCTTTACCTCCTCAACAAAAGCAACTAGTTGAGGCCATTATTCAGGTTATTTAGGCCCCAAATCATTTTTGTCTCCATTTAAAAAATATTTCCGGTATCTGATTCCATTTCAGCAACATTTTTACTGATTAGGTAATTTAAAGAATGAAAAGGACAGGGGCGCCTGGGTGGCTCAGTTGGTTGGGCGGCCGACTTCGGCTCAGGTCATGATCTCACGGTCCGTGAGTTCGAGCCCCACGTCGGGCTCTGTGCTGACAGCTCAGAGCCTGGAGCCTGTTTCAGATTCTGTGTCTCCCTCTCCCTCTCTCTCCCTCCCTCTCTCACAGTTTCAGATTCTGTGTCTCCCTCTCTCTGACCCTCCCCCGTTCATGCTCTGTCTCTCTCTGTCTCAAAAATAAATAAACGTTAAAAAAAAAATTAAAAAAAAAAAAAGAATGAAAAGGACAACATTTAAACATGCCAGTAACTGCTTTGAAAGCCTAAACTGGACTGTTAACATATTCTTTGACTTTTCTTTTGCATTCTTCTATTATATCCCTGTTCCCATAACAATCTCTTATTGCTACCACACAGAATTTCTCATGTAGAGGAGCAGACACCAGCATTTTTATCAGAACATAGGGTTCTATTTACCAGATAATGGACATGATAATTCCTGAAGCTTTCCCTACCTGTAATACAACAATAAAGCTAGGGACTCCTTCCTAGGGTATTAATGGAATCAAATGACATAATATGAATGAAAACACTTTGTAAATAGAAACGGGCCATGAAATGGTCATTGATTCAAGGTCCAAGGCCCAACACGGCTGTATATTTTAGGTACAAGTTTGTTAACAGAGGGTTCCTGTGAGTAACATGTATAAAGGAAAAGTACAACAAGCGATAAAGTATTTTCTCATGCATTCATTCATGCAGTATGCTAGGAGAAACAAAAACAAGGGCAAGTTAGATTAGACTAGGGAGTGAGCTAAGATTTGAAGGATACATACATGTTAACACACTGAAGAGAGGAGAAAAGCAAGTGTGAATACCTTCAATCTCAAAAGAGTTTAATGCATGTAATGACTCAAAGAAGCTATGACTCCCTATATTCACCTGTCTCTGATGGTGGGGGCGGCGGTTCGCCCTGTGTCTTCCCCTCTCTTACAGATCCAAGAAGAGTTGTTGTTTCAGTCTGATCAGTTTTTTACTTATTAGGATGGAGTGGCAATTTCCAAGCTACTATGGGGGAAGAAGACTTTCCTCTGCTCCGTGGTTCTTCTAGCTGGACTCAGAATCAAACTGACCAGGAGAAAACCAAATTTAATAGGCAGAGGTACAGCAGATTCACACAGACATCAAATTCCAAAGACAATGAGGCAACAGGAAGTTTAAAGGAGCTAAGGAGAGGCGTAGGGGCCTAAAAATACAAAGGAGATAAAGCTCATGAGCAAGAAGGTGAAAGGAGATGTTTTGGAAAAACAAGATTGTTCTGTTATGCAGATAAGTTCCTTAGATAAAGGGTAGTCTCTGTTAATACTTCTCTTCCTGTTACAGGCTCTCCTTTCCAATGTAAATTTAGGCAGTTATGGGGGAGGCAGAGATCCTTTCCTGCATCTGCTGGGTTTCTATTACTTTTAACTGGAAATAACCTTTATGCCAAAGTGGCCCATCTTGGGGCGGCCTGCCCTAGGTCCCTACACTCCTTCCATGTGGAACCAGTAATGGGAAATCCTGACCTTTCCTTTCTTTCTACTCACCCCACCTATTTTCTACTGGCAGTATTCACTGTAGTTTCTCTGGCCACACAGCTCCTGGCCTTGTGCTTCTATCCCTGATCCTTGGGTTCTATGATTTCCCTGATGATGAAGGAATGGATGGCTGAGAGCAAAGTGCTGAAAAATCCAACCCTCCCTTCATTTCATGGCGTCAACCTCTGTTAGCACATAGATTATTTTTTTTAATAAGAATCTTTCTAGAGTGCTTTGAGATTACTGAAATTCAGCCTGTTGTTTTGAACCCACCTTCTGTTAGAGGTGAAGTAAGAGTCTGTCCACAGTCTAGAGACATGATGTGCACATGAAGATGGCAAAAGCAAGGCAAGACACTGACTGGTTCAGATCAGGCTTGAGTGTCCTTTGAAATGATGTGCTCTAGGAGCTTGAACCACATGTAGGAAGGGGAGAAATCAAGCACGAGGTTGGAACTTGCACACTGAGCCCAGGCAATCAGTGGCTATTGACATTGACAGGTTTGAGGAGTGGGGAAGCCAGAGGTTACTGGGGAGAAAGAGTACCTAGTTATAACAGTACCTCATTGAGGAGTGATCATAAGCAAACTTGGGATAAGATGTGTCCTCCACAGGGCATTGGAAAGGTGAGAGAAATAATTATTGTGCCTAACAGTTTGTTAACAGCAAAGTAATAGAAATATGTTATCTATTTTTTTTTTCATCAAACCTCTTTTTTTTTCATCAAACCTCTCTCAAGGTAAGAGAGCACGTCATCCTCATGATACTATTCCTTGCATGCAAAATACATCATCTAGATGACCCCAAGGAAATGTCTGTGGAATTCAATTATGAATCTTTTCTCAGTCTGGGCAGTTAACTGACAGGAAAGTTAACAGAACAAAGTTGGCTCTGTTGCCTTTTTACATTAAATTGTGATGTGTTGGGGCACTTGGGTGGCTCAGCTGGCTAAGCATTTGACTCTTGATTTCAGCTCAGGTCATGATCTCATGATTTGCGAGATGCAGCCCCGTGTGGGGCTCTACACTGATGGCGTGGAGCCTGCCTAGGAGTCTCTCTTTGCCCCTCCCCCATTCACATAGGTGCTCACACACCCTCTCCCTCTCTCCCCCTCTCCAAATAAACATGAAAAAAGAAATTTTTTCATTGTGATGTGTTGCAGTATAGTATAGTGTAGTGTAGTGTAGTGTAGTATAATATCCATTCCTCCTAACTTCACAGGCTTTGAATATCCACTGTAATGTAGAAATTAGGGGGAGTAACAGAGCTAGAGAGAGGTTTTTCTTAGTGACAACTAACAGCAATCTTTCTGGAAACAAAAAGTGAGGACTAAGAAGGGTTATAAAAACAGCCCAGGATTTGCATAGGCACAAGATACATTTTCATCAGAATTCTAGGGCAGGTAGGATGTAAGTGAATGGGGTAGTTGCTTGCTAGAAAAGATATTAAAGCTTTAATAAGGCAGGTCCCTATGAAAAGAGCTGGAGCTGCTCTTGGCCCCTTTTCATGAGGGTTCATGCCACAGGCAGGATATATATTTGTCTCCAAAAAGAGAAAACAGAGATGGAAAACAGCGTGTTTCAGTTGTACCTACTGCACATAACCCCCACATATGATCACTGAAGTAACTAAAATAATGTTCTGCTTGTTGAGATTCCATTTCTTTTAATGGCCATCAAGTGGCAGTGCTTTGTACCCAAATAGACAATGTGAAAGAAGGTAACCTAAGGTTATAGTTTTGTAACCATCACAGAAGGACACACATTTCTAAAATTGAGAAATTAAAAGTTTGAGCCAGGTTTATCCAATCACCAGGAACAGGAAAATCCTCATATACATGGTACCACACATAGCCACATCTCCCATGTTTTGGCTAATATTCAGTCACTTTACCTGACCCCACTATCCTAAATAATATAAAATAGTAAATATGTTTTACAGATTAAAAATGAAGATAATCTCTTATATGTCTTTTAAAGCCCTTTTGCTTATTATTAATCCATAGCAGGAGCATAGCATTTATAAAGTAGAAAATTCTGAAAACTTTTTTATGGACAACCTGACATGGGTCCCATTCGACTTTCATTCATTGACTTTAACCAGAACTTACATTCCACTCTGATTTAAAAAAAAAAAAAAAAAAGCGTTCGGCTAGAAGACCTAGATATTTATTTGGACGCATGAAGGCTTTCTAACATATCATTGTTTAGAAAGCTGAATTTTAAGAATTGATACTTGGCAAATGCTTTAACAAGTAGACACCCTGAAAGCACTTTATTCACCATGTCTAATCATTTTCTCTTTCTTTTATTATATAAATTACAGAGAGACGTAATGAGAAATAATCTGTAGGCATTAGAAAGAAATACAATTTAAGTTTTAACTATTGAAAAAAGCTAAAATATCACTGTGGATGCCAGTGGCATATAGTAATAAAAGGATTATCACTCCTTTGACCCCTGCTGAATACATAATTAAGTTCTGATGGTTGCAGAAATTTAAATTACCTACACTTTGAAACCATTAGTACCTAGCACCAAATACATGATTT
The DNA here is from genome assembly GCF_018350155.1 of Leopardus geoffroyi. Taxonomy (NCBI): domain Eukaryota; kingdom Metazoa; phylum Chordata; class Mammalia; order Carnivora; family Felidae; genus Leopardus; species Leopardus geoffroyi. The sequence goes on along the minus strand of NC_059338.1, from coordinate 94,469,073 downwards.
TTATAAGCTGACGTTGTCAGCTTTTTCAATGAAATTCCACAGGTATTTCTACCCATTGAAATGTAAGGGGAAGACTGCTTTTTCATGAATAAAGGGCCTTGGGAGGAGAAGCTACAATAAAATGGAAAAAGCACTAAACCAAGAACTAAAAGGTGCACACCTTTGTCCTTATTCTACCACTGGAATACTCAATGATTTTGGACAATATATCCTGCTTCTTTCTAATCTTTCATGCTTTTAGTTTTTATATCTTCAGCATTATATTTAAAAAAAAATATTAGGGAAGCAAAAAAGGTAGAAGGAGGAGAAGGAAGGAGAGGGAGAGGAAGGAAAAAGGAGGAAGTGGTGGAGGAGAAGGAGGGGGAAGAGGAGGAGGAGGAGGGGGAGGAGGGGGAGGAGGAGGATGGACAATCATGAAGTACACAACTGCTGATGTTTCTTCTATTTCTCAGATGATACCAAACTCTAGAACAAGCAAAGTCCTTGATAATGTGAAAGATGATGTTACGCAGAGCACTTATCAAAGTAACACAAATATTATTTTACAATGTAAAATTAAAAATATTTTTACAATGGAGATTAATTTCCTCCAACGTAATAGTAGATAAGAGAGAAGGTGGGGGCAAATGTAGATAGATCTATACATTTGGTGTTGAGAAAATGTTGGTAAGTCCCGGCTAATGGCTTCCTTTTCTTCTCTAGTTTCCACATAAATGATTTTGCACAACATACTTCTCTGAGTTTCCGTTTCCCCTTCTATGCACAGGATAATAGTAGAGAACACATTTGAAAAAGACATACCCATTGTAGGTACTCAGTAACAGTGAATTTCTGTGGGAGAATAGAGGAAGAACTGTTTTCTTCAGATTCAAGCCAGGACAACAGAAGAATAAAAAGAGTTATCATGGGAGTCTTAATACGCTGAGAACGAATACCTGAGAGTGAGCGGAATTGCAAAAAGACGAGGCAAGGATATTCAGGCCAACAGGATAGGTACACAGTATACATGGGCAATGGCAACGCATTTGCTACAGCTGGATGGTATGCTGTAGGGGTGGCACCAAGAGGAAGCACACTAATCCACAGCCATGTTCCAAATCTATAGCACAGTTTAAGTTTTACCTTGTAAACTTGAGCTCACTCTCCAATATAGTAGCCACCAGCCACAGGTGGCTCTTGAGCACTTGCAACATGGCCAGTGTGACAGAGAAACTGAATTTTTAATTTTATTTTATTTCAGTTACTTAAATTTTAAAGCTGAAGCAATGTAAACTTCTTGTTTTTGTCATTAAACATAACTTCATTTGGAGGCAAAACTTCATTTTACCTTAAACCTTGAAAATGTAGCATCCTAGTTGAGATATGTTAAGTGTAAAATACATATTGGATCTTGAAAACATAGTCCAAAAAACTGAAGTATTAATAATTCTCAAAGTAATTACATGTTGACATGATACTATTTTGAATATATTGGGTTAAACAGATCATTAATTGACCTTACCTGATTCTTTTTACTTTTTTAATGTGGCTACTAGAAAATTTTAATTACATATGTAGCCCTCAAATTTCTTTTTTTTAAGTTTATTTATTTATTGTCAGAGAGAGAGAAAGAGTGCATGTGTGTGCACACAGGAGCATGGGGGAGGGGTACACAGAGGGGGACAGAGAGAATCCCAAGCAGGCTCCATGCTGAGGATGCAGGGCTTGATCTCACAACTGTGAGATCATGACCTGAGCTGAAGTCAAGAGTTGGATGCTTAACTGGCTGAGCCACCCAGATGCACCCTCATTATATTTCTATTAGGCAACAGTGCTATAGATAATGGGAAGGCATTTTATTCAAAGAAGAGACATTTTCAGATGTCTATTTTACAAAGAAAACTTTATATCAATATTGGAGAATCAATTTAACATTTATGATGTTACAGGCTAAATGACCACTTTGGAGTCTGCTGTAATTGTTCAGGCAAGAAAAAATAAAGGGTCTGGATAAAATAGGAAGGGGATGAATTTTCAAAAATATGTAAGAAATATGAGAATGGGGTCTGGGGATTAAATGAGGTAAACAGAGATTAAGGCATATAAAACCAGGAGAGAGCTTCAATAATGAGAGGATGACAGACTATGGAATGCTACAGAAAACATGATTGAAATGTTGCTCTAGTTGCCTTCTCCATTAGCTTTGCTTGTTACTTCTCTAAATTATTGCAAAAGATTCTTTTTTTAAATTTTTATTTATTTTTGAGAGATAGAGTGAGACAGAACATGAGTGGGGAAGGAGCAGAGAGAGAGGGAGACACATAATCCAAAGCAGGCTCCAGGCTCTGAGCTGTCAGCACAGAGCCTGACACAGGGCTTGAAGCCACAAACTGAGATCATGACCTGAGCCAAAGTAGGACTCTTAACTGACTGAGCCACCCAGGTACCCTGCAAAAGGTTAATTGTTTTCTCAGTCTTCAGGTTTTAACTCATAGCAAGTCCATGGATGGGCTGCAACCAATGACACCTAAAATTACATTAAAAAAAAAAAAGAAATTGGTAGGTATGTGCATTTTTGTGCATTTTTCTAGGAACAAGTATTATCATTTTTACTATATTCTAAATGGAGGCAATACCCACCTTCCCCCCAAAAGAAAATTAGAGGTTATTGCTCTAGGATCCATGTAAATTAAGAAACCCTGGTTAGAGAGAGGCAAGAAATTAACACATAGTCTTGGAGAATATCCACTTTTATATGACAGAAAGTAATAACGTAGAAATAGACTAAAGTCCACTCCTCAAAATACAACTGAAAAGTACACGGAAGTTTTTCCTAAGTTTTTAACTTAAAATGATTGTTAACTAGCCAGAGTACTTCATCGTTTGTGTGAATGGTTCCCATGAAAATATTATTTAGATCATGCTTTCTTAAATATCTAAGATACAGTATCTGCTAACTTATCTGTATCTAGAAGTAAGATCTCCATTTTTAAATACCACTTCCTGCCCTGAAGCCGGGAAGTGTCTGGCTGGAACATCTGTGAAATAATTGGCTACTACTCAGCAGCTATCTAGATGGCCCGGCGTCCTGGGAGCTGGAGCTGGTCGTTTCAAAACAATGCAGTGCCTGAGTTGTACCCCCATGGGCAGCTGAGAATTTAAATGGATTTCAGGTGCAGAGGTAGTATCACTTACCATTGAAGACTTATAACAAGAACAAGCTTCAGACCTGGGAAAATTCAAAGTAAACAGAACGGATCTAATCATGATGAGCCAAGCCATAGCCTTGTAAACTACAGACCCAGCAAACTGTACGGATCACTTTAGACTGACATGATGCACTCATCATAAGGTATTCATTGAATAATTAGTCTATATCTAAGAGAAGGCAACATAAGTTTTCTTCAACACAGCTTTTCCCAACATGCTTGCTCAAGCTTAAGAATCCAAAGGGACACCGTGTGGGTTTGTGACAAATTTTTGCTGTGGTGTAGACCGTCTGGTAGTTGAAGAAAGGAGCACAGGTGTCTGAAGGGGAGGTAAGGATTGAGGTGAGGAAACTTTGGTCTGAGCGCCTGTTCCACGGTCATCAGGCACGTGCTCTGAGAGCTTCAGCCTTCAACCTTCCTTTCAGGAGACCAGACAAAAAGACATTTAATTCTCTCCCTTTCCTGCCTTTCTAAGATATGGTATCAGGACTTCTGGCTAATAGAAAAATTAACAGTGTGCATGGCTGAGATCCTTGCTTAGGTAGCTTAAAGGTGAGCACTGTACCTTAATATTAGTTCTAGTTCAGGGATAGCTAAATGTCTTATGTTTAACCATAAACTTAATCCAGTTATTTTTACTCTCACTTGGTCCCTAAAATTGAGTTTCTCATCACTTATACAAATCACAACATGAAAGAAAAATACGTAAATAAGTTTTTTTAAATGTAAAAGTTATAAGATAACCATAAAAAGTAAAAATTTAATTGTTTCCACATGTTCATATTTTCAGCTAGTGTATATATATTATATGTATTATTTATATGTATATATATATATTTATATATTTAATTCACCTACTACATATATACATAAGCTCTTTATCCAAAATGCTTATTTTGTATAGATTATTTTAATTTGTTTAATCTAAGTCATAAACTGTGAACTGCTAGTGGTAGTAACCATTTTATGTCACTAGGCCCCACATATATGAAGGTCACTGTGGAAGCATATTACTGATACTGTATTTCATCCTCACCACTAGTGATGTCACTTCCCTTATATAACATATGAGAATATGCAGTCCAATGTTAAGTAGCAGATAAGTCGCATAACCAGGATTTAAACAAAAATCTGTCTGACTCTCAACTCCTGTGACCTTTTCATTTTGCAATTCCTCCTTTCCTACTTTATGGACTGTTTTTCTCATCTGTCATTTCTATAAGCAATTCAACATTGCATGTGCTCTGAGCCTTATCTGTAGGGGTTACATAAGAGCTTCCTTCGTGGTCTTTGAACAAGACCTCTACTGAATTATATCAGCATTGACTTCCTTGGGGGGGAAATTATTCATATCTACTAGTATTTGGAATTTCCCAACTTTTACATAATTAAGAAAGAATTTTGGAAAATAATTGGAAAATTCAAAATTTCCCAATGAGTTCTTTTACTATAATGGTGACCAAAGATCATTCAACTTCTGCTTCAATCTTTTTTGGTGGAAGGAGATCAATACTTAAGGGCAATTCATTCCAATAAGGTGAATTTCTAGATATTTAGAAATTATAACTATGGAATGAATAGTGTATATATATTTATGACTTCAAAGCCTCAATTTTAATCTAGTCTTCTCACCTAAACTTCAGAACTATATACCCAAACATCAACTAATCCCTCTATATGCTTAGATTATTCAGAAGCAATGAAAACTCAGTATATTTCAAAGTAAATCCATTTTCTTTCTTCATAGCTGCTCTTCTAGTGTTTCCTAACTCAAGAAATGCTTCTCATCTCCAGAAATGATACCTTTTATCCACACAGTTTCTCAAGACAAAATGCTGAAGTTCTCTCTTATTTCTTAACACTACCCCCAAAATGACAAATCTTGTGATTCTACCAACTAAAAAACCTTTGACCCTGTCTCCTCTATTTTTACTAATACCACCATAAAAGTAAATCATTGCTGGTTTTCTTCAACTGTCTTTTAATTGATTTCTCTTCAGGCTTTTAAAAACAGGTTGAGCACATAAATTTAAGCCAAACAGATTGAAACTTGAAGCCAGAGGTCACCGTGATTGAAGCCAGAGGACTCATTCCATGATTATATAAGCAACTTCCATGAGACCATGAGAAGTCAGTCACTAACTAGGATGCCATGCAGTAACAAGTACTAAGAATTGGTAAACTGAATAGATTTTCCAGAAGTAGGCCTGAGCCACTTGGTACAGTGAGACTCCAGAAACTTTGGGTTAATTCAGGGAACGAGCGGGAGGCCTTAAAAATATACACATTGAATTTATTTTTTAAACACTAATGAAGTCTTGATTATGTAAATAATAATATTATAATAGTAATAATATTAAATGTTATATAGTAATTACTGCATCCTTACTTACTGAATCAGGGCAAATCATTTAACTTTAAATTTAAATTATTTTCGGGGCACCTGGGTGGCTCAGTCGGTTCCATGTCCGACTTCGGTTCAGGTCATGATCTCACGGTTCATGGGCTCGGGCCCCACATCGGGCTCTGTGCTGAGAGCTCAGAGCCTGGAGCCTGTTCAGGTTCTGTGTCTCCCTCTCTCTTGGCCCCTCCCTCCCACTCGCACTCTGTGTCTCTGTCTCTCTCTCTCTGTCCCTCTCTCTCTCTCAAAAATAAGTAAACACTAAAAAAAATTATTTTCATCATGCTTGAATAACTAAAGCTCCCATATTTACTACAACAGCCTATCTTCAGGCCGCTCACAATATAATAAAAAATAAACGACTATGTTTTTAATACTCACAGTAGAGTTTCCTGCTCTTTACACCCAAACCAATCCTTAACCAATATCCCTGCATTGGTCCCCTTATTTTGCTCCTATGTGAAATGATTTTCTTCTTATCTAAAACATGTTACTCACTTACTATAGACTAACAGTTGTCAATTTTCTAGTGCCCTACTATTATTTAGTCTACCATAATTCAAATATCATACCACAGTAATCATATCTTACTATGTTTTCAAAAATTTTAAATATTAACTTCTGAGGCTGAGATATGACAGAAAGTAAAATAGCCAGGAAAATATATAAACAAATAAAGAAGAGAGAGGTATACATAGTGCAACTCCTTGGGAATTTTTCAACACAATAAATTAAATAATAAGTGAATCTACTTGGTGGAAGATTACTTAATGAGAGAAATGAATAGTCAATATATACTTGAAATCTCCTATCTTGTATTCACCCAATATCAGTTGAATCCAATCCAGCAACCAATTATTTTGACGTTAGTATTTACTAAATATATATTTAAGCCCTTTCATATGGGAAACCCTTCCGTTTGATTTGATAAAACATAAACAATCTAGGACAAAATCCTATCAAGGGCAATTCTGCTTGAATTGTACATACTTCTTTCTCCCAAGGAAACATATTCTTTCATTCATCTCTTTTTAATAGGATTAGTCAACTATTGCTACAGGATTTTGCAGCTGCATTTTTTAAAAGTCTATTAATTTTCACTGAAATCAAAATAACCAGTCAATCCATCTTCACCAGTGCCATTAACCTCATCCCCACTACTGCCAGAGTCAATCTTTATAACTAAAAGTGGAGATGGAAGAAAGGATTTTTTTGCCTCAAATATTTAGAAACTTATATTAAAAGCAATTGTTAAAAATCAATCATCCCCAAAGCCACTGCATCGCACAACTCCAGAGGTCACCATTCATAGAGAATAGCCCACTAGGGTTCCAAATACACCATTCTTTCCTGTAAGATCTTTTCTGCAATTCAGCTAAGGACAATTCCACAATTGACTTTTCTGTCTCACCCTTAGAACAATGTCTTCAGTGGCAGAGGTCATGTCTTTATCTTTGTATCATCATTATCATGATACACTGGTTGGCACAGAATACACAAAGATTATTCTCTGAACTGAATACAAACTTCTGTCTGTATTTCAAAGCATCAACCAGAGAGCTAGTTTGGAGATTCTAGCTAGCATCAACATCTTTTATCTGCTAAGGTTGACCAGGACCTAATGCAGCACCTTAGGAAGCAAATGCATGGAATCTGTATAAAGGGAAGAGATGCCAAACTTGGCATAAGGCATAAAATCAACCCTGAGAACCCATGGAAGGCAGGTGGCTTAAGCTGAACCTCCTTCAGATCCATAATCAAAGAGTCACTTGACCTTCTAGTCAACTTCCTCTAAAACAGTTAATTCTCCTCTCAAATTTGCACATCAATTCACCATGTAGTTTTAATTTTTCAGTCCTAATTTTTCAGTTTTAGTTGCCAATTTATCAGCTGGCCACGTAAGACAATCCTTCCACTCCTGCATCACTGAAACTCATGCAGCATTTAAAATTGGTAGCACTCATCTAACAGCTCATGGTGAAAAATATTACCATACACTCCAGACACTAATTTTAGAGAAAGAAATCACCGCTCTAATTTCTGACTTGATTTCTGAAAGGGCACTGAGGTTAAAAATAAAAAATATTGTTTTATTAAGAAACATTCACCTTTACTACTGTAGATAACGTCATAGTTTTACATCTTTCTGCTCTCCCCACAACTGAGAAAGCACAGTTCTTCATTTGTGTGTTCCAAATGCAATAATAGGAAGCAACCAAATCACACTTTAGAGTGTGTTGCTTTTCCTCTAAAGCTGAGAGGAAAGGGGCAGGGGGTGGGAGAGAGAGGGGGCTCCTCTTGGATTCACACATAAGGAATACAAAGTTTCAAAGTTCAAAGTTCCATGAAATTATGATGTCAGAACTGGAAAAGACTGATATACACTTGTTGGTTAGCCACACTTTGACGGGTCTAGAGAGCAAGGGCATATGAGAGTTTCTTGTCCTTAGGAACCATCAGTTGAGAAGTTCACTTCAAACTTGTGATCCTAACAGAGTGGGTAGCTAGGTTGCTGGCCACAACACGGTTAAGAAAGAATACAACAAACCAGAGAGATACAGGTAAATGTTCCCTGTTAAGAAAGCTTTAAGAAATCCCCAGAAATGCTGTATGAAAATACCACCTTCGAATAGCCATCAACCCTAGAAAACACAAATGCCAGATCATAACAGCATCTGTAAACTAAGAACATTGTGCCTCCTACCTCTCTTTGCCCTCAGCCTTAGACTCAGAGGAACCAAAAGACAGCCTAGGATGGAATAGGAAATAGCTAAGGGGAGACACACAAAGAGGAGAAATAGAGAAGTCATGCATATTCTTCTATCCCACTGCCAGCATCCTGCCTAATGAAAGGCAGAGTTTGGGGAGGTGAAGTATTAGGTTTAAGAAGAGTTCATGATATTGAGTTTTATATGGGCCTGGACATTTACTGAAGGAGATTATATGTTTGTCCAGAATTTATTGAAATTTTATGATCAGAAAATCACCAAAAAAGTAACTGGACATGTCCTAAATTTCTCTCAACAGAAAATATTTGCTCCCCAATCCCCCTCCCAAGCAAGTTTGAATAGGTCTTGAAAATAAATAATAAAGTTTTTGTTTTTTTAATGTTTCCTGTCAATTTCTATTCTTTCAACCTAATGACTTCAATAATAGTGATGTTTCTTTTTTAATGCTTATTTAGTTTTGAAGGAGAGACAGACAGAGCATGAGCAGGGGAAGGGAAGAGAGAGAGGGAGACACAGAATCTGCAGCAGGCTCCAGGCTCCGAGCTGTCAGCACAGGGCCTGATGTGGGGCTCGAACTCACAAGCCCTGAGATAATGACCTGAGCTGAAGTCAGAGGCTTAACCTAGTGAGCCACCCAGGCACCCCATAACAGTAATGCGTAAAGGCATAGAGATATCTAAGATGAGGTCCTCTTGAGGATCTAGAAGTGGATCCATATAAGTGAAAACTTTATAAACTTTTTTAAAGTTCAAAATTAAAGTATGTCTCTTAGTGGGCTCTGATAGGTCTGGAAATATCTAGAAATCCAGACTAGCCTCACAAAAGATCCATTTCTGTTTATAGAATGTACTATGGTTTACCTAACTATCATAGACCAACTCTTCCTTTAAACAGAATCCTGTTTTTCCAGATAGCCATCCCTCCTGAACATGTCCCTATATTCATAGGCAGGTGAACACCTCCCCAAATTCTAGGTAAGTCCAAACTAATCAGGGAAATCCAATTCCCTTGCCTGTATGGATTATAGTTACCTATTTTGCTATGGGTTGTAAGGAATGGCCTTTTAGAGCAAATATCTCTGAGGAAGATTTTCAGAATCTGGATATTATTGTCGATGAATACAGAAAACTGATTATATTTACTCTCTGCTAATGGTGACCCATGCAAAATATGAGGTATTTACTAGGCTCAGATAACCTTTTGGCTTGCCTCTAAGTCTTGGGCTATCTAGGCGACCATTTCTCTTCGTGTAGTTGACATATTTTATATTACTGTTGTCAAATCAAGTATTCCTAATCTAACAATGAGAAGATATGCAAGATCATGGAGAACTAGTTCTCCCACCAGTATCAGAAAAGTTGCTCCTTTAGTATCATCCAGAAGTAGGCCATGGATAACTGGCAGGGAGCCCTGGAAAATTTGTACTGACTATGTAACAACACCCAGGGTTCAAGCAATGGATACTGAAGTCAGATAGTCAAATGTTCTCTTTCCATTTAGGAAAAACTATTTGGGAATAACTTTGCTAGCTGGGAAAGTATTACCTCAAGTTACAAGAGTTAATTGGCCATTGGTTATTTTCTGCCCAGGAGGATATAATTTTTATTTGGACTTTGAAAAGGTTGATATCTATGGCTGCAGACTGATGGACAAGAAAGCCAAACTAGGCCTTCAGCAATGCTCCTAAGACTCTTTGAGTTGCCAAATGTCTGAGTGTAGAAAGCTAACATTCTGAGTCAGGGATATGTTAGACAGGTGAGACTGAAAGAGAACAAGGTGAGGAAGTTTGGTCTTGTAAACAATAGTGAGCTTAAACAATGTGTTTAAACCTGTGTGTTTAGACTGAAAAGGACTCAAAGAAGGAACAAGGGCACAAGACTTAAGTAAAGAGCAAAAACCTACAGGTCTTCATGAGAAAGGAAAACTGGGAATACTGATGAAAGAACTAAGTGAACGTACTTTGACTTTTACATTTTTTTTTTGTAAATTTAATATCCGAATGTGGGAAATTTCCTTCTGTTGTATACAGATTCCTATTTGCTTGCATTACAGAAAGTCATCTTAATACAATTTTAATGGGTTCATTTTTACTTTATGTACCATTAATTCTGATAAATGTTGAGTTCAGGTTCATGTCAAAAAGAAGACTAGATATACATGACTAGATATACATACAGAATAGAAGGAAATGCTGACCAGCTATCATTTACCTTGGGCACTTTCCTTCATACAGATAGCAACTGCCATCATCATTCACATTTTAGGAAGAAGGGTCACAATCCCTCCTGTGTTTTCTAGGTCTGATAGGCGAGCAGTGGCACAGATTTTACCCAAGTGTAGAGAACACATATGTTTAGACAGCTGAATACCTGACAATGACTAGTTATGGAACACAAATTACCAAACTAATTTCTTTGGCTCCCGTTTACATCTATCGTTAAGTCACTATTTCATCTTATATTAGATATTATCCTTTAAAATTCAATGATGCTACTAAAATCGTTACTGAAGATGGATTTATTTTGTAACCAAGAAACATAATTTTCTTGACAGCAGAGATTGAGTATAATCGAAACTGTCTCTTCAGCATCTTACAGTTAGTGGGTGCATAGTAAGTGCATATTAAACGTTTGATAGATAAGTAAATAAATGCATGTTTATTTGATTTAGAGTTATAGCTATCAACAGTCTCACCTACAGTTAAGGTAAATTAGTTTTCTCAATAGAATAACAGAATACTATTTTTTGGTGCTAATAGCTATTTGTCTTCAGCACATGTAAGAGAACCTGAGTTAAGCAGGATATATTTTCAACATGTGCTGTTGCATTGGAAGATCATGCTTACAGTTGACAACCTTCTTGCTTCCAGTAAAATAATGCAAATATTAAATATGTGAACTCCAGAAGACCTCAAATGGTACAAACTGAAACATAGTAGTGAACTCTAGAGTAAGATTTCCCTTCATATTGGGAAGACAACTAATACCCGCTACTGTATTAATTTACAGAAGATGTTTTTAGATGAGAAAATAGGTGTGAAGCATTTGAGAAAGGTGATATATAACCACAAAGTGTCATTATAATATTCAAGCTGGTATTTTGATTTTTGTGTCTCTAGAAATTCTGTTTTTTCTTCTGTAACAAATCCTTGAATAATTTTCCAAGATTGCTGCACAGTTATTCCCACGTATCAGATCTAATAGCCCATATGCTACTTAGGAAACATTAGCACTTTCCTACAGAAATACGCACTAACACATGATGCAAACTTCTGTAGCATTAGTTCGCAGGTGGAAAATATGTTATAAAGACATATGAGCCCATTTTTAAGACATTTTAAATTGACTTTTTAATTTTAATCATTTTTAAGTTATTTTGTTCCTTTATGTGGGAGGACAAAACACTCTTGCATACTTCTGAGGCAACACAGCACGAAAATTTAATGTAACAACCCTTGGAATTTAAAAAAGAATTTAGAAAAACATGTAATTCTCAAACACAGGTGACAATCTCAGTTTTCCCACAAAAATCTGTTCTCAGAACAGTAGACTGCACTTGTAACTGGAGAAGTAGGACCACTGGAGGGAGGACATTCAACTCAGGGACAATGAAACAAGTAAGTGTAATGCTAACAATACCAATAGAAAAAAAGCTGCAAGACTTTTCTCTGGAATTTTTCTAAGTGTTTTCATGTGTTGCCTCACTTAGTTCTCAGCGCAATTCTATGGGATGATGCTACTATTCTGCCCATTTTATAGCCCAGGAACTAAACTTGAGAAAGGTTATCACTTGCCCCAATTCAGGGAACTAATATCTGGAAAAGCTGCTATTCGAAGCCACCACTGGCCGACCAGAGCCTGGGCTCTGTCACTCTGCATTATTGCCTATCAGTATTTTTTTTTTAAATGTCAATGCAGAGTTCTTCAACTTATGGGATAAAAAGTATAAATCCTGAAGAAGATGTTTTTAAGTAGATTGTATTTTTGTCATATTAAAAGAAAATTCCTGCAATGGACATTTCACTCCTGGAAAGAAAGTACTATACGTAACAGAACTCAAGTCACTGTTGTAGTTCACAACCTGCCAGCAGATCAGAGCCTTTACTGTGAGTTGTGCCATTATCATGACTCATAACCCAGGTGCAAGAGGTTAAGTGTGTTTGTGTTTATAGTTCAATACCAATGTTCCTATGAATTAGACCTGCATTTACACTTCCTGCTAGTCTGGCCCTTTTCAGCTGAGAACCGTCTATGCAGAAATCAAGGCCAGAGAGCTAAGAAGTTATTTACAGAGTAAGGAATAGTTGGTAGGTATTGGGGAGTTTTGCTTTGGCTGAATTAATCTATGTAAAAATATGCGTTAAATTTGGGAAGTAAGAAAACATACATAATCATTATAATCATTCATTTATCAATATTTATGGGGAACTTACGATGTTTCAGGCCTTAACTGAGCAGATAAAGTCCCTGCTTCCATGGAGCTAACTATTCTAATTGCCTACTAAGAAGTATGCAATTCTAATTTTAAATATATAATTACCGGGGCACCTGGGTGGCTCAGTCGGTTGACCATCCAACTTCAGCTCAGGTCATGATCTCATGGCTTGTGGGTTCGAGCCCCCCGTCGGGCTCTGTGCTGACAGCTCGGAGCCTGGAGCCTGCTTCGGATTCTGTGCCTCCCTCTCTCTCTGCCCCAACCCACTTGGATTCTGTCTCTGTCTCTCTCAAAAATAAATGAACATTAATAAATAAATAAATAAATAAATAAATAAATAAATAAATAAAGTACCTAAGAGCAACAGGGAATAAACTAGCAAATATCATGTCAAACAGTGACAAACACAAAAAAGGTAGACGTATTGTAACATGGATACCCTTTATCACATAGAGATAAAAGAAGGCCTCTCAGATAAAGTGACATTTTAACAGGTGCCTAAAAAAAGACACAGCATGAGCCAGGCTGACACAAGGAAAAGAATATCCCAGGCAGAAGAAATAGTAAGTCACAGAGTCCAAAAGTGAGACCAGGCTTTGTATACTCATAAAACCCATAGGAGTTTGTCATGGCCAGAACAGAGCTAGGTGGGCTTGAGGGAAATGGCGGAAGAGGGGTAGTATTGGGAGACTGGGTAATGGGGACAAGTGTGAGGACGGAGAGGTCAGATCTTGTACAGCCATAAAGGGTCACAGTCAAGACTGAATTTTTCACCAGTGTGAAACAGGAAACCATTGAATTTTGAGTGGGGGACAGGTAAGATCTGACTTATGCTTTAAAAGGCTCACTCTGGAAGCTATGTCACAGACAGTCTGTAGAGCAGCAAGAGTGGAAACAGAGAAAAGAATTAGGGAGCAATTGCAATGATCCTGTCAAGAAACGGAGGGACTAGGGGCGCCTGGGTGGCTCATTAGGTTAAGCATCCGACTTCGGCTCAGGTCATGATCTCGCAGTCCGTGGGTTCGAGCCCCACGTTGGGCTCTGTGTTGACAGCTCAGAGCCTGGAGCCTGTTTCAGATTCTGTGTCTCCCTCTTTCTCTGACCCTCCCCGTTCATGCTCTCTCTCTCTCTCTCTGTCTCAAAACTAAATAAACGTTAACAAAAAATTAAAAAAAAAAAAAAAAAAGAAACGGAGGGACTCAAGTGAGGGAAGCAGTGGTGGAAGGCGAGAAGTACTCTGAGAGCAGAAACATGTGAAGGCTAGGGTGACAAGGTACAATGACAGCTTGGATGTGAGCTGTGACAGAAAGAAAGGAATCAAAGGTGACTGAGGTTTTGATATGAGTAACTGAAAAATGGATTTGCCACATTCTGAGACAGGACAGATTATGAGAAGAGAGGGTAGAAGATAAAGAGAAATGCAAGCTTGTTTTTGAACTTATTAATTTCTAATGTTTGTTACATATTCAAGTAGTTGTGAATATACAAGTTCAAAATGCAGGTGAGCAGTCCACGCTGCAGATACAAAATTTGGAGCCATTAGCTTTAGATAGTTAAAAGCCTTAGGTATGAACAAGATCGTTTCCAAAGTGAATACAGATGGGAGAATAGTAAAGGTCCAAGGACTGAGCCCTGAGGAATCCAATATTTAAAGACCATAAAGTCGAGAGAGAATCTAGTGAAGTTCAGAGGAGCCAAGAAACTGGAGGCCATGTGAACAAAGTGACTGAAGAAAAGCAGACAGTGACAAACTTGGTCAAATACATCTCATAGGTCCTTTCACCTAAGGACTGAGAAACAACCATTGAACATGACATTTTATAGATCCTGGTGATCAATGTTGGGCAGCTTTAGTTCACAGGTGGGGAAGAACTGGGACTGGCATGAATTCAGGAGAGATCTGAAGGAGACAAGCTGGCAACAGCACATACAGTCACAGCATGGTGACTACATTTTCCTAACAAAAATCCAGGATATATGGTTTCATATATCATCTGTTAGGAGTCAGGAGTCATTTAAGCTTAAAACTGTTCCAGCAAGTTGAAGACCTGTACTGTTAGGTTACAATGAAGCACACTTACATTTGGCTTTCCTTTTATAGAGCAAACCCAGTGTAACTTTATCTTCGCAAATCCTCTGTTCCTGAAGACAGCTTGTCACAGCAGGCATCCCATGGTGGATTGATAAATGTCTATCACAAGCTTTAGTCATTGTATGATTTAGTAGGATGTCTCCTGAAGCAGAAGGCCAAATACTATTTCTAAATTTAAACTACCCTACATATGATGTTTATGCAAGTGTGCATACTACCACATTTTCTGCCCATGAATAATGCATGTCCTATGCAATTTGAGTCCAAAATAAGAAAAAAAAATGCTAAACATCTAATAGTCTAAATGCAAGAATAAAACTTCTGTGCTTGGTAATAAAAGCCTTAAAGTAAAGAAGATACTGGGTTGATTCTACACAAATAATAAGAATAATAAACAAGGGTAAAAAATTTTCTCCACCTTTCTCTTGTTATTTTTCTCCTGCCATTCATTTCTGTGATTGTTCAAGTAAGTGAATCTTCCTCTAAAACCATAAGGCCAAGTGTTCTTTTTTTTTTTTTTTGAGCACTAGACAATGAATGGGTCATTCTTGACCAATGTTAAATGGCACAGGCAGTGGGAAGCATACACAGCTGGAATCAAGAGATGTAGATATGGTTAGTACACATATCGCTAATGCTTCTTTATTGCAAATATGTCAGACAAACTCAGTCCAGTCTGGATCATACAAAAATTATGTGATTAGAAATTTAGATTCAAAAGGAAAATTCAATTTTCACTATCAAGCTGTAGGATTACTTGTAATTTATTATTTTGATTGACTGACTCACTTGTCAGCCAGAGCTCAATACTCTGTGGTAGCTACCAATTAAAAAGTCCCTATGCCCACTGCCTCTAGAGGAATGTACTCTGGACTCAGCTGTCAGGACACTAGGGGTTGTTTGAGCTCTGCGATATACCAGGTAAGTGACATTTTATAGGTTATGTAACCTCAAGTTCTAGTTCTACTATCTAGCAACTAATAACATCATACTTATTGTTGTATGTGTGCTCGAGAGAGACAGACAGACTTATGTGAGATAATATGCTCTATAATCAGTTTCCTGGTGTGTCCTCAGACACTGACAATTATTCCTGTCCTTTGTCTTATATTTCTTTCTCCTTTCTGCTCAAAGTAATTTAACCTAAATCTGTCCCTTGTCCACACATCCTCCTCCATCTTTTGTTTCCTTTCTCCCTTGTACAGCCTTTTATTAAAGTTCTCCACATGTTCCTATTCCCCACCCTCTCCTCTTCTCGACACATTTTCCATACAACTCTTTACTATAAATCTCACTTATCTGTTGAACAGGTACCTACAAATGAAACTCCATCAACAGAAATTTATTAATATTAACCCAACACTCACTTTTTCTCATATATTCCTATTTCACACATTTATGACTTATGCAACAGGAAGCAGTATGCATCCTGTTGCTCAAACCATAAACCTTGGAAAATAAACTCAACATGCCCCCTTCCTCAACCCATTACAATTAATATATCACCACATGCTATTCATTCTACCTCTGCACTTCTATTAACTTCTCTCTAATGTCATAGTTACATTGAGTTACATCCTCAATCATTTATTGTCTGGATTCTCCCAGAAGCCTCCTAATGGCTCCTTTCAAGCATTCTTGCCCCTGCTCAACGTATTAACTGTTGTAAAATCAGAGTAAAATTTCTAAATGCAATCTGATCATGTCTTCCTCCTAATGGCTTCTTATTTCCTATTTCCCTATTTCCTTAGAAAAGAATCTAAATTTCTTGACATTAAGTTTGGCTTCAAAAGCCAATTTTGATCTAGATAGTACTAATCTCTCTACTCTCAATCTTGCCATGTCCCTTCTATAAGCTGTACACTAACGAGTTAGAATTATTAATCATTTTCCCCTCTTAGTTCTTGCAGGTGGGGGGGGGGGGGAGGCACATACCATGTTCTCCCATCCCTAGACTTTCACATTTGATGATCTTCCCAGGCAGTATTATCCTAAATTTGGTACAAGTGCCCACATCATGAAATCTTCTCAGTTAGTATAGGAGAATATCTACCACTTCCTACATTATGATGACACTGACCATACATTCTGAGATCCATGTTATATATCTATTGAGTTTACTTGGATACCTTAGAATTTCATAGTGCTTGACACTTAGTAACCAATTAATTAAAAAGTCTGGTAGGCCTGCCAGTTGGTTAAGACTCCAACTTCTGCTCATGATCTCACAGTTCATGGGTTTGAGCCCCATGTCAGGCTCTGTGCTGACAGCTCAGAGCCTAAAGCCTGCTTCAGATTCTGTCTCTCTCTCTCTCTCTCTCTCTCTCTCTCTCTCTCTCTCTGTCTCTCTCTGTCCCTCCCTGACTCAAGATCTCTCTCTCTCTCTGTCTCTCTCTCTGTGTGTGTCTCTCTCTCAAAAATAAATAAACATTAAAAAATGTTTTAAGTCTTGGAAAGAACTGTATAAATTGTTAAGCATTATATAATTCAAAGTAATAATATTACCTTACTAAA
Source organism: Leopardus geoffroyi (assembly GCF_018350155.1). Taxonomy (NCBI): domain Eukaryota; kingdom Metazoa; phylum Chordata; class Mammalia; order Carnivora; family Felidae; genus Leopardus; species Leopardus geoffroyi. The sequence goes on along the minus strand of NC_059338.1, from coordinate 94,451,715 downwards.
ATTCTTATAAAAGATAGGTATAGACATTTAAATTTCATTAAATCTACTGCCACATTATTTAATTTACTATTTACATTTATGTTTGATGAGGAGCAACGAATTACAAACAACTTTAACTCAAAAAAGCTTCTTTTCTGATTTTGTCTGTTGAGATTACAATTACACTGCCATTATATATAACATCCATTTATTCATGATTTACAAGATACACAGACGCTTACTTCTTTTTTTTTAGAATAATCTGAAAATACAGGCATATTTTGTTCTTTACAATGAATAATATAATGGAGGGCTTCTGTGAAGTTTAATATGTCGTTTTTTTAAATTCAATAGTAGTTCATATAAACACAGAAAGAAATTGCAATTTTCAGGAACCCTGAAGCAAATTCTTTTAAAAAGGGAATTATCTGTGGACAAATAATCAACTTCAGTTTCAGTTTGGTGGGAAAAAAATTTCTCTAGTTTGTTTTCCCAAAGAATTTCCTATCTATATTGTGCCCCAAAACTCATTAGTGACTTGGTTCATGATAAAGAATAAGTACAAATGTAATTAGCTACTACATACATTTAAAATGCATGACCGAATATATCATTTAATAAGTTACTGCAACCTACTTAAAGCTCTCATGGAAGCCTTTAAAATGTTATAGTTCTTCATAAAATCCCTTCTTCTTAGGGAGCAATTTAGACTATGTTCATACAACTTGCCTAAAAACTATGCATTTGGATTCTGGAATATACTGTAAAATCAACAGTAGGTATTTAATTCAACCATTGCCTCATCAAACACAGTTTTCTTCTGAAGTTATTGAAAACAAAATAAAACCGTAACGGAAAACAAAAGCTATAAATAAAATAACTTAAAAAGTAGTATTTCTGTCATCTATTTTTGAGTAACAAATCATCCCGAAATTGAGTGGCTTCAAACAACAGTAATTATTTCTCATGCCTCTGTGAGTTGACTGGGATTATTAGCAGGCTGGATGGTTCTTTTGTAACTGAAGTCCTTCATGGGTCTATATGCAACTGGGAGCTCAAACGGGGCAAGAATACCCAAGAATGCCCTCCTCCTCCATGGTCTCTTTTCATATCAACCTCTCATCATTCAATATCTAGCCTGATTTACAGAACTGGCTGTAAATTCTGGTTCCAAGAAACAAGCCCCAACATTCAAGTGCTCTAACAAGCCTCACACTTGCAAATGTCCCACTGGCCAAAGCAAGTCACAGGCCCAAGCCAAAAGCCAATATGAGACCATACTACACAAAGTCCTCACAACTGGAAAACATGACCTTTAGGGGATACCAATGTAAGTCTACCATAGAGAGTTTAAGCTTGTATATTTATGTTGTCTAATCATTTATTAGAAGTCAAATCTCTACTCTCCATCAGCTGCAATACAAACATAATATAGACAATCTTAAAGCATAAGACACTTACTTCCTATAGTCTTATCCTACAACTTAAGTAATAAAAACTTTGAAGTCTACATTTTATAAATAAGGGGTTTTTATATGAATTTACATTTACTTTTCCTTAAAGTCCTGAAGCTTCAAACATAACTTCATCTGTGTCCTTAAACTCCATTCTAAAATTTAAATTTTACCAGTCTTTAAATTGTTTTCATTTTGAAATTTAACTTTGTGTGGTATCATATTCCTTAATATTGGATGAAAGAAAAACAAATTTAACATTTGCCTTTATTTAGAAGTCATAGCAGCATATTCCCTACTTAGAAGGAACTTGATGTTTCAGTGCCAAAAGGGCTTTATTATGCAACCTTTCCCAGTCTTCTTAAACAACCATACTGAGGTTTTGTCAGAACACTTTCCATCCATTCAGCAATGCTGTCTTTTCTTTTTTAATTTTTAATGTTTTATTTATTTTTGAGAGAGAGAGCACAAGTAGAGGAGGAGCAGAGAGAGAGGGAGACACAGAATCCAAAGCAGGCTCCAGGCTCTGAGCTGTCAGTGCAGAGCCCAACGTAGGGCTTGAACTCACGAATCACAAGATCGTGACCTAAGCTGAAGTTGGACGCTTAACCAATTGAGCACCCAGGCACCCCAACAGTGGTATCTTCTTGAAATCAGAGTTGAAAGACCCAAGAAAGACCAGAAGAAATACTGGTTGAGTTGATTCTCTTCTACCATTTCAACAGTTCCTGGAATTACAAAAAGTCTTCCCATGTAAATAAGAAAAAATTTAGAGTACTTTTCTTTAAAACAAAGATTACATACCTGTTTCTTAAGCTTTCTCGCCACCCTTGCCATAGCCCCTTTTATTTTTTTAAATTGTTTTAATGTTTATTTACTTTTGATAGAGGAGTGTGAGTGGGCAAGGGGCAGAGACAGGGAGACACAGAATCCAATGCAGGCTCCAGGCTCTGAGCTTTCAGCATAGAGATGGACGTGGGGCTCAAACTCACGAACTATGAGATGATGACCTGAGCCGAAGTCAGATGCTTAAGTGACTAAGCCACCCAGGTGTCCCACCCTAGTCCCTTTTAAAACAACACTAGGGTTGCCTAGCTAGCTCAGTCAGCACAGCTTGTAACTCTTGATCTTGGGGTTGTGAGTTCTAGCCGCACATTGGGCATAGAGATTACTTAAATGAATTACTAAACAGTGAAATTAAGAATAGGGAAGGATTCTAAAGGATGCCTAGTTACCTTAATTTTCCTTTGACTCTATAAGTGCCATAAAATTATGCCAGGTACTTCGTTTTTCAAAATGTGTTTCAATATATAAAATTGAGAGGTTTGCTACCTCAAAAGCAGCCCATTTCATCTTTGAATAGCACTGCCCTTCAGAACTTTATTTCTCATGAAATAAAAATATATCCCTACATAACTGGTACACATTAGTTGGAGTTTAATCCTGGGACCACACAAAACAAGTCTAATCCTGAATACATGGTTTCTCTGTTCAACAATACATCTACATCACCTAGACTATCAGCTGGTACATAGTAGGTACTCAATAAATGTTCATCCAAGTGAGACAGAGACAGAGTCAGAAAGCTGACATTTATGGAATGTTTATAATATACTAAACACTGTATTAACTTCCTTAAATGCTGTTCATTACATTATATGAACGCATTTATCAGACTTCTTCCTCTGCATGTTGCAGCATTTTCTCCTCCAGACTAGACAGCCACAGATTCTTCAACTACTCTGAATGTAACTCTGTCGTCATGGGTTGAATTATGTTCCCCCCAAATTCAGATGTTGAAGTCCTAAAGCCCAGTATGTCCAAATGTGGCCTCATTTGGAGATAATGTCATTTCAAATGTAATCCAGTTAAAAATGGAGTCTTTGGAATGGGCTCTAATACAATATGACTGGGATCCTTACAAAAAGGGGAACTTTGGACACAGAGACACATATGGAGGGAAGATAATGACAAGAGACACAAGGAGAAGATGGCATCTGCAAAACAAGAGAGTCCTGAAAAAGATTCTTCCCTCAGAGCTCTTCTCTCAGAGCCCTCAGAATGAATCAACCTTGCCAATACCTTGATCTTGGACTTCCAGCCTCCAGAACTGTGAGATAATAAATTTCTGTTGTTTAGCCCACCTAGTTTGTGGTACTTTGTTATAGTAGCCCTAGAATGATAACACACTGGTCTTCTCATGATTTGTGGTCCATACTCTTTTTTTTTTTTTTAATTTTTTTTTCAACGTTTTCATTTATTTTTGGGACAGAGGGAGACAGAGCATGAACGGGGGAGGGGCAGAGAGAGAGGGAGACACAGAATCGGAAACAGGCTCCAGGCTCTGAGCCATCCGCCCAGAGCCTGACGCGGGGCTCGAACTCACGGACCGCGAGATCGAGACCTGGCTGAAGTCGGACGCTTAACCGACTGCGCCACCCAGGCGCCTCTGTGGTCCATACTCTTAAGAATACTGATGAAAATATAGTATCTACCATTTATGCAATACAAGAACATCAAAAATATTATTATCCCCTCTAATACTGAATAGATGAGTGCAAAAAGATATTACTTATCTTTATTTTAGAGATGGAGAAATGGAAATAGAGAGGTTGAGAGATTTTCCCAGTGTCCTACAAGTAAGCAGCAGAGCCACAATTCACACCAGTGAGTCCAAAGTCACTGCACTTAATCTTTATACTGCTCCAGTTTGATTATAGGCTTCTAAAATTATCATGATTAGAAATAAGCATTGGCACTTCATTTGGAAACTTGTTTGTCCTGTTACTTGACGGCAACTTCGATCTATTCATTAACTTTTCCATATATTTTCTAGACAATTAGGCATTTACTACATATATTTTGATAAGAGAACAAAACCCTAAAGAATCACTAAACTCCCTCCTACTATCCTGGACCCTTTTTAACTTAACACATTGGACTTCAAGCATACAGATCTAATTGTAAGCATACAGATTATATTTATAATGAATTACATACAGAATTTTCATTTGTCAGGTAATATTCCCAATCATCATTGAATGATCTGCAGTTCTTTGGAGTGATTCTTCCCCTGTTATTCCATTATGATCTTGGTGGACAATCAAGTGGACCTCAACCTACAGAATGGTACCCAAGCTACAAAAATCTTTCTCTCTTTTTCCCTCTGAAATTTGATTCCTGGGGCGGGGGGGGGGGGGCGGGAATGCAAGGACAGAAGATGGTTGGAAACAGGCTAGAGTACAGACAGAACCTTAAAGAGATTGTCCAGATATTCTCATATTCTCACTAATGAGCTACTAGAGTTGTTCCAAATTGACTTTCTTCCAAGGGTCTAGTTTTTCAGCATGTCCTTCTGTGAATTATCTATCACTGTTACAATAAACTATCTTGTAGTATTAAATAAATTAATCTGAACCAATGGCTGTTGCTTGAAACAAAGAAATAGAAACAAGTTAGAAGTGGTGATTTTCCTCAGAGAGCTTTCATGGTATCCCAGGAGAAAAAAGTTACCGGAGAATAAAACAGACTAACACTTTGGTTCAGGCAACTGGCCAGAATAGAAAAAAATCTATAAACTTGAAAACTGCCTAGAAGTATGATTTTGGATACTAGAGCTGCCTGGTAAGAAAGTGGGCAGCCCCAGGGGCGCCTGGGTGGCTAAGTCGGTTAAGCATCCGACTTCAGCTCAGGTCATGATCTCACGGTCTGTGAGTTCGAGCCCCGCGTGGGGCTCTGTGCTGACAGCTCAGAGCCTGAAGGCTGGTTCAAATTCTGTGTCTCCCTCTCTCTGCCCCTCCCCTGCTCATACTCTGTCTCTGTCTCAAAAAAAAAAAAAAAAAAAAAAGTGGTCAGCCCCAATAAAATGTGAATGATATTCTGATCTTCTTTTTGCTTAGATACCAAAAATAATACCACATTTAATTCAGAATTATAGTATATCTGAATATGAAGCAGAATATTCTAACACTACTAGAAGAAATTGGATGGAATTATATGAACTGTAAACTTGCATCTGTTAACAAGACTTCAGCAATTAGAGCAACCTGAATTCTCTCTGCCTCTAGAAAAATCTCTTGACTTAAAGTATTCTACACTATGAGTTTGAAACAGTGATCTCCTTAGCCAGTGTCACCTGTCACTGACACAGAACCTTCTTCACCCTGACTTTACAATTTCATATGGTGCCTTAGGCTCGTCACTTTGGTCTGACACAACCTGCTTCTAGTCTCCTGAGTTTCAGACAACTTTGCTTTTCTTTAGTTACTATTCTCTGTGTTTCTGAATCTCAGGTGGGAGCACAGCCCTAATTGCTCTTTGTGCTACAGTCAGACTCTGACAAACCTCTTCACAGTGATTTAGTGGGATTGCCCTGAGCCTCTTCCTCCAGGACAGAAAATCACTTCGGAACCACAACTTTATTTGCAACCTTTTATCAAGCAATTCACTGGAGCATGCTGTTTTGATACTGACATAGAAACGCGAGTACAGTGGAGGTCTTTTCACTGAATCTGTGAGGTGACCGCATAAAATCACCCTGCAGAAAATGTGGCCAGAAGGCGAGACATGATGAGGTGTGTCCAAGGCTGGGCCTGCCAGGGCACGTCAGGTGGAATGAAGGCTCTCACTATATCTGTTCCCCACCACAAGGGCACAATTTGTCCCAGGGCTGCTGCATAAAAACAGCCAAAGGAGGCATTTAGAGTGATATATGAAAAGACGAATTATAAAGTTTGTGTGTTGATATTTTCAGAGAAATTCTAAACTTCAGCAAGTGATGACACTCCATCAATATCCTTCAGTAAGAGGCATCTAGACACTAATGAATAAATACGCAATAAAGGCTTTCCATATGCACAGACTACAGTAATTGATTTAGGAAAAAGTATCTGAAGTAATACCTGCTTATCTGAAGTAAATGAAAAGTTAGATGTATTTTTTTCCTCAGGCATAAATATAAGCACAAAATCACTTTATTTTATTTTATTTTTTTTTTACTTTCTTGCTTGGGTCAAGGAGAAATTTGCCTTTTCAGAAAAACTATGTTTAGGACAGGCCCGGGTCAGTCTGGTGATGTATTGTTTGAGGAAGAACCAAATGATGGGTAACTACTGAGGGACCGACATACTCAAGTGGGAAAAGCACGGTTCTGACGACTTGGCACCTAATCGTCTTGGTGTTGCTGCTGTTGTCGTAAAAAGAAAAAAAAAAAAAGACATTTAAGTGTAGGTACAGTATGTTTGCTCCTCCAAGTTTTCTCTCACACATACAAGTATAACTGGAAAACTCAGCTCCTGTTGTCAGCCATTTTCTTGTCACTCCCTGGATCACAACCAGAGATCATTCCATGCTATCATTTCAAAGCAGAAATACTGGTTAACTAGGAGCCAGATGCAAAATTCCCATTTGTTAGCACCAGCATGTTCCACAAACCTCCGCCCTGTCTCTTTCTTTTCTTTGAAATGAAAAAAAAAAAAAAAAGAAAACCCACAAGTTTTAATGCCATTTTCTAGTTAAACTGTCATATCTATCCGACTCATATTGTAAAAATCTAATTTCATGGGGATGTAGCTGTCAAATGAGACAGTGTCTACAAGCTCATTTGATGAAAACTTTTAAAGAAATTTCCATGGACTCCAATTCACTGCATTAAACTTTTAACTTATCAAAAGTCTTTTGCTTAGTTTTTAACCTTTGTGAGGAGCATGATGAGTCACTGTCATCAACTCACTGAAATATTCAAGCAGAAAGCAGGTAGGTCTACCCACTGGGAAATGATGGGCAATTTTATCCATGCCAACCTCCTGATGACAGTCAGCGTTCTTCCTAATGAAACTTGGAATAATCTAGCAACCCCAAAGTTGCCAAGAGTAAAATTGCCAACTTAGAATATTTTCCATTTTTTAAAAATATCTCCAATCTGTAAACTTTAGACATACATACAGTCCTCTCCTTACAACTGCATGACTGTTCTGCCATATGCTTAGAGAGGTTGATGACTGAATCATTTAATCCAACAATGATGCCTACCAAGAAACTAGGTCTCAGAACCAGGTGGCACAGGTAGGCACCAGAATGTGGACTAGTAGCATCACAAACCATTCTCAGAAGTGAGAAATGCCACCAGTCATTAGAATGAAATAGAGATCAGTCACAACAAGAGCCAAAGCTCTCAAATCATAAGAAATATGATTTGAAAAGACTTGTAAAAGCACCAAAGTATACAAGTGAATAGCATTTAGGTACAGTAAGAGTAATAGTTTTTAAGTTAGCCATCTTGGAAGAAAAACTTTAAAGCTTCTAAGTAATTCGAATAAAACCCACACTAAAAAGAATTCAGATATTTAATCATGCAAAATTATGAAAATGTGCTACAGTTTATTTACAAGCAAGCTACAATGTTATAGAAACTATTTCTGATAAATGCATAGTTATTCATGTATGATTATGGAAAACCTACCCTAGTTTCTGTGTGCCTAAATTTCCTCATCTGTAAATTAAAATTATGCTATCTATACCATAAAATCGCTATAAAAATTAATGGAGTTAATATATACAGAATAGCCTCTGGTACACTACAAGTGTTTTATAAGTACTTTCTGTGACAGTGATAATTTTGCTATTCATGATATCATTATGTAGCAGTACATTCAGCAAATACTGAACAACTTCTCTGTCTACACTCTGTTCAAATGCTGACAATTCATGGTGAACAAGACAGACAAAGTTCTTGCTCTCATGCAGCTAATACTATGTGGTGAGGAGGAGAAGGCCATTCCACACATGGACAGAGTGGTTTCTTTCTACCAAAGCAACTCCTAATTCGTTTTACCTGTACAGTAATGAATGGACACAGGGAACTCTTGTGTGCAGCAAGGAAATGTTACAGGACTATTCTTTGTTGTTGTTGTTGTTGTTGTCATCGTCGTTGTCACAGGACTTTTCAACAGCTATGCACTAGTAAAAGTTTAACATCCTGCTCTTCCAGAAACAACAATAAAAAAGCTCTAGTTTGTCGCATCTGCTAACTTCCGTGGGAAAAATACTCCCACCGTGGCCAATTTCAAGCAGGCAATGTGACATGACAAAATGCTGGAGGTATGAACAGATATACAGTGGCATACCATTACCCAGTATTTCTAAGATAGACATATGTGAAAATACCTCCAAGAGAGAATAGTAAAATGTAGTATAACAATTAGGAAGTGATAAGTTTTGAGTCTTTATGACTCTTGTTTTTATTGTAATTTAACTGTACACTTATATAATTTCATTCTTATTAATGGTTATTTTTAACAACCAGCTCACGAAATTTCTGATATTTTTAACAATTAGCTCTCATGAGCCAGTATAACCAGTACAACTACACCAATGCTTCCCAAACACCATCCCACCTAAAAGAGAATTTTGAGCATCTGTTATTATGTAACTGAGCAAGGTAAAGTAGATAGTCAACATTTGGAGAGAGACTGCGGAGTCTGAGTTTTGAAATATCACAAAAACTTACAGAAATAGATGGTATTAACATTTCTGTATTCAAACAGAAAGGCTTTGCAAATGTTTCCACTTAACTGATTTCTCTTATGCCGTACCACACGGTGACAATGTGTCTTATTAATAGAAAACAGGTAGATGAACCAACCCTGGGCTCAAACAGGTCAACTGCAAACACAATGAAGAAAGGGGATTAGATAAGGCTGGGGTTTAGTCTAGGTATTGGTATGGATACAGAAAGACAATTTTGAGCCTAAAACCTTAGCCCACGCACCTACAGCAAGCAATCACAGGAGTTCTGATAAAATGAGCACATGTTTTATGATCCAGCAGCCTTTAATGTACACCCTTAGGGAATGTCCTGCCAAAGTATATGGAAAGAATAAAATTTCAGAATATGGACAGGACACTGAATGAAATGATACAGCCTTTATGTTTTTAGAACTTCCCACCTAAACATAAAGGTTAAAGAAATGCATCAGATTTGTTGGACTTAATCAGGGGATGGCCAAGTCTTTATATTTCAAAACTTCCCTCTTTTGGAATGAGAGGAATGTTCTCATGGTGGCCCACCACATAGATAAATTATACCTCTTGGAGAAAAAAAAATCAGTTTTGATCACAGAACAAACAGATCGCCAGGAGAGAAGGACCACCCTGCATAGAGGGACCCTTTAACAAGGAAGGCAGCTTGGAAAGTAAATCTGCCTTTAATTTTTCTTAATAAGAAAACCCAATAAAATAAATTAACAGAAATCTAAAGCCATATAATTGTGGTTTTTTCAATATTAAAGTGAGACTTTTTTTAATGTTTATTATTTATTTATTTATTTATTTTGAGAGAGAGAGAGAGTATGGGGGAGGGCAGAGAGAGAATCCCTACCAGGCTACGCCTTGTCAGTGCAGAGCCCGATGCAGGACTTGATGTCACAAACCACCCTGAGATCATGACCTGAGCCAAAATCAAGAGTCAGACGCTTAACTGACTGAGTCACCAAGGAGCCTGGGATTTTTTTTTTTTAATAATGGGTTTTTATTACTTTTGTTAACTACTTAGGTTTGTATGTTTCTATACAATTTACAAAGTTCATTAACACTCACTATATCAAATGATTCTCAGGAAAACATTAAGAGGTATTATCTACATTTGATAAATATGAAAACAGCCTCAGACATAAAAGGACTTACTCAAGAGTTCATCATCAGGAAAGCCAGAGAGCCTCACATACAGATTTTCTTGTACATGTCAAGAAAAGTGTTCAGAAATGTTTTTCTGGAAAGGGCCAGATAGAAAAGATTTTCAGCACTGCAGGCAGTAAGCCTCTGTGGAGACAACTGAACTCCACTACTGCTGTGTAAAAGCAGTCACGGGTGTGGTTGTGTTCCAATAAAACTTTATTTTCAAGAACCAAGAGGCCAGATTTGACCTGCGTGTCTGGCCATAGTTTGCTGACACCTGGTCTAGAAGAAAGAGATTAGATTTTTCAAGTAGAACTGAAACAGTTCAGATCTTACCACCTAAAACCTGTGTGATAATGGGCAAGTTACTTAACCTCACTATACCTCCTTTCCTCGTCAGTAAAATAATGATAATTACACCTACTTCACCAAGATTTGAGAGTTAAATCTGGTAATGTGGATAGCACTCAACACCTTGCCCAGCCCCGCTGTAAGTGTTCACGACATGTTGACAGCCTCCTCACTTCCTTCCTTCCCACATTTCATTTTTCTGGAAAATATCTGGTAAGTATCTCCTATACTAGAAATTTTTAATCCTCTGGAATATCCTGGACTTGGTTTCCCTTCTCACTTATTTTTTTCTTTTCTTCCTCTATATTTTTTAAGTAGAAAGGTTCATATTATATTAGTTTCATAAAGCTGCCATAACAAGTTACCACAGACTGGGTAGCCTAAGACAAAGGAAATTTATTCTCTCACAGCTGCAGAGTCTTGAAGTCTGAAATGAAGGTGTCCACGGGCTCAGGCTCTAAGACTCTGAGGAGAATCCTTCTTTGCCTCTTTCTGGCTTCTGTTGTTAGCCGTCAACTCTTGTCATTCCTTGGCTTACGGCTGCTTCTCTCTGATCTCTCCTTGTCTTCACAAAACACTTTCCTCTTCTTGTAAGGACACCAGTCTTACTGGATTAGGGCTCACCCTCGTGACCTCATTTTAATTTCATTACCTCTGTAAAGACCCTATTTGCAAATAAGGTCGCATTCACTGGTACCAGGGGTTAGAACTTCAACATATTTTTGAGAGGGACACAATTTAACCCATAACACATCTATTATCTTCCTTGCATAGAATCTCTTGGCAGGCAGGCACACAAAAACAGATCAAGAGGAATAGATATAATGCACATTGATCTTTATGGCAAAACATAAGAGCTATATGTGATTTTTTAATTAACGGATTTCTCATACACAATACTCAGAATTATCAACAAATGATTATGTTTTGGTACTTAACTCTAAATTGAAAATTGTCTGCATGCCAAATAAAACAGCAGTCTGCCACTGTCTGACACACTATGGAATTTCCCAGATATTACTTTAAGCAACACCAGAATTAGATACCTATTTACTTTTAATCATACATAAAATGAATTCTTTACTAGTTATATCAGCTAGGATTCTTTTTTTGCAAGTGACAAAAAAAACAACTTAAACTGTTCAAATAATTAACCAGCTCTCTAGACTCACTTAATCTAAAAATGCTGAGGGATATAAAATGTCAAGATTGATAAGTTTCTACAGCTTTTAAAAAACAAAGTTTTCTGACTATTCCATTTTCTGTGTGTCAGCTTCCTTAGACTGCCTTCCCTTTTCTTCCTAACGCCGGCGATGTCTTGGGGTTTCTGTTCTCCTGTGTCCACACTGAAGCCAAGAGAGAAAGTTGTTTCCCAAAATTTATCTCAGAGTTGCTGAGAATTATCTTTTTGGGAAACATGAACTAAATCCCTCTTACACCACAGTGGCTAAAATTAGCTCTAATGGTTGTTCTGGAACCAATAGCAAGTGCCAGATGATAACATACTCCACACCCCAATCTCTGAAGCTAAAAGAGCAGTCTCAAGTCACAGGGGTAGCTCCAGGTAAGGTAGATAGTTGGGAACAAGCTGAGGGAGTTACTGAACTACTGGGAATAGATATTGCCAAATTTTGCTTTTCACATCAGAGTTCAAACAGCAAGAGAGGTGTGTGTGTGTGTGTGTGTGTGCGCGCGCACGCAGAGACAGAGGATGGGAAAAAGAGATTGATGTGTTCTATGGAATTGTTTCATGGTATTAATGTGATAGTGGAGACTGGCTTAGCAAGTTGGAATCCTATAGGAAAGCCAGAAAGAGAAGACGATGAATACTCTGGATCCCTGTGAACACAGGTCGTTTGTAGTCTTTCTGAGAGAAGGCCTAAATCCTCTTTTAAAGGCTGACGTGATTAGGTCAGCCTCACCCAGTATACTTTCCTTTCCCATAGACTGAAGTCAACTGATTAGGAGTTATAATCATGTCTGTGCATTCTTTCATTGCAGCACCTAGCTCAGTGTTTGATTGACTTGGAAGTACAGCTCAGCCTAGCAAAGTTCACACACTGGAAAGCCATCAACAGTTGCTGAGACAATTAGTTCTCTATTTCAACTTAAAAAAATTGTTCATTTTAGCTAGACCAATTTCCACCTAGGTAAAAGACTATATTCTCTGACCTCCCTTGCATCTTTATAAAGCTCTGTTTCTGGCTTCTAGACAATATGTTATAAACAGAAGTACTATGTGGGATTTCTGGAATGTCACCTAAAAGAAAAAGAATAAACTTTTTTTTTTTCTTTTTGAGAGAGAGAGAGAGAGAGAAAGCGCATGCAGGGAGGGGGAGAGGGAGAGAGAGAATCTTAAGTAGGCTCCACATTCAGCACAGAGTCTGGCAGGGGGCTTGAACTCACTACTGTGAGATCATGACCAGAGCCAAAAAAGAGAGTTGGATAATTAATTAAGTGAGCCACCCAGGTGCCCCAAGACGGAGTAAGCTTCTGATGACTTTTGCTTTTCCTGCTGCCTGGACTATTGATATGATGGGCAGAGTTCAAGCAGCCTCTTGGGCAATGTGGTTATATGCTAAATACAGCATAATAACATCAGAGAAGGAACCAGAATTCCTGATACCACTGAACTGTCACACTAGCCATGGACTTTTCTACTTCAGACATCTTCTACATGAGACAGAAGTGAACTTATACATTGTTTAATTTTGTTATTTGGGCATTTGTGTTAGAACCAGCCAAAACAAACCTCAATTAATACTGGAAAGAAATCACAACATCCACTAAACTGTGACAAAAATGAAACAACTTCTTGGGCATGTTGCCAAAATAATATTCTATCTCCAATTGAGAGGAAAATTAATTAATATCTCTGAATTTTAAGTTTAAAAAACAGGTTATTTTTTAACGTAATGTTTTTTTTTTTTAATTTATTTTTGAGAGAGAGAGAGAGAGAGAGACAGAGACAGAGACACAGAGTGAGAGTTGGGGGAGGGGCAGAGAGAGAGGGAGACACAGAATCTAAAGCAGGCTCCAGGCTCTGAGATGTCAGCACAGAGCCTGATGTGGGGCTCAAACTCATGGACTGTGAGATTATGACCTGAGCTGAAGTGGGATGCTTAACCGACTGAGCCACTCAGGCATCCCGAAAAGCAGGTATTTTTGATTTTCATAGGTTGGAATACAGTCTAAAAACACAAGGGCAAAAGAAAAAAAAAAAGATACACTATTTGTAAAGCTGATATGCTAGGCTGCATCTAGAAGCAGGAAGGGCACTAATATGATTCCTCTAATTTAAAGGGTAGTTAACCTAATTGATGCAGGAAAGTTCAAATTATCCTGCACAGCCAATACCTCTGCTGTACTAGAGTTAGTAACATTATTAAGACAAAACCCAGGCCCTTTAACAAAAATTAAGTTGGCTTATTGTACTACAAACAAAGAAAATATAGCTTTTAATTTAATATAATTAGACAAAGAAGGTATCAATTCTTTTCTTGAAATATCTATAAATTAAGTTTTAAACCTGTGTTTCGTTACATATACAGAAGATGAAAGCACTGAAACCAAATTATATCACAACCAAATTATATATGGAAAAAAATGAAGAAAAAGAAAGGAAGAAATTATTTTGTTTAGCCTGCTATATTTCAAATGTCACCAAGTTTTACAGGTTCATAGATTATTCTTTAATTGTTATAAGAAAAAATTATTTTACTATTCCTGTTTTGTTCTTATTTAAATTTATGGAAATTACTTAGGTTTCGTCTCATTAAAGTTGACCCTAGGTGTATGACTGCTTAACTTTATTTTTTTGAAAGGATTTATTCATCCATCATTAAGCAAATTTCTGTGATTGACTCCAACTTTTAGATCAAGGTTCAATTTGGTCAATGGCCTTCATCAAGACAAAGGAAAACAAAATGACTCAATGTGAAACTGATGAATGTCTGAGAGGCTCTCTCGTGCTTTTTATATGAAAATGAAAGACTGCACTTCAATAAGTCACAGCTTACAGGAGGCTACACCGGAACAAAAGCCAGCCTCTATTATTCCACCCGGGGCCTTGTATTGGCTAGTTATAAAGGTTAGCCAATTGAAAAATCTGTGTCCTACTGATCTACATACAATCTCCTGCCGTCAACTTTGTTGATTTTGTTTTGTTGTTGTTGTTGTTGTTGTTTTTGTTTTTTTACTTTAATAGTCTTAAATATTTAATCTAAAAAACCTTTGTATAAAGACTGTTGTGCAGGGGCGCCTGGGTGGCTCAGTCAGTTAAGCATTCAACTCAGGTTCCGCTCAGGTCATGAACTCATGGTTCACGGGTTTGAGCCCCGCATCAAGCTCTTTGCTAACAGCTCAGAGCCTGGAGCCTGCTTTGGATTCTGTGTCTCCCTCTCTCTCTCTCTGCCCCTCCCCTGCTCACATTCTGTCTCTCTCAAAATAAATAAACATTAAAAAAAATGTTTTTTAAAAGATGGTTGTGCAAATGCTTTCTAAAGCACGCTGTCAAGGAAAAATGTGTGCACATTCTGTAAAAGGGATTTTCTTACCGTCTCTTCAGAGAATAAATTATAAATACACCTTCTCTTTTAAACCACAAATCACTATTGGCAAAGTCTATAAAGTCTTACAATCACTCAGACTCCAGATGAATCAATCCAAACCTCCTAATACAAAATATACACATTTTATACAAATTTTTTAATAAATTGGTTGTTCTATATCCCAGATGGCTGTGCAATTTTTGGCTCATAACAAGGTAGCAGTTTTTTAATTGGCCTTTGAGAGATGCTGAAATTTTTACTGCATGGATTGGCCTTCTTAATAGCATCTGTGACTTTGCATGGCTCAAAGTCTGAAGACGATTTTTTATTAGAGCAGACTAATTATTCCTTTCTATGGAAAAGTTAAAATTTGATTTGTCTGATTGGAACAGAGTTAGACTGACAATGATTCTGTTATTGAAAGATACAGCAAATTTTCCATCACTGTGGGTTTCTGACAGTGGCAAATGACTAACTACAAAAATAAAAAAATCACACAACACACACACACACACACACACACACAAAATAATAAAATCAAAATGTCATTTATAGACTTTCAGTTTCAGCTATGATATGGAAAGAGTTTGCAAGTTGTCACTCTTGTCCTTGTAAGAGGAAAGAGCAAGACTAACTGAAAACCAACACGTTTTCTTGGATTCATCAGAAAACTGAAGGCACAGGGCAAACTGCCACCTTAAAATCTGGAAAGACAGTCACACCCAGAGAGATGCAACAACCAAGACCGATTTACCTGGAACAGAAGCTGCTGGAGCCATCAACTGGTAGGAAAATTTAAATGGTATCTGTGAGGAATTGCATGAGGCTGAGCATAGCCTAGAGTGAGAGTAAGGAATTCCTGGGGCCTGCAGTCTTAAGAAGGCCTGCTGTTTGTGGATTTTCTGTACAAGAACCCCAACAGGTTCATACGGCAAAGATCTGACAAACATATCCTCAAAGCTCTGAGAGGGGGAATGGAAGAATGATCATAAAATACACCCAATGTCTTTGCCATAGCATAGGCCTATGTTCCAAGGGAAAAGACCACAGGACCTTATCACTCTTGAGGGAAGGGCCTTCTTCTCAATCCAGCCACCTAAAGGCTTTGTTTCTCATGGCGGGGAGGGGAACAGATAAAGTCAATAGGGTTTGGGGCTTCAAGGAAATACTTTAGAAACCCTATCTGGAATGAAGTAGGACAGCCTGAAAATTCAAATGTTACTAGAATACTATAAACAACACTGTGCCAAGAAATTTGATAAATAGGAAAAATGGATCAGTATCTTAAAAGACACAAACTACCAATTCTCATACAAGGAGAAATAGATTACCTGAATAGCCCTATGTCTATTAAATAAAATGAATCAATAATAAATAACCTTATAGAAAAGAACATTCAAGGTTATGATTGTTTTACTTATGAGTTCTTACCAAACAATATCGTTATCAAACAATGAGGGAGAAAATAATACCAATTCTCCACAGAGAAATAGAAAATGAGTGAATACTTCCTAAAACATTTCATGAAGCCATCGTTACTCTAATACTTACAAAAAACGAAAAGACATTACAAGACATAAAAAATATAAACTGGTATCTCTCACAAACATAAATTCAACAATTATCAATAAAATATTAGCAAATCAAATCCAATAATATATAAAAATATTACACACCACAACCAGCTGGGATTTATTGCAAGCATGCAAGTCTGGTTCAACAATCAAAAAGTATCTATGTAAACTTCCATATTACTGAGCTCAAGAAAAAAGTCATCTGCTCAAATTAATTGAGGTAATAAAAACACTTGAAAAATCCAAACCCTTTCTAAACAGGAAGATTAAAGATCTAAGTTCTATGTGCTTGAAGAATTAAATCTAAAAGCAATGGTTCCAGTATTACTTGCTTTCATAAGGAAGCACAGTTGCTGTATCAGGTATTTCTGGTCAATAATATCCAATCAATCAATTAGTTGAATTGAACTGGCCTGTTTGAAATGTAGATATGATAGATATTTTAAAAATCCTTTCCACTACAAATACCTATAATTACTAAAAAAAAAATATGGCAAATATTATGTTGAAGGCATATTTCATAACATTTAATGAAATATCCAAGCTCACATGTAAGTGAGTGGTATAATCAAAGGAAAAGGTAACAGAAAACCAAAGTGGTCAACATTAAGTTGCTCTGGGGAACTGTTAATGCTAGTAATTTCAGTGCTTGAATGCAAGTGACAAGGTCACTTTTGAGAAATTGACAAGGTCCAATTGAGAAATTGGAATTAAAAGTTAGAGATACATAACAGATACATTCATATACATGTACATATACAATCAAAGCCAAGACATGGAAGAACAGACTGGAAAAAAAAATTATATTCACAACAAAGGAAATAAAAACAAAGTCTTCATTTGTGCTCCTAATAGAAAAAATATACCTCCTGGGGCACCTGAGTGGCTCAGTTGTTAGGTGTCTGACTTCGGCTCAGGTCATGATCTCACAGATGGTGGGTTCCAGTCCCGCGTTGGGCTCTGGGCTGACAGCTTGGAGCCCAGAGCCCGCTTCAGATTCTGTGTCTCCCTCTCTCTCTGCCCCTCCCCTGCTCACACCCTGTCACTCTCCCTCCCTCTCTCTCAAAAATAAACATTAAAATTTTTTTTTAAAAAAAGAAAAAATATATCTCTTAAAAATTAAAAGACACAAATTCTTGACTCACGTAGTTCTGAGTTTTAGTTACAATCTTCCCATTATTTGGGAACTACATGGTTAAAATTTACAGAAAACCTTTCTAACCAATCAGTGATGGCCTGAGGCTCCTGGCAGAGGCACAAAACAAACAAACAAACAAACAAACAAACAAAGCTGGAAGGAAGTTCACAGAACTCAGACCACAAGATACAGTTTTTCTCTCCCTCTTTCTGTCTCTCCCTCTCTTTGCCTCTCCCTCTATCTCTCTCTCTTTCTCTGTCTCTCTCTCTCTCCCCCTGCTCATCTCCTCTTTCTTTGTCCTTCTCTCTCATACACACAATCCCATTCAAGATGAATCCAAAGTCAGAGACTGTAAAATGTACAAAGATACATCCACCAGGAGTGAACAATTAGCATTAAAAAGCAGCAAAATTATAAGTTCAAGATTTGAAATTACAGAACAACCTGAAAGAAAAAAAAAATTTATTTAAATAATTAAAGAAAAAAACTACAGAAGTAAAATATGCAAATTTTTAAAACTACACAGGAGTGGAAATGTAGAAAATAGATACTACAACGCAAAACAAATAGCTACATTAAGCAACAAAACTGACCCAGCTAAAATGGATTACATTAACTGGGAGATAAAAATGTAGAAATCACACATATGCAATAAGGAGAAATAAGACATAGCACATATGAAAAAGAAGTTACAATATGTACAGGAAAAATGAGAAGAGCCAACATACACAGACAGAATAAAGAAGAAAGGAATATGGCACTAAAATAAAAGATAATCGCTGAAGGCTGTCCAGATATTATAAATCTTAAGTCATTAGCATCAAGAGAAAACAATTTTCAAAGATGCTAAACAAAAACAATCCTACAATTAGACACAGCATGAGGAAACTACAGAAAACTTAAAGAAATGGGAAAAAAAAAAACTTAAAAGTTACCAGGAAATACCTCTGAAAACAGGTTTTGCCACAGCAACAATATCTTAAACGTGTTAAGATTAAATAATTTTAAACTAAAAATTCTACTCACATTAAGTTGTAATTAAACACTGAGGATATAAAATATATCCCAACAAAGATGGAATTTTCCATTCACAAACTCTTGCTGAAAAATATTAAAGGATTTGCTTGAGTGGCAAATGCAATAAAGCCATAGGAAAAAAGGAATTAAAGCAATGAATATTTAAAAATTGTACACATTTTTAAAAATAAAAAAAATACAATATAAAAACAATAAATACTTTTGGTTTATTAATGAGGTGAACTAAAATACAGGAAAAGCAATAGCATGTAAAACAGAAATGGGAGTATTGAGAGTTAATGGCCAGTTCATGGTTAGGAAGTGGGAAAAAGTAGAGGGAGTGATGAACTATACACATTGTTGAGTCATGGATGCAATTTAACAATATCCATATAGCCAGTGGAGAAAAAAAATCAATATATATGCTTGCATTAGTCAGTGTTCTCCAGAGCAATGCATACATATACAGAGAGAGATGTGTAGAGATTTTATATCTATCAATCTATCTATCTATCAGTCTGTCTAGAGAGACAGAGAGAGAGAGAGAGAGAGACAGTGAGAGATGTTTTAAGGAATTGGTTCATGCAACTTTGGAGGCCTGATGCATCCAAAAATCCAATGCAGTAGGCTAGTAGTCTGGAGACTCAGGGGAAGAAATGCAGGTCAAGTCCAAATGCAGTCTGCTGGCTGAATTCTGTTTTGCTAGGGGGTGCTCAGTCTTTGTTCTATTAAAAGCCTTCAACTGATTACACGAGGCCCATCCACATATGGAAAGTAATCTGCATTACTCAGAGTCTATAAATTTAAATGTTCCAAAAATCACCTTCACAGAAACATCCAGAATAATGTTTGACCAAATATCTGTATACTGAGTCAACCCAGTCAAGTTGACATATAAATTTAACCATCACAACACCCAAATCCCTAGGGGAAACAAAAGAGAAACACAATGTTAACACAAGAAAATACAGGAAATGAGGAGAAAACCGTGAAATAAGTTAACAGTACGGTTTAGAAATGCACAAATATAAGTCCAAACATGATGTTAAAAACAAAATCTATAAATTGACTTAAATTAACAGTTAAAAATAGAAACTCAGAAAAACTTTTTATCTAGCAACACAGTGAAAAAAATAATCTAAAAGCCTTTCTTGCTGCAAACAACTAGATCCCACATAAAACACGCTTTTTACTGTAACCCTGTGCTTTCAGGAAGCAAGGAAAATCTCCTAGGGCCACCCACACACGCACTGTGTTAAAAAAAACAAAGCTGAGTTCAAAATGGTTAGCAGTAAACACACTCAAAAGAAAGAGTTCTCTGAGGGCAAATGATTAAGTAAGCGCTACAAGAAGAATAATAATCATGGGGTAAGGGGCACAGTGAAGGAGCAAAACTTGAGACTCTTATATTAGGCCAGGGACCTTAAAAGGGAAGTAAACTGACCACAGGTTGGTAGCATCTCTATTTTATGGCCAAAGAAAACAGATATGAAAATCAACCAAATAGGAATCCCTCCAAAAATCCATAAAACAACCATTTTCAAACATTGAACAATACGTAGAACAAGCCTGGGATCCTTGAGAAGAAGAAACCACATGAGATGAGAGATCTGTAATTGTCTGTCTGGGCCAGGAGAAACTTTCTGGACATGTAACAGGAAGGAGATCCCAAACAGAACATGTAGGCTCAATGAATTGAGGATTCAAAGATTGGAATTTGATGTGGCAGAGAGGAATGGAATTTGGCAGAAATTCAGGCAGAAAATCAGAGATGGAAGAGATACACAGAAAATTAGTCACAGAAATCTGTGCTAAAATCTAAACTGTGCATGCACAGAATATAACAAAATTTCCAGTGATCACAGGCTATTAGGAAACACTCAATTTCTAAGCAGTAAGTATGGAGAATCCTATTTGAACACTTGGGGCTTCCAGTAAACACTACACATCTTAATAGGAGAATAAAACTAGTTCTAGATTAAGACTATTCTAGACTCACTTTGACAAAGCATAAACTGAGCCTCAAAAGTTAACCAACGTGTAATTTAACTGTCTGCCGGAACAAATTCCAAAATTTCTGAAAGGAAAAAAATAAAATCCAGCGTCCACAACGTAAAATGCAAAGCATCTACTACCCAATGAAAAATTACTAGACATGAAAGAAGCAGGAAAATGTGACCTATCACCAGGAGAAAATTCAGTGTATAGACAGACAAGAAATGACAGAGATGATGGATTATCAGACAAGAATTAAGCAATAGTTTGCCTAAGTATGTACAAGGATTTAAAGGGAAATATGAACATAATAAGAAGTGAAGCCGAATATTTTTTACAGTCATGTCTTATTTATTTATCTATTTATTTCATTTACTTACTTATTTACTTATTTTGAAGTAGCATCCATGCCCAGCGTGGGCCTTGAACTCACAACCCTGAGATATAGAGTTGCATGCCCTATTGACTGAGCCAGCCAGGAACCCCTGAAACAGAATAATTTGAAAAGAACAACAACAACAAAAAAAACTAGTAGAAAAGAAAAAACCTCTAAAATAAAAACTTCACTTGTTGCATTTAGCAGCAAGTTGCACATTGCTGAAGAAAGGACCAATGAATATAAAGACATAGCAATGGAGAATTTCCAGAGTGGAGGACAGAGAACAAAAAGGCAAAAAAAAAAAAAAAAAAAAAGAAAACAAAATTCAAAAACAAACGGAAAAACAAAATAAAAAATTAACCCAAAGACTCAGCTATGTGTAGGAAAATATGAAGCAGAATACCATATAAGTCCAACAAAGGGAGAAGAGACAGAATAAACTGTGAAAAATTATGGCCGAAATCTTCCAAAATTGATAAAATCTACAAAACCAGAGACTCAAGTAGTGCAGAGAAATGTAAATAGGACCAAACAAAGAAAACCACACAAAGGCACATCATTATCAAATTGCCAAAAACCAGTCAGAGAAAAAAAAAAAAAAAAAAAAAAAAGGCTCATTACAAAATACGAATCAATGTAAAGATTAACTAATTTCTCATCTGAAAAAACCCAAGCCAGAACACAATATAGTGACATCTTTATGTCATTGAAAGGAAAAATAAAGTTAAACTAGAATTTTATATCCAGTGAAAACATCTTTCTAAAATGAGAGCAACATGAAAAACGTTTCTGACAAACAAAAGCTGAGAGGATTTGTAATGAAAAAAAAAAAAAAAAAGTTACAGGAAGTTCTTCCAGTGGAAGGAAATCAACACCAGATGGAAACTTTTATCTACACAAATGAAGAGAGAGCACAGGAAATGATAAGTATATAAAAGACTTTTCTTCTTTTCAGTTTGTAAGTTTCATTAAAGATACACATTAACACTATATAGTGGTGGTTTGTAACATGTAGAGGGAAAATGCACAACAAAAATTGTACAAATGATAGAAGAAAAACTACAGTATACTATAATTATTACATTATAATAAAGTGTTTGATAGTAGTTGTAGATAAATTATGATAAGAAAAAAATACACATGGTAAACCCTAACCCACCATTTAAAAATAAATAAAACAAAAAAGAACAAATAAACCAATAGAAAAGATTAGACAAAATATTAAAAAGTACTAAAAATGAAACTGAAAAGTGCTAGAAAGGAGAAAAACAACAGTGACAGGGCAAATTAAAAACAAATAGCCTAACTGATGGCAGATAAATCCAACAACATCAACAATAACATTTTTTTTTAATGTTTATTTTTCAAAGAGAGAGAGCATGTGAGCTGGAGAGGGGCAGAAAGAGAGGGATAGAGGATCCTAAGCAGGCTCTGTGCTGATAGCAGACAGCCCAATGTGGGCTCAAACTCAGGAATTGTGAGATCATGAGCTGAGCCAAAGTTGGATGCTCAACCTACTGTGCCCCAACATTGATTATAAATAATCTAAACACTCCAATTATAGGTAGAAATTGTAAGATTAGATTTTTAAAACAGCAATATCCAATTATATGTTGCTTGTAAGAAACACATTTTAATTAGTTGGCTTGGGATGGCATAACAAAACACCATAGACTGAATAGCTTAAACAACGAAATTTATTTTCTCACTCTTCTGGAGGCTGGAAGTCCAAGATTAAGCCATCTTCTCTCTGCATTTTCACATGGCCTTTGGTCTATGCATGTGCATGGAAAAAGGGAGAGCTCCCTGGCATCTCTTCCTCTTTTCATAAGGAAACCAGTCCTACTGAATTAGGATCCCACCTTTATTACTCCATTAATCATAATTGTCTGCTTAAAGGTCCTATTCCCAAATGCAGTCACAATGGGGGCTTAAAACTTCAACATATAAATTTAGGGAGGACATAATTCAGTAGATTACACATCGGTACACTAAAAGTAGAATGATGGAAAAAAGAAATACCACGCAAACAATAATCACAAGTAAGGAGCAATAAAAATAATATTAGACAAAGTAGACCCCAGGAAAAGGAATATTATAAGTGATAAAACAGGACATTCATAATAATAATAAATTCATAATCTGATATGGTTTGAAGCGTTGGGGTTCAGAGCTGACAGCCAAGAAGGAATTCTTGAGACATCTTCAGTGCAAAAAGGTGGTTGTACTAAAGTATGGAGATAGGACCCATGGACAGAAAAATGCTGCACTGGGGTTGTGACAGGTGATTGCTTATATACCTTCAAGTTAGGAGTGGCATAACTTTATGCCTTAAGTCTCTAAGGTATTTTGGAAACAAGGTTTCCAGGACCCTGAGGGGCTAGCTGCTATTAGGAAAAGGTCATTTATTACTGTTTAGTAAAAGCTCAGTCATGAGACCCTTCAGATGTATCTCAGTGGATCATAAGCTTGGAGTATGACTGCCAACATATCTCTTGGGTGAGTAGAGATAAAGGAAGTTTCCAAAGGAATTTTTATATGTTAAAATGGACTTACAGGATTCTGGGCGGGGGTCAGGCTAAAATTGTCTTTTGCCCTTAGCAAAGTGTCAACATCAAAGCAGCTGAGTTCCTAGAGGAATGTCAAGAACTTGTCAATGGGCTATGATTTGCAAGGAAACTTAATTTTCTTCTTCTGCCTTGTTTCTCACATCATAACCAATATAAAGACATATGCACATAATTACTGTTTCAAAATAAATCAAGTGAAAACTGATAAATCACCAGAGAAATAAATAATATCCCAATTTCACTTGGAGATACTCTCACTGTTAATTAAAGTAAACAGAAGACTAAAGATACAGAAAACTTAAACAATACTATCACTCAAATCTGTATCAATGATATTATAATAAATCACACAATAAGAGAAAACATATTCATAGTGAAAACACTTGGAACATTCAATGAGAGAGACCACAGTCTGTAGTATAAAAAGAAATCAATAAATTTAACAGGATGAAATCATATGGATATGCTCTTTGATCATACAGCATTACATTGAAATTCAATATCAGAAAGTTGTTTGGGAAATTCCCCAAACATTTAAAAGTTAAGCAATACCCTTTTTAGAAATCCACTGGCTTATAAAGCAATTATAAGGGAAATCAGAAAATATTTCGAGCTGAATGAAAAGAAGCACAAAACATCAATATTTGTGGGCTGCAACTAAAGTGGTACTGAAGGAAGTAGCAGAGTAATAGTAAAAGTAAGTGAAAATAAATGTAACAACACATACCAAATAGATAAAATCAATAAAACCAAATGATAGTTGTAAGGTCAATGGAATTGGTAAACCCCAACTGTACTGATTAAGAAAAGCAGAAGTCTCAATTTACCAATATCACAAATGAATAAGGGGACATCACTAGAGATCTCACAGACTTTAAAAAATGTTATTAATAACTTTATGCCAATTACTTTGAAAAAGAACAAATGGACAGATTTTCTAAAATATGTAATTAAGATAATTTGACATTAGTTCAAGGATAAAAAGGTAAGCAATGGGACATCATAAAGAATCCAGTAATAGAGGCAAACACAACCTTGTGCATGTAGAGGTGGCCTTGTACATGGCTGGAGAATGGAAAAACATTACTCAATAACAGTGGGAAACAAAATTGAATTCTTAACTCACACGACATATAAAAAGCCATTCCCAGTGAACATGAGTTAATATAAAAATAATTTTTTTATAATTTTAGAGCACTTTTTGAAATATAGAACAAGAAAGAGAAACATATAAATGTGTAGTAACCTAAGAAATAAGCATCTATTTTGAAAGATTTACTCAAAAGAATATTAACTAATGATTAAAATGACTTTTATAATCAATTATAAAAATT
Organism: Leopardus geoffroyi; assembly: GCF_018350155.1. Taxonomy (NCBI): domain Eukaryota; kingdom Metazoa; phylum Chordata; class Mammalia; order Carnivora; family Felidae; genus Leopardus; species Leopardus geoffroyi. The sequence goes on along the minus strand of NC_059338.1, from coordinate 94,426,701 downwards.
TTTTGATGTTAACAATATTATGTTTAGAGAAAAACTACTTCACAAATTGAATATACACAGGGATTACGTCCATGTAGAAGTAAAGCTTATGCAAGGAAAATATTAGAAGGAGAGGAAAATTCAACTATGGGTGACTTCTCTTCTTCTATATACTTTTCTGTATTTTTCAAATTTTATGTGTAATTATGTAACAGAAATAGTCATTTTAAAAACCTTTTAGCTGCACTTGTGTAATCAGTATTTTTTGGAATTTCTTAGAAAAGGAAAACACATGATTGACTTTCTTCTTTAGATACAGTTTATAGCCTGGTAGAAAACAATACATAAAACAATTAAAAATACTAGAAAATGGGGCACCTGAGGGGCCCAGTTAGTTAAGTGTCCAACTCTTGATCTCAGCTCAGGTCATGATCTCATGGTTTGTGAGTTCCAGCCCCATTTTGGGCTCTGCACTGACAGTTTGGAGCCTGCTTCGGATTCTCTCTTTCCCTCTCTCTCTCTGCCCCTCCCCCACTTGTGCTCGCACTCTCTCTCTCTCTCTCTCTCTAAGTAAATAAACCTTAAAAAAATACTAGAAAATACAATGTCTTATCATATTAGTATAGATAAGCATTGCAAAAATGCAAAAAATAAAAAGTGAATGGAATGGGCTAAAAAAGAGGCCAAGAAGTTTTATTTAAGCGGTAAGAACAGAGCAATATAACATTTGGATAAACCAAGAAGAAAGTGATTTTTCAGTAAAGTCTGAATGCATACTTAGTGATCAATATTCTGCTAAATCATAAACAACTGGAAAGAAAGACCTATTAAGTGCTATAGCTATAATTCTTATTTTCTAAGTTAGAAGAACTCATAATCTGTCCTCTCTCTGATTCAGTTGAGAAATACACACTTTTGTTGGCTTTTTTTTTTTTTTTAAGGTACTTAGGTTCTTTCAGTATTTTCATATATTGCCTAACTAAGGAACAACCAGTCGCCATGTACCTTCAAATAACAGTAACAAACTTTCTGCTCAAATGAAATCTCAAGGAGTCTAGTGGCTGTTCTATCCCAGAAACCTGACACATGGAAGTTATTCATTAAGTGAATAAATGGAGGTAGAAAAGATCAAACATACAAAAGTTAGTTTAGTGTATAGTATGTTTAATAAAATTAAAATCCATAAGAAATAAAAAAAAGCACTGCTGATGAAAGAGGAAAATGCAAAACAAGTGATCATTTTAAAATAAAAAGAATTCCAACACTAATTTCATTACTATTTAACTCTTCCCTCTAAATGTAACATAAATCAATACATTAACCCAGTTATTGCTTAAAATCTGCAAAAGAAAAGAAAGTTAAAACAAAGAAATACTTTTTAAAAAGTGGCATAGAATTGTATAATTTGGGAATTTAATTACTATGATTCCAGAAAATGTTATAAAATATTTTTTGTGATTTATTCCTCAGTGGAAAATTTAATTTATCTCATTTCAATAGATTTATAAATTTTATTAATTTAATAAATTTTATTATCATCTAATCCCATATCCTACCATCAGCCATATCTTCCTACATCCACATGGATGAAAATGTAATCTAATAGAGATGTCTCACATTCTTTAAGAAATCACTTTGATATCCAGCCTAAAGCTTTAGATTACTTTAGAACTTTTTTCAAATTCTCCAGTTGCATTAATTTAATTTAAATTGGATTTGTAAATGTGTTCCGTAGTAAAAGACAAATAAGCTTTATTCTCAAAGACCCTGCCTGTTGCAGTTCCTCATACTTGCTTCCTTCACCCCCCAACCTATACAAAACATCTTCCAAATGTAAGCAGTGTTTTGCACCTGGGAAATACAGGCATGTGTGGAGAGTGGGAGGAGAATTCATCTGACAAGATTTAAAATAGAGTTCTCAGTTGTGGAGGATTTTGTTGATGGAGAAAGCTGGAATCTTCCCCTTCTGGTCAGCAAAGCAAATTAGGATGGTGTTGAAATTATATCTGTCTTGTCATCTCCCTGGCAGGACACCTCTTGATAGGGCCTTCTGTTCCTCCCATTTCTTGGCAGCCTCTGCCTTTGGGATGTCTGGAAATAATGGGACTTTCAAGACAAAATAATGGAGCCTGGCAGAGCTTCTGTAGTTCTTACTTAAAGATCTAAATCATATGTTTGCATCAGGTCATTTAAAGTAAACTTGAAGCAGTTGAACTGAAGCCTGAAATACAACCGCTTAGCAAGAGAATTCAGGTTTGTCAGCTCTCTCTGCAATGGCAGTTTCTTCTAGAAAACAAGGGACTGCAGTATTTTGTTAAGTGTATCCTGTTGCTTTTAAAGCAAATGTTTCACACTTTAGGTAAGAAAAGATAAAATATCCAGACGGACAATTTGGTACCCATCATTAGAAGCAGATGCATGGCTTTTAAATGTGGCAGGGGATGGGATCTGCCTGTGTCTGGTTTTGCACTGTCCTTCATGGGCCAGATCTGAGTAGGAGCTCTTGCTGACTTTAACTCCAGAACAAACTCCTGTATGCAATTCCACAGGGCACAGAGCAAAACAGGAATGAGCTTTGTACTCTTCAGTGTCAGTATGATTCATGTAATATTCCCAAATACATGTTCTCTGAGTGCTTGGCCTCTTGAAGCAAAATTTTATATATCCCCCGATGAAGGCTAGATTTTATTGCTGGTGTTTTTCTGAGGCAACAGATTTAAGTAATGTCATTTTTGTAAGCACTGGAGGACCTCATTAAAGGCTTGCTTTTATTAGTTTCATTTTAGTCTTGAAAAAATATGACTGTATAAACTGAATTTCAAAAATATGCTGAGTGAAAGGAACCTTACACAAAGGAGTACATGTTGAATGGGTCCATTCATACGAAGTTCTACAACAGGCTAAACTAATCGATGAGAAATTATTTGTAAAGCCTTATGAGTGGGGATAAGATGTGCATTTTGATTTCTTTCAAAATATCTCCATTTGCAAATTCAGCGGGAGTGATAGCTGATACGCAAAAAGGATGCCTACTACCAGATAATTCTCAGCTAAGAGGTAATGAGCAAGGCATTTTTTACTTTAAGTTTTTTTAACATTTTTTTTATTGTGGTAAAATACAGATAACATAAGATTCACTACTGTAATCATTTTGAAGTGTATGATTCAGTGGCACTAAGCACATTCACAATCTTGGGCAAACATCAGCAGTATCCAGTTCTAGAACTTTTTCTAGTGCAAAAGAAAATCTTGTATCCATTAAGCAGTCACTCCCCATTTTCTCCTCTTCCTAACATTATTCTTAAATGCATCTTTTTTTCTTTCACTCATCTATTAAATGACTGTGTTTTACGTGCCTGTATATCCTGGCATTGGGACAGAGAGGCAGAAGCAGCACTGTCCAAGACAGACACAGGGGTCCCTCCTATTGAAGGGATCCTTCCCCCACCCTGCCCCAAGGGAAGGCAGTAAACAGAAGGGACAGAAACCAGGAGGTAAGAAGCTGGTGCTTACAAAGAGCAGCACTGACAACATAAAATTGCAGTATTTGTTTTCTAGAAATACTTTTTTAAATGCTCTTCCTTTAGAAGAAATTTTAGAAGCACAGACTTTCATGAAGACTTTTCCGTTTACTTTGAAAGAAAGACTTTGAAGTATTTTGACAAATTACTTAGTGGCATCAGCAAAGGAAAGGGAATCAGGAACTTCTGATTCTATTCCTGTACACTGGTGACTTCCTTTGTGGGTTTAGGCAAATCACTTACTGTTTGCTGTGTTACTTATTGGGGTGTTCTTCTTTCTCAGAATGAGCAAAACAGTTCAATCTTCTAAATTGGAAGGGTTGTACAGAACGTACATTGTGGAATTTTCTGCAACGAGGGTAATAACCCACTTTCTGAATGACTGAGAGCCTCAGTATTTCTCAGTGTGATCTTTTTTGCCTGAGCTCATTGGCCTCCAAGCAAATCATGTTCAAAAGAGCATCGTTTGACAAATACTGATCATAATCACAAACCAAACAAGATTCTACACTTATTTTTAATGAGGAAGAGAACGGTCATGTTTGTCAGGCACAGAAGATCAACACCCACCCACCCACCCCACACGCAAACACGCACACATACACACACACATACTTTCCTCAGATTTTCCAGCTCAGTCCCAACTTCCAACATCAAGTCCCTTTGACAAAGTGCGCAGCACAGATGTTGCTTCCCCTGGGCAACTCCTTCCCGTAGCTTCTCCTTACATTCTCATACGCTCATATTTCTAGTTTGTCACAGGCTCTTTAAAGGGAAGTATGGCAACAGACCAAAAAAATTTAATGAGTTAATTAAAACGGACTTACACTTTGATCTTGGCTATCTGCTTTTCGTATTTATCCTAAAAATACAACATTGTACACTAGTAGAAAAATAGATCTAAAAATTTTTATTGTAGCATATTTTAATTTAAAAACAACAGAAGTAGCTTAATACCATAGATAATCTGCATATATCCATGCAACTGATAATGTGTACATAAATATAATCAAAAACCAAATAGATTCCATACATACTAATATGGAATGATCATCATGACACATTATTACAGAGATCATCTATTAAATGAAAAATTATTGAACACCTACTGTATTCCAGTACTTTTCCAAGCACTGGGCTATAGTAGAAAACAAAACAAAGTTTGTTTTCTAGGAGGAATACATAGACAATAAACAAACAAACAACTATGTTAGCTGGTAGTAAATGCTTTGGAAAATCAGAGCTTAAGGAAAATAGGAAGAAAAGTAGCAACGTATAGGCCAGGTTAAGTTAGGTTATGCTGTGGTAACAAACCCCAATACATATCACTTATTGCTCACACCACAGTCCAGTGTAGTTATTGTTCAGGGATCCATGATAGTGGGGTCTCCAGAAAGTTGTTACGGCAGGATGGAGGGAGAATGGAGGGTCACACACAGACTGTTCAGTGTTGGTCCTCATGTCACTTCTATTTACATTCTATTGACCAAAGCAGGTCACATAGCCTTGCCCAACTTCAAGGTAGAAAGGAAATGCAATCTCCCAGCCCTACCCCATACCAGAATGGACCAGCAGATCCAAAACATGGGTGAGCAGGGGTAATGTGTACACAGGCTTATAGAGCTATTAATCAAGTCCTCCCTGATAAGGTGACGTTGGAGCAGGGATATGAAGGCAGTGAGAAAATTAACTGTGTGGACATCTGAAGGAAAAGCATTCTGGGCAGATGAAACAGCAGCGCATAGATTTGCGGGAATTATGACTAGGATGTATCAGGAGAGCAAGGAGCCTGGGCTGATTGAGTAAATGTGGGGGGTAATGATAATGATATTAAGATAATACCATGGAAGTAGCAGAGATCCTGGCCCCACAGAGCCTTATGGACTACTTTAAGAATTTGACTCTAATACTTAGTGAGATGAGCTAACAGCATGAGAATGACAAGATCGGTCTTGTTTTTAAAAGATCCTTCTGTCTGCCGTGGGAAGAATAAACTAGGGGCAGGAGGCAAAAGCTGAAGCAGGGAGACAAATGAGAAGGTGATTACAATAATTCACAAGAGATGACGGCTGGTGGGGATAAGGTGATGGCACAAGAGGATCAGAGGTGCTCAGATTCTGCATATACTGTAAGGTATAATGCACAATGGGGAAGAGGGGAAAAGATGATTAATAGTATACACAGTACGATACCATTTGTGTGAAAGAGAGGAAAACAAAAGTTTGACTATAGTTCCTTCTGGGCAATGACTGGCATTGAGAAGAAATATTTACTTTTATACCGTTCTATATATTTTTCTTTCTTGCAATTAGCATTCATAACTTTTATTTAAAAAAAAATTAACATTTATTCATTTTTTGATAGAGACAGAGCGTGAGTGGAGGAGGGGCAGAGAGAGACGGAGACACAGAATCCGAAGCAGGCTCCAGGCTCCGAGCTGTCAGCACAGAGCCTGATGCGGGGCTCGAACTCACGGACTGTGAGATCATAGCATTGATAACTTTAATAACTTTTAATAACCAAAAATAAACAAACTAGAAATGCGGCCCTTGAATGTTCACATCGTAAAAAGAAATGACTTCAAAATGTTATGAACTACAGGTTAGAATAGCGAAGGAATATATCCAAATTATTTGCACACAAATTTTTCAGTGAAAGAGCAGAGTACATTTAGGTTTGAAGAACTGTATCACAAAAACTGGATCCTCTCAATAACTCACAAAGAGCTATTTGAAATTTACTCACGAGAACACTCATTCATTCATTCAACATACTATCATTAGGTACTTTACTATATGCCAGTAATTATATTAGATACTGGGTGACATTAGATGAAAGCACAAAACAAACGTAGCCAGCTCAAGGTAAGTGTGCATAGTGCAAGATATCACTGCTTGAAAAAAATACGAAAAAGACTACTGTTGAGACTAGAAGTTAACAACTCAGAAGCAATTGGCATTCTATATTCAGCATTTCAAATTCTTATTAGACAATTGTGTCCTGTTTGAGGCTCCAAACTGCAAACAGATATGGAATCGTGGAGACTTTTCACAGGGGAACCATAGAGACAGCTAAAGAATTATGAAGTGATGCTTATGAGAAAAGGCCACAGAAACAGGATTATTTAGCCTACAAAGAAGATGCGAATGGTGACTGAACATTGACCTTTAGCATAGCCAATGGTTTTAAAGACCCTGACTCTTCTCTCCCTCACCCGGGAGGAGAAAATGAGGAAATGCTTTGAAGGTGCCGTGGCAAGTCAGACACAGCAGAGTGAAGGTTGTCAGATACCGGTATGAAGGCATGACATTTCTTCCTCAGGGGGCTTGGTATTTAAGAAAAAGATCAATTTTCATCTGCCTAAATGGCTCCCCAAATCCCCTTCATCCTTCTGATTCTCTCTCTGGAGAAAGGGATTCCTTGACCTGGCTTAGCTATCCATTCCTATGCCAAATAGCCTTCAAGGTCAGGAAGCACTCTAATATAATTCACCTAAATAGATCCGGCTTCGACTTGAATCCATTTCCTCTTGCTCTGGCCTCAGTGGAGAGAAAGAAACATTTGTCATGAAGCTCCATTTCAGAACATTTCAAATAATTCAAGACAGCAATTTTGTGCTCTAGCCTTCCTTTCTAGCTAAATGATTTCAATTCCTTCAATATGTCACAAATTTTGCCCACCTTTTAATCTAGTTCACTATAGCATCAATCACAGTGCCTCCATTTATAGTAGTGAACTGAAAAGAAAATCTTCCGGAACCTCTCTGTTTTTCACATTTTTTTCTAAGCAAAGGAATAATCTCTGATTAAGGACCAGCACCTTTAGTCCCATATAATATCAAAAGATGCAAAAGGGCATAACGTTTTTCTGCTTTTGAAGTTGAATGATCTGTTCAGCCAAAAATAAACTTCCATGATCCACACCTAGGAGGTCAGATTTTGTATTGAACTGTCTCTTCTAACTTCCTAAAACTTAAGTGTGTGTGGTTCCTGGGTACGGCAGTCAAAAAAACTTTTTGCTTGCAAGCGCCAAAAACTCAATTGGAGCTAACTTAGGACAAGAAGGGAGTTGATGTAAGCTATCCACAGAGGCCAGGTGCAGCTGAGTGTCAGCAATCAGAATACAAAACCAAACACAACAAGGACTCTTTCCTCTTTGTCTCCTGACTCTGCTTCTCTCTGCAAGTCGGCCTCAATCTTTCCTCCCACTAACCATGTTCAGGAGACTTAAACTCTTAAATATCAGTTAAATTTGCCCCTTCCTCTCTGTTCTTAATTCAACAACCACCAATCTGTTCCTAATTATCTCCCACTGAGATTGATGCAAGGTCCCACTAAGAGACTCCCCTATCTTCATCCTCTTTTTTATAACCCATCTTACATTGCATCATGTCTCTCCTCTGGTTATAACCGCCCAACAGATCTTATCCTTTGCCTGGAAAATAAAATTCCAGATTATTAAAATGTTCAAGACCTCTCGTGACTCCACTATGGAGTATTCACTCAAAGAAATGAAAACACCAATTCGCAAGGATATATGCATCTCTGTGTTTATTGCAGCATTATTTACAATGGCCAAGATAGGGAAGCAGCCCAAGTTTCTATCCATAGATGAATGGATAAAGATGTGGTGTATATATGCAATGGAGTATTATTCAGCTATAAAAAAGAATGAAATCTTGCCATTTGCAACATAGATAGACCTAGAAGATGCAGTAATAAGTGAAATAAGTCAGAGAAAGACAAATACCATATGATTTCACTCATAAGCGGAATTTAAGAAACAAAACAAATGAACAAACAAAAAAAGAGACAAACCAAAAACCGACTCTTAAATACAGATAACAAACTTGTGGTGGTTGCCAGAGGGAGGCTGGTGGAGAGAAGGATGTAACAGGTAAAGGGGATTAACCTTCTTGATGAGAACCTTCTCTCACCTTCTTGATGAGAACTGAGAAATGCATACAATTGCTGAGTCACTATATTGTACACCTAAAACTAATACAGCACTGTATGCTGATTATACTTCAATAAAAAAAAAAAAAATTAGAACCACACTGAAAGAAAAAAAAAAGGCCTTTAATCATCAGCATACTTTGGATTTCTTTAGCTTCAATCACTCCTTATAATTTAAATACTCTCACCTACTTGCACTTTCCTGTTTCTGCCAAAAAATACACATGACTACTTCTGCCAGCACTTCAGTCTGGATGTTCCTCTCTACTTTGTCTACCAGGTCATTTATTTTTATCATCTTTCAAGATGCAATTCAAAAAATTAATTAATTAGTTAATTAAAATTTTTAAAAAAGATGCAACTCAAATTGGATACCTTGTTTTAATGTCTCCAGTCAGAGTTCCTATGAAAGAGGAAAGGGGTATTATTGTAATGTAATAAGTACTATTATATCATTCATTTTCCAATTATTTTATTTCATTTCATTATAAAGTTTATCTTCCCTGCTACAGTATGAACTCTCTGTGGGGGCAGAGTTGATGTCTTTTTCATCCTCAAATCTGACCCCATTACCTATAAGCTACATGATCTCAATGTCTTCACTTCTAAATGGAATGATGATAACATTATTTACTCCAAAAGTTTATAAGAATTAAATAATCAACACGTATAAAGTACTTAGAATATAAAATTCCTGGCATGAGAAGTGCCTAATGAATGTCAGCTGTTGTTGTTGTTGTTGTCATTGTTATATATTTCTACCACTGTGCCTCTTTCACCGTAATACTCCATAAACGTTGGATGAATAAAGAGATGATCTGACCAGTGTAAAAAGGAATAAAGGGATGAACCTATCTGGTGGTATCTGGATCTCCAATAACTCTACTTCTTAAGCTTTGTAATTTCCCTGAAGTGTTTAAGTGCTACCTTCGGACTTAGTGGTAACCAACAGTTGTTGGTTAACAAAGAGATACTGCGTATCTTTGTTGGTAACAGAGAGAAACAAGTGATGTGTGAAAACATAGTTGGTGATGCCACTTGGGTTTCCACTGGCATGATACAGAGCCCTTCAAATACAGCTGCACCAGCTGACAATAGAGCTTTGGTTACTCATAGCAGGACCCTGCAGGGGGTAGATGCCCTTATCTCCCTTCAGAGAAATCTCCTCTCTCTTAGGGTCAAGACCTACTGGAAAGGAAAACTGACATTCAGACCACATAAGCTAGACAATCGCATCCCCTTTCCCTGCAAGTGTTCCCCATTCTATACTTCAACAGCACAGGGGGAAGATGATTATTCTTTTTGATGAAGTGTATACTAAATGCTTCAAATGGGCTACTTAACTGAATCTTTATAATATTCCTAGGAGATGTCTTATCATTCTCAAATTACAAACCAAATACACTAATAAACAAAAATCTATATCCTTTCCACTTTTTTGTGTTACTTCTCTGAAATACTTTTAAGAGAACAAAGGAAGAAAATAGGAAATACAGATGGGATTCATCTTGTGTGTTTATCCTCTTTCGGAATCAGAGAGATGGACTATGAGAACATCTAAAAATGCCTTTAGAAAGAAGCAAATAAGAGAGAGCAAAAGACAGAGAGAAGCTTGGTAGTACTTTCCAAGAAAGAGCAATTAACACAGCCATGAGAATGAAGGTGATGTCACTTGGACTCTGACTGTTCCTACCTATTTTCCATACCTTTCTACTGATATTCCATATATACAAGCCACAGATTTTGGAGTCAGATATTTTATTCTCACCTCTGCCAGTGTCTGTATGAATTTGGGCAAGCGTGCGTGCGTGTGTGTGTGTGTGTGTGTGTGTGTGTGTGCGCGCGCGCCCAAAAGAGACAGAGAAAGAAAATGTGTGCGTCTATGTAGTTCCTCCCTTCCCTCATAAATTTTCAAGATCTATCCATTTCATCACTGAGAAGAGAGGAAATAGCGATATACATATGTTGTAAATCTTGTGCCTTGTGTACTGGAAAATATCTGCAAGATAAACTAGTCTCATGTCCTCATTTTACAGAGTCAAAGTACTTAGAAAATGAATCTTACCAGTCTAAATGTGTCTATGTTTTGTCTTCTCCCACAAAAAAAATTTCAGAAAACTTTGCTTTCTTCCCAAATATGATTAGTAAGAAGAATTCAACGATACATAGCACAATTCCTTAATGTATATACATTCATAGCCATTGTATAAGAACAAGTTATAAGCTAAACAGCAAGTGAGAACACAATCCCTTCCCATTGCTTCTCTCACTAATAAGGAGATCCAAATGGATTTCCTAATTTTTTTTTCCTCTTCTCCTTAAGTGTCACGGAAGAAAAAAACACTAGTTTGGAAATAAGGTGATCTGGGTTTCAGTCACTGTGCCCACAGCCAATTTTGTGCCTTAAGAAAAGCTTTTCATATTTTTGTTCACAAAACACAGGGCAGTTCAAACAATGGCATCTCAAGTTCTTCCAACTATTGGCCTTCCTTTCCCAAACTGGATTATCAGGTTTTTCTGGAGACCAAATTCTAATTTGATCTTGAGAAGTCCTTCAAGATATAGAGTCACTCACCACCACCCCACCCCCACTCCCCACAAAAGCCAAATGGTAACATACTTTGGCTGCTACCAAAATTATTCCCTGAATTCCTTTCAAAATAGCTTTGTCGGTATAATAAAGGCACAGAGGTAGGTAGGAGAAAAGAGAAAGAATTTAGATTCTCTTCAAAAAAAAAAAAAAAATTGGAGGTATGGGGAGCCTGGGTGGCTTGATCAGTTAGTTGGGCACCAACACTTGATTTTGGCTCAGGCCATGATCCCAGGGTTGTGGGATTGAGCCCCACGTTGTGCTCCATGCTGAGCGTGGAGCCTGCTTAAGATGCTCTCTCTCTCTCTCTCTCTCTCTCTCTCTCTCTCTCTCTCTCTCCTGCAACTCTCCCCCACTCGTTCTACAATAAAAATAAATAAATAAAATAAAGTAGGAGGTGTGATACTCCCTCCTTCATCAGATTCAAGGGTGATACCCATCTAGGTGATAGTGATCAAGGGTGATACTGATCAGAGATTAACACTACGATTCTGAAAGAACATGCTGGAAATGTGCTCCTGGAGACCAAATGGGATATTGAGTGATGGCACAGCCTAGTAAGGTTGTAAGTCATAACCCATGCAATTTTACTACTGAATGCAAAAGTAAAATCTTCAATCCAGGCAGATTCAAGCTCACTTCTCTGAGGGTTTGCCCATGCTCCATCCATAACCTCCAACGGCTGCAGCCAAGTCTCAGGCAGGTTTAGACGTGGCCCTTGCAAAAGGAAGGCATGGGCAGAACCTAGCAGAGGAAGCAGGGCTGGACCAACTTCAGTCCTCTCCCCAGACCTTTTCTGTCTCTTGGCTTTGTTTTTGTGTTGTGTTTTGTTTTTCATTACTTCCACCGCAGAAAAGCCTTAAGATTTACTGACTTTGCTTCTGATCAATTTATTTTTTCTTTAGAAAATCCACTCTCTCCTCTAAACTTTATTTTATAGCCCTCTCCTCAGATTCCCTTAATCCTTCAATAACATCTCACTCTCAACCACATAAACAAAACTGCATTTCATTTTTCATGCTCCCCTTATAAATGAGCAGATTCAAACTGAGACCTCAAGAGGAAGTGTCTGTTCTTTACTCTCATGAGACCTACAGGCTTTGCAAAGTCTCCCCAAATTCTGATTTCACAGAATAAAGCAATGCAGTTTTGAGATGCAGGTTTTCAGAACAACTGGTGTTAAATCCCAGCTCTGCCCCTAACAGTCTTGAGATCATGAGGAAGTTCACTCAGCCTCTCCAAGTCTGTTTACTCACCTCTAAAAGTGAAAGACAAATCCTTATTTTGGAGGGTTTAATGAGTATTTAATTTGATAACATAAATGGACTTAACACACAGTTCTTCACATGGTAAATATTTAGAAAATATTTTTCTAAAAATATTTTTTAAATACTTTTTAAAATATTTAATTTTTATGTTCTTACTACTGTTAATATGTGTAATTCAATAAGCCAATAAATATGAATCAAATGAGGCAAAAAAAAAAAAAGGTACAGTTATTGTCCTCAAAGAATTTGCAATCGAGATATGATACTATAGGGGAGGAAAAGTTATTTTTCCTCTCCCCTTCTAGGTTTTTGGCTGACTCCCCTATAATAAAAGACAGATTAAAAGGAAAAAAAACAAACCTCTTGTACACATGGGAGGTATCCAGGAAAACTGAGTAACTCCCCCAAACGCCCCCAAACCACCACTTTAAAACCATCTCCAGCTAAAAAACAAAAAACGTCAAGGGAAGGGAAACCAGTTGTGGGAGGTTACCAGGAAAAGCACAGTAAACAAAGGTAAGTTTGTTATGCAGATTTAAGTCTGTTGCTTTCTCCACTGATAAGAGTTTCTAGAGGTTTAAGTTATCCTGCTCTTCAAGGTACAGAGAGAGAGACACCCTTAAACATAGAGATTTCCTGGGTACCTGGGTGGTTCAGTCAGTTAAGCAACAGACTTCAGCTCAGGTCATGATCTCATGGTTCACTGGTTCAAGCCCCGTGTCGGGTCCTGTGCTGAAGGCTCAGAACCTGGAGCCTGCTTCAGATTCTGTGTCTCCCTCTCTCTCTGCCCCTTCCCTGCTCATTCTCTGTCTTTTCCTGTCTCTCAAAAATAAATAAATGTTAAAAAAAAAAAAGTTAAAAAAATAGAGATTTCCCTTTTTTTAGTTTATTTTGAGAAAGAAAGAGAGAGAGAGAGAGAGAGAGAGAGAATGGGGGAGGGGCAGAGAGAGAAGGAGAGAGAGGGAATTCCAGGCAGCCTCTGCACTGTCAGCACAAAGCCCAACAAGGGGCTCAAAACCACAAACCGCAAGATCATGACCTGAGAGGAAGTTGGATGCTCAACCAACTGAGTCCCCCAAGTGTCTCTGGAGATGTCCCTTTTAAATGTAAAGGGCAACTTGTACTTGGTTTTCCGAGTTTGTCCTATATCTGTTGCTTCTAAAAATAACCAGCCTAGGGGTGCCAGGGTGGTTCAGTCAGTGTGGGACTCTTGATTTCAGCTCAGGCAGATGTGCTGCTTAAGATTCTCACGAAAGAAAATAAAGAAAAAAGAAAAGAAAAAGAAAAGAAAACAAAAGAAAAAGGAAAAGAAAAAGTTTAAAAAAGAAAAAAAAAAAACAGCCTAAAATAGTCCTATGCCAAAGAGATATATTTCGGGGGCAAATTCTTATCCTCTTCAACACAATTTAAAAAGTTGAAATTTATTTGCCTATTTACATTGCTGGAAGGAGTTCATTTAAGAAAGATTAAACTGTTTTTGTAGATCCAAACAAGATCTACCACCAAGAATAACGTCTAACAGTAATAAGTACTCAATAAATATTTGAATAGGTGAATAAATGTCTCTCTCTAAAAACTTTCTCTTGAATTAGGAGAGACTGGAAGATTTCCACATTTCCTCTCTCATGAGCCATCTGCCTGGACCAAATCCCACAAGCCTGCCAAGACTTTCTCATCAGCAGCTCCATTCCCTACCCTCTATTTATTCCCATGAGCTCCCAAACTGCTGAAAAGTGCAACTTTCAAGTCAGAAAACGGATTATGTCCTCTGCCTGCTCACTCCGGTCTCATCAAGAGACTGGTATGATTATACGTCTTTGAAGTACAGCATCCTGGTCATGAAAGAGGTAGTACCTCTATCCTCTGGAAAAAAATTGTCCCTATTACACTCTCAAATCCAATCATGGGTGCCCATTTTGAAAGGAGCATTAAAGACAGAGACAGAGACAGAGACAGAGAGAGAGAGAGAAGGTACTAACTAAGTACCATGTGGTATTCTGGGCTAGATCTTGGAACAGAAAAGGGATTTAGCAGAAAATCTGGTCAAATCCCAGCAAAGTCTGTAACTGAGTCAATAATATTATATCCACGTTAATTTGGCCAACTGTTTGGCATATGGTCGCAGCAGCTACAGTCGGGAGCCATACAGGGGTGACTGGAAAGGTAGCAGAGCACAGAGTAGTGGACGGTATCATCATAATAGCAAATATATATAGTGCTTAAACATAAAGTGCTCAAAGTGCCCTATCTACATTAAATCTCTTAATCCTCATAATCGGTTACGAGGTAGGTACTACTGTTATACCCATTCTGTAGAAAAGGAAAGGGATGCTCAGAAAGTTTGAATTCTACTTTCCCAAGGTCAGCAAACTAGGAGGGTGCAGAGCCAACATTAGGAAACTTGGCAGTTTAGCTCCCAATGCCGTGCTGTTAACACAAACCATCCTGCAGCTATGAAAAGACAGGGATGACTTGGGTTTTGATGCCAGCTCTACCACTACCTAGTTGTGATAGCTTGAGCAATCACTTACATTTTTGAGCTTCAATTTCCTTATCTTTGGAAGATAATGGGTATCACAGCATAAATGGCAAATGATTAGACAAAAAAAAAAAAAAAAAAAAAAAAGTAAGAAAACATAAACCACCAGCCATTTCTGCCAAAATGAGCTGATGTGGGAGCAATACCAACATGGGTAATTCACTGATTAATGTAATCAAAAAGCTCAGTAATTCAATGTTTTAAATATAAGTCATCTAGCATTTTAGAGTGTCACAAAAATAAAGCAGTTATGGCAATTAAATAGTTAACATAACTTAATGCCATAATAATTCATTAACCAAGTGAAAAGCTTTTGAACCGCATGTGCAACGCAGACAATCAAAGCTGGCGAAACAGAGGTGAATAATCGGTGTTCTCTTCCCTCAATATTTGGAAAATGGTGACAGTTGGGGTGACATAAACTTAAAAGATAATTACCCAAAAAAAAGATGATTTAGAAGGGACTAAGGAGGAAGGGTCATCTAATCCTGACAAGAGGAAAAAAAAAAAAAAAGGTTGGACGATAAGGAACTTTTTTTTTTTTTTTTTTTTTTTTTTTTTTTAGGTAGGGAAGAGGGGACGAACATTCTAGGAAAAGAGATTTTTATATTCCCAGAAAAGACTGGGAAATGATGAAGAATTCTGAGAGGTCTACGCATCAGTTGTATGAAAGGAAATTGGAATGAGTGGGGGTAAGGCCATCTATACAAATAGAGCCTGATTATCAAAGACCAAGAAAGGGAATCAGATGAGATCTGTAAGCAGAAAACCATTTCGATTAGATTTGATTTTGAAGAATGGCATTAACTACACTATTGTACAATGACCTAATCAGGTCACATCTGGAACATTAGGTTCAATTATAAGTGTCCCACTTTGAGAAAAATATTGACAAATGGAAGCAATGCAGAGAGGCTACTGAGATGGCAAATGAGCTTAAAAACTCTCTTTAACTATTACAAGAGAACATATTTAACTAAATTTCCACTGTGTAGTGAAGAGCCTATCCCTAACCATGGATGCCAAACCCATCCCCCAAACAATTTCACCCAAATCCAACAGTAAAGTATCTTCATTTCTATGCATGGAAGCTTTATTTTTTGTAAGGGAGAATGCAGAATGTTGAGGTGGGTGCACGCATGTGAGAGAAGGGAGAAATCACTGACGAAGAAAGAGAAGAGAATAGTATCTGTAAGCCACCAGTCTTTGGATTACGCAGAAATCTACTACAGACAAAAGGGAAGAAATTGACAAAACTATTAAGGGGACTTCATGACATGACAGAGAGCTGCTTCTAGCATCTGAACATAATATAAAACACAAAGAAAGAGAGACATGCCTTTTTTCCTTCTAGGTATGGTGCCCTGCACTATTTTTTGTAAATTTTGTAAACCTTGGGCTTTTCATGGTAAGTGGTGATAAAAGATATAGACAAGTGGAAGTCAAAGCAGGGCTGAAGCACATGGTTATACTGCTGAAAACCTTGAAAATTCCTTTGAGAATCTCCAGATAGAATGAAGGGTAATTTGAGAATGAGGGACAAAGTACCACGATATCACAGGTGAAACCTATCAAGCCAATAGACAATTGGCTACCAACTAAAAAATGTGGTTCACCCTAAAAGAGGTGGACTATAACCACAGCACCACTGCTCCCTACAAGGTGGAAGAAGACGACAGACATAGGAAAGTTCCAAGTTCCATTGTGTGTGACTTTCAGTGAAAGTCAACTGAGGTTGAAAAATAAATGTCAAGGGACAAAAAATAGGCCAGGCAAGTTTAAATTTGAAGTTAATGTAGAAGAATTACTTTAGCAAGCCATGATGTCTCTAGGTGGCACAAAGAGAAAGTTGTAAGACTTTTACTAGTAACCCATCCTGTGCCCAAGTAAATAGTAACTTTATAGACACAGCAAAGCAGCACTGCATGAATTTTTATAAAAACAGGTACACACACACAAACACACACATATATACACGCAAGCACACAGCCACATTTCTCTGGGCTCCAAACACATGGAGGTTCTTTGTTGCACAATTTTCTCAATTCCTAAGACCACAAATCCCTAACACACACCCTCATGGCATTAGCAGAATACTTCCTTTTGTTCACTCAGGGCAACTACAATCAAGCATGACTCTGTCATCACATGGCCTTGCTAACCCTGCTATCGGGACTCAGAATTTTAGAGTCAAGGGTTAGGCAAATTAACAAGACAGGCAGGAATGTGGGCAAAATTAGATGAGGTGTGTGTTCCCATCTAGCAGGTTGTTAGCTGTAGCACTCAACACGGATGTGCGATAGTTTGCTAGAGTTTGAGAACACTGACCTAAGAGACTGGTACTGCTAGTCCCTCAGGATGCTCACCACACAGTTACACAACCCCCACAAGGCATCTAAATCCTTGCTTCCAACCCAGAGACTAGAGTGAATACCTTGGGAGCTTCTGGCACACACAGCATGTGAGTTTGTCAGTGCAAATCCATATATTAAATATTAGTACAGCATATTTCTCTTATTCCCACCTTAAGAAACAAAAGCTACAACCTGATGGAGCAAATACAGCCTTTTGGAAACCACTGCTCTCCAAACCTTTTTGATTTTCTGCTACCTCACTAAAATTAACTGAAATGTGCCCTTCATATGTTTGTTGGCTTATATTGTATAGACATATAAAGCAACACTGTTAACTATAGTATAAAGTATGCACAAAAATATACGTCAAATAAAAATGAAATATTAAATGAATAACATTTGTAAATACTTTGCTGCATTTATTAATGACACAATGTTAACAATGCTACATATAATGATACAAAATTAGTACATTAATGGTAAAAAAATAGTACCCCGATAAATATAATAATAGTTTTTGATGTGTAATTATAAAGTCTGACATAGCTTAAAAGGAAATGTTATTAGAGTCTGAACATACCAATCAAAGAAGTGCATTGTTGGTGATTTCTCATTCCCACGGATATTCAAAGGTTTCATAAGTTAATTGGGCTGATAAAATTCATCTTCTTACATAGTAAGGAAAAATTAATTCATCCAAATTAATACAAATGTGCTACACTTTTCTATTTTTAAGAAAATTGATTTCAAATTTATTAAAACGACTTTGGAAGCATTTAAAAAAATTTTTTTCAACGTTTATTTATTTTTGGGACAGAGAGAGACAGAGCATGAACGGGGGAGGGGCAGAGAGAGAGGGAGACACAGAATCGGAAACGGGCTCCAGGCTCTGAGCCATCAGCCCAGAGCCTGACGCGGGGCTCGAACTCCCGGACGGCGAGATCGTGACCTGGCTGAAGTCGGACGCTTAACCGACTGTGCCACCCAGGTGCCCCTGGAAGCATTTTTAAAGATTCTTAATTTTTTTTTTTTTTTTTTTTTTTTTTTGCCACTTTCTCACTGTACAAAACAACAGATTTCTCTTACAGGAGACTTGCTTGCATACTATTTAACAACAAAATCCAAACAATTCCAAGCATCTTTTTTTGAAAATACTCTCCCCATAGCACATGTATTTTTTTTTTTTTTTTAATCCTTTCTCATCATCACCTTCAGGGGAAACACTGCATAGGTACTGATTTTCGTGACTGTTGGCGTAGCCCCCTACCTAAGCTGTTAACCATCACAGAAAACTTACTCAGTTTGGGATTCTCCTCTTTTATGAAAGAAAAATGCATACCTGATCGTTACATTTGTGGATGCTTTTAAGTATTATTGGATAGCGGCTAGGTGTCACCAATATCCGTTCTCCTCTTTAGTAAAAGGATGTCACCAAACTTTAGCTGAGAACATGGACATGTAGCTAATGTTCACATTTCTCGGCTTTCTTCCAGCTGTGTGCGGCCATGGGGATCAGTTCTGGCAAACAGAAAGTGAGCTAAGTGAAGCAGGAGGACCCTTCTCTTCCTCAGATCCCCTCTCCTGGATGGCTGGAAGGTGGACCTGGCACTGATTGGTCTTGAATTATGCAAATGAGAGGAACACCTTGAAGCGGCAGGGCCAGAAGAAGGAATCCGAGTCTTCAACCAACATTAAACTGCCATTCTAGCCCTGGACTGCACCATTTAGATTCTTTTATGAAAAAGAGAAGTAAAAGTTCTGCCATATTCTTTCTGTCCCACAATGGGCTGTCTTGAGCAACTGCACTTTGGAGAACCCTGCTTTGGATGAGCAACTGGCTAAAAATAAAAGTGCACCGAAAAGAGGGATCTAGGGAAAAGGCCGTATGTTCTACTCTTTCTTTCACTTTGTTTTTCTGGTTAATTTTGCCTCATAACTTAATTCCCGATAATTTAATTTTTGAAGCACAGCTCTGTATAGTTTAAGAACCACTATACAGTCTCTCCCAAAATGCTACATTGGAAATATCTCATTCAAATATTATTTAATTTTTTTATGTTTATTTATTTTTGACAGAGAGAGGGAATGAGCAGGGGAGGGGCAGAGAGAGAAGGTGACACAAAATCCGAGGCAGGCTCCAGGCTCTGAGCTGTAAGCACAGAGCCCAACATGGGACTTGAACTCAGAACAGTGAGATAATGACCTGAGCTGAAGTTGGACTCTTAACCAACTGAGCCACCCAGGCGCCCCTCGTTCACATATTACTTGAAGAAAGATTCATTTCATATTTTAAATTTTGTTGAAATATACTATGTGCATTCACTTTACCTCTCTTTTTATATTTATTATTCCTTTATTCAGTTTTATCCTTTTCTGAAATGTACCATTTACTGTCCGATGTGTTTTTTTCTTCCATTTTTAATACTAACATTACTGCTATAAGCATATTTTTCTCCTTAATGTGCCTTCTTTATAAGCTTTGTGTGACTAGACTCTGAGAAAATTTTTGAACTTTCTGTATAGATTTATTATATAGCTCTGAGAAAGCCTCATGCTTATTTTTAAATTTAAACTGATGATCCCCAACATAATTAGTCATCAGATCTACCTGACCTCCAAATCTGTGCACCTGTACCTAACATAATACCTGAATATATCAAGGGCAATAAAGCACAGGACACATTGCCTAGGTCTACATCCTTGCTCTATCATTTGCTAGCTGAATAAACTTAAGCCAACTGCTTCATCTTTCTATGCATCCATTTCCCGGGAAATAAAATGAGGATAATAATAATCATGCTTAATTATAGGACTGCTGTGAGGATTAAATCATGTCAAGTGCTTAGAATAGTATCTGGCATACAGCAAGTGCTATAACTGTTATTATTTCAATCAACTATCTCATTAGATTTATCTCGGCTAGTCAGATATCTTTGAAAATCCGGCATTTATGGTTCCATATCAAGGTGTAAGCAGCACAGTTTTGGAAATTCAATCAACCAAGACATGTCAAAGTGAGAGAAGAAATGTTACCAGTAGACAAGGCCAATTTGTTTTCTCACCTAGGCAGAGGTCCCCAAACAACGTTTTACTGGAGCACAGTCACTGCCATTCAATGACACGATGGCTATGCCTGCTTTTGCACTACAACAGGGCTGTAATTGCAACAGACTGTATGGCCCACAAAGCCGAAACATATTTACGATCCCGCCCTTTACGAAAAAAGTGTACCAGCTCTACTCCAGGTCATAGTTCATTGTTTTATTTATTTATTTATTTATTTATTTATTTATTTATTTATATTTAACAACAATAATGACAGCTGACCCCCTTATGTGCCTGAAAAGAACAGCTGTCTCTCTCACTTACACCCTGAGAACACCTTTCTGTTCTCAGGGTCATCTCGGTCTACCTCTCAAGCTGCACCACCACTATTATGAGGTTACTGTAACTGGCTTCTCATTTCCCATCATCTCGATACACTTCTGATGCCTTAAAGATGCTCATCTCTTGCTCACCTGTAGACAGGAAAATAGTAAGGATGGCCTGATAGGATAATAGTAAGGAAAGAAGGAGAAGAATCAAGAAGGGTCGTAAAGGCAGTTGGTGTTCAGGTGTAATAGTGAGCAGTGGTAGAGACAACCCACTTAATTTTAATGTGGGCTCCACAATTCAAAACCTCATGATCAACTGCCAAGAGGCTTTGTCCCAACTTAAGTCATACTACCCAAAAATATATATGTAAGAGGAATTCAGAAATATTGGTTTTTCCTCTGAGATGGAAATGACTCCAGGGATTCTCTGACACGAGGGTCCTCAAAGGATGATGGTCTGCAGACCATCTTGAGACCTCTTCCCTGAGACCTCTTCAATGACTCAAAGAAGTTAAACTATTCTTATAATCCTACTAAGATATTTGTCTTTCTCAAGCTCATTTTCTCACAAGGACAATGAAGGTTTCGCAAAGGTTACGTGACACATAATACCACAACTCACTGAAGGTAGCTGTCTACATAATACTGTTGTTGTCTTCTATTAAATCAGATATCAAAGACATTTGGAAAAGCCACTCTTATTAATTTTTTCCTAAAAAAGTACTTTTCTGAAATATTTTATTTATATTAATAAGTATTAGGCCTATTTTATTTTAAATTATTTAATACATAGATAAGGTGGCCAATTTCCATGATGCAAATTTTCCCTTCATGATTGATTTCATGCTACCAATGGTTTAACTACAAGGTTACTTAACAAGTGGTTCTCACAACATAGACAGATTAGCACTACAACAATAACAACAAAAAGCTCTACAAGGCCCTAAGAACTTTCGGAGTATACTGGGGTCCCGGGACCACAGTGTTTTACAACTGCTGTTCTAATAACACCTTCGCTTTCCACAAGTAAGGCTGTGAGACTCAGATCTCCTTATCTGAAATAAGTGTCTGGCCCCAGGTTACCAAAGTAATCAAGTGTAGAGCCTGGACTAGAACGCAATCCCCTTTACTATTTCTCAAAGCTGAACTGGAAAGAAAAGGAATATTTTCCCAGCACAATTAAGCACCTAAACCTGATTTGATGTGAAAGACAAGAAAAGTATGGGGATGAGTCATAAAGAACAGAGAAGGAGAAAAATAACTTTCACTAGTAAGTCTCAAGATGGACAAAAGCCATATAAAACATAAGGATTTTTTTTTCAAATAAAATGATTCCAGAAATAAGCAAAATTAACAGAAAAAGTGGCCTCCTACGACCAAAGCCTCTTTATTCCTTAAATCTCCATCCCTGGTGAAAATAATATTTTAACAAAGGGCATAATCCTTTCTGAAGTAATAAATCATGAGTCAAACACAGGGTGTTATACATACAGTTCCCCTTTACTTGACGATAAGGGCACAACAGTCCACTTTGAAAGAGAACAATTACAGCTCGATGCCCTTAGGACACACTCTATGCACTTCATCGCAAATCAAAGTCAATCTCCAAAGGAGAGATATTCAATTCTATCTGTAGAATTAAGTCCTCATGTTTGTTCACCACTTCCTAAAGAGAGGCACAGAAAAACGTTGGGTTAAACCTCCCTTATCTGAGTCAATCCAGGGTGTTCTCCAGATATAGTCAGATATATGCTTTATGATGCCATACTCCTATGAAAACCTATAAAGTACAAGACCAAGCTGACCTGGAGACAGCATAATAATAAATCCATACAAAATTTATAGCAACTTGTGGAACACAAGCCCAGTTCCTGTTGGTAAGTCATAGTGTCTCCCTCGAAATTCCATGTCTTTCTTGATCCAGTAGGTTTCATGGAAATGGAAAGTATGACAGACTTTCAGGAGCCAGATAAACATCTCAAACCACAGATCAAGACATTACTCTGATCACAACAGTTAGTGCCCCCAAACTGCACTTCTTGTGTTAATACAGGATATTTAAAGAAATCACTGATAAGGACTACACACTATCCAACTAAAACTAAAACATGAACAATCAAGAATAAATTCCAGGGGCGCCTGGGTGGCGCAGTCGGTTAAGCGTCCAACTTCAGCCAGGTCATGATCTCGCGGTCCGTGAGTCCGAGCCCCGCGTCAGGCTCTGGGCTGATGGCTCAGAGCCTGGAGCCTGTTTCCGATTCTGTGTCTCCCTCTCTCTCTGCCCCTCCCCCGTTCATGCTCTGTCTCTCTCTGTCCCAAAAATAAATAAACGTTGAAAAAAAAAAAAAAAGAATAAATTCCAAAAATGTTTAGAAAGTTAACATTTCCTTCCAGAAATCAACATTAGAAAAGCCTTTAGAAGGTTAGGCTGAACAAAAATTATTTGTTTCTACTCCTCTCTCTAAAATATCCATTCCATCATACTTTGTGTTTTGTTTTCATAAAACTGATCATAGTCTGAAAAACATATGTATATTTTCTTGTGTTTTTTTTTTTGAAATCTCTTCACCCACTCACAGAACATAAACTATGAGAACAGGAGTTATATCCCCAGAAAGTGGAACAATGCCTACCACACGTAGGATCTTAATAAATATCTGTTGAATGCACAAATGTATGAACCCAAGGTTAATCTCTCCTCTATTCAATTTTCCCTTGTCTTCTGTCTTCCAAATCTCACGTGAATGTTTCTCATTGGCAGACACTAAACTGGAACCATATGGAGAAGGGGGGCTTGGGAAATGCAGTTCCTTATTTTCCCCTGCCTAAGAATGTGTTGGTGGTGAACCTAAGCTGAAAATAGATGATCTGTCATGAGGGGTTTGGATGCTGGGTCTCACCCCAGGCTCCCATTGTGCTACTTGAACAAGATGGTTGTAAAAAGTCTTCTAATATCTCCAGAGCTCCATTAGACATAAATGCAAAAGCACTATTCTCCTATAGGAAAAGACTCTGAAAGTTTGCAAGCAACAAAATGGAACAGTGACAGAGTCCTCCTGGACAGGCATTATATATATAACCGAAGTGATACTGAATTCCTTATGAACAGAAACCAGAAGTAAAATACAGTAGGGCAGAACAAAGAAGGGCGATGGTGGTGGTGAGTTTAATTGTATTCTGTTGCTTAATGAGCACCACTCCTGATGTCAGAACAGGCAGGAAAGGGGTCTGGTGTGAGCTACATGCAGGTGTGTAAGTAGCTAATGGAAGTGACAGCTAAGATGACTGTAACCAGGGTGTTGAAAAATGAATTATCCATGTGGTTTAAATGGGCCAGATGATATATTGGAACACCATGTGGTTTAACACAAAGCATGGCATTCAAGATGGAAGATTCAAATCCTAATCCTGGCTCTCACACAGACCACTTTTCCGAAACTGAATGAGTCATTTAAACCACACCACGCTGTGGTTTCTCTCTCAGTCAAATCAGTGCAGTAAAATGTATTGCCCAGTCACAACACAGGATGTTGCGAGGAAACTAGGGAGGTAACAACAAAAGTAGCCTATTCTGAACACTGCAAGGTGCATGTGTTGTGCAAAATAATGGCTCTTATGTGTGACTGTCAAGGTAAGAATTAATTCACTTTTCAAACTGAAATCCTATTTTTCTAAACTGGTGCAATGTATTAGAACGATTACCCTTCACTGCTTGAATTCTGCATTCCCTCCCTTTATATGAATTTACATTACATACCACAAACATTCAGAATTAGAGAATTCATTTTAGTTATAGCAACTCTTGCCAATAATTTGCAGTGTTTTACCATAGCCTGCAAGATCCCCTCTGGCCAGAAATATGCATCCTTGTCCCTGTATTCACAATCTTATATTTAGTCCTTGCCAACAGGCCGTTTAGGTTGCTCCAAATCAAATAAACCCTGAAGCCCACACAGTAAGTATTAGATCATTACTGAGCAGGCGGTACACAGGCTGGAGGTGCAAACAAAACTCATGGCAAAAGGGAATCACCAGACCTGAAATTAGACACAGAGGCAATTATGCCAAAGTGGCGAAAGCACCAGACAAGGAGTCAAATAACTGAAGTTAAATGCCAGCTCTGTCACTTGTACTATGACCTTGGTCGATCTTAAACAGGACTTTGGATCTCAACTATAAAATTGGAATAATAGATTATGCCAGGCAACCAAAGGCGAGAGGGCACACATGACTCAATTCAGCGAGTACGGTTTCTGTAAGAGGAAAAGCTTAGAGCCACACTGCTTAGGGCTTAATTCTAGCTCTAATGCTAACCATACGACCTTGAGTGAGGTACTTAACCTCTCTGTGCCTCCGCTCTCTTATCTCTAAAACACCAAGAGTGGCTACATCACAGTGAGGTGAGGACTCAGTGAATTAACCTGCGTAAACCACCCAGTCTGTGGCACATGGTCACATTTAATAAACGCTGGCTATTATTACTGTGTGCCAGGCACAGAGGATCCGTAGATCAAATATAATATCGTCCATGCCCAAAAGAAGTCAGAATATATATATGTCTTCCGAGATCTTTGTCAGATTCACGACCCCCTTCATTTTAGTTAATTTTAGTTTTGCTTTTTCATTTCTCGGTTTGTTCCTTACAGCCAAGGTAATTTCATAAAACTTGGGTGTTTATTGCAAAGAGGTTCCTCGTCTGCCATTGCAAGCTCTCCCTCCCCCCCAGGAAATACACATCAGTGACAGTGGTACCAATTCCCTCTACTGCAACTGCTGGATCACAGAGGACAAACCACCGTGGGACCAGGAGCAAGAGCAGTGACAGATGTACCGAAATCAAAGCAGTTTTCATAACCTTGCCAGAAAAAAGACAGGGGTGGCAAATACAAGAAAAAAGTTACTTTTATTCTTTCACTGAATCTGTTCTTTACTGAAGAGTCTCATGAGTGAGGAACAAAAACCAAGTTTAATGAACTCTAAATGAAAGACACTGTGAAATGCTATTATTATGGTAGGTTTCATAATCCCATATTCCATAGCAATGACTATAAACCATTTGCCCTCTTTCTCAAACTTCTAGCCCTCCTACTAAGCTCTTCTCTCTCACTGAAGGCCCCATGTGTCTATGAAAGACACCACACTGGCTTCCCATCACTAAATGTATAAATATACCTTGGTCAGTTTTCCTCTTATCCTTTATTTTTGTACATCATTCTTATGTAAATGGAAGAACTGTACCTTTTTCTCACAAAGGCTACACCTGTGTAATCAATCCCATCCCATACTCGACTTCTTCCACATTTAATTACTGCTATCCTTTCCTGTAGTTACACTGTCCCCTTCCACTGGTTCCTCCAGTTCAGCATATAAACTTAATCAAGGGTTCCAAATTGTAAAATGTAAAAAGAAAAAAAAAGAAAAAAAGAAGTGTTCTCTCAGTCCCACATACTCTTCTAACTTCAACCCTATCTTTCTCATCTTTTTAAAAGCCACAGTTCCAAAGCAGTTATCTACAAGTGACAGTGCTATCTCTTCACTTCTCTTTTTCACTTTAACTCATTCAAAGCAGGCTTCTGCTCCGCTGAAACCGTTCTTGCTGAAATATCCAATCATCTCCATCTATATCTCTAAGTCCAACACACTCCTTCTCAGTTTTTAGTAATCTTGACCTGTCAATGGCCCCCGACCTTGTTCACCACTTCCTCCTTTAAACACACACACGCTTTTCACTCAGTGTCATCACAGTACAAACTCTTGCTTTTCCATCTAGTTCTTTAGCTGCTTCACTCAGGTCTCTCTGTGAGCTCTTCCTCTGCTACCCATTTCCTAAACTTCAAAGTTTACCAGCACTACCCCCCAAGACTCCATGCTCATCTCTCTCCCCACACCTCCCTAAGTGATCCCACATATATCCATGGCTTCAGTAAATCTGACCTCTAGTCCAGACTCAACTTGTCTGATCTTTAGATCCATAATATCCTCAAATTCGTCGTCTACAACTCTGCTGGCGATGTCTCACAAGCATCTCAAAATTAGTTTTCCAAGACTAATCAGAGCATCTCCATTGACACAAGTGCCCAAACCAGCACTTGGGGAATAATCCTTAACTCTACCCTCTTACTCCTTGCATCCAATCTATAATCAAATAACTTCAATTTCCTCATTTATTGGCTCAAACATCATTCCCTAATAGCCTTCTTTGTATCCAAAGACTTAAGTAGTTCCCTTCCCTTTCCCTACACTATATGGTCCTACACATAGCTTCCCTTCTCCAATGCCATTACATGGAAATCCAAATCATCATTTCCTTCTGCTCATGTTTAACATTCATGATATTAGAATTTACACAGTATCTGTCCTCCCCACTAAACAACTTGGGTTGCATGGACAGCTGTCCTCATAAATCTGCTTAGCCTATCTGAACTCCTCTCTGCAGATAATACCTTTTTCAATAATGCAGGATACTAACTACCAATACACAAAATAGAATATATGACACTGAATGGATGTACGTACATGCATACACCCACACAGACCATGAACCTCAACTAATAATGAAGTATTAGTGATCCACAAATATATCTTAGAAATTAATGCTCATGTGATTTGCTCACTTCTGCCTACCCTTCTCCTGCTGTTCAGCAACCAGGTCATCTCCTCCATTATGCCACTTTGCACACTTTAGCCACTCAAGAAATATTATTCCCCTCTTCCTCACAGCTCACAAAGCCCTCTGTTTTAACCCAGAGTTGGTTCAAGTCCCCCTTTCTAGGGCAATCTTTTCTTTTCTTTGATTTGTCTATCATCTAGCGGAAAGCCAGATACAAATGTGCTAAAATTATTTATTTATTAATTGAAATGGGAAAAACTAGAAAAGAAGCAACTCATTCCTTAATCTAAAAACTAAAAATAAAGATTTTAGTCTTATCTTTCATAAAGTTGGTAGAATGTTTAAGAAATTTCCTTAAATCTCAGTAAGTGAATATTCATGAACCAAGGGCAATATCATGTCTTCTCTGAGGAAAAACATACATTATTCCTTATTGGAAAATGAAAGAAAAGTAATAATTAAAGATTAACACTAACCAATGTGAAAAAATAAAACTGACACGTATGACTAACTTTTTGAAAAAAATAAGTAATAGGCCAATTCCCTTAGGCTTTTCCTAAAAACACATAATGGAAATTATTTAAAGACACTCAAAAAATTCAGGAAAAACATTGTCTTCACATATAATATTAATGGCCTAATGATATTAAAAATACTTTAGTACTGTCAGAGCCAGGGCAAGCATATACAGTCTTACAGGAGTTGTGCCTAATAATAAGAAATCACATAAGGAGCATCATCCTCTTCCCTTCTGCCAGGTGTTTGGAGAATACTGCTAATTTTGTTGAAGGAAATCATGTTATACTTAAACTGGTTAAACTCCAAATATGTATTGACATTAAATATGTGGTAATGATGAAGCAAAGATTATGAAACAACCTCTTTTTTCAGAGTCTGTCTGGGTGAGGACACATAAAAGTAAAGAAATAACTTCAATAGACTTGTTTCTGTAAGTAACAAAGAAGTAACACAAGGAGAGAGCCTAATGAATGGTAAGGATGAATGGTTCAGAACTGCCTAAGATAAGTGATGACCGCTGAATAAAGCATGGAAATTTGCTTAAATGTTTTATTTATTTATTGTCAAAGTGATGCATTTTAATTGTTGAACACTGGAAAGTACAGAATAAAATAATACCTGTAATCTAATACCACCACCTAGAGTTACACATGATAAAATTTTAGACTTCCTTCCATCATTTTGTATCTTCTTTATGTCACTGGCTAACACTATACCTTATAACTGTGTTCTTTGACAACACATGCAGTAGGGACTTGAAACAACCTGGTGAACTTGAAATGCTTATAGTAAACTTCAAATCGTTTTGCAAATGTGATTTTTATAGAATGTCATATTAAGTTATTTGCTATAACACACTAGACCATCCTGTCATGGTGGGATTTTTTTTTTCTGGTTTTGAATACCCTAGATATTAGAAACACAATTCTAATAAAGGGTTGTCTTCACAAATCTTTCTTCTTCCTCATTTAAAATGAGAATTTGTACAGAAATCACAGAGGAAAGAATGTTATCTTTTTAAAAAGATGAACAGAGTTTTCATTGAATAATCAACATTCAACACATGCCTGATGACAGGACAGGTATTTTAGGCCTCTGGAAGAGAATGTACAAAAGCACACAATATTGACACATAATAGGGGTTTAAAATTCATAAGCACATTGTCTTGCTAATCCATAAAGATAAGCCAGGTGAGGAGGGATGGGGGATGAAGCTGAAGAAGTACATAGGAACCAGATCATGAATACACTTTTATGCCATGATCAGTAACTTATCTTTTATCCTGAAGGCAATGGAAATTCAATAAATGTTTGCTCAATGTAATTGATTTACTCACTAAGGAAGAGTTTGCTTCCCTAAGTAAATAAGACTAATAATGGGATACCCAGCAAGGGCCCAGGTGAAAATATTCTTTCTTCAGTAAGTATATCTTATTTTCCCAGTTAAAATTAGAGTAAGCCCTCTCCCAACTCATTCCAGACATCTAATTAGTTAATTAATGCAAAAAAAAAAAATTATAGCCACGAGTATTTTTTACATGCTCATATACACTGAATGTTAATGTTAAAACTTAGACAAATGTGGGCACCCGGGTGGCTCAATGGGTGAAGCGTCAGACTCTTGATCTCAGTTCAGGGCATGATCTCACGGTTTGGTTCGTGGGTTCAAGCCCCACCTTAGGCTCTTTGCTGTCAGTGCGGAGACTGCTTGGGATTGTTTCTCCTTCCCTCTCTCTCTGCTGCTCCCTACTACCCCCTCTCAAAATAAATAAATAAACTTAAAAAAAATTAGACAAATGCTAGTTACAAACTTTTCTTCAACTAGTGAGCTGCTGATTAGAGTTCTACCTCCTGACCCTTTGTATACCACACATCCATAATTCATACTATAGGATACCCATATTTTATTTCTTCAAGATGGAGCAAGATGTTTAAAATGTGAAAAGCATTCTAAATGCAGTGAGAAATTCTGTCCTTGAAAATTATCAATGTTATATTTTATGAATTTTCCCAACTTTCAAAATTTTCAATTCAATAGTGAATTTTTCTTAGCAAGTCATGTATCGATTCCTAAAAATTCATTCTACTTAAATGTCATTGTAAAAAAAATTTCTTTCAAAACCTACATTCATTAGTTTAATATTGAATGTTTTGAGTAGTCTTATTAATCAGTGAAACTGGTTTAATCAGGTTGGGTTTACTTGGCAGCTCAATCAGATTTACAACTGACTCAATGGGAATTCAACACAAAAGAAGCACAAGTCCAGAGGTGCTAGGGGGCAGAGTGGTTAGATTGCAGTAGACGTTAGTGTGCCTTCCAAAGGGAATGTAGGGTGCCAGCAAGCCATGCAAACCTCTCAAGTGGAGTTCTGTCAAGGGAGTTACTGATACAATTTCTTTTTACCAAATTTCCAAATCTGAAACTCTCATCACTATCTACCCAAATATATGATGACTTAGGTACATGATTTTTCCCCCTTGAAAAAATACATTTCTGGTATTTCTTTGGGTTAGCAATAGAAGCTTTCCTCAAATTTGTATCTCATTGTTGGTAAAGCCAAAAAGGTCGAACCAATTCCCCGTGGACTTCAAAAACTATAAATATTGTTCAAATTAATAGACTTCATATGTATCCTATTACTACTTTGTGGGGGCTGCCCCACATATACTTTAGTCAATTAAATTCATCTACGTAACAAATGTGATTTTTATGACTGGGTGACTTAATAGTTTTTTTAATGTAGTGATCACATAAAAGGGATAATACAGAAAATCCTCCAGGACAATTGGGACCAGACAGCCCTGAGCTGCTTTCTCCATCTTTGCATACTCCCGCCCTACATACTCTCCATACTTCCTACTCTGATCCCTGAAAACTGTTGCAACCAGTCTATGTGGCTCTGGAAGCCAGAGGGCCTGGCCAACCAGACGCACGACTGGAGGATAGAAAGAGACAGTGGCCAGGAAATTTTGATCCCCACTTCTACCTCATCTCAGCAGTGAAGTTTTAGCAGTGACTGTGTCTCCTGACAACTATATCTCCTGTGAGTTATCCAGTTTTCAGAGGTTAGTCCACACTGGGCTCCAGAAAAACCATGTCCTATCCCGGTCCCATCAGTTCATGGTTATTAACGGCTTTCTTGGGGGCCTTAGCATCCCTTATTGATTCTCTTAACCCTACCCACACTTGTGTAAATAGTCCCTCAACCAATTTTCTTCAAGATACAAGTTGAGTATGGATTCTGTTTCCTGTCAGGACCCAGGCTGATACAACCACCGACTATCAGTCTATAAATCCTTGCATTAAGTTTCTGTTATACAAAGAAACTTAAAAGGTTTTGCTTTTATTCCTACTTGATTTATGTTGCATTTAGGTCTGAGAACCTAGAGGGGGGAAAAAGTACTCTGGGTGTTTCACACAACTTGAAAAATAATTTCACAGTACTTCTCAAAAATATATCATGATTCTACCCTTTGACCCAGAAATTCCACTAGTTAGGCTTTATCATTTAGTAATACTAACGTAAGTGTTTAATGATACATCTCAGGGATCACAAACTAAATGGCTCACAAGACCCAGGCAGGTGCTCTAAATGAGGAAAGGCTGTCAGGTTCAATGTGATAGAGAGGGCAGGGACTGTGGCAAGTGGCATATATGGGAATTTATCATTGCTGCAGCCTCTACTCTGCCAAAGCTAGTTACTACAATTCAAGAACTAGACTCAGTGGTTATTGATCTTTAGATTTTCTAAGAGAAGCCAAAAACCTGGATTTTCATCTATGTTCTCTTGATTTATAAATGTTGACTCAATTAAAAAAAATTTAAACAACTTGGAGCCAAAACCAGATGAATCTGCACTCGTAAGGTGATCCTCAGGGGTCCAGTTTTTGAACTTTGATGGATATTTAAGAATGTTATTTGCTGCATTATTTGAAATAGCAAACATTTAGAGACAGACTAAATGGCTATCACGAGATAGATTTTATGATACATACCTTCCAGGGACTAGTTTGTTGCAATTACAAGAACTAGGCAGATCTAGATGTATGAACCCAAAAGGATATGCTATGTATAGTTGACTTATTTTTTGAAGCAATTTGGAAAATAATGAAAAAGCAATGATCTGATATTTTAAAGGAGATTGTATAATGCAATTGTATGTGTATGAGTAACAATCTGGAAAAATACACATCAGACTGCTAATGGTGGCTTGACCATGGTCAGTGGGAATGGAGATGAAGGAGGTATATTTACCTTTTTATTTCTTCTTTTTATTACTTTTTCACAATAAGATTGTCATATATATGTAATTAAAATAAAATAAGGTTTAGCTAAGTTTCCGAAACTTTATTCACCAAATAGCTTTGAAGAATTTTAGTCCATCGGGAACTACAGCAAAAATAAATAGTCAATAGTCAATAAATATTGGCTATTCAGTTGTGCCAGGAACACTTCTAAGAGATGTACATGTATTAAGTCAACTGAATTTCACAACAACCTTTTAGAGGAAGCTGTTTGTATTTTCCCCATTTAACTGCTGAGAAAACTGAGGCACACAAAAAGTTTACGTACCTTACCCAAAGTCACAAAGCTAATAAGTTGTGGAGCTGGGAATCAAACTATTGGTTTAGCTCAAGAACCCAAACATTTAACTACAACAATACTGCCTAAATGTTGTGCATGAAGCACCAGTAATACAAGAATGGTTCAATATGAAAAAAAAAAAGTTGGCGTTGTTCAAGGTGTTATTCATAAATTATGTAAATTTTAGTTATCAAAAAAACTCCAATAATACTTAATTCAAGATAAAATAGATCTTTTTATTGGAAAGCAAACAACCCACAAAAAAATTTTCTGTATCTCTAGTGTATAAGTTTTTACCAAGGCCTAAGAATTCATAGATTTACCTTTAATCTAAAACAGGCCATAACTGGGGCGCCTGGGTGGCGCAGTCGGTTAAGCGTCCGACTTCAGCCAGGTCACGATCTCGCAGTCCGGGAGTTCGAGCCCCGTGTCGGGCTCTGGGCTGATGGCTCAGAGCCTGGAGCCTGTTTCCGATTCTGTTTCTCCCTCTCTCTCTGCCCCTCCCCCGTTCATGCTCTGTCTCTCTCTGTCCCCCCAAAAATAAATAAACGTTGAAAAAAAAAATAAAAAATAAAAATAAATAAAACAGGCCATAACTGTCCTTTAAATATTCAGCCAAGAAAGAAACACTTCAGTTTCTAAGATGTCTTGTGATAGATGCTGAACCCACGATTTAAGAGAAGTTAAGGTAATTTTACCTTCTGTGGAGGAGAGAAGAGTTTAGTTGACCTTGTGAGCTCAAAGAAGAATAAAGGGGAGCAAAATCTCCTGAAGACACACATGCCTTAAAATATCAGATGCTCCTCTTAAGTATGACCACAGTGGGCATGTCTATGAAGAGTCATACACTGTTTGGCCATATGGGCTTGGTACACAGCAGGCAGTATGTGAGAACATGCTAGAGTGACTTCAGAATTTTCCCTCCATTGGGGCGCCTGGGTGGCGCAGTCGGTTAAGCGTCCAACTTCAGCCAGGTCACGATCTCACCGTCCGTGAGTTCGAGCCCCGCGTCGGGCTCTGGGCTGATGGCTCAGAGCCTGGAGCCTGTTTCTGATTCTGTGTCTCCCTCTCTCTCTGCCCCTCCCCCGTTCATGCTCTGTCTCTCTCTGTTCCAAAAATAAATAAACATTGAAAAAAAAAAAAAAAAAAGAATTTTCCCTCCACAAGTTTCTACACTTTGTGCCACTCCAACCAACATTAGTCAACGTAGGGCTGAATTTTGACCAGAAGAAAGATTGTAACTTTGTCAATAATATTT
The DNA here is from genome assembly GCF_018350155.1 of Leopardus geoffroyi. Lineage (NCBI taxonomy): Eukaryota > Metazoa > Chordata > Mammalia > Carnivora > Felidae > Leopardus > Leopardus geoffroyi. Next base: position 94,393,149 of record NC_059338.1, on the reverse strand, counting down.
TCCAGGAAGTGGCATTTTTCTGGCAAGAGCCATGCTCTTGTTAAGGTTACATCAGTATTTATATTTACACATTTAGCAAGGGATGACGTTTGGCATTTCTTTCTTCTGTTCTCAAGCACTGATAATTCTTACCCCAATTCACTCAAACATACAGAGTTTATTTGCAAGACATTTTCAAGGTACTGAAACATATTACTCTTTGTTCTTGTTTTTGCTTTTGCTTTCATAATAAAGATAACTAGACATATTACATAGTTGCCTTATATGGGAAATCCCTGAAGTTGTTAAAATTGATTCCTTCAATGCCTTATACATAAGAGGAAAAGAATGTATAAGAAAGTAACCCATTACCAAATTGCAAATTTCCACAAGAACATGACAAATAAGGGAGGAGAGGGAATATTTCTGTGCCAAATTCTACCAAAAAACCTGAATTCACTCAAGGGACAAAATGGAGCAACAAAGTTAAAACTAACAGAGGGATAACAGTTTAAGAGACTAACCATTTTATTTCTTTGTTCTCCTCTCAGCCTCTTCCCCCACGATCAACCTCTTTGGGCCACAAAACACAAGACCATTTCCCAGGGGTAAGTGTATAGGTGCTAGAAGATAAATAGGTAAGACCAAAGCTTTACTTACATCAAGGCCCAGAGTTGACAGATTGCCAGATGATACATGAAGCAAAGAACCAGTTCAAGAAAAAAACAGATGAAGACGAAGAAGGAGAGAGCTACCTCCCCAATGAAGTCTCATCACACTTGCAAACCAAAATGAAAGTTAACAGACATGCAAGAATAAAATACCTCAGGATATTCAATTCTAGGATTCTACATACCAGAGTTAGTCCTTCAAGCAGCCTTGACTAATGGGTTTCCCTACTTACTACTTTCTTTGAAAAGCCAAAAGAGCACTGGCAGCCCCAGAAGTTTCTTCAGGACCAAGAATTCCAGGGTATATTGTAAGTTCTGATCTCCTCTCACTCCATTCCAAAGGTTCCTAAAATGTTGATGGAGTGGTGGAATCGTGTGCTCTCTTTAGGATGCTTTAAATACTATGGACCCCTTTTCCCAGGAAAATGTAACTGCAACAGCATTTAGCCATAATTTCAGGGTGACTGCTGACGTCCACTCACTATCCTCCCATGTTGTAAACCACAGCCCGGGATAGGTGCAAAACAAAATAACACAAAGCCCTACATTTATAGTTTTAACTACAACCTAAAGGCAGATGACTACAAAATCCAGAACTCAGACCTCATTCATAACGTCCAGAAACATAACCACCTGAGGAATTCCATAGAAGCTAGGTCCAAATTGTGTGAACTATTTAAGCACATGTACTTCATTTACTTGGGCTTGCATCACAACTCCACCTACAGTACCTGTGATTCCTCATAATAATGGTATATATCTTATTAGGTTGGATAACGAGTAAATATGTTTCTTTGTGAAAAACACTTGGTGCAATATCAAGTTAATGCCCAAAACATTACATTATCATCACGAGTATTATTAGCATTATTAACACAATATTAATAATATTAATTTGATATTTGTAAAATATCATCAATTCCCTAAAAACCAACTTGGCCTCCTGCATTTCGTATCTTGATTAACTGCAGCAAAACTTACTTAATTGTCTAAATCAAAAACCTACAGGGGGGCTGGGGTGGCTCAGTCGGTTAAGCATCTGACTCTTGATTTTGGCTCAGGTCAAGATCTCACAGTTCATGAGATCAAGCCCAGCATTGGGCTCCATGCTGGAACCTGCATGGATGGTCTCTCTCCCGCTCTCTATGTTCCCCTCAAAATAAATAAATAAACAAAAAAACCCTTACAAAATATCTTCTCAATCACCTCCTCTCCACTCCACCCTCACCTGGCTTATTTCCTGCCAATACAAATAACTCTTTCTCTTGTCAAAATCCTATTCACTATGTTATGTCCCATTCAACTATTTACATTTCACCAAAAGTACATTTCTATCTCTCACTCTAATCCTCCTCTCTACTAACTTTATTGATAATTCCTGCTTTCTTAAAAAATACTGATTAAATATCATACCTTTAGAAATATTTTCATAATACCCACCCCACCAAATCAGACCGAATTACTTATTCTTCTTTGTGTTCCTTCCTGTGAATGCCAATGACACACCTGCCCTACAGCCAATAGAAATGATGGTCACAATATACTGTATCAGTTAGTCCTCTTGTCTATATGAGCAATCATTAGGGACTATGTCATGTTTAGCTCAGTGAATCTAGGTCAATCACAGTTCCTAGCAAAAATTAAGCACTTGCAAAGTTTTATTAAAATATACATGGATACAATCAAGGATACTGCTTTTGCTAGTAAATAAAATATACCTTAACAGTCATCCTCCCCAACTCTGATAATATCTCTGAGTAGGGAAGTAATTTAAGAAAACTTCCTAACCATTCCTGGGAATGGAAAAATTGGAACTTCATCAGTGAGGTATTGTTTCAAAGGAAAGCAATTATGCCCCAAAAGTCAAAGTGACACCGTTCTTCTCCCTATCAATTATACAATTATGGAATTTTGCCTACAATAACCAATTGCTTATAAGACAACGAGGTACAGGACTAGAGACTGTGATTATGGTCAACAAATCTCTTCGACTTCTTAATGTCCCTGTTTATCTGATGATGGGTTTTCCCAAAAACAGCTCTTACATTTTATAAAGATTTCTCATCACAATGTACCACATTAGGCCATTTTTAGAACAAAATATTACGCATATCGACATTACTGTTGCACTCTCCAAATTCTGAGATAACGTGCCTGAACACATGTCCTTCATCACTATCAACTTAAAGGCAAAAATAAGAAATGTCTAAAAAGAAAAGCTTCAAAATGCATCTCTAACTTTCTGGCATCGGACAAAATTAAGTTACAGAATTTAACCAAAGGGGAAAATATTTCTAAACTGAATCTATTTGTTATATACTGGTTTAAAATTCAAAACTGCCAACATATTCTGTTTACTCCCTTGGCATCTGTTGCATCTGCCAACTGGTGGCCAAAAATTAGAGCAGACTTAACTAATTAGAAGGGTCCCCATCTGGTAGCTGAACTTCTTGTTTACGCTTCCTTTACATTCTAAGTACAGAGATTCCAACCAGAACTTCTGTGGTTTGTAGCAGAGGAGGCTCTCTCTGGCCAGCCTACTTGCTTATTGTCTTGCTGAGCTGAACTTGGCACAGATGGGAATGTTCTCTCTATTTTATGGACTCCCTTCCTGTGCTCCCCTTGGGATGGCTCTTCACCGCAAGTTTCCATTGTCTCTCAAAACACTTTTCCATTCATTTTTATGTCTGTAGGCCTGGATCTAAGACTATGAGTACTTTATTGACAAATAGCATTCACGATTTGGTAAAGCTAATACTATCCTTCCTAAGAATAAAAATAAAGGAAAAGATTAAAGGAAAACATCATAGTGTAATGTGTTTTTTCACAGCTTTTATTGAATCATTGTGAGTGTATTTTCATAATGAAGTAAACTCCTGGCAGAATCATGCAGCAGTCCCAATCTTGGGCTTTGAGTAGGGACTTCTGTTGGAATTTTGGCCCTGCCTGCTATTAGTCGTGTGTCCCTCAGCAGGTTGACCTACCTCAGTTTCCTCATATGCAAATTTAGAATATTTTAAGTGCTGCTTCATAGAATGATGAGAATCAAATAAAAAATTATGTGCTAAGTGTTTACACCACTACATGACATAAAGAAAACCCACCAAGGACCTATTATTATTGCAAATAGAGGTCTAAAAATTTTTAAGTAAAAATAGCTTTTGAAGTATTATACATGTTGCAACATTTGGTTGCTTTGAAGCTCAGTCATTTTATTGTATTTTTTAAGTTCTCCTAGAAGTATGTTGATTTCCCCAAGCATATTCCAGTCTGTATAAGAGGAAGATTAGAAACACGCCAGGTGGCAAGAGAAAGCAAGAGTTCAATTACTATATTATGAAGTGAAACAGAATGACTCTATTCACTTTGCCACATTTTGCCTATTTTCCAATGTTAGTTTTTCCCTCTAAGTATACATGAAGTGATAGAAAATGTAAAAACAAACTTGGAGAGACTGAGGAGTTGCTGAACATCTATTAAAAACCCACTATGTGCCAGAATTGTTTTAAGCCCTGGAAATATCTATCTTCAGAGTTCACATTTTGTGGGATCCAGGTATATGAATAAATAAATACTTTTTTAATGTTTATTTATTTTTTTGAGAGAGAGACAGAGTGAGCACAAGTGAGGGAGGGGCAGAGAGAGGGAGACACAGAATCCGAAGCAGACTCCAGGCTCTGAGCTGTCAGCACAGAGCCTAACACAGGGCTCAAACTCCCAAGCTGCGAGATCATGACCTGAGCTGAAGTAGGATGCCCAACTGACTGAGCCACCCAGTGGCCCCAAATAAATACTTTTCTATGTAAGTAACCTTAAGCCTATATTTTAATGTCTGAAAACACTTAGGAGAAGTGACTTTTGAGATGAATTTTAAAGGATTCATAGAAGTTAGTGGAACTCCATAGGATGGTTGAAAGGCATTCCAGTTTAAAAACAAGCAGTGTAAATTCAATCATGGAGTTGAGAAACAGTATGATGTTCTGTGGATTGATGAAAAACAGCTTAGAATTACTGGAACTTAATGTACATGGCAGAAAGCATCACAGTGATCAATTACAGAAGATCTTATGTAGGAGTTCATCCTACAATAGTAATGAGAAACTACTGAAGGGTTTAAAGCTATAAAGTGCCACAGACAAATTTTCTTTTAAATTATCTTCAGTGGCATTGATAACAGGTCTGAAGGAATAGTCAAGATAAATTTTTGCAACTTGAGCATTAACTAAGTAAAAGACAACCTCAGCTAGGGCAGTAATAGTTTGAATGAAGTAGCTATGATAGACCTTCAGAACCTTCAGAACTGATGTGAAATATGGAGGCCTCATTGATTAATCAGATCTGGGGCATGTGCCCGTGTAGTGAGGGAGAAATATAATACCTGCATTTGTAGTTGGGTAACTAGGGGAATAGTGAGGTCAAGGTCACCCATTATACTAGAGAACAGAGGAAGAGAAGTTAGGCCAAGCAGCAAGATAAGGGGTTCAACTAAATTTGGAGTGCCTATCACCCATGGGGGCATGAAAGGAGCAAATTGGTTATAATTAAAATAATGTGAATGAATGAGATTATCCAGAAAATTTGTAGAATGAAAAAAAAAAGAGTAGTCGAGGGATGAAAATACAGGAAGAAAATGATTTTTTTGTGAGCAAAAAGTTTCAGTAAGCAAAAGTGGAATAAAAATCCACAAAGATACCAGAGAAGAAATAGAGAAAAGAGCCAAGAGGGAATAGAATCATGGAAGTCGAATACATAAGGCATTAGAAAAAGGACAACAGTTGACAAATGTCCAGTGGAGATCTCAAGGGAGAAGCTAAGAACTAAAATGTGTTTGGATCAGCCTGGACTTTGGAGTTAGACAAACTTGGGTTCAAGTCCATTGTCCACAACTCACCATTTGTGTGACCTGGACAAGTTTCCAAATCTGTAACAATGGTACACTATATCTCCTTCTAAGACCTGCTGGGAAGACTAAATAGAACAATGCAAACAAAGCACCAGTACTGGATAAATATAAATTATATAATTTCAATAGGGATATATATTTAGATTATTGTTTCTCCTAAAATGTTAGTACCATAAAATGATACCATAGTTTAAATATTCCAGTTGAACGATTAATGGTGTGATCTCTACCTATTTCACTATGAGAATTCTGTGTTGTTTCCCCAAACACCTGTCTGTACCCAAGCATATGTATTAATGAATGAGGCATAATTAAAAAGGCGATTCATGGTCAATTTTTATAATTACAGGTCTAATGCTTAATCAATCTAGATAATATATTTAAATATAATTAAAATTACAGAATTACAATCATGCTTTGATGGAGCTTTGATGAAGGATTTACCACAATTTTTGTAACAATTTCAAACATTTAAAAGTAGTTTGGCTCTGAAGTGGAAGCAATAGTTCCCTTGCCTGTCCAAATCCTCTATTCTCATACCCTTAAATTTAGATACAAACTACCTGTCACAGTTGCTCTCAGAAAGAAGTCAAGCAGAAAAACATGAAACAAATAAGAACCAAAGGAAGCATACTATATAACACATATGCAGACATAATTTGAGTGTTGCCAGATCAAATGTATTATATTGGTCCTATAAGGTACCCCAAAAGACTCTGCCCTCAAGAAACATACACTCTAGTAGCGGGAGCATGACATTTCAAGAGATGAAGAGATCGTATCAGCATGAACCCTCAGAGAAGACTTCAAGAGGAAGATTTTATCAGAGATGAAATATTAAAGGATAAGTTGTTTCATTCAACAGTATGTATTGTGGAGTTGCCATAAGTTGATTTATTCAATGATACATATTGTGTGTCTTTGTGTCAGACAACGTTTTTGAGGTTGAGGAATTGATTAGGGGCAATCCTTGTCTGTTAAGCATCAACTGAATCAGTTCTAGAGAGAGGAAGCTATCTATGCAATGATCTGAGGCTTTCCATTGAGTTATTAAACAACAGAGCAAGAGAAAATTAAATATTTTAAATAGAATATTTAAAAACATCTTGTAGTAAGAATAAAATCTTGAAGATTTTAAAAGTTAGTAAAATTATAACTCATTTTATATCACTACAATTGATACATTTCACAGCTTTCTTACTATTTCCTTGTCAGCAGCCTTTAACACAATTTGTCAAAATAAAATGAGTAATGGATGACCCAAGAACTTAACATACTGTGTGGCCACTGTTATGCTCCTTACATAGTAGTCTGGATCATCCTTAATTTCTATGGGAAATAAATCCTGCACAGTTACCTTTTGAAAAAGAATAACAAAGACATTGACAGAACCCTGTTACTGTGCACAGGGACCTCCTAGACCCACTGCAGGTCATGAAATTTTACCAATGTGGTGACAACTGTGTTTGCACCAATGAACTATGTCTAGAAAGGGAGTTATCAGTGCAGCCTTTTTGATCTCTTTAGCTGTTTGGATCTTAGGATAGTAGTTGCTATCAATATTTCAAGAAGCAAGCCCACAACTACCCAAACACAGCATAGGCACAATTGACTGGGCATCAGTGGAATTGCAGATTTAAGACATTCTGCAATAAGATTCAAAAAATACTTCTTAAAAATCTTTCAGGTGCATTTTAATTTTTTTAATGTTTATTTATTTTTGAGAGACAGAGAGACAGAGCGTGAGCCAGAGAGGGGCAGAGAGAGAGGGAGACACAGAATCTGAAGCAGGCTCCAGGCTCTGAGCTGTCAGCACAGAGCCCAATGTGGGGGCTTGGACCCACAAACTGTGAGATCACAACCTGAGCCAAAGTTGGACACTCAACTGACTGAGCCACCCAGGAGCTCCAAGGTGCATTTTTATTTTTGTATAATGTGACGCTTTTTAAATTGTAAATAAAAATACATAATGAAATATTAGGCCAAACCACATTAAACTGCCATTTTATAGCTCAAAGACAATTTCGTATTGTCTAACCTAATATATGACCTGGAAAATATCATCATTAAATATTGCAAATATAACACTAGACCCATGTATCCAGCTGCCAAAGGAATAAAAACATACCAATATGGTTGAACCCCTTACCAACACAATTAAATTCCTCAGCCAAACAGGTGAACACTCTTACCTGCATGCCCCTTTCTGATCTCAATCCCACCTCCCCAGCACTGCCATGAAGGTAACAACTATTTTGAATAAGTGGTTATTCTTACAAGCATTCTTTATACACAACTCAACAGTGCCTTCATGGTCATTCTTACAGTTTCCTTAAGCATATGCACAAGAGTTAAGATAATATCAAAGAGTGGAGGTGCTGGTTTATTAGCATATGTATACTTGTCTCACTGAATATTGCTGATGTTCCTCCAATGTGGCTGTTCTAATTTATATTCTTACTAGCCAAGAGTTCACATGGCTCCACATGCACCAACACATCATTACCAAGTATCTTAACTGTTTCCTATCTGAAGGGTGTAAAATGGTCTGTCATTATAGATTTAATCTATCTTCCTGTTTACCAGTAATCTAATTACTCATTAGGTATAAATGTAGTTTTTAAACTATATATATATAATCTAGGCTTATGAACTATCTAGGCATGTCTATAGGGCTAGAGAAGGAGACCACTTGAAATCTATTTGAATGTGAGGTCTGGGAATCTCTTGAAAGATGGGGAATTCTTGCACACACACCTAGCATAAGGCCATCTGATAATATCTAAGGGAACAAAATGAGTCTGGAAATTGTTTATGATAGAAGCCAATGTTTTCCACCATTCCCTTCTCTGGATTAACCTCAAAGACTTATGAATAAATCCTAGAGCGAAAAAAAAAAAAAAAAAAAAAAAACAAAACAGGAGTGTGTTTTTGAATCTCTAATCTAAATCTCTAAGTCACTGGAAGAAGTTCAAGGTCAAAAGGCTTTGAAGCTCCTGTAAGAGGGTGCATTACAAGTAGCATATACCTGTTGTCTGCCATTTTCCTTTCTTCTCCCACTCTGGACTTGGCCAACACTCTATGACTCCAGTGCTCTTTGGGCCTCCTTTGTGGCTAAGCACACCAATTGCCAGGCCCATAGGAAGGTATCAAGTAGTATACTTTCCAGTTTTTCTGTGGAGCTAGTTTGGCTTCTTCTTAGACTACTCTGTTCTCTACTTCAACTTCTCTCTTTCCATTGCCTCCCATCTTTAACAATGAAACAAAGTATCCCCTTACACACATAAGAAAGAGTATACAAGCAGAAGGAAAGAATACCCGGCATCATGTTCCCATGTACTTCGGTGTAAATTTTAAAATGTACCCAAATAGGCAAAACAGTAATTATACTGCCTTAATTATGATGGTCGATTTCAAGAGACTACAAGTATGAAAGGAAGAAAACACACAGAAGAAAATATAGTCACACTTAACATTTTGCTCCTGTTTGTGGTTATTCAACACATCTTACATCTAAGTCCCACTCCTCAAACAGACTATGAGCACTTTCAGGGCTGACAGCAACACTTGTGTCCTTTGCGTCTTAAGGCCCCACATATGGCACCACAGGTCCCCAGCAAGTATTTGTGAATAGCAATAACAGCCAACACTTTGAAGTCCACATAATTACGTGGATATCTTAAAGAACTGACTCATCCTTTTTTTTTTTTTGCATAAGAAAAGCCGATTGCTGTTAAGTAGTAAGTAACCCAACATATTAAATCACTCTTCTTTGAAAGAAAAGATAGGAGATGAAAAAGGAATGTGATTATTTTTATTTAGAAAAATGTGAAAAAATCAAACATTTTTAAAAAGGCCTTCAAATAACAATGATAGACCATTTGGGGAGATTATTATGATCCAAGCACTAGTTTCTGTTTCTCTCTCTCCCCCCCTTCTTCTTTTCCTCTGCCCCCCCATCTCTCCCCACCCTCCTCCCCCAATGCAGCCCTGCTGTTCATATCCCATTTGCGAAAGCAAAATAAGGTCCTTTAATCTTCTTTTAGTGACTTTCTACCATTACCTATTAAATGATCTGGGAGTCTGAGACAAGCGGCACCTCCAAGGTTCTCCTCCCAAATATTCTCAGGTATCTTTTACTTTTGGAGCTGGTTACTTAGTATTACTCTCAGCCCCACACCCATCCTTTTGTCTTCTAATTTGTAGTACTGGGGCTAGGATTTTGTGAACCACATTTTTCAGGCTCCCTTACCTTTAAGCCTGTCCTAGTAGGAAATCCTTAATAATAAGCAAGAGAAATGGAAAAAGCATGTTTCTCTGTTCTCTCCCTCTCTCTTTCTTCCCTTCACTCCCCCCCAGCCCCTCCCCCCCTCATATTCTTTCCTGTCTTGCAGCTTCTAGCACCAGGTCTGGAAGTTGTAGCAACTAATGAAAACCTAGCCTTTGCCTCAGTGCCCCTCCTCCACACTCTCAGGGTGCACTGTTTGCCCTGGGTTTTAGTGCACCATCTGCTTTCTTGTTTCCCAGAGCTAGGAGTGGTTCTCACTATTATTTTTTTCTGGATTACCTCATTTCCCCTTTTCACTTCCTTAGTCCTTTCAACACTATGTAACCAATTGCCTCTATTAAATTCCCTCTGTTTCAAACACTTAAGGTGTTTTCTATTTTTCTGACTGGACCTTGGCTGATGCATCTGTCTATTAATCAGTCCACCTCAATCTTCTGCTGCCTTTCCAGGAGCATGGGAACTCAAAAACATCCCTCCATATAAGAATCTGCAAACTCCTGGTAATATAAATATTATACTTATTCACAGACACACACACTTTAAAGAGTATTCTCAGAGAAGTAAATCTTAACTTCGTCTATGTAAAAATATGTATATGTACACACACAGATGTCCATATGGATTAACAATTATCATTTGGTTGAGAACTTTAATGGCTTTTACTTACATTTTCATATTAAAAGCATGTATCATTTTATAACGCTACTTTCATTTTTAAATAAGTTCAAATATCTTGAGAGCACACGAATATGCTATAAAAATTTTATACATATTAATTATATTAATTGGACAAAATAAACAGGATATAAAATATTATATATAATGTGAAATGTGAATACAAAGTGCCTTTCTTATAACAGACTTAATAAATGTTTATTAAAATTATAGTTTATATTATTAAATTTCAATTTTGTTATATTAGTTACATTGCCATTTCTTCTGCTAAAATAAACTTTCATAACTGTGATCAGTTCTACTCTAAGACACCCTTGCATACACTAATCTGATACCAACTGGAATACACAATAAATAAACAAAAGACTTTGAATCAAAAGAAAATAAAGCACCATTTCTAAGACTGGCAATTACTTCTCCTGGGCACCTGTTCACTACCACTGAACAGCAGGATACTGCATGACTCCAAACAACATCTAAAAAGAGGAATAAAGCAATCTCCACAGACCAGGTTAAAAACTGAGTGACTCCATTTTGCTGGTTTGCGTTGCAAACTTGATGCTATTTAGATGTATTTTTTATAGTGTGTTAATAACAGTAATAAAAAAAGAGGAAAAAATGACAACATACAGCTATGGTGTAATAAGCAGATGGTGGCTGGAGATGGGCTGTTCTCTAACTGTTCCCATCCTTTTCCAGATCATGATCAGTAAAAGGAATAAACATTTGTGTTCCCCTAGTCTGCAATAATATTCCAAATATAAGGTTCAGAACCTCAGTGCCTTACCACATGGAAATTCTATGCAATATATTTTTACCATTCTAAATTTAGAACTGCTAATCCAAAAAGTAAGTGGTGATTTAGAAAGTTTCAGGAGTGTCATTCTTTTGGAATTATAGGCAAAGCTTACCTACTGCCTCCATTAGTAACAACTAAACAAAAACATAATTTATGTAATTTATTTAAAAAGATATATTTTTATTCCTCTAAACAGTTATTTGGTGATAACTAATTTTAATAAACATCATAATGGGGCACCCGGGTGGCTCAGATGGTTGAGCATCCAACCGATTCTTGATTTTGGCTCAGCTCATGATCCCAGGGTTGTGGGATCAAGCCCTGCTTTGGGCTCCAAGCTAAGTGTGGACCCTGCTTAAGATTCTGTCTCTGTCTGTCCGTCTGTCTCTCTCTCTCCATCTGCCCTTCTCCCCCACTCACACTCTCTAAAATAAAAAAAAGAATTAAAAATGAAAAATCATAATGGAATATATCAGTCATAAATATCAGTGTACACATTTGTCATCTGGTTTATGGTATTTTTGGTGACATGCATGGGAACTAATCTTTGAAATCCATTTGGGGACATATTTCTATTTGGGGACATATTTAGACAAACATATACTGTACATCAAATAGATTCACCTGATCATAGTGAACTTGTGATCTGTGCTTAGTAGTTGGTTTTGTGCTGTACAAATCAACACCTGTTCTAATTATCTTCATAACACCTAGATTTAATACATTATTGACATCCCATTTTATTAGGCCATTACAAGAAAAACCGTAGCATAGAGAAGCTGACCTTTTCCATTCCCACAGCATTGTTTCTGAAAATCTGCCTGAATTGCATGTACCACTCTCTGTCATCAATAATGCTCCTGAAGTCCTCATGCCCTCTTTCATTTTCTCCATTTTCTACCCTGGTCATCGTGTCTGACATAAATTGCCGAAGTATAAAGTATTGCTATGTATATAACATGACAGCTGTGGGGGTGATTGGTATTTAACCGAGCATACAACTTTAAGTCAGTCTCCTCTTCCATGACCACTGCTACTGTCTCAGCTCAAACTCTGCTAAGTTTTCATCTGGTTTCCTGTAACAGCTGCCAAACAATTTACCCTCCTTTTGTCCACAGCCCAGTGTGTCCCTATCAAATCAGACTACACTGGGGTAGTCTTTTTAAAAGGAAATTCTCATCTTATTACACTCTGCTTCAAAAGTTTCCCTACTCAGTATTTAATAAAACTACCCTTTATATTCATTTCTGACCTTCTATCTTCCTATACCACTACATCTTGCTTAGTTGCTGGCAATTTTCAAACACTTCACAATGTTTCATGCTGCTGTGTTTTGTTCAGGTTTTTGTTCATTTTTTGTTTTGGTTTGGTGAAATTCTGTTGGTCTTTTAAAATTTAGCTCTAATATGAGCTTCTCTCTGAAAACTCTCTTGGTGCCTGTTTAGAAACAATCACTCTGTCCTTAACAACCCTTATACACACCTGTGTTTATCTGTCTGCTTCTCATAGTAGAATGTGAACCGCTTGAGGCCAGGGACTATGTCTAATCTGTGTCTGATTTGTCCCTGTAATCCCTACAATCGAGCAGTGTATGCCCTTTACACATGTGTGCTAATTGAATACACTGAAATAGCTCTAACTACTAAATTTCAAACATCATTAAAGCAATAAAGGAAAAATCTTTTGATACGGAAGTTTCACACTTGAAGGCAAAATATGTATATAGCTGCTGAATCATAAACCTAGTGTACATCTATACTTCTTATATAAATATGGCAGTGGACATTTGCTGGGTATCTTCCCAGCACATATTTACTTTCCTCTCCTTTTACTGATGATGCTCTGGGTTTCCCAGCTGTGTGGTTTGGATGGAATTAATTTGTGTCCATCTAATGAAGTAAGCCTTGCTTTCCTTCCTCTCAGAAGAAAACCTCATCATCTGGCCACAGTCGTTGGTTCAGATGCATGGCATAAGTCAAGTCAGTCAAAGCCAATGAAATCAATTTTGGGATTCTATGTGACTTACCAGGAAAGTGAATTTTTGTTCTCATGTGGATACAAGTGAGAAAAGACATAACCCAAGGAAATAAAGCAATCACTCTCTGGCATGGAGTAAATAACCTGCTTTGGAATAGAGCCAACATTGAGAAATCAGAGCCAAATATACACAGAATCTAAACCCTGGGAAATATATATATGAACTATGAACCAAGCTGTTCCTGTTTATTCCCAGCTGAATATTTTTAACTTTTATACCATTTTTAGAGCAGTTTTAAGTAAAATTACATATGTAAAATTGTAATTTACATAATTTCTGTAAAATTCTATAGAAAAATTATACAGAAAGTCCTGAGAGTTTCCATTATCCCATTTTCTCTGCACATAGTTTATCCTATTATTAACATCTTGCATTAGTGTGGCATACACTATATTAGGGTTCACTCTTTGTGTGGTATAGTTGTATGGGTTTTGATGAATATCTAATTCATGTATGCACCACTACAATATATTACAGAATAGTTCACTGCTCTAAAAATCTCCCATGCTCTATTATCCATCTCTCTCCCTCCCTCCACACTCCTAGCAACCACTGATCGCTTTATTGTCTCCATAGTTTGGCCTTTTCCAGAGTATCCTATAGTTAAATCATACAAAATTTAATCTTTTAAGACTCTCTTTTTCACTTAGCAATACACAATCAAGATTTTCCATATCTTTTTATGCCTTAAAAATACCCAATTTCTTTTTATTACTAAAAAATATTCTAGTGTTTGGACTTCCCACTGTTTGTCCATTCACCTACGAATGAACATCTTGGTTGCTTTTAAGTTTGGGTTATGAATTAAGCCACCATCAACATTCATGTGAAGGTTTTTGTGTGGAATAAATTTCAACTAGTTGGATAAATATCTAGGAGTCAAAAGGAATAAAGCTAAGGCATAAGCCTCAGAGATCTCTCTTCCAAAATGGTAGATCTGAACTCTAGGTCTTTTTGCTTGCCCCCACTTGATTCACCCCTAAGTATTTTTTTAAGTTTATTTATTTATTACTAAGAGAAAGAGTGTGTGTGAGTGGGGCAGGGGCAGAGAGAGAGAGGGGAGAGAAGATCTGCAGTAGGCTCTGCGCTGAGAGCAGAAAGCCCAATGTGGGGTTTGAACTCACGAACCATGAGATCATGACCTGAGTCACAGGCAGACTCTTAACCGACTGAGCCACCCTGGGACCCCCCCCACCCCTAAATATTTAATATAGTATTTAATGAAGCATAAAGTTATCAGTTTTGTGTTCCTACATATTGATATGTGAACAGTAATATATTTGCTTTTAAGTAAAGAAAACATAAAATGAAAAGATAATGCTTAATTTTTTTACAAAATGGGTTTGTTTCCTCTGCACAAATAGAAAAATCGGTGAGGAGACATTTTACTCTTACCTAGGTATTTTCTTCCTAAATATCTTCTTCACCTCTTCCCAAATGTTCCTTTCCTTCTCAATAATATTTTGTCTTCAAGAAATATATCTTTACTCAATAATCTTTTGGCTCTCTTGCAGAGTCCCTACCCACAAAACTTTATGTGTTCTCTTACCTTCCTCAGGCCAAGTATAAGAGTAATGTAGTTGAAGTATTAAAATATTTCAATATGTATTCCAAATTCTTGAGTGAGGTCTTCAGTAGACAAGTCAATCAAAATGCAAATCTATCAAGTGGCTATTTTTCCTAAGTACATTGTAGGAATTTCTGGGAAGCTACAAAGAACTATAGAAAAGAAAATCTCTGAGTCTTTTTCTCTATTGTTTTTGATGTTCACTTTTCTTAGGAATTCCATATGCTCTGGTTAACTCTTTAGCCCACATAATTGTTGGTTTCTCATACTTTCATATTTCTAAAAAGCTGACCTCTTCTTTTTTCCTTTATTCTTCTCTGCTAGACATTAGCTTTTTATTTATTTATGACCATCAGTAAAGTTTATAATTACAAAAACTGCTAAAATCTAGGTCATAGTAAACTACAAAAAATATTCTAAAACATGACATAACTGTAAGTCACTGCACTTTGATAATGTGTAGGTGGTACTCAGCCAAGCAACTAATAATAAATATATGAAAACGTATCAACAAACAGTGACTACCCATTATGTGCCAGGAACTATTGCATTAGATATGAGAGATACCAAGCTAAACAGAGTCCATTCTCTCAAGAAGTTGACCGTCTGGTAGAATGTGACAGGCATAAAAGAACAACATGTTTGTGTACTGTATCAGTCAGTGTCTAACCAGGACACTAAAAATCACATTAAGTACAACAGAAGAATTTAATGCAGGGAATTGTTTGATGAGTGATGGAAGAAGTGAGAGAAAAAGAACAAATAAGTAAACCAGAGATCAACATCAGCAGGAAGTCCCTCAATCACTGGAAAAACAAAGGAGCCAGAATCCTCTAGCAAAAACGAACCATTGCAGACCAATCAAGTGAGAGCTGGAGCCATGGAGGGAACAGAGCTCCTGCAAGAAAAGCAGTCTAAGGCAGAGAAGAAGAGGGAAATATCTTGACCTTCTCAGGCTCTCTTTTAGATTTTCAGCTAATGAACCAAATCAAATTGGAATCTAGCTGCCATGGGAGCCTGAGAAATTTACTAGACAATAGTCAAGCTCACTACAACACAGAGCAGAGAAAGGGAAAGGCTCAGAATAGCTCACAGGACCACCGGACCAGAAATGGCAAATATACTGTGATAAAAGTCTCAGTAAGATAGAGTGGAGGTATAAAAGAACTGATCAATCCTAGAGTGAAAGAGAGGAAAGAGAAGTAAATTGCTCATACTAGTATCTCAGAATGGATATAAGAAGGAGGGAGGGAGGGAGGGAAGGAAGGAAGGGAAGGAGGAAGGAAGGGAGGGAGGGAAATAAGTCATTTAATCTTGAACCTAATTTAAAAAAGAGCGACGGGAGTGGGGGAGGCACCTGGATAGCTCAGTCCGTTGAGCATTCAACTCTTGATTTTGGCTTAGGTCATGATCCCAGATCATGGGATTGAGACCTGTGTCAGGCTTCTCTCCCCCACCCCCCCTCCACCTCCACTGCACTGTTCATGAATACTCTCTCTCTTTCTCTCAAAAAGTACATAAATAAATAAACAAATAAATAAATAGTACCTACAATTTCATAAATTCTGTTAGTGAATAAGAAATTTTAGATATAAAGATGTAAATTGCCACAGAGAGAACATTTCTCTCTGTATGAGGGTAACAGCTAAGGGAATGTCACCATTAGATAGAAACTGCTCTCTTACTTAATGCTCTAATAATCACACATGAAGACAGAAAAATAAGAGCCCAGCTCATAAAAGGGAAACTAAAAAATTTACCCTTTAGGTTCCAGGGCTTCAAGGAATGATGGTGGTGATTCAAGATCTATAAAGGAAACTTTCATTCTAACTGTTCATTACAGCATGCTAAGCTAAACCGAAAAAGAAATCCAAGTGTCAAGCCTTTTACATATCATAATTTATTTCATGCCCAAATCCTGGCAAGAATCAATAAAAGAAAGGACAAGTGTTGGGGGCATGAGCTGTAGAAGAAACTGAATGAGGCAGAGCCCCAAAGATTCAAAAACCACAATGGAACATGACTGTTAAGAGTCTGTGTCTATTCAGCACAAAGCACAATGGCCAAGAAGAAAATAAATTGACAATCAATAACCTTAAATTCTGAAATCGCCTGAGAACTTTGAACAATGATATTTATCTTTCCTTTTTAAAGCCATGCACAACATGGTCACAGAGTCGCGTGGAAACCACAACCTAGAAAATTTTATCTTCCCTAACGACCTCACAAATCTTATTTTGCCTTGTGCCACAGGCACTACCATGGCCATATGCATCTCTTGATGTGAGAAGCATGCACCTGAAAACACTGGAACTAAAGGTTGCAGTGCACTATGATTCTGTCCGTGTGTCTGTCTTTCTTTCTTTCTTTCTTTCTTTCTTTCTTTCTTTCTTTCTTTCTTTCTTTATGTGTCCCAATATTTCTTTTTCCAAAATATGCCTGTTGAACACAGAAACACAAATCAGTACTTTCGATCTCTCAAATCTATTGTTTATGTCTTCCTCTGGTTTTGGCTTCTTGTAGGAAAAAACTTAAAATTCTCAAAAAGATTAAAGAATTCACATTGTCAAAAAACAGTTTACATGAGGCCAGCAGATCTTTCATTGAGAAAAGAAAATCTTTCCAATATTTAACACTAAATCTCTGGATTTCATTATTGCCTCCTTTGTATTCAGCTTGTCTCTCAAAATTGTTAAGAGCTCTAAACAGTTTCTCATGGTCACAAGCACCCATTTAGAAAGCATTTTTCTTAGTTAGTAGACAAGAAAATGGTATATTGATATTATAACTGTGTCTGCAAATAAGAAATTCCAACGCTCTTATTGGAGGATTAGGAAGAGTGTCAGAGAGATGCCTGCCTTAAATAGACCCTCAGTCTTATCCAACATTTGCAGAAGAAAGGATATTTAAGATATTTTTAAAGATGACTTTGCACACTTAAAGTAGGTAAAACAAATAAATGGAGGGAAACTTTCTCTAAGGAACCTGTTTCTATGAAATGATTCAGAAGTGAGGCTTACTACAGACAAAGTTTTGTTTCAACATGACAAGACAATTGCAGTGTACTTAAATTTGGAGGTTGTACAGCTGCTAAACTAACTAACCATTCCAATCTAATTTATCCTAATGTGCTCGCGTGACTCCAACTGTTTGTCAGAGTACTACCATAGGGTTCAAAAATGTCCAAGAGAAAAAGCTGCCAAGATTTCTCAGAGCCCCCTGTGTTCATTTTCACCCAAAGAGTTGACCACTTTCTATAGAAACAGAGAATGTGGAAAGACAAAAGTGGAGAAGGACATGGAATGTGAAAAGATCACCTGGTTCAATCCCTCCAACTAGTGAATGTCTGAATCATCCAGAACAAATACCTAGTTTCTTGAAGACCTGAGAAAGGGAAGGGATAGGAGAGAAGGGAAAGATTTATTGAGCGCCTAATAAATGTAATCTCAACATCTGTAATATCCCTTGATACTGAATTCCATCACCCTCACATTAAAAAATTTCTTCGTATTTGAATCTTTCTTCCCTTATTTTTACTATAATTTATTATATTTTTATTGTCCAGAATTATAGAGAGTAACTGTTCAGCAAACCTCCTCAATTTCATGTTAGTACAGATGACAACCAAAACCAAAACACCATTTGTACTTCCCTAAGCCCACAAACCAACCTTGTTGTTCTTTACATAACCATTTAATTATTTTCAGTATCTTGTAAGTTTTCATTCTCCACATCCTTTTAAAAATAGGAAAATATAACTAAGATCACTTCACGGCCTTTTTGTCTGTTGTATTCTTTTCTCTACCTAAAATCAAATAGGCTGATTCCCACAATGGCATCACATTGCTGACTCATTCAGAGTTTACTCATCCAGGCCCCAAGTCCTTTCATTTTGTTCTTATGCACAGACACTTCTTCCTCAAATTGTACTTATATTGTTTACTTTTTTGTCCCTAAGTAACTGAGCAAACATATTGTGGTTATAGCCAGGGGATGTTAGGAATGAAAGACAACAGGTTTTAGAGAATCACACTGAGAATTAGTTCCCTCCAGCGCCAAATTTTAAGAACAAGTTTCAAAACTTTTGTAATCAATTTCGATAAATTTGCCCAGTTTTTTTGTCTTAATGTCTCCTTGATAAAGGTACAAATCTGAAGGTGATCAACAAATTATTTCAGCTGATCTTAGTTTTTAGAGAAGATATGACAAATAGGTGGAATTGTACTTTAAGGGAGTAAGGATTTGCAAAAATAAATGAATAAATAAAAAGGATTGATTGATAAAAATTCTTATCATGGATAACATCTGGGAATGCTATGAAAGGAAATATAAACTTTGGTATACAAGAGACAGAACGCTAGCTCCTCACAGCCTCTAGGTAGCTTTCAAAGCCAACGCAGGTGGACGTTTCTATATCTAGAAACAAGTAATAAAAAAATTCAACCTTAGATCAAAGTTAAATGGATATTCCCTCGGAAGGAGGTATGTGCCACAATAAAACTGATCTCTAGGGGATATATACCAATTGGGAAGTATACCCAGTTTAAAATAAATATAAGAAAGTCATAATTATATTAACTATAAGAGACAGCCATTATTTTTATCTAGTAGGGTTATTTCCAACTTGTATATTGAGACATTGGTTGACTTATTCTCATAAAATCTAAGGATATACACTTTTTCCAGACTGATTGGAATTGATCGGTACTCTATTTAGCAAACTGCAGGAACTCAAACTTTACCCTTTCTTTGACCCCCCCCCCATTCACTTAGTCTTTCAAGCTCAAAACTCCAAATATTATTTATGTAAACTTTTACTTCATTCCATATGGTCAGTTGTTACTCAGATTTGTCAAAATTGAACTTGAGTTGTTTTGTATTTAATACTTCCTTTCTTCCAATAACCAATACATGTGGTACCTTCCTAATCTCAATAGTCTGCTAATCATTTTAACAGTTCTCAGGTGATCTTTTGGTAGCAGCCAGTCTTCTTTTTGCTGCTAAAGTGATAACTAAAAAAAATTATAGACTTATTTTCTTGTACAAAATATTTTTTTGGCTTCTGTAGTACTTAGGACACTGAGCTACAAATTACAGAAAACTCAACTGTGTAAGAAAACTTCATCACATGACTTCACATACACACTTGGGAGACTAGGAATCATAGTCTTTATCTGGGCAGCCATGGAGAAGCTGAAGCGAGGGTTAAGTCTGTCCATCACTGAACAGATAGACAGTTCCTGGTAACAATTAGCAATCTGCATAGTCACACACACACAAAAACTTTGTTTTTTTGGTTTCATTTTGTTTTTAAATGACCCTAGTAATAGTATTTTTAGATTGAAAGAACTGTAGTATGATTGGTCTAGCAACATTTTTTTGAAAACTATGCTCTACTGAGGCTCTATATTCAGCCAAGATGCTCTCAGACTGCCCCTGGGGCAAAAAGTGGTTGAGCAATAAGAATTCTGGGCCCTTAATTCCTCTTCAACAGGAATAGCATTATATACCCCACCTCTATACCACACAAGTTAATCACAGACATTTTCTCATCCTGGAATAAATAAATATTTTTCTTGACAAGCCCATCTCCATTACTTAAGCAATTTTTTTAAGGTTAGATTGTATTGAAAGCATAAAATTGAAACTCTTCTCAGATATTATTCAATAAGATAAAGGAAAACTGGGGAAAAAATGTCCTAGTGAGTATACGAGGAAAAAAAAAATCTATTTGCAATGTAAGAAGAGAATTTTTCTATTTGGAATACAGAGACGAATGTGATTTAGAGATAGGTATGCTCAAAAAATAGGGAAGGGCAACTCTGGTCTGAATTTAACATTAGATCCCACTATTTTTACCTTCCTGACAAGTATTTATGACTTCCTATTAAGTCTTACAGCGCTGTAGGGGACAGGGAATGATATTCTTTGAATTCCCCAAACCTTCTCCACACCCATCAGCTTAATTTTTTTACCCCTGTCTGCTACATGTTTCTTGGTATTTAGAATCTTAGGACATTGTCAATAGGAAAGAAAGCTGACCTCTGACGACTAGCACACAGTTTTACAATTTCAATTCCAAGTGAACAC
The DNA here is from genome assembly GCF_018350155.1 of Leopardus geoffroyi. Taxonomy (NCBI): domain Eukaryota; kingdom Metazoa; phylum Chordata; class Mammalia; order Carnivora; family Felidae; genus Leopardus; species Leopardus geoffroyi. The sequence continues at coordinate 94,372,139 of NC_059338.1, read as the reverse complement.
CCACTCAATCCCTTTGACGGTAATCCTTGCCAAAGCTTTAATACATAGGGTGAAATCTCCCAAGGCTAGAACTTTTTCTTGGCAGAGGAACATCAAGGGGATGGAAAATGCTTTGAAAAAAGGACCTAAGTTTTTTGGGTTTTTGTGGGTTTTTTTAATTTTTACACATTAAAGCTTTATCTTTTCTTTGCCAAGCGCTTCTTCAAGGTTCAGCCTGCAATGTCTAAAGGATAGTGCCTTGTGAGAATTTGCTACAATGGAATTTGTTAAAGGACTTCATGTGGTTATACCTTCAGAGATAGCCTAAAGGCCCTGGCACTCATATTCCCAACCTGGCTCCAGTGATTTCTGCGCTCCTCGGCTCGTCTTCTCAGAGTTCAGGTACAAAATCTACATTGCTATAATAATTTCTCTGAATTTTTTTGCCTTAAAATTTCACTCCGTCATTTGTGATTATCCAGTTTTTCCATTCTCAAAACTTACATTATTTCTAAGTTTATTTCTTTTGCATTTTATCACAGCACCCATTAAATTCTAGATACATGAAGAAAAATTATAAACAAACCAGCTATTTCTTCTGGCTGTACTCCTCTGCCATATTAACCCTGTGTGAGGATTTTTTGGGCCAAATTCAGCACCTTTTTTTTTTTCCTATTCTAGCCTTTATTTTCTTTGTTCTATTACTTCTCATTCAGGGCTTCCACAATAATAATTTGTTATTCTACTCCATATAGGTCCCTGTTATTTGTTCCTTAACCTTCATCCTCAAACCTGTAACTGGATAGGTTTTTTTATTAAAAATTTGGGGGGCGCCTGGGTGGCACAGTCGGTTAAGCGTCCGACTTCAGCCAGGTCACGATCTCGCGGTCCGTGAGTTCGAGCCCCGCGTCAGGCTCTGGGCTGATGGCTCGGAGCCTGGAGCCTGTTTCCGATTCTGTGTCTCCCGCTCTCTCTGCCCCTCCCCCATTCATGCTCTGTCTCTCTCTGTCCCAAAAATAAATAAAAAACGTTGAAAAAAAAATTAAAAAAAAAAATTTGGGTGGGTGTTTATTATGTAGTATGATTGATCTAGAACACATACTGAATTTGTTGAGTTCCCTCCAGAGAAAATACTTCATTTTAGTAAACTGTCCATATTTATTAATATTTCTACTCTACCCAAATAGTGGAGAGGTAAAACAATAGCTCTCCAAGGCAGGGCGTCTCAAGAATTGAGGAAATTTTGTGAAGGTAAGTATCCCCAGGTAACCAGTATCAAGGGGGAGGAATGTTGGTTTCAAATAACCTACTCTTCAGTAACCCTACTTCTTCCTTTTCTGACACCCAATCCCTCATCTCCGTTTCATGACTCAAGGGCATAAGGATTAGAACAGTTCCATACCATTTAATTTGTGAAAACTAATTAAATATGTAAATAGCATTTCATAGAGTGAAGATCAAAGATATGAAACAAGTACCAGAAAATATTTTCCTTTTTAAAATAAGGTAAATATGGGGAGCCTGGGTGACTCAGTCAGTTAAGCATCCAACTTCAGCTCAGGTCATGATCTCACAGTTTGTGAGTTCAAGCCCCACATGGGGCTCTGTGCTGACAGCTCGGAGCCTAGAGCCTCCTTCAGACTCTGTGTCTCCTCTCTCTGCCCCTTCCCCGTTCTCTGTCTCATTCTCTCAAAAATAAACATTTAAAAATTAATTAATTAATCAAAGCAAATACATTGTATAAAGCAAAACAGAAGTACCCACTACTATTGTAACTAACAACTGTCAAGGAAATTAAAATATCAATGGGCAAGTTTATCATGTGAAATGATTTGGAAAATTCAGAACTTTTGGTTTAAGAACTTTTTGGTTAAGATATTAGAGTGATCATATTTATTGTCCAAGATGGGACCCTTGAAAAAGTGAAATAAAGCACTATGAATAATTATGTTGAATGACAGGTATAAACTGAGACTGTCTCTAAACAAATTGAGTCATAGGATCATTCTAAAAAAACTACAGATAAACTACATACACTTAGATATAAATACAGCCCCTATTCCGTAACTACATTTCTTTTTTAAGTTTTATTTGTATTTATTTCAAGAGAGAGATAGAGAGCAAGTTGGGGAGGGAAGAAAGAGAGGGAGACAGAATCCCAAGCAGGTTCTGTGCCGATGTGGGGCTCAAATCCACGAACCATGAGATAACGCCCTGATCTCTTGAAATCAAAAGTCGGACACTTAACCGATTGAGCCACCTCGGCACCCCATAACTACTTTTTAATAAAATTGATGTAAGATCCCCAGATAACATAAAGTAGAAAGAAAAATAAGATAAATTACAAGGAAACCAGCTTTTATAAAAAGTATGAAAAAGCAGACAAAAGAACTACCATTATAATTAGGGAATAAACAATCAGTATTCTAGAATGGAAAAGATAGTGGACAATTGGAATAAAAGAAGTATCTTGATTTCTCTTTCAACTGAAAATAAAATTGAATTATAAAATGGAGAGAACTTAAAAATAATCTCTACTCCAGGTCAGCATGATTAAATTAAAAATAAAAGTATAAGTTGATAATTTTAGAGTATTGGTTATTTATCTGATAGTTTAGTCATTAGCAATGATTAAGACTTCTATGGCATGAACCCTAGGCTGATAGACTCAGGGACACATTAACTACTGCATACCTGGTTAACAGTTTACACATTTCCAGGATATGAGCACGCACATAATTTATTAATAGGCTTAAGGAATTTTTCCTATTAACTAAAAGAGTTGAAATGCATGAAAACAGAAAATACTTCTTATAAATATTTATAACCTAAAACATTTACTCAATGCCTGTTTTCACATGAAAATAGGCTAGAATTTGTCCTAAGAAATTACTAACAGCTACTCCTTGTTCACAAACAGCAATGTTCATTTCTTCTGTAAAGGAAAAGCCAATAAAAATTGTAAAAATCACAGAATTCTAGAATAGAAAAAAAATCATAATTGCTTTTGTAGCTGTAAATATAATAAATCCATCATTAAGAAAATATTCAACCTAAACAATATTGAAATATGTTTGGATCATTAATAATAGCATAATGTTTTTTAATCTAACATACTATGCATATTTGCTCTATTTAGAAAGGCTTGTAAAACAAAACTATGATATTCATCTTATTAGCATTGGAACAAAATTCAAATACTTAAAATGACACTCAAAGTTATTTCTACTTTAAAGACTCTGTCCTTGTTTACATAATCTCACCTGTGCTTAGCAAGCCATAAACAAATATTTCATTCTCTAATAAATAAATTTGAATTTATGATGAAAACATTAAAAAATCTATTTAGGATCCCTAGCTTCTAACTCAATTTTTAGAACCAAGCAAAGTTACAATGTCCTTTATTTTTGTTTTTGCTGTGAATTCTTTGCAGCAAACACTAATAACAGAATTTCTTATGTAAAATTAGATATTTTTCACACAGATATAAGCTTTCTTATTTTTCATTGATATAAGGAATAAAATGTGTTCTATTTTCCCTAGTATATCAACATCAATAAGTCATTACTCCCTTCATCAGAAAAAATTAATACAAATGAACTCATAGAAAATAAGGGAGTGCTATTGAGTTGGGTGTTTTTCTTAAAGATCAGTAACTTACCACAAGTTCTGAATGCAGATATTTTTATTCTGAAACTCTATGGTATTGAGATCAAATAGGTTTTAATGCCAATAAACTTGCCAAGATTTTTTGGTTTTACACAAATAATTGACTTTAGGGTCTCATGAAATGTTTTTTTTTTTCCATTTTATTTTGCTTTGTTTTAATTTTAAAATCTTTGTTTTGTGGTTCTAAAGTACTGTGACTTCAGGAATGATAAGCTGCCCCTCCCCCAATTTGGGGCCTGTTAAAATCTCCCTCGGTCTCACCAAAGCACTGTGGTTAAAACAGGCATGATTTGGTGGGACCATTAATTTGTTTGAGGCTATAATTTTTGTTCCAGTAACTAACACTTCATTAAGTTGAAATAGTTTCATTATGAAAGGAAATATTCACAGAGAATTTAACCAATGAATGGAAAATTACTAAGTTTCCAACCAGCTTGATTCAGATGAAATGTAAAGCTTATTAATAAAATTGGTTTATGTTTTGAATTTTTTAAATTTTTTAACCATAGGAGAATGAAGACAAGAGGTATGTGTAAGCTTTCAAGTTTACCACAGAGAAGCAAAAATGGCATATAAAAATACTTAATTACTCTTTTAAAATGTGTCAGCCTCTATTTCACTGAAATTAAATGCAAATATATGTTTTGTTTTCCTTAAAATATATATGGTATATCCTGGACTTTATATTCTTATTTAAGCACAGAAATGCAGTCTTGTTTCATTTAATTCATTCATTTCATAGCTATTTACTGAGCACCCACTTTGATCAAAGCACTGAACTAGAGCACTGAGGCAGAAAACCCCAACATCTGTCCTTCTCTCAGGAACTAATGTTACAGGCAGTGATACAGAAATTACATAACCAAAGTCAAGTTATTTCATTATAGTCATGATAAGTGGCATGAAGGTGAAGTCCAGGATACTAAGAATGCTTCTCTGAAGAAATATCACTTAAATTCACATCTTAAATTCCTCCTAGGTAAAGGAGGAAGATAGGAAAGATAATTCATAAGAGCAGACATCTGAGGTGGAAAATAGCATGACTCATTTGAAAAAACGAAAAGGAAAAAGGGATGGGGGGGGGGGCGGGTCTTCAACCTGGAACACAAAGAACCAAGTGGAAAAGAGGGCTGACTCTGGAGTCAGACAGTTTGGATTCAAATCCTGCCTCCGTTGCCACTTCCACGTTATATGATCTCAAGAAACTTCAATTTCCTCATCTATACGATGGAGATAATAACAGTATTGACTCTATAGTTGTTACAGATTAAATAGTTAACACACTTAAAAGTTTATGGTGGTGCCAGGCACCTAGGAAATGCTACAAAAATACTAGCTCTTATTAAGATTGGCATAACTCTAACCAGAGCCTAAATATTATGTTATTTATTGCACTTCTCCTTCTGTGAACATACTGAATCCTCAGTTATACAGTGGACCAGGAACAAGAATTCTTCATACTCCCACTGTAAAAATTGCATAATGTACAGCAAACGGACATCGTAGCCAAAGCACCACCATACATTTTCAAAACATCCTTTGCAAAGATCTCTAAAACTAGTCCCAGAAAATTCAGCTTTTCTTGTGGTGGTGGTGGTGGTGGTCATTATCATTTTTTGGCTTAGTTTTGCTTTAACAATGCTAAATTTTTAAGCACATTCTGAACATTCTGAATCTCACGGTAAACATTCTTTTATATTTATTTTTTTTTTAATTTTCTTAATGTTTATTTATTTTTGAGAGAGAGAGCACAAGCAGGGAGGGGAAGAGAGAGAGGGAGACACAGAATCTGAAGCAAGCTCCAGGCTCTCACCTGTCAGCCCAATGCAGGGCTCAAAAGCAAGAACTGTGAGATCATGACCTTAGCTAAAGCCTAACGCTTAACTGACTGAGCCACCCAGGGTCCCCCTTTTATATGTATATTTTTAAATGCAGTCTTATGGTATGAAGGTAGGGTCTATAATAACAGAAAAATGCCATGTAAACATACTTACATATCTTTGCACCAAACTGTAAATTTAAGCTTTAATGTTGATTTTCACAGTTTTGTTCTTTTCTTGTCCTTCCTCCTTTCTTCCTATTTTTATTCATCCCTTACTATGTAGCTAACATAAACTATACCTTCTTTATGTCTTTTGAGTCTTGGTCATTCAAATCTAGTTAGATACTTCTTATCTTGTTAGTCAATTATTTTTCCTTTCCTGTTCATCTTTGAAGAGAATAATATTTAGGCCTCCCAATTGTAAAGGGATTAGCAAAGCCACTTATTTTAGTGTCATTTGTTATATGTGCAGGAGATGACTGCAGCCCTATTCTCTGACCTGAGGTCATAAAGTTCTCACATGTAGCCTATTAATACAGAATTTACTACAGAGACCAGCAAACCCACTGATAGTGATGCTCACAGTCCAAGTACTTATCTGACATTCCTAGTGCAACAGAAATTCAGACTCTGGATAAATCCCTCTATGCTCTCCTGGAAAGATTCCCAGCTTTACTGATATTCACTCAGGAAGAGATTCAGGATTTTTCTAAATTTATCCGAAAATGAAACTTCTCAGGGGAATGACTATAATCCATTTATAGTCTGGCTCTGCTTGAACATCTATCCTGAAATCTGCCTACAATCATCAAAGACTAAAAGTATTCACTCCTGAAGCCCAAACTAATACTTGCCTCATTTGGTTTCCAAATTCTGTGTTAGGGCTCTCAAATGTTCATTAAAGGCTGCTAAGACCCATAAGCTTCCCCAGCTATCTTATTTCTAAATGTGATGCTTTTTAAATTATATGCTACATCATGAATTACCTCATTTCTGTTTTCACTTCTATGCTTTTTCCTGATTATAAAATTAATAATCAGATCATTATGAAAAATTAAGCAGAATAACATATATCCATCATCACCCACTTCCCCAAGAAGATTTATTGCATTTCAGCACATTTCCTCTCTAAATTTCTAATGCTATTTAAATAAAAGTGAATTTATTTTCTCATGCAGTTAAACTCCATAAAAATATTTCTCTATTCAAAATGAAGTCTATAAAGAGTCTATATCCACCTGTCTTTCCCCTAATAGAACACACGAATTTTTCTTGAATCTTTGTAGCATTTTAAAATATAAAGAGGGACATACATTTTACTGATGTCACCATTTCCAAGGCAATATATTTTTCCAGTTTATTTTCTTTCTCTTTTTTTATTTTATTATTTTTTAATGAATATAATTTATTGTCAAAATGGCTTACATACAACACCCAGTGCTCATCCCAACAAGTGCCCTCTTCAATGCCCATCACCCATTTCCCTCTTCTCTACCTTTAGTTTGTTCTCTGTATTTAATAGTCTCTATTCTTCTAGTTGAAAAAGTATGAGAAAGTTACATATTAAAATCAATAACCCTCTTCAGACAGTAGGAGAGAAAGATGTCTTAGTTGAACAAAGACACAAGCTATTATCCGTTCTATATTTCTGCATTTAGAGAAAAAAAAACATAAAAAGAAGGCATTAAGCGCTCCTTGAATTTTTATTTTGCCAAAAAAATTTGCCATCATGGTTAAATTATATTTCATAATTCTGGGTTTTTAAAGTTAAATCACACACCAAGTAATTGTGGTTGAATGTGGATCCACCCATTCAGGGCTTTTTTGTAAACACATACAATTATCTAAAGTGCATTAACCACGACTATTTGTTCTGTGAGGAAACAGCATTTTTTCTGAGTGTCACATATGAAAATATGATAACATTCAGATAAAGGCTAAAGTTGTGGTCTGATTTCTAAAATGCAGAAGCAAGTTCACCACAAGGGGTCACGTCTACAAAAAGCAAACTTAAATGAAGAGGACGAAATGACTTTGTGGTCATCTAGTTAAGTTTTGCTCTCCACTGGGGTTTATTCACAGAAACAGCATAACTTTGTAGAAACAAGGTCCATGGTCAAGAGATTCTCTTATACTTCCTTTTATATTCTTAATCCTAGGTTGACCAGAAGAACAGATAATTCCTAAAGAAATGATTTTCAGTTTTTTTTTTCTTTTTCCTCTGATATCCATAGATCATGGAAAAGATACACACTGGAATAGAAGTGGAGTATTACAATTATTCCAAATAACTATCAAACCTAACAACTTTAGGGCCATGACAGTTACTGATCTACAATCTTCAATATGTTTAAAACCTCACCCAATTTACATATGAGATTTCTCCTTAACCATCAGGAAAACTAGCCAAAGAGTTAATACTTCTATGCAAGTTTGGACTGTCTAATGTTCTATCCAGTTTCTAATACAGAGTGAAAAAGTGAGGTACTGAAGTAGGTGTGGGAAAGATTCACGATTGGTAGGTAGAATGGAAAATTCATTGAAATAAGTCACACTTTGCTTATCTTATCTTAGGGGATTGATTTTTTGACCAATATTGTCTGGATTATCCATCAACACTACTTCTCCTTCCTCATTTTTTCATCATGTTAAATAATGATCTTCATCTTTTCAGCCTGTAGACAAGTGGTCTACACATTGGGATATGTGGTTCAAAATCAGTCATTAAGGTACGGGGAGAATTAGTAAAACTTCTATTCAATATTAATTTGTATTGAAAAAAATAATTTAAATTGCCTCAGTAAGATTTACAATGTAATTTGACTTTGTCATGGGTATATAATGTATAAATGAACATATAATTATGAGGAATATATACTCTATGCATTTTTACTATAGAGGCAAAGAATAAGCAAAGTTTGAAAACAATTGTCTCTGCCAACTAATATTGTTATATTAGAGAATGTTCCTGAGAAAGTAAGCAAAAACTCCTCTGGCCCACCCCTGCCTGTCTTCTACAGAAGTGGAGATATGTTCCCAGAAGACACCTCATAAAATAAGGTATGCTTCTATAAAGGGCTTCTTTGTGAGATGGGTTTCTTAATGCCTGAGAGGGGAGTTTTCTGGCTACATTGCTAAAGAGCTTTTATGTTGGTCCAGTCTTCAAGATGACCCCACCTTCCAGGCTTTCCATGCTTGTATAGTTCCCTTCCCCCTTGACTAGGGCTGACCTGTGCAACCCACAGAATACTGAATAAATTACCACGTGCAACTTCCAAAAACTAGGTTTTAAAAAACATTATGATTTCCGCTTTGCATTCTTGGATCACTTACTCTGGGAAAGCCAGTTGCTTTGCCATGAATATATTGAAGCAGACCTATGGTGAGAAAGTAAGACTTCCTAGATTATCTAGCAAGAAACTGACCCGTCATGGAAGTACCCAACAAGGAATTAAGATTTGTTAGCAACAGCTAGCAAGAAACTGATGCTTCTGCAAACAGCTATGTGAGTGAAATATCTTGGAAGCAAATTTACAGCTTCAGTCAGGTCTTCAGGTGATTATGGACCCACCCAACATCTTGACTACAACCTTGGGAAAGGTCCCGAGCCAGAAAGACCTAGCTCCACTACTTCCAAATTACTCACCCACAGAAACTCTGAGCTAATAAACGTTTATTGTTTTCAGCTTCTAATTTTTATGGTAATTTGTGATTCAGCAATACATAATTAATACAGTTTTGTTCAATCATCACTATTCTAACAGAGAATATACACACATCCACACATTGGACCATATTAAAATAATGATGGGGCGCCTGGGTGGCTCAGTCAGTTAAACATCTGACTTCAGCTCAGGTCATGATCTCACAGTTTGTGAGTTCAAGCCCCGCATCAGGCTCTGTGCTAATAGCTGAGCCTGGAGCCTGCTTCAGTTTCTGTGTCTCCTTCTTTCTCTGCCCATACCTCACTCACACTCTGTCTTTCTGTCTCTCAAAAATAAACATTAAAAAAATAAAATAATGATAAAAATAAGTCCCCTTCTGTACATTTGACATTATAATATTTTTAAAAAGCAGAAAAGGAACACTGATGAGTAAGCTTGAGGAAAATGAGTCAAACTTTCTGTGAAATTTCTATTTGAAATTTCTATTCTATTTCAAAGTGAAATATTGTTTCATTTTCCCAAATGTTGCTGAACATTCTAGTCAATTAAATTGTCCTTAATTCTAAAATGTCACAGAGACATAACTCTATGGTCTTCCACTATTTGACAGTGAAAATAACAGAATTTAGTTCCTTCTTCTCTAAGATCTATGTATATTGTTGGCTTTTCATGTTACTTTCTTTTTGAACTCTGAATAAAAACTGTTTCAATACAGCTACATAACATATTCTCAACGGCACGTAAATATATCGTTTAATCTATACTGATCTCACATAATCTAAAAAGATTTCCCTTTTAGTTTTCCAAATATCCTTTTAATCCTCTCTCAGCAAACTAAATGATTCTTGAAGGAGAACAGGTTTTGCTTTTCTTGTGTTGCTCCTTAGAGTGACTAGAAATAAGTTTTGCATATAGTAAGGGCTTGATCAGTAAATTTGGTTAATAGAAAAAAACAGTAGACTTTGGCAAGAAATTATACTAATATCTAATATAGTCAAATAGAGTATCTCTTAGCAGAGATAAAATTATTCTATGGGTCAAACAATGAACATACCAGCATAATAATGCACCATAAATCTCTTGGTCATGAACAGCATGTTGGCCTTATATTACAGTATCAGTATCAATCTCCACCAAATTAAACTTTTATAATCAAAGTTTATAACTATAATGTAGAGCCAACTGACCTTTAAATAGGAAGAAATTCAAATATATGTCTCATTTTATTTCATACTACTAAAAATACTGATCATCTAGGATAAGCAGGATTACAAGGCATCTTACTTACACTTGAATTTCAAGCTTATCTGGCCAGAGTTTCTGTAGGAGGCCTACAGTGTCCTTATGAGGCCCTTCAGCTGCCCATCTGACACACTGGTAATTAGACCAGAAGCTTCCCAATAGGTCCCATCCATTAGCTGACCTAGACCTACAATGCAGGGAGAAAAGATTGATTGGGCCAATCCATTCTTGTGTCATAATTTTGAATTTGTTAAACAAGGGGGTCATGTACACTAAATAGTTGTGATGGCCATCTGGGTCACAGGTGAACTCATGAGAAAGATAGAAAGGGAAAATACAATACAGCGGACTCAAGTAAAAGTGAAGAGAGAGTCCTTGAGACCCCTGAGAAGTGAGATCAGAGGCTTAGTTGTTGCCTTTATCATTTCTGATTCCATTTCACATAAAGTTTGACTGTACCTCCACACCTGTTCCTCTGTATCTTTTTTTTATTTAATTTTTTTTTCAACGTTTATTTATTTTTGGGACAGAGAGAGACAGAGCATGAACGGGGGAGGGGCAGAGAGAGAGGGAGACACAGAATCGGAAACAGGCTCCAGGCTCTGAGCCATCAGCCCAGAGCCCGACGCGGGGCTCGAACTCACGGACCGCGAGATCGTGACCTGGCTGAAGTCGGACGCTTAACCGACTGCGCCACCCAGGCGCCCCATGTCCCTCTGTATCTTTAAGCTAACTCCTACTCCTCAACCTGAGCAACTCTGAGTGGTTTTTGTTCCTTGCTCCATCAAAAACATTGGCTATAACATTCCTTTAGGCTAAATATAGAAGTGAATGGGAATATTAAATCAGTAAAGTAGCATCAGTGAAGATGCAGAACTACTTGAGAGGAATAAAAATGAGATAAACCTCAATTTACTCTTCTTGTTTAAAGAAGCTTTTTCATGGCAATCTCATTACCCTCACAGATTCAACTACTAGAGAGAGACGATTCCCAAATCTAATCCTCAACCCAGAATCATCCCCTGAGAAATTCAGATAGCCTCCTAGACCTGTCTACCTAAATTAATAATGACATTTTATATTCAACAAGTTAAAATTCAAGACCATCATTTTCCCTTAGTTAATTGTGCTTCAGTATTTTCTATCTTGAGTAACCACCATCTTACTCAAGCTAAAATTTAAATTCACCTTTGACATCTTTTACATCATTTACATTTCACTATTCTCCCTGCCCTTATACACCTACTTTCCAAGGGTTGACAACTGACGTGTTTAACATCCCTCAAATATGCATGTTCTTCTTCATTTCCAGCATTACCGCCCTAGGTTATCATTCCTCCTCTGATGCAGCCAAAGCAGAGGTAAATACATTCACATACCTGTGCTTTGGTACATACGACTAGAAATCAAACTATTAGTCATGGAAACTTTCTCTCCTCTCTAAATTTAAGTAAGGATTGGAGATGACATAAGTGTCATTTTCTCCTCATTGCTGCTTCCAAACCATTTTCTTCTCCTTTCTTTCTAAAATCACCCATTGTTTCCACCATGATAAATCTCATGTCATTAGTTATTCATCTAATTCATCTACCAACCCTCATTTTTGCTATCAATTCACTCCTAAGTCTTTGTCTAGATTTCTTAGTGATTTTATTGTTGGTGCACTCAACACAACTTCTGTCATATTTCTTGGTGATTTCAACTTTCACCTATATCTTCCCAACACCCTGGCATAAAGTGGCATTGACTTCCTCTCCTCCAGTGATATTTTCCTCAGCCACACCTCAACCTTATACTACCAAAAAAGGCATATCCTTCAGTGTCTGAACTGTAAACACCCCTTATCTCATCATCAACTCTCCTATATTCCTTTCACTCCATCTGGTATACAATTCTAAAACTCCTTTACCAACACCTGGACCCTCCACTGATCCTAATAACATTTCATGCTTTTCATTCTCCTCATTTTATCCTTACCCAATTTATATTATACTACATATCATTAGAACCACTTTCTTGCATATGCCCTAAATTCTTTGGCCTCTCTCTCCTACCATTTCCCTGGCCTTGAAAGATCTCAAACCCTGAAGAAATTAAATTCTTCATATATTCTGCGCTATCTCCAAGGAGCCGAATGTGGTGGGAAACAGCACACATCCATTAAGCTCAAGTGGGACCTTAAAATTACATGGAAACTTATTTACTTTCCCCAGTTGATTTACTCTCCTAGTCTCCCAAATAACTTTCATACTTTCTCCCGTTTCCTCAAACTTTCAACACATCCTCTCTGTTTGCCACTCTCTGTTGAGAGAGCAGAATCAGTCAGACAAGAAGCTCCATTTGCACATCTACTAAACTGCCTACTTCTGAACCCATACACTTTGTCTTTACTCCTTCTAGAATAAATAAAATTATCAGTGTACAGCTGATGTCTATCTCTCCATGTAAGCACTAGAGCCTAACTCCCTGTCAAGATATCATTCTACTCAAGATATCATTCTAGGGGCAGCTGGGTGGCTCAGTCAGTTGAGTGTCTAGGTTTGTGGCTTTGGCTCAGGTTGTGATCTCATGGTCGTGAGTTCGAGCTCCACATCTGGCTCTGTGCTGACAGCTTGGGAGCCTGGAGCCTGCTTCAGGTTCTGTGTCTCCATCTCGCTCTGCCCGTCCCCCACTCTCACTCTGTCTCTCTCACTCTCAAAAATAAATAAACATTAAAAAAAGAATATCATTCTAGCATTATTCTCCCTCTTTCCTGCCCTGTCAATTGGTTTTTCTCTACTGGGTAATTCCAGCAGATTATAAATATGCTGTAACATACCCTATCTTACAAAACAACTCTCCTTTGGGGTGCACATTCCAGCTCTGCTACTGCCCCATGTCCTTACTCCTTTATACAGTCAAGTTCTTCAAAAGAGTGGTTTATCATTTCTCATCTCTAGCTCCAATTTTTCTTCCTATTTTCTCTTCAACCTATTTCAGTAAGGCTTTCACCACTACCAGGTCTCCATTTAAATGTCATCAATGAACTGTACATTGCCAAATCCAGCCATGAATTTACTTCTTATCTTACATGAGCTACCTACAGTATTTATACTCTCTCCTTCTTGAAATATTTTCTTGCCTTGTTTTTAGGGACTCCACAGATTCTTAGTTTGCTTTCTATCTCTTCAGACTGTTTTCTGGTTTCCATCCACCCTGTTCCCCAAGAATTAGTCTTTGGACTTCTCCTATACCTACAATTACTCCCTAAGGTAGAATGTTACCCAATATCAAGACTTTATATACACATGCTGATGTAGCTCTAATTCTGTATCTCAGGGTTCCACTTACATCCTTAAATCTGATTTGCTCAACATACTCATGGTTTTAGATTTGGCATCTCAAACCCCAAATCATACACCTAATATCCTCCTACTCCCTGAATAATACCATTCTACTTGAATTCTTCATCATAACATTAAATAATAATTTCACCTATCCTATTTCTTAGATGAAAATGTTGAAAATATTTATTATCTTCTCTCATTCTCTCACATACACATCCAAGCTATCTACAAATAGCTTGTTAGTGAAATTTTGTTAGTGAAAAACCCAAAATATATTTAAAATATTATCAGTCTCCTATGGTGTTCTTTGCTTTTTCTTTGCTACCTACAGTTTACTCTCTAATGGTTAACCAGAAACAAACTTTAAAAAATTAAATGATAACATAACTTTTCTACTCCAAACCTTTTGAGGGCTTCTCACTTTACTAGGAGTTAAACCAGAAGCTTTACAGTGGCCTATAAGGCCCACCATGATTAATGCTGCCTCCCTCTATGACCACTATATAGTCATATTATTGTCCAATCTATGACCTCTCTGACTTCTAAATGTGGCAAACACACATTTGCTGTTCCTAATAATATATATTATATACATAATATAATATATAATAATTTAGATATATATAATATCTAATATATATATTAGATATATATAATATATATAATATAATATAATATTATATTATATATTAGATATACATAGATATATTTAGATATACTTAGATATATATACTTTAGATATATATATCTCTTTCTTATAGTCTCTGCTCAAATATCTATAGATAGGACCTTCCCTGATCACCTTACCTAAAACAGCAAACTTTGCTTTAGGCAGACCTCTTCCTGCTTACTCCTCTTTATTTCTCTCCATAGAACTTATGAGAATCTGACAGATTATATGTTTTTATTTGACCATTTTCTATCTCCTTCAAATCAAATACATATTTCAAAAGGACAAGAAATTTATTTGGTAATGGCTTCCTTTAATACCTATTTAATACCTCACATATTAAGCAATGAATATTTATTGAATTGAATGATGAGTGAATAAATGGATTCAAGAGAAGCACAATGCAAACACTGGTATGTGAAAGGCATTTTGCCTGTGGACTTTACAACATTTTAATGCAGTAAAATTTTCGAAATTTATCTAAAGTAAACAGAATGAAAGTTTTCATACAATCTCCTATCAAGTCTGTCAACATGGATCAATAGCCTAAATAACAATAATTTTACAAGAGGCTAATCAAATGTAGCCTACATACACAGTTTTCTGATAATCTGCTTAATTTAAAAACCAAGTTTGAGTTTCCGGATAAATAGAAGGAAATCTTTCAGGATCACAATTTATCCAAATAAATTTGGGGACATATTAGCTGTGAGATTGAAGATACAATATATTTGATAGGGACATAGGGGTATAACAATCTGCTGAACCCATCAGCCAAGTACAAAGTAGGATTGCTCTCCTCTTGTAGAAGTTGAGAAACGTTAAAATATTCAATGTATAAATAAAAGACCAAACCATTTTTGCCCATATTTGATCTAAGGGAACATCCATGGATAAGGCCAAAGTTTCCCAAACAACTATTGTGAATTTACTCCAGTACACATGGATTTTCTAGTCATTAAAATGCCACATTACGAAAAAACACAAATAGGGACTCCTGGGTGGCTCAGCTGGTTGAGAGTGTCCAACTTCAGTTCAGGTCATGACCTCGCAGTTCAGGACTTTGAGCCCCATGTGGGGCTCTGTGCTGACAGCTCAGAGCCTGGAGCCTGCTTCAGATTCTGTTTCCCTCTCTCTCTGCCCCTCCCCCACTCTCACCCTGTCTCTCTCTCACGAATAAATAAACATTTAAAAAAATTAAAGAGGGGTGCCAGGGTGGCTCCATTGGTTAAGCATTCGACTTCAGCTCAGGTCATGATCTCGCACTTCGTGAGTTTGAGACCTGCGTCAGGCTCTATGCTGACAGCTCAGAGCCTGGAACCTACTTTGGATTCTGTGTCTCCCTCTCTCTCTCTCTCTGCCTCTACCCTGCTCGCACTCTGTCTCTTTCTCTCCAAAATAAATAAACATTAGAAAAAAAATTTTTTAATTAAAGAAAAAACACAAAGATTTTAACATGAAAAAATTTTTTCAAGATTTTTTTTCTTAATGTTTATTTTAGAAAGAGAGAGAAAGAACATGATGAGGGGAGGGGCTGGGAGGCAGTGACAGACAATCTGAAGTGGGCTCTGTGCGGACAGCAGACAGCCCAATGTGAGGCTTGAACTCACAAACCATGAGATCGTGGCCTGAGCCAAAGTCAGATGCTTAGCCAACTAAGCCACCCAGGCACCCCAGAATCTTTTTTGTTTGTTTGTTTGTTTGTTTGTTTGTTTGTTTATTTAGAAAGAGAGAGCACAAGCTGGGGAGGGACAGAGAGAAAGTGAAGACAGAATCCCAAGCAAGCTCCACACTGTCAGTGCAAAGCCCAATGTGGGCTTGACCTCAAGAACCATGAGATCATGACCTGAGCTGAAATCAAGAGTTGGATGCCCAACTGATCAAGCCACCCAGGTGCCCCAACATGAAAAAAAAATTTTTAAAGAGAGTATTATACAGTATCAACACTGATCAATAAAAAAAAGAAAAATGAACAAAATGACTCCACAAACACATGACTCCATGTTAAAATATTGGCAAAATAAGTCTTTCTTTGAGTTGTTTTGCTGTTAAGATTATAAGCTATGAAATGATTAAGAGATAGAGAACCTCTATCAAGTAGTATGAGATGAGTTTGGGCAAGTTAAACTATTCATTCTACTGGTTATTTCTTACCAGAACCATCTCTTTAAGAGCTCTCCTTTTTCTGGAAAAGAAAATCACATCTCCTGTACATAGATATACCAACACATATAAATGATATAATAAGCAAGTAAAATTTTTTATCTATAAACTAGGATAAGGGTGCCTGGGTGGTTCAGCAGTTAAGTATCCAACTCCTGATTTCAGCTCAGGTCATGATATCAAGGTAGTAAGTCCCACGTTGGGCTCTGTACCAGGCATAGGGCCTGCACAAGATTTTCTCTTTGCCTCTCCCCCGCTCATGCTCTCTCTCTCCTTCTCCCTCTCTCTCAAAAAACAAAAAACAAAACAAAAAAAAAACAACAAACAAACAAAAACAAAACAAACAACAAAAAAACAACTAGGATAAATAAATTCATATTAAAATAAAGAAAGAAAAGCACAAGTATGACTTTATTATTTTACCTTGACTTAAAGTACAAGTTAACCTCTATAGAGTGCTTACTAAATATTTGGTATTGTATCAAGTAGTTTTCAAAAGAAATTCTATTTTAATCTAATGAAAGAGCCCATTGACAGATGAGATAACAGAGGCTCCGAGACTGTATGTAAATTGCCCCAGATTATAGAGTTAATAAATGGAAGAGCCAGTACCTAAACTCAAAACGACTACCTCTGGACTATAGACGTGGATATCCACCCTGCCATGACTGTAGATGTGGATATCCTCATAGCAATTAAATGAGATTGCAAAAAAGCAAAAAAGCAATCCAAAAACTATAGGGAAATTGTATCATAACCTAAACATGAGGAGAGAAAACAGGATGAAATCCTGAGGCAAGCTTAGAGGTAGCAATGATTGAATAATGTCCTCTGAAGGTCAGCAATAGTGAAGATTTATTAGTTCTGACACTGTCACCTTATCCCAGAGATGGACAAGAAAACCTGTTTTTGGAACAAAGAAGAAAAACAATAGAAAGAGAAAGCCCATTTGGGAAACAAAGAGGAAAAACAATAATAGAAAGAGGTCCAGAGATAGTTTCTCAGAGGAATTGATCCTTGAAGGATAAGAAGCATTGCCAGCAAGTCAAGAGAAGGAAGGGCATTCCAAAGAAGAAAACAGAGGCAAAAGCAGGGTTTGATGAAGGAGAAAATACAGCAATGTCAGGAAATAGTGAGAAGGGATGGCTACGGAGGGAAGGATTTCTTGAGAGAAGTAATACCAGAAAGGAGACTAGTTGAGCTGCTAAAAATGTTTCCACATTTCTTTTTTTTTTAATGTTTATTTATTTTTGAGAGACAGAGACAGAGAGAGAGAGACAGAGACAGAGACAGGGCATGCATGGGGGAGGGGCAGAGACAGCAGGAGACACAGAATCTGAAGCAGGCTCCAGGCTCTGAGCTGTCAGCACAGAGCCCAACAAGGGGATCAAACTCACGAACTGTGAGATCATGACCTGAGCCAAAGAAGTCGGATGCTTAATCCACTGAGCTACCCAGACGTCCCAATGTTTCCACGTTTCTAAATTTATATTTATAAATTCCTCTCTGTAGATAACACTTTGTATACCTAACCCTAGATATAAAATAGAAAAATTCTGAAATTTGTCTAAAAGACAGAGAATCTCTACGAATATGCAAACCACCTGATGCTGGACAGGTTCTGGGAGAACTTGAAAGGGATCCATGTGATTGAAATGATGAAGGTAAAAACAGAACTGGAAAAGGCAGAAAAGAAATTGAATAAGAGAAAAATGGAAATGAGCTAGAAGGCCTATCTCTTTTTTTTTTTTTCCCCCCCCGGCCTAAAGGAGAAGAGCATGATTAAAAGAGCTGGAATTAGGCAAAGTTTGTTTTTATTTTTATTTTTACCAGATCTAGATCTATCTGATGACAGATGCTTTTAAATCATGAATTGTGGTCAGTCTTTTCTAATCTTAAATCCTCAAGTCTTTTGAAATTTACCATTAATGGCTGACTATAATTAATACAGCAGTAGATTAGTTAATGCTGTGAAACTGTCATGACGTAGGAGGGCCAGCACATACAAGGTTGGAGCCTCAGTGCTGTGGGCTGATGGAGAAGAGCAAATAACCCAGACTAGAAAAGTGCTTACCAACCCAGAAGAGTTTTGCTCACAAAAAGGTATCTTTGTCTGTCAAAATCTGGCTTCACCTGAGCTAATATTAATATCTAAGGCTTTCAATCTATTGTTGTCAGTATAGTAGCAAGACTTTCCAGTCTATTCTACTATGTAAGGGCAGCTGCTTACCTGGACTGAAAAATTATGGTTTGATTGGCAGAAAGAAAGCATTTGTCATCCTGGGAGAACTGTACCTGTATCAGTGGTGCTGTTTCCAATCATATCCATTAATTATATTAAGATACCCTGCCCAGTTTAGAATGACCTGGAGAAATAGGTAAAACTGAGCTGGCAGAGGACAAAAAGCTCTGAACACAATGAAAGCAGTATCTGATGACAGTTCCTTCTTGGCTTTTTTCTTGTTATTTCATTCTTACTCTATTACTATCTTTATGAACATTGTTACTAGCGTCTGCAGCTAAATGGTAAGTTTTCAAGGAAGAAGACCTCCACTCACAGGTTATCATATTCATTTCACAGCACCTAGCCCTTAACAGGTACACAACTTATGCTGATCCACTCTGTAAACATAAAGCCTCTAAAGAATGAAA
This sequence comes from Leopardus geoffroyi, assembly GCF_018350155.1. Lineage (NCBI taxonomy): Eukaryota > Metazoa > Chordata > Mammalia > Carnivora > Felidae > Leopardus > Leopardus geoffroyi. The sequence continues at coordinate 94,352,951 of NC_059338.1, read as the reverse complement.
AAAAGAAAGATTAAAGAGTGACATCAGCAAGACGGTAGGATAGGAAGCCCCAGGCTCTCCTTCTTCCACAGAAACACTGGTTCAACAGCAATACATGGACCCACTCTTTGAGAAATCCAAAAGCCAGTTAAAAGCATCCTGCACCCCAGGTGAATGTCGAACCAGCTACATTGAAGCTGGTAAGAAAATTTTTGGAACTTCCTCTCTTTATATATATATTTTTTAAGATTTTTTAGTTTTAAGTCATCTCCACACCCAACGTGGGGCTCCAACTTACAACCCTGAAAAAAAGAGTCACATGCTCTAACCAACTAAGCCAGCCAGGTGTCCCTCGAACTCTCTCACCATAGTCTCTCCACCCAACACAAGGGCTATGATCAGGAGGAAACTCCAAGCTCCTAGCTTCTCTGAGGGAAAGAGGCTGACTGGGGAATGAGGACTGCCCAAAGGATTGTCTTCTGTCTCACCGTGTTAGAGTGATGTCGGGACCCAGCATAATCTAGATGTCAGGGGGCAATTGAGAACAATAACAACAAAAAGGTGGATAGCATTCTGCTGCTTCAGAGGACCCATGGTAGAGCAGACAAAGGCTTTTATATAGGTTAGTGGCCTCTTCCTCAGGGGAAAAAGATGAGGGAGCATGTGTTCAGAGTTCCAGGTCTGAGAGACCAATTTCTGTCCAGCCCAATTTGGGGAACTGATGTGACCTGACATAATCTAAATGCCTAGAGATTGTTGAGAACAAAAAAAAAAAAAAGGGGGCGGGGGGTTACAGTGCTGCTTCAAGGACCTGAGGTACAGCAGACAGACACCAGAGGGAGCAAGAGATTACAAACTCCTAAAGAAAAAAGAAACCAGCATATCCCTTTAATCAGGAATCTTAACAAAGGACTTGTTTGTGTACATTCATAATCAGAGACACATCCACAGAAAAGGTGTGGGAGGCCCCAAGAATCTCTCTAGCTGGACTGATTGATGAAAGTCCTTCCCTGTATGGAGCCGGTCCATAAAGACCAGGAAAGGTGGCTGCTTTTTAAAATGCATGGATACCAACACAAAGTTACAAGGAATATGACAAATTAAGGGAAAATGGCCCAATCAAAGGAACAAAATAAATCTCTAAAAATGGACACAAAAGAAACAAAGTTATATGAATTACCTGACAAAAACTCCAAATAACTGCTGTAAAATGGTTAAGCTAAAGAAAATGATATGTGAACAAAAGGAAAATTTCAATGAAGAGACAGAAAATATAAGCAAAACCAAGAAAATTTTGGAGCTAAGAATGCAATTAGTAAACTGAAAAATTTGTTCAATGGGATGATATATTCCAAGCACTGGGGAAAACAAAAACAAAAACACAAACAAAAAAAACAAAAAACAAAAAACCTGCCAACCGAGAATACTGTATCCAGCATAAATGTCTTTCAAAAATGAAGGAGAGATTTACCTGGGTGAACAAAAATTGTTGGAGTTCATCACCATTAGACCTGCCTTACAAGAAATGCTAAAGGGAGTCCTTGAAGATTAAATGAAAAAAAAAAAACAACAACAACCACTAAACAGCAACACAAAAGCATATGAAAGTATAATGCTTACTGTTAAGGTAAATATGTACAAATAAATACAGATACTGTAATGAGAAAAATAGAAACACAATAACAGTAGGAGATTTCAATACTCCACTTTCAATAAGGGATAGTTCTATCCATTTCAGATAGTAAATCAATAAAGAAACAGAATTTGCACAACATTACAAACCAAATGAACCTAACAGACATATACAGTACAATCCACATAACGGCAGCAGAATACATATTTTTCTCAAGTGCACATGGAACATTATCCAGGATAGATCAGTATGTTAGGCCACAAAACAAGTCTTAACAAAATTTAGTAAGATTAAATTTCTGACTACAATGGAATAAAATTAGAAATCAAACCAGGAGAAAAACCGAAAAATTTACAAAGATGTGGAAATTAAATAACATACTCTTGAACAACTAATGGGTCAAAGAAGAAATGAAAGAGAAATTAGAAAATTTATTAGACAAAAACACAACATAACAAAACTTATGATATTCAGGAAAAGGTGTACTAAGAGGGAAGTTTACAACCGTAAATACCTACATTACAAAAACAAACAAATATTTCAAACAACCTAACTTTACACCTGAAACAACTAATATAAAAAAGAACAAATTAAGTTCATAGTTAGCAGAAAGAAGGAAATAATACAGATCAAGGCAGAAATAAATGAAATAGAGAATAGAAAATTTAAAAGTGAACAAAACTGAGCTGTTTTTTTACAAGATCAACAAAATTAACAAACTTTAGCTAGACTAAGGAAAAAAAGGAGAAAACTCAATGAAATCAGAAATGAAAGAGGAAACATTACAACTAATGCTACACAAATAAAAAGTACTATAAGAGACTACGATGAACATTTTTATGCCAATAAACTAGATAACCTAGAAGAATGGATAAATTCCTAAAAACATATAACCTACTAAGACTGTGTCCTGAGGAACTAGAAAATCTGAACAGATCTGTAACTAGTAAGGAAATTGAATCAGTAATCAAAAACCTCCCCAAAAAGAAAAGCCTAGGACCAGGTGTCTTTACTCATGAATTCTACCAAACATCTAAAGAAGAATTAATCCTTCTCAAATTTTTCCCAAAAAACGGAAGAGTAGGAAGTACTTCCAAACTCATTTTATAAGGCCAGCATTATTACCCTGATACCAAAGCTAAAAAAAGACACTTCAAGAAAACTACAGACCAATATCCGTGATGAAGAGAGATACAAAAATCTCAACAAAATACTAGCAAACCAATTCAACAACACATTAAGATTATACATCACAACGTAGTGGGATTTATCCCTAAGCTGCAAGGATAATGCAGCATATGAAAATCAATGTGGCACACCACATTGAGAGAAAAGAGGGGAAAAATCACATGATCATCTCAATGAACACAGGGAAATAATGTGACAAAATTGAACACTATTCAGGATAAAAATATTCAATAAACTAGGAACAGAAAGAAATTACTTCAACATAATAAAGGATATATACAAAACCCCAAGTGAATATCATACTCAATGTTGAAAAACTTAGTGTTCATCTAAGATCAGAAACAAGGCAAGGATGCTTCTCATCACTTTTATTCAACATAGTACTGAAAATACTAGCCAGAGAAATTAGGCAAGAAAAAGAAACAAAAGGCAACCAAATCAGAAAGGAAATACAATCATCATTATTCACAGATGACATGATCAAATATGTAGAAAACCCTAAAGATTTCACAAACTATTAGAATCAATAAATAAATTTAATAAAGTTGCAGAATATAAAACAACACATGAAAATGAATTATATTTCCATATACTAAAAACAAACAATCCAAAAGGAAAATAAGAAAACAATAATATCAGAAAAAATAAAATTCTTAGGAACAAACTTAACTAAGGAGGCAAAAGACTTGCATACTGAAAACTAGAAAACTGTGCTGTAAGAAATTAAGATACATACAGTAGAAAGACATCTGTGTTCATGAATTGGAAGACTTAATATTATTTAAATGTCTACATTATCTAAAACAATCTACAGATTCAATGCAATACTTATCAAATCTCAATGGCATTTTTTACAGAAATAGGAAAAGTAGTCCTAAAATTCACATGGAAGGCCCAAAAGGCCCAGAATAGCCAAGATATTCTTGAGAAAGTAAACAAAACTGAAGGCCTCTAGTCCCTGATTTCAAAATATATCATGAAGCTACAATAATCAAAACAGTATGGTACTAGCATAAAGATGGGCATACAGACCAACAGAACAGAAGAGAGAACCTAGTAATAACTCTCTATATATACTGTTAACTGATATTCAACAAGGCTGCCAAGAATACCAATGGGAAAACAATAATATTTTGTTTTTTGTAACTTTCTTAAAATATTTATTTCTTTTTGAGAGAGAGAGAGCGAGAGAGGGCAGGGGAGGGGCAGAGAGAGGGAGACACAGAATCTAAAGCAGGCTCCAGGTTCCAAGCTGTAAGTACAGAGCCCAATGTGGGGCTTGAATCCACAAACTGCAAGATTATGACCTGAGCCAAAACCAAGAGTCAGACGCTTAACCCACTGAACCACCCAGGCTTCCCTACCTTTTTTAATAAATAGTGTTGTGAGAATTGGATATTTAAATGCAAATTAATGAGGGGCGCCTGGGTGGCACAGTCGGTTAAGCGTCCGACTTCAGCCAGGTCACGATCTCGCGGTCGGTGAGTTCGAGCCCCACGTCAGGCTCTGGGCTGATGGCTCAGAGCCTGGAGCCTGTTTCCGATTCTGTGTCTCCCTCTCTCTCTGCCTCTCCCCCGTTCATGCTCTGTCTCTCTCTGTCCCAAAAATAAATAAACGTTGAAAAAAAAATTTTAATGCAAATTAATGAAAGAAGACCCTTACATCCCTCAGAAAAATCAACTCAAAACAAAACAGACTTAAATATGACACCTGAAATTCAAATTCTTAAAACATAGGGGGAAAGCTTCTTAATAATGATTTTGGCAGTGATTTCTTGGATAGGACACTAAAAAGCACAGGCAACAAAAGCAAAAACAGACAAGTCGGATTACATTAAACTAAAACAAACAAACAAACAAACAAAAAGCAAAAACTGCACAGAAAAAAAAAAATCAACAGTGAAAAGGCAACCTATGAAATGGGAGAAAATACTGACAAAGAATTGAATATATATAATATATTTATATATATTAAATATATATAATTCCTATAACTCAGTAGAAAAAAGCAATCCACATAAAAAATGGGCAAAATATTTGAAGAGATATTTCTCGAAAAAAGATACACAAATGGCCAACAGGTATATGAAAAGACGATCAACCTCACTAACCATCAGAAAAATACAAATCATAAATACAATGAGATACCACCTCACACCTGCTAGGATGGCTATTTAAAAAAGAAAAAGAAAATAAGTATTGGTGAGAATGTGGAAAAACTGAAAACTTTAAACACTGTTGATGGAAATTAAAATGGTGAAGCCACTGTAAGTAATATGGAGGTTCCCAAAACATTAAAAATAAGATACTATGTCTTAGCAATCCCACTTCTTAGTATTTATCCAAAAGATTTGAAATCAGGATCTCAAAGTTATATTTGTACTAGCATGTTTGTTGCAGCATAATTCACAGCAGCCAAGAGGGGAAAAACAACGTAACCGTCTACAGATGAATGGATAAAGAAAATGCAGTATATACATACAATGGAATGTTATGCAGCAATATAAAATAAGTAAATCCTGTCATATGTTACAACACTGATGAACCTTGAGGATATTATAGTAAGTAAAACAAACCATTCCAAAAAGCACAAATACTGCATGATCCCACTCACATGAGGTATTCAAAATAGTCAAACTCATTTAACCAGAAAGATGGTTGTCAGGAGCTGAAAGAAGAGAAAATGGGAAGTAACTACTTAATGCATATAAAGTTTCAGCAATGCAAGATGAAAAAGCTCTAGAGTTTCACTGTACAACACTGTGCTTAAAGTTTACAATACTGTAATATACTCTAAAATTTATTAAGATGGTAGATCTCATGTGTTTTTTACCACAATAAAAAAAAGACACAGGATTTTAAAATCATCATGGGAATCAGTGAGATGAATATGGATTCACAGCTACCATTTTGGAACTCTAGAAAGAGAGGACTCTCCTAAAATTAAATGAAATTAAGGCAAATAATAAACTATATAAAATTTTTAATTATGCTTAGGGAAGTAGTTATCTGAAAATGCAGTTCAGGTGAAAAACATATAAATTCAAGAATTATTTCAACAAATTAGCAGAAAATAACCTCAGATGAAATTAGCTGAAATTTCATACTTTTCCCTAAACATCTGAAGTTGACATCACAAAGGATAATGTGCTCTCCAAAAAAAAAAAAAAAAAAAAAAACCTCTCCTGATGAACTTGACCTCTGTGTAGTTCAGTAATTTTTATTACAAGGTCACTTAGACAAGTTGAATAAAAAGCCAGGAAGAATAATACTGACACAGAGATGAAATAAGGAAGGAAACTTCCCAGCGCTTGAAAAGTTTTATGCTCAAAAGTGCTGATGACACAGCAGGAATTAAGCCTTTATCCCTGAAGCTAGGTCTGGTTAATATTTCATGGAGTCACCTCTCTTCAGAAGCAACCAAATTAATTCAGTGGCTACACTGAGATCTGAGAGCACACAGCTTCCTCACATACATGCTTTACAGAGGCCCAGCTTCCTGTGAAAGCTGCTGGAGCTCTGTCAACACAAGGGAGTCGCCCTGTGGAAGATCCTGTAATGCCATGCTGGTAGCAAACAAAAGCAGGGAACATACTTTGTAGAACAGCCCCAGGAAAACTAATACAACCAACATATACCCCAGATCCCTGTCAATCACTGAATTTCAACATCTATCTATCTATCTATCTATCTATCTATCTATCTCCAGCAGATCTCCCTTCCAAATGAAATTCTATTTGAAAATCCAATATATAAAACAGGAAAAGTGGATTTAATCAGATTGAAATGAGAGGGGGAATTCAGAGCTCTGCTTACCCTCCTCTTTGGTTTCCCTGTACCTATAGTGTCTCTTACATTTTTGCCAAACTCCAGGGCTTTGCAGAACACAGTTTGAAATAATAATAGAAGTGAACCATTTATGAAGCTTTCAACTTTTATATTTTTTTAAGACTGGGAATAAAGATCATTAAGTATTTTTATATAAATGAAACAAAGCCTAGACAATGTTCACAAAAAAAAAAAAAAAAATTAAGCAAAAATATCCTTCCCGGTTGTCAATCCACTTGCTAGGTAGCTGACCCAGAAAAGCTATGGAGTACGATAGGAAAAATGATTTAGCTACTTATTCAAGAAACATTTCATAGCATCTCTGATCCACCAGGCACGGACAGGTCTTGGGGATATAAAGACAACTGGTAGGGCCCAGAGTTCAAAAGCTTTTGTGCACAAAATTGAGTCACATTTATTCAACACTACTCTATAAATCTCAACATTTTGAGACCCATCAGGCTGATTGGCAGGAGCCGACTCTTTAAGGGTCCCCTCCCAAATGCTTCTGGAAATCCCTCAGGATACTTTCATGTGTCTACCAAGAATATATGGTTATCTCTTCCTGCCAGTAGGCTGGGAACTCACATACACTGCTGAAGGCTCCAAGTCACAAAAATGGCAACCTCAGTAACTCTCTGAAAATGCTGCTGTCCACCGGCCTTAACTCAAGCATAGCCTATGATGTTGCTGGGGAAAGGAGAAACCTTTCCAAGTTACTCATTCTCTTTGCCTACTATATCCTCAGAAACATGAGTTTAACCTGATTTATAGGGAACTGTGAAAATGGCTCCATAAGGACCTTGTAATTTGAGGGTAGGAGTGGGTTTTCAGAACACCCCTAATACCTGGGCGTTAAGTTTATAGATGATATGGAAACATCTTAGAATATTAGCCCTCCCTTGTTAATGGGAGGAGAAAAAAGCATTTGGAAGATTTATCAGTGAGGTTTTTATCTGCTGCCTAAGTAGAAAAGATACTCATGACAAGCACATTAGGAATTTCCAATACGTCTTTCAGAGCAGGCTGTTACTATTTACAGATTTATACAAAATCCTAGAACTACTTGGAAAAGTGTCAAAATGTCTACCCAAGCTCTCCAAAATCACTTTACACTCAAAATGTGAAGGCTCATTCAATTTTCTAATATAATAAAAGTACATATTTTTCTTTTAATTGTATTTCTTTCTGTAAAAATGTTCCGTCAATGTATTCCAAAGGAAGCCATATACTTAGAGTATAGGAGTAACGGGGCCTAAATGAGTCACAGGGCCTAGCCCCCAAAGCTAGAAATTTCATGAAAGAGGAGAATGTTAATTTATCCACAAGGAGAGTAAATAACAGAGGCAGAATAACATGATCAATTAATTCTATTTCCTTGGTACTATCATGCCAGGAAGGGTGCAGCCAGGATGGATGTCAAGTGTGATTGTGAAGGTAGACTGAATCTGTCAGAAATGACCAAGTGGGAAGATGAAGGAAGAGAGTTTGGTAATGTTTTAAAGAATTATGAAGCAGGATCAAGAGGCTAAGAATGTCATTCTAAATGCAAAGAGTAACTGCAGAGAGGAAACACAGCATTATTATGAAATGCATGAGAAAGAAACAAACCAAAATTCTGGGTGGCTGGCTCAAGCACTACTTAAAGTACAAAAGAAAAATGAAAGGATTGTAGCGGGTATAGCTGGGTATTAATCTTATATTTTATTATAAAGAGCTTTACAAAGTAATCTAAAAAATGAGTGAGAAAGATTGTTCCTCTTATACTGACATACATTTAGTTAAAAGTATATCATGATATTCTACTAAATAAAAGATAATTTGTCAACTTGGAAAGAAAACTATAAAAGAACTGAAATTGTTTAATAAAGTTTAAAGAAAAGACATGTTAAATGCATGTTGGGCTTCAAAGAAATAAGAGAGACGATAGTAGCAAAGATGTGCATTTTAATGACCAAATGAGCCAGAGCTAAATATTATAAATTCTGGCATTAGGAAACACGTAAGTGAAAAGTGGGTAACTAAAAACTGAAGAACTCACTGTTTAAAAATGACTTAACTTGAAAAACTTAAATTGCAATTATGTAAGATTCAGGTCCTGAATATAACAAAAGCCTGCACAGCACATCTGAAAGTCCTTAGTTCCCATTTGGATTTGCAGGTCTAGATTTTTTTTTTTTCTTTCACAAGCTTACAGATGTCACCAGTTCTTTTCAATTGATTAATGTTTTAAAATACTTACGAAGTAGAAATTTTTGGCTAAACGTCTAATGAAATTGCATGAATTAACAAAATACAGTAAGCAAGCCTCAATCAAATACAAAGTAGTGTGATTTTATTTCTACTAAACTCAGACTTGGGACATAAAGTAACTGTTTCTGAGAACATTTTTTCCTAAATGTTCTAGGATCATTTAGAGCAAAGAAATAATAAGGATGCCATAATTAAATGAATTCAAAAAATACTTAAAGGGACAGTTTATACAGAACAGAGAACAGCATAGACATACTATCCACTTAAGAGATAAGAAAAATCTGATACCTTCTTCGTGGCTTGGGCTAGAGCCTCAGTTTGGTGATCTAAAGCAAGTATCTATGTGTAGAGATGTCGCTTCATCTACAGCACTAAAACCCCAGTTAAAATTTTCCTCACTGGTATGCTGTTACTGGTATGCCATTAAGAATAAGGGCTTTAGCAACTGAATACAAGCTCTTCCTTAAAATAAGACCTCTAAAAGACAAGACTTTGTGCTTTTTGTTAACCACACAGTACATAAAAGAGTGACTAACATACAAATATTCAATAAATATTTAAATGCATAATGCATGGAAACAGAAAAGAACTCCTAACCAGGTCTCCTTCAATCTAAAAGAAATAAAGCCTAACAGTGACTCTATATGTTATCCACTACTTTATTTATATTTTCTAATTACTGTATTTATATTCTCAGTCTGAGTCATCTCTTAGAGAAGTTTCCTGTTTCATAACTGCTTCCTTTCATTTATTCTAACTGTGTATGTTTTGTGCAACAAGAGGTACCTTTCCTGCAGGAATCTCAGGAGTGACACAGCATGAAGGATTATCGGCAATCACAGTTTCCCCATTCTTCAAAATCCCTGGAGTTCTCTTCAAATTCTCCACTAACTTCTTGGATATTACCTCTCACCAAGGGTCACTAGGGATGCACTAACTCCCACTTACCTCTGCATCAATTGGAACTAATTCTTCCCCAGGTGACTGTAGTATACCCCACCCCAGGCCAACTGAATCAGAACCTCTGGAGAAGACCCAAGCATTTCATTTTTTTAATCTCCCCCCACCCCACCCCCCCAGTGATTATATTGTGCATCCAATGTGGCAAACCACTGCTTCACTTGACTAGTGTTTCTCAAACTTTAGTGTGCATATGAATTACCAGGAACCTTATTAAATAACTGCAAATGCTGACCCAGGAGTTCTGAGTTAAGGACCTGAGATTCTGCCTTTCAAACAAGCTCCAGGTGATGCTGCTACTGCTACAGACCATATTTAAGAGGAGCAAAGTGCCCTTTAAACTTCCTGGAAGAGGGGAGATTCTTTTTTCCTCCCCATTTCTGTGGTCCACAGAGGTAGTGACCAATTCAACATTTTTTTTTTTTTTTAATCTTACACTCTTCCTAAGCCCCCTTTGCTGCTTTTGTCTCAATAGATCCTGATGATCCTTTCATTTTGGCATTTTGCTCTTGGAAAAACTACTTTCACTTCTCTGAGGGAAGGAACAGGATAACATTCCCAGAAAAACTCTTCCAGAAGATGAGAGAAAATATTTTATCTGTAGCAAATGCATGGAATAAAATCAACACAGTTAAGTTTCCATGTTAAGGCAATCTCAAGGCCTCTACCCAGCTACAGTTTCTAAATTTGAAGGTCCCATTCTATGTCCTATAAGATGGAGTCATAAAAAGAATTTGTCATTAGAGAGGGAGGGGGGTGCTTATAAGACTGAATAATGTGTTTTAAAGTACACTCTCTCTGATAAAACATCTTCTCTCTTCATCTCTGCATCGCTCTCCTACTATAATCATTTTTAAAGTACCTTTATAATAGTATTTCTCAATTCCTACGGCACTTTTTAAAAGTAGCAAAGCCAAAGTCCAAACCCAACCAAATTAATTAAACTTTATATAAAAAATAAAATTAAAATAATAAAATTTAAAAAGCAGCAACCCCAAGACCCCAACTAGAACAACTGATTCAGTCCCCTGAGAAGAGGTCTGACCATCCATGATTTCTTTAAGTCCCCGGTCATGCACACAGTGGGTTACAAACAATTGATATAGATGGAGAGGAAAGTTACACTAAGGACTTCTGGGCCCCCTACATTTGGGCCTCCAAAAGGAGACCTCCAATGGAAACTGAAGAGTAAACAAAGCTCAAAAGATTTTGAAAGTGCCTTTCAGAAAACTCAACATTCAATCATAAATTTTTTTTTAAAATTAAACAAAAAAATGAAAGAGAATATTCTTTAACCTGATAAAATATTCTGCCAAAACCTACAGCAAATATCGTATCAAATAATGAAACTTTATAAATATAACTTTTAAAATAAAGTATAATTTAAGGATTCCCCTATTGCTGTTATTATTTAACACTGTGCTGAAAGTCCTGCCTAGAGACTAAAGGAAGAAAGAGGTATATTTAGAAAAGCAATTTTAAAAATGCTTATTATGTGTAAACAATATAATGATGCTCATGGAAAATCTAGAGAGAAAATTTTAGATCCCATGAGACACTTCAGAACAGTTTTTGAATATAAGGGCAACATTTTTTTTTTTTAACATCATTAACATTACTATTCAACAGCTCTAACAGTAATTGCAAAATTTTTCAAAAATTTGAAAAATTACCACTAATAAAAACATGATAAATTATAGTATTATATAATGGAATAAAGTTTAGCATTATAAACAATAAATTATTGCTATACATGTCAACAGGGATAGATTATAAAAATATAATTTTGGAAAGTTTCATAATACAGCATTCCAAATGACACAAGTTATTAATGTCTATAAGCAAATAAGCAATATATAAATGTTTATTAATATACATGTGATAAAAGTAATGTAAAGGAGAATGAGAACTATATTGAATTAAAAGAACAACTGGGGCGCCTGGGTGGCGCAGTCGGTTAAGCGTCCGACTTCAGCCAGGTCACGATCTCGCGGTCCGTGAGTTCGAGCCCCGCGTCGGGCTCTGGGCTGATGGCTCAGAGCCTGGAGCCTGTTTCCGATTCTGTGTCTCCCTCTCTCTCTGCCCCTCCCCCGTTCATGCTCTGTCTCTCTCTGTCCCAAAAATAAATAAACGTTGAAAAAAAGTTTAAAAAAAAAATAAATAAATAAATAAATAAAATAAAAAAAAATAAAAGAACAACTAAGTTCAGATAACTATTGCCTGCCTCAGGTAAAAGAGGGAAATGAAAATAGGAGAAGAGTAAGAAAGGGAGTTTTAACTAGTGTTTATAGTATTTCCTTTAAAAAAAAAAAAAACCCCAAAGCAAGTAGGAAATCAAAACATGGTCCTTGCTATGAATACTTATAATATTATCCTCTGTGCTTTTTGATATGCATGAGACATATTGCAATAAATATTATTTTTAAAACAGTGGTGAGAGATGTAGGAGGATAACCATGGTCACAGGGAAGCACAGAACATGGGGAAGAAGGTATTTTCAGCAAGAAGGTATCTTAGTCCCTTTGGTCTGCTACAATAAAATACCATAGGATTATTAAATAATAGAAATTCATTTCTCACAGTTCTGGAGGCTGGGAAGCCCAAGATCAAGGCACTAGCACATTTGGTGTCTGATGAGAGTCTTCTGGCTATAATTTTACTAGGTAGAAAAGGCACAGGTCTCTAGGGTCTCTTTTATAAAAGCACTAATCCCATTCATGAGGGCTCCATCCTCATGACCTAATCCCTCCCAAAGGCCCCACCTCCTAATACCACCACCTTGGTGGTCAGGATTTCAATGTAAGAATTTGGTGGGAGGACAGAAACATTCAGTACATAGCAGAAGGTCTATAGTGTCAAGGGGGGCATTTGATTATGTGGTTAAAAGCTCAATGATTCATTAATAGACATTTAAACAGAGTGGATAAAACCTTGGAAACTAGTATCAGATGGACAGGAGTTTGAGTTTCTACTTGACCACTTAGCTGTGTGGACAGAGTCAACCCTAACTTCACTAATTCCCCACATTTTCTTCTGTAAATGTTAGTAACAATAGTTCCTACTTGAGGGATTATTTTGAAGATCAAATGAGATAACATATATAAAGAATTTATTATGAATATTGATGACCCAGTCGTTTCCTTTACCTCTCACGGGCTTGAGTCAGTTTTATGAAATAACCTTACAAGAATCCCAATTGGGATCCATGTGTGCTTCTGAAGAATTTTTAGTATCTTTAGAAAAGCGGAGCAGAAGAGAAAGACTTTGGAGTCAGATAAATGGGGCTTCTTGTCTAGGCTCCTCCATCTAAGTTACTTAAATCTGTTTTCTTTCCAAGATTAAAACGATGGAGATAATAAAAAATTTTTCACAAATTTGTCATAAGTGCTGAATGACACAAAGTATGTAAGACTGACAGTATCTACCATAAACCATAAAAGAGTTGCTCCATAAATGTCCATTGTCTTTGTAAAGACAAGAATAATAGGAAATGTGAGAATAAGTCACTAGAATGGGTAACTGAATGCCAAAGTGGGTGGTACAGGTAAGTGTTACAGGAAGCAAGAATATGAAGTGTGTAAGGATTGACTACCTTTTTTTCTGGTAGAATTATTCCAAAGGTGTAATACTTCTCAAGTCTAGGCAAAATTGCTTGTTTAAGGAAGTAACAAAATAAAATTCTTCCTTTGTCTCTTGAATTTTTGGCTCATTACCTTTGAGAATCTTCTTCATCAATCTTCTGAAACAGGATCCCTTCAGGCTTCATTCTCGTATCTTATCTAGTTCAACAAACCAGTTGTCTTATCTTTTCCTGTTTTAATCTGGAGATTTCCAGGCATATTTGCCTAAATTTTCATGCTTCATTTGCAAGGCAGTAAACTGTTGTTCAATAAGGCTTGGCTGCAGACTCTGCAAGGGTGCGGGATTAGTCTGGAGTCCTCTGAAAGAGCAGAGATAACCTCGCCAAGGGAGGCTTATCTGGCTTGTTTATACAAATCAAAAACAAGTTGCTGAACAAGGGTTTATCTCAACCAGGGGAGCTACTTGAACAATTCAGATAACTTCCTATTTGCCAACCAACTTTCTGTTATCAGGAAATGCTATACCAAGAGGCTGACTGTGTAAAATATGTGGAAATTTTCAGCATGCATTTATATTCCAGCTAGAAAGATGATGTTGTTTAAAGAACAGACAAGTGTTGAAATGCTATTAAAAGTGTACAAAGTATCCAGCAGTCAAAAGCCAGAGCAAGCTGACACAGATAGGCTCATATATCAACAGTACTGTGACTTTTTGTTTGCCTTTATCACAACTTGGTGTATAAAGAGCCATTTGAAACTGGGGTAGTTGCCATTTCCCTCTTTCTTTGAAAAGGTGTATTTCTCGGAGTCAAAATACGGGTGATTGATGCTCTCTATGTAAGAATTTTCTATTTAGTAGTGTTCCCTGAAATCTCTAAGAAATTCAGAAGAGGCATTTAGAACTCCTCAAGATCAAAAGTTCCTGCAAAATTTGAGGGGGTGGAGAAGGACAGGAATCCTAAAGGCTTCAAAAGAAAGAGAAAAAACATGGTAATTTTCAGCAATGGAATTGACTACAAAAAATAAAAGTGGTTTATCCAAACAAAGAGGAAGGTGAAAAGCAGATCCTGCTTCCTGGGTCAGACTTTGGTGATCCTGCATTGCAAGAGATCCTGCATTGCAAGGAGAATATCACAGAGTAAAGGGAAGAATATTATATGGAGATATAGAAATGCTGAAAAAAGGGGCACTTAGGTGGCTCAGTCGGTTGAGCATCTGACTTCGGCTCAGGTCATGGTCTTGCGGTTTGTGGGTTCAAGCCCCTTGTCAGGCCCTGTGCTGACAGTTCAGAGCCTGGAGCCTGCTTTGGATTCTGTTTCCCTCTCTCTCTGCCCCTCCCCGCTCACATGCTGTTGTCTCTCTCTCTCTCTCTCTCTCCCCCCCCCCGAGAAGAAAAAATAAACATTAAAAAAAAAAATTAAGAGTGGCACCTGGGTGGCTCAGTCGGTTAAGCATCCGACTTTGGCTCAGGTCATGATCTCACGGTTCGTGGGTTCGAGCCCCGCATCGGGCTCTGTGCTGACAGCTCAGAGCCTGGAGCCTGCTTCGGATTCTGTGTCTCCCTCTCTCTCTGTCCCTCCTCTGCTCACACTCACTCTCTCTCAAAAATACATAAACATTAAAAAAAATTTTTTTTGAATTTTAAGAAATGTTGAATAAAGAAGGCTAAGGTCTTACTGGGAGGAAGCAAATGAACTTGGGCAAAGCTCTGCAGGAAGTTTAATAAAGTTGCCTCAGACTTGGTAACTATGAACAGCAGGCCTAATCTAGCATTTAATCGAGACTTCTAACTGTCACAGGAACAAGAAGTTGGAGGAAATGCTGAACAGTAAAAATAAACAATACTGAGTCTTTTGTGTGTGGCAAACCACAGATAGACCAATTCTGCTTCTGGTGGGCTTTCACCATGCAAAGGGAATCAGTTCTATATGAAACAAGACAGTTTTATTTTTTTTTTTTTCATCAGTTGGCAGTAAATTTGGGTAATAAAAGATGAGCCTCTGTATTTGAATAAATTTATGAAATCAGATTGACAAAATGTAGAAAAGGTGTAAAGGAATGAGGCAGTAAATGGCTAAATCATTTACCAACAGAAAGTCTGAGAGAACAGTGAAACTTTTAGACAAATGTAAATTTATACTTAGGAGCTGCGAGACTCTTAAAATATCTATGAAAGAAATTTTTACCTGTGAAAAGTCATTCTAAGTCTCTTATGTGGGATATAAATTCTTAGCTTGACTACATGCTAGAATTCAGGTGTGGTTCAAAAACAAGAGTATGAACCAGGAAGAAGAATGTAACCTGAAACAGGTTACCTCGCGCTCTGAGACTCGGTTTCGCCCTAACTGCTAAATGGGAGTGATATTGATCTCTTGAGGTTGTTGTGATGATTAAACAAGAATATTTATAAATACTCTGGCACTTCCTTGGCAGAGAGTAGATGCTCAACAACTGGAGTCAGTCTTTATTAATATTATCATCACTATTACCAAAATAATAACTCATTTGGCCCCAAGACCTAAGATACAAGAAACTATGCCTGAATTCTAAGGGAAGGACCTATGATTAAAACAGAGATAGGGGCGCCTGGGTGGCGCAGTCGGTTAAGCGTCCGACTTCAGCCAGGTCACGATCTCGCGGTCCGTGAGTTCGAGCCCCGCGTCGGGCTCTGGGCGGATGGCTCAGAGCCTGGAGCCTGTTTCCGATTCTGTGTCTCCCTCTCTCTCTGCCCCTCCCCCGTTCATGCTCTGTCTCTCTCTGTCCCAAAAATAAATAAACGTTGAAAAAAAAAAAAAAATTTAAAAAAAAAAAAAAAAAAAAAAAAACAGAGATAAACACTAACAAATTTTCTAAAGAAAAATGGCATGGTTCCATGAGAGCAAGCAGTGTCGATAGCATTAATGCTCACATGCCAGCAGGGTTCCAGGCTGTGAAGCAGGAACAGCGTCAATCAGGGAAAAGCTAGTTAGGATGCCATGGCACCAAGTGACTGCAGGAAGTATCCAACATGGCACTAAAAATCAATGACTTACTTGCTGAGCTATTTCTTTTTCAGTTCTTTTCATTCCTAATTAATTCAAGGAGAAAGCATCAGTATACAGTAAAACCTCTGCCTTTTTAGCATTTCTCTAATGACTCATCTCCCTATTAACAAAAAGAGAACAGAACTCAGGTCTAGAGTTTTTATGGGTAGGAGTCTCTACCTAGAATTTACTGACATGATTTGTTTTCACAGTATTTACTCTTTGACTAAATACTCTTTGGCTATCTTTTATTTACAATTTTATTTACGAAGGCAATCTTATTGCCTTTCCAATTAGGGTAGTGATAAAGAATTTTCCTTCAAATTACCGACATGTGTATAAAAAATATAAGTGTAGGCAAAGGAAAATATTAAGTAAACCATTGTCCATTAGTTGTATGTTTTTGGTAAGGTTGCTTCAACTTTCTGTGTTTGACTTTCTTATTTATTACATGGGATAATAATTGTAGTTACCTAATAGGGATTTAAAAGGATTAATCCAATAACATATGTGAGGTGCTTAAGAGAATGCCTATACAGGCTTAATAAAAACTTGCTATGATTTTAGAGGAAGTATATTCTTGAGTTCAAGGCATGGTCCATCATTCTATGTAACCAATCTTCACATTTAACAGTCTGGTTATCCAAATCATCTTCTAAAGAGGGGGCAACTTTAGGGGGCCTGGGTGCCTCAGTTAAGTCTCCTGCACTTGATTTCAATTCAGGTCATGATCTCATGGTTTGTGAGATCGAGCCCTTCATTGGGCTCTGCGTTAACAGCGCGAAGCCTGCTTGGGATTCCATCTGCCTGTCCCCTGCTCACATACACTCTCTCTCTCCCCCCCTCTCTCAAAATAAATAAATAAACATTTTTTAAAGGTTAAAAAAAGGGTGAGTTAATGCTATTATTAAGTAAATAGTACAAAACACATACGTACATATCGTATACAGAGTTATCAATTATTTCCCTCCCAATAATTGATCCTTTTAAAAATCAAGCAGAGCCATAGAGTATATCAGAAAAGAACAATATGTGATTGAATGATAACCAAACTAACACCAAGCATCCCAGAAATCACAAATATGCTTCTGAGTTCTCAGAGGATAAAAAGAAGTAAAGAGAAAAATGTAATTGAAAACTGCAGAGAAAGGAAGGCAGAGAAAGAAAGAACTCTACCAAAGGGTTCCTTTTAGAGTATTATACCATTGAGGGTCTTTGGTTGCAAGCCAAAGAAACGGACTCTGACTAACATAAGCAAGTTGATTTTTTTTTTTTTTTTTGAAAAATAATTGAGGAAGGTTGAAGAACCAGGCTTGAGAATGTGCAGGAGCAAAGGTAGCTCAAGAGGCCTTGAAATAGAAATAGTATCAAATGAGAAAAAAGCTCCTTAGGATGCTGCTATTATAGAGAGAACCGAATTCAAGCCATTTCTTTTCTTTTGGTTAAAATTTCATTCAGTTAAAATTTCATATTTAGAAAGAAAGAATCTTATTAGTCTAGCTCATGTCAGGTACCTTCTCTATAGAGATATCAAAAATGTTACCAATCTCATCAGAATATATCTAATGGGAAAAAAACTATTTTAATAAGGGAATCCAAGGTTCTAGTAAGATGGGAAAATGGATACTACACAGCCAAAGAAAACACACGGCCAATACAAGAAGGATGAAGTCCAGGTCAAAACTTTCATCCACAATACCTCTCAAGACTATCTTTTACGTAGCCATTGTTTCTGATTTATATTTAACCCCAAAACACAAGTAAAAAAAAAAACCAGGGTGACATGAAGAAAGAACACTCTCATAACTTCTCACCTTTGCTGGATTTTTGATTTGCTCCTAAAGATCACCCTAATTTTTGCCACAGGAGGCTGACCTAGATGGACTTCATCAATAGGCTCCTGGCCTTCTGAAATCCATCTGGATTTATCCAATGGCAGGGACTGGATGTTGCAGAAGTCATAAAGTTCAGAGTATTTATCCTTTTACCTCCCCACTGCACTGAAACACATAAATCAATCCCTTCATCATGTCCCATCATCAAAATTTATAGCTACATGGGAATTCCGGGGAAGATGGCAAAGTAGGAAGACCCTAACCTCACCTTTTCTCATGGATACAATCAGATAATACATACATCAGTGTAAATAGCCCAGAAAATGAGCCAAAGACTAGCAGAACAGACTCCACAACTAAATGTAGAGAACAGGCCACATCGAACAGAAACGTGGTGGGGAGCTAAACCCCACAGCTCTAGCCACCAAAGGGAGAGAGCCATGGGCATAGAGAAGGGTGAGGAACAGACTATCACACCTGGGAGCCTGCACAGGAAGATGAATCCCCGTAACATTTGGTTTTCAAAATCAGAGGGGCTAAATTTGCTGATTTCTTACAGCAAGCAGGACATATAGCCTAGAATTTTAGACATCAGGCAGCTTGGCTCTGAGAGAGCCCAGACCATGATAGGATGCTGAGTTCCTATCCTTAAAGACAGAGCACAACAAACAGCCATAGGAAATACAGCATAGGAGCAGCAGTTTGAAAACATCTGGACCATACAGGAGGGAGAGTTACTTACTAATCTCAGAGTTCCCTGAGGGACTTCTCCAGAAACAAAGGAACTAGCAGGTACCATTTTCCTCCTCCACCCCCCAGCATAAACACACAGCTACCAGCAAGAAGCAGCACTGCTCCAGCATTCGCTACCTAACTTGTTTACACTATATCCTGTCCTCTCCAGCCAGGCCTGCCTTACTCCCAGTGCTGTAGGTCCCTGCCCCCAGAATACCTATACAGATGCCAATACGGCATCTCCCAAATGCATGCTTTATGGGTCCTCGGTCCCAGCAGGGTAGCTGGTCACCTCCCGCAGGGGATGCATGCACCTTATTAAAACTGCATCCTCCAGCCTGCATAGACTTTGTGGAGCAAAAGACCAGTCCTGGTCTCCACAGTGGCTGTGCATCCCCATTAACCAGCACCACCTTGTTAAACGTTGCACACTCCATCCACTACTTTCAAAAACAAGAAATATAGCTGACTTCCCTAACACATAGAAAGAGACATAGAGAGCTAGGCAAAGTGAAGAGACAGAGGTCCCATATGAAAGAAGAGGACAATATCACAGCAAGAGACCTAAGTGAAACAAAGATAAGTAATATGCCTAATAGATAGCAAATTTAAATTAATGATCATTAAGATACTCAATGCACTTGAGAAAGAATGGAGGGTATCAGTGAGACCCTTAACACAGAGATAAAAAAGAATCAGAGATGAAGAACACAGTAATTGAAATTAAAAATACACTAGATGGAATAAAGAGCAGGCTATAACATGCAGAAGAATGAACCAGTGACCTGGAGACCAGAGTAATGGAAAGTAATCAAACTGAGAGAGAGAGAAAAAAATATGCAAAATGGAAATAGAGAGCTCAGTAACTCCATCAAGCATAGTAACATTTGCATTATAGGGATCTCAGAAGAAGAACAGAGAGAAAAGGGAGCAGAAAATTTGGTTGAAGAAATAATAGCTGAAAACTTTCTAAATGTGTGGAGAAGGAAACATAAATTCAGGTACAAGAGATACAGAGATCCCCTCCAAAAAACAACCCAAGAAGTTCCAAACAAAGATACATAGTAATTAAAATGGAAAAAGGCAGTGATAAAGAATTTTAAAAGCAGTAAGACAAAAGAAAAAGGTTATACAAAAAGGAAACAACAAAAGGCTATCAGGGAATTCTTCAACAGAAACTTTGCAGGTAAGAAGAGAGTAACATTATATAGTCAAAGTGTGAAAAGGAGAAAGAAAAAAATCTGCAGCAAAGAAAATTCTATCCAGAAAGGCTATCATTCAGAATAAGAGAGATAAAGAGTTTCCCAGACTGTTGCTGGGTGGCTCAGTTGGTTAAGTGTCCAACTCTTGGTTTTGCTCAGGTCATGATCTCATGGTGCATGTGTTTGAGCCCCACATCAGGCTATCTGCTGTCAGCATGGAGACCACTTTGGATCCTCTGTTTGCCTTTCTCTGCCCCTCCCTTGCTTGCACGTGCTCTCTCTCTCTCTCAAAAATAAATAAACGTTAAAAAAAAAGTTTCCCACACAAAAAAAGGAAAGGACTTTATGACCACTAAACCAGATCTCAAAGAGGACTCTGAGTGAAAAGTAAGACCATAAGTAAGAGTAAGAAAAGCAGTAAGCACAAAGCAGTAAAAATAAGTATACCCACAATAATCAAAGGACTCACAAAATAAAAGGAAGTAAAGTATGACATCATATATGTAAAACATGGAGAGTAGAACAGTAAGTAATAGGTTCAAATGTAAGAAACTATCAACTGAAGATAGACTACTATATGCAGAAGATGTTATATACAAACCTAATGATAACCATAATTCAAAAACCAATAATAAATACTCAAAAAATAAGGAGAAAGTAAATCACTAAAGAAAGCCAACTTATGATAAGAGAAGGGAGCAAGAGAAGAAAGAAACAAAGAAGATTCTCAAAAACAAATACAAGACAAAAAAAGTGGCAATAAATATATATCAATAATTAGAATATAAATGAATTAAATGCTCAAACCAAAAGACACAGGGTGACAGAATGGATAAAATGACAAGACCCATCTGTATGCTGCCTACAAAAGACTCACTTCAGACCTAAAGACACATGCAGATTGAAAATGAGGGAATGGAAAAACATTTATCATGCAAATGTATGTGAAAAGAAAGCTGGGTGGGGTAGCAATACTTGGACAAAATTGACTTTAAAACAAAGACTGTAACAAGAGACAAAGACACTATACAATCATTAGTGGACAATCCAACAAGAAGACATAACATTGTAAATCTTTATACACCCAATATAAGAGCACCCAAACATATAAAACGGTTAATAACAAATATAAAAGAACTAATCAATAGTAATACAATAATAGTAAGAAACTTTACACTCTACTTACATCAGTGGTAGATCATCTGAACAGAAAATTTTTAAGGAAACCGTGGCTCGAATGACACACTGGACCAGATGTATATAGTAGATATTTCAGAACATTCCATCCTAAAACAGCAGAAAACACATTCTTTTCAAGTGTCCATGCAACATTTTCCAGAATAGATCACATATTAGGTCACAAAACAACTCTCATCAATTTTAAAAAGATCAGTTATATGATGCATCTTTTCTGACCACAACGCAATTAAACTAGAAGTCAACCACAAGAAAAAAATCTGGGATGAGAAGAACTACATGCAGATTAAATAACATGCTACTAAACAACGAACAGGTCATCCAAGAAATCAAAGAATAAATTTAAAAAAAAAATACATGGAGATAAATGAAAATGAAACAACCCAAAATCTTTGGGATGCAGCAAAAATGGTTCTAAGAGGGAAATTTATAGCAATACAGGCTTACCTCAAGAAGCAAGAAAAATCTCAAATAAACAATTTAACCTTACACCTAAAAGAGCTAGACAAAGAAGAACAAACAAAACTCAAATCTAGCAGAAGAGGGGAAATAATAAAGATTAGAACAGACACAAATTATATAGAAACTAAAAACCAATAGAACAAATCAATGAAACCAGGGACCGGTTCTTTGAAATAATCAACAAAACTGATAAACTCATCCTAGAAACATAAAACTGAAACAGGAAGAAACAGAAATTGAATTAGTAGTCAAAAAACTACCCTCCCCCAACCAAAAATCTCCTAACAAACAAAAGTCCAGGACTAGATGGCTTTCATAGGCAAATTCTACCAAACATTTAAGAAGGGTTACTATCTATTCTTCTCAAGCTATCCCAAAAAATAGAAGACAAAGGAAAACTTCCAAATTTATTCTATGAGGCCAGCATTACCATGATTCCAAAATCAGATAAATACACAACAAAAAAGGAGAACTACAGGCCAGTATCTCTAACAAACATAGATGCAAAAAACCTCAACAAAATACTAGCAAACCAAATCCAAAAATACATTTAAAAAATCATTCACCATGATCAAGTGGGATTTATTCCTGGGATGCAAGGAATATTCACAATATTTGCAAATCAATCAATGTAATACATCACATATGATCATTCTAATAGATGCAGAAAAAGCATTCAACAGAGTACAACATCCATTCATGATAAAAACCCTCAACAAAGTAGAGGGAACATACCTCCACATAATAAAAGTTTTATATGAAAAACCCACAGCAACATCTTATGCAATGGGAAAAAACTGAGAGCCTCTCCCCTAATGTCAAAACATGACAAGGAAATCCATTCACACCACTTATATTCAGCATGGTACAAGTCCTAGCCACAGCAATCAGGCAGGAGAAAGGAATAGAAAACATCCAAATTGGCAAAGAAAAAGTAAAGTGAAAGTAAAACTTTCACTATCTGCAGATGACATGACATTATATACAGAAAACCCTAAAGAATCCACCAAAAAGTTGCTAAAACTGGTAAATGAATTCAGTAAGACTAAAGGATAAAAAAAAAAAAACAGTGTACAGAAATGTTGTATTTCTATATACTAATAATGAAGCAGCAGAGGGGCGACTGGTGGATCAGTTGATTGAGTGTCCAACTTCAGCTCAGGTCATAATCTCACAGTTCCTGAGTCTGAACCCAACATTGGGCTCACTGCTGTGAGCACGGAGCCCACTTTGGGTCCTCTGTCCCCTTCTCTCTGCACCCCCCCACTCTCTCTCCCTCAAAAATAAACATTTTTAAAACAAAATGAAGGAGCAAAATGAGAAGTTTGGAAAACAATTTCATTTGCAAATGCACCAAAATAGTAAAATACCAGGAATAAACTTAACCGAAGAGGTGAAAGACCTATACTCTGAAAACTATAAAACACTGATGAAAGAAATTTAAGAGGACACACACACACACAAAAAAATGGAGACATTTCATGCTCATGAATTGGAAGAACAAAAATTATCGAAGTGTCCATACTACCCAAAACAATCTAATTGTTAAATTAAATACATTTAATGCAATCCCTATCAAAATACCAACAGCATTTTTCACAGCGAATAGCCAAAGCAATCTTGAAAAACAAAAACAAACAAAAAAACAGAATTGGGAGTATCACATTCCAACTTCGTGTTACATTACAAAACTACAGTAATCAAAACAGTATGGTTCTGGCACAAAAATAGACACATAGATCACTAGAACAGAATACCAAACCCAGAAATACACTCACAATTATATGGTCAATTAATCTTCAACAAAGGAGGAAAGATTATGCAATGGGAAAAAGACAATCTTCTCAACAAATGTGGGGAAAACTGGACAGCTACATGCAAAGGAAAAAAACTGGGCCACTTTCTTACATCATACACAAAAATAAACTCAAAATGGATTAATAACCTAAACGTGAACCCTGAAACCATAAAAATCCTATAAAAGAGCACAGGCAGTAATTTCTCTGACATCAGCCATAACAAATTGTTTCCAGATATGCCTCGTGAGGCAAGGGAAACAAAAGCAAAAATAAATTATTGGGACTACATTAAAATAAAAAGCTTCTGCACAGAAAAAAAACGACTAATGAAACTAAAAGTCAATCTATGGAATGGGAGAAGATATGTGCAAATGATGTATGGGATAAAGGGTTAATATCCAAAATATATAAAATAATGTATAAAACTCAACATTCAAAACACAAATAATCCAATTAAAAATGGACTGAAGACATGAACAGACATTTCTCCAAAGAAGACATCCAGATGGCTAACAGACACATGAAAAGATGCTCAGCATCACTAATTATCAGGGAAATGCAAATCAAAAGCACAATGAGATAATACCTCACACCTGTCAGAATGGCTAAAATCAAAAACACAAGAAACAACAGGTATTGGAGAGGATGTGGAGAAATAGGCACGCTCATGCATGCTGGTGGGAATACAAACTGATATAGCCACTGTGGAAAACAGTATGGAGGTTCCTCAAAAAATTTAAAACAGAACTGTCCTATGATCTAGTAATTGCACCACTGGGAATCTACTCAAAGAATACAAAAACATGAATTCAAAGGGATACATGAGCCCTTACATTTATTTCAGCATTATTTACAATACCCAAATTATGGAAGCAACTTAAATGTCCACCAAGAGATGAATGGATAAAGATATGGTATCTATATACAAAGGAATAGCATTCAGCCATAAAAAAAGAATGAAATCCTGCCATGTGCAATACCATAGATGGATCTAGAGAGTACAATGCTAAGGGAAATAAGCCAGTAAGAAAAAGACAAATATCAAATGATTTTACTCATATGTGGAATTTAAGAAACAAGACATAAGGAAACAACAAAACAAAAAAGACTATTTTTTAAGTATATGGGGATTTTTTAAAGTTTATTTATTTTATGTGTGTGTGTGTGTACATGTGTGTGTACATGCATGTGTGGGTGAGGAGAGAGAGAGAGAGAGAAAGAGAGAGAATCTCAGCAGGCTCTGCACTGTCAGTATAGAGTCTGATGCAGGGCTCGATCCCATGAACCATGAGATCATGACCAGAGCTGAAACCAAGAGTCAGACACTTAACTGACTGAGGCACCCAGGCACCCCCAAAGACTCTTAAGTATAAAGAGTAAACAAAGAGTTACCAGAGGGGAGGTGAATGGGGAGATAGGTGAACTAGGTGAAGGGAACAAAGAGTACACTTAATTAAAAAACAATTATGGCTACTTGAAGGCAGCCCATAAGTACCTTGTCTAGGTTCCAGTAGTTGTTGTCCCCTTAGTCCTTCAGATTCAGGTCTGAGAATGGTTCTTCACTTTTACTGGCCCCCACACTATCCCTTGCTGGTTCTCCCAAACCAGCCCACACTTTTATAAACATTTCCATTTTTGTTTTTCTTTTTTCTCTTTTGGAGAGAAAGAGAGAGGGAGGGAAAGAGAGAGAATATGACTGAGCGGGGGAGGGGCAGAGAGAGAGGGAGAGAGAGAATCCCAAGGAGGCTCCACACTATAAGCACAGTGCCCAGTGCAGGGCTCAAGTTCCCGAACTGTGAGATCACGACCTGCGCTAAAATCAAGAGTCAGACACTTAACCAACTGAACCACCCAGACACTCCTAAACAGTTCCTTTTTTCAAGAGTCGATTGCAAATTTAAGAGTTCGACACGGTTTTCTAGGGTCCTAAAATGACACATCTTTCCTTGAGTATCACTTCAAAGATGCTCTTTCCAAACAAAATATTTTCCTTGTTTGTTGATATAAAAAATACTTACAATAGAAGGATGAGAAGCATTTTATTCTATACAGTTTAAAAGTTTCATATTTTATTTATTCACTGATTGATACACACTTCACCTCTGTCTAAAATTATGATACAAAAGAACTAAGAGAAAAAGAGATAAGGTTGAAAGTTAATAAATAGATAATAAAAAATCAATAATGATAGCATAAAGGTGGCAACTATGTGAGTTAACTTGTGGACAGAGTTAGGGTTCAGATTCTGGGCAGTCAAAGCAAAAATATCTTAATAACAGTTTACATCAGAAAACAAAAAAATTAAAGTGCAATTATAAATGGTATTATACTATGACTAAATTTCACTGCACTAAAGGTAAAAACTATAGGCAAAGTTCAATGAACTGAAGTCAGCTCTTTATTTAAGTGTGTTTTAATAGAGTGGCAAGAGGGGAAGACAGGAAGAAGGGCATGTGAACACTGTGTGGGGAGAATGCTTACCAAGGGGGCAATGGGCCAAATATTGAGGGATTGGGAGGAATAGAACACATATCCGAGAGGTCATTAATTTTCTGAGGGCTCATCTTTCCATTTGACAAAATGGAAATAACCAGAAAACTGAGCAGAAATGCCCAGCTCTGTGCTGACAGCTCAGAGCCTGGAGCCTGCTTCAGATTCTGTGTCTCCCTCTCTCTCAGCCCCTCCCCCACTCACACATGCTTTCTCTCTCTCTCTTTCTCTCTCTCTCTCTCTCAAAAATAAACATTAAAAAATTAAAAAAAAAAAAGAAATGCCCAGCAATTTGCTATATTTCTGCTAATACATAGTGCATTCTCTGAGGATCTATAAAGATTTTTGTCTGGGGCTTAGATTTTTTTGCTTGTTAATTTATTTTTTTAAAAAACATGGTCAAACTCATTGGTGAGGACACTTTACACTGATAATATTTCTAAGAATTTTTTTAAATGTTTATTTATTTTTGAGAGAGAAAGAGAGAGCCACTCATGCAGGGGGCTGGGGTGGAGAGGGAGAGGGGGAGAGGGGGAGAGGGGGAGAGGGGGAGAGGGGGAGAGTGGGAGGGAGAGGGGTTGAGAGAGAGAGAGAGAGAGAGAGAGAGAGAGAGGTTTCAAAACAGGCTCTAAGCTGACAGCACTGAGCCCAATGCGGGGCTTGAACTGATGAACCGTGAGATCATGACCTGAGCTGAAGTCGGAGGCTTAACCTAGTGAGCCACCCAGGTGCCCCTACACTAATAAGATTTCCAATATGAAGCTTCACTATAAACAATTTTATGTGATTTATAAAAAAAGCATTTCTAACCAAATTCCAATGACTATACCAAACACTGTTGATTAGGTAAACCAATTCTCCTAATTCCTCAGATAACAGAGGTTCAGGCAGAGAGTACAATATCCTCAGAGTTCTCAATGACAACAGAGGAAGGAGTAGGTCTATCTCTAATGCTTCAGCCCCAAAAAATTTAGGCTTAAATTTTTTAAGTTAAAAGCAAGATAACACACTGCTAAATGTGTTTAGTTTTACTAACTTACCAACTTACAGAATTGACTCAAATACAGACGTACTGGACTCTGTGAAGTTCCACACCAGAATACAAGGTGCTGATAGATCTAACTCCTACCCCATCCCCTGGCATTCCCCCTTTTTCTCACCGCTCTGACTCCACCCCTGACTGTGAAGGGGTCTCATGCACATATGTGTTTTTATGGACTGAATATTTGCTTCCCCCCAAAATCCATATGTTGAAACCTCAACCTCCAGTGTGGCTGTATTTGAAGTAAGGAAGTAATCAAGTTAATGAGCTCATGAGGGCAGGGCCCTGATCCAATAGGATTAGTGCCCTTGTAAGAAGAGCCATCAGAGAGCTCTTTCTCTCCCTCCCCCCGCCCCCATCTCTCCACAATCCCCTTCCCAAACACATTGATGAAAGGTCACATGAGGACATAAGGAGAAGATGGCCATCTGCAAGTGAGGAAGAGAGCCCTCAGCAGAAACCAAAGTAGTCAGAACCTTGATCTTTGACTTCTGACCTCCAAAGTGAAAGAAAATGAGTTTCTGTTTTTTACACTACCCGATATATGGTATTTTATTATGGCAGCCTGAATAGACCAAGGCATATGCAAACATCCAACACTACATATCCAAGCTCTGTCCACACTCCCCACAAACAGCAACCCTTTGGTCACCGCTTGTACCTAGAGGTTTGCACAGTGACAACACAGAGTGCCATCCAGAGGTCATCCCTGAACACAGAACCACTTGACCAGGGAATTTAGGAATTATGAGCACCCAGAATGTGGTCTGAAAGAACAGGCACAAGCTCTAGGAGGGCATGCACCCTCACTCTCAGGAATCCTCAACCTGTAGAGAGAAGTATGAATAAGGGAGGCCCAGGGGATCCTCTCATAAAATGTGGGGCTAATGCTCAGACCTTACATATAGAGACTCAAACTTGATGGGGTGTCTGGGTGGCTCAGTAAGCTAGGCTTCTGACTTCGGCTCAGGTCATGATCTCACAGCTTGTGGTGGTTCATGCCCCACGTCGGGCTCTGTGCAAACAGCTCAGAGCCTGGAGCCTGCTTCAGATTCTGTGTCTCCCTCTCCCTCTCTCTCTCCCCACTCACACTCTGTCTCTCTCTCTCTCTCAAAATAAAATAAATAAACATGAAAAAATTTAAGAAAAAAGAGACAGAGAGACTCAAATGTGAAGGCTGTGGTGCCTTGGGAAATCAGTATTTTTCTCTTCCAAATTTCTGGTGATTCTGATGAGCATGCCCCATTGGAAAACACTGTTCTAGAGAGGAAGTATCGTGTAGTGGTTAAATGCATGGCTAAATGTGGCTAAGTGAATTATAATCCAAAATGTCTGTTTTTGAATGCTTTGAATTTTTTTTAATGCTTTCCCCATCAAGTGCTAGGCATGGAACTCCGCACAAATTACTTACCTATGTCTAATTTCCTCACAGTCAAATGGGATAAATACACTACCTATTTCATATGGTTGTTGTGTGAATGAAATGAGCAAATAGTACAAAACACTTCTACATGTGTCTAACTCATAATAAAAAAGAAAGAAAGAAAGAAAGAAAAGTTAATAAATCTTCACTCCTGTTTGAAATAATCACAGAAACAGTGCACAGGGGAAAAATATATACGATCAATATAATTTTTATATCTATATATCTCAAATCAATTAACAAACTTTGCCAATTCTGTATAGGTAAGATATTTAAACGAATATCTAATATAAGATTTTTGACAGTTTAGAAACTTTAAGTCTTCCATATGTTCTTCCTATATTCATTATCTTTCTTCTTCATTAATTCTAATTGAAACTTGGTGTGGCAGCAATTGGGCTGCTGAGGGGATAAAATCGTTCTCTGCAGAGTGTGAAAGTCATTCTATGTCTGCTATGTAAACTTCTGTTAGGAAAAGTGCAAAGTCCACATGCACCTTGAAGAATTCCCCAATGCTAGGATTACCAAATTGTCCTATAAAAGGAGACCTTACTACTTGTTTCCAGCATACTAAATTCCTAATGACTATCCCCCCATGCTGCCATGGAAAAGACATGCTTATTCTCACAGACTGGGCAAATGCCTATTCAGAACACATATCTAAAAAAGTATGCAGGCTAATGAAATAATATTTCAGATCTCACATTTCCATGTGGCAGAACAGGAATAGAAAGAAATCCTCCTAAAGCTGGTACTGACATTCCCAGATGTGCAGCCATTAACACATGCTAAAACAGGCTTTTTAAAGAGTCTATGCATTTTTCTCCAAAGGAATATAAAATACTGTTCTCCAAAGCAGCCCTGTAATACTATGTCCTCCTTAACTTAGGAGTTATCAAAGCAGCAAGAGATGTTCTGGAACATTGCCACTGTCATGAATGCCCAGGGGGGGGGGGGGAAGAGGGGGAAGGTGGCCATGTAAATCAGTGTGGTACTTATGTTCCTTTTGGTTCTTCTGAGTTATTAGAGAACCATACAATATTGATTTAGGGTAGGATCAGCCTAGAATAGTCTATGCATCATTGAAAAGTTTAGTTAAGGGCCTGTTTATCCTTTCTTGTTTACTGCCACCTAACACATCTTCTGGTGATAAAGACGGGGGTCTGTCAAAAAGCTCAGTGAAAACAAGCAGTATAAATCCACTCTCCAGAAGTACTTGTAAACTATTAAATGCAGCCTCTACCTAGACCAGGAGTACATGCTGTGCTTGAAATGACTCCTTTGTGGAGTAAAGGAGTCATCCAACCTTTCAAAATGTATTAAAATGAAGTCCAGACACTATTATAATAATTGACATCACCTAGAGTCAAAAGCTGTTGATTATTCACCAGAGAATGAAGCGAAAAGAATCATTCCATAAAGCCTTAGGACCCTGCTATATTTACCATAGTACTCACAAACGCCAAGTTCACGGTAAGTTTTGATTCCTACTGTAACTTATCAAAAGTCACTGAAGGTATATTAACAAATACATTTTCTATCAATTTTTTTTCAATGTTTATTTATTTTTGGGACAGAGGGAGACAGAGCATGAACGGGGGAGGGGCAGAGAGAGAGGGAGACACAGAATCGGAAACAGGCTCCAGGCTCTGAGCCATCAGCCCAGAGCCTGACGCGGGGCTCAAACTCACGGACCGCGAGATCGTGACCTGGCTGAAGTCGGACGCTTAACCGACTGCGCCACCCAGGCGTCCCAACAAATACATTTTCTTAGAAGCTTCTTTGACAAAGTTTCTGACCTCATCATTCACTCATTAAGACTAAACTAAGGACCACTGAGTACACAATTACGTGTGAATGTGCGAATGTGTAAATTTCTCAATAAGTGTATACTATGCATAAAAATATGTCTGGGTCATCAGTGTATCCCAACTCCTTAGTGCAGTAGCTAGCCCAGAATAGACTCTTGATTATTAAACTAAAACATAATAAATTTCTACTCAATAATAGGGAAGACACTGGTGCTCACCACTAGCTTTATTTTCATTGAAACGGTTTTACTATATGACACTGTCAACAGATTCCTCAAATGGCAAATTAAAAGAAGTGTGGTAGACTGATTATATTAATGCCCCCCCAATTCACCCCTTTCTGTGTTCTTGTCTTTTATCATATAAGCTTATAATCTCCCCAGCCTTGACATGGGGCTTGATCATGTAACGGCTTTGGCTAAATAAATGTTTAGTTTATTGTCGTATGCCACAGAAGACTTGTGATTGTTTGTTAGACAGCATTTGCTAACTGACACAGGGAGCTAGTTTAGTCCTTCCACATTTTGTATGTGTGCTAAGTCTTTTAGAAGTTAGAATCAGACTTTCTGCTTTAAAGCAGGAAAAGTAGAAAGTTTGTCATCTATTCCACCTATGTCATTCCTGGGGTTTAATTATTGGTAAAGTTCTACATAATACAATTATAATCTCCTTTTACATCTTTAGTATTCAATGCCATACCATTTTTTAACCTCAAAATACCTACACTGCTACAAAAGATCTACATTGCTAAACAAACAAACAAACAAACAAAAAAACAAAACATGTAAGCAATGCTACCAGATAATGAATGTGAAGCAGGACATGCATGCTTTCCTTTCAGTCGTGGAATGAGATTTTCCTAAAAACAAGATGGCTTCAAGAGAGCAAATTCTAACCTCTCACAATAAATGCCATGTTCAGAGTTAAATTATGCACAACCTGACAAAGCAGCTCTAATGTCATCCTAGGAGAAGGACATCATAATTCTGTTCAGGAGTTGTACTGATCACGAACTTTTACAATATTTTTTTGTTTTCCTAAATCAAGCAAATACTCTCTATCATATAGTGTAGAAATGTCTTTTTTCAGTGCTTATGCTTCTAATGGACTCTGAGCTCCTTAAGGGTAGAGGTTGGGTTTTATTTGTCTATATTGAGAAGGTACTTGGTACAAGTTACTTACTATTAGCCAAATGAATGGCTAGATGATTAAGTACACATTCATCTCTCAAGGTTCTCCTGAAATAGCCTGGTTAACTGTCATGGGAAGGGTAAAATGTAAAAGGGCAGAGAATTGAAACTAGATCCATCTATGGAAGGCAAGGCAATTTGCCAATGTACTCAGCTCCAGGCCCTCAAGTTTCAACAAGAATCAGTACTGTGGCAGCTTGCCTTGTCGATCTGCATTTAGACAGGTGAGTGCACTACTACATGTAACTCTCTTGGCTATTTTTTAACACAAGTCTAGTCCTTATTGGGAATCATAATTGCTCCTGCCTTGATAATCTGATCAGACTGTGAATTCCTTATACATTCATTTATCCATTCATTTATCTATGAATATATTGAGCCCATTTGTATGCTCCAGATGTTCTCCAAGAAAGCTCAATGAGAGGGTGAGTGAGATCTTTAAACAAATAATTTTAAAATATAATAGTAACTGCAATACCAGAAGACCGTGGAAAAAAAATTCTATTTTTCTCTAAAAGAGCCAGAACCTCTTTTTAGAGGAGATGACATTTCTGCTGAAATTTAAAAAATGAAAAGGAGTTAATTCAATTCCACATTGGGTCCTCACTATATGTTGGGATATGTGAATACTGAAGTTAATAGGAAACATAAGATTGTTTCCCTAATGTGGCTCGTCATCTTAATGATGTAGTAACAGAAGAGCAATCACAGTATATTTCATCAAGTGGTATTAGGAAATCATCACGCCTAATAAAAAGAAAAAAGAAAAATGAATAGGATCTTTTCTTATTCATCTTTCTGCTATAGAACTAATTGATACAGTTCCTGGTATATTGTTCAAATAACAAAATCTTACTAAATCAATAAATGGAAGTCACAAACTCTGTGTTACAAGGTCCAAGATTCACTGGCCTAAATAGGATATGATTGGCTAACCCAGCCTTAGTCTGGGTTATGATCTGAAAATAATACAACTATTAGGAAAATTTTACCTAGAGCTCAGGCATCCATAATGTAGCCTACAACTCAGTAAAATACACTGTCCCTCTGAATGCATATCGGAATTGAAAAAGACGGGGTATGTGAAATGGTAATAGCCCAGGTAGAAATCAGAAGCCACTCTAGGTAAAGAAGAGGGACAATAATGCAGGGGGCTGAATATACTGGTAATTAAAGAGCTGAAAGGCTAAGCAGAGGATTGTGAGGCCACCCAGACTTAGCAGCAGCATGCAACTGCTACCATTCCTAAGGATGGAAGGAACAAGGGAGCTGGAGCCTCCTGCTGGAAGGTGGAAACAATTCAGCTACCTGGTGGGAAACAAAGCCTCTTTGGAAAGTTCTCCACCCACAGTGGGACCACTAAGGAGAAAGCAGCACTGCTAGGGATGATAACTGAAGCACAGATAGACACAGAAGGGGAGAAGTACTCAGGTTCAGTGGTGTGCTGATAAATCAAGTTCTTCCTCTGCAAAATATCCCCAATTTGTAGTGTTTGTCAACTTCTATAGTGTAAATACTTCTAACATGGCTGATTTGAAAGTACTAAGAGTTAACAACCTGCACGAAAAATTAATGAGTATTTCACAATCTATTCTTGCCATCCGGCATGAGCTTTCTTCAGCACACTGTCACTTCTCCTCCTGTCTCTTCCACCAGAGCTGCCTTCCTTGAGGCCAGGGGAAAAGGGAGCCTGGGAAATGTATAAAATATTTGTGGAACCTGGGCACAGCATTCACAGGGATTACAATGTTGACCTCTAAGGAGTGCCATTCACGCACATTTTATTCCTTGTGAATATTGCCCCTGGAATTGTGCACCTTTCTGCTCTGCATATGCTCAACACAAAAATATCTCTACGTTTTCTGGCTGCAGGAACCACTGAAAAAATAAAAATAAAAGTAAACTTCAAAGGAAAGCTTTGCTCTAGAATCATCTGGTATTGGCCTTTTGGTTATGTCAATAAGGATTCATCAGGGTTCAGAAAGTGTAGGAAGCAGTGATTTTTTTTTCCTGAACTGTAACTGCTAAAGTGAAATTCCACTTTTATGCCCTAAGGAAAACACTTAGCTTTTATAGCTACAGAGGCTATTTAATGGTGTTACATATGGACTGTCAGGATGCCCATGATTTATGCACTGTGTGGGAAAGGCTTTTCAAATTTAACTCAATATCAAGTTATTCTTTCCACCAAATGCAACAAGGGTATAAAATCATCCTGTCACTGTCACAGCCTGGCAAAAAAAAAAAAAAAAAAAAAAAAAAAACACTGAGTAAGTTGAGACATGATTCATCCTACCTTTTGCCTTTTTAAGGTGAAAGCTTGTCTTTGATTGCTATTTATGCCTATACTGGATGTTCTTTCTGAGTTTTTCTTTAGGCTTTCAGAAGTTTATGCCATGTATGTATGACCTCCCAAGAAGTCTTAAAATATGTGTCAGTGGGATCATTCCTTCCCTTCATTCGCTTATTCTAAAATACAAAGAAATTCTGTCTGAAATTAAAGTAGTAATGGATTCAGTTTGGGCAAGGGTTTATCTTCAAACAGCTGGGATCTTAAAACAAGCACTACCATTGATTTTGTTTTTAATAGCCATCATTTTCCCCAGGCTTCCTCTGGGAAAGGATTTGAAAGGAGTTGAGGTTTTCCACTTACATTAGATTGAGCAGTTCAATTCAGCTCTGTTTTTATGTCTTGGAGCTATCTTGGGGATTACTTTTATGCAATTCTAAAATGCTCACTAT
Organism: Leopardus geoffroyi; assembly: GCF_018350155.1. Taxonomy (NCBI): domain Eukaryota; kingdom Metazoa; phylum Chordata; class Mammalia; order Carnivora; family Felidae; genus Leopardus; species Leopardus geoffroyi. The sequence continues at coordinate 94,318,579 of NC_059338.1, read as the reverse complement.
TAAGACAATGGATTCATTTTTTACATTATCATAGGCATACTATATTCAATAAATATTTATTAATATTCCTATCTCAGAAAAATCTCAGCATGTAAAAGAAAAAAAAAAACTAGCTAGGTATACAAAGACTTTTCTGAAGTACCAGTTTGGTAGAAGTTGATTGCTATGGGATCTGAATGTCCCATGCAGGACTAACAAGTACAATACTCACAACTCCATAATTAATATTGGGAAAGCTAGGAAATGGATGGAGAAAATATATTAGACTGTAATATTTGTGAATCTAGTAATTTAAAATAATCAAAACATATAAAAATAATAACATTTGCTTTAGAGTCTTAAAAGCCAATCCATTGAGACTGTTTTAGAAGACTTAATGATTAAATGAGTTTTTTGTGTTGGTTTGTTGTTGTTGTTGTTGTTGTTGTTGTTGTTTTCGGAGACAGAGCAAGCACATGCACGAGTGGGGGAAGGGCAAAGGCAGGGGGAGAGAGAAAGAATCTTAAGCAGGCCCCATGCTCAGTGCAGAGCCCAATGCAGGCCTCCATCCCACAACCCCGGGATCGTGACCTTTTCGGAAACTAAGAGTCAGATGCTCAACTGCCTGAACCACCCAGGCACCCCTGGAGTTAATGATTTAGATATTCTAATATAAGGTGTTCTCACATTACTTGCACCTTTGTTTTCTGTTTTAAATACATTTTTCTACCTAATGAACCACTGTAACTTCCAAATTGTATATCAAGTGCCCAGAATAGAACTTTGTCAGAAGATGTCTGGGTGCACTCATATGCATGAGCACACAACCATTTTTAGGCAATCTGCATGGTAGTGCTCATTTGCTTTCTCCCCTTAAGAAATTTTTTAATTTTGTATGTTCTGTTGCCAACTTTGCCAGCACTTTTCTATGAAACCCTAAACAATTAAGTTAATGAACTTATATTTTAGTTAACTTATTTACAAAAGGGAAAAATAATATTGACATAAATCACAATGTAAGTGAGAGAAGTTATCAAGGAAATTATTTTCCAGCAACCTGAAAAAAGCAAATGAAATCAGTGTCCATTCAGAGTTTTTCTGAGACTTTTAGATCATTTATCTTTCCAGAGTGACTAAGTCTTGACTTAGTCAAGTGACAGAACTAAAGTAACTTTAAAAGTGATTCAGTCCCATAATTTATGTAGTTATATACTATATAAAAATATTAGATCAATCATCAAATAGATAAATTATCATTGCTAAGAGTATGTGTTGGAGAGTATGTGTGTTTGTTAGGTAACACGTGACAAATATTAACGATCGAAAAAGATTCTATGCCCACCCATGACATTTCATTTCAATTTAAATCATGTATATTCCCATTGCTGCCCTTGCTGTATTTTTTCTATTGTTGTTTTCTTTTCCCCATAAAAGAAGAATCACATTTGTATGCAGTTCCAATTACTATTGGGGTTTTCTGAAATTTAATTCTAAACACGTGCAGAAAATATTACAACCTTCATTTACCAATTTAAAGCAGCTTTTCTGATACAGTTCATCTCATCTCATAAATCTCCACACCTCAAAGAAATTCCTACAGGTGCAACAAGGTCAAAATTCAAGCCAAATGTTATCTTTCTTTCAGGTTAATAGCTTTACTAGCATTCTCATTCTACATCATTCTTTCACGTAGAAATTTTAAATATAAGCGTATTTAGCTATTTAATCATATATTTACATTTTTCTCAGGCTTTCTTATTTTATTTTTATGTATGTGTTTGTGTTCTCTTTTAATGAACTACTCACAATACCAAACAGTAATTAAATTTCAGATACTTATGTGAACACATAAGGTTGGAAATTATTTTCCTGGGACTAGTGGAATAGTTTCCCAGAAGGGTTTTATCTGTTATTTGCTATTAATGAATAAGTAGTGCAACAAAATCAAGAAAAAGTTAAAATGTGTGTGTTGACATAAGTTGCCATTTAAAAATTCCAAATCTTTACGAAAAGCGAACATAATTTATATAGAAATCTGTAGAATCTCAGAGGTTATGTGCAAATCCCCACAGCACTTTCAGAGAAAGACTTAAGCATAACAATTGGCATTGTTTGTGGTTACAGGGCAGTTAATCTCTTTGATGGATCCTTAGGCACAGAAAGAAAATTGACATTGCTAAGATTTTATGGTTTTCTTCCTTTCTTAACTAACATCTTTGCATTGATAACTTTATAGTATCGGTGCTATAGGGTTTTTTTCCTTTTAATAGTAGAGGAAAAGGGTAATATTAAGCATATCTAAATCCATTCAATATGTATGATGTTTAATCAGACTGATGGACAAAATACAGCGGTAACCAATAAGAATGGAAACTGTCTGTAAATGACTCATGGAAACCAGGTGAATATCAGCCTTGGCAAAGGTTCATAATGTCAGAGAAATATTTCCAGAAACCCAAAGACATGTAGTTCTCTATTCCTGCCTACAAATACATTCCTGACCTCTGAGGTTTAAAGAGCTAGATAAAATATACATACACACACAGTCTTAAAAGTATCTAAGTGGAGGGGCGCCTGGGTGGCGCAGTCGGTTAAGCGTCCGACTTCACCCAGGTCACGATCTCGCGGTCCGTGAGTTCGAGCCCCGCGTCGGGCTCTGGGCTGATGGCTCAGAGCCTGGAGCCTGTTTCTGATTCTGTGTCTCCCTCTCTCTCTGCCCCTCCCCCGTTCATGCTCTGTCTCTCTCTGTCCCAAAAATAAATAAACGTTGAAAAAAAAATTTTAAAGTATCTAAGTGGCAACAAAGAGACAATACAATACAAATTATCAGGCCCAAAGGCAAGAGAAATTGAGGACTAACAGAGAAAGCTGGTTTGGAATCTGCTTTTGTCCTAAGAGAATTTGTTGATCCAGGGAAATTATAACATTTGTTTTGTCAACTTCATCAGAAGAGGGGACAGAAATCAAACCAGGCATGTATATGGTGGGAAGCTGAACAGGAAACTTAGCCCAATGGACGATAATCTTAAAGTGAGGATGAAGTATATCCTACTTGGATTTATATTTAGATTTTCATCTCCTACGTTATCCAGGAAGATTTTAAATCTTGAAAATGGATTAAGTCAGTATTGGAAGTTGTGACTACAGTCTTCTAGCAAAAACCAATGCCAATCTTCTCTGGACAAAAGTATTTCCATTACAGACTTCAATTTATTTCTGAAAAGATTTTTATCAAATACATTGTGCAGCACACAGCTAAAGATGATGAGTCACACAAGAATAGTAGTCCTCATGAGCAAGAACCAACAAAAATAACAAACAACAGTGACATACTTACATATAATTCAGATTTTAGATATAAATGCATATTATACAATAAACAACCCAATGTCTGTATTTAAACAACCAAAGCACTGACTATAAAACTATAAGCTATAAAATGTGACATCAAAGATTTAAAAACAAAATATATATTCTAGAATAAAAAACAGAATAAATAAGTAACTCAGTGGTCATGTTTCAAAGGTAAACTAAATACAGATGAGAGAATTATTGAATTGAAATATAGGTTTGGGGCGCCTGGGTGGCTCAGTCGGTTGAGCATCCGACTTCGGCTCAGGTCATGATCTCCCGGTCCGTGGGTTCAAGCCCCGCGTCGGGCTCTGTGCTGACAGCTCAGAGCCTGGAGCCTCTTTCGGATTCTGTGTCTCCCTCTCTCTCTGACCCTCCCCCATTCATGCTCTGTCTCTCTCTGTCTCAAAAATAAATAAATGTTAAAAAATTAAAAAAAAAAAAAGAAATACAGGTTTGAAGAAAGCATTCTGAGTGCTGCATAAAGACAAAAATATAGAAAATAGGGAAAAAGGGTGAAAGACTACTGTGAGAAAGTAATCAAAATTCAGAAGAAGAGAATTAAGGATCAAATAGAGACATTATTTAAAGAGAAAATAACTAAAAACTTTGAAAATGTTTTAAAATTAATTTAGACATCAATACAAATATGTAAGAGTCTCCAAGAGATCCCAAGTACATTAACTAAATTAAATGGGAGGTTTAAATTCTAATATATAATAAATTATATTAAAGATAAATATACTATGTATTTTAGTTGAGTCACAGATCACCAAAACTAGATTATGAAAAAGATACACATAAAACCCAAGGATACAGAGAGACTAAAAGTAAAATACTATAACCTGCCCTATCATATCACTTCATAGAACAGGTGTTGAAAATATTTTCCTAATGATCTGTATTTGTCCACTTGACTGTGATCTCAAAAAGGTTAGGATAATATCTAGTTTATAATCTAGCACTTAGTAGTATATAAAAGATTAGGTCAAAAGTAAAACCTGGTAGGGGCGCCTGGGTGGCTCAGTCAGTTAAGCATCTGACTTCAGCTCAGGTCATGGTCTCATGGTTTGTGAGTTTGAGCCCCACGTCGGGCTCTGTACTAACAGCTCAGAGCCTGGAGCCTGCTTCGGATTCTGTGTCTCCTTCTCTCTCTGCCCCTCTCTTGCTCTCTCTCTCTCAAAAATAAATAAACACTAAAAAAAATAAAATTAAAAAAAAGTAAAACCTAGCTATATTATATCAGCAAATAAATATACATGCTAAAATTTTTCAATAAAAAGCAAAAATTTTTAGGGGCGCCTGGGTGGCTCAGTTCGTTAAGTGTCTGATTTCAGATCAAGTCATGATCTCACGATTCGATTCGTGAGTTTGAGTCCTCTGTCAGGCTCTGTGCTGACAGCTCAGAGCCTGGAGCTTGCTTCAGATTCTCTGTCTCCCTCTTTCTCTGCCCCTCCCTGATTTGTGCATGCTTTCTGCCTCTCTCAAAAATAAAAAATAAACATGAAAAAAGCAAAAATTTTCATATCAGTTTTTGAGATTGTAGAATTTCTATTGACCTATGTCCAATTCACTGACTCTTTCTTCTATTACCTCAAATTCACTATTGATTCCCTCTAGTGAATTGTTAAATCTGATTTAGCAAATTTTCAATAAAAAGTAATGTAGTATGACCAGGTAAGTTGTTTTAGTAATGCCAGAGTATTTCAGTATTATAAAATCAAGTGACATATTTACTACACCAAAAATTACAGAAAAACTAAATATCAATAAAAGCTAAAAAGACATTTCATTAAAGAAAAAAAAAGATTAACATTGTTAAAACCCCTTAAAAGAAAGAGGAAACTAGGGGCTCTTGGGTGGCTCATTCCATTAAGCATCTCACTCTTTTTTTAATTTGATATTTATTTATTTTTGAGAGAGAGAGAGAAAGAAAGAGAGAGAGAGGCAGAGCACAAGCAGGGGAGGGGCAGAAGTCAGACACTGAACCAACTGAGCCCCCCAGGCACCCCGCTTCCCAATCTTAATTTTGGCTCAGGTTATGATCTTACTGTTCCTGAGTTTGAGCCCTGTACCCAGCTTGTCTGTTTGGGATTCTCTCTCTTTCTCCCTCTCTCTCTGCCCCTCTCCTGGTCCCTCTCTCAAAATAAATAAATAAACTTAAAAAAAAGAAAAGGAGGAAACTAAATATAATTGATGACTACTGAAAACCAGGAACAAATAGTACTCTAAATAGTAAAACACTAAAAACATTTTTATTTTTTCTATTCCATCAGTTGTTAGTACCTTTATGAACGTCCTAGCAAATGCAGTAAGAAAAGAATTATTACAAAAATCATAAGAAAGATAAAATACTGTTGTTTGTTTTCTGGTGGTATGATTATTCATAGAGAACACTTGTAAGAATCCAGTTAAAACACAAAACAAACCAACGAGAAAGTCCTCAAAGAATTAACAAGAGAATTAGGTAAGGTAACTGCACAGTAAGCAATAATAAGCTATAAAAAACTTTGTCAATAGCTTTTCCTCTATATAAACAATAACACAGAAATGGAAATGAAAAAAATATTTTATTCATCATGCCAACAACCATAGAACATTTGGTAATGTATTTATGGAGAAATAAAAACCTTTATGAAGAAAACTAATATATCTTTTTGCAAAATTTTAAAGCTAAATTATTAAACTGAAAATCCTTTTTAAAGGATATAACAAAGCTAGATCCATGGAAAGACATACCATGTTCTTTGATGAGGACACTTAATATGAATTAAATTCAATTTCCTCAAAATTAACTTATATTCAATATAATTCTAGTTACAATGTTAATATTACTTAGAACTTTGGAACTATTACTTTTGAACTATGTTCAAATGCATTTGGAAAAATAAATATCTGGAAAGTGCCAAAAAAAGGTGATGAGAAAAAAAATCAGGAGGACTAGCTACACCGGAAACCATAACATGCTATAAAACCACTGAAAATATCAACACGCTTTTCATGAGGAATAGGCAAATACAAAATATAGAAAATTCCAAAATAATTCTCCTTTATATGACAATGTAATGTATGTCAAAGGCAAATTTCTATTCAATGACTTATCTAAGCTACTACATGCTGCTTTTATAACTGGCTAAATATCTGGATAAAAAAACTTGAACCCTTATCTCAACATACAAAAAAAATAAATTTCAAATGGATTAAAGACAAAAATGTTTAAGTTTTAAAATAAAAGTTTCTAGAACACAGTAACAACAATGTAAAGCTTATAGAAACCATCTTAATTAAGACAATACCTAGAAGTTATAAAAAAAATGTGTATTTAGGCATATTTGATTCTAAGTGACATGAAACATTTGACTGTAAGACATATCTGAAACTGAACTCTTAACATCTTACTTCTCTAAACCTACTCTTCCACATTTTCATTTGCTCAGAGCAAAAGGCTTAGAGTATCCCTCATACCCAATTTCAGGCAGCCAAGAAATCCATTTTCTCTGCATTTCAAACAGATCCAAAATCTGGCTTCTGACCATATTCACTCCTTATCTTGTATACACCATCATCATCTAAGGTCGGCACTGCTTCAACTGCAATTTCTAGTATCTCCTAACAACCCCCTTCATTCTGTTCTGATTCTTTCTCATCCAGTACCTACAATGATTATTTTAAAACAGAACTCAGGGGTGCCTGGGTGGCTCAGTCGGTTGAGCCTCTGACTTCAGCTCAGGTCATGATCTCACAGTTCATGAGTTTAAGCCCCACATCAGGCTCCGTGCTGATAACTCAGAGCCTGAAACCTGCTTCAGATTCTGTGTCTGCCTCTCTCTCTGCCCCTCCTCTGATCACACTGTGTCTCTCATTCTCAAAAATAAATATTGAAAATAATTTTAAAGCAGAACTCAGATCTTATCATTCCCCTGATAAAAAACCTTGCAATACCTTCCCAATTCCCTCAGTATAAAAGTCATAGTCCTCACAGTGCCCCCACCTGGCCCCGTGCCCATTATTTCTCTAACTCATCCTATACTACTCTCTCGTTTGAGTCACTCTGTACCAATTACACCTGTCTCCTTGCTATTGTTCCCGCTGCACAGCAGCCTTAACACTGCTGTTTCTCCTTTCTGGAATGGTCTTCCCCTGCTATCCACATGGCTCGTTCCCTCTAATCCTAGGACTGCTTACTGTTAATCTCCTCAAGGAGAAGTACCACCCTATTTAAATGGTAACCACTGGCCAGCTCTCCACTCTCTGTGCTGTTTTTTTTTTCTTTTTCACTTTTCTCTTTTCCCCAGAATCTACCATCTTTCACATGCACTATAATTTATTTATTTACATTAATTGTTTTTGCCTGCCTTTCCCCTCCCCTTCTACGAAAATGTAAGCTCCTTTATGTCAAGGATCTTTGTTTTCTATAGACTGATGGCCCTAGAACTGTGGAATAGGGTCTGCTACAACACAGGAGCTCAATAAACATTTTTGAGTGGATGGAAGAATAAATGAATCCTGTGCACTATCATAATAAAAGCCAATGGACAACAAATTAAGAAAACATACCAGAAGTGCACATGACAATTAAGTAAATTGATAGTTCTGTAGTTTGATCTTATAGTACCATAAATATGTATGTTTATATATTTATGAGTCTAGCTGTTGAGGAAAAGAGGGAGAAAAGGAGAAAAAAACTAACATGATGGTATGTGATTATTATTTGTTTTATTTCTCTCTTATGTTTTTAAATTTTTCAACTATAGGTAACCTTTAGTTATAACTTTAGTTATAACCTTTCCCTTATAATCAGGGAAATACAAACATTGACTCTCAAAAATAATTCAGTTGAATATCATTTCCACGAGCATTGTTTATCTGGTCACTCAGTCTGACTGAAATTCTCATTTTCTCAAATCCACAGCATATTTCCAGATATTTAAACCACAACTGTAGTCTAGTCCTATGGATTGTTAGTTCATCAAGGCATGGGGCCTTGCTTTACTTTTATGGGTCCTCAATATTCTCTGTAGGAATTCATTATATAAGCAAACCTCTGTCTCTGGATATGCTTTTGTTTCTCCAGCAGATAAGCTAGAGATTGTTTGGGGTTTTTTTAGAGCTTTTTCTTTTTCTTCTATTCTTTATTTTGCTATACCACTTGATAAGTTTATTTAATTCTATATACTTAAATTCTGATCTTTGTGTTACTCATGAAATTCATATTTTCATGTCTTCCCGTTATGGCACACAGGAATTCATATGGATATTTTTTGTGTCATTCAAATAAGTCTCTAATTGTAGTAATTTCAATTTTATAACAAAAGTAACACATATTCCCTGTAAGGAGAAAAGCAAATACTTGCCAAAGAAACAGCACTATTAATATTTTTGTATATATTCCTCTACTTTTCTCCTTTCGTATGATTAGATACTAATATGTTTAATTAGCTACTATAAAGTTAGAATCATAAACCAAATTTTCCTATCAGTAATAATTAATAAATTTTCCTATGTCAATTAATACATTTTACAGTATCATTTTAATGATTCCGTAGTATGCCATATTATGTCAAACATTAATGTTTTGCCTGTGTTTTTATTCTTCTGAGTAATGTGATTTTGTATATCCTACAGCTAATGCCTTATATACATATATATTCTTAATTGTTTTTCTGGATACATTCTTAGAAATTAAATTACTGATTCCAATGGATAGGGATGTTTTCAATCTTTTTCCTTAATCATTAAAGGAATGATCAGCACTGGTAGAAAATCCTGGTGACTTTTCAATACCTTTGTGAGCTATGTGGTAATGCATAAAAAATGTTAATATTTAGATATTCTTTAGAATGAGCAATATTAAGTTGCCTTTTCAATTACTCAAAATCTAGTCATGGCCAGTCAGAAAATATCACAAATAGTTTCAACAATTAAATATGGTCTGCTGATATGTAAGGGATGAAGAGCTTTGAAATAAATCACAATTACATGGTGCTGTAAATGTATCTACTCAGTGCAGGAGTACAATTAGGCATCAAATTATATGGGAAAATGCGGTTGCATCTCAAGAAGGCGCCTAAGCCATAAAACCTGTTCCTGCTTGAGCCATTGTGTTCTACAAACCCTGGGGCTCTACAGTGGTTTCAGTGCTTTTCAGACTTTCTGCAAATTTGCCTCATTTTTACCTCACATCTCTCTCCATAATGCCCAACCTGTCTGATACTCATTGCCATATTACCTTCATTAAATCCCCATTATGATCCCAAATATGGAATTCCTACTTGGGAAAAACTCCATAGTGAGTTGGGAGATTATAAAAGAAAATGCAAATAGAAATCACGTAGGTAGGTTGAGGATAGCAAGGATAGAAGGAAATTTTGCTCTATTTTTCAACAGAAAATTCTTTCTTTTGGAAAGCAGTAGAGACTAATAGCAGGGAGCTGACCTTGAATAACAGAATGCTAGAGAAAGGATATATGGAAGACAACCCAAATCTGAGGTCCACTAAGAGATGTAGTTTCCACAGTGTCAGTAAAGACCAAAGAGGAGGAGGGGTATGGCAGCCACCAGGCCTTGACCAGGGCAAGAGAATAGAACAAGAAAGATACTAGTCATAGACATCAGCCATATATACAGACATATACAGACTTCAGCAGCAGCCACAGCCGAAACAGGCTGACGTTCAAAGGCCAAGCTGGATAAACTCACCTCAAACACCTCAAACAGAGGTTACTGATAGCCAGAGAAGAACCAGAGTTCTGGTCTTCAAAATCATTTGCTTGTGTATCATCTCCTAAAAGAATTTTTAAAGGCTACTTATATTCTCACTCATTGTAAAAACTGTCATCTATAATTTTCCTAGTTTTAAACAGTTATAAAATATATCGTTTCTAGTATATTACATATTGAATTTTAAAATAAACTTGTCACATCAGTCTTTTAAATGTATCCAATGAAATCTAAATACAATAGATTTATGCCATCTTCAGTTTAAAAAATTACATAAACTAGCTAGCTCTTCTTTAACAATCAGAAATTTTAAGAAATTATTCTTTTTTTCTTTGAACAGCTTTCATTTCAATTTCACTATAAAATGTAATCTGGGATAATATTATTTTTCAGTCTATCATACATCATTATAACAAAAATATACATATATACCAAAATTCCACTTTTTTATCTTCCCGTGATCAAAATGCTCTGAGTTAAAAAAAAAAAAAAAAAAAAGTAGAGGACGCTGAGCTCACCGCGTCCTGCGGATCACTTGGATTCCACCCACACCTGCCTAAATAACCCAAAAAACCACCAGAAGACTAGCAGAACGGATTCTCTGGAGCCAAGCGCAGACGAGAGGCCCACGGAAGAGGGTACGAAGGGGGAGAGGCGGTGTGAGCTATACAGACTGGCGGGAGGGCGCTGGGGTGGAGGGGCGGCCTGCCCACCAAGCAGAGCCCCCAAGTCTAGCTTGCAAAACCAGAGGGGCCGGAAAGAATGTGTTCTGACAGAAAGCGGGACTTAACATCTGGAAGGTTATAAGTTAACAGCTCTGCTTGGATTGTGGGAGGGCTGGAGGACAACGGGAGGGAGAGTTGTTGAGCCCTGGATGACAGAGATCAGCTTGGCGAGGAACAAAGGCGCTCCCAGCGCCATCTCCCTCGCCCATCCCCCAGCCAAAACCCCAAAGGGAACTGGTTCCTGCCAGGGAACTTGCTGGCACCATGCAAACACCAAACGCTGTGCTTCTGCAGATCCATCCCTCCGGTCGGGGGTCTCACTCCCTCCCTCAGGTTCCCTCCCAAAGCGGATCTCCAAAGGAAAAGTGAGCTGAGCCTGCCCCTCCTGCCTCTGTGCACCTTGCCGATCCACCCCAGCTAATACGCCAGATCCGCAACACCACAAGCCTAGCAGCGTGCAAGGAGCCCAGACGGACCACACCACCCACAGTGATTCCCGCCCCTAGGAGAGGGGAAGAGAAGACACACACCAGTCTGACTGTGGCCCCAGCGGTGGGCTAGGAGCAGACATCAGGTCTGGCTGCGGCCTCGCCCACCAACGCAAGTTATTCAAGACAGCACAGGGGAAGTGCCCCGCAGTTCTGCACCACTCCAGGGACTATCCAAAATGACCAAACGGAAGAATTCCCCTCAAAAAAACCTCCAGGAAATAACGACAGCTAACGAACTGATCAAAAACGATTTAAACAATATAACAGAAAGTGACTTTAGAAAAATAGTCATAAAATTAATCGCTAGGCTTGAAAACAGTATAAAGGACAGCAGAGAATCTATTGCTAAAGAGATCAAGGGACTAAGGAACAGCCAGGAGGAGCTAAAAAATGCTTTTAATGAGCTGCAAAATAAAATGGAGACGACCACAGCTCAGATTGAGGAGGCAGAGGAGAGAATAGGTGAACTAGAAGATAAAATTATGGAAAAAGAAGAAGCTGAGAAAAAGAGATAAAAAAATCCAGGAGTATGAGGGGAAAATTAGAGAACTAAGTGATGCACTAAAGAGAAATAATCTACGCATAATTGGTATTCCAGAGGAGGAAGAGAGAGGGAAAGGTGTTGAAGGTGTACTTGAAGAAATAATAGCTGAGAACTTCCCTGATTTGGGGAAGGAAAAAGGCGTTGAAATCCAAGAGGCACAGAGAACTCCCTTCAGACGTGACTTGAATCGATCTTCTGCATGACATATCATAGTGAAACTGGCAAAGTACAAGGATAAAGAGAAAATTCTGAAAGCAGCAAGGGATAAATGTGCTCTAACATATAAAGGGAGACCTATAACACTCATGACTGATCTCTCTACTGAAACTTGGCAGGCCAGAAAGGAATGGCATGAGATCTTCAATGTGATGAACAGAAAAAATATGCAGCCGAGAATCATTTATCCAGCAAGTCTGTCATTTAGAATAGAAGGAGAGATAAAGGTCTTCCCAAATAAACAAAAACTGAAGGAATTCGTCACCACTAAACCAGCCCTACAAGAGATCCTAAGGGGGATCCTGTGTGACAAAGTACCAGAGACATCGCTACAAAAGCATGAAACCTACAAACATCACAATGACTCTAAACTCATATCTTTCAATAATAACACTGAATGTAAATGGACTAAATGTGCCAACCAAAAGACATAGGGTATCAGAATGGATAAAAAAACAAGACCCATCTATGTGCTGTCTACAAGAGACTCATTTTAGACCTGAGTACACCTTCAGATTGAAAGTGAGAGAACTATTTATCATGCTACTGGAAGTCAAAAGAAAGCTGGAGTAGCCATACTTATATCAGACAAACTAGACTTTAAATTAAAGGCTGTAACAAGAGATGAAGAAGGGCATTATATAATAATTACAGGATCTATCCATCAAGAAGAACTAACAATTATAAATGTCTATGTGCCAAATACGGGAGCCTCCAAATACATAAAACAACTAATTACAACATAAGCAACCTTACTGATAAGAATGTGGTAATTGCAGGGGACTTTAACACCCCACTCACAGCAACTGATAGATCATCTAGGCACACGGTCAATAAAGAAACAAGGGCCCTGAATGATACATTGGATCAGATGGACTTGACAGCTATATTTGGAACTCTGCATCCCAAAGGATCAGAATAAACTTTCTTCTTGAGTGCACATGGAACATTCTCCAAGATAGATCACATACTGGGTCACAAAACAGCCCTTCATGAGTATACAAGAATTGAGATCATACCATGCATACTTTCAGACCACAATGCTATGAAACTTGAAATCAACCACAGGAAAAAGTCTGAAAACCTCCAAAAGCATGGAGGTTAAAGAACACCCTATTAAAGAATGAATGGGTCAACCAGGCAATTAGAGAAGAAATTAAAAAATATATGGAAACAAATGAAAATGAAAATACAACAATCCAAACGCTTTGGGATGCAGCGAAGGCAGTCCTGAGAGGAAAATACATTGCAATCCAGGCCTATCTCAAGAAACAAGAAAAATCCCAAATACAAAATCTAACAGCACACCTAAAGGAAACAGAAGAAGAACAGCAAAGACACCCCAAACCCAGCAGAAGAAGAGAAATAATAAAGATCAGAGCAGAAATAAACAATATAGAATCTAAAAAAACTGTAGAGCAGATCAATGAAACCAAGAGTTGGTTTTTTAAAAAAATAAACAAAATTGATAAACCTCTAGCCAGGCTTGTCAAAAACAAAAGGGAGATGACCCAAATAGATAAAATCATGAATGAAAATGGAATTGTTACAACCAATCCCTCAGAGATACAAGCAATGATCAGGGAATACTATGAAAAATTATATGCCAACAAACTGGACAACCTGGAAGAAATTGACAAATTCCTAAACACCCACACGCTTCCAAAACTCAAACAGGAGGAAACAGAAAGCTTGAACAGACCCATAACCAGCGAAGAAATTGAATCAGTTATCAAAAATCTCCCAACAAATAAGAGTCCAGGACCAGATGGCTTCCCTGGGGAATTCTACCAGACATTTAAAGTAGGAATAATACCTATCCTTCTCAAGCTATTCCAAAAAATAAAAAGGGAAGGAAAACTTCCAGACTCATTCTATGAAGCCAGTATTACTTTGATTCCTAAACCAGACAGACACCCAGTAAAAAAAAAGACAACTACAGTCCAATATCCCAGATGAATATGGATGCAAAAATTCTCAAGAAGATATTAGCAAATCGAATTCAACAGCTTATAAAAAGAATTATTCACCATGATCAAGTGGGATTCATTCCTGGGATGCAGGGCTGGTTCAACATTCGCAAATCAATCAACGTGATACATCACATTAATAAAAGAAAAGATAAGAACCATATGATCCTGTCAATCGATGCAGAAAAAGCATTTGAAAAAATTTAGCATCCTTTCTTAATAAAAACCCTCGAGAAAGTTGGGGTAGAAGGAACATACTTAAACATCATAAAAGCCATTTATGAAAAGCCCACAGCTAACGTCATCCTCAATGGGGAAAAACTGAGAGCTTTCCCCTGAGATCAGGAACACGACAGGGATGTCCACTCTCACCGCTGTTGTTTAACATAGTGCTGGAAGTTCTAGCATCAGCAATCAGACAACAAAAGGAAATCAAAGGCATCAAAATTGGCAAAGATGAAGTCAAGCTTTCACTTTTGCAGATGACATGATATTATACATGGAAAATCTGATACACTCCACCAAAAGTCTGCTAGAACTGATACATGAATTCAGCAAAGTTGCAGGATACAAAATCAATGTACAGAAATCAGTTGCATTCTTATACACTAATAATGAAGCAACAGAAAGACAAATAAAGAAACTGATCCCATTCACAATTGCACCAAGAAGCATAAGATACGTAGGAATAAATCTTACCAAAGATGTAAAAGATCTGTATGCTGAAAACTATAGAAAGCTTATGAAGGAAATTGACGAAGATATAAAGAAATGGAAAAACATCCCATGCTCATGGGTTGGGAGAATAAATACTGTCAAAATGTCAATACTACCCAAAGCTATCTACACATTCAATGCAATCCCAATCAAAATTGCACCAGCATTCTTCTTGAAGCTAGAACAAACAATCCTAAAATTCATATGGTACCACAAAAGGCCGCGAATAGCCAAGTAATTTTGAAGAAGAAGACCAAAGCAGGAGGTATCACAATCCCAGACTTTAGCCTCTACTACAAAGCTGTAATCATCAAGACAGCATGGTATTGGCACAAAAACAGACATATAGACCAATGGAATAGAATAGAAATCCCAGAACTATACAAAAGCATGGCCAACTCATCTTTGACAAAGCAGGAAAGAACATCCAACAGAAAAAAGACCGTCTCTTTAACAAATGGTGCTGGGAGAACTGGACAGCGACATGCAGAAGAATGAAACCAGACCACTTTCTTACACCATTCACAAAAATAAACTCAAAATGGATGAAGGACCTGAATGTGAGACAGGAAACCATCAAAACCCTAGAGGAGAAAGCAGGAAAAAACCTCTCTGATCTCAGCCTCAGCAATTCCAAAGACAAGGGAATTAAAAGCAAAAATGAACTATTGGGACCCCATGAAGATAAAAAGCTTCTACACTGCAAAGGAAACAATCAACAAAACTAAATGAAAGCCAACAAAATGGGAAAAGATATTTGCAAATGACATATCAGACAAAGGGCTAGGATCCAAAATCTATAAAGAGCTCACCAAACTCCATACCCGAAAAACAAATGATCCAGTGAAGAAATGGGCAGAAAACATGAATAGACACTTCTCTAAAGAAGACATCCAGATGGCCAACAGGCACATGAAAAGATGCTCAACGTCGCTCCTCATCAGGGAAATACGAATCAAAACCACACTCAGATATCACCTCACGCCAGTCAGAGTGGCCAAAATGAACAAATCAGGAGACTATAGATGCTGGAGAGGATGTGGAGAAACGGGAACCCTCTTGCACTGTTGGTGGGAATGCAAATTGGTGCAGCCACTCTGGAAAAGAGTGTGGAGGTTCCTCAAAAAATTAAAAATAGGTCTACCCTATGACCCAGCAGTAGCACTGCTAGAAATTTACCCAAGGGATACAGGAGTACTGATGCATAGGGGCACTTGTACCCCAATGTTTATAGCAGCACTCTCAACAATAGCCAAATCGTGGGAAAAACCTAAATGTCCATCAACTGATGAATGGATAAAAAAATTGTGGTGTATATACACAATGTAGTACTACATGGCAATGAGAAAGAATGAAATCTGGCCTTTTGTAGCAACGTGGATGGAACTGGAGAGTGTGATGCTAAGTGAAATAAGCCATACAGAGAGACAGATACCATATGTTTTCACTCTTATGTGGATCCTGAGAAACTTAACAGAAACCCATGGGGGAGGGGAAGAAAAAAAAGAAAAAAAAAGAGGTTAGAGTGGGAGAGAGCACCAAAGCATAAGAGACTTAAAAACTGAGAACAAACTGAGGGCTGATGGGGGGGTGGGATGGAGGGTAGGGTAGGTGATGGGCATTGAAGAGGGCATCTTTTGGGATGAGCACTGGGTGTTGTATAGAAACTAACCTGACAATAAATTTCATATAATAAAAAAAATTAGAAAAATAAAAAACAAACATGGAGAAAAAATAAATAAAAATAAATAAAAAAATAAAAAATAAAAAATAAAGTAGAAAAAGTGCTATCAGTTGGGCCCAGCTAAAACAGAATATAAATTACATAATGGGATACTATCCAGCTTAAAAATCAACAATGAACCTATTTATTCACATACTCACATAGAGCATATCCTAAGGTATGTCACATGAGAAACAAGGAACAAAGTAATGTTAAAAGAGAAAGTAAAATAAGAATTTCTTTGTTGTATTTGATCTCTTAGGCAGAAATGAAACAAAACAAACAAAAAACACTGAAAGTATTAAGAAAATACAAACAGACATCACATCACCTATGGTAAGTGTAGAGCTGGATACTAGACACAGGAGTCAAGAGAAAAATGTTCACTAACACTCCTGGATTTTGAACCACGTGAATATTTGGCACAGACATACCTGTGTGTGCAATTATTACTATAAACTATGGCAAGCACTCTGAAACATTACAAATTTCAATAAATAAAACCATACAAATATATTTCAATGAAAATGTATCACTTATTGAAATAAATGAGGCTGGATTTTTCTAATTAGATTACACATATGTGAATAAATATTATTTATCACTACAATGTAACAGGACTAATTCTATTCCTACACTGTTTTTGCATAGTATAGCTTATTTACTCAGAAACCTTCTACACAACACAAAGAGTAGATGGGAGAAGAAACTTTGTATGGCCATTTCACTCATTTTTTGAAAATCTCTTTCCAAGTTTTATGTCAAAATTTCTGAAGTGAGCTATCATAAAAAGTAATTTTAAATATCTCTCATATGATAACTGAATTAACACTTCCTTTTGTTTAGACAAAATAACTGGACAATGTTTACTATACAAAATGATTTGTTACCTGATTATTAGAGTCATTACCTGTCAATTTTGTAAAAGCACATAAAAGGACTGTGAAATATCTTCAAAAAAACTACCACTGGGGTGCCTGGGTGGCTCAGTCGGTTAAGTGTCTGAGTTCAGCTCAGGTCATCATCTCGTGGTGAGTTTCAGCCCCGCGTCAGGCTCTGTGCTGACAGCTCAGAGCCTGGAGCCTACTTCAGATTCTCTGTCTCCCTCTCTCTGCTTCTCCCCTGCTTGCACTCTGTCTCTGTCTCTCTCTCAAAAATAAATAAACATTTAAAAAAAATTAAAAATAAATTAAAAAAGACTACCATGGAAACCTGTTAATCTTTTACTTAGAGGAACCTTATCTAAATACTAAGAAATCGTTGAGAATATAAAATAATTGTTAATGTCAACAATTTTTCCACTACACCATGTTTTTCTAATTTTTTTTTTGAGAGAGAGGGAGAGCACACATAAGAAGGGGAAGGGGAGAGGGAGGGAGAGAAAGAGAAAGAGAAAGAGAAAGAGAAAGAGAAAGAGAAAGAGAAAAAGAATCTCAAGAAGGTTCCACGCACAGTGTGGAACCCCATGCCTCTGGGATCATTACCTGAGCCAAAATCAAGAGTTGGATGCTCAACTGACAGCCACCCAGGCTTTTTAAAATTTTAATGTAATGTATTTTCCTTAAAAATTTGGTACAATCCTATCACAATTTGTTTTTTTAATTTAACACAGTATGAACAAAAGCACAATTCTTTAGGGCAATCAAATCAAGGTATACTTAGAATAAAATTAACATAAAATTGTGTTTATATTCAGATAGTCTGATCCTCTCCTTTGAAATGAAATGGAGACCACTGTAACTGAGGGTGAATGCACACATTTGTTCTCCTATACAGAAACTAATTCTGTATATAAACTCAACTATAATTCAAATCAAATTAGAAATCCTGAGAAACACTTACCCAGAGGCACACACAAACTTATAAAGTCATGACCAATCCTCTAGAAATTAGGTTTCCCACAGTTCTAGGTCTAGATCTTTCCTCATGACGGCCAAAGATTCTGAACGTGTAGATGATATCCCATCTCCCATCAGTAAAATCGTAATGTTTTTCAAGTGTAACAGCTTGGAGTAGAAGCAACCCATGTAGTAGATTCAGCATTCGATAATTTCAGGCTTGTGTTCTGCATATACAGTAAGAGGCGAGCGTAGGCAAGAAGCACCCACTCTCAGGGCATTCAGCTTCGGCTCAGGTCACGATCTCACAGCTTGTGGATTTGAACCCTGTGTCAGGCTCTATGCTGACAGCACGAAGCCTGCGGGCCTGCTTCAGATTCTCTGTACCCCTCTCTCTCTCTCTGCCCCTGCCCCTCCCTCGAGCTCTCTTTCTCTCTCTGACTCTCGCTCAAAAATAAATAAATAAACATGAAAAAAAAAAGAAGCACCCACTTCTAAACTAACTCATAGATGACAAGAAGACACGAAGAGTCCTCATTCTGAGAGTCTCGACCGAAAACTCACTGGAATCTACATTACTACTCTGGTCGAGGCAGTTTGTGAGAACCTGAAGAGGGTCATTAATGCAAGGGAAAAGCAGGGGATTTTAGACACCATTCTCAGAAATGTGAATATCGGAAGTGGCAGGGAGATGGGACAGAGGAAGGGAGGGCAGAAAAGGTATAGTTCACCCTTTGGCTTGAAACCATACTACCCTGCTGTTCAGCACACTGGGGTTTCCTTAGCACAGGGCGGGTGAATGCTAATTGTACCACCTCCGCCTAGAACCACAGAAAGCCCAGCCCTAAGAACCCTATCCACATATACACACAAAACATCCAAGCAACTCTAGATAGCCACATCATTTTGTTCCCCACAGATCACCAGTACCGCTGGCCTCCCCTCTCAACTGCCAAAGGATGGTTTGCGGGAACACGGTGATGTCTAGGGAGGAAGGCATTAGGACAGGCCCCAAAGTGAGATCCCCTTTTACAGATTTCTATCTGAGGAAAAACTCACCTAAATGATGCTGTAATCTACACAGTTCCTCTGATACCTCTTCTATAGAAATGTAAAGTCTCTGGGTTCAAACGTGCTCATTCCTTTTCCATAGCCTACAAAGTCCTCTTGCTGCTTCAAGAACGAAGGCCTGTCCTTAAGTAGGATATTCTTGGAAAAGAGGAATGAATGTTTTCACAGTTGTCTTAACTAGGATCCAGTATTTGGACTAAGCCTTCTTCATAAACGCAAAGAATCACTTCACATACCAACTTGTACTAGCTTCATGTCTGCACCACCTATGGCACACTGGTCTCACACTTTCCCGACAAGATCCAGGGGCAAATAGGCAGGTTTCTCTCAATTAGGCACGTGGCTGTTTCCATGGTAACCAATACACCAGTTGGACCTATTCCACTGCAGCAATGAACTAAGATAGGTTCACCATTTACTCTCAGTGACCTCACATAATTTACAAATTCCGGAAAGCCCGAGGAGTCACTGGGAACGCTGTGCTTAGGCCATGTGACATACTAAAGGTGCCTGGATGGCTCAGTCGGTTAAGCATCCAACTTCAGCTCAGGTCATGATCTCGCGGTTCATAGGTTTCAGTCCTGCATTGGGCTCTGTGCTGACAGCTCAGAGTCTGGAGTCTGCTTCAGGTTCTCTGTTTCCCTCTCTCTCTGTCCTTCCCCCACCTGTGCTCTGTCTCTCTCTCAAGAATAAACACACATTAAAAAGGGTTTTTTTTAATGCCACTACAACATTTTTAATGAAACAGTTTCATCTTTTCACATGTTTTCAATAAATGTTCTTTAAAATCTTACAGCTGCAGATTCAGTTTATTTAATTTACTTAAATGTCTGTCATATAACCTAATTGGAAAGGCTAATCTTTATTGTCAGATTCATTAGCCCAGTATGATTGACTTTCTTCTGGAAAATATCTAACTTGTTATTTCTATTGAGATAAGCATACACATTCTCATGACAATGATCCACATCTGATACCTAATTCTAAGATAGGTAAGGCAGAGAGTCTTGCCAGAGTTTGTTATCTACTTTAAATGAGTCACATAACATTGAGTATTTCTTACTAAATTTTCTGTGTTACTTTTACTATTTTCACCTTCCAGACAAGGCATTACTTGACAGTAGCCAAAGAATATAACAGGCAGAGCTTTGAATCAATAAAAAATCATCACTCCTATCGTCTCACCCTGTACTTTAAGAGTATCTTGATAGAGACCAAAGTACATTGTTTCTCCTATCACTATTCATCCTTGAAATATATACATATTAAGACAGAAATCTAGGACACTTGCCACAGGTTGTGTTTTTTTGTATAAAGGGCTCCATTTTTTGGAGCCCCGAAATGTTTTTACACCCAGGAGCAAGACACCAAAGCAAGATTCAGGATGCTTTACCTTTGTAAAGAGGAAAAGGACAACTGTGAAAGTGGAGGCAGGAAAAGTATAATACATCAACTGCAGGAGAGTTCTCAGACCAGTGCTAGCAAAGAAGACGTATGAAAGATGAGACTAACAGAAACTGTTCCCTTAAACACTTATTTTTCAGCCTGCCTCTTGCAAAGTCTTCATGTGTTCCAAGTGGTATATGTCTGGGGTGCTTATTCCTAGTTTACAGACCACTGCGCCAGAGAACAAGACTCCAAAGAACTCTATTTGAGGTCACGAGAGCATGTAAGCTTCCCTTTGTCTTGAGGAGAAAGGAAAGGAAGAAGATGAAAAACTGAGTATTTGCTAAAAATTAACCACGCTGTTTTGGGCAAGACCAAATTCTAAAATGGATGATACTCTGTTTCATTAAAGTAGCTGCATTAAGTTTTGTTGGCAACTGTAGAAATAGATTGTGATCACATCAGCAAGTTGGGTCAAGCTGTATGTCTGCATATTGTGTTTCTCAAAGTCATGGATGAAATGATCTCTATTATGGTACAGATCAGAAATAGACTTGGAGGCAAATTTTACTCAAGGTAATTAGTCCTAGGAGTCCCAGATGCTCTTCTATTAAAGGTTACAATATGAAGGGGAGAGGGAAGGATCTGTAATAGCAGAGCTTTTATTTATTTTCCTAAGGAATATGACACCAAAAAAGAAAAAAAAAAAAGAACAACCTATAAAAAGATGAGTGTTCTGGTTAAAGCCTAAGTGGGGAGTCCAGATTCTCTTTACCCATCAGGCCTCCTCTTTGATGCTCAGATCTGTTCCCAAGCTCCTTCCCAGAGACTTGGGTGTCATGAGACATAACTGTGACATACCGCGCTATGCCAATTCTTCATGGACTTTGGGATCAAACGTGCAGCAAAGTCAACATTGAGAACAAAGCTGAGAACCTCGAAAAAGTAAAAAATAAATGTTTTCTGAAATAGCTGATTCAGCACTAAAAGAGTTAGGGAATTGGGCAGCCTAGGTTTGAATCCTAACTTTGGATATTTTTGAGTTCTATCAATAACTTAAATAATAAATAAATTTGGCGAGTTACTAAACCTACTTGCATCTCAGTGATGACGTCTATGATCACCCAGTTCACAGGAGTGTCAGAAAACAGGCACCTAATACATACTGTATACCTGATGCATAGTAGAGGCTCAGCAACTGAGAGATAAATTGATAAGATTTAATAAAACTCAAAGACTTTTAATTAAGTTATGTTTAACAAGGTTCCCTTCTATGTATCTCTTCAGTTTCTCCCCTCTTTAATACACCAAACTTCTTCAAGATTGTTTGACTGCCCTCATCTTTGGGGGAGAGGAAGAAAAAGAGCATGTAAGTCTAGATTTTTTAATAATCTCAGAGAAAATAATCCTAGAGAGATGACTCAGGTCTAGAGAGAAGGGAGTAATGAAGCATTTGTATACATTTCTAACATATTTGATATCTCAGAGCACAGTAAAGCTCCAAATGATGAGAGAGAAGATGGATAGAGAGGGTCACACTACAGCAAAAGTAACAGTCTCGAAAAAAAATTAAAATTTATAAAAAATAACAGAAAGTCATTATTATGTTTCAAATTATCAACAAATAATCAAACTACCTTCAACATTTTGTGTTTAAGAAATGAATTAAATCACCTTAGAAACATCACAATCAAAAGTATTTTATTTTTTAAAATCTTTGGTGCTTAAAGTATTTGGTTTCCTTTAGCCAGAAAATCAATTTACAGGCACTATACATTCATTCAAAAGTGACAGGAGGTACTGTAGCATAGTGCTAAGACATTGGTGTCCTGGAGGCATACTGCCCTATTTCAAATGCAGTCAAAGTAACGGAGTTCAAATCCCACCTATACTCATCCTTAACTATGCAATTTTGGGCAGGTAACTTTTAACCCTGCTCATGCTCACTTTACATATCTGTACAATCAATGGATTAATAAGGATAAATAACTCACAGGTTTATTGTAAGAAATGAGCAAGGTGGTCTAGGTAAATAATTCACAGGTTTGTTGTAAGAAATGAGCAAGATATTTAGTACCACTCCTGGAACTTAGTAAGAACTCAGCCAATACAGGATATTAGTGTTACTACCTGTGCTGTCCTGCAGAGGAGGTGGAGGAAATACTAGTAGCAGTACGGCTGCTAGTTTTCATATTATATTTAGGTATTTCCTTTCAACCATTTCAGATGTTTTCCACTAGTTCGCCAACTATATTATAATTTTCTTCATGGTAGCACCCATTTATCACTTTTTTAAAACTCTGCCACAATTCCTAGCACAGTTCTGGACTTGTATTAGACACTTAGTAAATATTTCTTGATTGATCGATATAACATATTCATTATAGTTGGATGAATATGAATTAATTTGCATTTCAACTCAACTACTTAAAAAAAAAACCCAACTTCACACTTGATATCTTCGTTTGCTCAACTCCACATTGCAAACAGCTAATTAGAGATGATGTGGCACTGTTTGAGTTTTGGCAGACTATAATCTGTGGATTTTAACACAACCAACTGCCTAATTTACATTGGTCCACATGCCAGGAAAATATATTCAAAGAATATTATTTGGTTAAAGAAAACCAGAGGAATGGATTCACCTAATTGTGACTTTTGGAGTCAAAAATTTAGATCAGAGAAATCGTTTTATTGATGCTTTCTTTTATACTGAGCTTTGTTTATGTCATAAATACCAAAGAAACAGTATTTTGCCCCCAAGGATATTCACAGGTATAGCATCAGCCAAGTAAACATGTCATTAGTTGCGGTAATGTGTTCAACATTTTTCAATGTAATATGGAACAAAAACATTTCAGTTAAAAATAAATTTGAATTCTGATGTCCATGCAAATACCATTCTTAACATAAATTTTCAGCTGAGAGCACTCTCGGTGGAAAAATTCAGAAGAAGCAATCAATATATGTTTGCTGAATTAATTTTTTTTTTTGCTTTTTATTTTATTCATTACAATTAAAATTAGACGGCACTCCAATTTAACAAAATGGGATAATATAAAATAATACATCTCATCTTACTGAGTTATATATAGTTTACCTAAAACCATGGTATATACTTTGTCTTTGTTTTGTTTTGTTTCTGGACTGACCAGATGTAATTAGTATAGTTAAATCCATGTAAATTATCTTTCAAATTCAATTACACCAAGCAATATTATAGTGTAAATTATATAAATTAAACAGATGGCACAGATATTACATAGATGATAGACAGATTGATAGATAGGTAGACAGACAGATAACAGGCTGATTGAGACACAGAGGCAGAGATAAACCATTAATATAATCATTATTTGTAATAATTGGCTTCCTCATGTCCTCTCTTCTTCATTCCATGTCCCTTCTGTTTTTTTCATCCTTCTGAATACACTGAGGCAATATACAATTAGGTATACATAGATTTAATTATGTTAATTCTCTGATGTAGAAAATAAAGCCAGAAAAATTAGATTAGACTTTTTTAAGAAAAGAAAAGGTGGAGAGTAGAAAGGAAGTTGATAGAGAAATCAGAAAGACAGGTATGTTTCTGACAAGCTAGAATGGGTGATTCAATATAGTGGCAGATATGAAGTACTGCTATTCTAATATGTACTCTACTCTTCCTCACCTGCTTCTGTTTATGTCAATAATATACTTACCTCCCCCAAATACAATTAAATCTCAGTCTTCCTTTCAAGCAAGAAAATCTAAGTCCTGATCAATGAGGTATCAGTGGGAGGGGATGGTTTAAACAGGGAGGAGCTTCTAGGAAGGAGACTTGGCAAAGGAAGAGATTCAATTGATATGTCCCTTTGCCCTTTTCCCTTATTATTCTTCCAGCCTAGAATAATGCTGGAGGCACAGCAGCCACCTTGTCACCACAAAGTGATAAACATTAGGATGAAAGCCACATGATAAGGCTAGATAATGTCTACTGAAAAAAAATTAAGGCTTTTTGAGGAAAAGAGGGGCACCCTCC
Source organism: Leopardus geoffroyi (assembly GCF_018350155.1). NCBI lineage: Eukaryota > Metazoa > Chordata > Mammalia > Carnivora > Felidae > Leopardus > Leopardus geoffroyi. Next base: position 94,293,827 of record NC_059338.1, on the reverse strand, counting down.
ACCTGCACACACATTTACACTTCTGTAGTCTTTCTACTTTTACTTCCTAGTTCTAATATTTGTATCTACTCTAAATCTATCCCTCTTGTTCTATTAGTGTGGTGGATTTCTGGGCTGGGGTAGGTTGAAGCAAATGAGGTAAGTAGGGTACAAATTTTAAGGAAGTGCTCATTCAAGGGCAGTTATACAACATGAAAAGTGAATGCTTCTCTAAATTTTGACCACCATTATAGACTCACATTTTCCCTATATTTTATAACACTTATTGCAATTGCAAGTAAAAATCATTACTTTTTTTATGAATAGAGACATTAAAGGTTTTTTTATTGCTGTTTTAGAACTTTTTTTTCCATTTGCAACAACATGGATGGACCTAGAGGGTATATAATGCTAAGTGAAATGTCAGAGAATGACAAATATCATATGATTTCACTCAGATGTGTAATTTAAGAAACAAATGAACAAACAGAAAAAAAGAGACAGACAAAAAACCAGACTCTTAAGTACAAAGAACAAATGATAGTTGCCAGAGAGGAGGTGGGTAGAGGAATGGGTGAAATAGGTGAAGGGGATTAAGAGAGAGTATACTTATCTTGATGAGCAGTGAGAAATGTATAGAATTGCTGAATCACTATATTGTACACCCAAAACTAATGTAACACTGTATGTTAATTATACTTGAATAAAAATTATTTTTAAGTGGTTTTATTATGTTTTTCTGATTGTCACCTTGTTCTCCATCACTTATATGAAGGGAGGGACCTTGTTTGGATCACCCTTATGCCTAATAGAACAACATATAATAGGTACACAAAAATGAATACTCTTTCTATCTCAATTTTATTTGAGCTATGTAATGCCTAGAACAACAAAAAAAGAATAGGTTGCAAGTAAGTCCACCTTTCAAAGTGATTCACCAGATCACCAAACAGGACTTGTAGCAGCCACAGACCAATTTGTGACAACCATACGAAAAGCTCAAAAGAGACAATGGAAGAAAACAGAACATACAAAAGAGTTCTTCCCTCTCACCTTTCATCTACCAGAAGAGCTGCAAGAACACCCCTAGAAAAATTAATATGTGTTTCCTGGAGTTGAGCGCACACAACACAGCTGTCTGAAACACACCAGAGAACCTAAATTGTAAGAGCCTATGGCTCTCATACGGGGTTGTGTTGGCAGTGAGGATAAATGACTTTTCTTGCCAGGCTAAAATCATTTTACATTCTTTGCAAGAGGACTTCCTGAAATGATTACGTGACCCTAACAAAAAGGGTAGACCCATGATGCAAAGGGCAAGATGCCCAATGAGAGATGAATAATCCATATCACAGGACATTTTGGGTGAACATCCCAGTGGGAGATGTCTCAGAAGCAATAAAAGTGCTCCTAAGAGAATAATTCCCGCAGGACTTTTCCTATCTCTCACATCTCCTTCCTACCCTTGCTCAACCTCTAATGCTGGGGGGAGAAAGAGGCAGCCTAGTGGTGAGAGGGTGGAATACAAAAGAGATAGTGTTGAAATGGAAAATCCCCCTTTCCGGCTGCAGGTTGCAGACTCCAGTCTGAAGTGGATCCTAGCTGAGGAAACATAATTTCCTATTAAGTTCAGAATTCTAATTTTACACTGAAGTGTAAATAACAGTTACACAATGAGCCTTTTTTTGTAAGTGGAAATTCCATGAAGATTTTTATTATGTGAACTGACTAGAAAAGTCACAGATCTGCCTCAAAAATTAACTCAAGGTATAAGAAAGAATAAGCCTAACAGAATGGGTTTGAACACACAGTCATAATAAGGTAGGGGAATAAAAGTTACTTTCGGGGCGCCTGGGTGGCGCAGTCGGTTAAGCGGCCGACTTCAGCCAGGTCACGATCTCGCGGTCCGTGAGTTCGAGCCCCTCGTCAGGCTCTGGGCTGATGGCTCAGAGCCTGGAGCCTGTTTCCGATTCTGTGTCTCCCTCTCTCTCTGCCCCTCCCCCATTCATGCTCTGTCTCTCTCTGTCCCAAAAAAAATAAATAAACGTTGGAAAAAAAAAATTAAAAAAAAAAAAAGTTACTTTCTAAGGAGTTTCTATGAAGTTACACTCTGTAGACATGTATTCTTTCAACATAATGGTTATTTTTTAATGAATGAAAAATTAAAATTATCAATGTTCATTTTAGTAACTTATTGATGAATACAGGCACAGCACAGGATTTTAAATGGCAATCAGCCTTTCCTTTATGCTTTAAAATTATGTATGAAAATTATAGGGGCACTTGTACCCCAATGTTCATAGCAGCACTCTCAACAATAGCCAAATTATGGAAAGAGCCTAAATGTCCATCAACTGATGAATGGATAAAGAAATTGTGGTTCATATACACAATGGAGTACTACATGGCAATGAGAAAGAATGAAATGTGGCCCTTTGTAGCAACGTGGATGGAACTGGAGAGTGTGATGCTAAGTGAAATAAGCCATACAAAGAAAGACAGATACCATATGTTTTCACTCTTATGTGGATCCTGAGAAACTTAACAGAAACCCATGGGGGAGGGGAAGGAAAAAAAAAAAAAAAGAGGTTAGAGTGGGAGAGAGCCAAAGCATAAGAGACTCTTAAAAACTGAGAACAAACTGAGGCTTGATGGGGGGTGGGAGGGAGGGGAGGGTGGGTGATGGGTATTGAGGAGGGCACCTTTTGGGATGAGCACTGGGTGTTGCATGGAAACCAATTTGGCAATAAATTTCATATATTGAAAAAAATTTTTTTTAAATTAAAAAAATAAAAATAAAAATAAATAAAATTATGTATGAAAATTAAATAAATTATTTTTCTTGTATTATAAAATATGATAGATGGCTACATTTACTGCATTAATGACACTGAAAATTTGCAAGGCATTGAAATGTACACTTGTAAGCAGAATTAATAACTTGACTCTCCGACTTTTGTCTAGTTTATTATCCATGGCATACTCCACAGATCTAGAAAACTACTCCAGCCTTCATTAAAGTTTTAAAGTTATGAAATAGCAATACCCACCACATGATTTAAATATTTTATGCAACATCTTTAATCACCTCTTCATAATTTACAGTATAGATTGTAAAATTACATATATACATTAATAATTAACATGTAATATTATCTTCTTATAAATATATGTCATAGATGCATTTAAATCCTTTGCTTACAAGGTGAATAACAGAGTATCTTTTATGACTGCTATACACATTATAACTGTATTATAAATTTGTGTTTCATGCTTAGTTATCTAGGTCAGATTACTGTCACCTCTCAGTAAGCACCATGATATCTATTTTTTGGATTATACAGATAATTTCTCTTTGGTAATGTTAGGACTATTCACCAACATTCAAGCTTTCTTTCAGGATATATGGCAGGATTTCATTTTCCCATTTCTTCTGGGGATATGCATGGTGCTCTGACTTGCTTTAGCTAAAGAAATAGAAGGCAAATCAATACGTTGTTCCAGACGGAAATTTTCAGAACCCCAGTGCAATGCCCTGGATCTTGGAAGCACATGTCAAGATGCAATTTCTGTCAACCTTGGACCATGCCTTAGCATGTGTGCTTACCCACATTAGTCATGTAGCATGAGTGAGAAAAAAATGTTCTTGCACTCAGACACAGCAATTTGGAAATTATTTATTCCTAAGCACACACAGCATAGACCAGGAGGTGGCAAAGTTTTTCTGTAAAGGGACAAACAGTAAGTCTTCTAGATTTTGTAGTCCATAAAGTCTCTGTTGCAAGATACTCAAGTCTGCCACTGAAATGAGAAAGTAGCCATAGGGGGTAAGTGTAAAGGAATAGGCACAACTGTGTTCCAATAAAACTTTATTTACAGAAAATGTTGGTGCCCAAGTCAGGTTTGGTCTGTGGGACCCTAGTTTGCCCCTCCCTGGTCCAACCTTTCTTCTGTGATACACTCTTATAATGAAGTCATGGGAAATCTATGGAGGTGAACTTCAAATCATGTATTTACTAGATTATTCTCATTTTTTTTAAGTTTTTTATTTAATCATGTGGTGCTCATCATGACAAGTAAACTCCTTAATCCCCATCACCTATTTCACCTCTCCCCCCGACCAACCTCTCCTCTGATAACCATTAGTTTGTTCTCTATAGTTAAGGCTCTGAGTCTTGGTTTGTGTCTCTCTCTTTTTTTTCCCTTTGCTTGTTTTGTTTTTTAAATTCCACATATGAGTGAAATCATATGGTATTTGTCTTTCACTGACTTACTTCACTTAACATTATACTCTCTAGCTCCATCCGTTTCATTGTAAAATGGAGAGATTTCATTCTTTTTTATGGCTGAATGTATTCTATTATATCCACCCATTTACCAACTGATTGATCGACAGATATAGCATCTCTTCTTTATCCATTCATCAATTGATGGACACTTGTGTTTTCATATTCTTTGTGTAAATACCCAGTAATGCAGTTGCTAGATAGTACGGTAATTCTATTTTTAACTTTTTGAGGAACCTCTATACTGTTTTCCAGAGTGGCTACACCAGTTTGCATTCCCACCAATGGTGCATAAGCATTCTGTTTTCTCCACATCCTCACCAACAACTCTTGTTTCTTGTGTTTTTGATTTTAGCCATTCTGACAGGTGTGAGGTTATATCTCATTGTAGTTTTGATTTGCATTTCCTTGGTGATAAGTGATAATGGGCATCTTTTCATGTGTCTCTTGATCATCTGTATGTCTTCTTTGGAGAAATGTCTGTTCATGTTTACAGCTCCATCTTTTAATTTGATTGTTTTTTTGAGTATTGAGTTTTGTAAGTTCTTCATATATATATATAATATATAATATATATTATATATATTATATATATATGGGATACTAATCCTTTATTGGATATGTCATTTGCAATTATCTCTTCCCATTCATTAGGTTGCCTTTCAGTTTTGTTGACTGTTTCCTTCGCTGTGCAGAAGTGTTTTATTTTGATGTAGTCCAAATAGTTTATTTTTGCTTTTGTTTCCCTTGTGCCTCAGGGGCCTATCTAGAAAAAAAAAGCTGCTTCAGCCAGTGTCAGAGATATTACTGCCTGTGCTCTTTTCTAGGATTTTATGGTTTGGGATCACACATTTACGTCTTTAAACAATTTTGAATTTGTTTTTGTGTATGGTGTAAGAAAGTGGCCCGGTTTCATTCTTTTACATGTTGCTGTCCAGTTTTCCCAACACCATTTGTCGAACAGACTTCTTCCCATTGTATATTCTTTCCTGCTTTGTTGAAGATCACTTGACCATACAATTGTGGGTTTATTCCTGGATTTTCTATTCTGTTCTTTTGATCTATATGTCTATTTTTGTACTAGTACCATACTCCTTTGATTACTGCAGCTTTGTAATATAACTTGAAGTCTGGAACTGTGATGCCTCTAGTTTCACTTTTCTTTTTCAAGATTGCTTTGGCTGTTCAGGGTCTTTTGTGGTTACGTACACATTTTAGGATTGTTTATTCTAGTTCTGTGAAAAATGCTCTTGGTATTTTGATAGGGATTGCATTAAGTCTGTTGATTGCTTTGAGTAGTATAAACATTTTAATAATATTTGTTTTTCTAATCCATGAGTATGGAATGTTTTTCCATTTCTTTGTGTCATCTTCAATTTCTTTCATGAATGTTTTATAGTTTTCAGAATATAAGTTTTTCACCTCTTTGGTTAGGTTTATTCCTAGGTACTTTATTTTTGGTGCAATTGTAAATGGGATTGTTTTCTTGTTTTCTCTTTCTGCTGCTTCATTATTGATGTATAGAAATGCAACAGACTTCTTACATTTTGTATCCTGTGCCTTTACTAAATTCGTTTATCAGTTCTAGCAGGTTTTTTTGGTGGAGGCTTCTGGTCTTTCTACGGATAGTATCATGTCATCTGCAAATGGTGAAAGTTTTACTTCTTCCTTACCAATTTGGATGATGCCTTTTATTTCTTTTTGTTGTCTGATTGCTGTGGCTAGGACTTCCATACCATGTTGAATAAAAGTAGTGAGAGTGAACATCCTTGTCTTTTTCCTGACCTTAGGGGAAAGGCTCTCAGTTTTTCCCCATTGAAGGTATGATCTTGGCTGTGGGTTTTTCATATATGGCCTTTATTATATGGAAGTTTGTTCCCTCTAAACCTACTGTGTTGGTTTTTATCATGAATGGATATTATACTTTGTCAAATGCTTTTTCTGCATCTATTGAAATGGCTGTATGGTTTTATCCTTTTTTTTTTATTGATGTGATGTATTACATTGATTGATTTGTGAATATTGAACCAACCTCATATCCCAGGAATAAATCCCACTTGATCATGGTGAATGATTTTTTAAATGTATTGCTGAATTTGGTTTGCTAGTATTTTGTTGAGGATTTTTGCATCTATGTTCATTAGAAATATTGGCCTGTAGTTCTCCTTTTCCATTGTTGTGTCTTTACCTGGTTTTGATATCAAGGTAATGCTGGCCTCATCAAATGAATTTGAAAGTTTTTCTTCTTCTTCTATCTTTTGGGATAGTTTGAGAAGAATTGGTATTAACTCTTCTTTAAATGTTTGGTAGAATTTGCCTGTGAAGCCATCTGGTCCTGAACTTTTATTTATTGGGATTTTTTTGATTACTGATTCAACTTCACTGCTGGTAATAAGTCTGTTCAAATATTCTATTTCTTCCTGTTTCAGTTTTAGTAGGTTATATGTTTCTAGGGATTTATCCATTTCTTCTAGGTTATCCAATTTGTTCTCATACGGTTTTTCATAATAGTCTCTTGTAATTGTATTTCTGTGGTATTTGTTATTTCCCCTCTCTCATTTGTTATTTTATTCATTTGGGTCTTTTCTCTTTTTTCTTGATAAATCTGGCTAGATATTTAACAATTTTATTGATTTTTTTGAGAATTAGCTCATGGTTTCATTGATCTCTTCTATTGTTCAATTTCTATATAATTTACTTCTACTCTAATCTTTATTAGTTCCTCTCTTCTGCTGAATTTGGCTTTTTGTTGTTGTTGTCCTTCTAGATCCTTTAGAAATAATGGTAGGTTATTTATTTGAGAATTTGCTTGCTTTTTGAGGTAGGTCTGCATTACTATAAACTTCCTTCCTAGAACCACTCTTCCTGCATCCTTTTTTTTTATTATTTTTTTTAACGCTTATTTATTTTTAAGACAGAGAGAAACAGAGCATGAACGGGGGAGGGGCAGAGAGAGAGGGAGACACAGAATCTGAAGCAGGCTCCAGGCTCTGAGCCATCAGCCCAGAGCCCGACGTGGGGCTCGAACTCACGGACCGCAAGATCGTGACCTGAGTTGAAGTCAGACGCTTAACCGACTGAGCCACCCAGGCACCCCCTGCATCCTTTAAGTCTAAAATGAGTCTCTTGTAGGCACCCATTTAGATGGGTGTTGTTTTCATAACCATTCTGTCACCCAATGTCTTTTGACTGGAATGTTTAGTTCACTTACATTCAAGGTTAATTATTGATATTTATGTATTTACTGCCATTTTATTACTTGTTTTGTTGTTGTTCCTGAAGATTTTCTCTGATCCTTTCTTGTCTTTCTTTCTTTCGTGGTTTGCTCGTTTTCTTTAGTGATTTGTTTGAATTTCTTTCTCTTTCTCTTTTGCATATTTATTAGTTTTTGACTTGTGGTTACCATTAGGCTTGTATATAATATGTTCTACATATAACAATGCATATATTATGTTGATGGTTAGGTTTAAAGAACCCATTCTTTACTCCTCTCCTCCCCACATTTTAGGTATATGGTGCCATATTTTACATCCTTTTATTTTGTAAGTTCCTTGACTGATTTTTTACAGAAATATTCATTTTTACTGCTTTTGTTTTTCCTACCTTCATATTGTCACTTTTGGTCTTTCCTTTCCTCTCAAAGAGTCCCCTTTAATATTTCTTGCAGGATTAGGTTAGTCATGAACTCCTTTAGTTTTTGTTTGCCTGTGTATCTCCTATTCTGAATGATAGCCTTGCTGGATAGAGTATTCTTGGGTGCAGGTTCTTCCCATTCAACACTTTGAATATATCATGCCACTCTTTTCTGGCTTGGAAAGTTTCTGCTGAAAAATCTGCTCATAGGCTTATGGGTTTTCCTTTGCATGTAACAGCCTTGTCTTGCCGCATTTTTTTTTTTTTTTTTTTTTTTTTTTTTATGTATCACTATATTTTGCCATTTTAATTACAATATGTCTTGGTGTTGATCTGCTTTTATTGATTTTGCTGGAGGTTCTCTGTGCTTCCTGGATCTGGATGTCTATTTCCTTCTCCAGATTAGGGATGTTTTCAGCTATTATTTGTTCAAATAAATTCTCTGCCCCTTTTCACTCTTCTTCTTTGTCTGGGCCTCCTATAATATAAATGCTATTACATTTATTGGAGTCACTGAGTTCCCTAAGTCTATTCTCATTTCACATAATTCTTTTTTCTCTCTTTATTCAGCTTAATTACTTTCCATTATTCTGTTTTCTGTGTCATTAATTCATTTCTCTTCTTCTTCCAACATGCTGTTCATTCCATTAAGCATGTTTCTCATTTAATTTATTGAGCCCTTTATCTCTGCAACGTTATTCTTTATCACTGTGTTAATGGTCTCACTGATGTCCTCTACTCTTTTCTCAAGTCCAGTGAGTAGTCTTATTATCGTTGCTTTAAATTCTCCAACAGGCATGTTACTTATATATGTCTCATTTAGATCTCCAGCCACGGCCTTTTTCCTATTCTTTCATTCAGGACATATTCCTCTGTCTTCTCATTTTGTCTAAGTCTCCGTGCCTGTTTCTGTGTGTTAAGAAAGTCAGCTAAATCTCCTGTTCTTGAGGGTAATGGCTTTATGAAGAAAAGGCCCTGTAGTGCCCTGTAGTGTAGTGTTCCCTGTTCCCAGGGCCTGCCACTGTGTGTTGCATGAATTCTGCTGTTGTGTCCTGGGGATTTTATCCTTCAGGTCTGTCTTCTACAGAGGCTTTCTTTGCCTATTATGGGAAATGTCTGGTCCTTCACCCAAATGTGGTGCATTTTAATTAGGTGTGCTCTGGTCTGCTTGTGAAATGAGACCTATCACTACTGCCACCAGAATGGAGGCCTTGCAAAACACCCAGGTCAGGAGACACGGTGTTGACAGAGGTTTGGGCTGGTCCTGTGGGTTCCCACTGCACTGGGACTGAAGCAAGTGTGACTGGAGAGGGTGGCTCTTCTCAAGTGTGTGGGGGTACAGGGCTTGGTATAAATAAGTTAGGTAGCAAGTGTCAGTGATATGCTGGTTCCCTCAGGTGGTTCTGTGTTTATGCTGAGGGGTTGAAGAGCAATGAATGCTGCCTCTCTAGGACACACTCTGAGATAAGCAAATAACCTCCCCACTGTGTGCCCCAGTACACACAGTACACACTGTGTGCCCCAGTACAGCAATCTTCAGATTGCTGTTTCCATACTGTACATCTGTGGGCTGTGTGCCCGCCTTTTTTCCAAGAGCAGTCCCAATGTCCTGTGAACTTTCTCAGAGTTAAGCATGCTGATATTTAAAACTCCAGGCTTTAAGCCCTGCTGGTTGCCAGAAGTCAGGAAATTCAGCCCCTCTTACTTTCCAAGCCAATTGCAATAAGGATTAATTTTCCTCGTGTGCTCTCATGTGTTAGTCTGTCTCACCCTTCTCCTCAACCACAGCTCCCTCCTCACCACAGAGGCCACAATCCATGTTTCTCCTAAACTGTGTCTCCACACTTCCTACCTTCTTTGATGTGGTTTCTTCTCTACCTTTAGTTGAGGAGTTTGTTCTGCCAGTCTTCAGATTGATTTCTGGGGTAGTTAGGACGATTTAGTAGTTGTCTAGTTATATCTGTGAGAGAGGTGAGCCTAGGGTACTCCTACTCCACCACCATCTTCCCAGTCTCAGGATTCTTTCTACTCTCTGATTTTTTAAAATACATATTTGAATTTAAACTAGTATTCCCAATGAAGTTTTAAGATTCTTTGTGGTTTTCACTTTCCATGTATTTTCTAAATAACATTAGGACTGTGCCTAAGTTAAATAGAAAATAAACATGGTTCTACATCCTTGAATTGAAATGTCCAAATATTTCCCCTTTTTCTTGGCTAAATATAAATTTCTTGGCAAGATTTAGACAACACTGTTTTTTATTTTAATTATTCACTTATAGGAAAATGTGCCATTGCCGTATTAGTCTTTACAGTTGGACAGAGATACAAATACAAATTTTCCTAAATTAAATTAGCCAGAACAGTTTCTTAATTGAACAGGAAGTCTTCAATGGTGTTATATCTGTGGGAATATGATTACATATATCGAAGGTATGTGTTAAAGAATACATATTCACATTCATATACATTATTTACATACAAACATAGATACCTATAGATAAAATGACTAAAAGGAAAATATTTGAGAGAACACCTTTTCTTTCCAAAGGAACTATATCCTCTGAGTAAGTTGAATCCATAAATAAAATATAAATCCCTCTTATTCCTTGTGAATTAACATTGATTTTTTATTTTAATAAAATGTATTCATATTCCTCATTTTTTTCCCTCAGAGTAACTTCTTCATCAATATTTAAAATAAATGAAGTGAAAATGTTAAAAGTATATGAAGTATTTGAGCATTAGTGTAATAAGTAACCACGTATTTCAATGAACATACTACTTTTTGGCTATAGCTATTAGACCTATAAAGAAGTCATTATGTTTCATTTTACACAATTCAATGAATGGATTTTTGACAAGGCAAATTGTAATAATGCCTTTGGATCCATTACTTTTTTTTCCCCCATGTAAAAACCTCTCAGCATTGGGATTATTAGCATCATAGATTCTTATGCTTCTATAAGTGTTGATAAATTGGCTGGCCTGGAAGAATATTCAATTAAAATTTTTTAAATAATAAAAAAATAGGTCATAATATAGAATAAATACTTCCAAAAGTCCTTAATTTTCATTGTGGTGGTTGTGAGCAGAGGTTAACAAAAGCAACTTAACACACTGAACCTGTGTATGTGTTGTGTATGTGTGCACGTGTGTGTAAATATAAGTCCTCCAAGCATGTAAAATATGCATTTGCTCTGATTTTCTAGATGCATCCTGAAAAAAATATTTACAGTCTGGTATTAAACCTATCAACATTGTGGGTTTTAATGGAAATGCTGCCCAGCCTTTCATGTACTATTCTAAATAATTAAAGATTTTTGAATTCCTGGTTTGGTTTTTACCACGTAGATACATTTATTCCACTCATTAGCAGAACATCGTATAACATACCCCAAATTAACAAAATGCAAAGAATGTCATCCCAGCAGGAATCCTGGAACATGAAATGGATTTCTATCACTGTAATTTTTGTTAGGGCTCATTTGGGTATCCTCAATATGCTGTAGTAGTTACATTTATGTGCCAAATTCTCTGGCTTAATCTTATGATTTTTCTCCATAACAGGGTAAAAAGAACTTACAAATAACAATGTGTGTGGATACTGTTGTTTTGTTTTCTTTTGATACTTTTCCCCTATGGGCTTGATTTGTAATTAAAATAAGGTTACTCAGATGGAGGTCTTAAAATTTTCCCCATTCTCTTTTATAGTTTAGAAAAATCTCTTTGTTTCTGAGGACTTGAAAAATCTTTATTACCAGAACTCAGATAAATATATTTTCTTGGTAAGAGTTATAAATTTCTTTAAAACCTAGTGTTCCAATTGGAGAAGGTGATGTTATTAAAAAAACAAACTATGAGATATTAATTTTCAAACTACATGTTGTAAGGGGAGGAGAATTTGCTACCCCAAGTCTCTTTGACACAGAGATTATTTTGAAGTGATTATTTTTAAGAAACTGCAGATACAGGAGAAACTCTGAAAACCAAGTTAAAAATACCCTTTTATAAGAGACGTATACATTTATAAAGGAAATCTGCATTTGTAAAGGTGTCCTCCCCCTCCACTAGTAGTAGAAGGAGAAGGATGACTAATTAAATCTCCAGAAATTTATCAGTGACAAGGCAATGACTTATATTTGCATAACAACTTTAGCCTTATTACTTGTTACTGTGCTTTTCCTGGTAACTTCCCACTAACAGGCTTTTCCCCTACCTCCAACCTCCAACATCTTTTGTCATTAGTTGGAGATGGTATTCAAGGTACTGGCTTGGGCCATTTCTGGGAGTTACTCAGTTTTCCCGGGTATCTCCCAAGTAAAGGAGCTATGCAGGTTATTAATCTTCTGTTTGTTTTTCTCCTGTTAACCCCTTTTATTATTAAGCAGGGGGAGAGGAGTGTCTTGGCCTAGAACCAAGAGGCTAGAGGGAAAATTATGGTTTTCTGCCTTAAAGTTCAACCCATATAGTATCTGTTGAGTATATTAAAGTAAGAAAAATAGTCTCCCTATTCTTCCTCTTATTTTTCCTCCTAAAAGTTCCTGGTTTTACTAATTATAATGATATAATTATGTGTGTGCATGTATTATATAAAGAAGTCTTGTAACTTCACTTTGGTAACTACAATTTCCACATTTCTTGGTTTTAGTTAATACTTAACTGAATTTAATAACTTCTACTTGTTTTATTTTTTTGGATTTCCTTTCCTGGATTCTTTGATTCATCTTTAGTTGAAAAATTTTGTTGTCAAGTTTTTCTTTCCAAGAAAGATATGTGGGTGCTTTCTAATTCTTCCTCACTTGAAAACAATCGCTTCTTACCATTTATACCTAAGGGGCAGCAAACAAAAACTGTGAGTGAAATCTATTTTTCCCCTGAAAAATTTGTATACATTGCTCTATCTTCAGGTTTTGAGCCCTAACTTTTTCCTATTGACCTGTTTTGTGTATTTTCCCTTACTTGAATGTCATAGAATTCTTTCTTCATGATTAATATTGAATAACTTTACCACAATGTTTCCTGGCTTTCTTTTGCCAGGAAATATTCAAGTATTTCTTCATGTCAGGAATATTTCCTTAGGGGAAATTTTCATCGTTATCTGTTCTATTTGTTCTGAAGTCTTCTTTACCAATTATACTTTCCAAGTTATCTTCCATATCTATTACTCTATTATTATTTCTACAGTTTTCTTCTTTTAAATTTTGCTTTGTATGATCCCTCTCACTGATCTTCAGTTGATTTTTTTTATTTTACTGCATAAAATGTGATTTTTTTTCCTGCATTGTTTACTCTTCAATTTCTTTCTGAATTTTGGTTAACATTTTTCTTTTTCTTTCTCTTTTCTCTCTCTCTTTTTTTTAAATATATATTCTTTGTGTTGCCTTCATCTGAATGTTTGTACTTCTTCTTTCAGTGGTAAATCAGAGATAAATCACACAGCCTACAAATGAAGAGCTTGGAATAATTTTGTCAAAATAGATCTTCTGTTTTCTTAGATAAATCCTTTAATGATATATGTTTATTCTTTATGTGACTTGTCCTTATATTCTTTTCTTCCATTACATTTTTGTTACTTCGCAGCAGAATGGGTAGCATCCAGGGAGGACTATCATAGGTATTTCAAACAGAGTAGAACATGAATACAAATGTATGGGAAGGACAGGAAAAGCAACTAGGTGATGATAATGCTACACAGTGGTCACTAAATAGAGGAAGCCACTCCCATCTCTAGGGCTAAAGAAGTAAACAGGAAAAAACGGTGCAACCCAGAGCCTATAAGTATACTGTCCCTGAGGCTGCTGGAATGACACTTCTGTCACTGCTGTGATTGGAGATTCCAATGCTGCTGCCAGTGCAGTCACTGCATTTGCCAATCACAATATTCTTCCAAACACTTTTATTCCAGGAGGCCCCAGTTACCTACAAAATACCACTTGCCAGAACAAAAATAACAAAAAAAAAAAAAAAAAAATTCTCCTTTATCCTTACCTGTTCATCTCCTGTCAATACTTTCTATTGGAAGATCCTAACTGGAACCAACTGTCAAGGAAACCTCTGAAATATAGTTTATGGGTTTCCAATCCTTGTAAATACAGAAGAAAGCACAGAAAGGCAAAGTATGGCTGAGGTCCAAGAGACCAAAACTGGCATATGCAGTATCCACACATAATTCTGGTACTTGCACCCTTCGGATTGCTGAATATAGTTGAGTGTGCACAATATGGGGTGAAGTGAGAGACCGTGAACAGGTGCATATTGTAGCTCTGATCCACAGTTTCAGACTATTTCATTGGGAACATCTGTTTCAACAAAGCTATTGTTTCATTTTCTCTTATGTTTCCCTTCTGATTTTCTCTTTCCTCCAAAGAGGTTAGTATGTCTCAATTAGAACCACTTCAGTTACAAGCACTTTCTGTTGAGATTCAATGATAACTGCTCCTCCCTCCCTTCCTCACTTTCCTTTTGCTAAAAGGCTGTCATTGTGGCAAAGAAAACTAGTACTCCCGAAATATCCAAATAGTCCCCACACAACCCCAATCTCCCTTGCAGATAGGATGAAAGCCATGTGGCCCTTTACACAGAACAGATTGTGAGCAGAAATAATATGTGTCACTTCCTCAAAGGACCCATTCCAGATGGCAAAGATAAAAGTGGAAAAGAGTTGTCTGACCTGTATCAAACTTCACACAAGCCAAAAAATTGTTAAGTCACTGAGAGTTGTAGGTTTTCCAATGTTGCTTCCCTTGACTAAGAAGATCTGATAGAACGAGCATCATGAGTCTACATCACAGTGGCTCTTCCAACTGGGTTTTACAGGAATGGTTTCCATTTATCCCATGGGCCACCCACACCCCTGGATTCCATTATTCTAATAAGTAGATCCTTATATAGATGTTTTTTAACAATTTTAGGAAAATATTTTTCTTCTCTAGTTTTGAGAAAGAATGTGTCAACTCTTAGTATCTTCCTTCATTAACATACAGATTTAATAGTATAGAATACACCTGAGTTTTTGTTCTGGATTTGGAGCCACCTCCCTATATCATTGAAGATTTAATGGCCTCCATTTTTACCCTTTTTTTTCTGTCTGTTTTTTAAAAGATTTTTATAGAAGGTAAGAGACAACTTTCTTCTCTACTATTTGTAACTCTTTCCTGCAATTCTATACTGAAATTTGGCATGTAGTATGATGTGAAATAGACCATTTTAATTCATATACATGCCTTTCTATGGCCTCTCCCCTTCCATCCATCTCCAATATAAATCCTACACCCAGAAAAGACTAAATAAACATATAAAATGACAGTCCCCCCAAAACTGTAGTGAAATTATGCTTAAGAGAAGGGTCAGAATAGTTATGAGAGCAAATGAATAAACAAGAAATTCATTTAGAAAGTTGGGTAAAATACATTTTTGATATTTTTAATTTCCTTTCCTATTTTAAAAGAGCAGTTAAAATATGTTCACAAACCTTTTTGATAAGACATATGCTCACTGCTCTTGGTAGTTTTTCACACAATACACAGAGAAAAAAGAAAAGGTACTAGGTCTCTATGGGCAATCTAACAACAAATAACCATTGTAAACAGGTTAAGAGTTGTTTGAACAATAATTCTCCTATACATAAAATGAGTCTGTTTTAATCATATTATTACATGAAGTCACATTTTTAATGGCTTATTGCTATATTTATATTAAGTGAATATATTGATTGTTCTGTATTTCTGTAAATTTTGTCAGTCTTTGTATAGACAGGAAAAATAATAAAAGCAGGATGGAAATCTTATTAAATATGTATCATAACAAGAAATATGAATATATTACTTAGAGAAATTTGCTTTGGACACTCTGTATATCATTTCATACTTCAATATTCTCACACTGAAGATATTAAATATTTAATTCCTGCCACCACCACCAACACACATCTGATTTCTTTTTTATCCTCAGCTAAAATTTTCCTAGCCACTGACCTAGCACTCACTACCGGGGCAACATCAACAATCCTCCAAATGTTCATCTCCTCACTGCCCAAGATCTCCTTGTTACCACTTTGTAATTCATTCCACTATTAATTCTTCTTCTACTATCATTATTGAATCCATAGATAAGTTTAGTGAAAGTTGTTCAGGTTAAATGACGGAAGTAGAATTCAAATCATAGTGGATGAGAGTGAAAATTGAGAAAATCGTGAACACAAGTAAAAGTAATTCTTATGAGAAGACTGGCTGAGAAGGGGAGGAGGACCATAATGGGGGGAGTAGGCATGAGATCCTGTGTGGTTGACTTGTTGTTGCTGTTTTGAAAAAGGAATATTTGGGCATATTTGAAAATCAGAAAAAAAAATCCTGGAGAAAGAGAGGGTAAACATATAGATAAGACAAGGGGAGAGTAAAATGTAATCCAAAGCTTTGGATTCTACCTCATTAAAAAGAAGAAAAAGCTCTTTTTTCTTCCTGGCAAGGAGAAAGAAATGATCAATACAACCCTGAGTGAGTCTCTAGTTGGTGGTGGTGAGTGCAAGGATTTTCTATGGGAGGCTGTGTTATCTGCCGAAAGTGACTGGGAGGAGATACATAGTGCTTAGGGCATCTAAGGAGGATGGAAAGGGTACAAAATTGCCATAGAAGACAATAGAACAGATATTTCACCAAAAAACATAGGGGAACGGACAACCAGTATTAAAAACTCATTTGAATGTGGTTGTTCCAAATTAATAATGGAATCAATGTGCCCTCTGGTGTGACCATCTCCAGTAATGCTCAGATGTTCTCAATGTTATCTGTACTAATAACCGGGTGTTATGAGTAATGGGGTTTGCTAGAAAAGAACTAGTATTTTTTAATAATAGTAACAAGCTACTGCAATGACAAAGTATAAAATTTGAGCTGGATAATAAGAAAAATAAATAAAAAACTGGAAAAAGTAGATAGATTAACTACCACCTTTGAAGAGGTGGATATAGCTTAAGCTGTATATTAATTCATCCCTGGCTACCTTAATTAAGCAGAAGGCTAGATTTTCTATAAAGAATGAGATCAGAGATATAACTTGAACCATTTTTCAAAGGTATAGGTTCCCTTTTACTACCTGAAATGTTTGTTTGAGAGTCAAATTCACAGTTTCACACTAAAGTTTGCATGTGTTTTTGTAAGTAGTAGGCATTAAAGAAATGTTTTAAAATTTTACTGAAACGCATACTCTCAAATACACATTTCCTAAACAAAAGCATACAGCTATTTGCTGAAGTAATTACTAGTTCAAGTTGGGTGGCCTAAAGCTTTTCATCTGAAAGTTCCAACCAGCTCTGATTCTGTACATCAAATAACATTTGGTGTGGGTATATACACACATATATGGATATCTAATTAACATTATATATAAAGCCACAATAGTAGGCATTCCTTTATAATGAAAGGCACAATTCACTGTTTTAAAAAAAGAACAAAAATAAACAAACACAATAAAGACTTTTACCCCCAATTTTAACTTCCTTGTATAATTTCATGAAGGTCCAAGGTTATTTTTGTTTTGTTCCTAAATCCCCATGAGCTTCTAGAATACGGTTAATACTAGTTTTTTTCTAAAGTGACTAATTTCCTTCAAATGTAGCACATGCAAAAAATATCAAATGGAGTCTTTACTATTATGTTTATGAACAGATAATAAAAATATTTCAAATAGTTTAGAAGTTTAAAAACTTACTTTTTAGGGATGCATGGGTGGCTCAGTTGGTTAAGCACCCGACTTCAGCTCAGGCCATGATCTCATAGTTCATGGGTTTGAGGCCCGCGTCGGGCTCTGTGTTGACAGCTCAGAGCCTGGAGCCTGCATCAGATTCTGTCTCCCTCTCTCTCTGCTCCTCCCCCATTTGCATTCTGTCTCTTTCTCAAAAATAAATAAACATTAAAAAATTTAAAAAAATTAAAACTTGACTTTTTAAAAATAGCTAAGATTCATTCTAAATTAAAGATATTAACTTGGTTGAGAAAAAAGGCTGAGATGGGATGATAAGGGAAAAAGTCATTTCTAGATATATCATGGGACAAATTTACTTCTTATTCTTGTCTATCAGATCTCCCTTACTCAGATAGATGTCTGGAAGGCAGTCTAGAGAATTCAACCATAAAGTGTTTTGTCTTCTCTCAATAGAATGTCTTTGTCCATTAATTTTTGAATTGATTTCTATAACCCTGGAGTTTGCCAAGGTAGCAATACATAAAGCAAATGAATGAAATCTTGGATACATGTAAAAATATTTGCTAGGCCAGTTAGTTTTCCTATAATCTGTTAACATCTGACAGTGTTCATTAAATGTGCAGATTATGCCTCTATTCAGTGAACGGGTTTCCATTTAATGATTTGTTTATTTAATGGAGGTCTATTGTTCTTCCCAGGAAATATAATATATCAAAATAATATTTGTTGAGTCTAGCAAAGCACTGACCCTCACTGGACATTAGCCAGTTAGCAGTAATGCATGCAACAGGAGAAAATAGATAGAATCACATATTCAAGCCATTAGAGTTGGAAGGAACCTTAGAGATTCTCAGGTTCAACCCATTCATTTTATGTAACAGGAAACTGAACCCAGAAGTGTCCAGCCAAAATTTGCACAAGTACTTATAAATTGGATCAGGACCAGAGCTGAAGTCTCAGACTCCACATCCAATAATCTTTCCTCCAACTGATGAGCAGAACAAGAAAAGGAATCCATTTTTTGTGACATACTAGCTCCATGAAATCTCATACAGTTTTATAACCTCTTCAACATACTGGAGAACTAAACTTGGAATTAGCACTACAAAGAGACTTATTATTTTCCCATTCTGAAAACATCACAGATATCATAAAGAATATAAACTTAGAAACTTTAAAAAAAAATTTTATTTAATGTTTATTTATTTCTGAGAGAGAGCACACACGGGAGCACGGGGGGGTGGGGAGGGAGTGGGCAGTGAGAGAGGGAGACACAGAAGTAGGCTCCAGGCTCTGTGCTGACAGCACTCAACTTGGGGCTCGAATCCACGAACAGTGAGATCATGACCTGAGCCAAAGTCAGACGCCTAACGAACTGAGCCATGAAGGTGCCCCTAAATTTACAAACTTTTAATATAAAATTAGATATAACCATCACTTGGTCTTCGGATTATTCAAGGCATCGCATCTACTGAAATTTTAAATCAATATAGTGGGAAGCAAATGTGCAACTGTCTAAATGGCTTTCGACTATTTCCTATTTATTAACTTATGATAAATTTTTACTTTTTGTTTTAACATTGAAGAATATTGTATATATTTCACCAACTCTACTATATTCATAAAGTATTCAGAT
Organism: Leopardus geoffroyi; assembly: GCF_018350155.1. Taxonomy (NCBI): domain Eukaryota; kingdom Metazoa; phylum Chordata; class Mammalia; order Carnivora; family Felidae; genus Leopardus; species Leopardus geoffroyi. The sequence goes on along the minus strand of NC_059338.1, from coordinate 94,274,591 downwards.
GAAATAAGAATATCCAATATATCCTATTAATAGGATAACTATACGAGATTTTAACTTTACAGTCTGTTGTTATATGTGTATAGGATTGAATGTCACAGACATAAGTTGTGAAATATTTATGACTGTAACCTATACCAGGTTCTGTCCCTCTTCATCAACTTTGGGTACAAAATGAGGTCTAATTTCACATAATGATGCAGTTAAAAGAGCTAAGACACCATCTTAGATGAATTTTGTTTTTTCCTATTGTTATCTTTCCTGTGATACGTTCAATAGTCACCTAAGAGTGCTTATTAAGTTTGGGTCACCGTCAGTATGTAGGGGGAAAAAAACAAACAGGAAATCTTACCTATCCACCAGAGGGACCCATATATTACCACTGTTGTTAATGTGACTAATAATAATAATAGGGTCGCTGTTGAAAACAAGAGTTGCAGTAACCCAGACTTTCCCGCCTACTGCTGACGACATCTAGGCACACTACACCAAAATACATCACTCAAGCAATCTAGTGCAATGTCTACTTTCTGCTGAAAGATTTCATACCACCTGAGCATAATTCATTACCAAAAGCAAATACAGTAAAATCCCTTTATACTGAAGGACACCACGACACTCCAGAACAGTAGTTTCCTAGTGTCTAGCTTTCAGGAAGCGGGGACCCGAACCTCTTGCCCTAGGGCTGAACATAACTTGGCATCTTCCACCAATTTACTGGCCTAAGCTGCTAATATTAGGGCTCTTTCAGTTTACCCAAGACCTGTATACAAGATCAGTGTGGCTGGAACAGGCAGGGTCTTAATTTCAAATTCATGATATATCTGGTAGTAGCATATCCTCACAGTAAGTCAGGCTTTGGGGTTAAACATGGGCCACAGTACAGATGCTTCACTCCCGTCATTCCTTAAGGCCAACCCCTACACTCTCATTACTTTTTCATTCCCACACTTCACCCATCTCCTTCCCATTTTCTTTTCTTTACTACTATATCATTTATAAGAGTTTGCAAATACGATATTCCAATTAAATTTTTTCTTCTCTGACCCTACTTCCCCCTCAATTTACATATCAATTTGTTAATTCTCTTCTTCGGCAAAAAGAATTGTGGGTTTTCAATGTTCTCAAGCAGTCTTTTCTAAGGTGGCTTAATGTCTGTATCACTCTAGATGTTGCCATTTTTTTTTTTATTTTTTTTTTTATTTATTTTTTTTTAAAATTTTTTTTTTCAACGTTTATTTATTTTTGGGACAGAGAGAGACAGAGCATGAACGGGGGAGGGGCAGAGAGAGAGAGACACAGAATCGGAAACAGGCTCCAGGCTCTGAGCCATCAGCCCAGAGCCCGACGCGGGGCTCGAACTCATGGACCACGAGATCGTGACCTGGCTGAAGTCGGACGCTTAACCAACTACGCCACCCAGGCGCCCCATGATGTTGCCATTTTTAATGGTAGTTTTGCTTTCCTTTTGAAAGGAAAAAAGTATGTTCCAACATATTGGGTCCTATACTATGAAAACAAAAAAAATTGTTGTATCAGATAATTTACTTCATATGGATCTATGAAATGTTCTTTTAAAAACATAAATGGTTGAAGTTTATAAATAACTTATGGGGTTTATCTCTTATGCTTTCTTAGAAATAAAATGGGCAGAAGCTGTTTCTGCCTCTGCCAATGCCCCATGAACTTTAAGCTCTATTTTTTGTTTTCTTCTTTTAACATGTCCTAATACTTATTAAGAACCTACTACGTGTTTGACCTTATAATGTCCTCTGGGAGTACAAAGATAGAAAGACAGCCCTAGCCCTAAAGATTTCATAGCCTAGACAAAAATAGGCAAACAAACAGCATGTATCACTAGTTAGGTACAAAGTATCACAGAAGCAGGGACTGATACTTGCAGGATGAATAGGCAATGACCAGGAGAGGTAGTACAGAAGGAGATATTCCAAGAGGTGAGAACAGCATTTGCAAATGCCAAGAAAAGGGTAAGGCTGGAAACAAAGTGTGTAAGTTGTTTCCTATTTGTAGAGTATAAAGTTTGAAGCAGAAATAGCCATATAATGTTGAGCAGAAAAGAATGGACAACAGCTTGAAAGCCTTCAATACTATGCTACTTTTGATTTTATTCTGTAGGTCAGTCATTCACAAATGGACAAAGGCTCTGGCAAGAAAATAGGAGAATCACATGGGAACCCTTCTCTGCAAACACATGGTTACCATATGTGTTTTGAAAAATGTCTCAGATGATTGATACAGCATCTCCTCCTTTCCACCTAATTTGAAAAATCACTGCTGTGGATTATGGACAGCCATTGATGAATTCTGAGCAAGGAAATGAACAGAAATTTGCCTGATATCCAGATGTATAAGACTTCCACGGACATTGGAGGTCCAATGCCTTGTAAAGTGAATGCCTATCTTATAACTATATTTAGCACTTTGACTAAATCCCCAAGATAGATCCAACTTCACAACACATTAAGCAGACATGCAAGTATTTTGCAGAAAATTTCATAGAGAAGTTCAGAAAATAATTTGCTCCATACCATAGTAACATAATAAAAATTTCACATTACATATCTCGATTCCTCTCACTGCTGTTTTCTCATTCTTCCTTCTTTTTTCCTAGTTCCTGAAAAATCCCCTCTATCATCCTGGGCAGTTTAACTTTCTATCTTCATCTTGCATACCCCATTCAGAAAAACAAAAGCCTGGCAGCCATTATCTATTTTTCTTCAATCATTTCTCTTAGTTTCCACCCCTCTGTTATATGTAGTTTATCAAATTATCCAATCCTTTTCAAAAAGGAAAGGTTCTAAATTGTGGACATTTTTTCTGTATTTTTATATGTATTAGAAACATCAGGATAATCATTTATTCATTCATTCATTTTCTAAACATTTCTTAAATACTTACTATATGCCAGTCTGTCTTAATTCATAGCTGCAATCTAGTAATATGTCTTGCCATTGCTATCTCTCCAACCCATAAGAATGTCTTCATAACAGTGAAAACAATCATAAAAATATGCAATTAGCATTTTTTTCAATTATGGAAGCACTATTATGAACTCTGAAAAAGCTTCTCAAAAAACAGTCTTGGCTCTTGCATATTTTTTTTTTAATGAAAAGGTTCAGACTTCTATTTTCCAACAGCTCTCCTGCCCTCCTGCTTAGAGACAGAGATATGGAATGGTTATCCTTTCTGCCCTTCCCTCATACAAATAAGAGACTTCCCATTAATTACATACAGGCTTGCCATCAGTTAAAAAAAAAAGTTTAATTCCTTTCTACATATGGGGAATTTATTTTAAAAAATCAGCAAGTTCTATATTTATAATTCCTTTAATAATTTCACAGTCTCAAAATATAATAAATATATAAACAGCAAAGCAAAGGCATCTATCTAGTTGTAAATATCTTCTTCGCAACCAAAGACAGAAGGTTGAAATTCTACCCATGCCCTGTTTTCAAAATGTTGCACTGCCATTTTTGAAACTAATTTGGTGAGCCTCAGTGTAGGACATAGAGAGAAATTGCATTTACTCGGAACTGTTTCCTGGCGAAACTGTTTAGCCCTCCAACAATAAGAAGTTAGAGGAGGACATTGAATTACTCCCTCCTCAAATCTAAAGTTCCAGTTTGGAATGTTTTCCTAAGAAATATATTAATCTGAAGAATTTCATGTTAATATCTTTTATTTATCTACATGAAATGTTTGAATAATACATCAAAATTATCTTTAAGACAAAGCATGCTTTTTAAAAACTCCCTTCAGACAGAGAATACTTTAACATAGTTGTCTAGTTTTTGCATGTGATCCAATTCTGCTTGAAGACAGCAGCTTTGGGTAGCAGGCAGCTATTTCAGGAAAACAGATTATTTAAAACTAGATTTTTTATGCCAGATCTTTTTTTGTTGTTAAAATATTATACAAGCGAAGATATTTTAAAGAATAATCACCTCCATCAAACAAAGGCATTAGAGAAGAAAAGCTAAGCATTTTCATTAAAACACTTTAGAACCCATTGCAGACTTTCCCCTGCCCCTTGATCCCTAAGTATATATACGCTAGGGGTGAAAGAAGTGATTTAAAATTCATTTTAAACAAAAAAAAATTTGACTAGGTATGTGAACTGCTTTATTAAGTATTATAAACTCTTATCTTTGTGAAATATGGACAGTGTATAAGGTTCCTTGATTTAGCAAATAAAAATATAGGATGCCCAGTTAAATTTTGACTTTAGATAAGCAATGCATAAATTTTTACTGTAAGTATACACCATGAAACTTTTGGGACGTAATTATATTTTCAAAAATTACTTGCTACAGCCTGTATTTTTTCTGGCAACTCTAAGTACATGAATAAAGCATTGAGTCTTTAAAGAAAAATAATTGGATAAAATGCAAACCTTATGCTGCTTTGATGTTTGCTGAGTCACTTATAAATTGAAGGCCCATCCCGCTCACATCCTGGCATAAGGTGTTTGTGATTAATTTTAAAAGTTTGGACCTAGAGATCTGAGTGTTCTCAAGGTTCATGGAACTTAAGCAGCCAGGATACCACAGACTTCTGTATCTGTTTTAAACTCAAAACATAGCAAACCAGGAAAATCTGGTAGGTCTTCATTTTCCATTATAATTATTCATTACCACATTCCCTCCGAGTGGTACTGGAGACAATTCAGTGTAAAGAGAAGTGCTGAATTAATTTATCTAATTTTCCAAAATACCTGGCCACTTGACACATGTCCTTTACATATCTGATCACTGTTTGCTCTTTACCTGAGCATAGCTCATTCTTGTTTCTCACTCCCTTATCTTCCACTTGCCCACATGCCTACGCAAATCCTACCCTGGCCTCAGTTACCCCATCAAGCCTTCCCCAACCATTTCTGTTCACAGTGATTTTCCCTGTTCTGAGTTCTTCTAGCACCTTATCATATAATAAGGTAAAGATTAAACACTTGTGAAGGCATAAGTGCATCTGGATGTACATACCTGCACACACAAAGCGACACAACCCTGCTAAAGACAATTTAATATCCCTTTCTAATTTTTCACTCCCTTGGGTGGTTTGCAGAGTGAGCATCTATGAAGTACCTGTAAGCTTTGAAAAGATCGGGAAGGAAAGGAAAAGGGATGTTACAAGGTGAAATACATCTGGGTCCCACTGAGGTTCTTTCAGAAAAAACAACATGTAAAAGATTTAAGTTATTTTGGCTATAGGACTAGGTTTTTTGTTTTTGTTTTTGTTTTTGTTTTTTTATTGCAACAGTACTCTAAGATTGTACCAAGTAAGGACCCACATCTATAAGATTACTTTCAGTTAACATCCTAATGATAACTAATAGAAAAACAGCCTTGAGTGTATCTTATGCACAAGGTACTACTATTCTAAGTAGTCCACATGTTCAATCTCTTTTAATATCCAAGATAATTGGATAAAGTACTATCTCCTTTCCACAAATGAAGAAAATAAGATTCAGAGAGGTGTTATAAATGCCCCCACAGTCACACAGCACTTAGATTAATGCAGTTGAAACACACAGAGTGAGCTTACTATAATTCAGGCACGGACCTAGATCTGAAGTGTCAAAACACAGAAGGAGTTGAAGAGGAAGAAGAGGAGGATGAGGAAGAAGGAAAAAAGGAAGAATAATAGGAAGAGGAAGAAGAACAAGAAGAGACAGTCCTTGGCCTCTTAAATCTTAGTCTATTGGGAATAATGTATGTGCAAATAAGTAAATATAATCATATAAAATATTATACAAAGATCATAAGATAAGATTAGTCTCATGGGAGATGAGGAGGAAGAGCAGAAGAGCTGATATATTCACAGGGGTGTTATAAAACAAGATCTGAATAAGAATCCATCAATATACAAGGTTGTAAGCACCCATGTATATATGAAGGTTTGTAACTATGAAAGCAAATGATGTGTTGGTAACGCTCTGGTAAAATAAAGCTGGAAACATCTTTATGTTTTTATGTTTATATGTGTACCTTATACGCATATAAGGGGTCTTGAGTTGTGACATGGATGAGATGGGGAACATAATACCTCATTATTCAAAAATAAATCCGCATTCCTCCATATAAAGTCCAAACTTCTAAGTCTGATGGTCAAAGCTTTGAAAAAACTAGCCTAGGCTGACCTTTAAAACTTTGTCTTCAAGTGCTCCTACAAATAAATATTCTTCTCCAAACATGTCAGTCTACTCATTCCTTCACAAAATATGCCATGCATACTTCCTCCTCTATGCTTTTGGCTGTCACTTTTGATATACTTAGAATACACACATGCACATACACAGTGTTCCTTCATTAAAGTTCAACTTAAAAGCTTAAAAGATTCTCTGTGAACGAATGAATAAAAGAACCCTACCAGGACAGATAATAGTTTCATGATTATACATACTAGAATACTGAAGGATCAAGAATTCCTTGAGAACAACATAGTCAAATGAAAATATTAATAGAACTTGGAAAACAGGCTAACGTACTTTCTTAGATAATTCACATCTCAGAAAAATATCATGTTACCAACCCAAGCCATGTCACAAAGGAAGGCTGATGACCTCAGTTGACACAAATAGGTCATGAAGGAAAATGAGCTGTAGTTGTTAGTGATTAGACTGGGACTATCTGTAAGATTGTACCTGAGCAATAAGAACCTAAAGATGCCATCAAGTTGGCCTTTAGGTATCAGAGGAATAATCAGATGAAGACCGTGTTCTGAACTTTAAGTGACACTGGAGATCCACAGAGATCAGAAATTGTGAGGCAACAAGTCAAAAGAATGGAGACAAATATTCCCTTATCTCCTTAAGATTTTCATCAAAACAGCCAGACTCCCAGTCCTGCTAGATGAATGAGACAATTATTTCTAACAGTCTGTAAATAAGAAAAGCAATCACTGTTAACTTTTTTTTTTTAGTTTTAGATTACTGGACTTCATATTTTAACACCTTTCACTTGTAAAATTATTCATTCAACCATTCATTTATCCAATGTATTTTGACTAACTAGTATGTACCAAGCACTAAGTGCTGGGAATATGACAAACAACATACACTTGATTCCTAGCCTCCACCAAGCTTATAATCTAGCAGGAAAGGCAGACACTGAACAAGTAAATGAAAATCGGATGAATAATTATGAAGAAACAGCTCATATTGCTTCGGGAGTTTCAAGTAGTGTGCTTTAACTTGATACTCAACTTCAATTTTGCAGGAAGAGAATTAGATGGAATACCAATGGAAACTCAGTTGGCCTACCCAAGATAAATTGAGAGGAAGCTCAATGAAATACATGTTATTTCCCTATTCTAGACTTTAAAGTACAAAAGAAAATACTGCCCCTAATTGAGTCTCAAAATGCTTAGGAGAAAGGGGACAATTGGGTCAATTATTAAAGCCCAAGCCCTTATTTAATAGCTGAAAAGAATTAAGACCCAATGTGGTCACATGATGGGCCTCAGGCTACATAGCTCATAAACAGCAGGGCTAAAACTCAAATCCAGGTGTTAAGGCCCCTAAAGGAGTATTCCCTATACATTGTACAAGAGGAAGGCAAGTTAGTCTCACCATACTTCCTTGGTTTATATCTCACTCTGATATTTTTGAAATATTTTGGTAGGGGAGTGGTCATAGTTACAGGTTTTCTGAATTTGAGGAACAGAGATGAGAATATAGAAGTTCCAAGAAAGGGAATCTGAAAAGAAGGAAAGAAACCCAATGTAAGAAAATAGACCTATGAAGAGAAATAACCCTAGTTTAGTCAGGGACACAAAAGGTGTCCCTCTTTCCCTTTCCAGCTTCTCTGACTATGGGGGCACAAAGGGGTGGCAAAAGGTTGGAGCAGATCTTAAGCTCTGTCATAATTTCAACCAGCCCTCTTCACTATCCTTGAATACAGACAACTGAGTTTCTCAGGATGACAATCAAGTGTAATTTTTTTTTATCAGCTACGATATGAAATCTAAATAGAAATCTAGCCTTTGTTACTTGAAAGCATTTTTCAAGACAAGTTCTCTGGCACTATTTCCTTCCTATGCCTCATCCTTCCAACTCCACTGCTTCCTCAGGACACACCTACTTGGAAATTCTGGAGCATGCAAGCCGGTGCTAGGAGGGAAAGTTGGTTCACTGGATGACCTCTGTCATCATGTACCTTGTTTGTACACTGGTGGAGGCCTTCCTTGGATTGACCCCCACCCAGTCACTCGCTGCTTAATTCCTCACCCTGGACAACCCCCCATTTATGACCCAGATTCTACTTTTCAGCAGCACAAGGAAACAAAGGGTTACCAGTTTAAAGAAGAGGCTTTCTCTTTGAAGTCCTTAATACCAAAGGTGGTGTTCAATATACATTCAGTAGGCAAGTTTGGGATCTTTTGTTTGTTGGTTTAATGTTTAACATTTCCTTAATATCTCTTCTTTTAATGGGCTTTAACCTTTTCCCTTTGATGTCTTTGCTTCTTTTTCAGAGAAGAGGAGCCCAGTTTCTGCCCACCCACCCAATTCACCACCCCTTTCAGCAGTATTCCCTGTGGCCCTTACAGCAGCTCCACAGATATTGGCACCCCTTCAGCAATGCCCTCCCCCCAGACTGTCCCCATTATACTTGTCATCTTCCTGATTAACACCTCCAACACTCATCCCCATTTTTAAGTACTTGTGAGAGCTTTGTTCCAAGAAGAGAGTTATGCTTTTGTGAAATTTCTCCCCAAAGCATATTTTACTGACCATCTTTCACCACATTTCCTTTAACAGCAAGCACTATTCATCCAATAGAAAACTCAGATGAGAAAATCATATGAAACCTCCACTTTAGGCACTTTGAGGAACTAACTAAATTATTTCAGACCATAAAGCATTACCTGGTATACTGAAGCGAAACTGTGTAAAAGCCCTACCTTCATTGACTGTTACTTGTTTTTTTTTTCTCCACAAAGTGTTTTCACAGACATTATTTTATATAACTCTGTGAGGTAGGCAGGCCAGAAAAGAGAAGGAAACTAAGACTCAGAACGTCGGAGTGATTTGCCAAGTCTCCATCAATTATTATAACTGAATATGGGAATGCCAACTGGTGAACAGTTCGGGCCTTGAGACTCCTGAGTCTCAGGTCTCCTCTACCTGCTATCCCGATGCCCCCACTGGGACCCTCAATTCCTTCCACAATGTCTGCTCTATGGGGTAGGCGTCCTGGGTTATGGTCAACGGTTAGTTCTGATTGTCCACACCTGATTTATACCTGCTGTTAAATGTCCACCATCAACATAGGAGCACTTTAAGCTAATTTTCAGCTTTTTTTTTTTTTTTTTTTTTTGAGGGAGGCAGGGTCACAAAGCGGTGTAAGCTCCAGCTGCAAATCTGTGTGCATGCAAACTTGTGGTTAAGAATCTTCAAAGATCTTTTTCCCCTGCTCCCACCAAGAGGCAAGATTGGCATAGATAAGTATGCTTCAGCCTTGTGCTGTGTAAGCGTTTTTGTTCCTTAAAAATAGGCCATTCTTTGGGGTCCAAATTTTATACAGGATTTGCCTTCCTATCTCCCACTCTATGTGGGCCCTCAGCTTCGTTTCCTGTCCTCCACTAATATATGCCTTTTACAACTCACTCTAGATTATCAGTAATTAGAGCTGCTCGCAGACAAGTGCCAAATCTAGCACTTGCTTACACATCTGGACTTAAACATTTCTGGCCACTGAGGATTTCCTTTACCCTACTGCTAGTTCAGCCATGCTTTTAATAAGATTTAATATTTAATCCAGCATTTTTTAGGTGTACGTTACTGAGAGGTGTTTCTCTGAATAGCTACATCTCCATAATGCCAGAAACAGAAGTCTTTGACCCATAATTTGTCATTTTGTCCTTTATTGGCTGCCAGATATGCCATATACAAATCTCAAGGAAAAATGAACTTGCAAAATTGGCATAGAAAAGTGGAGTTACATTTCATGATAGTGCATGGAAATGGACCCTAGGGGTGCAGGGATGCATGGGAGGCTGTGAAGTCACTGAAATTGCTATCATCTGGAAAAGATGATGTGATCATCAGCCAGACACATGGGTTTGAGCAAAGGAAAGTTTACACATTTATTAACTAAGGTTTTCTTTAGGAGAGAGGACTTTTTTTTTTTTTTTTTTTAAGCTAGAGCAGCAGCTGTCATGGGAATTCTAGTAAAAGTACACTGCAGGAAGCAGGAACCATGGTGGGCCTCAAGCCAAAACAGATTGGGAACCACTAGTGTAGAGGAAAAACGCACTCATCTCATTTAGAAGACTGAGACAGTCTGATTTTCCCCTTTGTGCCAGGGAATACATGCTCCCTGAGGGACCAAAACAGAGACATTGCCTCCAGCTCTGCCAAGGTCACCTTTTAGGCAGATTTATTCTCAGGTGAGGGGAAAGATCCAGCTCCAGCTGCAATGTATTCTATTTGCCTGCCTGCAAACAGATTTGTTGAAGTGGAATTTCTCGCTCTATGTAAGTGGGAAAATCTCCTAAGGAATGAGGTAAAACAACAATATACAGAAACCTTCTCAATCATAAGGTAGACGTGAAATATGCTGGAAAAGACAAACACCAACTAATGATTAGAAGACAACTGCACCAAAAAGTCTGGTGTAAAAAAAATACTGCATTTCACTACTTTGCAAGCCAAGACCCCTCTCAAGCACAAAGGAAGAAACTCCCAGAAAGGTTAATTATAGGAAGGATTTTAGTGCATCAGAGAAATAAATTCATAGAAATTTCTTCATCTGTGAAATATTTATTGAGCTTCAGCTATGTGCCAGGCATTGTTCTAACAAACTTATTCGTGAACAAAAACACAAATTGCTGTAGCTTGTAACATATTTTAGCACAGGTCTTGTGGATTTCTAATCATTTTTCTTTTGCTATATTTTACCACCTTCCATTCTTGGATTTCTCAGAGCTTTGCCCTTCCCTGTCCTGGATATATGTATGCCCTTGTGGATTTTGTGGCCAAGAATAGTTTCAGCAGGTTCTCAATCTACATGTAACTAGATGGAGGAGAAAGGCCTCCATCCAGCTCCCATGGATTGGCCTTTGTGCCTGTGAGCTCACGTTCTCCCAAAAAAGATGATTCAGGATAACGATTCTGGCACATTATCTCATTAGGCCTCCTGATACTAAATGAAGAAGGCAGTTGAAAAATAACACTCCATTTCACAAGAGAGAAATCTGGGGCATGGAAAGGTTAAATAACTTCTCTAAATCAAACAGCCAGGAATTGGGCCTGGGACAAGGACAGAGATCTTTAAAATTCACATCACATTTTCCATCCCTTACATCGCACTGTCTTTAGATTAAGTTTAAAGAATTCTGGCAAAAATCAAGAATATTCAGAGAGAAAAACATAACTATTAAATAGAGTTGCTTATTTCAGAATATTGCTAAAATTTGGATATTGTCAACAGTAACCCAAGGTACAAAAAATCACACACAAATATGTTTTATAAAACTAATTAGTATTTTCTTTAATTAGATAAACTGTAAGATCGTGTTAAAAAATGTTTACGTTCCAGATGTCTCCCCTAATAGTGATAATATAGCAACAACAAAACTCCACAAAATATTTCACAATATTGTGTTGCTATCTGAGCTTTTAAAATACAAACTTGGAAAATAAAATGCATAAAGGAAAAAGCAGAGGGAAACACATTTGTAAATAACCTGGACACATGAAGAAAAGAGATCAAGCTGAAACTGAATATCCAGCTGTGTAAACACATTTAGATACTTTTTAAAAATCTCAAATTGATGGTATTCACAAGGCCTTCCCAGCGCCAAATCATATACTTCACATTAATTCTTCTGTGATTCCACATCCTTTCCACACTGCATCAGTCTAAACTGTCTATTTCAGATGGAACCACTCGAATTCCATGAATGTTTTTGTTTAATCAAGTGAGCACTGTAAACTGTTGTTCTTGGTCATACACTCTACTCTTAAATAAAAATAAGATTTTTGAAGATGAAAGACTTGAGGTGCAGGTGCTAAATATTTGCAAATACTTTCATTACTCTCAGAGATCTGAATTACAAGTGGGGAAATGGAGCCTTCGTTAGTTTCAGTTCAGAAAAGAGTGCTAAATTCCACTAGTTGAAGGGAGAATAATTTTCTATCAAAAAAATAAAATGACAAGAAGAGAGACTTCCCAGAAGATTTCTGGGATTTCTGAGTAAGAGCTTCGGGCAAGTCAGTAACCATTCTAGACACATGTTGAAATTCTTCCGATTACATGAAATTAATGATAAGGAGAACCTATACACTGTATGGTATTGCAGTAGGTGTTCATTTAAACCGTCATTTGTAACCTTGATAACTACATTGACAATACCTATACTGATGAAACTGATTATAAGGCAAATTCACATCTGAATTCTAACAGATGCAACTGCTTTATTGAATTCAACTTCTCTCTCACCCCAACACCCTATTTTGTTCAAATGGATGCTAACCTATCAAATCCAGGGGGGAAAAGTCTCATTAATAAATTGTGATAACTTTACTTTGCACATTAATTTTCTGGCTTAGAACTACAACTACTGAAGCTAAATATGGTTGAAGTCACAATATTTATTCACTACAAATTCTGTGACTATCAAGCCTTTATTTTACCTGTTTCTTATGGAAGACTTCCCACCTCATGGTCCGTTACATCCATGGTGGCATATTTAAAAAATGTACTCAATTAAAATAACTATTTTCTCGATCACACGAAGGAAGGATCGCAAGATCTAACAAATAAAAATACACAGTGCTTAGTTAAGTTTGAATTTCCAATAAACAATTACATACTTATACTACTTACACTAAAAATATTATTCATTGTTTATCGGAAATTCAAATTTAAGAATCTGTACTGTAGTTTATCTGACAATCCTGGCTAGAAGGCATCACAAAACCAGTACTTATAACTATGGAAATTGTGAGATAATAGCCTGAATCTACTCACCCCAGACTGTACTTTCTTAAAGTGACCAAAACTCATCTTGCTTCCTTGTCATTTTTATGTTGCGATCAAAGTAGAGTATGGGATGATTAGGTGAATGAACTTTTGGACAAGTATAGTGAATACTTTTTCAAAATTTAATTTTAAAATCAAAGATGAAACTATATTTCTCCTAAACCGTTAAGCCTTTTTAAATGTGGCTTTAAGAATAATTTTAACACTATTATTTTACAAAAAGGATGGTGTTAATGAAATCTATTCATCTTCTGAAAGGCATAAAAACTATTTATTAAAATTTTTTGAAGCAATATAAGAAAGAGCAGACAAGAATCTCTGTAATGTGGTAGTATTGACCAAATAAAATGTAAAAGTTTATGCCAACTCTAAGGGACAGATGATTATTAAAAATAAAATTAGTTGCACTTGCTTATCAAGGTTTTGTCATATACTATACAATTATACATACATGTATCAAATTTCCCCCCAGATACTAGGTTTTGGAATACCCATGATTTTCTTTTTAATATATATCATGTTGAGATATATATTAAATGTTTTTAAACATCCACGTTTTTAAACATCTTTTCTTAAGAAACGAGCCCTTATAAATTAGGAAAGAAAAGTCTTTACGTTAAATATCTAAGAGTAGTTATGGAAATAATTAAATTTAACAGGCAAAAAAATGTCAAAATACAAAACTTTTCAGAGGTAAACTATTCCAAAGAGAGTACATGATCTGTACAACAATTCAAGTATGTATTATCAAGTGGGCCAGTGGTGCTTAATCCCATGGTACCCTCAGTGGAGCCTTGTGAAATGCATCTCAGCACTGTTCACTTAGGGAATGGAAGGGGGAAGCATTCACCCAGAGCTCTCATGCCCCAATGGTCAAGGATAATCAACTCCACTACACATATGGGTTGCTCAACCAGGCATACACATTGGTTTTAAAATCAAGTCCTGAGATTTTAGACACATATTTACATATATTTCAAAGTAAGGTGATTTTTGTCCAGTAATAGGAGTTAGACTATGTAGATGATTATTTAAAGCCTTTTCCAAGTATGATTCTATACTGAATGTATAGTGAATTTAATCAGTGGAATAAAGAAAATTTTAATTGGGCATTTTCTCCATTTACAAAACAAAGAGCATGATGATTTAACAAACTTGAACTCAAGAAGGCATCACCAAGACAGCAGCGTTGGGGACTCCAGCCTCTATCCCCCTATGAAGATCAACGATTAGCTAGCTATACGTGAACAAAAACAGCTCTGAGATTGCTCGACTTTGAACAAACTCCAACAACACAGCGTAAGAACAAACCTGAGTATAACCACCCAAAAAGGAATGGAAGAACAGCTTCATTTTACGGGCCTCATTCCCGCCACCCAGCACTGACTGGCGAAAAGAGAGAAATTCCCAGCTGGAGATTCCGTCTCCAGGAAGGAAGAGCAAGTGACAGACGTGCTTCCAAAGCCATTCAGGCCCTACGTAAAGGACCTTTTTGGGTTTCACCCCAACCAGAGACCGGCAAAGCTGAGACCTACAGCGACAGCTAGGAACAGGAAAGAAGTTCAGAGGCGACCAATATCAGCCACACAGTGGGCGTGACCCAGATTCACAGTTACCTGCTCTGCTGAGAAGCCCAGCAGCTTTCCCTTCTGAAGAAGCCAACCAGCGACCGCGTGCAGACTTCACCTGGTTTCACCCCACAGGTTTTCAAGTTCGCAGACACCAGCCGCCACTGGCTCCGCTGCCCTCACGCCCAGCCCGGAGTCCGCACGGAGCCATCTCAGGACTCTGCGGCTGCGCGAGTGCAAAATACCAGGCTTGACCCCCTGTCTGACCTCCGCCACCGCGCGCATGCTCAGGACTAGCCTCTCCAGCTGTGGGCTGCACGCGCTGCGCCAACTCCTGACCTGGACCTCCATAGCGGGTGTGTGTGTGTGTGTGTGTGTGTGTGTGATGCCCTCTGCCAATTCCTGACCTGGATGGCCATAGCTGTGTGTGTGTAGTCACAGAGTGCACCCCAACAGCCAAGACACCCACAGCTAACCTGTGGCTCACCTCCATGCAGCCCCTCTAGCTCTGTAACTACCCCCAGAGGCCGGGAGCCTTGTCTCCAGCCCCCAGTGCCATGCATGCGTGGGTGGTGAGACTCGGTGGCCACAGGAGTGCACCCAGATAGCCGGGGCTCCTATAGCTGCGAGTGTATCCAAAGTTGACCTTGGCCCTAGTTGCTGATCCTCCTCCTCACCACTGTGAGGCAAAGTGAATAAACCCTTTAGAATCTCTTAAAAAAAGGAAGACGGTTTTATTCAAGCTCAAGTTAGGACACCTGCCTGGGATACACCATCTTCACAGAGAAGAGAGTGCTCTGCTAAGGGAACATTTGGTGTAGGGTTACATACAATTTTTACATAAAAAGTTACAAACTAGTACACAACATTTCAGAAAGTTGGAGACCTTAAGTTTCTAGTATATGTATGACTTTAATCTTGTGGGAACCAGGGAAGTTTCTTTTTCTTATCTTTTGTGTTCAGAAGGCTCCTTTTTGGTTGTTTTCTTTAACAAAACAGATGTACAATGTGTGCTTGGGGCAGAAATAGAACCCATGCTTTGAGGTTTTGCCGAGTCATTTTGACCTTGGTAAATGTTAAAGTATAGCTTCCCTGGGAGCCCAGGAGCAAGGCCTACAGACATTAAAAGCTGAAAATTTCCTTTATCACTACACAGGCACCTGCAGGTGGTCTCCACAGCTGAGTGTGTATATACCACCAGCTCTAGTCCACAATCAAGTGGGATTTATCTCTGAAATAAAAGGATGGTTCCACTTAATGCAAATCAATAAATGTGATACACCACCGCATCAATGGAATGAAAGACAACAATCACATGATCATATAATAGATTTAGAAAAAGCATTTGACAAAATTCCACAACCTTTGATGATAAAAACTCTCAACAAATTAGGCATACAAGGAACATACCTCAACATAATAAAGGCTATATATGACAAAACCACAGGTAACATATACTCAACAGTGAAAGTATTCAAAATCTGGTTCCAAAACCCTGAGTGAATAAACTTAGTAAAAACCAAAGCATTGTGTTTCCTGCATAATTCCCCGTGAATTCTCATGAGGAATATATCTATTATTTTCTAATATAATAATAATACAAAATTGTAGATAGTGCTATACACTTACCCCATCCTCTCCAGCATTTCTTCGGCATTTCACACCACTTATCATTCCCTGGACTAAATAGGAAAACCTCCCCTATTGACCAACCTCCATCTCCTACTTCTAGCCCCAAGTTGTGGTTGAATATGAATGACAGTTAACAACTTAGGAATCCTGCATTTTAACATTACAGATTTTAGCTCAAGTATATGCACAATTTTCTTCCTCCCATATCCGTCTCTTCCTCCCCCATGACTTCCTTAGTAATGGGTTTGTTTGTTTAGCATGCTCAACTCCCAGAGGAGAAATACCCATTATACAACACTCCCAAACACTTTAGAAAGCAGAATAGGATAGTGAGCAAAATAATTAACCAGGAGTTAGACAGCTGAATTGTGGCTGTGTTTCTGCCCCTAATTACATACTTGACTTTAGATAAGTCAACTGAACTTTTTAATATACCAGGACTTGTTCAAACCTGATATAGCTTCTCTCTATGAAAAAATAGTTTTTATCTTTTAAAAATTGACATTAGAAAGTGATAGACATGGAATGCCTGCTGACTCAGTTGGTTAAGTATCTGACTCTTGATTTTGGTTCAGGTCATGATCTCATGGTTGTAAGATCGAGACTTGTGTCAGGCTCCCACTGAGTGTGGAGCCTACTTCAGATTCTCTCCCTCTCCATCTCTGCCCCACCCCTCTCAAAATAAGTAAATAAATATGCATTTAAAAAAAGAAATTAACAGGTGATTGGTAGATTTCATTTATCACTGATTTGTTTTCCCCCCATGAAATTTACAATTTAGCAATGACTGGAAAATCATGTATGAAGTATTGAACATATATAATTCAGCTTGTTTTCTATAAAACTATTTGAATACAAAAATATAAGTATAGGAACAATGGTTATGTAATTGCAAATTTTCTCAATGTTGAAAGTATTTGTCAAAAAACACATATTTTTCTAATGGATGCTAGTTTGCCAATTTACAAAAGCAGTTTCATTTGCAAATTGGTAGATACAACCTGCTCAAATGAAGAGAAAATTCTCAAGGGTGATTAGAATACAATGAAATTAATTTTATGTCTAATTATTATGGAGTCTAAAAGCAATTGGCTTTAAAACTACATAATAGGTTTATCTCACCATTTTTAAATTCAATTTTTGTGCTATTTCATTGTTTTTAAGTAATCTTTGCTAATTACATGAGATCACAGACTCATTCAAAGTAGTTTTAAATACATACATTTTTAAGCTCATATTTAACTTCTAAATTTTTTTTAGTGTTTATTTATTTTTGAGAGAGACAGACAGAGTGCACGCAGGCAAGGGGCAGAGAGAAATAGAGACAGAATCTGAAGCAGGCTCCAGGATCTGAGCTGTCAGCACAGAGCCCCATGTGGGGCTCGAACTCATGAACCCCAAGATCATGACCTGAGCTTAGATAGGATGCTTAACCAACTGAGCCAGGCGCCCCTCATATTTAACTTTTAAAAAGATTCCCTGTGGTATAAGCTTCAAAAATAACTCAAACCACTTTTTCTACTTATGTAAATGGATGTTATCACATATGTCACCATATAGCTGAAGAAATATAAAGATAAATAAGATGTAGTCCCTGATTTTAAGCAGTTTACAAGCAAATGGAAATAGGCAATAAAAACCCAGAAGACTACATTAATTTACCTAATAAGTATTTATTAACCATTCAATATTTGCTAAGTGCTAAAGAGATATCAGTAAACAACAACAAACAAACAAAACAACTACAAATATCTCTGCCTTTACAGACTTACATTATAATGGAGCGAGATAAAAAACAAAAAAGTAAAATATACCATATGTCAAGTGTTGATAAATGGTGTAGAGGAAAACAAAATAGAAAAGCGGGAGACGAGTTTTAGGGGTCAAAGAAAGCACCGAAAGGGTCATATTTGAACAAAAACCTGGAATGGGCAAGAAGTTGGCAAGGGCTATCAGCCTGAGGCACAAGCATACTGTTTTAAAGAAAATGTTGATGTGGCCGGAGCAGGTTGAACAAATAGGCAGATTAGCAAGAGACGAAGCCAGTGAAGTAATAGGGAGGTCATAGCAAGGGGGTCCTTTTGGTGATGGTACATGTATTCATTGTCTATTGCTGCATAACCAAGTATCCCCAAAATTAGCAGCTGAACACATTAAATATGTATTATTTCACAAACATTCTATGGGTCAAAAATCCAGTAGTCATTTAGCTGGGTGCTCTGTCTCAGGTTCTCTTGGAAAGTTGCAGGGAAATATCTGCTAGGGCTACAGTCATCTGAAGATTGTCTCATTCACATGCCTGGTAGCATTGCTGGCTATTGTCAGGAGGCCTCAGTTCCTGTTCAGGTGTACCTCTACATAGGGATGCTTGAGTGTCCTCACAACATGCCAGCCAGCTTTCTCAGCGAGAGAAGGTAGGAGGCATAAACTACTGTGTCTTTTATTGCTTGCTCTCAGAAGTCACACAGTGTTATTTCTACAATGCCCTATTGATTGCATAGGTCAGCACTATTCAGTGGGGGAGGAAACCACATAGGGACATACATACCAGGAGACAAGAATCATGGAGGGCCATATTATAGGCTGCTGTTTGGTAGGGAATTTGGATTTATTTTGAATGAGATGGGAGGTTATCAGAAGCTTTTGAGCAAGTATTGACATCATTTAAGTTTTTTTTTTTTAGTTTATTTATTTATTTTGAGACAGAATGCATGTGCAAGTAAGCAGACATGAGTGGGGAAAGGACACAGAGAGAGGGAGAGAGAGAATCCTCAGCAGGTCCTGCACTATCTGTGCAGAGCCCAACACAGGGCTCCATCCCACGAACAGTGAGGTCATGACTTGAACCAAAATAAGAAGTTGGATGCTTAATCAACTGAGCCACAGACATAATTTAAGTTTTAAAAGGATTACTACAGTTCTTAGGTTGAGAATGGACAGTAGTGGGACAGCATGGAACCCAGGAGGTCAGTTAGGTGGTTTTTACAATACCAGTGAGATGGCAGATTCAATAGTGATGGGGATTAGAGGGTCAGAAGTAATGAGGCTGTGGGTATAAAGAGGAGGAAGGTCAGAAGAGATCGAAGCTGAGATGCGACTCTGGGAGAAAAACAGACTGGGAAGAATTTTCCAGTGAATTATTGTGTGCTAAGTGACGTAAGGCCTCCTTGGTCTTTTTACAAATTCTTCAGTAAAATATTTAACTCTAGTTGCCTTTGGACTTTTTTTTTTTTTCCGAGGAAATAAAATGTTGATTTCTGCTACAAGTCCAAGCAAGTCTCATGAGCAAGATATCCCAGAGCCTTCATTGGGTTCAGCCCACATCTGAGTTTATCTTTATCTGATGCAGAAAACATTTTCCTGTTTCCCAGTCTCTCTGTTTAGAAGTTGGATTCCTTTTATCTTACTTCTTTTCCTGAATTCCTAATTGCAAGTACACATCTGTTTCAGTTTCTCCCTTGCTCTTCTCATACTCCCAGCTAGCCAGTCTCCTCTCCCTTCTTCACCTAACACCTTGGTATTCCCATTTCCTCCTCCTAAACTACCTACCTACTCAACACCCAGCTATATCTTGTCCAAGGGGGCTGTTTACATACAATTCAGTGTGGCTTCTTGGCTCCTTGTGATCTGCAAGCTGGCCCCTATACATATCGTAGAGGCAGACCTAGCTAAAGGAACTTAGGAGATATATGCTACTGGCTAGAACCTTTTTACAGTAGTAGCATTATATTATTTTATATATCATTGCTATTATATTACTATTATCTATCATTATCATAGGTAAAAGGTGTCAGGTTCTTACTATGTCATGCACTATGTTAAATTTAATAGTATTATTTATGCATAAGGAAACCAAAGCTCAGTGAAGTAATTTGCCCAAAGTTACCAAACAGATGCGGGATTCCAATCCAAGTGGGCTGATGCCAGACTACAAGTAACCACTACCATATTTTATATCACACTTAGCCATCTTTTAAGATTCAAAACTTTTAATAAATAATGACATTCTTATTCAGATGTAAAAATATAAAAAAGTGCTTATGTTTTGTTTTACTTTAATAAGGTGCAAGAGAGAACACACAAATAGGATTGGAGAGACTTGGAATATCATAAAAAGAATTTCTCAATCAATTGAAAAACAAGCTTCCATATATCACTTTTGTGAGAAAATCCAAAAAGCTAAAACTTAACCACATGGGTAAAATGTAAAAAGTTAAAAACAGACATTCATAATTCAAGTTGTCAGCTTCCAAAATTTCATCTTAGACTGGGTATTGCAAACTATACTGTGATGTCTTACAAGAGCATAAAAAAAGTTTTGATGGCCAGGGAAAAAGTGAAGTAAATTTGAATATAGTCAGCAATATGGGGAAAACTAAGATGGGGGGGGGGGGAAGAGAAGGAACAAGAGGAGGAGGAGTTTATCTAGAAGCTTTTAAGTTCAGGAAGGCCTGGGGAAAGTGGTTGTGGAAACATTAATAGTGACAAATTGACATCATTGATTATGAAATTAATGGAAGTAGGAAGAACCTGTCTCCGAGCTTTTATCCAAAGATTTCAAATGTTTTAAAAGAGTCCAATGGTCAATTCTTTCCAAAGAGACTGATAAATTGAACATAATAAAAGCACAGATCAGGACCCTGTCAGCCAGCATTCTGGGATCATTATGTTCTCCCCGAAGGATGACCCCTCTACCATGCTAGAAGCCTAAAGGCTGACAGCCACAAAATATTACTCTGTCTCTAATGATCCCAAGGATGATGTGACTCAGCTTCCAACCTACCTTCCCAGTGATTTCCTGTGCAAAGAGAAAGCTAGCTGGCAATAAATAACCCATTTGCCCATAGTCAGGGAGGACTACTTGACAACCAAATGAATAGAGATTATTTTGAAAATAGAGGAAAAATTACCCTTCACCAAGAAAAGACTGATAAATGAGACGCTTACACCGGTCTCAGTTAACCATTTAAAAAATAGGAACAGTCTGGATAGATCAGTTGGTGGTTAGACATAATCTCCAAACCATCTGTAGTGTCAGGCTCTGAAAAATCCATGAGGCACGGGAAAGCAAAAGGTACAGAAGCATACATATGACACAACAGAGAAGCTGTTAACAATAACTGCTCAGTTTTGTACACTGGGATAATACGGTTTCTCTTGGTGTTTCAATTGAGCATGAAAGTACTTGGCTGAATAAATATAGTTCAAAGAGCAAGATGTCTTTTTTTTTAGCCCAAGTTAAACCTCGGTTACGTGTGATAAAGGAAGAGTGGCAAAACCTGAAACTCAGATTAACCCATTGTCACCCATTATGAAATCCAGTCTTGAGAGGCAATCCTTAAACCACCCAGTCAGGAGGAGTAAGGTGGTTGGGGAAACATTGGCTTAGAGGAACTCTTTTGAGGAAGGAGATAACCCAGTTTAGAACCCTGGAAGTCTATTTCTAATAAGTTTGAACAACGAATAGTTTGCAGTTGAAAGTCAATTTAGTAAAATTCTAATTAAATTTTCATCTTTAGAACCAGATAGAATCTTCATTACAGACTTTCTGCATATTAGTAGAGTTTCACAATGACTGAGCTTAATCTGTTTCCTATCTCTCAGATATCAAAATGGATTCAGCTTGACTGGAACTCTATGAATATATCTCTCAAAGATTTAACCTTCTGATATAGAAGAGGAGTGCTGTATTCAATAGTACGTGAATAGCTATGTACTCCATATGAAAATCTCCATAATATTCTTGAAGAGATATAAAATATGAGTGGGTAGTAAATTAAGGACATAATGACCCCCATTATAGCAAAGGATTTTATAATGAGGTACTGGCGAATAATACTACAATTTTTAACAAAAAATGACAAGAAACATTATCTTTACAAATAATGCAAGGCAAGAAAATGAGGATTGTTTGAAATTTTCCAACTCTGTGCCATCCAACCATTTTTCACATACATACACACTCACACACACACCACCCAAACCCCTGATTCAAGATGACTGGAAAGAAAAAATCTGAGCCTTTGGGCAAAGAGAATAGAGAGAAATGTTAAATGAAAATGTTAAAGTAAAAAAAAAGTTCTGACTCTTATACACTATTGATGAGAATATAGATTGGAATAGACTTTCTGAAGGGCAA
Source organism: Leopardus geoffroyi (assembly GCF_018350155.1). Lineage (NCBI taxonomy): Eukaryota > Metazoa > Chordata > Mammalia > Carnivora > Felidae > Leopardus > Leopardus geoffroyi. Next base: position 94,252,248 of record NC_059338.1, on the reverse strand, counting down.
ATCGGCAATATTTATTAAAATTTAAAATGTGCTTCCTCCTTGACCCAATAATTCTATTTCTAGGATTCTAACCTAGAGAAATATTTGCAGGTGTACATAAAAGCACAAAAGAATGTTCATTATGTATGCTTATTAAGCAGAATAACTGGAATCAAGCTAATGTCTATCAGTAGAGTAGTAGTTCAATTATGATAAATTTTCATCATGCAGTACTATGCAAAGATTTAAGACAATAAGGAAAAGCTGTATGTTTCAATATTTGACTATCTCTACGACATATTATTAAATGTAAAAAGGAAATGCAGAGATACTTAGATGCATATTATACTATGATTCAAATCTATGTTTGTATTTACATGTGTATTACATATATGTAAATACATTTGCAAGTGTATGTGAAAGCATGCTTTCAGTGATCACCTCTAGAGAACAAAGTGGGTGTCTAGGGAAGAGGTAAAGTAAACTTTCATTTTTTAAATTTTATTAATGTCTACATTATTTAAACATTTTAAAAACAAGTATATAAAGATTATAAAGGGATATATTTTTCTTTAAGTTTCTTATTTATTTTGAGAGAGAGAGAGAGCACGAGCAGGCAAGGGGCTTCAGAGAGAGAACACAAGCAGGTGAGCACATCAGAGTTTCAAGCGAGGATGAAAAGCTTGCAAAGCAAAGACAGCTTTGAACACTGGAGAAGAGGAAGATGTTGGGTATTACTGGAGTGTGAATTTTTTATTCAAGAACCACCAGACAGGGGGAATTGAGCAGGATGAGTGAGATCATGAACAGTTTTAAATACCTTCTTTACGAATTGAGGATTTATCTTCAGGTAAAGTTCTGGCTCAAAGGATTTTAAGGAGGAAATTGATGAATAGATTAATGTTCTAGAAAGGTAACTCCAGAGGTGAGGCAGAACATAAGGTAGGTAGAAAAATAAGAAAGAGAAGAAGCAGAAGAAGCAGGAGAAGAAACAGAACGTGGGCGTTGCCATGTGACTTGCCTTGGTCAGCCTGGGCTCCAGAGTAAAGACAGGTGAAGCAGAGCTTACTGTGGACTGTGATAGACATGATATATACCACTTGCCCTATTGATTAATACCACTGCATACTCCAGTCTATCTTCAGTAGGTCTTGTTCTCTTTTTCAATAATATTTATTTACTTTTATTTTAAAAGATTGCCCTTTATAGGAGTGTCTGTTTGGTCAGACGGTTGAATGTCCAACTCTTAGTTTCAGCTCAGGTCATGATCTCACAGTTTGTGGGTTTGAGCGCCACGTTGGGCTCCAAGCTACTGGTGCAGAGCCTGCTCGGGATTCTCTCTCTCCCTCTCTCACTGTCCCTCCTCTACTGGCACTCTCTCTCTCAAAGTAAATAAATAATAAAACTTAAACAAACAAAAAGAAAAAAACCTTGGCCTTCTCACTGACCTGCCTTCAACACAAGAGATGGTAATTGCCAATTTATTTGCCTGTCTTTCCCCATGAAGCTTCATGACAGTGGGAACTAAATATTTCATCCTTATTGTTTTCTTATACCTAGCCCAGTACTTGGTGCCTACAGCTGTTTAAGGAATGTGAGTTAAAGAAATACTTTCAGTACCACTGAGTGGGAAGGATATAGGTAATCGTTCTGTGTGCCTCCTACCTGACATGCCTTCTCAATCCATGCACTTCCCCTTGACAGGGAAGTGGATTTTTGGACAGGATCAAAGGCTGCTGACATCATAAATTCCTGATCAGATCTCAACCCTTTTGTCTGGGGCTCTGATCTCCACTTTCTCCAGGGTTAAATTGCAACTTGAATGGGCATCCCTGGATCAATCTGATGTCAAGAATGGTTATTACATAGAAACACTGGCACCTCTGTTCCCTTAGACAATTAAAACAATGCCAATGGGCTCTGAACTTTTCCCTCCCCATTGGACCACAGACCATTCCCTTCAGGGCCCAGCCTAACCAATAGTTTGGGGCCATTACTTCAACACATCTTTCCATTTCACTGCCCTCACCAACCACCCAGGACCTGACCAATGGCGAGACTACATTCATGTTTCTATTTGAATAACTTGCAGTGATTTTTCTTCAATCCGTATATGCTAGGAAATTGGAAAGTTTCCTTTTGAGAAGCTAAGCCTAAATAATAAGCCAAGATTGAGAGCAGTTGTGTCACACTTTCCTACAGAGGCTGCCATCTAAGGCGCTACATTTTTTTTTTATTTTTTTATTTTTTTAAAATTTTTTTTTTTTTTTCAACGTTTATTTGTTTTTGGGACAGAGAGAGACAGAGCATGAACGGGGGAGGGGCAGAGAGAGAGGGAGACACAGAATCGGAAACAGGCTCCAGGCTCTGAGCCATCAGCCCAGAGCCCGACGCGGGGCTCGAACTCACGGACCGCGAGATCGTGACCTGGCTGAAGTCGGACGCTTAACCGACTGCGCCACCCAGGCGCCCCTAAGGCGCTACATTTTAAGCAACATCTGCATTCCATAGACTTCAACTACTTTACCTGGTTGACATTTTAAAGGGCATCTACAAGACTTTGATAACAGGCTTATGTTGGTAAGTTCAGTTATTTAACCTGTTTACACACCAAATCCGCCTGCCTTTGTTGGGTTTCTTACCCAATATTTTTACATCTAAAATCTATAAAGTTATCGGGGCGCCTGGGTGGCTCAGTTGGTTAAGCATTCGACTTCGGTTCAGGTCATGATCTCACGGTTTGTGAGTTTGAGCCCCGCGTCTAACTCTGTGCTGACAGCTCAGAGCCTGGAGCCTGCTTCAGATTCTATGTCTCCCTCTCTCTCTCTACCCCTCCTCAACTCGTGCTCTGTCTCTCTCTCTCTCTCTCTCTCTCTCTCAAAAGTAAATAAACATTTAAAAAATTAAAAAAAAATAAAATCTATAAATTTATAAAAGTAAATAAATTCTCTATTTCCTTCACAGCTTTTCTTACCATCTAACATATTTTATATTTTGCTAATTTATTTATCTTTTTGTTTTTACTATAATAGAAGCCCCAGGAAGGCAGAAATTTTTAGTTGCTTTGTTCTCTTGCATATTTTTGGTGTCTAAAACAGTGCCCAGCTCCTTAAAGCCATTGGTATGTACACAAAGAAGGGAGGATGTATATAAAGAGCCAACCAGCAATCTCTGCCATAGATTTTTATTCTGTTGATGCAGGCACATGGCCACACCTAGTATGAGGAATAACAGGAGTGGTATTTTTTTTAATCCCCACTGATTTTCATATGTAGCCAGACCTGAAAACCATTGTTAAAAAGAATGTTTGGTTATTTTCCATTAAACAATGTCAATGTTTAGAAGAGTTTCTGATTCTCTCCTTGTCTTTGTCTCCTTCTCTGTGTGAAGAATTCCCAATGGGGTTGAGAATGAAATTTGGGGATGGAGGTGGACTCTGTTAAAAGCTCCTTACAGGCATGAGTAAACTTGAATCAATTTAGAAAATGATTTAATCAAGGAAATTATAAGCTATGATGAACGGTGATGACAAGCTCACATTTTTGTTTCTATCTTCTCTTTCATGCCATATATCTTACATTTGAAGTAGGACAAAGGAAGTAGGTTGAGAGACTAAGAACTATGATTTTGGGGCCCAGCCACATTGCTTTTCCTCCTCATAAGCTTTCTGTGTTGACTTCCATGACTTCTTTCAAATGAGATTTTTTTCTACCCTTAACATCCCAGAAGTAGCAGAGAAGATAATCTGCATTTGAAACATGATACAATAGTTAAAAGTTTCTTTCCTTACTTTCTTAATATTTATTTTTTAAAACTTCTACAGACTATAGGGGGAATGGTAGCATTTTATTTTAGCAATTAAATCTTGCCTATTGAATAAAATTAAATTGCTCTGGTACCAAGAAGGCAATTCCTATCAAGCACAGCAGTTATGAATTTCAGTCTACAAATTCAGACAAAATCCTTTTTTAAAAAAAAATTTTATTAATTTTTGAGACAGAGAGAAACAGAGCATGATCTGGGGAGGGGCAGAAAGAGAGGGAGACACAGAATCCGAGGCAGGCTCCAGGCTCCGAGCCATCAGCACAGAGCACAAAGCAGGGCTCGAACTCATCAACTGCGAGATCATGACCTGAGCCGAAGTCAGATGCTCAACCGACTGAGCCACCCAGGTGCCCCAAAATCCTTTTTTTAAATGACAATCTAATATGAACTCCCATCTTGTTGGTATAGTAGATAGTTATTTTGGGGGTTTCTGCTTCTAGGTTTTGGAGCTTTTACATAGTGCCAAGGCATTTGACAGGGAGAAGTCTCAAGGTTTTAGGATCTGCAAATCACCAGTCTTTGAAGTTATGTCTTGATGGCCCTGAAATAATCCTGCTGCCTTCCAGCCCTGCTAGAGCATGAAAATATCTGAGCTGTTTAAATGGCTCATTACTCAGACATTCCACACCACCAAGCCCTTCTGAGGTCTTACCACAGCCCTGGACTCTGCTGGGCTCCCAAGTACAGGATTCCTCCCTCCAGGTTCCTCTGGTGTTTTCCTCTCAATATCTCTGCTCCATCCAGGCAAAATAATTCATCTTTTGCTTGCTTCATAGGCATCAAGCAAAGTCTTCTTTTTTTTTTTTTTTTTTTTCAACGTTTATTTATTTTTGGGACAGAGAGAGACAGAGCATGAACGGGGGAGGGGCAGAGAGAGGGAGACACAGAATCGGAAACAGGCTCCAGGCTCTGATCCATCAGCCCAGAGCCTGACGCGGGGCTCAAACTCACGGACAGCGAGATCGTGACCTGGCTGAAGTCGGACGCTTAACCGACTGCGCCACCCAGGCGCCCCACAAGCAAAGTCTTCTTAATGAATTGACACATTTGTAAACCGAGAGCCCTGAAGATACCCTTTTTTCTACTTTCTGATATACTGCTTTCCTTCCCTGAGGCAATGAGGTTACTATGTGTTCGTGATGAGGGAGCATAAGGCAAGCTGACAGGCCACAGACACTGCCCCTCACCCCCAGTGGGGTATATTCCTCAGGCACTCCTGGCTGCCCAAGAACAAAGGAAAGGGGAAAAACAAATGGTTAACTGATAGAGCTCATAGTCCTGCAGGACCTAAGTCTCCATCACCCCTCCATAGTGATGTGGGAAACAAAAGCAGAAGGAAATGGCAGATATAACTAAATTTCCTTATAACCTGCAGCCCACTGACAAATACTTGAGGCTGGCAGAGTAAACCTTTTCTCCAGGAACTCCTTACCGTCTTAATGCTTTGCTAGCGGTGGGGTGTGTGTGTGTGTGAACAACCTTAGCTTGACAATAGCTAGGCCTCCAGTATCCTATGAGTCTTCTTTAGTATATGAAAATGTCACTGGAAACTTCCCTTGGACTCTAGCTCATCCCCAACCCCATAGTATAAAACCAATCTCTCCTCATGGTCCAGAGCAGCTCTTCCTGCCCACGGGTCCTGTCCCCGTGCTTCAATAAAATCACCTTTTTGCACCAAAGACACCTTGAAGAATTCTTTCTTGGCTGTGGGCTCCAGATCCCACGAATCCCACTATTGCCTCAAAGACCTCATCACTTAAAGGGGATGAAGTAAAAAGAAGTACAGAGAAAAAGGAAAATGCTTCATATTAAACAAATATTATACTACTTCAAGAATAGATGGTGAAATTTCAAATAAAATGTTTTTTTTCCCCACATGGTATTGACTTTTCAGCACTGGTTCTGCATCTAGATATGGTTTACCCATGTTGTAACTCCTAAGAAATGTGTTTCATTATTGTATTTCATCTACCTATACTTATCTCCATTTGAAATTCAGGACCTATTGTATGTATTTAATAAATATGTATTGAACTGGAATGTAAAATCAATTTCATACAATCTAAAACCAAAAAGCTATAAGTAAGGCTGAAACATTCAGATGTGATAACAGATAGATAGATTGTGCAAAATTTATACTTAATTATATTAACCAGTTGGGAATTCAAATGATCAGGGAAATAATAAAGTTTCCACATTGATATAAACTAATCTGAAAAGACATAAATACCTACTAAGACAGCAAAGATGGGCACCATTTTCTAAGTTGGATCTGATTAAGATGGTAGTTGTGTAGAGAAATAAGGATTTCATAGTGAAACAAGTTTGAGAAATGCTGCATATCATACCTAGACACTTAAAAAGCACATTAGCTTATTTATCTAAAGCCCCTGAGGAGCTGTGCAGAAAAGGAAGCAGGAAACTCTTTAGGTTTGCTTAAATTAGTATTTTTTCAAACTTATTTGAGCATCTTCTCTCTCTCTCCCCCTCACCCCCTCTCTCTTCCTTCACACACACACACACACACTATAATCATCTAATGAATAAAAACCTTGTGTTAAAAAAAATTACCTTTGGGCGCCTGGCTGGCTCAGTCAGTAGAGTATGTAACTCTTGATCTCAGGGTTGTAAGTTTGAGTCCCACACTGGGTGTAGAGATTGCCTAAAAATAAAAATAAAAAAATCTTGGACACCTGGGATCGAGCCCTGCGTGGGGCTCCATGGCGGGCACAGAGCCTGCTTGGGATTCTCTCTCTGGTTCCCTCCACCCCTCTCCTGTTCACACTCCCTCTCTTTCTCTCAAAAATTAAATTTAATTAATTAAATTTAATTAAATTTAAAAATCTTAAAAATGGAAGATCCTTATAAACATTATGTTTGGATGTTACTTAATTTTAAATTCACAGTTTACTTGCCTCCAATTTTTTCTTAAGTTCTTTAATAACTTATCTTTCACCACAGAATGAACTTTATTCATTCTATCAAGAAACTACTAGTTGAATATTTGATAGAAAAGTGATGTGCAAAAATTGGCTTAAAATGGTTGTCTTTAAAAATTTCTGTATACATTTCTTTATTAAGGCTATTGTCTTTTCTTATTCCTGCCTCCTGGTTTCTGTGTTTTTAGAATGGGTATTCTTTCTTTCTTTTTTCTTTTTTCTTTTTTTCTTCTTTCCTTCCTTTCTTCCTCTTCCTTCCTTTGTCCCTTTCTTTCTTCTTTTTTCTTTCTTTCTTTCTTTTTCTTCCTTCCTTTTTCTTTCTTTCTTTCTTCTCCTTCCTTCCTTCCTTCCTTCCCTCCTTCCTTCCTTCCTTCCTGTTTCTCCCTTCCTTCTTTCCTTCCCTTCTTTCATTCATACTCACTGACAGAGGAAATACCTTTATACTAAACTATAAAGACTTTGTGACCTAATTTTTTTGTTTGTTTTTTTTTTTTTTTTGTATGTGAGCAAGATTTTGAAGGGACTATAGGCAGGGCACCTGGGTGACTCAGTTGGTTAAGCAGCAGACTTAGGCTCAGGTCATGATCTTACAGCTCTTGAGTTCAAGCCTGGCCTCAGGCTCTGTGCTGACAGCTCAGAGCCTGGAGCCTGATTTGGATTCTGTGTCTCCCTCTTTCTGCCCCTTCCCCAGCTGACACTCTGTCTCTCTCTCTCTCAGAAATAAATAAACATTTAAAAAAATTTAAGAGACTATAGGAGATAGCCCTGGTTAAAAAAAAAAAAAAACACATAATAGAGTTTTATCAACCAAAAAAAAAAAAAAAAAAAAAAGGCATCTTTCAGAATCCTTGTCAAAGTGACCAGAAGAGAAAGACACATCCACACAACAGTGGACCCCCTTTAGTCATTCACATTTCATTGGTGAACAGGTGTTTGGCTTTACTTTAAGTTCAGATATAAGAGCCAATTTCTTCCCTGTTATAGTAATTTCCCGTTTTTTCAGCTTTCCACTTTAACCTCTGGAGAAGTGAGCTCCTTCCCACTCTTTTTCAGTTAAGTGAAGGAAGTTCATCTGATTGGTGAGAACCTGATAGCCATGTGCCAAGTCCCAGGTGTGGGTAACTTTTCCTCTGGCATAGGAAGCAGGATTGGCTTTCTGTCCCAGAGACCACATGGGTCTTTTCTTTTTTTTTTTTTTTTTTTTAATTTTTTTTTCAACGTTTATTTATTTTTGGGACAGAGAGAGACAGAGCATGAACGGGGGAGGGGCAGAGAGAGAGGGAGACACAGAATCGGAAACAGGCTCCAGGCTCTGAGCCATCAGCCCAGAGCCTGACGCGGGGCTCGAACTCACGGACCGCTAGATCGTGACCTGGCCGAAGTCGGACGCTTAACCAACTGCGCCACCCAGGCGCCCCTCACATGGGTCTTTTCTCCATATGTAGACCAGTGTCACTCAAATTTTGATGGGCTCCAGAATCATGTGGAGGGCTTAATAAAACAGATTTTTGTGCCCCATCCCCAGAACTTTTTGATTCAGTAGTTTGGGATAGGGTCCAAGAGTTTGCCTTTGTAACAGGTTTCCAAGTGCTGTGGTCCTTGGATCCACTTTGAGAACCACTGTACTAGACAAAACAGGAATGGCCTTTTTTTCACTTATCCAGGTCTCTACCATCTCTGTTCTAGCATCTCCTCCTCTGGCTGGGCAGGTAATTCAGGTAAGTCTTTTATTTGTGCAGGTGATTTTTAATTCAAGGGGAAGCTAATAGCCTCATTTCCTTTTAGGAACTAAGCCAGTATCCTCCCACACAGGATTAACAGTGAATTTAGTACTTTGGATGATGAAACTGACACTTAACCAAGGTTTGGCTCATGTGCCTTTTTTTTTTTTTTTTTTTTTTTTTTGCAATTGATTAAAACTCTTAGGGGAGGTGGAGTAAGTGATTAGCTTGTTCTTTAGGTTTTCTCCTGGTCCCACCTTCCTCTTCTTCCATTGTAAAGCAAAAGATATTCCCCTGCCCAGCTACTCAGAGGTGGGTACATGTGATCTTTCTACATCTGCAGATTGCTAGGAATTCAAGCTTTTTCTAATAGAAGGTCCTTGTATCAGTGTAAGATATCCCAACGTCTATCTGTCTGCAGTAAGAGCTTTATGGAGACATTTTGCACATAAGCGGCAGGTGTTTTCATATCCATATATCATTTATAGTTTGCTGCCACCAGACCATGACAGCAGAATGCACATTTACCACAGAATGTAATATGAAAAATTTTTTGATCCGTTTCCTGGTCTCCAAGCAGAATAATCAAAAATTTTCTCGCTATATTAAAAAAAAAAATAGAACAAAGATGGTAATTTAACAAATAAGAAAAGAAAAAGCAAAGCTTATTTTGTTTTTTAATTGAGCTATAATTGGCATACAAATATTAGTTTTATTTACACAACATAAGGGTTTGATATATGTATACTTTGCTAAATGATTACCAAATTAAGTTTAATTAACAACCATCACCACCAACAACATTTTTTTCTTGTGATGAAAAAATTTAGATCTACTCTCTTAGCAACTTTCAAATATACAATACCATGTTGTTAACTGTAGTCACCATGATGTACATTATACTCCCAGGACTTGTTTATCTTATAACTGGAAGTCTGTTTCTTTCAATCAACTTCATCCATCATGTAAGCCTATTATATTTGCTGAAAAATGTGGGATATCACAAAACTGCCTACGTACCAATTGATTCTGTGAAAAAGAATGGTTATCATTTTTTCATGTGGTAACTTTAACTAGAAATTTGTTAAAGACTTTACTGCCATTGAAATGGATATAGTTTTGCACGTATACAGATTTTGTATACACAGATATTCATTACATTATTTATAGAAGTGAAAAACTGAGATGTCTTAATTTTCACACACAATAAATACCCATAAGAATTTGTTGAGAAATTTTGTTCAGTGTTGGTGTTGGAGGGGGCTGAAACAGGGAGAAAATTCAGTAATGCTGTGCTGGGAGAAGGGTTTCTTATTGTCTTTGTGTCACCCCAAATCACCTTTGAGAGTGTCTTCAGGCACTGTGTTGACTGTTTCACACATGATCTTAAAATATACTTAAAGATCATCAGTACAATGTAAATATATCTATATATGTATGTATCGGTCAATAATGGTACCATTTAGGGTGCCTGGATGGCTCAGTTAAACATCCGATTCTTAATTTCAGCTCAGGTCATGATCTCATGGAGCCTGCTTGGGATTCTTTCTTTCTCTCTCTCTCTCTCTCTGCCCCTCCCTTGCTTGCATGCACACTCTCTCTCTATCTCAAAATAAATAACTAAACATTTAAAAATTAAAAACTGATAATGGTACCATTTATTTTACAGTGCTGAGTTGGTTTAATTATTCCACAGTTTGGGCCTATTTAGAAAACATCTGATGAATTCAGTCATACCCCTATGCCATTTATAATCTACTCTTCATCCTGTGTGATGATCTAATCTGTGTCTTCCAAGAATCCATTCACCCGCAACTTGGGGTGAGGAGTCACAATATTGTCTCCCACGGAGTGAAAATTGATTCTTGGGGGATGAAAACAATTATGGCTATGCCCCTCCAAAGACCACAGTAGAGAAAATGATATACGTTATAATTGTGGTGTTAAAGTTTCATGAGGTGGCAAGGATTAGGAAAAACTCTTCAAAAAGTCTCCTTAGAGCATCAATAATGAAAAGAAAAAGGGCTATGAAACACTGCTCTAATGCATGACTTCTGTGTGAACACTAATTTACTCCCAAGACTGTGCTGTTCTTGTAACATTTATTGAGAACTTAATAGAATTAATTTGTGATGTTGGTATTATCATTCTGCCATTTACAGTGAGGCAGGAAGAGTTGTTTTGTTTTGTTTTTAATTAAGTTGCATGGCTAGTAAGTAGCAAAGCCAGTCAGTTCAGTCTGACTGAGTCAAGTTCAGGCTGACTGAATACACAACCGAGGCTTGCAAACATGATGCTCTCGTTGAATTCAAAGGTTATTTGAACTCAAATAACTGTAAATCTAGTTCTTCCCCTGAGTTGCAGGCTCTTCTCTCCAACAAGTGAACCTAATCTTAATCTGATCTACTTGAATATTTCTCTGGCAACTCAAAATTTTTTTCTTTACTTAACTGATTTATTGTTCCATAATTGGCATACAATAAATAGCACAAAATGAAAGTGTATAAATTGTTAAGTGTTGGCAAATTTTTCTCCCGTAAAACCAGCTCCATAATAAAGATAAGGAATGTACCTATCAGCCTCCAAATTTCCTCAAATTCCATTGTAATATCTCTGTCCAACTCCTTCCTAAGACTCTGAGTCACAACCACCACGAATTTGCTTTTTGTCACATGTTCACCATTCCCAGAGTCCTTCATGGCTTATGTAGATCCAGATCCCCACCTGTTATCATCTCCTTCCACCTAGATTTCTTCTATTTCTTGTAGAGCAGTCTGCTAGAGATGAATTCTTTTATCTTTTATGTCTGAAAAAGTGTTCACTTCACTTTTGTTTTTTTGAAAGACAATTTCACTGAGTGTAGAATTCTAGGTGACAATGTTTTTTTTTCTCATTATTTTAAAGCTGTTGCTCTACTCTCTCCTGCTCATGTTGTTTTCAAGAAGTCTATTGTCATTCTTATCTTTGGAATTGTACATATTTTGCCTTTTATCTGTATCTATTTTTAATGTTTTTTTCTGTTATTAGTATTTCAAGTAATTTCGGTATGATGTGCCTTTGTGTAGATTTCTTCATGTATTTTGTGTTTTGAATTCATTGAGCTTCTTGAATATATAGGTTTATAGTTTTCATCAAATTTGAAAATATTTCACATGTTATTTCCTTAATATTTTTTCTCTCTCATTTTCCTCTCCTTGACGGACCTTAGTTGTACAGCTGCAAGGCTTCTTGAAGGTTTCAGAATTATCACTCTGTTCATTTAATCTATTTTTTCTTTGGTTGCTTGCGCTTTTGGTATCATATCTAGAAAACATTAGCTAATCCCAAAATCATAAAAATTTATATCTAAGTTTTCTTCTGATATTTTTAGTTTTAGCTTTTAAATTTAGGTTTTGAGGGGCGCCTGGGTGGCGCAGTCGGTTAAGCGTCCGACTTCAGCCAGGTCACGATCTCGCGGTCCGTGAGTTCGAGCCCCGCGTCGGGCTCTGGGCTGATGGCTCAGAGCCTGGAGCCTGTTTCCAATTCTGTGTCTCCCTCTCTCTCTGCCCTTCCCCCATTCATGCTGTGTCTCTCTCTGTCCCAAAAAATAAATAAACGTTGAAAAAAAAAAATTAAAAAAAAAAATAAATTTAGGTTTTGAATATATTTTGAGTTAATTTTTGTGTATGGTCTGTATTTCAACATTTTTTTCTTTTTGCATGTAGACATATGATTATTCCAGAACCATTTGTTGCAAAGACTATTATTGCCTTCATTTATGTGTTGGTACTTCTGTTGAAAATCAGTTAATCATAAATGCAAGGGTTTATTTTTGGACTCTAAGTTTTATTGCATCAAGTCATTTATGTGTCCTGATAGCAGTACCTCGCTGTCTTGATTTCTGTAGCCTTATAGTGAGTATTGAAAATGGAAAGTTTAAATCCTCCAACTTTGTTTTTCTTTTTCATAATTTTTTTGGCTGTTCTGGATGCATTGAATTTTCATATGAATTTTAGGAGTAGCTTGTCAATTTTTTCACATAAGTCACCCTGAATTTTGATAGAGGTTGCACTGAATCTGTAAAACAAATTGGGTAGTACTGCCTCTTAATAATTTATGTTCTTTCAGTCTACAAATATGGGGTAGTTTTCCATTTATTTGGGTCTTCTAATGTTTTATTTTTATTTTTTTGAGAGAGACAGAGACAGAGCATGAGTGGGGGAGGAGCAGAGAGAGAGGGAGACACAGCATCTAAAGCAGGCTCCAGACTCCGCGATGTCAGCACAGAGCCCAAGGTGGGGCTTGAACTCACAAACCATGAGATCATGACCTGAGCCGAAGTCAGACACTTAAATGACTGAGCCACCCAGGCGCCCCTATTTAGGTCTTCTTAAAAATAAAGTATTTTATTCTTTCTGATGCTATGCTATTTTAAGTAAAATAGTTTTTGTTTTTAATTCTTTTTCAGGTAATTCATTGCTACTATATAGAAATATTCTTTATTTTTTACATGTTGTTTTATAACTTTGGTGGGATTATTTACTAGTGCTAATATAATTATTATTTTTAATTATTTTATTTATTATTTATTATTGTTTTATAAAAATACAAGTTTTTAGTGGAGTCATTAGGATTTGTTTTATGCACCAGATCATGTCATCTGGTAATACAGATAGTTTCACGTTTTCCTTTCCAATCTGGATGCTCCTAATTTTGTTTTCTTGCCTAACTGACCTAAATTGGACATACAGTACAATGTTGAATAGAAGTAGGAAGAGTAGACAGTCTTGTCTTGTTCCTGATGTTAGGGGAAAGCATTGTGTCTTCTTTCACTATTTAGTATGATGCTGTGGGTTTTTTTTTTAAATGTATTAGGCTAACAGAGTTCCCAATCTTCCTAGTTTATTCAGTGTTTTTATCATGAAGAGGTGCTAAATATCTTCAAATGCTTTTTCTATATCTACCCAGATGATGATATAATTTTTGCCCTTTATTCTATTGATGTACTGTATTATATTGACTTATTTTTGTATGTTGAATCATCCTTACATTCTTGAAATAAATTCCACTTGGTCATGGTTGCAACAGATTCTTAACTGGTCTGTCTTCTTCCCATCTCAACCATACCTTCAAGCCATACTACCTATTACAGGTACCCATGTAAAATGCAAATCTTATTCATACTCTTTTATTAAACTCCTTTATCTGGATGACCTTTGGCATAAGACCCAAACTCAGCACAGCAGTAGATACTCCTTGACCTGACCTAGCAGGATCTCCAGACTGACTGCTTATCACTTCCTCCCTCCAAGCATTGTGAACTACTTGTCATTCCTCATCTATACAGTATTTATCTCCAAGTTCATTCCTCTGCACATGTTCCACTTAGAATGGTTTTCATCATTTTGTCTAGTTAATTCCTAATGATACATCAAACCTGATTTCGGGTATATGCTCCTCCCAGAAGCCGTTTCTCATGTTCATTATCCCAGTATGTAATACATCCTTGTCCTAGGTACTCAGTTTATCTCAATCATGGTATATATTGTGTCATATTAAGATTATTTCTTTATATGGAAGTTTCCAAGGGAGACTGTGAACTCCTTGAGGAAATGGTCATGCCTTACTAATCTCTTCATTTCTGATGCCTAGTACAGGTCCTGACCTGTACTGACCATAGGATTTATGTTTAATACCTAAATGTACCTATGATAGAGGAGTAAATATAATGCATACTTTAAAGATTTATAAAATTCTTAAAAACTTATTAATTCCATTGCCAATACAGAAATTCTCGGTAGCACTTATCACAATCTTAAGTGAGTATTTGCATGTTATACATTTAACATCCAATCTCCCATGAGGGCAGAAACCATTTCTTTATTGTTCACTACCATATCCTCGGCACTTAGCACAGTGCTGTCATACGCTTGTTGTACGTACAAATGAACAAATAAGTGATGATTCTTTTGCATGAAGGAATTATAATCAAAGTATCTTTCTAAAATAGATCATACTTGGTGGAAGTGAAGTATTAACCCTCTGGGTTACCTCACTATTATCTTTTCCGCCCTCAGATTGGCTGGTTTTAGCAGACTTGGAGTTCTAAAATCATGTAGTTTGACATGAAATTGGAATCCTCTAATTTCACACTTCACGCATTTGCTCTTCATTAGTGCATAATAACTTACTTCAGGTCCCGTTCTAGGTAATTTGTGTAAAGTAACTTTTTAGTGTATGAGATAGGTATAATTATTGTGGTAATCATTAGTGCCTTGTCGCTGCACATTTCAGCCTCCTTGTGCACGTGGTAAGATTGCACTATTGGCCTCGAAGCCGCATCTGGCCCATGATTTATGAGGGGAAGTGAAGTGGGTCATTTCTAGGTGAGTGCACTCGCCGGAGACAACCTTCCTGAGCTCTTTCCCCTCTGGTATGGTGACTGGCAATATTCCAGACAGTGACCGCTGTATCTACCTGGGTCCTTGCATAAGCGTGATGTGGAGCAGAGGCCCCAGCTGATCTGTGATGAGCATGTAGTATTAGCAAAAAATAATCTTTTGTCACTCGATAAAATTCAGACATGAGGGGTTTTACTGTAGTGCAGTCCAGATCGGCATGACAGATCAAGTCATTGTCCCTGTTTATAGATGAAGAAACTGGGGTGGAGCGTGGCCAACTGAACCGGTTCCATCATACCACCAGTGTGACGTGGCCCCTGTCGGATTCCGATCAGGCAGTCTGCCCGCAGAATCTGCACTCTTAACCCTCTGCTTCACTGCTCCGCGTTAACATTAGCCATCTTCTGGCTGTGACACTTTTCCTCATGCACGCGGAAACACACAGCTGCGTGTATTCAAAAGGAGAAGTGGATAATAGCATAAAGAACCGGTTTAATAGGGCCAAACCTCAGAGAACCATTTTTCTCTCCTGATTGAGTACTCTGTCATTTTAATGGGACAATCATAGTTTCACAAATCATTGAGTTAGGACAATTTCTGGGATAATTACCTTGTCAGTTAAATTTAAAAATATTGAAATTAAGGTTGAAGTTTGAAAATTATTCACAGCTTTTGCTTTCTCCTTGTTTTAGAAAACCACCAATAATGTCCAGAAATACATAAATACTCTGATACTGTAAACCTGAGATCAAATGAAGTGTAATCAATTTTTCACAGTGGTTAAAAGGCCCATGGAGAAAAGCACGGTTCAGCTGCCTCAGAGGCAGAGGCTTATTATTATAATATAAAGTCACTTCAGCATAGTTGCCAAAGTAAATTATTAAAAAAATTAGTAAAAATGAAGTCCTTTTTTTTAAATGACCCTTTTGATGCTTATAGCATTAATACGTGTAACATTCCTATAATTAATTACTCAGCTTTTTATCACGGAAACAAAAGGCGAGAAAAGATATGAAGTTTCTGAGATTATTTTCCCTACAGAAGAGCACCATAGCATGAAGCCCCTTTTAGGAAGGGTCTTGGGCTGCACTGTCCTGCACAACAGCACTAGCCACATATGGTTACTTAATTTAATAAAATACAAATAAAGTAACCAATTGCTCAGTCACACACTCAGCCACATTTCAAATGTGGCTCTCGTGGAGCGAGGCAGCCTACCAGCATGATGTGAGTGAAAAGAGGGGCATGTGCCAGGAAGTCCAGAGGAGGGAAATTTTCAGCACCCTGTTCAGGGAAGTTATGCTAGAGGTAATTTCTGATCTGAGTCTTGACAGTTCAGTAATGAGAAAGATAGGCAAATAAATGTGGGAAGCGCCCTCCTACCGGAGGCAACATTACAAGCAATGATGCGGACTTGAAAAGCCCTTGATGTGTTCGTGAAATTAGAACCTGTGTTTTTGCCAGGGAGTAACATGTGATGAGCTGTCAAGACCAACGGGGGCCAGGCACTGAAGGCTTTACGATGCAAAAACCCTTGTGTTTTATTCCGTAAACTAAGCAGGAAGCACGAAGGTCTTAAAGTAGGGGAATAACAAGGTCAGCTTTGCATTTTGCGGAGTTCACCTGGCAACCGTGTGGAAACTATATCCATGTAGGAGGCTATGACCTTGAACCAGAAGAAAGATGCCTCAACAGGGGCAGAGATGCCTCAACAGAGGAGAAGACTGCACAGCAGGTAAAATGAGCAGGTCTTGTTCAAAGATTGAATTCAAGTGCGAAGAAAAGGGAGCTAACTCAGATGGCTCTCAGGTGTTTATTACGAGGATGTTAGCTACTGACACAGTAAATTAGAGGACAGGATGTATAGCTACCCTAATACAAGCAATGTTTTTCAACAAACCCGAATAAATGTTGGATGGAAGAACTATGAAATCACTATGTTAAAAAACTGACACCACCACATTTTCCCCAGTGGAAGTTTGTCTATAACGTACGCCTTGGCCCAGATGATGCCACCCACCTCCAGACTCCAGACAAATCTCAGGGACACTTTTTTTTTTCATTCCTATTGCCTCAAAAAAAAAAAAAAAAAAAAAAGAAAGAAAAGTTGGTAGAAGCACATTAGAGAACTTCTTTGATTCTGATGTAGCTCATCTGTGAGGCCCACAAATGAGTAAGTCAAAATTAAACTTGGATTTGGCAGTTTCTCATGTGTACATTTTGGTAACAGATTGTTCCCTGCATTCCCGGTCCTTGCTTATGTACATCCAAACCTTGACCCTTCATAATTTAATCAGTAAGTATTTATTTAGTGACTACTACGTTTAAAATAGTTTCAGTAGGTATTAAAGAAAGGAAAACAGTTCCAAAGACTTCGCATTTCAAAATATTCTCCAAATGTTACTTTTGTTGTTGTTGATGTTAAAACTTTTCCTCTAGTAGACATTTTCAGAGTCATTACCAAGTGATTCCTTTTAATCCAAAAGAATGCCTATTGAATGCCCAATATTACTAGATACAATGTGAGGAACTAAGAACAAGGAATAAATGAGCTCTGTCTTTTCCAATCAAGCAATAGTCATTCTAATATATTTTACCTCCTTTTCCCTTCCCTGCCCTCTTCTGGTACATATACAAAGTTTTAAACAGACGATGGGCAAGTAGCTGGAGAAGAAATTGTCTGCAATTGGTATCCGTAACATCATCTCATTATTTAAAAAATAACGGCCAGATTAGCAAAGAGAGGTATAACTAGTAGTGGGTGGGAGAATCATTTTGATTTCCCAAGAGAAAAATTGAGAATATCTTCTGCCCAAAGAGGCATTTTTGGTACACCCTGCAATGCTTTGGAAAAGAAGGAAGTGATAGTGATTTATAAAATATTGAGTGAGAGCAGAAAGCTTTTGTCTGAATTTTAGTCTTCTGTGATGCTTCCATGAGATACCACTCACTTCAAAATGTTAAAAAATACCTATTTATGTTTCCCCTTAAATATGCTTAGAATACCCGAGTTCTTATGTTCTCATGGTTTTTTTTTTTTCCCTTAAGGAATTTCTTATAATTGGTCAGAATCTAGAAGTAGGGATCTTTCTTGAATAATCTTGAATGTGGTGAATTTGATTCGAGTTATAAGTCAGGAAAATCAAATCAAATCATTTTTTTACAAAAAGTACACTTCTGTTGTTTTATATAACTAATTCATAACACAACTCACAGGGAGAAGTAACTTCCATTTTTGAAAAGTTTATACTATGGAAAGATGCAAATGTTTTTAAATTTTTTCCAGATGCTTCTGTGTTTGTTAAGAAAAAAATAACCAAATTGGGAAATGAGGCAAAAATAACTGCTTCACCTTTCAAGGTCATACCAAGCGTGATCTAAAAAGTTTGTTGTTGTTTACTCTCCCAGAGAATATAATTATTTATTATAACTATTATACTTCTCTATAAAGTTACCTTATGGAAAATGGATCAGTCACAATGATTTTCCTATCCAATGATGAAGGCAGTCTGAGAGGTTATGATCATTATTGCCCAACAAGACATGAACCATACTGCATGTAATTTGGCTATCTTATTCCAGCGTTCTTTCTTTTTGTCTTTCATATCCTTTTTTTGAACCAGTTTTGTCCTATTGCTGGTTTCTTCGTTAAGGAGTTAATTAGAACTTTTGCATGTGCTCACTCTCCCTGTGAGAATGAGGTTTTTGCTGTTCATAACATTTTGAGAGTTATGTTCTGACATTGTAAAAATATAAATAATGATCTAGTTTTATTTTCCACCAAACCCATTATGATGGAACACCCTCCCTAAGGATCCCATCTGTAAGGATGTTACCTATAACCAACAGAATTTCTAGAAATGTTTGTGGATAAGGCCAACTTGATTTATGTATCATGGGAAATAGAAAATTAACAGGTGCCTAGAAAGTGCAGAGCTCAATTCTTTGGATGAAGGAATCTGCATAGGGCACCTGAAGGGCCAGCCAGCCTTGGCTCTCTAGCTTACCGAAAGATGGTATATAGATTGCCCTGGTGGTCTGCTTTTATAAACTTTGCATGGTGGGTAAGTGGTAGATGGTTGATTATATATTAACCAACTTGCTGAAGTATTAACATATATTTATTTCTATTGATAAACATAGTCCATAAACAAACATGAACAAATGGGAAAAACACAGTTTAAAAAGGAAAATGAAGAATCTCTTTGAAGGCTGATTGGATCCTAAACATTAATTATTAGTACCTCAAGTTTTTATATAATGGGAACTGTTTATAAAATTTTTCCAAGAATTCCATGAAAATTGTCCCTGAAATAGAAGTCAGCATGTTAAAACAACTTTTAAATTAGTTGTTGCTGTCATCTCTCATGTCTTCCTTCCAAAGAATTTTTTAAAACACAATCTAATATATTAATGTTTATAAAATGTTGAGTTATATTTCCTTAGTCTACTTTAAAATAATTGTCAAAAATCATCGTGAACAGTGGTGTGTGTCAACAGGCAGTACTCTTTTCTCTGGGTGTTGATACCTTTAAAAATATTAAAAATGGATTTCTATGTAAAAGAGCATTCTATAATTGAGTTTAACTATCAACAGAGCCGCATATTGGTGTTTGTCTTAAAAAGAACAATTCTTGTTAATTATAAAACACTTGAGAGTTTGTTTTTGAGGTTAAAGTGGTTGGGGCAAGAAAGCTAAAAGGAGGAAGTTTTAGTAGCTTCAACACTTGCTCACATGCGAGCACGGTCTGGGAAAGAGACATTCTGGAGAGGGCCTTGTTAAAATGATGTGTTCATCTTTATACTCAGGTTATTGAAATGCAAATATGTCTACTCTGTTAAGGTGTTAAGCCCATAGATTCGAATCAAAGGAAATGCGCCTGGAAGTTATACCAAATTTTAGTTTCATGAAATCATTTTTAAAACGGCAAGGAAAAATCTAATGTCCTCAAAAGCAAATGACAATCCATTTCCTTCTGGACGATAATATGCTAGTGAGGGAACAGGGTCTGGAAGGAGAATAGATGGCAGAGGATGCATAGGCATGAAGTGAGAAAGGCTCCCCCCCACCCCCCCCCCCCCCCCCCCCCCCCCGCTTTTTGCCGTGGACAACTTCAACCAAAGATACCAAGAAAAGCTTAACTGCAGTCTTCAAATCTGAGAGTGTCCAGGAAATGAGGGCCAGCTAGCACCAATTCAGAAAGAAGAGTTTCCACTGCATTTGAGAATACTGAAGTCTCAGTTGCCATCATTGGCCAGTAATGTAAGTGTATCAGGCAATCTACTCCATGATTCTCAGTGATGGTAAACATTCACTACTGCCCATGAGGTAACTGGCCTTACCTTAACGTTTGCATGCATGTAGGAAATGTGAGGCCTGGATTACAGAGCAAAGACAGCTGGTGCTGGCAAAGAACACTCACTGAGGAAAGAGCATTGACTGGGGTGCCTGGGTGGCTCAGTTGGTTAAGCGTTCGACTTCGGTTCAGGTCACGATCTCACAGGACGTGAGTTCCAGCCCCTCATGGGGCTCCACGCTGACAGTACCAGGGCCTGTTGGGGATTCTCTCTCTTTCCTTTGTCTCCCCACTCCCCCACCCACCGTGCACCTGCTCTCTCTCTCTCTCTCTCTCTCTAAATAAAATAAGTAAAAATAGTATTGGCTGATTACCGGATTACAAGTTAAAGAACAATATATTATAGGAAAAACCAAACAACTTTCATTCCTTTTTTTAACGTTTATTTATTTTTGAGACAGAGAGAGACAGAGCATGAACAGGGGAGGGGCAGAGAGAAAGGGCAGCACAGAATCCAAAACAGGCTCCAGGCTCTGAGCTGTCAGCACAGAGCCCGATGCGGTGCTCGAACTCACGAACCGCAAGATCATGACGTGAGCCGAAGTCGGACGCTTAACCAACTGAGCCACCCAGGCGCCCCCAACTTTCATTCTTTAAAACATCTGTGGGTCACTGAAGTTCACTTTACTTCAGTTTTCAAGTTTTGATTTTTTTACTTTATTAGGTATCTAAGGTAAGATACCATTCTTTAAGTGCTTTCTTAGAAGTTAACACTGTAAATTGAACCGTTACCAAATACTAAAGCCTTTCCTGTGAACATATTAGCTATATTTAAAAGTCATAGCGGGAATAACAGAGAAGTTCTCCTCAAATTTCAACAAAGTTTTATTAAGATAATAGGAAGACTTTTTGTCAAGGGTACTAAAATGAATGAAATGAAATGTAATAAGGAAAGGTTCAGAAAATGCCCCAAGTGAAAAAAACAACAACAACAACAAAAAAAAAAAACTTGTAACTAAGCAACCTTATATCTTAATCGACTGTACCTGTGTGGTATAATCAAGAGTATGCAGCAAATTTGAACTCTTTTGTGTCTTTTATACTGCTCGTGCACAGTTCTGAGTCCAGAATCAGTATTTCGCACACATGAATTAATTCACTCAAAAAAAAAAAGTCAATCGCAGTCATAAGGAAAACCTGGTAAAAACCTGCCTCTTCTTGGGTGTATCTTCAGGAAATGGTATTAAGAGCACTAAGAACGCTATACTTGCTGTGGTGTTGCTTATTGGCATAACAAGATCCATGTGTCTTTGAAAAATTGGAATTAAGAACATGAGAAATAACATTTTGAACTAAACAAGATGAGCATGTTGGGGCAGATTTTTACAGAAGCAATTTTTAAAGTGAGATTCAAATACCATTTTCAGTTATGTGACAGTTTTCTGACTTTATCCAAATATCCACATGCCATTGGGATATAATGAAACAATATTGCCTTGTTTAATGTATAAGCAGCCTTGTTTCTGAGTGAAATGCTTTGAAGTTCTGAATGGGGTAATGGGCAGAACAGTAGAGCCACAGGAAAAACATTTTGTCAAAAAAATAGAGCTTTTGGGCACTCCACTATCATAGCCACACATGTACCAACATCTGTGTCGACAGTCTGCTTTGCCAACTGTGACTATGAATGCGACCTGTCCTCTTCTCCACTTGGGCATAAGATTCTATCTCCTTCCACTCATTCACCTATCAAAGAACATCACTCCAGCTGTTTTCTCCTCTCTCTGGTAAGATGAATAAAGCCTTCCTTACTGCATCATCCTCCTTAGCAAAGGGACATGTTTTTCTTTCTCCCATTCTAAAGCAAAACAACTTTCGATTGATTCAACATCTCTTGTCAGCTAGCACTCCTTTTTCCAATCCCCTTTATAGCGAAAAGCTCCCCAAATCCTTTGTATACTGTTTTCCAAACATCTCTGAAATGTACTCCATCAAGGGGCGCCTGGGTGGCTCGGTCGGTTAAGCGTCCGACGTTGGCTCAGGTCATGATCTCGCGGTTCATGAGTTCGAGCCCTGCATCGGGCCCTGTGCTGACAGCTCAGAGCCTGGAGCCTGCTTTGGATTCTGTGTCTCCCTCTCTCTCTGCCCCTCCCCTGCTTGTGCTCTGTCTCTCAAAAATAAACAAACGTCAAAGAAAAAAAGTACTCCATCAGACTTTCCCATCCATGGCTCCAAACTGCTTTTGTCGGTGTGCTGCTGACCAGGGCCAGCTTCATGGGCATATGCAAGATGTGCAGGTGCACAGGGTCCCGAGTTTGATTGAAAACTCTGATGACACTGTCCTGAAATTTCTGAACAAGGGGATCTGCATGTTCAATTTGCCCTGGGCCCCACAAAGTATATAGCCCATCCTGCCAGAGACCATTTTCCTACTTGACCGATCAGCAGTATCTTCTCAGGTCAATTGCCCCCTGCTTCGTGATACATTTTTGTTTCCTTGGCTTCTAAGATAACTTCCTTTTGTTTTCCTTCTACCACACAGGCAGCTTCCTCCTCGGTTTTTCTCACGAGTGTCTCCTCATTGCCCAGATTTCAAATACTGGGTGTATCCCCACCTGTTCCCTCCCTAGATTATCTCAGCCAGTCTCATGGTTTTGAATACTGTCTAGATGCTATGGCTAACTCCTAACTTCTAACTCCTAGGTCTAACCATCTATTTGACCTTTGGACCTTAACTGTAGCTAGTCCCCAGTTTCACTCCTTTCCCTCCCCACTCCAAATCCGGTCCATCAAATCCATTCTTTCAGTTTGCTCAGATGAAAAATCTTAGAATAATTCTTGACTCTTCTCTTTGTCTCACACCCTGCATCCAGGCCATCTAGTTTGTTCTCCTTCTAAGATTATTTCTGGAATTTTAACTGCTTTTCTATCCCTCTTATCTCTTGCAGGGATGACTGAGTTAGCGCCCAACCTGGTTTCCTTCTATCCTTGTATCCTCACCTCCTAGGATTTATTCCAAGCATCGAAGAGAATGATCCCATGAAAAACATACATCAGTAACAGCAATCCTCTGCTCAAAGCAGTAAAATACTTCCCTGCTTCAGACAGAATAAAAGCCACGCTCCACAGAGTGGCCTGCAACATCCTAAATGATCTGATCTCCTCTTACGTCCATACTTTCACCTCTGAGTGAGTTTCTACACACTCTCCCTCTGGTTTACCTGCCTCAGTCACACTGGCTGCCTTGCTCTTTCTCAAGCCTACCAGACATACTCTCTCACCTTGGGGCCTTTGCATGAGCTATTCACTCTGCCGTTTCCTCCTTTAAGTCTTCGCGCAAATGACGGCTGTACTGTTGGTTAGCTTAATGAATATGGCATCCATCCCCTGCACTGCCCCTGAACTGTTTTTCTTCTCTAGTGCATACCTCACTTTCTAACATGAAACGCTATATATATGTTTGTTTACTGTGTGTAAGTTTATTGTCTGTCTCCCTTCCATACAAATAGAGGCGTTTGGGTCTGCTTTCTTTCACTGAGGCAGTCCAAATGCCTGGAATAGTGCAAATACCAACATAATACTCAGTTGGTATTTGTTGAATGAATGCATGAAGCCTGCGTTTATACTACATGGGTCATCACCAACCAACCAACCAACAAACAAGAATAATGGCAACGATAATTTCACTATAGAAAAAAAATTAAGGCAACTACAAACAATAAAGTTGTAGAAAATAATCCATCATAATGATATCAAATTGATCTTTGTAAACTAACTGGTGTATTTATGCTTTTTCAGATACACGAATTCATTGGGTAATACGTGGGCTACATAGAGAGAAAATATCTAAGGAGATTTAAGCTCTGAAGAAAATACCATTGGCTGTAGAGTACACTAAGTCTAAAAACTGGCTAATGTGTAAACATGATGAAGGCAGACATTGCTTTTACATAACAGGTGGTACATGTTCTGCAAAAAGGTCTGTGATGTCTTCATGGGGTTTGAATTCTAAGTATTCCTGGGAAATTGCTTACAATTTAGTGCTTCTGCAGTTTTAATTTGGAAATTCACCTATTTATGGAAATAATTTAAAGAATTTCTATTGTATTTTTCTGCTAATAGCACTTGCTACCCCAGTCTCTACTACTTACCTGAAGAAAAGAGTTAGTATTTTGTTAAAATATTATATATTTGTTAAATTATATATATATATAAAATATAATATATAACAATATTACATTATTGTTGTTATTAAACAGAAAGTTGGAAGAAGTGGTTGTTACCTCCTATACAAGTATTTTAACATTGACGGAAGGTGACTTTCAGATTACTGACATCCTAAACATATTGGAGAACAGTTTTATAGAACTAGCAATAAGGGGGCAACTGGGTGGCTCAGACAACTTAAGTGTCTGACTCTTGAGTTCGGCTCAGGTCATGATCTCACAGTTGGTGAGTTTGAGCCCCGCACTGGGCTCTGCACTGACAGCAGAGAGCCTGCTTGGGATTCTGTCTCCCTCTCTCTCTGCCCCTCCTCCACTTGCTATCTCTTGCTCAAAATAAATAAAAATACACTTCAAAAAAAATCATTAAAACTAGCAATAAGATTTCATTATAAACATTGCTTTTATTTAAAGAAAATCCTGAAATTATTCATTAAAATTATCAACTATAACATGAAAAAGCCCGTCCCTCCTCATCACCTGTTAATGCTTTACTTTCCTACTGCTGTTAATTTCACTCAAACACCTGACATGAAGAGGGCTACAAGGACATCTTGGACGTTACTGGACATTAACTGTAGCAACTTTTAATAGTTTGGGAAATGTCTTAGTTCGCACCAGTGTGGTAAAAAAAGGAAAATCGTACTTGGGGTTACAATGACGGAGAACAAAAGTACAAACTAATTAGCAGTACACTCAAAAAAAAAAAAAAAAAAAAAAGGCTTGTTTGTCTTCTGTGCAAATGTTTCTCGTCTTAAGCAAATTTGGCTCTGAAAGAATCAGGCAGGTGCTGCTGCCACGGTGCTTTCGGGTTTCCTGGCAGAGCTGGAGGTGCACTGGGACCGGAGACAAAACCCAGAGGAACCACAGCTAACCTCAGCGCTTTGCCCAATTTCCTCCCTGCCAGTTACCAGAGTTCACTATTGTTCAAGCTCCAGGGGTCACACATTGCCTGTCTCGGGTGGAATTTATTCTGAACAAGTGTTTTGCTTGGCTTGCAATATTAAAAAAAAAAAAAAAAAAAAAAAGAAAGAAAAAAAGTCAGTCACTGACATTAAAAATTAGGAGATTTCGCATAAAATTACCTTTGTCCAGTTTTTCTTAAAAACTGAAAATCTGCAACCCAAGTCAGCTTGGCACTGTTCTTAAGAGACGGGGAAAGGCTACCTTTCATCCAGCCCTCCAGTTCCCAAGGTCTCCACCCAGCTGGCTCACCCACACAAGCCACTTGCCTGTTTCTTTTGTGTGACTGAGTTTCTGACCCCTGCTCTACCCTCACAGAGATGGTAAGGTGAGGACTCACAGTGCTAACTTGATCTTCTTTCCCCTCAAACAAGGGTAAACAGCTGATGCTTACAGAGTTCTTTCTGAATGGGATTCTGACAGTTCCGGGTGAGAACAAAGTGGCTTCAACTTTATGTGAAACGTGCTCCCTGACAGAGAAACCAAGTTGTATATAAAGAAATCATATTAAGTGATTTCTACGCCACTCTTATCTAGAGAATGTTGCCTCCAGCTGTGAAGCTTCTTACCCTTATGAAAGCACCTCATAGTCTCTACTCTGTTTTCCAAGCAAGAGAAAAGAGAAAGAGCTAGAAAAACAAATAATAAAAGGATTTGTTAAATTGAGGCTCACAAAAATTAGAAGCCAGGTTGTGTAAGGAGGGTAGATACTAATTCATTTGAAATTTTCAAAACAAATCTTCGAAGCAATAAGTTATTTAAATACTGTAAGTCCTGTCTTTGTGTTTTTCTTTCTGGTTAAAAATACTTGGGTGGGGGCATTTGGGTGGCTCAATCTGTTGAGCACCGGGACTCTTGATTTTGGCTCAGGTCATGATCTCATCGTTCCTGAGACTGAGCCCTGAATGATCAAGCACTACACTTAGTGTGGGGCCTGCTTGAAATTCTCTTCTCTCTCTCTCTCTCTCTCTCTCTTTCTCTGCTCCTCTCCTGCTCACGGGCTCTCACTCTCTCTCTAAATAAATAAATAAACTTAAAAAAAAACAAAAAAACACTCAGGTGAATTTACCCATGTCATTTTCCTACCTGGGTTTCTGATTGCTTTTGCCGCTTCCCTCTTTCAAAATCATCCTTTAGGAACCCTCCTCTGATTAATTTCATTTTAAGCAAACAATGTGTGTAATATATTAATATATTAATATGAATTTATGGAGATTATAAGGATCTTCACATCATATGTGGGTACACTGAAATGAATCAAAGTTAAACTTCAAATGCAGTTTTTATATATCGTAAAACAATCATTACCCAATACTCAACACTCAATACTTAATAAATGTTTTTGAAATAAACACAATTTTTATTGTTAACCCTCCTCAAGAAACTAGTATATATATTTCTTCTTTTATACAAGATCTATCAGTAAAAGATTGGTTAAAGAACAAAAAAAAAAAAAAAAAAAAAAAAGCAAAGCAAAACAAGCTGAGAGACTCTAGGACTTTTCAATCTTAGTCTTATTTTTGAGAATGGTGATTTGATTTCACCATCTCAACTCATCAGAGCCTGTCTATATGTCACAATGGTCTGTGTTTCCTATTTCTACGTGCATGAAAGTGAACCCATATAAACCATACCAACGCCATTATATATAACTGGTGGTAAAACTTTATTATTCAAGTTTAGATGTAACAGACATCTTTGCTGCCTGAAGATTGTTTGCATAAGAAATACACCAAGAACATGTTTGTGAGTAGAAATGAACATGCACTATGAAAACAAAATTAAATAAAACAAAAAAAATTCCATGTGTTGTAAGAACAGACTATTATAGCCAACATTCTAATATTCAAATCAGGACTACAAATTGAATTTTTTCTTAGCAACATGAAATCATTCCATATGAAAGACATTTTCTGCTGGTGAATATTGCTGTAAGTTAATTTTACATTGGCATTTTGAGATGTTTCCCAACCCCGTCCCACCCACCCCCCCCAATTCCATGTTGTCAAACAGTCCACCCTAGGGAATTTGGCATTTCTTACTGTGATATTTGCCTTGTTGGTAGCCATTAAGAAACTATGGTTTTATCAGCCTTGTAATAGTTTTGCCTCTTCATAGTCAACACTATAGGCTTCCTGGTATGATATTTACAGCTCATCTTTTTAAGAAACATGACCCCAACCTTTTCTGGCCCTTGGGAACTGAGAGTTTAAATAAGCCCCTTGGCCATATAATAATACTTGGCATTCTCATGGTGCCTTTCAACCAAGGATCTCAAAGTGCTTTACAAAACAAGTACTACATTACCATTATTATTATTATTATTATTAATATTATTATTATTAATATATTTTTTTCCATTTTACAGGTGAGGAACCTGAGGAACGAAAAGAAAAAGTGATTTGCTGCAGGTCATATAATGAAAAACAACCAGGGGTAGAATCAGGATCCAGTTTGGGGACTTATAGGTCCTGAAGGACCATCTTCTCTGATGAAGGCTATACGTTATTTCCATGTAAAATTACTCTCGCTTTTCTCTGGTGTAGGACGGAGTGAAGCTTACAGCTCTACCTTTCCTTTCAAGAGAACCACACATTATCCAGTTTCCATGTGTGGATCAATGTTGAATTTCACATTTTCCTCATCCCTGACTTCACACACTTCTGCCCTAGCATCTTTCAGAGGTCTTAATTACTGCAAATAATTGTGGATGATTTCTCAACAATTGCACCGCTATCAGGAACGTGTGAATCAGCTATGAAACAGTAATGGAAAACCAAAAGGAAGTGCTCTCCAAATAAGCCATCCCTCTGCCCTTGGCCAAGTCTTTCTTTTGGAAAATAACCCAGCCCTTCAAAGTCCCAATGCATGTCTTTCTACCTTTTCTCATTTACAGCTGCCTACTCATAGAATTCCACCTGACACTACCTACCTTTGGTTAGCATATTTTGTTTCATATTCTGGTTGAATTTCAAGTCCACCATTTTCTCCTGTGATCTAGGGACAGTCAGCAAGCTCTCACCTACTTGCTTACCAAAGATGCCTTGCATTTTTTGCCATGGCCCTCAACCCAAAGACCGTGAGCTCGTGTAAACTTTAGGGAAAAGGCTGGCATACAGCACAGAAACTGACCACCAGCTTCTTTACTGCATGTTTCCACCACTGGATGACAGATATCCCCACTTTAGAATTGCGCTAATGTTCACTAACTAAATTGGCAGGCAGTTCAGAAGTCTCAAGACAGGTCACCTTGTGATGTTTTGCAGCCACACAGCAGAAGGCTAATAATTATTTTAATAGCAGTATTGATACTTTTCGATTTATTGAGAAAAATGTATATCCTCAGGCATTTTAAAATATATATACATTTAATATTTTTGGAGCTGTATTTGCATTGGATCATAATAGATTATGTGCACATGTGCAATCATAAACATAATGTGCTACCACAGGCTTCAACAAAGAGCTGTTAAAGATAATCACTTTTTTTTTCTTCTCATTAATATTACCTTAGAAAAGAATCCCCATGCTTGTTTTCTAAAATCTACCTTTACTAAAAGAGAATAGTTTAGAATAAAACATCACTATCTTAAAAGTTGATTTTTTAAAAGAACATCTCAATATGTCATGTAGAAGGAATGGGCACACTCTTTTCCTTTTGAACTAGAGAGTTAACATGTTAAGGTTTAGAGCTCCATCCTTTTCTCATACACTTAGAGTCCTGTAGTGTCTCTCAATCCACATCCTTCCAAGGTGGGCTGGCTCATGATTTTTCTATCCCAAACAACAGTATGAATATATGGGTGAGACAGGAAGAAAGAAAGAGTAAGAAAAGGAAGAATGAATGCATGAGCTGGTCCTGACCTAAAATTTGACCCAAAACTTGATTCAAAATAGAGACAAGTAATTTCAAAAGACTTACAGTTTTTCAATGGTATACAATTTTAGCTGGCATATAGTTTTCATCATAGGGGAAGCCTTTTCCAAGAGGGAAAAATCCTAAATCATCTTGAAAGTCCTTAAAAAAAAAGGATAAGTACCTAAATAGCTCATTTAATATCACATTTTAAGGCAAAATCATTTGGAAACCTTAAAACCAAATTAAAATAACAACCAACCACTTTTGTAATATATTTTGTGAGATGGAACAAAGGCTTTCAGAAGTCAAAAAACAGGGGGTATTTTAGTGTCACAGTAAGTTTTCATCTTTTTAAAAAAAGCCCAACCTCTTCTCCATTGAAATATGTATAATAATGAAAACAAAAATGAAAATAAAATAATCAATAATAAAAGAATATGGAAGAAGATCTATCGTGTCAATGCTATCCAAGAATATTCTACCAAAAGTAGACTGACCATAAATATTTCAAGAATAGTGATATGTATTTTCCAATGCTAATCGTTACTACTATGTCTGTCTTGAGAAAACAAAAATCAGTTGAAAAAAGAAAACAAAAACAAAAAACAGAAGGAATACATGCCAAAAATGAACAACCTGTTTGTGTCCGACACACTGGAGAAATTGTTTACCGAGTAGCTTTGCCCAAAAAGTCATACCCAAGTTAACCAAACTTCTGGCATTTTACTGATTTGAGCAGTCCACGTGTGATGTTGCTGAAGGATTGCCACAGTGCACTTCGTTACTAAGTCCTTTTACTAAGAAAATGAAAATGAAACATTGTTTCGTTGTTTGGGAAATCTCCTCTCTTTCTGAGATCTTTCATGGCCACCTCTCAAGTCTGCCTGTACATTTTGAGATGCATTCATTGAAATTCCTAAGAAAGATAAAATTCTCATCACATAATTTGAATGTTAGAACTTCTCATTCCACCTCCTCATTTCAGTTTATGTGAATATCAGAGCTGGACAGGTGAGACCAGAATAGGGCCCTTTAAAAATGAAACTGAAGCTGAAGGCTTAGTCCTGATTTCTTTTTTCTGTCTCTTTCTCTCCTTTTTTTTTTTTTTTTTTTACATGAAAACAAACAAAAAAAAATGCAAGAATGGAAATGACAACACATCAAAAAGACATTTTAACTTCATTCACTACGACAGTCACAAACTGGTTGAACTCTACCTGCCATCCAACTTTAAGAAACAAAGACCTGGCACTGGGAAAAAGAAACAAAACCCAAACAAAACAAAAACAATAACAAAGCGACTGGGAATTATGTAAAAATGAGTGCAAATGCGGCTACAGAACGCAATAAAAACATCAGTGCTGCGGGTTCCAGCAGCACTTATCAAAATAATTTCTGAAATGTTTCATCTGAAACATAGACAAAGCAATAAAAAGAGGATATATGTTTATCATTTTAAGCATAACAATGTGAGTTAAGAGCTTAAAAATTAAAAAAAAAGAAAGTACTTGGAATGAATAGTGCTACCCTTTTTTTTCCTAAGTAGGCATAAAAATATTTTCATTTCCTTCTTGTTTTCCATACCATTATATCAAGAACTTTCATTTGTTTCATGTTACCGTTTACAACTTTAATGCACACACACACACACACAAAAGATATCTACCGCAATAGAAATAGTTGCTTCATTTCCTTGTTTGCTACATTTGCAAATGTAAACAGCTAGGCAGAGCCAGAACTGACTCTAATGCATGATGGAATATCTTTGTTGCATACGTACACTGTAGAAAATAATTATTCAATATGTCAGGCACCATTATTTGAAATGTAATACATTAATATTTACTAGAAAAATAAGTTTTTTTTTTCCTATTTGTTCTCCCAACTTCTTTAATGAAATAAGTTAATCTGACAGTGCATCCAGTAGCTTGTAATATCTTCTACATCTCCGTGGCAAAAAATAAACTACTGGTTGGGACAATATAATGCAAATTATTAAAGTCAGTCCTTGTACATACATCCTTGTAGCAAGCATTGAGGCTCGACTAACAGCACCTTTAACCAATTATTTAATGTTTAGTTATTTAGCCCTATTTCCCTGAGCAGTTATGCTGAGGAGTTTTCCCTTCATGGATAGTTTTACAAAGCCTGAAGTATTAAAAGTACTATGAAGATATACTTCTAAGAATCCTATTTAATGCTACTTAACTAAACCTGTATAAATCTAATGAAGGGAGTGACTGGTACATATACCAACTATCAGTCTGTGGTAACGTAACCTTAGACGCTGCCTGGCCACAAAGTTTGGAAATTATATTTAACCAAAAGGAAATAAATAAAATACAGCAGGTTACCTTATGGAGAAATACCATGTATTCTGAACAAGTTAAGCCCATGGTCTGAACTTTTATATCCGTCAAATCTTTTGAACTGAGGGGGATCCCTTTAGTTACAATGTGCCAAGTGAGATCGGTGACCAAGAGGAGGCTTAAAAAAACAAATCCAAACTGCTTCATCACGTACGAGATAGGAATATCTGGCTAAAGAAAAGAATTACTACGTAAGCACTGAGGGCACTGTTTTTAAAAAGGCATATATATTGGGACAAAATGAACCTAAACTGCAAATGAAAGGACTGTTTTTGAAAGGAGTATCTGAACATCTAAAGGACAAAAATATCAGAGAGGGTGTGCATGTGTATGTACAGGCAGGGCTGGCCCAAATCACTGTGCCACCGTCTGTCACTTTCCTCGCTGCTCTCTCACCAAGCCTAACCACAGCTCACATTTCTAGGTCTAAATCCGAAACACCGTCAATGAGAGGAGACTGATGTAAGAGGCGCCATTTTCCTTTCACTGCCCTGGAGATTAGATTTCTCCTCATCTGCCTAGGATTTCATGATACTTCTAAATTTAGGCAACAATTTATGGGTTGATGAACAAATGGACCAATGGCCAGCCCAATACTGCATTAGTATCATAATCTGTAAACCCTTTCAAATTCGAGATAGCTTTGATCTCTTCCTTTACAAACATAATAGAGTCTGGAGATACTTCTTATGGACCGTTTCCACAGTACACATTCGCCAAGATGGTTCTGACTTGCTAGGTTCTAAAACATGACTATTTACCATCTTCCATTTTTTTTTCGTTTGTTTCTCACTGACCATTTGTCTCACTTTTTAATCTTGGTAACCTACTCATCAAAAGAAAGAATAAAAGAAGGGAATTTCATGTTGGATAAGGCAGGCTCTATGAAGTATTTTTTTAATAGGTCTTCATAAGACATTACAAGCTATTGAATTCCCATCAAGAAAACCTATTTCTATTTAATTGTGCTAAGTGCTAAGGTTTTACTCTTTAGGTTTTCCATTTTTTTCCGCTTGTGCATTGTTCCTATGCAGGCCCCTCTGGATATGAGTTGTGAAGTCATATTTGTCCGTGCAAAGATGCTGGCATATGCTGCACTGGAAAGGTCCACTGTCACCATGGCAACTCATATGCAAAGCATACATCACTTCATCCAGAAAGACAATGCCACAGTGCACACATTTTGTGGAAAGTTCATCTTGAGTACTTCTATCAACTTTCTCTGTTTTTACTACATTCAAGGGACCTTCACTTTTTACACTTGATGGTACCTTCGTTTTCTCCTTGGAGGCACCGTTTGCAGTTGGCCCAGGTCTGGAATGCTTGATCGCCAAATCGAGAGGAATGTCATTGTCTGATCCAACAGCTGAAAAATGAGGAGGCAGATTGAAGGTGGGATAAGGCACATAGTTTTGGCAAGGATTTGGTAGGCCAGGCACATGACTCAAGTAGTGCGGATTCCCAGGAACGGAGAGCTTATATTTACTCCAGAACCGCAGCCAGTCAGCTTCACTCTGGAAGTCATTATGTACAAAGGGAAGTCCGAAAAGGGGGTACTGGTACTTTTCAATAGGGCTGCCTGGTGGTGAATAATTCGGGTGTTTCGCAGGTCTCATGTACTTCTCTATGGGACTGCCTCTCTCAGAACTTCCTTTCCCTTCTGATACGGATGAACTATTTCCTGGGTCTCCAGTACTTTCCTGAGGACTTTTTATCTGAATGTGCAAAGGTTGCATCCTTTTGTGAATATCCAGAGTTTGGCTGACCAGGACTGGCTGCTGAGCAGAATGGCTTTTAGTCAATGAACCCTGGGCTTCGTATTTACTCAGGCTAGGGAGCGGAATTTCTCTCTGGTGACCTTCAGTTAAATGATCTTCTGACCTCCTCTCTAAGGGGCTTCCGTTGACCTGCTCCTCACTGCCACCCCTCTGGTGTTTGTTGAGCTGCTCAGCCTGAAGTGCCTCTGGGTTAAGGCGCTTTCTTGTCCTTCTCCTAATAATCTGCTCACCGTTGTTTTGTTTAATGATGTTTAAAGGCCTGGGAGTCTGCAGAGAAAACACACACACACACACACACACAACACATAAAAGGAAAACATTAAAAAAAAATGCATTAAAATGCATTAACAATTCCTCACAAATATGAACCACGCTTAAGTTCAAAGCAAGGGTAGACTTTATGTTATAGATTTACTAAATCTCCTCCTTTTGCCCTAAGCGGGATCAGAGGGAGTAACCAAAGCACACTATTTTAGCCTAATTAAATCATGTCCAACTTCGCAGGGAGGACTGAAAACTTTAATCTACTTAAAAACAGCTTTTCCAAACTCAATAGATTTTGGAATTGCAGCACTGAGTGATAAAACTGTGTAGAAAGTTACTTGAAGAAACGTGATTTTTCTGAAATATTTCTCAACTTCTGAGTCATGCACTAAGATGTCAATACAGGAACATGGGCGATAGCATTTATTGACAACTGTGGAAAAATTATATATTGCTACAGGCTGAACTGGGTCCCCTCATTTGTATGTTAAAGCTCTACCCGGCCATGTGCCGGTAGCTGGAGACATGGTCTTTAGGAGGCAGATAAGGATAGATGAGGACATAGAAGGTGGCTTTCTGTAAGCCAGGAAGAGAGTGCTCCAAACAGGACCCAACCACACTGATCCTCTGACCTCAGACCTCTAGCCTCCAGAACTGTGTAAAAATACATTCTGTTGTCTAAGCCACTCAATCTATGGTATCTTGTCATGGTAGCCTGAGCCGACCAATACATGCATTCTTCTAAATAACTGCGAATGTGGATATAAAGCTATTGAATATCACAGCATAAATAAAGACAAATGAACAGAATCATGAAGAAAGACATCAGGTAATCAAAGCCATATCAGTGGGAGACTTTTTTTTTAACCTCTCACTTTTATTTCTCCTTGTTTAATAGTATTTTATATGCATAATCACTACAGAAGATTTTACTTGTTAACAGGTGAAGCATTTGTTTTCTGGTGAAAATACAAATTCCTTTGTAGCTTTGGTTCAAATACCTGATACGTCATTCTACTCTGTGCTCAGATCGAATGCTTTCACTCAGGTTGGTTTTTATTCAGGTTAAGCACTTTATGATTGGTATTTAGATTATAGGACTAAACTCTATAGACAAGACTATACTAATAACTTTTACTTGTAGTAAAGAGCTCTTTGATTTATAAAATCAAAAGAATAAGTTTAATAAATTAATGCATATTTATAGATGAACATTTAGGGAATTTTTTTTTAAATTTTATAAAACATTTATTTATTTTTGAGAGACAGAGAGAGAGAGAGTATGAGCAGGGGAGGGGCAGACAGAAAGGGAGACACAGAATTCGAAACAGGCTGTAGGCTCTGAGCTGTCAGCACAGAGCCCAATATGGGGCTCGAACTCACAAACTGAAAGATCATGACCTGAGCCGGAGTCGGACGCTAAACTGACTGAGCCACCCAGGCGCCCCTAGGGAAACCTTTAAGTGGCTAAAACCTGATTTTTCTAAAAGATTACTTAAATCAGCAAATCATTTCTATATAGAATATGAATATATATGTGTGTGTATATATACATATATATATATATATATATATATATATATATATATATACACATATAGTAATTTGTGAATAATTCCTAGAAAGAATGCACTTGAATGCAAGAGAGTATCTTTTACATGTTAGACAAGATCTGGGTCTAAATCCTTTTTGGAATGTTTCTATTGTCACAGAGGCATTTTGAAGGCAAGAAAGATAACACACTTGTTGCTGACAATTCAATTACTGGTTTCAGGATGAAAATTCCACATCCCTTGGATATACCATATTCATTTGTTGAGAATGTTCAGGTTTCTAAAGAGCTCATATTTGTATTACGAAAATATGCAGTATTTAATCTATATCTTGTAAGGAAACTGGAAATTTGCATTTCTACCCTTTTAAAATCCTTGTAACTTCTGTAACAGTCTTTGACATGGGATGTGAGCATAACCTTTATGTACTTAAATTTATGATTTAAAAAAAAACTCAAAACTGAACACATCTTGTCTCTGGAGAGATGAATATTAAAATAATTATAAAAAAGTTTACTTTATATCATAGTTGTTAAATTATCATAACCTGGAAGAGCAGTGGTTTAATTAATTCTTGGCCTATGATTGGCCAGAGTTCAATTAAAATCATTAATGTCAGTGCTCATTAAATGAAAGCTTATTGCTGTGTTTAAATGGTGAAGGTGTAGAAAAAGTAAGTTGATGTGGTGGTGGTGGGGAGAATCTTTCTGCTGGCTATTTGTAATAACTAAGGTTTTACAGTTTACCACCAATTAGTATTGTTGGCAGCATGAATTTTTTAAAGAGTGCTTCCAATGGTTCATTTATGAGGACGTTTTGTCTAAAACCGTATTCCCTGTAGCTGTAATTTATTCATTGGCTGTGCTACGAGCTATGGTAAAATGCCAAACAAAATGAAAAAGGCAGAGGGAAATAGATTTCTGTTTACTAAGTGGGGTACTCCTATTTTTAAAGGCAGTTCTTGTCAGCAGATAAACTTTCTAAACTAAAAAAAAAAATCCTTCGGGAAGTCACACACACAGATAGAGGGGGGAATTTGTGAGTTTAAACTTTATTCTAGGATTCTAACTAAAATCTGACAAGAAAGGACCGGAAGGACCTCGGTGAGGCACAGAAAGAAGTCAGCCAGAGATCTGAAAACACAAAGCATCTTCGCACCTTACTCTAGCTGGGATGTGCGCTGTTCAAGCCCTCAGACGCCTCGCTGGAATAAGTCTATCGGAAGAACCTAAGAGGTTTACCTGGTGTTGGTGGCTCCTAGTTCAGAACCACTCTTCTGAACGCGCCTGACTTCCAGCCCCCAAAGCAGCCAAGATGACAACTGCAAATTCTAAAGTTAAGCTGAATATAAGCACCCTTTCCCTGCCCTATATTTTATACGAGTATACATTTTTTACGTAGTTTTGAACTTTTAAGGTTTCTCCTTTCTGCCTAAACTAATTTCACCAAAGTCTGATAACCACTAGTTTGACTACCTGTTACAAAAAGTTCCCAGAAATCAATCATTTTCCTCTTTTATATCAAAAGAAGCATAATGCATCGCTAATGATCTCAAATGTATCTCCCCATAACACTGAAGGCCATTTCACCATAAATCACATGTGTTCTCAAAGTGACTGTATTAAACTCTGCGGGAGCAGGCATTGCAAGCCAGGGAATGGTACACATCACACTACAGACCAGGCTGCTTTAAAAAGCTTTTCCTCAAACAGTCTAACAAGTTCTTACCGAGTGAAGCTTCTGGTAGAGGCCACACGCGTTGCATACATATCCGCCATTTGCATTCTTTCGCCAGAGAGAGGTCTTTGTGGTCAAGCAATTGGCACAAAAAACACCCGAGCCTCTACGCCTCTGAAACAGGGAAAAAAACACAAGGTCAGAGGTGAGTCACATGATCAGTGGAGTTAGACCAAATCAACCCAGGAGTTTTGTCTTTAGACTAGCAACAATGACAGTATAAAACCACACTGCCCATAATGAGGTCAGGTTCAATTGTGTTTAATAGGCACCACTGATTTTCATTATAATTAACCCTACAGTGATGGATGAGGTGTGTGCAACACCAAAGGCTTTTCACAGAAACAGCTTTAACTTTTTGAACTTTGGGTTTTGTGCCTTTAATGACGGCTCCTAAATGCTGAACCCTAAAATATACCTTTTAAAAGTGTCAAAACAAAAGTCAAAAGACAGAACCTGGCAATATGTTCAATACACTTTAGAAAGGGGGGACCACATGCTACCTGAGCTTTAACATATAGTCCAGCTTATAATAAATGTGGCATGTGAACTGTTTAAAATTAAACCTGATTTGTGTCTTTTTGTATGTCATTCATGCAACGCAAGTATGAAGAGAGTATAGCACACTCAGTTCTAGTTTTTGGTGTGCAATTGTAAACTTTGAAAGAGAACACCCTCGACTTCCCAAAGCTGAGGGGACCAGTATAAACTTGTGCCAACTAGAAGTACAGTGTTACTGAGAACCCTTATGAGGTGCCTGCTTAAGCCAGACAACATAGTCCCATCAATGGCTGTTTATTTCATTTGCCTCAGACTTGGAAATCACAAGCGTTTCCGAATACAAATTGATTTTAGTGGGCTGAATTCTGTAATCACCAGATTCAAAAATAATCTAGGAATATTTAAACGTAGATAATTAGCATTGCTTGTTCCATTCTTGCTATCAAGTAATGATTCCATTAAACTCATTGAAACAAAAGTCAGGCTGTGTTTGTAGGCGCAAACGCGAACAGGCAGGAAATGAAATGCTCTTGCTACGAAAAAAGACAGCCTGAATTGCAACTTCGCTCTCCTTTCTCTAGGAAGTGAAGCCTTTAATGATAAAATATTCACGTTAGATAAGGAGTGGAAAAAGTCTTGCTGGAACCCTATTTTGTTATAAATTTAGAATTACAAATACCATAAGTCAAAATTTCAGGGATTCATAAAATTTAGGCAATTTATTTAACTTGAGTCCATACTGTAGACGAGTGGTATTCTTGCCAAGAAAATACAATGGTTATAATTGTACTCTGATACATTTCAAATGGAAAGCTTTCTGCAGACATAATTTTGGCTTCAAGACTGGAACACTTTCTTGGCATTGAAAGGGCATTTGATTCATCGGGTGTTTCACAATGTATCACTAAAAAGACCTGGTGAGCAGCCAGTTCCCTATAGGGTAATTTTTCCATCCAGATGCAAGTGCTATCAGAGGCCCTCGTCAGCTAAACTAATTATGATCTTGCAATTGCTGATGCCTGCTCACTCTAACATTCGACATCCTCCATTAATCATCAATACAAGGAAAATGAATGAAACGTAAAGAAATGAGGGCTGGTAAGCTGCACAGCTATAAAAATCTGAAATGAGAGCAATAATTTAACAAGATTGGGGGAATGTTTTTAGTGTGCACAAAGTCAGGCTAACAATTGCCCTTTTCAACCAAGAACACGATTTCATTAGTGTAGCAGGTTGTGCTACTTTAGGTGATGTAATAAAAGCTAGATTTTTCACAAAGATAATCGCTTGCT
Organism: Leopardus geoffroyi; assembly: GCF_018350155.1. NCBI lineage: Eukaryota > Metazoa > Chordata > Mammalia > Carnivora > Felidae > Leopardus > Leopardus geoffroyi. The sequence goes on along the minus strand of NC_059338.1, from coordinate 94,213,568 downwards.
CCCCTTTTCCTCCCTCTCCGCCCAAGTCAGGACCAGGAACACATCACGGTTAGAGAGACGACAAATGTTGGGTGTCAGTCCGCAAGTCCCAGATGGGACCTACTGCAAAAGTAGAGACTGCTCCCTCCTGAAAATGAATGAACTATTAGATGCTATGTTTATCAAACATTCTGGGGCCCCTTTTATCTGAAGTAGGTTGGGGAGCCTAGTTAGGGTATAATTGTGAAACTTCCCCTGGGGCCATGCCATCTTTTTCCTAGATCTAAATAACACGTTTGGCAAATAAACACCAACTTGATCCACATAAAGGCAATGTAAATGTCCATTTGGAAACTAACCCACATATATGGCTGAGGCTCAAATTTGAATGTGTAACCATTCACTCCAGCCTGCTTTTCTTTCCTTATGCCCTGGGTGCTTGACACAGCATGCCAAAGTGGGTGTAATCCTGGTTTCAGAGCGCGTTTCAATCCTTGCACAATTTTGTGCTTAATTCTCTTGCAAAGAAAATGCCCTTCATTAGTTAGAGGGAAAGTCCTAAAATTATAGCACTGGTTTCCATGGGCATATCTTGCTTTAAGGAGCACTTATGCTCGACTAAAGAGGTATATTTTAGGAAAACTATACCTTATTTTAAAGACATCAGGGGTATTCTGGATTCATTTACCCAGAGTCAGTATAGCATGAAGGTTAAAAATCAGATTTAGGAGTCAGACTACTTGCATTCAAAACATGTTTCTGCCTTTTTCCAGGTGCAACTTTAGGCAAGTCACTTAACCTCGCAAAGCTTCAATTTCCCCATCTTTAAAGTGTGAGCCTCTATAGGATATGGGCAAATGGATGCAATTAAAACAGTGCCAGGGACACAGCAAATACCCAGTAAGGTAGCTCTTTGTCAAAGGGATTCAAATATATTTTTGTAAGAGAAAAATACTTTTTTAGTTTTGTTTTCATCTCCTTAATCTACTTATTGACCATTTTAGAGATGCTTAAGATCTATAGTTGGATATTATCAAATGCATTTCATTTGTGTCAATCTTATCAAATATGAGAATGGAAAGTTGAGTCAGAGTGAAATATCTAGGTGTTCACACCTAGAATTCAATAGGAGCATACTTGTGTGGGGGTGGAAAGTAGGAGGGAGGTGAGAAATACTTCACATATTATCTCCCATCTACACAAATTTATCCCTTTGGTAAGCACTATACAACCTTATTTTTGGTGCACTTGGAATTTCTGGAGGCAGCAGAGAATGTGGGATAAGTGGACAGTATCCTTAGCTGTGTGATCACAGCTATCTTTGTTCCACACCTCTCTGAACCATAACATTGATGAGAGCCCTGACATGGTCCCTCTGCATGTAATGTAACCTGGGTGGACACAAAAATGCATCTTTTTGAAGTTATCAACATCCTTAGCCCAACCAAATATAGAGAAGCAGTCTGTTGCCAAAGGAAGGCAGAATAGAAATCTCTCTTGCCCCACTTTTTAGGAACAAGCGTCGCCTTGTTAAAGGAAAAGAAAGGCACTGAAGACTTTATTTCATTCATAGTATATCATGCATGACAGAGTTTTAAAATATTTTGCCATTCTCCTTTGTACTATGTTTGTTAAGGACAGAAGTCGTGGCTCCTAACAGTCATCAAATATTCTAAGTAATAAGCACCTAGGACAGTGCTCTGTCTTGAGAGGCTCAACATTAATAAGTTGAAAATAATCTACTGGAATTAAAAGAACAGGAGAGAGGAGAGGTAAGGAGGGGAGAGGTGAGGAGAGGGGAGGGGAGGGGAGAGGAGGGGAGGGGAGGGGAGGGAAGGGAAGGGAAAGGGAAAGGGAAAGGGAAAGGGAAAGGGAAAGGGAAAGGGAAAGGGAAAGGAAAGGAAAGGAAAGGAAAGGAAAGGAAAGGAAAGGAAAGGAAGAGAAAGGAAGAGAAATGAATCTTACCTGCTATTATTTTTTTATCATTATTGGTCACTCCTATTTTGAAAAAAATGTTTTTAAAAAATATTTCTTTTAAATGTCTCCCATTTGAACTGACAAATTTACCTCTAGTTAGGCAAAGATGACTAATGATGTTGCAGAAAAGAAAAATCAAGAGAATTAATTTTCCAATCCTACATTTCACACTTATTTTTGAGAAATAGTCTAAGCCAGGTACTTGCGAGGTCCTGAGGATACAAAATCAGGTAGAACAAGGCTCCAACTCTCCTTTATATAAATCACTATGGTCATATGTTGCTGATGGCTCTATATGTGCATGTGTGTGTGTAAATAATAAGATTACTTCTCCTTTTCTACAAGCTGTTTTTAGGAATTAATAATAACTTATACCTCCATGACATTATTCAGGAGAGAGGAGAATCAAGTCCCACAAGGTCAATTGTGGAGAAGACATGAGAGGAATCCGTAGCTAGGGGATGACACCAGTGGTGTACCTGAGGGACATATTTAGCAAGATTCTTCCCCTCCTCTCAGGCCGAGGGGAAGCTGCACTATTGTATACCTAAAGCCACGGGAGCCACACATTCTGTGCCCTTGACTTTCTCTAAGTGCCTCTTCTACTTCTTTGTGGGCTTAATTGAAGTAAAGAGTGAAGGAAGGTGGGCCCCAAACCCATATCAATAAGAAAGTCACCTCAACTGAAAATTTCTGAAGAGAAAATTCTGGAATCAACAATCGGAGGAACTTTTTTTTTTTAACTTCAAGTTTTATAGTTTGCCTATAACTTTTCAATCACATTTGTGTTGCCTTTATATAATTTCTGTTGGCTGATAGTTTCCTGTGTGAAAAAGGAAGGATGATGACAGAAACAGTTAATTATAAGGACTTTTGAGGCTAGCCCAATGACTGGCCTAGCAAATGCTTTTCAGTGATAATTACTGAGAATTCTTCGGGATCACTTGTTTCAATGTATTATGACCACAATATTGACTTTCACAACAGCAATTTAGATGATGAATTTGGACAACCATTCATGTTAGGATTTGAAATAGAAAATGACACACCCATCTTTTAATATAAGTACAGTTTAAATCCAACATAATTATTTTTCCTGCTTTGAAGTGCACCAAGAAGTATAAAGGAGAAAATAACTAATCAAACAAATAAACAAACGAACAAAAAATGTAATATAGGTTCACAGCTAACCACTGTGTGGTATCACTGTCATTAAATTTTTCTGAAAGCTTCTGATTCAAGTTTTGCTTTTAGGGGGGCTTAATTCATTAGTCAGTTATATATCAGTGGGTTGAGACTTGGTACAAGTGTTGGTTACTAAGCCCAGATGTGACTTAAGAAAAAAATGAAAAGTTTTAAATTGGTTTAGCTGTTTTTATTGCTCATATTATTATTTGAAAATCAGCCAAAAACAAACATTAAGGTTTTCAAATTCCATTAAAAAGAATTGATTTCATAAGAAATATTAATTGACTAAATTATTCATTCAAGTGGCTTAATATTTAAAGACATGCATATTTGTCTCCAAGATATTAAAGTCTCCATCGGTGAAAGAATTTGTGCAGAAATGGTCCTTTATATTAGTGCTCTATGAATAAGAACTATTCTGAAACCATGTAATTACGTAACGAGCTTTGATAGGCCGAGTATTTACTCACATTTTTTATGGTTTATATCTTAGCTATTTTAAATCAAATCAATCTGAAATTTAATATACATGCTGTTAGTGCAGATATACCTCAAATATTTTTTTTTAAATTTTTTTTTCAACGTTTATTTATTTTTGGGACAGAGAGAGACACAGCATGAACGGGGGAAGGGCAGAGAGAGAGGGAGACACAGAATTGGAAACAGGCTCCAGGCTCTGAGCCATCAGCCCAGAGCCCGACGCGGGGCTCGAACTCACGGACCGCGAGATCGTGACCTGGCTGAAGTCGGACGCTTAACCGACTGCGCCACCCAGGCGCCCCTCAAATATTTTTTAACTCTTTAAATAATTTCTGTGTTTATTCTATTATATCAAGAATCTTTTGTGAATTTCATTTTAGGGACATGTACAAATGGCTATAAGAGAAACTTTTGGTACAATTTTGTAGTAATAAAATTTCAATGCTAAATTAAATCAGCTTGGGATAATTACTGAATGTCCACCATGTGCCTGGCACTATGTCACAAACGGGGGTTACAGTGATGTATGTGACAAATATGGCCTGTCATCTCTCTGGGTTTCCAGTAGAATGTGCTAAAAAATTGTTAATTTATGGAAATTATATGTAAACTTTTCTGAAGAAACCAAAGTACATTCTATCAGTAAACCTCTATCTATCTATCTATCTATCTATCTATCTATCTATCTATCTATCTAAAGATTTTATTTTTACATAGTCTCTACATCCAACATGGAGCTTGCACTTACAACCCCACGATCAAGAGCCACATGCTCCATCACCTGAGCCAGCCAGGCACTCCAATAAATCTCATTTAAAGGCTGAAAGTTATCTACTAATCAGAGAGGTTACTCTCTGTGCTCCTTTACAAAAATGGGTAATAGTCTAGTCATTTCAGAAACAAGTTGATACTTGTTTATTATCCCATAAGGAATAATACCCTGTAATAATAGGATAATAATCAATAACATTACCCTATGAATTACCAAAAGTTGATATGTTAAATAATGTATTTATTATTATCATGTATCTAGTTGACATTCAATAATTATGAATAAATGATGACTATTATTTTAGTCATCATCACTGTTATTACCACTTGGTGACACAGACGGCCACCTCTTCCTCCTTCTAATCTTCCCCAAGAGAGGATTCACCAGCTATTGACTACATATCAGTAGACCCTACAGAATGCACAGAACGCAGTACCTAAAACCACTTAAAGACAGATGGTGGCTTGCAACAAACACCTTTAAATTAATAGCCAGAATTTTACCCAAAGCACAGGCAACCCAATGTTTTAGCAAGAGCAGGGAAAGAACGCTGCCGACACAAAGCAATAGTTATCAGTATCTTGACTGACTTTTGTTCCAAAAAGAATTGTGAAGAATTGTGCAGCTGAAATGGGTTGCACAGCAAGTCTCTGCCTGATTTAAAACAGCCCTCTTTGCCCTCAGATTTCTTGCCAGAAAACTGAAGAGACTCTACAAGGTTCAGCCAAGCACCCATCTTACAATCATCCTATCTCAGAATTTGGAAACAAAACCTGTTTACCCTGCTTATTAAATTCGCTTCCTCAACACATCAGCAATGATAATGGAGACCAGTGTAAACTAAGCTCACATCCCTGGCCAGGAGCAGTAGAACATGCCTCTGTTCCAGGACATGAGGCAATCCATACTCGAGCAATCATGCACTGTACCCAGGTATGAATGTGCCTAAGACTGATCGCACTGACACATCACCATGTGGGAGCTGCCCCAGGTATCAAGAAATGCTGGTGTGCCAAACACATTAGCTCCATTTCTTCTGAGATGCAATTGGTGTAGAGAGATAGCAGAAAAATCAAGATTTTTCCATGTATATCCCACACTTCAAATTGTTCATCTGCGTAATTTAGAAATTTGTCACACACACACACAGAACCCATTACAAAGGTTTGAAGGACTCCATCTCCATTTTTTGACTTATCCCGTATTTGATAAATGAGCAACCAAATATCCAGTGTCATACCCAAATTACATAAAGAACGAGGACCAGAGGGGCGCCTGGGTGGCTCAGTCGGTTAAACGTCTGATTCCCGGTTTCCGCTCAGGTCATGATCTCAGATTGAGATTGAGCCCCGCATTAGGCTCTGTCCTGACAGTGTGGAGCCTGCTTGGGATTCTCTCTCTCTCTCTCTCTCTCTCTGACCCTCCCTGGCTTGCTTTTTCTCTTTCTTTCTTTCTCTCTCTTTGTAAAAAATAAACTTACTTAAAAAAACTAAGAACCAGGACTAGAAAAACTGAGATCTTTGGAGTTCTACCCACATTGTTTTTGTAATAGTGTTCTGCCTTTACAGCAATATGTATTTAGACAGCTCAAACTGTGGTTGAAAATTTATGTCTGCACTGTCTTTTTTCATTCCACGTGAAAGTCATTATTGTCAAAAGAACTACTCAAGTCTTTCACTACTTCTATTTCTGCCACCACGGATCCGTTTTCACCTTCAGCTACAACAGTCATTGGAGAGTTTCTCCACAGGGACTTTGTTCCATGCCAGTGCCAACATCTGACACTGAAAAGGAAGAAAAAAGGCTTTCTGGAGGGAGGCACAGTTAAACAATTTTAGCACCTCTTCAGCAAACTTCAGTGTGAGAATATAGTTGATCCTGTTTTAATAAATTTATTGTACATTTTATGTAAATATATTTTGTAAACACATTTATTATGGAAATTATTCACACTATAAAAAATAAAAATCTTAAATGATCATGATACAGAAGAAATCTGTTGTAGAATAAACCTAAAGTGCAAGGGTTCACCTTCCACGCACTTAATTAAAAACACAAATAGAGTTATCTTATGTATTACTTATGTGGCGTTGCCTTTATAATAGGTAATGATGATGATGATGGTTATTTTAAAAGAAACAGAAAATACCACATAATAATCAGGAATTCTTTTCTTAGAGTGCCTGGCTGGCTCAGTCAGTGGAGCACGCGACTCTTGATCTCACAGTTGTAAGTTCGAGCCCCATGTTGGGTGTAGAAATTACTTAAAAAAAATAAGATACAATCTTTAAAAAAAGGAATTCTTTTCATATTAGCTAACAGATAATAACTGGTCCATAAAGTGTTTCCATCCTCACGGCATTCACATGGTTCTTCAATGGTTCCTAACATTCTTTTGATAAAATTTATGACACTTTCCCCAGAAAAAAATATGTCAACTGTTCGTAAAATAACTTCAGGCTGTTCAAAAGAATGTCCTTCACAAAATGTATCCAAAGATTTCATATGGATCTGAATGCCTGCAGATCCGAAGGTTAAGAACTTCTAACATATATTATCCAAGTTTAGATCAAAATGAATTACCAGGTATTATTATTCTCCCACCATATTATTAATAATAAATTATTATTATAATCAATACTTAAATAATCATTATTAAATAATATTTATTTAATTTATTTAAATTTAATAATTAATATTTAAATATTTAAAATTATTATAATTTAATATTATAAATTAATAAAACCTATAATTTAATAATTATAGTTATATTATAATTTGATAATAATATAATATTATAATTATAATAATTATAATTTAATAATATAAAATAATTATAATTATTATAATTTGAATTAATAATTTAATTATTAATATTATTCTCCCACTTTAGTTGATGAGGTGAAAAGATTGGGAATGGTCGACTTATCTAGTGTCAAAAAATCCATCATAGTCTCTAAGTCTAGTTAAAAACACAACACTGTATTCTAGAAACCATTTCTGAATCAATTATCTATAGAATTCTCTTGCTTGACTACTTTTTGTCCCTTCCGTTTTTTTTTTTTTAAAGTGGGCTCCACGCCCAGTGTGGAGCCCAAAATGGGGCTTGAACTCATGACCCTGAGACCATGACCTGAGCTAAGATCAAGAGTCAGACATACACTTAAGTGACTGAGCCACTCAGGCTCCCTTGTTCCTTCTTTAATAATCACCATCACACAACTAAGATTTCTCAAGACTTACTACGTGTAGGATTATATACTTTAGGCTTAGTTCACAAAAATCCTAAGAGACAGGTATTATTATTATTGTTGTTGTTGTTATTACTGTTATTATTATTCCCTCCTCTTTACAGGTGAGGAAACTGAGGTCCTAGCAAGGTTTTCTCAGTTGATAAGTGGTAGGGCTAAGATACAAACCCAGGTCTCCCTCACTTAAGAGCCACAGTTCTTAACTATGTTTCAGGCCCTAGTACTAAAAAGGTGATTGGGGAATTTTTACCAAAAATATTTCACCATAACTTGGCTTTGAAGAACACGTATCTCTTCAAACCACCCTATAACAGCTGATTGAAATTATGCAAGTTTTGAAGTACCAGAAAGAAATGACTCATCCTTGATCAGATATGGCAACGATCTGTTTTGAGGTTGATAAATACAGTCATAGCCAGAGGAACACAGCATTTGGCTGATGGAGAGGTAGTGGTAGGGAAGGGGGATGGGTATAGTACACATGTTTTAATCCTGCCATCTCAAAAAAAAAAAAAAAAAAAGGCAAAAAAAATGTATGTAAAATAAGCCTCCACTTAAAAGCAGAAATGAGTCGACACCATTGACTTAGCTCCTAATAATGCCAGTTACAAGGGAGGACAGCTGTGAACTAGAATCTCTGTTTTTGCATTAGTCTTGGCTAGAGATAGGGCAGGAAAAACGACGCTGGGTTTTGACAAGTTCTGTAAACACATATATTCAGATAACAATTTACTAGATTTACTTTATATACTTGTATGTTCCCTGGCAGAGACCTTTTGCAATGTGTGGTATCATCAGTATTCAATAAAAAACACTGCCAATTCTGAAAGATGAGGTTATTTTAATAAATTGCTCAGATTTGGATAATATGAAAATATTTGTAATTATTTCCCCTTAAATAGTTCCATATATGTATATATATGTATATGTATGTGTATATGTACATATATATGTATATATGTGTATATGTGTATGTGTACACATATATATGTACATATATATATATAAGTATATGTTATTCATCAACCTATGGAGTTGACTTTGATACTCTCCATGTGTGATAGAGTTTCCATTTCATTACAGAGCAGCTGAGACCAAAATATTCTGAACTCTAAACACTTTTTACAGGCTATCAAGTTGAGAGGATACAGTACAGGTCAGATGTTAAAACATAGCATGTAGTCTGCTCAGAAGGACAGCGATTGCTGCTTATTTCCCCTTAACAGCATACAAATTATGGAAATACAGTTAAATATACTGAAGTTTGAAACAATTAAGAACCAAGTTAAAGATCTGCAAATGTGTGTCAATAAGAGACTCTGACACCAAATATGCAATTTGGACTAAATACTTGATAAGCCTATACTGGAAATACTTGTATTATTGCATCTTCTAGGATTTAAATACACGGGCGGGGGGGGGGGCGGGGAGGGACTTTTTGAATCTATAAATAATTATTTTAAAATGTTATCTCATTTTTACGCAGGTTTGTAATTCCTTGGGACACATGAAGTTGTAGGTATTTTAATACACCTTTCCAATGGTTACAATAAATGCCTAGTATGTTATGTCAGTGTTCAATTGAAGATGTATCTTCAAAGGAGAACTCTGTAACTGCTATGGGTAAAACCAAGCTCGAGCAGATAATTTCATTACAGAGGCACTGTGCAGACAGGGAAATCTAAGCTGAGTTTTAAAGTTTTAATAACATTATTTTAAAACGACAAGTTGAAATTATGAATTTCCTTAACAATAATGATGTAATTTTATAATAACTGAAATCTTTCACGGGAAAACTGCTTCTTCAGTAATTCACACAGTCCATTACACAGGGAAGTACTCTGATAGGCTGGCCCTCTGTCACCCGCCCCCACCCCGCATTCAAATAGCTCACGTACATGACTTCCTTTTCCATTACCAACTTGTCTGCAGTACCATCTGTAAAAACGAACACATACCTTGTGCTGCCAGTTTCTGCTTTTGCACGCCCATTAGTGGGACTGGCTGCAGCTGCTCAAGAAGAAAGCAATGATTGTCTTTGCTTTTATATATATTTCCCCTCCAGTCCTACCATATCAGCGCAAGGCAATACATCGTCTTGAGGAGGAACTGCACTTAATCACCTTCCTCGGACCCAGTTCTCTGTGTGATCTGGAGTTTGTTAATCACACTGTATCACAGACCAAAGCAAGAACTACCTCATTGCATCAAGCACTCTCGAGACGACCCCTCAGTCACTCCTACCAGAAGCAACAGTTAAAATCATTTTGTACTGTAACAGTCTGTACACGGAGTAAGTATCAGGAAACCAATACTGAGGCCTGGAAGCAGCACATCCTAAGACACAAAACTCCTGGCGAGTGAGATTGTATTTCACGAGAGGGACTTTGAAAATAAAACACAGCATCTAACTTTACTAAGACTTTATTTTCCCCTGCACTTATGCTTATTCTTCTGTTAGCACTATTTTTTCCCTAGACAAACATTATTAAACTGTTCACGATCTTTGCAGAAGTAGCAAATATAGTAAAGAAATTTCCCCAAATTAATTTTTAAAGCGATCTGCCTCTAAGAAACAACATTTCTCCCTATTGTGGGAATGATATGAATGAAAAAAAAAACCACCAGCAATTACTAAGTTCTTAAAAATATTTCAGAAAAAGATTTACAGAGAAGGTGAAATTAAAAGCACACACAAAAGAAAGAAAGAGATCCAAAAAATGATTTAGTCTGTTTCCTGTGCTATTCCACATTTACAAATTTACCCAAAATATATCAAAACTACTCTTTTTCTTAAGAGGTATTTTGCCGTCAGTGTGTAATCAGCTTTGGAACATCAGAATGCCAATTCTACCTTAGCTTCTCATCTATTAAATTCTCTTAAATCATCAAATGGCTCTGCTTTCTCCGCATTTAGGTATAGGAGATAGAATGCTGGATTCCAATTATTTACCTATGTAAGTCGCTCCCAGAGGACCAGGGCTATTAAAGAAAGGGCCTATTTTTCTTTTAATCTTTACATTATCAGTGCATTGCACATAGTAGGCATTTAATTAATAACAGCCGAAGTGAACTGACCTCTATCCGAAGAGAGGATTCTGCTAATTTCAATAAACAGACATTGTGTTAAAATATACATATGTGTATACATCTATACATGCTATGATCACCAGGTTATACTTGAAGTGAAGCTTTATTCATGAAATCTGTATGGCAGTCATCATTACAAAAAATAGGACTTGGACTGAAAACAGTTTCCCTTTCGTGAAATGCAAAATAAAATGAAAAAGTTATGTACACTTTTTAGACTATATAGTATATGACAGGGGGGCGGGAAAGAACTGGACTTTGCTTAAGCTTCTGAGCAATCCGCAAAACTAGTAGATACGGCATATGTTGATGTGTATGTTTGTGTATGGATACACACAAATGAATCCATTGCAACATTTCAGCGCTGACGTAGTGAAATGTTACTAGTTGCTTTTATTTTCATTAAAACAATATCACATTTTATAAAGGGCTAAAATACCAATGACGTTAAATTAAAGAGAAAAAACTGTGAGTTTCCTGGAGAGAGGAGACTAAACATAACTAACTACATGTACAAAAGACTAAAAATGAAATGAAGCAACAGACGAGCTAGGACAGTGTCTTATATGTCAGCCTAATAGTTATTGGTTTTAATAGGTGGAGAATAAGATATTAATAACTTGTGATTTGCTTCTATTACTATGTTAGAGTCCTCTTAATTCACGTATGTATAGAGAATACTGAATGCTGTGCTTAACCTATATCAGGAACTCAATGAGCATTCAATTCATCCTTTTGCTCTTAATTTCAGAAGATACTGAGTATCAATAGATATTACATTTTAGAGGATACTGAGTAACAAAATAAGATTTTGGCACATATATACACACATATAATTCAATTATCTATAGCTACATTTTTACTCACATATATATAAAACTTAAGCAAAGAAGCTCATATTTATTTTATTTTTGCAACATGAAGTATGAATAGTGATCCTAAAACTCTCACATGTAGGTGACTGTCTTAAAATCTAACCCATCAATTATGAATATCTCTCTATTTTCTGTCTCTCTTCTATTCTTTGTTTTTTTGACTGTGTCCCAAAAGACTTTTAAGGATTTCATTACATAAATAAGTTTGGTGTTGACTTATTTATTTCCATGAGATTCATGAGTCTATCAAAGATACATGTCTCATCCTAAAACGTAAGTGGAAACTGGAGAAGGAATCAGTATGCTTTGGAATTTTCTAGAACATAAAGGAATGTTGGTAGGTCAAGTTCCTTTATGAGTATTACTCATTCTAGCTAGTTTTTTTTTCTTTTCATATAGTGCGATCACATAGATTAATGTTATCATAAAAAATGACAAAGGCTATTTAATTCATAGACTATATAGAATGTTGATTCCCATAGATTTATATAGATCAAGACTTAGAAGCCTTTGTACAAGAATTAATTTTTGGTGCTGGCTGTAAATTTATATCCATAAGCAAACATTTGGAATTTGACATTTTTTATTTTATTAAAAATATATATATACACACACATAATACATCCACATGCACACAAACATACATTTAAATTAAGTATATGCACATATGCATGCACATTTCTTTAAAAAAAAGTGGCTTCTAGGTCCTCCAGTTTAATAATTTAAAAAATTCAGGGGGATAGTATTGTATTTTAAGATGTTTACTTTAAAAAAAACAAAAAGCTATATGTCTTCCTTAAAGGTTATATCTGACTAGAAAATACCTCTGATGAAAAAGTAGATATAAAAAGTGTAATGACAGAATCAATAAATCAATGAAACTTAAGCCAGCAAGTAGCATTTCATGAAGAATGAATAATTTACATACAATTAAAAACCATTTGCAGATTTTACGTGCTCCAAAAATTGTGTACCCCCTGAAGGACAGGTTAAGGAGTGAGATCTGACTTAAATCGTCCCTCTTTTTCTATCTATTTTCCAACATTTTATTTCACTAATTGCACATATATATGTACATACTTAGTGTGCCCACATGTATATTTCTTTGGCAAAATAAAAATGGAAATAGTCATCCTCCTTTAAACTCATCCCAAATGAAGGCAATAATTCACAAATAAACAGAACAGACTGATTGGTACCACACTAAAACTCAAAGCAATTCACATTTACCAAAAAAAAAAAAAAAGAGTTAAGAGTAAAGAGAACCTTAAACATAAAAGTCCTAACTTTTAAAGAAGAAGAAAATCACCATTAGCAGAGGGTTGGCTAATTAGCCAATCTAATGCAGGGCTTTTATGTTTGTAGGTTTACAAATTTCAGAAAATGACCAAATTATTCCACTTATACCATTAACTTGACCCCTTCCAGGATTTGACCTTCCTAATAGATTTGTTTTATAAGATATGACATCTTGAACAGCTGTGCTATTCTTTCTTGAACTTGACTTTTTTTTTAAAGCATGAAAATAGACTGATTTACTAAAACATGAGTATTCTTTGGTAATGGTGGGGGAAGGGATGGATCAGACATGGAAAAATAATGTGAGTTCCTGTCCGAGGGAGTCATTTTGAAACTCAGAGAACACTGAAGTATTACAAACATTTGTGGCCAGTTAGATAAATGACATACAGAGAATTTAAAAATAATCACTATGAATTGAGTTCATTAACATAAGGAGATACGATTATTAAAATGGAGAAGAAATTCATTTGAATGTTCTGATCTTCAAACTCCTTACCACTGAGTGGAGGCCCTTACGTGCTCATTGCAAATTGCAGGATGTTCCCAGTCTTGTTAGCAAGGCTCTCTCCAGAATTTTACTTTTTAAAACTAAGTATAAATCAAGATGAAGTTAGGCAATTTCAGGGAAAAAGTTTTCTCAATTTCTTACAGGGAAAATAACTTGAAGGCACATTGGGAATTTTAATCTATGCTAAAAATACCTCGAGATAGATTATATTTGATATGGCAACTAAACAAATAGTTTGATTTAACCGGAATACTGGTCTCACTCAGAATCCTCTTGATAAAAAGAAATACTGGATTTATAGATGAAGTAGGAAGGGGGAACAACACACGTTTAATAATCACAGCTTCTACCCGTACTCAATTCTGTATCAAGTTTAATCTTGCAGAGGTACTTAGGTTTTAGTGTTATTTTTCTACCTTGGCTCCACATGGCATCTTGACTTACTCTGTAAGTTACTTCAGACAAATAATAAATTGTAGCACAGTATTAAAAGCATATATGAAGCTATTCTTAATTTCAATTATATTTTTACTATGTTAACTCTCTGTTTATCTGATTGCTGCTTCTGACAGGTCGACCATTGTCTAACACAACCCAAGCACACTGTTACTTTTACAAGAAGTTAAGGCATTTGGAAAAAAAAAAATCAGACAACTCTGTTTCCAGTGTCTCGGGGATAATTGTTACCTTTCTCCTTTTCAACTTTAAAAGAAAGCAGTGTCTATTTTGCTCAGGGCAGCTGTTTAAAGCTCCTGCTGTCAGAATCTTTTCAACTTGAGTAGATTTAGGATTATTTAAAAATGATTACTGGATCTTCTATTGCTCTTAGTATTTGATCATCGGAATGTCCATACATGACACAGTAATGAACCCAGGAGATACATATTCACACTCAGCTTTACACACACACACACACACACACACACACACACACACACACACACATTTTATGTGGGTGATTCTAAATGGTTTATTTTTATTAAAAAAATTTTAGACAAACCTGTGATGGGGCATGTAATATTGGTAGTCTGAGATATAATAAAATTTGAAAAATATCTGCTCTTCTTCTAGTTCTGAAATTTCGATTTCAAAAAATTCTGAAGACTGTTCAACAGAGGGGCTTCTATAGGCTGATCCATTCTTTGACCTAATTTTGCAATGCAGTATGCTGTTGTAGTGGAATCCCTGAACATTAGCAGAGAAGTTTTGCTCCAATAGTCATAAATTAACAAAAATCATTATTTTGAGAATATATTTTTCAGCTCATATAGCTTATAAATGATTGGACTTGCTTTTATTATTAGATAAATATATAATTTTTAATTTAGCAATACTGGTATAGTTTTCCATTAGAACTATAATTAAAATTCATTTTCGTCCAAGCCATAAACACGGGTTTCCTTTAGCTTCCTTCTAAGTTGATTTAGATTTTCCTTAGCAACCAACACACAGCCTTCTCCACCCCTTTATTTCTTTGAATGTTTATTACCTGTTGAAATCTTCTTGGCTTGCAGAAATAGACAGGAAAGGAAAAAAAAACCCTTATAACCTAAATGCCTGATATTTAATCAATAAAGGAAGGATTTTCTCCCTTAGGAATTCACTGCCTTATAAACTCAGACTCTTTTCCTCTTTAAGGAACAGAGATGAAAATTCTCTGCTTCCCACAAAATCAAAACCTCGAGTCACTACAACCCACCGAAGAGTGTAAGAAACACGCTCTTACTTAGCGATTATAGGTTCCACATCTATAATTTTTTAATACAATTGCTAATTACCTGCTATTATACATAGATGACAAGACCTCTGAGTCTAAACTCACAGGTCTTCCAAAGTTTCTCAGAGGTATATATTCGTAACGTTCATTATATTGGTCCGCTCAGTGACGGAAAATCTACTTTTCTGGAGAGCAGATCTCGTTTCTGAAAGAAAACAACATTTCTTCAGAGTAACGCTGATGAATAAAATGGCAGAACCACCTTTGGTGGTACCCAAAGGTGACAACATATGTGACCGACCAGTGTGGCATGGACAATGACTGACAGGACTCCAGACCAGCACGGACTCTTGTTCAGGAGCAGACTTCAGGACCCCCCAGGAGGCCAGGTGCTACCCTTTGCTGCCGGGCGGCACAGCTCCCAGGCAGTGCTCAGGAGCGGCCAGGGCACCTGGTGGACCTGGGGCTTCCGGGGGACTTGGGGCTGATGGTTCGTCAATCGGGACTGAACAGGGCTCACCTGTGTCACTTTGAGTAAAAGATGTAGCTAGCAAATCACCGGCATGATCTCACTGCTCAAAAACTGGTGCTGATCATTATTCTAAAGCCTGATAACAATGTTCTCTCCAAAGTCAGCAAAACCTGAATAAATTGGCAGCTTCCTCAGGTGGTGGTTTTGAAAGTCTACACTCACTTGGTAATAAGTTCTGGTATGTTTATTTATAAACGTCTTATTACTTTAAATTATCACCTCATGTAAGGAAAGTTCAGTGCCTTTGAAGTGTTTATAATTTTGAGGGGAGGTAAGGTAAATATACATGAAGCAATTAAGAGAATGATGCAAGAAAGCAGACATGTCTAAATCCTAAGATTTTTATGATTCCTCTGCTTTTAAATGCTATAACAAATGAGAAATGTGAAACACACACACACATGAATACTTGCTCACTCTCTCTCTCTCTCTCTCTCTCTCTCTTTCACACACACACACACACACACACACACACTCAGGTAAGGAACCCATGCAAGTAGGTGGCAGGACTCAAATGCACTCTCAATCATTACTTGTCACTGTGACTTCTAGTTTCTTTCCATTGCTTGTGTCAGAAAATACAACCCAAACTAGATTAATATGAAGACAAATCTGACTCCTACAACTGAAAAACCAGGAAACACTCTGACTTTAGGCACCGTTTAACCAAGATTCAAATGATATCCTGAGAGCATGGTTTCTCTCCCTCTGGAACATGTTCCCTCTGTTCTGACTACAGTCTCACCCACATATCTTCTCCTTAGATGGCAGAATGGCGGTTGGACATCTAGCACCATATACTTGATTGAACATGTGAGGGCGGGGGGTAGTAACACTGAGTCCTCTTTCTTGATAGCTCAACACAATGTCTTCACGTAGGACCTTGGTGGCCTAACTCAGGTCATGTCCCTGTCCTGCTATGGCCAGATGGGACCATACAGAATGTCTGGATTGGTTTATCAGGTCTATAGTAGTTTCTCTAATGTGAGTTACAAATTACTTGGTGATACTATCAAAATGAAGATTTTTATTTAGTAGGTCTGAAATGGGATCTGAGATTCAGTATTTCTCATAAGCTCCCAGTTTGTGTAACAGAAAACAAAGGCACACACTTAAGTTCTGACTCTGGGGCAAAATCAGCTTCATCTGAACTAGATGACATGAAAGTGAAGAAGGTATCGATTTTTAAGAGAAAACTAAGGACTGTTATCAGAGGTAAGATATTAAAAAAATCAATACATTTCTCCACACACACACACACACACACACACACACACACTCTCCTGTATGTATCTGTCCAGCAGAGGGATCCTTTAGTAAGTAAAGCATCTGTGCTGACAGTACCATTGATTACATTTGAGTGGTCCATCCATGCCATCGAGTATTTTTTATGGTTTGAATAATCCTTGAAAGAACCCATTGTTATCTACTCTTCTCATGTCACTCTCTTGGAATAATGGATCCATGTCATTTTCTTCTTTCTACAAAAGCCACACTATGAGGAGGTAGTATAATGGTCACTATACTGCCAAGAGTCTGTTTAGAAGAACTTGGCAAAACCTTATTTTCACAAAAAGCAAGGATGCTCCCGTGACAGGTGCGATGGTCAACTATTTGAGATCCAATCTATCCCATTTCCTTAGTTCACAATGAATATACAGGATATGTTTGGAAGGTTCACAATAAAAGCCCTTGTGGCCAGCTCACATGAGAACTCTCCTGAAGGTTTATCTGTACTCGAAAGACCAATAGAGCTTTTCAGTTGTCACAGTGATGACAAAGGTAGCATCTGACTTTTTTCTGAATGCATGTTCTTCCTATCCAGTGTCAAATATCAAAAAGTATTTAATGAGTCAATAACTTTCCATTGGCACATATGTCAGAAAAATAAATTGTAGACAAAGGTATCATCTTTACCTTCCAGAAAGACTGAATTACTTACATTAACAAGAAGAATGGTTTGCCTTCTTTTGAATGAGGTATCTAAATGGATTGGAAAGAAATGATATGTATTATATATGTATATATATATTATATATATATATACATATAATATATGTATATATATTATATAAAGAAATATATGTATAATAATAATATATATATACATATATATACATACATACACACACCCTTTTGGATCCTATGTCTAGCCTTGGCTCGTATTTACCCCATAAAGATTAGTTACTATCAATTTCAACTTTTGCTTTCTTCACAT
Organism: Leopardus geoffroyi; assembly: GCF_018350155.1. Taxonomy (NCBI): domain Eukaryota; kingdom Metazoa; phylum Chordata; class Mammalia; order Carnivora; family Felidae; genus Leopardus; species Leopardus geoffroyi. The sequence goes on along the minus strand of NC_059338.1, from coordinate 94,195,679 downwards.
TCTTAAAGAGTTGGTAAACTCTTTTGTTTGAACTCTACATCACTGGGCATGTCTCTAGTTTGTCTGGGTTACAACTGGGGGTCAAAGAGAGCATGAGACTACTTTCCATATTCTTTCTAAGGGAAAGAAAAGCTATGACTTTGATTTTCCCCTATGAACTGAAAGCATCTATAATCTAGCAAGTGAATGTTGAGTGTATCATAAGAGAATTAAGGCTAAAATACCAAAACATAGCATGCTTTTTCTATCTCAAAGTGAAAGCAAGCCAATGTCATCCAAAAGATGTACAAGTGTTTAAAAAAATGCATAAGTACAAGACTTACCTACTGCCAAAAGCATGTAAATCTGATGCCAATAAGTCTACATGCGCAGGATTGCATAAAAACCAAGGCCATGGCATACCAGAAGTGATAATCAGTGATAAGTATCTGTTGTCATTTACTTATTTATTATTACTTAATACCATTCATTGAGCATCTGTTCGGTACCCAGCACCATGCTGGGTGATTATGGACCCATAGCTATGGAAGACATGACCCAGGGTCTCAAGTTGCTCACCAACTATCAGGGAAGCCACGTAAGCAAAGACCTGTTAAGTGCTCTAATAAAGCCGTTTATATTTACTAGGTTATTTACTTCAGGAGAAAAAAGCAAATGGCCAATCATTCGGAAGGGTCATGAAAGTGATGCACACAGAATGTCTTCTGCTAAGCCAGTTACATAATAGAAGTTCAGTAAATTAGTTTTTTCCTGCCTTCTTTATATATTTATATAAAGGGGTGGGGTGTAAATAACAAATGACCTCCACGGTCTCTTCCGTTCTTACTATTATTTCAGTAATAGTTCATTCTTTTTTCCAGATGACCTGGAGGAATCTCATTGGCTTTGAGACTCACATTTCCTCTCTCCCTTTTCTCTTCCTGCCTTCCCTTCTCTCTCTCCCACCTTCCATCCCTTTTTTCCTCTTTGTTTTTTTCATTTAGCATTTTCAGACTACTCGAGTCCCAGGCATTACACACTGGTGATTCTGGGAAAAACTGTATTTTGCAATAAAATAAACACTCCAAGATCATCTTATACAGTTACTAAAACAGGATCTAATATACAGTGACTGGTGATGGACTGATCCAACCTAACGAAACAACTATTCGTAATAAAAGTGAGCTAATGTTAATTTCATTCAGGACATTTATTTAAGTACTTCGTAAAATGCACATCACCCTAAGTTTGTCTTTTGTTGCTGTTTGAGGGGAAGGAGCCAAATGGTCTCAATTGCATATGGAGATAGCATTAGATGTGTTTCTTTTGCTACACTTAGACAGTCAACAAAGTGCCTGAGTGTAGGAGTGTGGATGACGAGTACCTTACAGCTTCAGTCATGCATTTTCTACAAACGAGGAATTGGTCTATTTACCCCTGGGGCACAGAGAAGCAGTCAGTGAGTCTTTCAGGATGGTGGTGTTGTGATTCTCATTTCCTGGCATAGCACAGTGCTAACTGCAGGAAACTGGGATTTGGGAGACCCACATTCTAGCACGGTTCTACCTAGCATTATTTTTTTTTTCCAATGGAACAAGTTACTTCATTATTCTCTTTTACTATTTTCATCTATTTTAGAAAAGAGGTGTATGATCACTGCACTGCCATTTTTAGTGATGCAGCAAGATAAATTAGAACACGTGATGTGGATACGAAAGTAAAACCCACATTGCAAAGTCAAGGGATTTTAAAGAGCATCGAATGGACAGAAACTGAACTTGTTAAAATGGCAAAGACAAACAGAGCAAAGACACGATGGAGTCATTAGTTTTTCAATTGACCTGTAAGTAATTTTCCATACTATCCCCTCTAGGACAAATGTGGTTAACTATGTCATGTTCTTCAAGTCTTTACAAAGTTTGTTTTAAAAGTAAATCACGGGTAAAACTGATATTTATTTTAATAACGAAAAAAACTGTATTTAAAGAGCATAGCTTTTCCTCATTAGCCACAGGGGACATTTTGTACCCTGTATACGTTATTATTAGCACTTTGCAGCTAACAAGCAACTTTTAAACACCACTCTGCAACAGCTGTAAAACTAAACCTTCCCGTCATTGGTCCTTTCTGCTGAATGTCCAGACATGCAGTGTTATGACATGTAAGAACATCCACCCTGACTTCCTTTCAACTGAGAAAGCTCAAGACGGTAGAAAACGGGGATCGACAAGAATCCACTCCCTGACTGTATACAGTATCTCACTCTCTGATTAGAGCCCATGGCACACTCACGGAGACAGCAACAGCTGTTTTCTGTCTTTTCATTCCCTTCTCCCATTAATGTTATTTCACTTGTGTTATGGGCTGCACTTTAGATCTAAAAAGAAACATTTAGTTTTATTTGAATGTTTAAATGATTAATGACCCTCTAGTGTAGTTGTCTTCTCATAATTGCCACGGAGTAAGCTGCCATTTACTTTCAAAATCCAGACCTATGTGTACTACGGAGAGCAAATGGCATCTCGGCCACTGGTCACTATGGAGAAAGTTCATTTTTTAAATTGCATCAATTCCCCAGAATTCTTTGTGGACCATTTCTTAAATTTTGGAATCAAAGTCTAGAAACTTCTATTATGGAAAAATCAAGATATTGCCACCCCTGTTCACCGGAGGAGGGTAGGCGTGCACCTGAGAAGTAGAAGATAAAAGGAGGGAGAGGCTCAAATCAATAGGAAGGACTGTCTGGATGGGGCGAGACTCCGTGTTCTTCAAAAGGAGGACAATTTTGCATTTCATCTGAGAGCAGGGCACAGCTGTCCACCGAAGGGGAAGGAAGTAGTTATGTGCACCTATCATGTAATCAAGACAAGGTGCCTGTAAGTCACAGCAGGACCATGTGAGTCTTACGCTCTTCTATTTTATACAGCTAAAATCCTCCTATCCCAGGGCGAGTCAGAACAGCAGTCTACATAAAACACAGAACTCCTAAAAAGACTGATGTTTACATTTATAGAATGGAAAAAGATGTGATGTTTGCGTCCCAAGGTTTCAGCAGTCAGTCTAATAATAAGTTTGTATTGCTCTCTCTCTCTCTCTCTTTTTTTTTTTTTTTTTGGAAAATACAAAATACATTAAAGAATAGATTCTAAGGCATTGCTGCAGAGTGTATTTGGCATGACAAAGGATAATAGGCAGTAATAGGACAAAGATGCACATTGTCAAACCACAGGGCCTGAGAGTCACCTAGATAGCACTGTCAGTTTGTTGTGTTTCTCTTTTTAAGTCTTCTGGCTAAAATGTTTTCTGACTTTTGTCTTGGCCAATTTTGGGCCACACTGAATGTTAAATAAACTATTATTTAATCAAATACAGGCATATTAGTCTCACTCCTGCTGACAACTTCAATTAGAATATTTTTGCTTTGTTAAAAAAAAAACCCTCATGATCTTTAAACTGTTAAGGTCTCTGCACAACATCTGGTAACAATTTTTGATATATCCAACCATCAAACTTGTATCTCCGTGAAGTGGTTTATCCAAGATTTGTTTTAATTAGGCCGCCTTTCTAACTTCACATGGCTTTCAAAAGACAGAATCACTCAGATGTTTTAAGCTGTAAACTTACTGAAAGGTTCAGAGGGTATAATTAGAGATCCACCAAGGTGGACTATTTCTGTTTATTAGCTAGATAGCCAGGTTAATTCAGCTGCCTCTTTGAAAGAATAACAAACTATTTCTAATTTTAGCACATTAAAAAAATGTGTACAAAGCCTAGAGCTCCTCTTTTCTCCACTTGCTGGTGCTCATATCAAAAGCATTTGGGTCTAACTTTTCCGTAAGAACCCACGTTCCAAATGTGTATTTCATACTTGGGAAGCCCAGTTCAGTTTTAAAGTCTTCCATTTAAATTAAGCACAGGTTAGAGAAACATATCATTGTGAAGACAAGATCAGAAAAAACAGCACATAGTTGGCCAATAAATATAAAAATAAATCTACTTCTAGATTCGTTTTAAGAAGGCACCTTCCCTCTCTCAACCAGAGCATCAGGTAAGCTGTGTTTCAGTAAGAAATTACACTTACCTTGGATGTTCTTTTTTTTTTTTTTTTAATATATTTGCCTCTGTATAAACCTTTGGGAGTATAAAAATCTCCACTCATTTATTTGCATCACAGGCACAGATTAAAGGCAAAAGTAATGTGGAAACTTAAACTATTTATTTTATGAGGTAACTATTTAAAAATCCACTGGGAAAATAATGAAAAATGGCCTCATTATCCCTCTTTTTTGGTGAACCAGGCTTCATGCTACCAAAATAGGTCTCCTAGCTCTGTGTGTGTGTTTGTGTGTGTGTGTGTGTGTGTGTGTGTGTGTGTGTGTGTGTTGAGGTTGATGGTAGCCCGTGGCTTTTCTCCACAAGTTTTTGATGTTACTCCCTTTGAAGCACCAGCCCAACGTTACAGCTTTGTATTATTATTAAACTTCTCATAAATGCACAGGGTTCTCATCGTGGTTCGCAAAGCCTAAGAATGGGCCCACAGGATTGTTAATATTTTAATCTTTCTGGATAAAACTGACTGGAAAGCAATTGTAGTGAAATTCACTATTTAGTCTACATGATGCAATGCATGTGAATATTTGGAAACACTTGGAGGACTGACTTCAAATGTCATATTTAGATTCACTGGTATTATATAAACAGTCAAATTCTCTGAGGAGATGACACAGTGTAGGCAGCAACAAACATTTTCACCCATTGATTTTCTGAAGGAAAAAAAAATACATCTGCTTTTCTATTTTTGCTTGCAGGAATGTGGGAGAAGAGTATGAATACTCACCTAACCTTCGAAACTATAGAGAGTTTTCTATTCAAAAATTCTCTAATTCTGCCCATGGCAAGAAAGAGGGGGCTTCACCAATACATATGCAACATATATATTACTTCAAAGGTTTTTTTTTTTAATGTTTATTTATTTTTGAGAGAGACAGAGACAGAGTGCAAGCGGGGGAGGGGCAGAGAGAGAGGGAGACACAGAATCCTAACCAGGTTCCAGGCTCTAAGCTGTCTGCACAGAGCCCGATGCGGGGCTCGAACTCATGAACCGCGAGATCATGACCTAAGCTGAAGTAGGATGCCCAACCGACGGAGCCACCCAGGCGCCCCTCTTCAAAGGTTTTATTGTAAATCAGAAATATTTTCCTGGTGAACATAGGGCTCCATCTGGGCAGCACGTGTGTGTCCTTTCTGTTTAATATTTAGGTTTCGTAGGGCACCTGGGTGGCTCAGTCAGTTAAGCGTCTGGCTCTTGCTTTCAGCTCAGGGCATGAATCACGGTTCATGAGTTTGAGTCCTGCATCAGGCTCTGTGTTGACAGTGAGGAGCCTGCTTGGGATTCTCCATCTCCCTCCCTCTCTCTGCACCTCCCCTGCTTGCGTTCTCTTGTTCTCTCTCTCTCTCTCTCTCTCTCTCAAAATGGGTGAATAAACTTAAAAAAAATTGGGTTTTGTTGTTTTATTTTTTTTTGTATGGGGGTGGTGGTAAATCATACAATGTTGTTCAAATAGCAACAAATTAGTTGCCAACATTTAAAAATTGGGTGATCTCACATAAACATCCATGTTTCTTTCCTAGGTTTCATAGACATTTGCAAAATCTAGTATTACAAGGTTCATTTTTATGTGAGGCAAGACATAGCTAAGGTGGTTGCAACTGACTCTTTAAGAAGCTGCACTCACCACTTTACCACCTGGCCTCTGAGCCTGGGCATTTCACACAAGCTGCTTGGCTCCCAGAAGCATTTAATTTTGCCATGGTAACTTTTAGTCCTTGGATATTAATTATGCTAGGCTTTTTCTGTCTGAGCTGTTTGTAATCTGGAGGTACTGGAGTCAGCCTGCCTAGGTTCAAATCCTATCTTGACTAGGTAGCTGTGTGATCTCGGACAAGTCCTTCCACTTACTTCATCCGTGAAAAAGATAATAATGGTACCTACCTGACAGGTTGTGTTGAGGAGTAAAGGGGTTAGTTCAGTGTTTGGATAATGGTACATACTCAATAAATGTTATTATAGTTCCAGTTTCAGACCTTGGTCCTTTCTTCATAATGAAACTCAGCAATCCCATGCATCCTGTACCTGGCTGATAGCACCAATGGGAAAAATATCTAAAATGCATCTCCATGCAGGGTGCCTGGGTGGCTCAGTCGGGTAAGCGTCCAACTTCAGCTCAGGTCATGATCTCATGGTTTGTGAGTTCAAGCCTTGCATCGGGCCCTGTGCTGACAGCTCAGAGCCTGGAGCCTGCTTCGGATTCTGTGTCTCCCTCTCTCTCTGCCCCTCCCCTGCTGGCGCTCTCTCTCTCTCAAAAATAAATAAACATTAAAATCAAGAAAAAATTTAAAATGCATCTCCATGCCTAATATATCTGTATAAATACTTTAACTTGGCTGGTTTGGTACCTTTCTAAAATGTACACAATGTCTTCAACAGAGATCTAAAATACGGATGTCGCACCTCCTCAGAACAACACGACCTACTGCTCTCCTTCTTCCCCCATCCTCACCCCTTTCTCCATTCCCATGGGATCACGTGCCATTCACTTAGACTTTGTACTTGTCAGTCTTTATTTTCTCTGCTGGAGACTGTGCTTTCTTGCCACCATGGCCAGTGTCCTACACAGTAACTGCAACAGAGCAGGTGCTCCATATACTCGTTGACTGCATGACAAATGAAGAATGCATCCAACTAATCTAAGTCCTTCCTATCCATTGTTTTTAGGACCAGCTCAACTGGTTCTTCTATCTTCTCTTTCAAGATCTCTCTGTCTCTCTCTGTCTCTCTCTCTATCTCATATTCTGCCATTTCATTTTGTTGGTAGTTCTCACATTTATAGTATATCTTTTTCTATAGTGTTTGTTAACATGGCTATTTCTTCCACCAAACCATAAGCTTATAAATGGTAGAGAACACACTTTTGGGGGTCATTTTCTAAAATGTTTTGCAAATCATCAGCGCTCAATTATTCAACTGAATAATGCTTCATCATTTCAAAACTCAATGACTGTTTAAAGAAAATCCTCATTTATCCACAACTGGTTTCTTCCGTTCCTCATTACTTGGTAGGCTCCACTGTCCTGAACTTGGCACCAGCTTTGATGACTTCGTCCACCAGATCCCGTCTCCCTGGTATCAGTGTTCTTTATCCACTAGAGATGGCTCCCTGCACTCATGTCTTTGCCTTTCAGTCCACCAAGAATACCATTTCTAGATTGAATTTCTGAAGACAAAGTTATTTTATAGCTTCCTTGTTCATAATTTCCATCTTTTCGTAACCCAGCAGGTAAACTCCAAAGTCTATTGTTCCATATTCTTAAAGCTCTTTAGAATCTCAATTAACTTCTATCAATCCTACCTGAACCCTCTGGTCAAACTAGTTTCCTCCAACTTCCCTCAAACAGACCTTGTACAATAAAGCAGGTGGATTTGAAAGAAAACAAACAAACAAATAAACAAAAAACTCCAAATGCAGGCCTTGTACATTCCCAGCTCAGTGCATTTTCATATATTGTTCTCTCCCCTCCCCCAACATTCTGAAACCCGTGTAACCTTCCGAGTTCAGCTCAAGACTCCAGACTTTATGAAGCTTTAAAAAAAATTTTTTTTCCAACGTTTATTTTATTTTTGGGACAGAGAGAGACAGAGCATGAACGGGGGAGGGGCAGAGAGAGAGGGAGACACAGAATCAGAAACAGGCTCCAGGCTCCGAGCCATCAGCCCAGAGCCCGACGCGGGGCTCGAACTCACGGACCGCGAGATCGTGACCTGGCTGAAGTCGGATGCTTAACCGACTGCGCCACCCAGGCGCCCCGACTTTATGAAGCTTTAAATGCTAACTTTGGTTTCTAGCACTTCTTTTAATAAGGAAGCTCCAGGTAACTTGCTTTTTTCTCTCATGCTGTCAAGCCTACCTCATCAGCTAGATGGACATTTTATACTTATTTACCCTTTTCTTTAAGATCCCCAAAACCTCCCTTCAGTGAGTCCTACTGAACTCCTTCTTCCCTACTCTAACCATGCACCTTCAATCATATTCCTTTTTAATTTAGTCCAGACACATGGGAGCCAAATTGCACCAAAATTCCTTCTTTGTTTAAGGAACCAAAAAGAACCAACGAGGAAATCAAGTGTCTGTTACTGTATTCAAATTGTGACGTCTGGAAGGCAAGAAATTATGACTTCCAACTGCTGGGCAAAACTGAGTTCAGTAAAGAATTGAGAAGAATTAAATGCCTCAATTTATAAACTGAAGAAAAGGAGGCTACCAATTTAACCTAAAGACAGTTCTCTTTCAAAACACTGCTTTAACAAAAGGATAAAGTCATGTAAAAAAGAGATGGGAGTTACTAAGATACTACATTGTTGTTGTGCTGTCACTACAAATTTAAGAAACTTACCTATAAATATCAATGCATAAGGGTTTTAATATAAAACGCAACCTGCCATTAACCACAATCTTACTCTTGGATACATTGATAAAAGGGTGGATAAAATATATGATGTATATATTACCATGATGGTTCTCCCGTTAGGGGAATAAAATTCTATCCTGTCGATTTTTTTTCTTTCAAACACTGATTACTTTTAAATTCTGAATTTGGGTAAAAGTACTATAAAATGGCCAGCAGGCTTGCAACACATTGGATTTTGTGTCAGGTTGGGTATGGATGTGAGAGTTACAGTTTGACATTGCAGCCAAGTCCGTTTTTTTTTTTTTTTTTTAAATAGACATCACACAAAATCAAGGATGTGTGTAGTGGGAATGTTCAAAACACTCAGGTAAATGTTTTTCAAGCTATTTTATAATCATCATTTACATAAAAAGCAATGTGCCATGTATAAATTACTGGTGAATGTCTATTACTCTCTGCTTTCCCCGTAAGAAAAGACTTTGTTTCCCATCAGACCAAAAACATGGTTGCTTCCCCCGATCTCACACTTTCACCTGCACCAGCTGCTTCCAATTACCTGCTTCCACCTGCAGGACCCCTCAAGTTGTACTAAGATTGGTTCCTGCTTCAAAAACAACCAGGAAAGTGACCTGGGCCTGAGGCAGAAGGCTGCTTCAGCTAGGAGCAAGAGCCTTGCATCAATTTAGTTTCCTGCTTGTTTTTTCTCCTCTGAAATTGTTGGTTTCCCACTCCTGGCCTGGTTTCTGACCACTTGTTTTTCAGTCCCTGAAATGGGATGGGTGCATCTGTCCTCCCAATTTCAGTGTTCGCCTGCTCCATCCACGACCCTTCTAGAATCCCCAAATGCTAGAACTAATTTATAGATGACGAACACAAGCCTAGAAATGTTACGGGGATTACAAAATTTCATTCTGACAAAGACAGAATTATAGACTGGATCTCATGTGATTGCTGCTTCATACAGTTCAGTCTAGCAGAACGCAAAGTTTCTGAGGTTACCAATTCGGGCTTCCTTTCTACTTTACCCTGACTGATGTCTTCTTATGCTTCACCTCCTCCAGTTTCCCTACGTACTTTCAATGCTTAGCCTTGCTCTGATCTTCAGGATAGCAAATCTCTTGATCTAGAACAGTGTTTCTCCAAGTGTGGTTCACATACCGTTAGCATCAGGCTCATCCGGGAGTCCCTGCTGAAAAATGTTTTTGTTTTTGGTTTTTATCCCACACAAGGCCCACTGAACCAGAATCACTAGTTGTGAGGTCCATGAATCTGTATTTTTAACAAGGCCCCCTAGTGATTCTCAGATCAAATTTGACTCATTTCTATCTAGTCTTTTAGCTCCAGTTACACTATGACCTTCTGGATTCTGCTACAAGTTCTTCACCAAACCTATTTACTACACCTTTGTCCCATACTTGCTCCCAGGTATCTTAGTCTTATGAACACTGCAACAGAAGACAAAACGAAATTTCCCTGACTCGCTACTGGATTATTTGAAGGTAACGGAATTCCTTGTGTGAGAAAACTATTGAGCAGTTCAGATTTTCTGCCTATATATTGTTCTTGGTTTATTTGATTCTTTTCCACTGATTCCACAAAGCAAGTATTTCTAAAGAATGAACGTTTCCTTTCCGCCTTTAAGAACCTCACAGGCTTGTGAACTTTTCTCTGAAAAACAGAAGTAATGAAAATTATAATAAAATATGCTAAAAGTAATAAAAAATTATGCCCAGGTGTAATATAAGCCAAAACAATTGCCAATCAAACCAAGTTTGGATTCCTACTGAATTAAACCAACCCTTTTAAACTTTATTGAAATATTAAATAATGACAGATTTCTTTTGGGGAGGGGGGAGTCAAACTTACAATTCTGCTTTAGAAATGATGTGATATTCTTAGAATGCCGTATTGTATATATCTCAGAAGAAACATCAGTAGCATTATTCAAAAATAAGTCAGCAGGTTTAAAAAAAACACAAGTATTTTCACTGTTGACTTTGGTGATTAAATACTTGGAACAAACAAAACTTATGTTCAATGTCACCTACTATGAAATCACTCTTCAGACATCTGAGTTCATTCCTTTACTTCCATAATTGTTGTCAAAGTTAAAATGTATTAAACCTTTGAAAACAGAAACTAAAATGTTTCAACTTTCTAAATCACATAAAAGAGAATACATTTTATGCTTGCTTTGCAAGCCTCTGATGTCTCTTTCCTTTCAAGTACACTAAATTACTGACTTGCCATGAAGACTAACATAAAAGGACCAAGCAAAATACTGTTCACTTACCAAAGAAGATATATAGGCTCGTTATAATAAAGTGCAATTAATTTTCATTTATGTAAGCTAAACAACAACAATACCAGTAAGAACAGCCTTAGCCATGCTCCCAAGTCTTCATTTCAAAAGAGTCCAAACAGAAAGCAGGTTCACAGAATTGCATTAGCGTGTTTTCTTCTTTTCTACCAACCACACCGCTCGAATTGCTTTAGACATTTTCATTATTCTTGTGATGTTTGAGAAATGACAAAATTAGAGAAGAGGAATCTGATAAAGATAAAGCATGGCACAAAAGCTATAGAGATAATTGCCTTCACAAATCTAGTGCAGTTTTCATCTCTCCTAATTAGCCTCATTACCATACTTTAAGACAGACTAGCAGTCACTCAAGACCCTGTTCTCTTCTGTCAGAACACGTGCTGACAGCCAAATGGACAACATATGGAAAAGTACCCTCTTTCCAGCTATTCTTCCATGCACTAGGCCTTTGGCAGAAAACGTGGCCAGAGAAAGTTTCCTAAAATCCATACTCTTAACAGGAGTCCCTAAAGCAGGGGTAGAACAATGTACCTCGAATGGCTCTCTGTACCCCCACCTTGTCACAGTTTGGGGAGATTTGGTCCTACATTCTGAGCATTCTCTAACAGGAATGCTGGCCATTTTGGAAAAGCACATGAAGTGTATTAGCGTACTAATTCTGCTAGACGACTTCGTATTTTGGACCTCTTCATCATTGCAAAACTACAACGGAACTCTCACTTTTGGATACGCCGTGGTAATTTATCCTCAACATAACTGTGATATCTCCTTCAATTCTTTAGAGACTAAATATAAGATGTTCACTGATCACCTTTTGAAAGTGAGTTTTAAATACTGATTTAAAAAATGTCAAGTAAGTCTGGAGTACAACGTAACTGTCAGTATCGACTCATTTGCTGGAAGGAAAACACTATGGCATATATAAAAGAAAACATTTGGAGACCGGCTGATTTTTTTCTCAGATTTCCGGAATCCTCACCGTAAACATTCTAACAGGTTATTTCTAACTAAATTACTTCTTATAAAGTACATTTGGATAAGATTTAAAAGGTATGTTCAGCTTATAATATTGGAAAAGGTAATTATGTGAGCACATTAGTCATAACATTTATACAATTAATTTCCTCCATTCTAAGAAATCAAAATGTTTCAGTTACTTTAATTTAAACAATTTAACTATTAAGGACTTCCGAAGATCCCCCTTCTCAGCCCATTTGTTTATATAATCACAGGTATCTTTCTTTTTCCTGATCACTTTTCCAGTTCTTTCAAGATTTTTGCTAGATTTAATTTTGCTTTTGCATTGCAAAATCTATGATGCAATCTCAGTGGCCACAAAATCAGGGAAATGGATTTTCTGCATTTTGCAGTTTGGGGAAACTAACCGTCCGTTCAGCGTGACTGAAAAATACCCCAAAGGCCAATATTTACTAAGCATGGCACACACACAGGAGCCTTGTTAAAAATGCACGACAAATCTCTCATTGCAAACAAATCCAAAGGCTTCAGTGCTTCTGCAACTGTCTGAGTAATGTTGACTCTGACAGCAGAAAGCTGCTTTCTTACCAATCCAGCAGCCAGCTAAAGGTCTGCTGGCCCCATACCAAGATTTCATGATTTCTCGTCTATATTCTTTGCTACATATCCCTCTTGTCACAATCTACCAGAGATGAAGAACGCGGTATTAAGGTGAGGTTTTCTTATATGCCTACTTAATATTCGAAGGAGACTGGTAAACACCAACTTGCTATTTAACTTATCATGCCAATAAAGATACACATAATTAATGCTGGGCTCCCATCACGCTGCTGGAAGAAAAATAATGGTCAAGGCAGCATTCCCAAATAACAGGAAATACTCTGCACTTCACACATAACACTTTAAAACGCATGCTGCTTTCATGTTCACGTCACAGTAATATGCGATTTAAAACACACACACGCACAAACACTTGCGAGAGAAAAAAGCGAGGACGTTTCTTGTGTGAAAAAAAGAGCGCATAGGAATGTGATGAACTACACACAGGCACATCGTGTGCAGCGCTCTGAGAAGTCCGATTCCAAAGTTTTCTTACAACAATCTGATCACAATCGTAGTGAGTGATTCTGAAATCTATTTCTTGCACCCACCTATGCTGCCTGGGGAACATCTGTTCTGATCGTGATGTGGAGCCAGAAACCGAATTCCAAACCCACTGTGATGAGATGATCAGCATTCAGAATCCTATG